>NC_045596.1:127382157-128629157 GCF_009762305.2 Zalophus californianus
CTAAAGAGATATAATGGTGCACTTGACAGATGCCTTCACATCAAGATTAGATAGGAACCCTGGAAGTCTAATGCTGAACCTTTCTTACTTTCTGCGAAGGATGTCATTCAAAATCTCTTGTCTCAATCCCTCTTCTCTGACTGCTTATGAAATTCAGAGCCATTCCTCCTGCAACCCAACAGTCTCCTCAGGTGAACCTTGCTTTACACGAAACATCTGTGTGTAAATAACATGGTAATAATTCAAGTCAGATTCTAAGTGCAGCATAGGGATCTCGCTGAAATAAATGCTTTTGTAAGGCAGAATAGCTCTTTTGTAATGTACACAATATAAATGTAGATAAAGCTTCCAATTTACCTAAGTTCAGATTTTTACATAGTGGATTTCATTAAAGCAGAACCCATCTGTAAATGAAAATATTTTAAGCTTCAGCCCTTGGCCCATCATAATGGTTTTTTAAAATCTCATTACAATAAAACCCATCAGTTTGAATAATTAAATACAAAAAAAATACTTTCCACATGCATTGAAATTTCTGATTTTAATAGGAAAAAACCCAACCGAGTGCCTTGTTTTTAAGCTCTTATTTCAATCTTGTTTTAAAATGGCAAACAGTATAATAACTCGTGTCATGCAGAGAGTACACGGCAGCGTGGCAGGATGACTGAGGAAAGACCAGCGTCTACATTTAGGAAAATAGAGAAAGATACAAAGGAACAGGGTCTGAGTGTTCCGGACCTCTGGAGAAGGTAACTAGCTAAGCGGTCAACATGTATTAATTTATTTCAGTCTTTACAACTAAGCAAGTGTTAGCATCCCCATTTCTACAAAGGAATGAAAGCTTGGAAACATGAAGTAACTTGTCCAACATCACACAGGTTCTAAGCAGTGGTCAGAAATCAAATTCACCTCTCTGCGTCTCAATTAAGAGCTCCCGTAACCCCTCTGCTTATTGTTAGGTTGAAACTTAAATGGTTGGTAATAGTACATTTTTGACCAACAAAGATGGAAGTTCACACGGTTCAACCAAAACCTCTCTACCATACAGAAATGAAAATAGGCAAACGTAGAGTTGATCCAAGGTGACTTGAGCCTGTTTTGTAGGACAGAAAGTGCCCAGATCACTGCTTTCGCTCACCTCCAGTCCTGCTCATTTCATGCCCCTCCCACCCACTTTCGCATATACTCTGCACATCCCCCTTTTCATTCAAGGGTCTTTATAGGGCACCACGTGCACAATAGCTCCCATGAGAAGTCCTGGAGACGCCAACCTGAGTCCAACTTGGTGGGTGACTTTGAGAAGTCTGCGGTCTTACTCTTAAGGGAAAAAATCAAAAGTATATAAATTGCATGAGTAGAAAATCATTTCAGGGATTTGCTGAAATGTCTTTGCTCACGTGGGAATGGCTATGCTGACCCAGCATGGGTCGCCCCTCAAAGAGGAGGTGGGAGGAGGGCAGCTGGCCCACCCTGCATCCCTTCTAAAACCTCCTGATTTCCAGGCTTTCTTCACCCCGGAGGCAAAAGAAAGTAACAAGTTACATGCAGAGGAAGGAAACGAAAGGTCGAGAACCCAAAATGGAATGTTGGTCATTCTTCATTTCATTTGTCACTCTTAAAGCCTCATCATTTCATGGCTTAAGTGAAGCCACATCTCATTGCACTTTATTTCCTTGGAGGCTGAAGTCCCTTGGTCTGGCTTCTATCCCATATGCTGTATTTAATTTTCATAAAATCCAAGCAAATAAAATAATTTGAGAAAAAACAAAAGTGAGATTTAGCTTACATATCCATACACTCGTGTGTTCACTATGGAAAGTTTACTAAAGTGAGCTGATACTTCATGTGACTTTAAAACAAACTAACCAGCTAACTAACCAACTAACTCAGTTTTTTCTTCCAGAATGTTGCCTCACAGAAAAGTGGATGGCAAGTTCCTGCCTAGTGCACATGATTTCACACATGTCCCATAGCCTTGAAAGGTTTTCCTTCACAATATGGTCTTTTCAGATGTTTTAGGTCAGACATTAAATTTAGTCAGTTATTGTGCTAAATTCAGAACAGAAAACAAACTCACCTTGAACATTCTGGGGATTTTTCTTTTTTTGGTTTCATGGAGACAAATCCTTATGGCTGGCCCTTAGTACTAATAAAACAAACTCATTTATTCTGAACAGTGGGGTGGGATGTCATGGAGTTGGTAATTATTAATGACAACTAATGGCTAGTAGTTATTGATGACATTTGTGAGAGTAGGATAAAAATAATAATTATAATAATGTGAGGTGTCATGAACAAACAGTAATTGCAATAATGATTGCTATTATAATAATGAGTGAGAAAATGATTTTAGTTATTAAGTCAATAATGATAATGGGAGCCTGCCTGTGTGTGTGTGTGTGTGTGTGTACACACACACACACACACACACACACACATATAAAATTGTGGAAATTAGCCGGATACAAATAATAGTCATTCTTGATTGAAGACTTACAATGTGCCAGGCACTGTGCCTAAGACATAAATACATTATCTCCTTTATTTCACAGTGGTTCTATGAGTAGACATTATTGACAACATTACTTTCCTAGCTATGCTATGAGAAAACAGAAGTTTAGAGCAGTTACACAATTTGACAACAGTAACTTAACAGCTGGTAAATGGCAAAAAGGAAATTTAAATCTGGACTGGTTAACACCAAACTCCATGCACTTAACTAGTATTCTATAGTTGCTGAAAGGTAACAGATATATTCTGTTTTCTAGGACAGCTGAACTGCCAGGTACCCCAAGGGTGTGGGTCCGACCAACAACTCATCTTAGATCCATGAGTGCCGCTGGCCATAGGACCTGGCAACAGATCAGTATGGTGAGGACCCCAGAGACACAGGCCTACAGAACTGCCCAATGGAGAAACACTATTTCTGTAAAGAGAAGGGACTTGGGTTACTCCCCTGGATTGGGTACAAAGCCTCATAAAAATGTGCCTCCTTGGTTTTTTTTTTTCATCAGAGCTATGACCTAAGCCACCCCTTGGTTTTCTCCCTTTGGGCAAGTGACAAATTCAGTGCCCTCTGGTGACCATGACTTGAATGCTCAGAAAAGGCTATGTGTTTGTATGCATCTGTATTGCCCTAAGATGGTGAGTGCGGTTGTAACTTCATCATGAATATATCTATTAAAAACCAAAATTCTGATTCTTTTGGTGATTTGTTTTAAAAGTGGCTCTTTTAGCTTCTTTTTTTGAAAGATGTCAGTTTTTCTTTTTTCGTATTTGACAATGAGATAATAGGATGGCGTGTTAATATTTGATTCCAACCTGGAGTTACCTACATATCAACAAAAGTTATCAGTTTTGCAATGGATTACAACAAAATGACGAACATTGTCCCTCAATCTGTCCCCTTGATGATTCCACAGGATCTCATGGTACTCAGAATCATCATTAAGAGCATCACTTGTCACCATGCAGGAAAAATACGGTCATTTGAGCATTGCACATGGACTTTGGGATAAATGGGTACTCACTACTGACTCTGCAAATAGGCACATGGGAACTAATAAGAGCTTGAAATGGTTGAAGTTCACTTTAAGGCAGATGAAATATAAGCCTTTTTACTGAGAGCACAATGGTGCACCAGTTTCCCTCATGAAAATATGCTTATGTTCAACAGCAAAGGGGCCTAAGTAGGAGTGACCTAGACTTCCCGGCTTCAGGGTCCATCCGGTTATTAGCTGTGCAGCATCTTCTGGCCTGGTGGAGGCATGCAGTTGCAGGGTGTAGCTGGAGTTCTTCTCCTTCGAGTGCATTGTCCACCCAAAACAAGGGGATCATCAAAATGACTTTTGGCTGGAAGCTGTGTAGAGCTGTAAGCAAAGGGGGGCTTGCACACACTACCTTGCAGAGTGAATTAACTCCGAGAGCCGAACGTGAGAACATGCCTCCTTCCCGGGAGTGAAGATGAGAACGGCTCTGGTCAGGTCCCCGTAGGGATACAGAGCAGTCCCGCGAGGCAGAAGTTAACTTCCTGCGTTTCAGGTCAGCGTGTTCTGGTTGCAAATATAGAGCTCCCGTGAAAAATTAAACAGTAGTGAAAGACACTGAATGATCAACATTAGGAAATTTGCAGTCGTCCCACCTCTTTGCATCCTGGGTTAAATTTTGCAAGTTAATATTTCTTGAGTGTTATTTCGGTCAGGTTTGAGAACGTGTTTCAGGACAATGGTGCTGGTGGAGAGCCGTGTCAAGATGCGGGCACTCGGGAGCATGGAAGGGACTCCTGCTGGGGGCTTTTTGTTTTGTGTGGTGCGAATGTTGCTGCCCAGCGATGAAAGGGTCTCCTTGAAGGTAGGAAGTAATTTTCTCGCAAAGCACCTTCTCTTATGTGTTCTTCATTGCAGCCTCTGACGTAGGCAAGGCAGGGCTTAGGCTTATGGGAAGAGTAATGGGATGCAAATAATGGGAACAAAGAGTTTCTTAAAACCAGTAAAGCTCAGTGATCACCCAGGGCTGACACACCTTGCAAGGCTCCATCGATAAAATGATGGGCCGCATTTGGACAAAGTTTTCATTAACAATTCTCCTGCCAATGACAACCTCATAGATTTTACCATTCCTTCTCTTGTTCATCTCCGGTAGGAACATTTTCATCAAAACTGGGTATTTGGTGCTTAAGAGTTCTCCTGACATTGCTTCTTACTCACCAAATAGAGTCATAATCCTTAGTATGTAACTTCAAAATCCTTTACACAATAACCAATTGCTTCCCCAAAGAGGATTGTGACTTCAGATGGAGAATAAGCTGCTGAAGGAAATTAACTCTCAAGAAATGAAAGTCCTGTTTCTGTGCACTTGGAGGCAAGGAGAGAAAAATCCAGAGGCTATCACACAAATGTTTTGGCATCCTTTATTCTGCCTATAGACTGTCAGGACCAGACAGGTGACTCAAAAGGTTACCCTGCCCTCTTATTCAGGGCTCACCAGGGCAGAGGGTGGGTGGGACTCATTCCCTGAAAACATTCGGCCCCTTTCAGCAAACTTACCTAAGAGGCCATGTCTCCTTCATACCTCCTTAATTCCCTCACTGAAATGATACTCAAACCATTTCATTGCTTTTCTCCTTTCGATTTTTACACACTAGCTGAATTCTAAAAGATTTTCTGCTTTTTCACACTCAAAGAAGGGGGGAAATTTTCAGCAAAGGAAAGAAGCACATATGATTTAGGTTGGAAAAAGAGGAAACACAGATATGCTTTCTGAAAAACACTGTGTGCACTCACACGATTAACATGTTTGCCCTCCAGGTCAAATTAGCAACGATTATGAAAGCAAATCCACAAGAGCATAAAAATGCCACATCAAGTCAGGCAAACCCTCCATCTTGTTCTGTGCACGGCCTTTCTGGGGGCACCTGTCAACGCTGGGCCTGCAGCGGTGGGAGGTGGGAGAGCGTGGGGAGCTGGGTCGCACCGCTGAGCAGGTCACTTTACCCCTCTGACTCCTGTTGTCCGCCTCTGGACTGTGGAGCATGGAAGATACCTGCTCCTTCCTACTTACAGAGTTGTTTTGAGGGCCGAATCAGACAAAGGATGGGAATGTACTTTGGAAACCGTGTGGTGAATGTCCTTGCACAGAATGAGGTACCCAAATATCTGGAGGAGAGGAGATCTGAGGGGGTGCTCCCCATGCCAGCACTATACCAGCTCAGTGTTCCTCCACTGCTTGGCTATCACAATAGGGTTCACGTTCTTGACATCCATTATTTCAGTGAGGGTACCATTCCGCTTGCTTTCCTTGAAGCCGAGCCTGAGCGGGAGATTCTCCTGTAAGGGATTATGGAGGGAGTGAGGAAGTGAGGGCCACAGGGTAAGGCGGGAGAGGAAGTGAAGCAAAGACGCAGCATCCGTTAAAGGCCAGACTCAGCCAGATCCTGCCCCTGCTCTGGGGTGTGAAGGACAGACGGCGCTGGGGGAGGGGCTGTCTGTCTATTACCTGGATCATCAGTGCTTGGCTGTGGGCTGCACTCACCCCTGCCCACCTGCACAGAGTGAGGGTGGGATAGGGGTATCATAACCTTCTGGGGGTTTCCAGCTGATATAGCTCTGCTGGTGGAGAACACATTCTCTAAAGAGCCAGCTGAGCTGTTGGCAGCCAACCCTCACGGCAGCCAGGGGAGGTGTGTGATGGCCTCGTGTGAGTCACCAATGGCATTTACTACAGATAAGGAAACCAAGGCTCAAAGAGAGTAAGGTGCTTGGCCTGAGAGCCTTCATTTCTGCCAGAAACTCTCGTCTCCCCGCTCTTCGTTTGCCAATTCTCATTGATCGTGTAAATTTCAGATCCCGTGTCACTCCCTGGAGGAAATCTTCCTCCTCTCACCTCAGATTGGTCTAGTCCCTCCAGATGCTCTCCCAGCACCTTGGACCTGCTCTTGGAGGAATTTATCAAAATTTAATTTAAATAATTATTTCTACAATCTTTTATTTGATATCTGCCTTCTCCACTAGGCTGTAAAGTCTATGAGGGCAGAGACCATGGTCATCTTGTTTGCTACTAGAATCTGTTGGGTAGCTCAGTGCTGGCACATAGTAAGTGTTCAAAAAATGTTTGCTGAATGAATGATGGAACTCAGCTAGTCAGAGGGTGTAAAACCAGCTCTCTGTGTCTTAAAACCATATTCAATTTCCACTCTGCCTTAGACCATGCAAAATCCTTGTTTATTTATATTTAATGTCTGTGTACATTTTTGGAAATCCAGTCTCAGAAGTCAGTTTCCTGCTATATTTATATTTACGTGTATTCCGTACCTTATGCCAATAATGAACCTGCTGTAGAAAATAGTACTGAGGTTCTTGGTCTTAACACTATGTCTTTCAGCTTTCTGGATGTGTTCCTTTGTCTGGTTGTGGAGGTTTCCTCCTCTTCCTCTGTCCCCTTCATGATAGAAACACTTTGATCACGTCTTGTTCAGACTGTGCTTGCAGGCTGAGAGTTCCAATCTTTTTAGCTTCTCTTCCAACAGAAATCACATTTCCTTGATCATTTTAGGTCTTCTCCTCTGGACATTTTGTAGCTCTTTACAGTTTACTTGAGGAGAAATCCAACCTTAACTGGGCTCTAGATAAGCAATTGCTTCAATGATCCCTCATTGATTCTCCAGTTAACACACGGAAGAGGGCAATTGTTTCAGACCTTGCAGTCTCTCCTCCAGCCCCAAGCCCATGAGCACCCAGAGGTTTCAGTGGTTAACTGCTCACCTTCTGCTTGCCAAGGAGATTGGATCATCCGATGGAAGCCCTCAGCCTTGACTCCTGTCCTCTCAGATGTTCTTTCACTTCCAAGGGAAGAAGTGTTCTTTTCTCAAAATCCCATTCTTTCCTGAATCCCAAAAAGTGCTGCTCCCACACTTACCTGTTCCCTCTCTTTCATCCCACTCTCTCCTTAATTAGAATAATTGACATGAGCTGTTTTATCAGACAATACCCCAAATGTCAGTGGCTTAACACAGCAAAGACTTAGGTCTCACTTTCACCAAGTCCGGTAAGGGTTGGGTGGGCCTGTTCATTCCTGAAGAGATGCTCTCTGGAATGTGATGTTCGGGGACACCGAGTCAGTGAAAGGGTGATGGAGAAGGCTCATCGGCTCTTACTAGCCTCCACCACAAGTGTCATGTCACCCCTACTCATAGTCCATAGCCAGAAATCATCACATAACCCCAAGCTCTTGCAAAGAAACTCTTGCAAAGAAAATGTGGGCGGGTATATGGACTATTCACTGAACATCCAATCATCTCTGTTACATTTTCACAAATGCACAAATTTCCTGTGACTTGAGAAAATATTGCCTGGTCCTCCTGGCCTTCAGTTTCCTTTCAGTGAGAAACTTCCCAAATGTGTGTGGGCTTCTTTCTGTATTTCTTCATCAACTCCTCTTTCTGTAAACTCCCTACAGTGTGGCCTTTATCCCTACAGTTTAATTGCAATACACACTCAGAGGTCACCAGTCACTCTTCCTACAGCCCCCATTTCTTTGGTCTGTGGCAAGTCTTGAATGTGTCAGCCTTCCTTTGCTAAGGAAATTCTCTTCTCCCGTGGCAGAGGTCATCACCCAGCACTTTTCCTGGTTTCCCTCACACTTCTCCACTCACTCCTTCTCTTTCTGGTCCTTACCTACCCACGATTCCCCAAACTCAGCCCTTTTCTTCTTTGACTTTACATTCTCTTCATTGAAGAGCTCATTGATTTTTATGCCTGTGAATATTGCCTCTGTGCTCCCAATGCCTGGCAAGAATATGGGTTTGAAGTCAGGCCGACTTACATGGAGCAAATTATGTAATTCCTTAGAACTTCAGTTTCATCTACAAGAATGGAATAATAAAGCATTCCTGAATGAAAGCATTAGTGAAAGTGTTGAGTTCAAATGTCCATCGACTGATGAATGGATAAAGACAATGTGGTACATATATACAATGGAATATTACCCAGCCATAAAAAGAATGAAATCCTGCCATTTGCAACAATGTGGATGGAGCTAGAGAATATTATGCTAAGCTAAATAAGTCAGAGAAGGACAAATACCATAAGATTTCACTTATATGTGGAATTTAAGAAACAAAACAAATCAACATGGGAGTAAAAAAAAAAAAAAAAGACAGACAAACCAAGAAACAGACTCTTAACTATAGAGAACAAACTGATGGTTATCAGAGGGGAGGTGGGGGGGTAGGCTAAACAGGTGATGGGAATTGAGGAGCACACTTGTTGTGATGAGCACTGGGTATTGTATGGAAGTGTTGGGTCACTAGATTCTATACCTGAAACTAATATTACCTTGTATGTTAACCAACTGTAATTTAAATAAAAACTTGGAAAGAAAAAAAAAAGAAAGAAAGCACTGAGTTCAAGAAGGGTACTCAACAGACATTAGTTTCTCTTTACCACTTCCAGGTTGGCATTTCACCTGAATGTCATTCATTCATTCAAGTATTGAATTCACTCATTTGTTATTCCTTGAACACCCTGAACACCTCCTACATGCCAGGTACAGTGTCAAGTTTTGGGAATAGAGACAGGAATAATGCAGACCCTTAAAAATCCCAAAGTAAGTATGGATGTCCCCACTGGGGCATAAGGCAATTCACTAAAGTGAATGTTCTAACAAAGATCTAATTATTTTTTATGCAAAAACTAAGATAGAAATTAAGTGTTGTTAGTAATTTGTAACTCTGTGGACAGTGATTCTTCACTCAGTCTACCAGTCAGACAGTCATGGGTCATGCGAGGTATACAGTGGCCCTTGGGGGCCCACATGAGGAGAGACTGACAGTGGTTCCAGCACTTGCTGAATGCAGTTGCAGCATATAACTTTATAAATGCCCATGAAGTGGATTTATGTATTGCAGAATTTATTTTTAACCAAACTAGCCCACCCAAGATGGACAAGTGGCTTAAAAAAGTTTCCTGCAACAAAGCAATACATTGAAGAAAATACTAATAGGGTGATTTTCCAATTTATCATCCAAAGAGGGGTGCTTTTGAGAGTAAAGGAAGCACTATGAATTGTTGTGCCAGAAAATTGGTATGAGCTGAGAATGCCCTAAGCAAAGCAAACTGGGACATGTGTTCACCCTACTAAGAATACCAACAGAAGTAAACAATAAGAAAACAGCAGAGCTGACACTATCCAGATACAAGCTTTCCATCAGCCACATGCAAGGTAAAAAAATAAATAAATAAAAATAAATTTAAAAAATTAAATATATATGTATTAAATATAATAAGATCTGTCCAGAAAATAAACAGAGTGTTTTAAAATTATTAAAAAGTATATTTGAAATATGAATTCATATTCAGTATCATTCATAACAAAACTGGAGATATCATAATTCCAGACTTCAAGTTATATTACAAAGCTGTAGTAATCAAAACAGTATGATACTGGCACAAAATAGGCACATAGATCAATGGAACAGAATAGAAAACCCAGAAATAAACCCACAATTATATAGTCAATTAATCTTTGACAAAGGAGGAAAGAATATGCAATGGGAAAAAGATAATATCTTCAACAAATGGTGTTGGGAAACTGGACACTACATGCAAAATAATGAAACTAGACCACTTTTTAAGACCATACACAAAAATAAATTCAAAATGGGTTAAAGACCTAAATGTGAAACCTGAAACCATAAAAATCCTAGAAGAGAACACAGGCAGTAATTTCTCTGACATCAGCGGTAGCAACATTTTTCTAGATATGTCTCCTGAGGCAAGGGGAATGAAAGCAAAAATAAACTATTGGGACTACATCAAAATAAAAAGCTTCTGCACAACAAAGGAAACAATCAACAAAACTAAAAGACAACCTACAGAATGGGAGAAGATATTTGCAAATGACATATCTGATAAAGGGTTAGTATCCAAAATATATAAAGAACTGAGACAACTCAACACCCTCAAAAAATTATAGAATTTAGATAATGGGCAGAAGACATGAACAGACATTTCTCCAAAGACAATATTCAGAAGACCAACAGACACATGAAAAGATGCTCAATATCCCTCACCATCAGGGAAATGTAAATCAAAATCACAATGAGATATCACCTCACACCTATCAGAATGGCTAAAATAAAAAAACACAAGAAGCAAGTGTTGACAAGGATGTGGAGAAAAAAGAACCCTCTTGCACTGCTGGTGAGAATGCAAACTGGTGCAGCCACTGTGGAAGACAGAGTGGAGGTCCCTCAAAAAGTCAAAAATAAAACTACCCTATGATGCGGTAATTGTACAACTGGTATTTATCCAAAATATATAAAAACACTAATTCAAAGGGATACATGCACCCTTATGTTTATTGCAGCATTATGGAAGCAGCCCAAGTGTCCATCAACAGATGAATGGATAAGGAAGATGTGGTGTATATATGCAATAGAATACTATTCAGCCATAAAGGAAGAATGAAATCTTACCATTTGCAACAACATGGATGGAGCTAGAGAGTGTAATGCTAAGTGAAAAAAATCAGTCAGAGAAAGACAAATACAATATGATTTCACTCATGTGTGCAATTTAAGAAATCAAACAATTAGCAAAGAAAAAAAAAAGAAAGTCAAAGCAAGAACTAGACTCTTAACTATAAAGAACAAACTGATGGTTACCAAAGGGGTGGTGGGTGGGGGGAATGGATGAATGAGGTGATGGGGATTAAGAGTACACTTATTGTAATGAGCACCAAATAATGTATAGAATTGTTGAATCATTATATTGTACATCTGAAACTAATATAACACTGTATATTAACTATACTGGAGTTAAAAAATTAATAAAAAAGTATATTTGAAATATGAATTCATATTCACTGACACTCACAATAAACTTCACCCTTAAAGTTTACTGCTCTTTGGACTATTAGCATTAGATAATCAAATGAGGTCCTCAGGTTAGCAAAATATTTTAAAATAATGTCTTTTTCATCTTTATCCTCTATTTTTAATTTTAATTTTTATGAATAGTTTGTAGTATATAAAGTAGCAGAATAGTGTATGAACATAATTTAATAATAAATAATAATGAATAATGGCAAAGACTTTTTGCTGACAAGAGTATATGTTGAAAAATGCTTGAAGGTTATTGGTCTAGAGAGTGCTACTAAAACCAGCCTAGTCACAGTCCTGTGGCCCAGCGTTTTGGTCTCAGTGTTTCAATGTCACTTTGAACCCAAGAAGTTCAAAATAGAATATATCCTTTCCCTGTTAAGAGAACCCACTTTTTGACTGCCCAGTTTCCTTCACTGATTCCTTCCAGATTTCCAAGTTCAAGGCTGTTGAGGGAGCTTTGACTTTGACTTCTTCAAGACCATTTCCTCCAATACCCACTTTTTCTTCAGGCTGCTTCTTCCTTCATCGCTTTCCATTCCTTTCCATTTCCCCTGCTACTACTTCTGCCAACCTCCCATCAACTCCTTCCCTTGATTATTATGATAATTTCCACGTAGCTCTTCCTTCCTCGAAGCTCCCCCTTCATGCAGTCTACTACCACATCACCTTCTTGGACTGCTGGTCTCATTCTATCTCTCCCCCAACTCTAATTCAAAAAGCCCAGTAGGAAGACTCTCATTATCCTTGAATTTGAAGAAGACCTTCTATAACCTGAACCCATCCTTTGATTTATTTAGTCAAAAAATATTGTTGAACACTTCCTTTATTCCAGGCACTGTGTGGGTCTGAAGATGTACATCAGTGAATAATAGGACAGCAATTTATTAAGTGCCTGCTATGTGACAGACACTGTGCTGGTGAGCAGGATAACACAATCCCTTCTTACAAGAACTTTTCAGGCTCTGCTACCAGGGTTCATACTTTCTTTCAAATCTTAACACCGGACTTTTCCCCCAATTAAATCCTTCAGTCAAAATTCTTTATTCTTACCAACATGATAGATTCGGGGTGCCTGGGTGGCTCAGTTGTTAAGTGTCTGCCTTTGGCTCAGGTCATGATCCCAGGGTCCTGGGATCGAGCCCCGCATCGGGCTCCCTGCTCGGCGGGAAGCCTGCTTCTCCCTCTCCCGCTCCCCCTGCTTGTGTTCCCTCTCTCTCTGTCTCTCTCTCTCTCTCTCTCTCTCTGTCAATTAAATAAATAAAATCTTAAAAAAAAATGATAGATTCATTTCCTAGTTCTGTCCAGTCTCCACCAACCATCTTCCCCTGCCTGGCTGATCAAACAGCCTCTCCCCCTACCATACCTGTCCATCCTTTAAAGTACTACTCATTTTTCCCATGCTCTTGGTGGAGCTCTCCCTGACTGCTAACCCTTACTCATTTCTTCCCTCTAAGGCCCGTACCAATCATTTGGATCTGATCACACACTGTGCCATTCTATTACTTGAGTTATATGCACACATAGAGCCTTCCCAACTAGCCTGCACACCTTTTACTTTATGCTTTTGTTGTGTAACTGTTTGTTCCAGCACACTGCATCTACCACTGTAGATGCTTCTTAAATATTATTCAGTTGCACCAAGATTGATACAGTGGTCTTGTTAGGGCAGGGGATTATAAGAGTCTTTTTTTCCAATACATTTTTCATGTTCTCTATAATGTGGCTATATTATTTTTATAATGAAAAAATTGCAAATAAAAACAAATAAAATACTTTTTTAATTCAATTTAATTGAAATCCAGAAATAATTGTTCTCATTAGGTAGCTAGACCTTGGCAGTACTAAGGCTAATTTAGACCAGATTGGAAAAATTCACAAATACAAATTGCTCTTTCTCGATGACAGACCAGATTTTCTGGGGCATAGCTAATTTTGCCCTAGTTCTGGATTTCCTAGAATACCCTCCGGGGTCAGGCTAGGAGCTACTGTCAGAAATGCCTAATATCAGGACCTGCTTACAGTGGTAAGCCTGTAAAAACATATCTTCATATAGGTGTCTAGAAGCTGCCAGATGGATCTTAAAGAATTTTTGCTTTCATTGTGTTCTATAATGGTAGCTTGGGAAAATGAAAGAAACCCAAATTACCAGCAGTAGTTGGAGTACATGCAATGCTGTTTTCTCCTACTACCATCAAAACAGAGAGGCATGATTTGCATAGGATGATGGATATGCTTAGTTTAACTGGCTAATATTTTAAAGTAACAGAAGAGGAGGGGGTGAGATAGGTGGACTGCCTATGAAATTAACAACCAGCCTGAATTCCGCAGCTGAGCCAAGCAGGTTGGGTGACACTGGGAAATGAATCTGATCCCCACAGAGCAAATATACAACTTTTCCTCAACTACCAATCCCCTCCACCTCCTGCCTCTCTGAGTGACTAATTGAGCAGTGAGTTTTATTGCTTGATCATTTATGTCACATCTTTTTATCTCTCTCCTACTTAACTCTCCCTGGTCCGTGAAGGGCAGTTTTGATATCTAGCTCTGTTGGAATTTGCTGGACTGGTTCAACGGACCATGTATGTGGTTTATGAAACTGCTGGTGCCTCTCCTCACCTTGGTTCTGCTCAGAGGAATAACACATTTTCACTCCACTTTTCCGATAAAGAAAGCCCAGAGCATTCGGCTATCTTTGGATATAGACGATAAATGGGGGTGGGGTGGGGGATGCAGAGCAGCTTAGAGGGGTGAAGTAGAGGCTGTTTCTGCTTGGATGTTCTTTGCTTTGAGATCATCTCATGGGGGTGTTGTGGGCTGGGGATTGAAAACTTCTGGATAATACAAAATAAGCACCCCCAATACTTTCTTCCTCTGAAGAGGTATGACGATCACATTTGGGAGGGAAGGTGCCCCAGATGATAAATGTTCATTCTGTTCCAGCTCCCACCTCTTTTTATTCCTACAGAAGAGAAAATGTTAGCAGTGTGACAATGTGCAACACTGTAAACACCTCTCTTCAGTCAGTTGCAACTGCGAAATGAACTATGGTTAGAACAAGATAATATGGGGAAATAGGGTGTCGAGGGACTGCAGATTTCAGCATTTTCTCCAGCGCCACCTGAGCAAACGGGCTTCCAGGGCGTGGAGAGGCCTCTAAATGTGAATCTGATTCAGGATAAACAAGGCAAGCTGCCAATGGCCTTCCTTTTCCCCAGCAGGGTTATATAAGCACCTTCCCAGTTTTTCCAAAAATTAGAAACTCTATTGATTTAGTGCTCACCATGCCTCTGTGTGATTTATGACCCAGAAGATGTCTGACAGCATCTCAGGCTGTTTTGTGAGAGGTTCCAGGCCAAAAGCACAATGAAGAAATGTAGAAGGAGCTTTCCTTACTTGTAGATAAACCTCTGAAAATCTCATGTGTGTCTTTAAATTTGGCTCTGCTTTGCTTAAGTCTTCCTTTAGATAAATCATAGGAGAAATTAAACTTCAAATTCAACCACTTACTCTGCAAATGTTTATCTCTTTGGGACCGGAATACCGTGACACCTACCTTATTCTGCTTCCTGATGGCTCTTCAACTCTTTCCATCCTCCTGGTCGAGATATTTAAGCTTTGGGTGTGCTATGCTTAATTCAACCAACATTTATTGGACATATGTTTTATGCCAGAACCATGATATATTTATGAAACTAACCAAGATGAATGTATTAAAACTTATAGTCCTTCTTTCAAAGAGCTTGTAGTATGGTAGGTGTGTAGCAGAAATGAGTAGCTTTTCAGCACACTTCATGCAAGCCATCCAGAGTATTGGATGTCACTGCAAGGTAACTGCACAACCAGGGACTTCCTTGCACCTAGCTAGAGCTGTGTGACAATTTCTAGTTCTAAATGTCAGCAGAACTGTTGGATGTCTTCCAGCCCTGTCCCCACTCCCCACACATGCATACATATGCTTCTTCTTGTTCTCTTCCTCTACTGTCTGGGCAGAATAAAGATGAATCCCAGGGAAACCTTTGAAACCATGTATTGAAAATGGCAAAACTTCCATCAGCTTGGATCCCTGAATGACTTCGCGGAGCTGTATGGAGGAAGGATAACTACCGACTTATTCACCTGCCCTGTATATTTATTATATCAACCAGAAATATATTTCTATGATATTTGGGCCAGTATCCATTTTCTAAGTCTATTAATTATAGCAGTTCACCTACACTAGTACAAGGGAAGAAATAAATGTATTCACACAACAGTAATTCAGCATTGTGAACAGAGGAGTGGAAAAAGGCATAGAAGTAGCCAAGGCTCTAAACTGGAACAATTATGTAGTCAAAGTCGTGGGTCAGGAGTAGCATCTTAGTGTTAAGTAGGCACAATGGGCAAGGACATTAAAATTGGGCAAAACAATCCTTCTCTTAAGTCCAAAATTGTGTTCTTCAAAGTTTTAGTAGGTACTATGAGTCAAGTAAACTGGAATGATTGGGTAAAAGAAAGCTTTACAGATTTCTTCCTCTAGAAGTTCCCAGAGACTTTAATATTCCATTATGTACTGGGTAAAAGCTGTTTAAAACCTTCCAGTGACTGCCTGTTCTAATCATAACAGCCGAAGTTCTTACCAATGGTTTACAAGACTTTCTATGATCTATCTCTTGCCTGTCTCCTGACCTTACCTCATGCCCTGATTCAAGAGATTTCAGGCACTGAATGACTTGTTCATCACCATATCCCCAGCACTTAGGAAATACGTTTTGAAAGCAATTCCCAAACTTACTTGGTAAAGGAATTCTAACTTGAAGAGCATCTTGGAAACTAGTATTCTACGGAACACATTTTAGAAAATATGAGTTTAGAGAAAGCTCTAAATCTTTCCCTGCAACTTTGTATGGATTCAGATACACACACAAATGCAGGAGAGAATTATATAGTTCATCTGGGAATAAAGAAGTACCCTTTGCTTCTACACAGAAGACTTTGGGAGCAACCTGACAAACAGATTCATAAAGTGAATGGAAAATGGAAGGCTAGGCTCTCCATGGCTTCCTTGCTTCTCTCCTCAATTGCAAGGTACTGATGATGAGTGTTTTCCCAGGTCAAAGAATCCCCATTGGGCTTAGCGGCCAAGTGTCAACAGCACTTAGCTGATTTAATCTCTAGTAATTCATCAAAGATCTGACCTGCCATTTGGTTTTGAACCAATTTAGTTATTATCAGTGACTCTGCTATGGTAAAGTAGGGTATGTTCTGCTTCAGTGAGGCCCCACTTTCATTTTCTGCTTTACACAGCTTCCTCCAGAGTTCCAAAGTAGATAGGGCTTAGCTTCCACATGTGTTATCCTGCAGGGTGTTTGGCATTTGCTGAGAAGTCAAGTGAGTTTCATCATCATCATTATCATCATCAAACATTTGCTGCTCACCTTCTCTGAGGCTCTGCATGCTATACATCACTGCATAGCAACCCCTCATGCGAGGCTGGCATCTTAAGGTCAAAGAAATGAGGAAACAGAGCAGTTAATCATGTGCAACTCCCATCTGTTAATAAACAGTGTAAATGGGGCAAAATTAACCATTTGCTTTTGGAGACACAAAGGTTAAGTGCTTTGTCCCACCCTACAAATCAAGAGACTGTCACAGCTCAGAATGGAATAGGGAGAATTGACAGGGCTCTTTTCAATCCACCAACACCTTCTCTCTCCACCGAAGTGTTAGTTAGCTAAAATACCTCCATGGTGGAAATCAGTGAATGGCAGTGAAAGGAAAACTTAAAGCACCCAGAGCAATTGATGGATGCTTGGGGTAAAATGATGGGAGTCCACGTAGAAATGTTCAGTCAACAGATTCCAATCTTCTCCACAATGAAAGGCAAGTATGATTTGCTAAATTTCATCCCATCCAGACTATAAAACAAATGAGTGCCATTTAAAGAAAGGGTTTCAAAATTCTCCAATCATATCAACTCATTTACTCCTCATTTCCAGGCTTGTTAAATAAAGCAGAATGCCATCTCATCACATCTGAAAGTAGTTTGGGCAAGATCTAAAGAAAAATATTTCCTGGACATTATTCTTTATATAATTTTTTTTAAGTGCCAAGGGGCAGAAAAAAATACAAAAACCAGAGTGTATTAGTTGGCTGTCAGTCCCCTCCCTCATCCCTAGCTTTAGTCTTGCAAGTTTCATCCTGTATGGTTGAGGGACTATCCTAAGAGATATGGTCTGGGCCAGTGGGCCTCAGATGCAGAAACCTCAGGTCTCTGAGGTCAGAAAGATACTGATCTGCCCTTCCCAGACTTCGGTTTTCAAGGTTCTCATTTGGGACCACTGTCCTTTTCCATGATAGGGCCCCTTCTTTCCTACACGATTTTTCCAAGTCAAAGCCCCAAAAGCATGGATCCATAAAGCCAAGGACAAGGCTTGAGCCTGGGACGGATACATTAAATTCTCTCTGTGTCATGGGCACAGAGTGCACCATCTTGGAAATCCCATTATTTCAGAAATGATGGAGTGAGCACTTGCTGGGTGAATCAGAAAAAATCACCTTCCTGCAAAGACTGTTTATTTTTAAAATCAAGTCCAAATCCCCAAGTAGAATTGAAAAGACATACTATGATCTGGCTTTGGTCAATATTTCCAGCTTCATCTTTTATCACTCTCATGGACCCTGGGCTCTATCCTTGCTGATGCACTTGCAGTTGTCAGAACGTTCCATGCTCTTTCTTTTTCCTCTTTTACATATGCTGTTTGTAGTTTCTGGGAATTCCTCAAGGAAGTGCAAATGTCCTTTCCTTTGGGAATCACATACTAGGCAGCATTAAGGGCTTCCACCTTTGTGCATCCATGGTACCTTGAAATACAGTTCTTTATACCATATCCTATTTTATGGAATTTTGTGTTCACATCTTTCTCCTCCACTAAATTGGGAGTTCCAAAGAGGGGACCGGGCTTGGCACCATACAAGTGTTCAACAAATGTTTATAAATGGAGGATTTGATTATTAGAGATACAAAGTTAAGTGCATTTCCTCAGGATAGTGGGTTAGAAATCTTATCTTTCCTGCATAATTTTATCCATGAGCCTTAGATGTTCATGCTATAGATCCTTCAACTGTTAAGTCTGAGAGTCTGCCAATGACTCTTTGGAATGATATGGGACAGTCTTATAGATTTAGTAGAGAAAGGAAACTGTTAAAATTTCCTACGGAAAAGTATTTCAAATTACTTTATATTTGTATATAGTAAATCATATTAGTAAAATTGTACACAATTTGTTTCTGTCCATCAATGAGAGATTCTGGGTGAGGGTGAAGTAAATTGATGCTACTACATATGTTTTTTTTTTAAGCTGAATATATGGAGGAAATAATGTTTCTAGATATGTTATTGCATGATTTATAATCTTCTCAGTCCTAAGAAGCAAATTAAAGTTCTAGCAGATGGTTCTCTGAAACCCTGTAATGCAGTTTGTCTGTAGCTATAGTTACATGTTTTAAGACTTAGAAACATCTTAGTAAATTGTTATTGAATTGTAGAGCTTCTCCAAGATATGGAAAGTCTTCTCCACCCAGAAGCACTGGCCAGAGAGGATGTGTGATTCGGAGGCAGCAACCTCTCCAGCTCATTTCCTGGCAAGTATTTTCCCTGCTGCCTGAGGCTGTCCTTCCCAGGCAACTCTTGTCTCAAGGAACAAACCACGTAAGTAGTCTTTGTCCCATTTGGTGAATGAGGCTTGATGCAGCATAACAGATTCCCCTAGAATGTGAATTCCATGAGAAGATAGGTTTTGGTCAGTTTTGTTCATAGAAGTACCCAGGCCCTAGAATAGTCTTGGTAGATAGTAGGCATGCAATAACTGTTTGTTGAATGAATGAATAAATGAATGAATAAAAGATTCTGATAGTCTGACCTCTTGGGGATGACTCTGTGTGACCATTGTGTTCCTGTAGGTTCCTTGAGCACTGAGAAATTCCTGTCAGGAGGGATGGAATCATTGAACCCCCGGGCCTGAGTTCTAAAGCGTGCCTGTCTGCTTTTCTTTCCCCACCCAGTGCTCAACTTGGTTCTTGCCTAGATCCCCATTCAAGTTTCATTCACTTGATGGACATCCCTCCACTCTTTTTAGCCCCCAAGAAAACTGTTTGCTTCAGTATGGCTGGAGACACCGGCTGTTTGCTTTGTCTACTCAGTGAACTTCTATATTACACAATCTATACCTCCTCTGTGGGGTATAATGAGCGGTCCTGGTCCTTCTGCAATAGCAGAATAAATAGCCATCCCTATCCAGTAAGCCCTGAGACATGATATGTTTTAAGAGAAATTATGAGCCCACTGATGCCCTGGCACTGAAGCAAATGAGGTCATCTAAGAGAATTATGGATGTGTCTATAATTGGACACTTGAGCTATATCTTCACATCCGTTGGTACGTTTTTCTGATTCAGGCCTCCTTGCTTGAGACATAAAATCCCAAGCCCCAGAAGACTCCAACTTCTCTTTTTCAATGGTGCTTTTCAGACAAGACCCTTTAGAGATTACCAAGGGTCATTTTAATCAAAATGAAAGACATCTCTTATTATGATGGCTTTGCTGACAAATAATTAAGATGAATTACTAGCATATACTTGTCCCAGCTGCCTCATTGGTGTCCATTTGGAGTAAGCATATGAAGCTCATAGTCCATGCCTCAGCTCTTTAAAAGCAATTTATAACCTAACTCACCATCCTAACTACCTGAGAAGATTTTAATCCTAAACCTGTCACCACCCATTATTTTCACAGGGTCCTGACAGTTCTACATTAAAACAGTTTATAAGTAAAAGCTAACAAGGCCTAGAGAGAGTGATTTATGTTTCAGTATGTGAAACAGTCAACATTCTTTCCCTGGCCAAAGATAGCCCAGAGCTCTCTGTGGAATGAAAGAAGAAAATTATCTCAGAAAGATGAATGGCCCATGCCTTTGGGCAGGTGGCTGATGTGTGGTCCTGGGCTTGAGGCCCAGGCATCAAGCAAAGCTTATGAATGTTAGGAACAAGGTACAGCACTCCCCTAACCACCTCCCCCCTTGCACACACACATTCCTTTCTGGCATCACCATCCTCCTGGGGCCACGTCACTTTTCAGATATTTGGCAATATGAAAGAAGTGTAAGCTTTTGTCTTTATAAAATGTTGATGACTCAGAAAGTATCCTTGCTTCATTAAAGCCAATAGTGAGGTGTCACAAAATCATCTTGTTTGCCACTGACAATGACAAATATGGATGGTTGAGTCAGAGGAGGTAGGAGAAGTGTTTATGAAGTCCACACCCCTGTCCCCTAGAAATCCCCCACACTTCAGGGAAGGTAGAACAACTGAGGTTTTCTTCATCTTGACCTCCTTCCCCAATGTATTGACTAACACGCCTTCTGAAAAGCTGTTCTTTCCATGAACGGACGCCTCACTCCCACCCCAGATGGGTTGGTTGGTGAGGGCTACCATAACAAATTGCCACAGATTGGGTAGCTCACGTGGAAGAAGTTGATTTTCTCACAGTTCCAGAGGCTAGAAGTCCAAGATCAAGGTGTTGGCAGGTTGGGTTTCCTCTGAGGTCTCTTTCTTTGGCTTGTAGATGGCCAGCCCCTTGCTGTGGCCTCACGTCATCTTCCCTGGATGCACACATCCCCCAGGTCTCTCTGCATGGTCTAATCTTCTTTCCTTATAAGGATACCAGTCAGATTGGATTAGGACCCACACTAGCAGACTCATTGTAACTTAATCACTTATTTAAAGGCCCAATCTCTGAATAAAGTCACATTCTGAGCTACTGGGGGTGAGGGCTTCAACTTACGCCATTGCGGGGAGACACAATTCAACCCATAGCACGAGTCAATTGTAAGAGACTCCAGCTGAAAATACTGCCAGAGGAAGTATATTGAGGTTTCTCTAGTTCTCAATATGGCCAAGATAATCCCATTTTGAGGAATAAAGGACAACTCATCTTGCAAAAAAGAAAAGAAAAGAAAAGAAAAGAAAAGAAAAGAAAAGAAAAGAAAAGAAAAGAAATGCCATCTAAGGAAGCTATCAAAGCACTTACAAATGGCTCAGCCAAACAAACTCCTCCCAAAGACATTAATTATGTTTCCTTCCTTTGATGCATCATTGATCAAATCTCTCTCTTTTCTTTTTAAAGAAGAAGGGGGCATGTCCTTTCTCATTTTATTCAAGTATATCATTAAGGCGACATCCTCTCTTTGCCACAACTGCATTCCATTTTTGGTACCCAACTTTCCAAATGTGAACAGAAACTAATTTAGAGTCCTTCAGCCTGAAGCCGGTATGGTAGGTATTTCTCCATCCATTATTTCAAGTTATAATAAGCGGGCGTGATTGGAGCTACTCCCAGGATAAGCAGGGCCATAATATTTTCACTGTCTCCATGATCACAGACTGAGATAAGAGGCAAACGTGCTATTTTTACTCCCAATTTTTTACTCCTGGTGTTAAATACAAGGAGAACAAGTTAAAAAAAACAAACTGCCTCACAACCCCTGCGGCAGAATACAAAATATCCAACCTCTTCGTTTTTCTCAGGCTGGCCCCGATATTCCTCAAGGATGACATAGATATTACTGAGGTGATCTGGTGTTGAGGAGATGCCTCTTAATTGTGTTTGCAGCTCAGAGCAGAAAGCATGCCCATTCGAGGTACTTGTTGTATCATTTTTAAATCAAGGCCATCTTTTTCTCAGTGGTAAACGTGAAATGTTTTTAAAGGCCAGACTTAGCATAAAATCTATTGGTTGCCATGGATACCACTTACCACACAGGACTGCGCTCTGTGTTCAACTGTGTGATTTTCTCTATTCAGAGGTTCAGCATTGTCAAAAAACAAATTACTTTTTCTGTTGTTTATCTCAAAGTTCATTATGGGGAAGGCAATAAATAAGAAGATATTCTCGTATGGAGGGGAGTGACGTGGGGAGTCACTTGGGTGCTATGCCTTAAAATTCAGTATTCCACAATAATTATAGTCAAATTGGCTATTGTTAGGAAATAAAATGCATTTTGATCTTTCTTTTTGTGTATGTGAATATAAAGTAAAGCAGGTACTTGGAAGTCTGCTCCCAACAAAATTACATGGTAATGAGGCTTTTCACACCTACACAGCACTTAGTAACCAAGCTCTGAAAGAGCGAGATTTAGCTCTGATAGGTTTGAAACTTGGTACCTGAGGCTCGTGGCTTTCCTCTTTATGAGAGAAAACGTGGGTTCAGGACTTCGTGCTCGCTGAATTATTCATGCCGTCTTTCCACCACATATCTTTAGGGTTGAAACCTGTTAGAGGGCTATTACTAAGCATGCAGGTCCACCGGACTCCCAGACTCCCGCCCCTCTGCCGGCAGGTCCCAGCGCCCTGCTAATTAGCTTGAATATTTGCCATTGGCAACTCCATCCAAGCCCCACCCCTTCTTCCATCCCACCTCCCTTCCTTAAGGAAAAGTGTGGGGGTGGGAAATAAGCCCCACAAAGTATTGACAGGAGGAGCGAGAGGGAGTTTCTCACATTACTGGAGGGTATTCAAAGATAATTTGGTGTCAGCAAGCTCCCATTGGCTGAAGCCTGTAGCACTTTGCTATAACTCCCAATTAATCAAGGAATGCCCTGAACACTGACTTGCTACTTATTTAAGATGCTCTCCTGTCACCTCTCCACCACTTTTTAGACTCCCTGATTTGGGCTATTTGCATGACACTGAAGTAAAGGGGGGAGACCTTAATGAAGGCATCTGTTTGTGAATGTGCTTGTTGGTATTGGATGCGTGTAATCACAGCCTGAGGGAAGATAGAATTCTCATTTGGGTTCACCGGAGAGCAGTAAACTGATGCCCGCTAAATATGCAAATTCCGACTTGTCACCAAAATGATGCCTAGAGCTGGTGGAGTTGTGGAGGCTGCAGAGTAATAGACAAATCGCTGCCCAGGCATCACCTACTTGCAAGATGCACTGGCAGTGAATTTACATATTGCAAGCATAAAAAGCAGGCAAAATAAAAGTGAGGATGCCCAACGGAGAGCACAAGCCGTGTTCATAATCTCCTCACCCGCACTCGCCCTTGTGGGAAACTCCGCTGAGTGTGACCCAGAGTTCCAGGCTGCCCAGGAGCAACTGAGGGAAAAGCCCTTAAAACCAGGAGGTTTGCTCGTAGGAAATCAGAAGAGGTGGCCATGAAGTAGAGCTCAGCGAGGGCACGATGTATCCCCGTTCCTAGAACATTGGCAGGCACCCAATCGATGTGCAAGAAATTTTTGTCATTGGGTCAAACATTAGGTGATTGATAAGAGGTAGCTGTATCAGGCGCGTTTTTCTTGCAAGCAGTGACCAACAACTGTGGTTAGCCGAAGCAGAGCAGGTACTTACAGCAATGCCACGGGGAGAGGTGGAAAAGCCAGAGGAGAATTAGGGCAGTTCCAGGAGTCCACGTGGCAGAAATCAGTCGAGGATCTCTTCAAGATGCTGCCTCTGGGATGGACAGGCTCCAACAATTTTCAGTCTTTTTGCCACTCTGCTCAAGATTCAAATTTCTAGGGAGAATGTTTGTGGGAGAGGGTCCCTTACCTTAGTTAGCTTGGATTATGTGCTCACCTTTTGCCTAGAGTATGGCTAGAACACAAGGGGCCTAGCTAGAAACTCTAAGTTCCAGTCTTGCTTGCAACCAAGTATAGCTAAGCGACCAAGTTCATGCCAATGGAATAAGACTTGAAGTGATATGTAGCCACTTATAGGACTGGCACTCCTCCATGCTTCCTTTCCATCATGCTGGGTGGAACTGGCAAAGGTTGGAGCAACGTTGGAAACCAAGCATCGAGGATGATGGATCCACCCTGCTAGGCTAGGTCCCCAGATGACTGTGTGGAGCAGAGCCTGTTTCCTGGCTCCGGACTGTTATATGAAAGAGAAATAACCTTGTGTCTTGTTTGAGACATCACATTTTGGAGTCTTTTTGTAAGGGAGCCTTCGCTTTAATACTAGGGGTGAGAAGAGCATCACCCCCTCCAAAGCACTCTGGAGGGAGACTTTCATCAGAAGAAGGAGAAATGGACCCTTGGAAGAAAAGACAAGAAACGTCTATTACAATAGTTGCTATTATTGGCAATATGATCATCATGCACAAGCTACATGCAGTGCAAGTATTCACAGCTCCTGCTTACAGCCAGACTGTCTGGTTTGAAATTCCTAACCAGCGAGTGCCTCTCTCTTTGCTCCTCAAACGCAGGACATGTCCCAAGTGTACAGCTCCCCTCCATTTCCTGAAATGCCAATCACAGAATTCCTTGTTTCCGGGACTGACGAATTAAATCGGAACCCACTACAAAATGAAAAGAAATGAAGTCTTGGGCCTGCCATCTTGTCTCTGTCGCCGCCACTAGTGAGGGTACAGACCAATTTCTAACACTGATTAGCACATGCCCAGCCTCAGTAAACACCGTTTTGCACTAACAACCCCTAAGGAGAAGCTGTCGCTGGTGAAATAAACAACTCATTAGTCTAGGGAAAGAATGGTCAGCAGAGGCACGGACTCCTAATTTATATTTTTATTTTGTGATTTATTTTCAATCAATCAACAAGTACTCGTTGATTGCTTACTATGTACCCACCACGGCTTTCATTTTGAGTAGAACAATACATTGTTTTCAACATGAGTATTGTTATTGGTGTTTAACAACAACAAAAAAGTTCTTGACTTTTCTTCCTAGTTAAAATACACATACACACACATACGCACACATTCACACTCACCTCTAGTCATATATTTTAACTCTGGCTGCCTTGTTAAGGATAACTTTCCCATTTTACACTGAGAGTCAAAAGAAAAGTGGACTTATTTAAAATAATTCCGGGCCCAGTTGATTAAGCGACTGCCTTCAACTCAGGTCATGATCCTGGAGTCCTGGGATCGAGTCCCGCATCGGGCTCCCTGCTCTGCAGGGAGTCTGCTTCTCCCTCTGACCCTACCCCCTCTCCTGTGCATGTTCTCTCTCTCTCTCTCATTCTCTCTCTCAAATAAATAAATTAAAAAAAATCTTTAAAAAAAATAAAATAATTCCGTTCTGGAGTAAACTTTTTCTGAAGTGTGCTTATTTCATTGGCGAGGCCTCCCTCCCACCCTCCTCCAACCCTCCCCCCTCCACCTTCTTCGATGTCCTCGTATCTCATTCCTGGGTCAATCTGTTCACCACGTTCTGGCATGACACAGATTTGAGACCTCTCATCGTTAACTGTGCTGGTTGTTTAACCAGTTCAGGGGTCTCCTCTTCAGATGAGAGAATTGAACTCACTGACCTCACTTGTTCACTTCCATCTCTCTCAGTCTGTACATCTTTAGTTATGGTCTTGCACGCTTTGCCCAAGAACCTGGTTCTGATTACCTCGGCTCTGATCATCAGTGTTGTATACAGAGTCTTCTAGACTGCCCCCCAAAGTCCAACACTCCGATTCCTCCTTGGCCTTGGCCTGTTGACCCCCATGGGAACTGGCTTGCTTCCTTGTCTCCAAAAGTAAAAGAGAATTCACTCCAGTGCTTCAGCATTCCAGCAGAGATGTGCAATTCTGATCAGAGATGGAGAGGCGGCCCTTTGTCGTAGGGAAAGCCTTGAACGAACTTTCCTTACATAGAGATGTGTGGAGCCTCGGCTAGGGAGAGGGTTTAGACAAAAAGAAATTGTGTTTTCTTGTGTGTATTATAAAGGAATGGGAATATGAGGAAAGGGAAGTTGGGAGCTAAGAGTCAGAGTAGAGTCTAGATCAGAACTTTCTGTAAGGATGGAATTGTTGGATTTGTCTGCTGTTCAGTTCAGTGGCCACTAACCAGAAGTGGCTCTTGACAACTTTTAATTTTATTTAATTTTAATTATTTTAAATTTGAATAGACACACGTGTGGTTAGTGACAGTCCTACTGGACAGTATAAGTCAAGATAGAGAAGCCTCAACAAATTCAAGGTAACGTCTCAGAAGAAAACAGCCAGTGAGAATTTGCCTGTGTTGAGGATGGCTGAAGGCCTTTGGTTTTCTGGCCTGGGTCAAGACGGTCCACTAGGCAGAGCTGAGAAGGGAAGCTAGGAGGACGTAGGATTTGTAGGACAACAGAAGAGGAAGGCAGGAGGTTTGTGCAGCTGATGAGAGGGTGAGCAGGGAGACCCAGGCCAGACATGTCTTCCCACATCCGGTCCCCCGGGCTTGCCTCCTCCCTCCAGGCCCCCTGATGCTTGGGAAGTGTCTGTGACCCATCAGGGCCCTCGGCTGGTGGGAGAATAGATGGGGCCAGGAAGGGGGGCTGGCATCCTTGGTGGCCCATGGCACACAAGCAGCAATGACTGGCTAGGGAGAATGGAGGTTGCGTTTGATCCGCTTTTTACGCACAGCCTGAGGACTCTGCTCCCAGCTAGCCCAGTGCTATCTGGGCAGGAGAAACAGTGGAAGAATGCAAAATTGCAGAGAATGCCAGCTTCCCTCTGCTTCTCTTCCTCTCCTTCAGCACATGTCCCAAATAGCCACCAGAGGTGAGACTCTGTGGGTTCTTCTTCCACTCCTGCCAGTCATCATCAAAGCCCATCCCAATATGAACCCTCACACTCATAAACTCCCACTGGTTCTGAAGACACAGTGCATCAAAGAAGTGGCACCAGGAGGTAAGGAGGAGTTGTAAGAAGTAAGATTTATTTGCAAGTATAGAGAAAGCTGTGTCTCCAACTTTTCCCAACTTTTTGTGTCATAAGCATTACCCTAGGCTGGGAGCAATAGATGCAGCTAGAAGTTGGTGAGTCTAGATAAAGAAAAAAGCATATTATTTATAGTGATTGTGGTGACTGCAACAAGAATGAAAATCTTTTGCTCTAGGGTGGAATGGGAAGATGGAGGAGAGAGAATTTTCCTTTTCATTTTATGTGTCTTTGTATAGTCTGACCCTGAATCATTTTCTCAAGAGGAGTCTGGCCATATTTACACTAATGTTGATATCGAGGAGAGGCAACAGGCCACAAAACAGTTCATTTTGGAAGGCTCTTTGGGTAAGAATAGATCACTGGAAGTCTAAGATGGTGTTTCTTGGGGGTATATGTCTAATAATAGGGGGGTAATGTGCCCATGTTTTGATGAAACTGTGGATCTGAGTGTGAGGGGGGGAATTGGGTAACGGAGGGCTGAGTTCTGTGCTGAGAAAGTTGGGGTCTTGTTTAGGGACATTCTGCGTACAAGGTGCCACAGAGCCACCAAATAGGGTATCAGAAGAGGTAAAAGAAGAGGATCTGAGTTCTTAACAGAAAGGCCCTCTGAATCTTAGTGTGCGAAAGAGTATGTGCTCAGATGAAACCAATTCAAACAGAGGACAGGGAAAATTAGATGTGGCCCAGTAGGGACTGTGACCGTCTGATCTACAGGTTAAAGAGGCACCATTAGACACAAGAAGAGAGACAAGGCTTGTATCCTAATGAAGTTTATAGGACAAAAGCCTCACATGCTGCAGTTCCACTTTGGAGGATGTGGTAGGCAGGGGAGGACCTGCTGGACACCCACAGGGCAAAAGGGAGCACCTCCCCACTCATAGCCTATTTTGGGGGCAGAAATACTAACCCCCTGAGGGGCAAAAGCCGGAAGCGACCCTAGAAGAGGTCGGGAGGCCTTGCCTTCAGAGGCTGCCACGCTCTGCCATCACCCAGAAGGTTCTCTCCTCAAGCACTTTACTTGGCTTCATTTGGCCTCCTCTTCCTTCAATCCATTACAACCTGAACACTTACAGAGAGGAAATGAGCAGAATCCCTTCACACCCGCAGAGGACGCGGCAGCGACAGTGGTTGCCTGATAAATGTGGAGGTAGAGCAACGTGAGTGTGCACTGATAAGGGACCTAAGGTGGGAAAGCAGCAGAGAGCAACACAAGCCTCCCAAGGTGTTCCCGACATCTGGGCAAGCATGACTTAGTCCCCCCTTTGCAGGAGGCCAAGGGCTCTCTCGAGGAGGAAGTCCTCTGCTCCTCCTCCTGTCGGGGGGGTAATATCTTCTCTGGCCCTCCCGTTCACGGGATGCTGGTCCCAAAGCGCCTACACAGCTTCAGTTCCTCCTGGCCCCCTGCTGCTGACCAGCAGACGCTTCCATTTCCCAGGCTGCCACTTCTGGCCCTCCCCCGAACGTTACATTGGCTTAATTATTTTAATTTAAAAAAATAGGCAACTAATGATTGCAGCTCTCTCAGCCAATACATAACGGAGCCCCAAAGCTAAAGGAGCTGAGGTCCGCTGTGAGTCTTTAAAAGCTTCCTGCCTCAGAATGGCTCTCACACTTGGCTTGGAGCAGGGGCTCCCACTCCCCTTGGGAGGGCTGGTTAACGTAGTCAGTGTCAATTCATTCCTTCTGCCTTTTGTGGAAAACCCACCCCATAGCTCTGCCTGAGTCAAAAGGGTTCTGGGGTGCCTACGATTTCTTGCTCAAGAAAAAGAAGAGCTTTTTGCATAATTCTGAGAGCAAGCAACATGACTCTTCACCACATCCCGGAAAATTCCGAGATACACAATGCATAAAATGAATAGAGGTCCCAGCACGCAAGCCGTGATAAGGAGGTGTGTGGCATTCCACAGCCAGTCTCCTGCCTGTGAAGCGACATAAAAGCCCAGTTAGTGCTGTGTAACAGCTGTATTTTTCTTGTCTACAAACTCCGGTTGTATGGAAGTGGAACACAACAAGGAAACACCGTGTCTGCCAATAATGGAAATTGCTTGAGACTTCCGAAGAATCGGTAAACGAGAGGGGGGGTGGTAGAGGTGGCTTTGGGAGTTCATGCCTTGGCTTGAGATTTGGACACAGGCGTGTGGCTCTGAACTTAGCAGCCCCTGAGAGGAGTAGAGGAGAGTTGGTAGGTATGTGGGGCAGGGGGGGTTGGGGGGGGGGGGCGCGGGACTTGAAGATCTACAGAGGCTAGACTTGCAACAAGAGGAGAGACGAACAGGATGGAATTCATGCCCGACCAAGTATCAGGACCCTTCATCTCAGGTTCTCCCCTTGTCCACAATTGCCACCACATCCTGCGTTATCCTGCTCAGGGGGTCCTAGAAGGGCCAGAGCAGGGACAAATAAGAAGCTTATTGGCTCTGGATCAAGGTGTCCCCCACAAGGGGGCTCTCAGTTGTTTTTCCACCTGCAGCTCTTATACCTTCTAGATCTCTGGTCCCTGGTGAGGAGAGACACAGGGCATGGAGATCACAACTACCTATGAGGTGGGCGTGGGTAGGCGTCATTATGTCCATTTTAAAAGATGAAGAAATTCAGGCTTGAACGGCTTAAGTACCCACATCTGTGCAGTTAGCACAGCATCCGCAGAACCAGCTTTCAAACCTGAACCTCTTTAAAATCCCTCTCACGGCTCTTGATTAGCTGCATGGCCTCTTTCATAGGTGTGCTGGTTTCTGGCCAACCCACCCATTTGACCCCTCCCTTGCTTTGCCCTTCCTTGGATTCATCTGGCTCCTAGAAGCCTGCTTGCCTCAGGCCCAGGGTCCACATGTGCTGCTCCCCTTTCTGCTTTCAGGAAGGGCTTCAGAGGGCTTGCTGGTGACTGCTGGTTTCCAAACTCCTGATGATCTCTCTGCCTGCTTTCTGACCCCCAGCTTCAGCCTGCACCAGCTCTAACAGTCTCAGCATTTTGCTCCGTCTCTGGGCTTCACTGTCATGTTTGCTAGAGGACTGTCCATGAAGCCGGGTCATGTTTGCCGGGAGCTGGGCCAGACAGCAGGTCATTAGCCAATAACTGCTCCATTGAGATGTTGGACCAGATGGGGAGAGGCGAAGTTCGAGCCAGGGAAATGGAGCCAAAGGTGCATCAGGTGCAGGATCTGGAGAGAAGTGGCACCAGAACCCGTGCAAAGGTCAGTAGGGTGGAAGCCAAAGGGAGATGCCAAGCAAAGGCAGATAAAATAGGGGTAGTTCTGGAGTTAACGCTATGACCACTGAGCATCTACCCATGGGATGTTTCCTTGAAAATACAGCCAAGCACGTTTCACTAGGTTTTTTTTTTTTAGATTTATTTATTTATTTTAGAGAGAGAGAGAAAAAGAGCGTGAGGGGGAGGGGGCAGAGGGAGAAAGAAGCAGAAGCAGACTCCCCACTGAGCGCAGAGCCCGAGGCGGGTCTTGATCTCAGGACCCCGAGATCACCACCTGAGCTGAAACCAAGAGTCAGTCACTTAAACAACCGAGTCACCCAGGCACCCATACTAGTGTTTTAACCATATTACCTCAGGTGAGATATAGTAAGTCCAGATGCAGACCAAGAGAGAGAAGCCGGAGAGTGTTTTATAGTTATCCTCACAGTTTCCTGGAAAGAACACAGTGCACTATGCAGGACCATTTGTGGAAGCACCAGGGTTGGTCACAAGGCAAAAAGAGGAAGTAGAACTGTCGTGGGAAAGAAACTTTCTTGTGGTTTCTGTGGGAAGGAACATGGGAAACAAACCAACTTAGGATTGGCTAGTTGAGTAATGGGCCTCTGGGGCTTAGGGCCTATCTCTGATCATTTGGTACTTGGCCCTGGGGTGATTAGCCACAAGTGTATAGGGGTCTGGAGTGGAGAGCCTCATAAAGGAGGTGATTGGGGTTGTGGAATTAATTGTCTACCCAAGAAGGGGACCTGACCAACCTCTACCCAGGGCCTCAAAACTGGGTCAAGACAGCCTCTGTACAAACCATTTTATAACTGTGTTGGGATGGACTCCTAAGGAGAGTCTTTGTGTATTTCTTTTATAATTATAAAAGTAGTACATGGAGGTTGAAAATTCAACAATACACTGAAAATGGATTTTAAAAGTGAGTCCCAAATATCAGGAGAGAGATAAATTTAATAGATGAATTATGTAGCTAAATCTAATAGATAAAGATATATTTTATCCAGAACTTTGGCTATGCCCATAGGAAATATGTGTTCGTGAACATACACTTTACTCACCCATATTCACATTGTTTTGTAGCTTATAATGAAGATAAAAATGGGATCATACTATGGTATAAATTTATTTTTTTAAGCACAATAATATAACATGGACCTTCTTCCATGTCAGTACATAAGAGCAACGCCGTTCTTTTTTTAATGATTGCATAGTATTCCACAGTATAGATCAACCATAATGTATTCTAAATCATTCTATTAATTTTTATGTTGCCTTCAGATGTTTCCTAATACATTGATTCAGTAAACATTGTACATACTTGCATGACTTCTCTGAGGAATAAATTCCTATAAGTGAAATTCCTGGAACAAAAATTATATGCATTTTAAATTTAATTAGGAACTATTGAATTTCTCTCTGAAAATATTTCACACAGTTTATATTCCCACAATAGTTTATGACTAGACATTAGACATTATTGATCTATAATTTTTCCAATCTAATTGGTGAGAAAAGTTTCTCTGTTTTGTTTGTATGTATCTGATCACTAGGGAGGTTTGTGGGTCTTCTTAAATATTTATTGCTGTTGAATATCCTCATCTATAAAATGAAATTTTCAGATCTTTTCCTGATTTTTAAACTTTTTTTGGTGTTTTAAGAATATTAACTTTTCATTATGTAGATTATAAATATTTTTATTAGTTTATCATTTGCTTTTAATTTTGTTTACAGTGGTTCTGAATAAAAACTTTTCTGTTTTCTATAATAAATCTGTCTATATTTTCTTTTCTAGTGTCTGGGTTTCTTGTCTTGCTTAGGAAGTCTTTTCCATTAGTGGTAGACTTTTAAGGGGTCTCGTCTGGGCTAGGCAATATTTCTAGCACTGGTATACTTATGAGGAGCTGTTTCTGCTTTCCCAGAAGCCTCCTGATTGCTAGGGGGCTGGTTAGGGATGCTGAAAGCATGAGTCACAGATTAAGTGATTCTTAACTCTTCATGTGCCATATACCTCTTTGGGATTCTGATAAAAGCTATGGACCCCCCACAATTTCGACTATGATTTCAGAGGTTTTATAGACCACCTAAAGTCTGTCATGGAGCCCTATTGATTCCTCCTCAGATTAAAAATCCTCCTCTACTGCATTTATAAATATCTGATCGAGGTAAATGTTTCAAATGATTTCTGCCATCAAATTATAGTCCCGATTATCCCTCCCTGTAAAATTTTGCCTAGGAAGCTCTTTTTTCCCCCCAAATTTTTATTTAAATTCTAGTGAGTTAATATCTAGTGTAATATTGGTTTCAGAAGAAGAATTTAGTGATTCATTGCTTACATGTAACATCCAGTGCTCATCATAACAAGTGCCCTCCTTAATACCCATCATCCATTTAGCCCATCCTCACCCACATCCCTCCATCAACTCTCAGTTTGTTCTCTATCATTAAGAGTCTTTTATGGTTTGCCTTCCTCTCTCTTTTCTCCCCCCTTCCCATATGCTCCTCTGTTTTATTTCTTAAATTTCACATATGAGTGAAAGTGTATGGTATTTGTCTTTCTCTGACTGACTTATTTCACTTAGCATAATACTCTCTACCTATGTCCACATTGTTGCAAATAGCAAGATTTCATTCTTTTTGATGGCTATTATCCCCCTGTGTATATATACCACATCTTCTCTATCCATTCATCAGTCAATGGACATTTGGGTTCTTTCCATAGTTTGGCTATTGTTGATAATGCTGCTATAAACATCAGGGTGTATGTACCCCTTCGAATCTGTATTTTTGTACCCTTTGGGTAAATACCTAGTAATGCAATTGCTGGGTCATAGGGCAGCTCTAGTTTTAACTTTCTGAGGAAACTCCATACTGTTTTCCAGAGTGGCTGCACCAGTTTTCATTCCCACCAACAGTGTAAGAGGGCTCCCCTTTTTCTGCATCCTCACCAACATCAATGTTTTCCATATTGTTAATTTTAGCCATTCTGACAGGTGTGAGGTGATATCTCATACTTTTCTATGTGGTATTGAGCATCTTTTCATGTGTCTGTTAGCCATCTGGATGTCTTCTTTGGAAAAATGTCTATTCATGTCTTCTGCCCTTTTCTTAACTAGATTATTTATTTGGGGGTGTTGAGTTTGATGATTTCTTTATAGATTTTGGATACTAACTCTTTATCAGATATATCATTTGCAAATATCTTCTCCCATTTTGTAGGCTACTTTTAAGTTTGTTGATTGTTTCCTTCGCTGTGCTGACGCTTTTTATCTTGATGAAATCCCAATAGTTCACTTTTGCTTTTGTTTCCCTTGCCTCTGTGCCTGGGAAGCTCTTTATGCAACACCACATTGTCCACCCTGGATAGTCATGGCTTCCTCAAGGCCCCAAATGTAAGGTGAGTGTCACCTCAGCTCAGGACCAGCAAACTAGCCCCTTCCTAGCAGTGCAGCCTCCCCCACTACACCCATGTCATGTGTTCTCTTGGATCACTCTGACTTCACACCTGAGTTCAGACCCAGGGAGATGATACTGGGGCTTTTACACACTACAGTGTGACTGAGGAGGGAAAAGGGGTTTGCAGAGACAGATGCCAAGGGCTGCAAGAGAGTCGTCAGGGACATTAGAATCTACCTATCTTCAGAAAGCCTATAATGAAGGACAATACATTTAGCAACAGGATGTTACAAAGGCTCTAGAGGGGAGAAGTGAGGAGCTTGGAGGTTCAAGGTCTCTTCTGAGAAAACCAATAGACTGTCATTGAAGGAAAAGGTTCAAGGACCTCTCTAGAGTGTTGGGCCTCCCTAAGTGCCAGAAAGAGAGGCGATCCATTATGGGGACCTCAAGTCCTTGCACACCTAGGAACTTCAGAATTGATGCAAACATCCTCCGCAGTTCTCTCTCTGACAGAAAACTCCTGGGCAAACTTACTCAGTACTTACACAGAATCACGAAGGGGCTGCTCTCAGCTTGAGAAATGTCAGATTTAAAAGGTTCTGATTAGGGGCACCTGGGTAGCTCAGTCCTTAAGCATCTGCCTTCGGCTCAGGTCATGATCCCAGCGTCCTGGGACTGAGTCCCGCATCGGGCTCCCTGCTCTGCGGGAAGCCTGCTCTCCCTCTCCCACTCCACCTGCTTGTGTTCCTGCTCTCACTGTCTCTCTCTCTCTCTGTCAAATAAGTAAATAAAATCTTAAAAAAAAAAAAAGGTTCTGATTGTTTTCCACAGGGCTTTAGTGGCAAAAGGCTCAGCTCTGGACATTCAACACTGGAATTTAGGAATGTCCTCGAACTCCCCCCCCCCAAAAGCAGGAATTGAAATCCCATCTGAAGCAGGCTCTAGCTCTCTACTGATCTGTTTCTCCTGGGCTTCCCTTCTCCACCTTGGGTTTCCATTGGTTATCTATATGCAACGAATAAAATGTTTGTTTGACTATTTGGGCCTCCAAACATACTCGCTCTTGATCATAATCCTCCCAGAGAAATAATTAGGCAAGATTCAACTCTTAGAGAAAAATGGAGAGTAAGCCACCAAACCCAAAGGAATGCAGATCAATCCAATTTTAGCCATAGGCTTTATGTCTCGCAATTGGCTATATTTGTTTAATCTTCCATTTCCCATAAAAAATTCAAGTGAAGAGGAGGACGATTACTACCCACAAAAGAGAACTAGATGAAGTGGAGAAGTCCCAGGCATAAACAGCTGGCTGTGGGTGAGAGAACATTTTTCTGAACCTGATTAGCATCCATCCGATGCATGGTACCAGAGAAAAGCCTGAGCTGAGCATAATTCCTGTCCTCAAAGAACTTTCAGTTTAAGAAGTTTCTACCGACAGAAATACACGGGCAAAACAATGGCTAAGTGCCATCCAATGTGCTTCTAGATAAAGCATTTGCTTCATGCAACAATCTAACATATAACAGGCCCATATACAAATAAGCCCTGTTGGGAATGTGTTCTGGAAGGACTGCTCTTTTCCTATTTTCTTGCGTACTAAATCTTGACAGTGATAATGAAATAATATCTTAATCTACATATTTATATTCAGTGCCTGAGGTGGTGGTGGTTGTTTTAACTTGAGGTTTTACCCAAAGACAAAAAGACAACCCCTGAGCCCACATTCTAGAATGAGAACTTTCTAGAAATATATGTTACCCCAGTGTTTATTCACATACGGTTATGTATACCATATCTTGAAGATCTGAGATCAGTCTCCACTTATTCCTCCTCAGGGAACATATGCAGACCTGTAGCTGGTGAGTCAGAGAATAGTCTCTTTTCTGTCTGACCTACAGCCCTCTTCATGGAGATTTTGCCAGTCCCCCTTTCATACATCCTATGATATGATTATCTCGTAGACATCTCAGTTGGAGTATCTCTTTCTTGTTTCGTTTGCAAGACATCTTTAGATTCACCTTACATTCACTATCAACTAATTTTTTAAAAGGTTAGTCTTTCTAAAACCCCTACAGAATGCTGTTTGTCCACAGCTCACCTCTCTTTCTCTCCCTTGCTTGGTGTCTAGATACTCTCTTCATCCCCTGCTGCAATCAGCATTCTCCACACTGTGAAGATGGAAGGGAAAGTTCACATTTTTATTTTTTTTGGTGGAAAAAGTCACTTCCTCCTTGGGGTATAAAATCAAAATTAATTTCCCCAACTTCCCCTCCTCTTGGGGCAGAAATATAAAAACCTGGGGATTCCCGTGTAACACAATTAAACACTGCCCCCCCCAACATACACACAGTTGCACAAAACCACAGTGCTCCAAGAATAATTCCACCTTAACATTTTATACCATGTTATAAAAGCCAAAGGGCAAAGTTGGCTAAAGCGGGCAGTATTTTTGTTAATACAGATTCCTGAGCCCACCCTGAACCTGGATTTTAGGGGTAAGCCCCAAGAGTCCTTATATCTAGGTAACTTTTGTGCTTTGCTTGGCCGGAGTATAAAAACTGGGATAGGTTACAAGAGCAAAAACTGCACTGAGGGCATTGCATTTAAGAGAAATGCAAAGTAAAAGAAGCAGAGAAAGCCTCCCTTTCTTGAAATTGGGGAACAATGCATGGAGGAATGAGTATTTGAGACCAGCCTGAATGAAGTGGGCTCATGGAGGAGTGGGGCATTAGAGGAAGAAATGAAGCCAGGAGGAATTCAGAGGAAAGCACCTTTTTTTCCTGGGACAAATGAAGAGGCCAGACTGAAAGGCTCCAGGATTTGTGATCCTTTGCTCCCCTGGGATTCTCAGCCTTTGATAAGCAAGTGCTTTCCTCCCCAAAGCCATGAACCTGGGCAAAGGGAAGGCTGTGTGATAGTGATGAGATTCCCAAGCAAACCAGGAGGAGGGCCCTACACCCCCCCCCCAGGAGATCCTTGGCTGGAGCTGCACCTCCTGCCTGAGCAGCCCACCCATCCTTGTTGTACATTAGAATCACCTGAGAGCATTTACAAATACCAGTGCCTGGCCCCTCCCCCAATGTTCTGATTTAAATGGTCTGGAGTGGAGCCCCAGCATAGGTATTTTGAGTTCCCAGTTTACTCTAATATGTAGCCAGAGCTGAGAACCAGTCAACTGGCCAGTTGGAACCCACAGTTGGGAAGTCCCTGTTTGGCACTGGGCCCCAATTTCCTCATCTGTGCTGAAGGATGTTGCAGAGGTGATGTGGGTCTTCAGTGTGGTTACAGTTCTACGGTCCCTCACCCCTTCAGAGACATCCGGTTCCCTCTGAAATTCTCTGTGTTGCTCCCTGGGTTGTCTCCCTCCCATCTTTTCCCTTCATAGCTTATGTTATGCTTTGGTTCCTCTGGGCCCCTGATCTCTGCTAAGTGACAAAGACTGCTAATTGCTTAATCAGATGAACTAATTGCCGTTAACACTACCTGGCTGAGCATTCTTCAAGCCAGTTAGAATTCGTTCCCTGAGGAGCAGTCCCTGCAAAGGGAATTTCAGCTAGGGCCAGTAGTAAACAACAGGGCTTCTCAGTCCCTCCAGTCCTGCCCTAGAGGGAGCAAATCTGCAGAGAGCAAGGAACAGAGCTCTGTCTTTCCTAGTTGTGTGAAACTGGGCCATTATGTGGTCTCTCTGTGATTCAGGGGATAGCAGCACTCACCTTCTAGAATCATTGGAAGGGCCCATCAAAGGGTGTGGCATTTGTAGGTGTTCTATAAATATTAGCTTCGTTTCCCTTTCTGCCAAAGGCCAGACCCAATTATATCTTTTGATAGCCACATCTCACTTTCAACACGTGGAGACTAAATCTGCAGCTAAGCCAGGTCTCTTTCATCCTGCACTTGTGCAGTTCGTTTTTAGATCTAAATATTGAATTTTATATCTTTACCTCTTAAATTGTCTCTTGTTATTCCCTGTCCAGCACTCCAGTCTTTCCAGAGCTCTGGACCCTGATTCTATCTATTATCCTACATGGGAGCTAAACTTGCTGATGTGTGCCATCAGTGGAGATAGATAGGGGGCTCTCAAAGTCTTCTTCTGAATCCTGGATAACATTGCTGAACAGAACAGGGCAAAAGATAAAGCCCTTTTACACCCCAAGCTCCTAGCATGATGCCAACACATTAACCAGATCTCTTTAGTTTTAATATTAGTTGCAAACCAACCAAACCATACCTTCATTTAGTTTACATGTCCACATTTCTCCACAGTTACTTTTGTGGCAGAAACTAGTTTCCTACCCGAATATCCATCCCTTTCTTCCTCCTTAGTGACAGAATCCTGTATTTAGCTTCATTAATCCCAGCCTCTCTTGCAGCTAGATACGGCCATATGCCTCTGTTCTTTTTTTTTTTTTTTAAGATTTACTTATTTATTTTAGAGAGAGAGCGAGCAGGGGTCAGGGGAAGGAGGGAGAAGGGGTAGAGGAGAGAGAGAATCTCAAGCAGACTCCCCGCTGAGCATGGAGCTGCTTGGGGCTTGATCCCATGACCCTGAGGTCATGACCTGAGCTGAAATGAAATCAAGAGTTGGATGTTAACCGGCTGAGCCATCCAAGTGCCCCTGCCTTGGTTCTGGCCAATGAATTGTAAGTCAAATTTTTCTGTGGGACTTCAGACAAACCTCCCTAAAAGTGAGAGCTGGGAGGAGTTAGCTCTCTCTCCTTCCTGGGGTGTGAATGGGGATGTCCAGTTTGAATCACCAGCTATCTTGCAGTTATCTTGGATCATGAGGTGACCTTGAAGATGAAAGATGCTCCGGGAGACTGGTCTTCGCTGAACATGAAACCATCATGGCAGTCCGTGACTGCCTAAATATTTTCTTACAGGAGAGAGAAATAAGCTATTATTTTGTTTAAACTTTTGACCCTAATCCTAATAAATGCACCTTATTAAAATCTAAACACTCTATCTCTTTCTCAGGAAGAAGAAAGGCAAGGAGACAGAAAGAAAGGAGAAAGAGATTCTGTGTTTTCTGATGGGAATCTGGGATTTCTCCCATGTCTGGAAGAGTTCTATACACCCACTACCTTTTCAACCTTTGGAAAAATAGCTTGGGGGGTCATTATAAAAAGGAGAAAAACAAAAAGGGAAATTTGTCAGCATGTTTTTGTGTAGCTCTCCTAATATTAGGAGCTAGAAAAGCCTTTCTTTGGAGACCTAGGCCATTTCTAACATTTTCTTTTGAAATCACGAATTATACTCTAAAAGAGAAGGCATCATTGGAGCCAGAACCAGCAGCCAATTACCCACAAGAAATCGCTCACTGTGTGGGCTGCCTTCTCTCTCTGTTCGCATAATTTCAAAATGTAATTTCTAGAATCATGCTAAATACTTGTAAACAGAGATTGGTTTAATTGCAAGGAGGAACAATTTCAGGGGATAAAAATGAGAGTTGTTTCTCATTTTGTCGATAACAGATCAGTCCTCTTTGGGTCAGACTTGCAGCTCCCATCTGTCTCCCCACCCAAGTCAGGTCCTTCTGTAACTCCGACGAGAGATGCTGACCTCTATGGGAGGTGGAGGTTGCTATGGAGTAGTGGAAAGAGTCAAGCACTGGGAGTCAGAAGACATGAGTTCAAATCCCAGCTCTGGCATTTACTAGGTTGTCGTCACTAGGAAGTTATTTAGCCCTCTTGAGCCTCATTTCCCCCATCTTAAAAATGGGAGTGCCACACAAGGTCAAAAGGATAAAGTGGGTGATACATGTGTGTAAACTGTAAAGTGCTCTACTAGAAGGTAAGTCCCATGAGAATTGTGGCTGTTTTATTCCCCGCTGTCTTCTCCAATGTTCTCAACTGTTCCTGGAAGATTGCAGGGGTGTAGATCCGTGACTGTTGCCACCAAATTGTGACATAACAAACACTGGAAAATTACCACCAACAGTTATTTTTCACAGGTCTGCTGGGTCTAGCTGATCTAGCCTGGGCTGACTGGCTCATGCTTCTGCACTCGGCTGGGTCAACTTAGTTGGGATAGCACCACTCCATGGGTTTCTCATCTGCCTCTGGGGATTAAAGGCTAGGCTGGGCTCATCCTTATCATGGTGATAATAGAAGCACAAGAGGGAACAAGACCAATATGCCTGCTCTTTGCCTACTAATATCCCATTGGTCAATGAAAAAAGATGCATGGCTAAACCCAGGAGGGAAATTTCACTCTGCCTACAGAGCAGGAGCAGCTGCCTACATGCTGCAAAGTTACATGGGAAAGGACATGGACAGAGGGAGGGGAAAAATTGGGCCGTTAATGCAGTCTACCACAGGGAGCAATGACCTATTTATTGCTGGCAAAAATATACCTGTTTTGTGAATGAATGAAGACAGATGTGAGAGAGCTGGGTTTCTGAAAGCAAGCCTTAACATTGCCCATCGAGTCTCTCCTTCCCATACCTGTAATCCTTTAACTAATGGGGAAAACGCAGTTACATGACCTGAGAAGAACATGTAGTCAAAGAAATTCATCTACAGTTCCTCTCCTCCCCCCCTGGAGTTCCCTCCTTCCCTGTAGCCTTCCCTGGGAGCCCCCCCAGCGCCTAGCCTAAGTGTTTTTAGCTCATTCTTAACTAATTGTTGCCAAAATTGCAATTGATTTCTAAGTGTTGCCTGAGATGTTGAGCCAATTTAAGAAGTACAGGGACAACCAAGGTGGAGAGGTACGTCTCTGTCTCGTTTTCACATAGGAGACGGTTAGAGAGCTTCTTGAATTGAACTAAACAATATATATAATTTAAAATTATAATGACTAACATAAAAAGCCCAAACTGTTAATGGTGGCTCCCTTTGAGGAGTTAGTCTAGGGGTAAATAGATGAAGAAGATATTTCCTTTATATGTTATACCTTCCTGTGTTATTGGGGAAAAACTGTTTAACCACATGCATGCTATTCGTATATAATTTTTTAAGGGATTAAATGTGCATTCTGTGAAACTCCGGGTGTGTGTGTGCGCGCGTGTGCGCGTGCATTCAAGCCCCTGAGAGACAAAGCTATAAAAAGTGGCATGATAGGCATCGGCTGTAGGAAGCAAATCCTACCCAGTGGACAGTGGCTTGCCTACCCTATTCATAAGGCGTCCATTTAAAAAGATAAAAAGAAAGCAATTCACCCTTCCTCATAATAATACATAGACGAGAACATGAATGAAATTAACATTCTCATCCACTCACCTAGAATAAAATGTCACTGAGTGAGTAAGAAAGTGATTACTTCCAAGGCTGAATGAGCAAACCATTTAGGCAGATGGGGGAAGTCTTGTTGTACTACTGATTTGGGGGTTATTTCCCTTGTCTTTCCATCTCTTCCTGCCTCCTCCAGGCTTCCTGTGGGCCTGCGTTTGCATAAAGAGTGTGTTTGGGGGAGCAAATCTGGGGAAGACAATGGCCTCCTTTTGGAATTTGCAATTTGGTTTTTAAATGTTGCTGTACGGCAGGAAGGCACAGTAGGAAAAGGCTTATGAGATAAGATAGAGTTTTTGGAAAATGCTGTTCACAGCTCTCATCTGGTAAGGCTTGGATGGCTCTGGTCTTAAGGTTTATTTCTGCTGCAGAAGAACACAGGTGGAGAGCAACCTGTCTAGGGTCCTAGTAGATAGGGTCCTCTAGCTACTGAGTCCATCTCTGACATCAGAGCTGTTGAGAAATCTGCTCATTTTCTCCTGGGCATAGACTTGGCCCTGCCTCCACTGAAATGAGGGGAGCAGACTCAAATTCCCAACTTCCTTATTTATGGCTGAGACACAGAGTTGGTGTGGGTGCATGTACTTGTGAGTGTGCACTAGGGAGGAGAGGAGTGCTTGGGAGAAGAAAATCCTGGAGCAAAATGACTTTTCCAAAGAAGAACATCATCCACCTCATACTTCTGTCATTCAGACCACGGAGAACAGAACCAACCATAAAAATGAAAGCCCAGCCTCCAATAAACTAAGACAAATGACCACATGCCTCAAACTCGCTCCAACCTTGAGACCAGTAAGAACAGGCCTGGAGTGCCCAATGACCTTGGAACTCCCAGTTTGGCAAAAATCTTTCTGTGACGGGGAGCCACAAGTCATCCGTTCTGGGTTGGTTGCAAGTGGGTAAGGATTTCCCGCCCAGACTTGGGTCCTGGAATAAGAAGAGGGTTTGGGTCAGCCCAGGTCACAGCCCCCCGGTCGTCCCTCCCCATCCTCCCCCTTTGTTCTCTTTGCAGAGATTTTCAGAGTCTAGCAGCATCTCCCCGTTAAAGGAAAGAGTGCTTTCCCGAGAGCACATCTTCGATATTTCTGCAATTGTGCCATAGCCAGCTAATGTGTAATGCTGTAGTTTAATAGTCTATTAAAACACAGCATTGCACATTAAAATCTCTACTGTATCACTGCAGATCTACTTAACAAAGACGAGGTCCCCAGAAAGCGCTATTCACTTGCTGAGACTTGCTGCAACCGAACAGGGGAAGTTTCTTATGGCAGAAAAATTTAAAGGGAAAGAAGGTGGTGAAGGGGTCAATCAACACCTCCCCTCTGGCCCCATCCCCACTTGAGCAGACCCTTTGCCCGTCTGGAAGGAAGAAAATCTGCTGGTGCTATGGATTGCATCTGGAAATTCTTCACGTTTAAGAACAAATCCTTTCAGATCAAATCTCATTACTCAGATCTTTATTTGGAAGCACTTCAGTTTCCCGTCTCTCCTTCTCTGAGAGAAAGAGGGTTCATGAAAGCTGCTCCCAGCCGGGAAAATGCTCAACGGGCTCCTCCCTCCAGAACAATTGCTAGGGCGGAGGAATTCTTCAAACAGCTGTAAATCCTCCCACCAACTTCTCCCTCCTTTAGAAGCTACAACACAGCCTCGCATCAAAGCCTCCTGTAGCTGCCAAGAGAAAGAATCAATAGTTTAACAGAAACAAGCAATGGGAATGCCGGGTATGGAGTATAAACACCTGTATTGCAAATAATCCAGGAATCACCTGAGAAACAGGGGAGATGCAGACTGCTGGTGCTGCGGCCTCTGAGGGTGCCCACAAGCGAGCAGTCAAAACACCAACAGGGGCTTTGCTGCAGAGCCAGGTCAGTGGGGGAAAGAAAGGAAAGATGGAAAGCGGAGGATCAGAATTTGATGGTGGGATGGGCAGAGCCAAAGGCACGAGTCAGGAAACGAGGTAGAGAAAACGCATATTGGAATGAGTGTCAAGAGCCCTGCCCATCTCCACGCTGCCTCCCAGGCCTTGTGATGGCCCAAGCCAGCAACCTGGGGATCTTCATCCAAATGAGGAGAACAGTGAAAGAAACCAGCATATGTCACCCCCAAATGCCTCTTTGACGCAGAAATTATTTTGAGCTGAAGGCAATTTAGAAGCAGTAAATGCAGAAAAAGCTCCCCCTTTTCTTCCCAAAGGCAGGAAATAAATTCTCCTTTTACTGGAGACAGACTCTTATCCGCCCAGAGAACACACTAGAGGAATCTGCAAACAGACCTTGTTAAACGCACCCTTATCTTCCTAGTTAAGGAAGGTAAGGAGGACCTAGCCCTGGTTGAACTACACCCTCCAACCCCTGCCCAAACCCCTCGGTCTTGCCAATTCTTCACACGTGTATCGTTTCCTGGTCTTAAAAGTATAAAAGCCTCCGCTTTGGCCATTTCTTCGGGTCCTCATTCTCTTGTGAAAGCTTCCACTGATGTGGACAAATTCCATAAAATATGATGCTTCTCTCCTATTAATGTCTTTTTCAGTTTAATTTTCAGACCCAGCGAGGGACCCTAAAGAGGGCCAAAGAAAGCTTTGTCCTCCCTTACAAAAGATATTTCTGGATTTTCCCCTCAGTTCTTCAAGTCCTTGGACTCCAAGTGAGCCTGCACAGGGCATAAATGTGTGTGTAGGGGTGCCCAACTTTTGTCATCTTTGTTTTTGAACTCCAAGGACAACTGGATAATTGTTTGTGGTTTAATTTATTGGGCTACCATGATGTCTACAGTGGTTCCATGTCATAAAGGCAGAGCTTGCTTGAATTTGTGGTAGAACTGCATTTTCCAAGCAAAGCCCCAGGTTATCTTGACTTGGTGATTTACACCAGGAGTATCCGCTCCCTAGATGTCCAACTCGTGATCCACCTTGGACGGAAGATGATCCAGAACGGGGCTGTGGTTTCATTGCCTCCTAACCCTGCATGGAGACCTCTGTGGTCCCAATGCACTTTTCTCCCCATGGAAGAAAGAGGATGTTGCCAAGATCATCATTTTCAGTGGTTTTCTTTTCCCAAACTTTCCCCGAAAGTGCCAGTTTGGGCAGGGAGTAGAGGTCGGTGGGTTGTTGTCAGCCTTCCAGCTCTTCTCGGAGCTGCTGACCTACCTGAGCTGCTTTTGTGTGCTGACTTCCCTCCCGGCTTCCTCCTGTCCCTCCAGCCCCTCATCTTCCCAGTGTCCCAGGGGCCTCACTCGCTTACTTCAACTCAATCTAAATGTGTATCTTACTGTAGCAACCTGTGTTGATTTGCTTGAAATCCTACTGGAGGGAGAGTGGTTACAAATACATGAATGAACAAGCTGATAATTCCCTGACTTCTTTCTCTTGGTGCATGTGTTTAGGGGCGGGGCATACGGGAAGAAGGGGAAAACAGAATCGCCTCAGTGACTTGGGGTAGAGAAGAGGTGAAATTTTTACTCAGATTTTAAGTGAAATGAGTAACAGTAAAAAGAGGAAGTGTAGAGTCTTCAGTGGGTATGGCTGTATGTTTTTAAGAGGAGAAATAAAGAGCCATAAGGACACAATGATTTCCAAAGTGAAGGGTGACGTTCTTCTTCGGTTTTCAATTCAGGATGAAGGCACAGGAACCTGCTCAAGAACCCTGTGTCAGGGAAGGGACCTAAGCTTCACTGAGTCCTTCAGGGGGCCAATGACTTCCCCATGCACTATCTCACTGAGTCCTTACCATGACACTTCCAGATAGTAATTATTCATGTTTTATAGGTGGAGAAACCAAAGCAGAAAGTAGTTAAGTAATGGACCCTAGACACACAGTATTTCAATACAGTTCCTCTGATCATCTCCTTATATTACATTATGGTGCCACTTAGCCCATTGAAAACCTGGGACTATAAAAGAGCGAATAAGCCAGTGTCTTCTCCTTCAAGCCATGTAAAATCTGGGAGATGAAGAAAGAAAGCGTAGGAATGCCTATTGTATAAAGAAGGGGCAAGAAAGGACCACACAAATGTTTTCAGGAAGATGGCAACACCCCTATTTGTTTGGTCTGAAGGACATCCAAGGGAAGAGGAAGGTCAGGAAGCAGGCCCCGTTCGATGCTCTGGGTCCACCACAGCCTCAAGTCCAGGAGTGACCCAGATCCTCAAAGAGGGCTTCCCTGCACCCCTGGAATCACCACCCCCAAGTCCCCCCCCCCCCCCCCCCCCCCCCCCCCCCGTCCTCAGCTCACCCAGGCCAGGACCTGGAGGCAGCCTGGAGGAAATGGAGGGATCCTTGTGGTAAAGAGATAAATGGGCAGGCTGGGAGCTGGGCGGATTTCTCCTCCCCTCTCTCCACACTGGAGACTGGTAATTGTGCATGTTTGTCTTTGTGTGAAGGGCTCCCAAATTGAAGAAGTGAGTCCTATACTCACAAATCCAGGAGAAGGGCTTTAAGGGAGGAACTGCCGCACCCTTATCTCTGCCCCCAGCTGTGAGGCTGATTGATGCTATTAAAATTCCCAGGGAGCCTCTGCTGGCAGCACTGGGGAGGGGGGAAGTGTGGGGTGTGTGTGTGTGTGGTGTGTGTGTGTGAGAGAGAGAGAGAGAGAGAGAGAGAGCGTGCATGAGACAGGGAGAAAGAAGCAGCTTGGGAAATGCTTGTTGATTTCCTTCTCGAAACAGTTTGGGTGGGAAGGGTGGTAGGTGAGGGCTGAAAACGCCTGATAGGGAGGATTTCATGGCTGTTACCCATGATAGTGTGGGGTAGGTGCCATCTAAAGACCAAGGCCTAAAAGACTTTCCATTGCCACCTTAGATGCAGGAATTTAGAACCATGTTTCTTTTTTTAAAAACATTCTTAGTTTATTGATCCTCTCATGAAAAATCTGCACAATCACCACAGACAAAGCTACTGCAGCATGTTTGCTCCTTCTGTTGTCCAATCTCCAGTTCACTTTTTGCCAGCACCAACACTGGTTTTTGCAGCCCCCCTGACTTTCTTCATTCTGTTCTTGCGTTCCTTTCACTGTTTTCGTGATGTCTTTTTCTTCTAATATAGGCCATGTCTTGCGAGTCTATGTTTGGGCTCATTTTTCTTTGCATAATGCAAGGAATCATAAATCATGCCAAATCCAGTTGTCTTGCCACCACCAAAATGGGTTCTGAATCCAAATACAAATATGACATCTGGTGTGGTCTTGTACATTTTGGCTAGTTTTCCCCAAATTTCTGTCTTAAGTACTGCTGCCTTTCCGGGGTGAAAGACATCAATGACCATCTGTTTATGCTGAAGTAGTCGGTTGGTCATGAACTTCCTGGTCCAGATAGTTACTATGTCATTCATGATGGCAGCCGAGCTTCAAGCAGCCGGAGAGGAAAAAAGATAGAACCGTGTTTCTAAATCAGAATAATCAAAATGCACAAGTCTCATCTCTCAGGCTCCGCTTTTAGGTTTCCAACACAGGATTGGAGGAGAATATAGGAATAAGAGATCTGGGCTCAAGTCTTTATCAGCTGTGTGACTTTGGGAACACTTAACAACCTCTTGGGTCTAGATAGTTCATCATCAACTTCACAGTTTTGTTATTATAAAAAAGACAAGAGAAAGTGAAGGTGAAGATACTTCACACTCTGGGGAATGCTATGCAAATAATACTATGACCAAAGTTTAGCTTTAGGAGGTCCAAAACATCATAGGCCTGTTCCAATGGATACCCCAATCTTGCCCAAGCTGCCTGTCTCCTCATAACTGACTTCACAGGGAGCCAGCACACAGTCCTGGAGGCTTGGATGCCTCCAGCAGCTTTCATGGGGCTCTGCCAGGAAAGAGCCAATGAACTTACCCCCAAGAGAGCAGCATGTGGCCAACAGAGGGTCCCCAAAAACCTTGCCCCCCAAATGAGTGCTTTGTCAACAAGTCCCACTCAGGTGTGAGGCCTGGAAAAGAGATTGCTGGGTATGCTGTTGTTCCTCTGGCCAGGCAAGTGGAATGGGCCATGGGACATCTTTACAGGGGGCCCTGAATCCCTCTCTGTCATGGAGAGGGGCCGGGTCCTGCCCTCGTCCAGGAAATAGGGATGCTCAGTTTGACATAGTCATGCCCCCCTCCCCCCCCCCCCCCCCCCCCCCCCCCCCCCCCCCCCCCCCCCCCCCCCCCCCCCCCCCCCCCGCCAAACACACACAGACGCATGCACAATCTGTCCTTAGGATCAGCTGGAGAGGCAGTGAGTCATTCCGTACCATCTCTAGATCTCCCTGGGCCTTTTTTTGGGCAGGTAGTGTGGGGTGTAGAGCAGCATTTCTCATCACCAGTCATTGTGATTGGTTTTATAAGCACTCTTCTCTATGAGCAAGCGCCTATGTGCCTCTCTGAGTACTTAATCCTCCACAATGCAGATCCTGGCTCCATGGTACCCTCCATCAACCTCCCTCACAGCTCTCTGCCCCTAGGTTGCTGAGATACAAAATGCACAGGCATAACCAGACTTACTCCTTCAATCCTTTCCTTCTAGGGACGCTCAGTATATATCCTTCAGACCTTTGCTATGAACACCCCTCCCAGGCCCTCCAGTGTGTTTTCCCTTCCACTTCTACTAAAACCTATTCCATGGAAAGAAAAGCATCTCACCTACGGTACCCATTGTACTGGGACAGAGACGTTATGTTCCTTCTCTGACTTCCTTAGCTAAAGCTACCACTCCCTCCTTTCCTTCACCTGCTCTTCCTCCCCCCCTCCTCCCCCTCCTCCTCTCTCTCTCTCTCCCTCTCAGTGCCCCACATATTCCACTTTGCCCCTCACTTTTTCAGTTGACTGAAACACCACCGTGGAAGGTGTGGGATTTGGTTCCTAAGATGAGGGTCTGAATGATATCATCTGGAAGTCTGGGGGAGTAGCTTCTTCTGAGGTGAGACTTGACAAATGGGAGGTGGGAGATAGGTGGGGAGCCCTGTAGATTAATCTCTCTCTTTTTAAAAGATTATTTATTTATTTATTTGACAGAGAGAGACACAGCGAGAGAGGGAACACAAACAGGGGGAGTGCGAGAGGGAGAAGCAGGCTCCCCGCGGAGCAGGGAGCCCAATGCGGGGCTCGATCCCAGGACCCTGGGATCATGACCTGAGCTGAAGGCAGATGCTTAACGACTGAGCCACCCAGGCGCCCCAATCTCTCTCCTGTGCACCATTCTGAGGGACAAAATGTGTTTCTCCTTGTACTCTTTCCCAAGAAGTCCCTTGTGTCAAGTAAAGATCTTTGTTAAGCCCCTGGCTGTTTTTCTCAGCTGGCACCAGCCAGAATAGATGCCCATCTTATGGAATCACTTCTCACCTTGACTTACGTTACCTCCCTTCGACCTTCATGAGCAACTGGCTTGTACCTCCCACTTGTTTTGCCCCAGTCTCTGCTTTTCTAGAGGACCAGGACCAAGGCGGCCATTTTATTTTATTGTGAGGTCAAGACACACCTGCTTACTTTTCCTCACAGGTACTTCAGACATCCCTGACTGAGGTCTTTATATTTGTTATTCATTTAAGAAGGGATGTGAGGGAGGAAGGGAAACTCTGAGGCAAGGGAGGATAGACAGAGGGTCCCTCACTAGCTCCTAAAAGCCCATTCACAGACCCTCTTTTATCCTGGATGGGGATTCTGCTATTTGTCTATATACAAAGTTCCAAGCTTTTTAGAAACAGGCAGGCCTGGAGCATAGAAATCTTCATGGGGGTGGGATTTAGAAAGAATAGTGTGACAAGTTTTTTCCAGGCTGGGAGGAGCTTGGAAAAGGCTCTTTTCTGTCCATTGATGAAAAAACTTGCTCAGAGAGGGGAAGGCAGACACAGTGCAGCCACTGTGAAGGACTTCTGTTCTCTCTCTCAAGACAATATAATCAATGAAAGGATTTAGAAAAAAATGGGCAGCAGAGTGCACAAGGCATCTTGAGGTGGGCTTTTTATCTGCATTGCTTCTCTCAGGGTGGTTTAATTTTATTTGCCTTTTGAAAAATGGGGCTGTGTCATTAGCAGCCCATCATTCCATTAGCCGGGCTGACAGGCAGAACTCACAAAGGTAGATGGGGTTGGAGCTAGGCGGGCTTTCCCCTCCTGCTCTTGGCTCTCTGGAATTCTCCATTTGGCACACATGCCTGCAATGGGCTGCTGAGAGGCAGTGATCCGCTCTGCAGCGGGGATCTGGGAAAGAAGAACATCTCCGACGTGCAAATTGCAGAAACTGGCTTCTCCCTCTGCGTTTCCACCAGGACATGAAGACCGCACAGAGAGGAAGGTTGAATGCATGAGGAATGTTTGTTTCTGTCTCACTGTCTCTAGGTGTTGTGTTTTGTGGATTCAGGGAAGACAGAAGGAGGGACCAAACTAGAATGGCTGGGTGTTGACGTGGTCCAGCCACAAGGGACAGGGAAGGCAATTTCAGCCACTAAACAGCAAAAATGTCACCCGCACACCATGTGTCTCCATGCTCCTGTGGACTTAAACCCCAACATGCCACAAACTGAGTTCATCGTCTTCCCTCTGAGGCCTGTTCCTTCTGTGGAGGCCCTTCTGTCAGCCTGAGGCACGGTCACCTACCCATCTCAACCTCACCTCAGGAACTCGGGTCATCCTTCACACCTCTCTTCTTTATCCCCACGTCCCATTGCCAGATCTCATCGGTTTCTTTCTCTAAGACTCCAAGATTATAGCGTCTCTGGATCACCCACCTCCCCCATCTCCACTTTTCCATCATGGCTTCCCCTGAATGACTGCAATGGTGTTCTCCCCACTATACTCCTACCCATTCCTGACGCTGCAGAAAATTAAATTTTTTAAAAATACAAATCCTTATATCTCTCCTGCTGTAAAGGCCTTAAATGTCTTCCCATTGCCCTTCAAGATCTTCAGTGCCCCGTAAGTTTGAGTTCGAGTCCCAAGGCCCCTAACCAAAGGCCTTTCTCACACCTTCCTGCCACCCTTCCCTGCACATCCGGGCTCTCCACCTCTCTCTCCACTCCTGGGTCCTTTCATGTGCTCCACGCTGGCCCTGGAGCCTTGGAATACATTGTTCCTTCTGCCTGGGAAGACCTTTAGTCCCTCCTTTACAGCACTCCACAAGCTTGCTCTTATTTACTCACCCCATTTTTGTATTTCTCTCTCCACATTCAGCATTTCCACCAAGTCTCTTTGGGTTACCATTGCAATGTTTAAGAAGGAGGTAGAAGAATGTGGGACAGACCTTTGACCATCGCTCATGGGTCTTTCCCCATCCCAGCGGAATGCAGGCTGGTGAGATTAGAGAGATGAAGAAGGGACTCCCAGAGGGGGCACAACTTCAGGGACCTGTTCATTGAAATCCAACTTTTCGCCCAGGTACTGGAGAGGCCCTCCTTGCCCCCGACCTGCCCCAGCTGTTGACGAGGCTGAAGATAAAGAGAACCAACAAGCGGCCAATGGTCCAAACCAGCCATCTGCTCGCTGTGGATACCGACGCCTGTACAACTATCAGCATCACCCCCATCCTCCTAATGCTCCTTCCCAAGATGGCATAGAGACTGAGGCAGGTGAAGTGCCATCTGAGAACCCTGCTCCAGCCACCGAGCAGAGCAGTGCTGAGTAACGCCAGGCTCCCCAGGCACCTTCACCATCACCAGGTGACCTAAAGAATTAATAACCATTAAAAAAATAAAGCATAAAGCAGACCATGACCTTAACCAACACCAAAGAAACATCCAAGCTATAATGTGGAAGACTAATAACCAAGACGTGGACATTAGAATGTTTATTATTATTCTTTATGAAACAGACAACTACAAAAGGAAAATGTCAGCCAATTTTTCTAGCAAGTTGAGATCCCAGGAATGCCTGCACAAGACAAGAGAGCAACCTCCCCAGTTTCAGCAACCACTAGGTTTATATTTTTTTCCTGGTTTTTACTGTTTTGGTAATATGAATTGAAAGAAGAAATATTAATATCACATGGGGAGAACCCCAACGAAAGAAATCTGAAGTATATAGTAAATGCTCTTTTTTTCCTTTTTTGTTCATTTTGGATGCTGCTGCTAAACTTCCAAGTGTTGTGATTTAAAAAAAAAAATTTATGCTCTTCTTATTTATTTCTAGGATGAGAGGAGGATAACATTTTTGCTTTCTTATGTGACTCTTTAAAAATATGCAGTATGAAGTTCCTCAAAAATAAAATTTTTACCCTTGAAAGGAGAAAAAAAAGGAGGTAGAAGAAGAAGGTACCAAGTCTCTTTGGGTTACCATTGAGTCTTACCACCAACACAGTGCCTGGCACCTAATACATGCTCAGAAACATTATGTATATATAATTTTTACATATAAAAATACTGCAAAGCCCAGGGAATACTGGTGATTTTTATTTCTGCTTTCTAGCTCAGAACAAGCAAGATAGAATATTCTATTATCATTTGGACTTGAGTGGAACTTATTTATATCTATGTGTTAAGGCTTCAAGGCATTTGCATTTTAAGCTTTTTATTTATACCTGCAGAATGAAGGGATTTGTGCTTCTTTAAAGGAATTTCTGGCAATAGCCAGCAGGTGGGTTCATTAAGGAAGCAACAGAACACTCTCATCCCTATTTTTATTTCTTTGTCATAGTTTGGAAACTGAAAAACAGACAAACAGCTGAGGCCAAAGGAAGAAAGTGGGGGCTACACTCTGGCTTTGGAGTTCTCATCTCATCCCTTGAAAAGGATTGACTGGGTTATCCAATGAAGGTGAGGCCTGCTGGGAAGGCAGCTTGATGGGGTAGGAAGCACCATGGCTGCCCTCGGGCATCCTGAGTTCAAAGCCTCTGTTAGTCCTGAGACTGAACGGCACTTTGTTTGTGCCTCAGTTTCCTCATTTGTAAACCAGATTAAATCTCTGGTCTCAGGATTATTGTGAGGATTAAAGGAGGCAACGTATCAGAAGACACAGTATAAGCTGTGAATATCAAGTCAAGGTGATAGGATGATACCACTACACCAAATTCCCCAAACACAAAAATAAGGTCTGGTGTGTCTTTACCATGAGCTGCCCCAACGGTATATTTCCATATGTGATCATGTGTCAGCAACTTGAAGACGAATGCTGAGTATTTGCATCTCTCCCTCTTCCAGTGGTCTGTAAACTCAAAGATGGGCCTGAATCATCTTACCTCCCTGGTAATCAACAATGTCCAACACCCAGGATGCTTTGAATAGATATGTACTGAATGAATATAAGGTGCGAAGCAAGGAGGAGAAAGGTATGAAAGTTAGTAGGGGAGGAATGCCAGATCCCTAGAGAAGTTTGCGTTTTCTTTGAAGTGAGGGAGAATAACTAGAGGAGCCAAAGTAACTAGGGTATGCCCTCCTAACTCCTATGGCTCATACCCCAGTCCTAGAACTCTCCAGGACCTGGGCCAGCTTCAAGGATGGGGATGGGGAGGGAAGGAGGTGCTCTTTGTCTGGGCGCAATTCAGCTGCAATGGCCTCTCTTTGGGGGGCCCTGCTGAGCTGCTGGGAGCAGTGGTATAAGAATGCCCAGATTTCTAGACTTGGGAGGCTTTCAAGAGACACGCGCCCTGGCCTCGTCTCCAAACAAAGCTGATAGAGCTAACATGCAAAGAAATGTGTCTTCCCGGGCCCCCCAACATTTCCCCACCCATTAAATACCTGGTAAGTCCCTGCTGTGGGCTGCACTTGGCGTTGGAGTGACATAAAATGAATCATACCCTGTGCTGGTCTCAAGCAGGGGGAGCACCACTTCTCTTTCATGAGGAAAGCCCATGGTGGAGGAAGCAATGTCACAGACCCTGGCAGGGGAAGAATACAGCCCTGCCACCTGGCAGACCTGGTGCTGCCACCTATTTCTCCACCACTCTTGTGTCACCATTGGCCTGTGGGTGCCAAAGGTTCCTGGTGCCAGCAACTCAGGGGACTCCCGGGAGCCTTCCACCTTGCTGGGAAGTTGTACATCACCAAACGGGGTGTTTGCCATGCAGAAAGCTTTTGGAATTACTCAAAATCTTTATGCAGCAGTCTTTTCTGGAGCCAACAAATAAGGCCATCATTCCTTTAGGATCACAAAGAATTTTTTTTTTTTTTTTAAGGGAAATGGTTTTCCACTGTGAACTGAAACAAAGTCTCCCCTCTGTAGGGATGGAGCCCATTTGTCAGCACTCCCCGAGGCTTGGGAGGTGATGATCTAGGTACATTCCTAGGGTCAGAGAAAAATGGTCTAAGAACCTGTCTTCCCCACTGGCTGCCTCCTGCATCCGTGGGTCAGGTGGTGCGGGTGGAGGCCGAGAGAGAATGGCCCCGCTCTGGATCACCAAGTGTCCTTCAGCAGTTAGAAGATCACTTCAGGGGAGATGAAGCAGCCACAGAAGGAGAAAATGGCAATTACTCAACTGGCCCTATGCTCCATATTGAATCTATCCTGCTCTTCAGCTTTTTCCACACACAAAGCAAGAGGCTCTTTGTCATTTGAAAATATTGTACCCGAGTGTCCGTGTTGATGGAGCCTTCTCTGCTGGAGACAGTTTCTCAACACATTTAATGAGCAGGGGCTGCCAAGGGCCCCCAGCCAGCCTCACACAGGCCTGGGGACCCCTGAGTGAGGTTTTGCCACAATTCTGTCCAAGGCTCTTAAGCTCCATTTTTGGATGTGCTACCACTAACTAGCTTTCAGCGAGGAGTCCCCTCCACTCCCAAAGCTGGTCCTTCAGGCAGCTTGACTGAGAGGCCTTTCTTTCCAGGCCTTAAGGAAAGAACCAAAGGAAGCTGCCTCCATTCATGTGTGCGGTGTTGCTGAACAAAGGGGCCTGTGTGCACCACAACAACAGCGTCTCTGGACCCAGAGCATGGGCATTGCTTGGTGCATCGGGCGGGAGCACGGGCAGCACGGCTGATGGTGTGTGTTGGAATACAGATGGTCGCCAAGCCTTTGGGGCAGTGCCCATCATGTGGTGGGGCCTGGCTTTGGCAGCCTGACATTCAGCTGTCAACAGCTTGCAGTCCTGTTTGCCGCATGGCCAACATCCTGTTTGGTGATTTGACAAGAGTCCCAGGCTCTCTTTGCATATCAGAACTCGGGTCTCGATGCACCCGGCATGGGATGACTGCATCTGGTCAACTGCAGTGTTCTCTGCCATTGATCCGTCACTCGCTGAGCTCAGAAAATGCGGCTGGAGCCTCTGTTAGAGCCCTCTCCTTACTGCCTTTCATCCACAGACTCTCTGTAAAGTGGCGATTCATTATTCATGGAAAGACACTGGTATCTGTTACAAGACACTGTTCTTGAAAAGGGGCTGAAATGCTTCACCAGATTCTGATAAAGATAAAATAAAATCAGATGGTATCTTCCTTTTTTTTTAAACAGTGCCCACCCTATTGTTTGTGACCTCACTCTGGGACCCAGTCTAAAGAGCCCTGACCAAGGTGACTGAGATGCATCTTATATAGTTTCCCCTTTAATCCAGGCTTCAATGCTTTTACATGAGCAACTGGCATAAAGGAGCATGGACTCGTACGTGTGAGGGTTTGCTTTCACTCATATGCCACACTCAGTAAAACCATAAGCATGGTAAGTGTGTCCAGTCTGATCACATCTGTGTGTCCTTCCAGCTCTCTTGCATCCCTACTTCCACTGACACCTCCGTCTTCTCCCCATTCGTCAGGCTTCTCCTGCCCTTTCTTCCTTCATCTTCTACCTGGACCCAGTGGCTCGTAGTTCTCACCAGATGCCTCAGCCCCTCTCAACTCTGACCAAGCAAAATGCAGACTTGGATGCTCAGAAGCACTTACTGTCATTGTTTTTGCCCTGTCTTTGAGACTGAACACTCCTGGGGCAATGGACACTCCTGTCTAGGCTGGACCACCACAAGTTCACGGCCCCGAGCCTCCGCGGGCCCTCATGCTGCCCATGTCGCCTTTCCCTGTCCTCAGAATCCTCCCTTCTATGTCCCCGGGTGACCGCTCCAGGTCTCCAACCCTCTCACCAAGGCTCCCACTCAACCTTTATTCTCTCATACTCAGCAGATAATCTTGCCTCCCAACTTAAAGGTCATCAGGCTCATTCTCCTGCTACTTCTAGCCAATCCCTACAAACACCTCCACATGCATGCCCCTCTTCACCTTCAGTCTCAGAGGTGTGCCCCTCTTCACCTTCAGTCTCAGAGGTGTGCCCCTCTTCCTGTGCCCTTTACTCTCTCCCTTGATGCCTACTGACACACTTCGGTAGTTATCCCCCATTTCATCCTGATAAAATCTCTTCTATCTCACTTTAAGCCTCTAAGTATACTCAAGTTTCACGCCCCATGTCTTCCCCCAGTCACTTCACAACTTTCCCTTCTTCCACTCTCTTCAGACTTCTTGTTGTCTACACATCCATTCATCCTCAGCTCTTTGCCCTCTATTTTCTGTTCCCATCACCACAATACTGTCGCTAAGGTGGTCAACAACTTCCCTGACAGAAAACTGAAAAGACTAGTTGCAATCCTTTCTCTACTAGAACTTTCTGAGGCATTTAAGAATACAGATGACCTTTCTTTGAAGTGTCCTGATTCCTTAACCTCCACGTGTTACATTGTCTGTTCTCCACCATTCCTTGGAAAGGCCTCCTCCTCATCTTCTGCCTGTCACGGGCATGTGGGTGTTCTCCAGGATTCTGTTCTGACTCATGGCTCATCTTGCTCTGCCACACACACTCCCTGGTGAAGCTCATTCTCTCTCATGGGATATGCAGAGAACTCCCAAATCTCTCTTTCTAACCAAGATTTTACCCCTAGCGTCTCCCACAGGCACCGTTAGTCCATTATTTCCAGAGTGGCAATCGGGGCAATTTTCCTGTTAAACCACCTCTTCCTCACCTTGCTGAAGGCACTGTGGTCTTCCTTGCAGGGCTGGGGATGTTGTTATCCTGCTCCTCTAGCTCAGACACCTCAATCACCAAGTCCTGCCCCCCCCCCAACCCCGCCAGTATCCCTCAACTTTATCCGTTCTCTTCCTGCTACCCCTACTACCACTCTCTCACCTGGCCCAACACCACAACCTCCCAGATATTTGGCCCATTTGCAACCCTTACCATCTTCTACCTAGCTGCCAGAGTGACCTCTTTGAAAGGCAAACCTAGACTTGTCAAGTTCCTACTTAAAACCCTTCCATCATTTCTCTCTGGTCTGGACTCTGCAGGTCATAAAGGTCCTCTGTGACCAGAGGGGCTTGTCCTTCTCTGCAGCCTTGAGTTCTCTGCTCCAGCACCAAATTGCAGTTTCCTCATGTGTCCTGTCCACCTCTTCTGCCCCCTCATCTCTTCACTTGGCTGACTCTTACTCATCTCTTAAGACCAACTAAGTTGCCTTCTCGCCATTCCTCCTCCATAGCCATGTTGTATGTGTTCCCATAATACCCTGAGCCTGTCCCCACTGTTACAGGTTGAACTCTGTGCCCCAAATTGATAGCTGAAGTCCTAACCCCCCAGTTCCTCAGAATTGGACCTTATTTATAAATAAGGTCATTACAGATGTGTTTAGTTAAAATGAGGTTATACCAGAGTAGGGTGGGCCCCTAATCCAATATCACTAGTGTCCTTATAAAATGGGGAAATTTGGGCAAAGACACACACACAGGGAGAATACTATGTGACGATGGAGGTAGAGATTGGGATGATGCTTCTACAGGCCAAGGGATGCCAAAGATTGCCAGCAAACCATCAGAAGCTAAGGGAGACATCTGGAACAAATTCTCCCTCACAGGCCTCAGAAGGAATCACCCCTGCTGACACCTTGATCTCACACTTTCAGCCTCCAGAACAGTGAGACAATAAATTTCTGTTGCTTAAGCCACCCAGTTTGTGGTACTTTGTTACAGCAAGTTACAGCAGCCCCGGGAAACAAATACACCCAACATTGCACTATTGTACTGTCTTGTCATTGCTTGCCTGTGTCCCTCACTCCCCGCTGTAAACTTCCTAAGGGAAGGAAATGTATCTTATTCATCCTTATATCCCCAGCGCCCATAACAGTGTCTTACAACATAAGAAGGCTCACGTATTTGATAAATGAACTAAGGATAGCACAACATTCCCAAAAGGTCAGATGAGCTGCAGACTAAGAAGCTTAACTGATTTGTCACACCTCGGTTCCTTTACATTTATTTTTTTCCCAATGGATTCTTGTTGAATGTCCATGTCTTCCTGTTCCTCATGGGTGAGTATGCTGGTGATTCTCTGGTCGGCCTCCCGAGGAATGTTGTGCCCTTTACTGCCCATTTCACGCTAATGGCTGCAGGTCCTGCTGTGCAGCCCTCTGCCCGACTTCCAGCTCTCACGTATTCTGGCCACTCTGCTCTGTCCCCTCATCCCTTCAGGCCCGGAGACGGTTAGGACATCTCACTGTTGCTAGTCCCAGGGACTTCATTTCTTGTTGTCACCTGAATTCTGCCCACTCCCCTGGAAAGAGTTTCTCCATTCAGCTCTGGTGAGCCATCTGCTTCTGGCTGGGACCCTGAGGAATACCATCAGTAGGCAGGCACGTGAGGACTAAGATGATAAACATGGTGCAAAAATAACTGCTTGGTTTTTAAAAAAATAATCTTTTTAATCCCACTGATTAATTCCCTTCCAGTTCTGTTTTCAAAGCACCACATACCTAGCATTTTTACATAAAACTTGCTATTTGACCTTCTCTATGCATTTGATTAAATATAGAAACTACGTTTAGTTTAATTTGACATTTTATTGAATACCTGCAATTTTCTAGGCACAGTGATAGGCATTAGAGATCCAAAGTGGAAAAAGTCCTGCTTCTGCTCAAGAAGACCCAGAGATTAGTGGGGAAGACAGACATGTCATTGACAGAGCATGGGGCTGTGGGACCACCAAGGAGGACACTGCCTGGCATTGGGGCAAGTTCCCACATCTGCATTAATACTGAAATATGGATTATCTCCTTCCAATCTAGACATCTTAGAGTAAACTGGTTCTTTGACTTCAGTCATTTTTCATAAAATCATATTCAAATTATTTTCATCAGAGAGATGTCTTCAGATGGCAAAGTACACACAAGATGATCATTTAGCATCTTTTGGGATCAAACTTCTACCTTAAATTTTCTCTTTTCCTAAATTTATAGGTCCCACGTATTAGAAAGAACTTTAAATGATCACCTGGACCAGCAATTCCCAATTCTGGATGATCATGAGAATGGCTCTTTAAAAACAGAAATTCCTGAGCATTATAGCCATCTGCTGAAACAAAACCCCAAGGCAGAAGAGGGAGACAGGGGGAGAGGGACCCCTGGAGACCAGGATTTTTTCTCTTTGAAACCCTTGGAATGATTCTGATGTTCAGTCTGATTGGGAACCATTGTTTTGGATTAACTGTTATAGCAACTGTGATTTAGACCAAGGTTTTTCCAAATGTGGTTCCTTAGTCATCTGAGTGTGTGGCACAGGCATACAAATAGACATATATATCAAAGGGATATAACTGAGAGTCCAAAAATAAGCTTTTACATTTATCATCAATTGATATTCTACAAGGTTGTCAAGACCATCTAATGGGGAAAAGAATAGCCTTTTTAACAAATGGTGCTGGGACAATTGGAATGTACACATATAAAAGAATGAGGTTGGACCCTTACATCATACCACATGTGAAAGTTAACCCAAATGGATTAATGATTTAAATGTAAGAGGTAATAAAACCCTAAGAAGAAAACATAGGCATAAATCTTTCTGACCTTGGATAGGCATTGTGATCGTGGATTAGATATGACATTGAATACTCAAGAAATACAAGAAAAATAGATAAACTGGACTTCATCAAATTAAAAGCTCTTACACATTGAAAGACTATCAAGAGAATGAAAAGATGACACATAGAATGAGAGAAAAAATTTGCAAATCATATATCTGATAGAGATTAAGATCCAGAATATATAAAGAACTACTGCTCAACAACAACAAAAATATCCAAACAACCAATTTAAAAAATGAGCAAAGCACTCAAATAAACTTTTTTTCCAAAGAAGATATATAAATGTTCAATAAGCACATGGAAATATGTTCAACATCACTAGTCATTAGGGAAATGAAAACCAAAACCACAAAGAGCTATCACTTCACACTCACTAGAATAGCTATAACAAAAAAGATGGAAAATAACAAGTGTTGGTGTGGTTATGGGGAAATTGGAACCCTCATACATTGCTGATGGGGAATGTAAAATGGTTAGGCAGCTGTGAAAAACAGTTTTGGCATTTACTCATGACCCGTGAGAATTAGGAACATGTGTCCATACAACAACTTGTACACAAGTGTTCAAAACATTATTCACAAGAGCCAAAGAGTGCAAACAACCCAAATGACCATCAACTGATGAATGGATAAACAAAATGTGGTATGTCCAAACAAAGAAATATTATTCAGCCATAAAAAAGAATGTAGTATGGATACATGCTACAATATGGATGAACCTTGAAAACATTATGCTAAGTGAAAGAAGCCAGTAACAAAAGACCATATATTGTATGATTCTATTTATAGGAAATATTCAGACTAGGCAAATCCACAGAGACCAGAAAGTAGTTTAGTGATTGCCAAGGGCTGGAGGGAGAGGTAAATGGGGGTGGGGGTGACAGCTAATAAATACGGTTTTCTTTCTAGGGTGATAAAAATGTTTTAGAATTAGATAGTGGTGATAGTTGCACAACTTTGTGAATATACTACAAAATAGCTGAATTATACAGTTTTAAAGGATGAATTTCATGATATATATGTGTGTGTGTGTGTGTGTGTGTGTGTGTGTGTGTGTTTAAAAGTCAATTAATTAAAAAAAAAAACCTACCTGGGCATTTGGGGCCCAGGAATTTGCATTTGAAACAAGTCTTCAAGATGATTTTTAGGCATACTGAGATTTGAAAACCAGAGTATCTCATTTGTATCACTTTATCCTCTGAAAATCTGAAGGATTTAAAACTGTTAAAAACCAAAACAAAGAAAAAGCAAAAACCAGACAACCCAGGGCATAGAAAGTAATCGTTTATTGAACAAATATTTAGCTGCTGCCTACTGTGTGGCATGCTGGGCCCAACAAGCTAGTCATATAGGCATTTAGAGTCCAGGAGGGCAGCAGATATGCAAACAGTTACAGTACAACAGGACAACTGGGGCATCTGCTTTAATAGAGGTTTGTACAGAGTAGGGCAAGGTCAATAAGGAACTCCAGAGTTGGCCTGGAGTTGTCAAAAGATGAGGCAGTATTTGAGTTTAGGCTCAAGCTCTGGGTGCCCAGAAAGGTGAAAGAGAGTATGAAAGAGGGACAGGAGAGCTTTCCAGGCAGAGGAATAGCATGTACAAACGCATAAAAATTTGGGAGAGTTTGTTATACTAAAGCAACTGTAAAAACAAAATGCCCAATAGACGAGGCAGGAGAGAAAACAAAGAGCAGTTTATTGTGCAGGGAGAAGCCACTGGAGAATTTACAAAAACAGGATACCAGTCCTAGTTGGGGAAGATCAATCTGATAGCAGGGTAGGAGATTGGACCAGAGGAAACAGGGAGCTGGGAAGCAGGTGGGAGGAAGGCTTTGTCTGAAATGCTGAAAGTCCAAACTAGGGCAGTAGAAGGGAGAGGTGAGAGATTAATTCTATACTTACTTAGGAAAGGGTACATATAGACCTTGGGGATTGATGAAATTCATTGTAGGATGTTTAGCAGCATCCCTGGCCTCTGCTCACTAGATGTTAGGAGTGCCTCCCCAGTGTGAAAGACAAAAATATCTCCATAAATTGCCTGGAAGGCAAAATCTGAGAGACAAAATCTGCTCCAGTTGAGAACAACTGGTCTAGGTTAACTGAATCCTGCAATGGGGTATAGTTGCATCCGCCTCAAGGCACATGCCTAGATCATAGGAAACTTTCCATCGAGTGCCTAGATAGTAGGAACCTGGTCCTCCACTGAGCTTACACACCTGGTCATGTGACCATTTTTGTGCTTGTGAGCTAATAAATGCCTGTGAGGCAGAATCTGTTCTGAGACAGGCTCTGATTGTGAGGTTGTTGGGGGAAGGGACCTACAGCCTTTATCATCCTCTCTCATTTGAGAGATGCCATTAGTTACTCAGTACAGAGTAGTACAGAGTAATTGTGACCAACCAACTGGACTTCGGTCAGTTTGCAACAGAGTTGTCAAAGATGGTTTTCTGTCTTCTGGTTGGATGGGTAAATGCCATTCCCTGAAATAGAGAATCCCCAAGAGAGTGTTCATGGCTCAGGGCAAGAAAGAAGAGGCAGCAGAGCTAGCTCCAGGACCAGGAACTTTTAAAATGCACAGAATGGATTTCTTCTGGGTTTCTCAAGTGATGGGTTTATAAGAATTCTCACCCCAAACTCGTGGGCCTGTGATCATCACAGTGTGACCCAAACATGGCTCTTCCTAGTTTTTATGCCAGGCAGATTTCCTCTACAAAGAGCTCCACTTTGATAGCCCTGGCTCCCAGGTAACAGTCACAGAATGTCTGAGTGGAAAAGGACCTTAGAGACGTCTCATCTGTCATCGTTCACAACAGTTCTATGCCCCACATCAGCTAGATCTGCAATCTGTCCACACCTGCCTGCCTTTGCCACCACCCTGGCCCATGCCACCATCATCCTCTACCTCATACGAGCCTTGCTCCTCCATTGAATTCCAGTAATGGCCTTTTTTTTTTTTTTTTTTTTGGTTTAAGGGCCTTTTGGCCCTTGTATCTTCCCCATCTGAAGGCTTTGGACTTTGATGGTCTCTTTTCTAAGAATGCCTTTCTCCGGGTCTTTCCATGGCTTCCTCCTTCTCACCCATCAGGTTCAGCCCAGATGATGCACTCCCAGAGAGGCCTCCTTTGCCTTCTCTGTCTAGAAAAGCTCCTTGTATCTTCACCCTCACCGTCACATCACTTTCTTACTCCTTTGCTACCACTTTCACTGTAGTAAATTACCTTGTTAATGGATTGCTTGCTCCTTCCTCTAAAATGCAATTTCCTTGAGAGCACGGAGTTGTCCAGATCTTGGTCAGCATTTTAGCTCACATGGCCTGACGTGTGCTAGGTGCTCAACTGATATTCAACTGATATTTGGGGAATAGATGAGTGAACTTTATGGTTTGTGCCAGAGTAAATCCATTTGACTTGCTAGGTGCACACTGATGGCCAAAAGAAGATCTCTCTGTATCCTCGTCTTCACTAGAAATCAAGAACTTCGTCTTTACTATGTGAAGGCCTACTTGTCAGTGTCTAATCATTTTAGAGCACCCCACCCATCCCCCCACAGCACAAAAGAATGGAGATGTCCTTGTTTAAGGCAGTTCTTGGGACTTCCTGTTAGACTTCTCAAAATTGTTGCTCCTGTTACTGTGGTTCCTCTCTTTCCCTCTCTTCCCCCCTCTCTCTCTGGCTTGTTCCTGGAAAGTTATATGTTAACTGTATAGCTTAACATAGAATCCTTCTTCCTGTTAACTTCTAGAGTAATTTCAGAAGCCTTGTGATTCTAAAGGCTCTGATTGGCTGCATTTGAGCTCTTGGCCTCTTTGTAAAATGATTAATGATCTGTAAACAAACACTTACATAGGCTGGCTAAAGCACCCTCTATTTAGAGGCCCCTTGTGGTGAATCCTTTTTGTAAATGGAAGAACTATCAGCTTTATCTCCTCTGTAAATATGGATTTTCCTATTTTGGAAGCTGTGTTGGCTACATCTGCCCAATTTATATGAATCCAAAACATGCTGCTTCCACTTCTCTCTCCTTTTACCTGATCATTCCATCCATTCAACATACTTTTATTGGGCACCTACTATGTGCCACAGAGATTTACAAAACAGCCCCTGTTCTCCATGATGCACCATCTATCAGGGGAAATGGACAAGATAATGATCACAATATAGTCTGATATAAGGTAAGAGCCCTGAGTTAAGCCCCAGGAGATCAGGGAGTACTTTCACAATAATCCTTGAGCTGTTTGGGGAAGATGAGTGGCAGGTAGCTAAGTAGATGAAAGGTGAGGGGCAGGTAAGGCAAAGAAACTTCATGGTCAAAAGCATGGAGGTGTGAGAGAGTTTTTCAGAATAGCTCCAGCTGAGTGTGGGTGTGGAAAACTAAAGGGCTGAGGCTGAAAGAATAAGCAGCACCATGTACCCACATGGAGGAGTTTGCTCTTAAGGCGATGGAGGACTATCAACAGGTGTTACAGGGGACACATAAGAGGCCATGGACAAACCTGCATTGTTAAAAGATTACTTAGGCAGCTCTTGTGGAGAGTGGATCACAAGAAGGGTAGGATTGGTGGCAGGGAGACCTGTCAAAGGACATCGTTTCAGTCCATTTGGGCTGCTATAACAGAATACCACAAATGGGATGACTTATAAATAATAAACATTTATTTCTCACAGGTCTGGAGGCTGGGATATCCAAGATCAAGGTGCCAGCAGATTTGGTGTCTGATGAAAGCTCGCTCTCTCACTGACCACTGTCTTCTCCATGTAACCTCACATGGAGGAAGAGGTGAGCTAACTTTCCAGAATCTCTTTCATAAGTCACTAATCCCATTCATGTGGGCTCTGCTCTTATGACCTAATCACCACCCAAAATTTACCTTCTAATACAGTCACATTGGAAGGTGGGATTTCAACATATGCATCTTCTGGTGGGGGGTGAGACACAGACATTCAGAGCCTAGCAGACTTCACAGTTATTTAGGTAAGAAATAAGGAATCTTTTAGCCAGAGATTTTTATCCTTGGACATAGTGGCACCTGGGGAGGGAGGTCCACACTGGGCTTTGGAAAATCTAGAGACGCTTTCATGAAGAATATGGTGTTCCCATGTGCATTCTCCTGAGAAGACGAACCATACCTTTTATCAAATTTACAAAGGGATCCATGACAGTGAAAACAAGGTCACGGCAGTGAGGATAGAGACTTAGGAAGATACACTAAGAAGCATGAATGGTGGGATGTGGGTGGAGAGAAGAGGTAAGGGATGAGGCCAAAGGCCAAGCTTCTGGCTTGAGCTATGGTTGGGAAAATCATGCACTTTTTACCTAGAATCCTGGAGAAAACAGTTTGGGGGCAGGGGGTAGGAGAAGGGAAGGAGGTAAATTAATCATTCATTCATCAGTTATATATTGAGTTCTTTGTCTCAAGTACTATTCTAGGTGCTGGGGATTCAGCTAAATAAAGAAACTTATATTCTAGTGAACAGGGTAAACAGACAATAAACACTTTCATGTAATGTGGTAACTGCTTTGAAAGAAAATAGAGCAGGCTATGGGGATAGAGAGTGATAAGGATGTTATTTGACAGGCTGGTAGGAGAGGCTTCTGTGAGCAGCTGACATTTCAGTAGAAACCTGAGTGAGGTGAGGAAGAAAGGTTTGTGGCTATCCAATCTGGGGCAATAGCATTTCAGGCAGAAGGAGTAACCAGGACAAATGCTCTGTGATAAGTGCATTCCCGGCTTATTGGAGGATCTTCAAGTTTGGGTTGAGTAGAGTGAGTCATGAGAAAAGTCTAGATGATGAGGTGGACAAGGGAGTTAGAGGTTATTAGACCATTTAGACCTGGAAGGCCATGGTAATAATTATGGATTTTTTTTCCTAAGTGCGATGGAAAACCACTGAAGAACACTAAGTAGGGAGAAAGGTCCAACTTCAGTTTGGAACATGTTGTGTGTGGAATTCTCTGCGTGACATCCAGGTGAAGGGATGCAGTAGGTATTGGATGTGAAGCTGCAAAGGGTTGAGGATTTAGGATATATTGGTGAGAATCATCATCATACAGATGGTAGTGGAAACCATGGCCGTGGATGGCTTTGCCCTGGAATGTTGTAGAATGTGATGAAAGAGGGAGGAACTTGAAGACATCAACAGTTAAGGGGTAGAGAGAAGAGAAATAATTTGTGAAGAAGCTTAAAAAGGACTGGCAAGAGAGGACGCAAAAAACTAGAGAAGTGGGAGCCATCGAAGTAATGGGGAGAGATTTTGAAGGTTGATAGTCTCACATGCTGCAGAGAGAGTAAAATAAGGCCCAAAGAGTATGCTTTGCATTTCTCAGTCTTTATAACAGTGCAGAGGGATTAGAAGTAGGAGGATTACAGTGGGCTGAAGAATAAATAAGCAGTCATGATTCAGTGTAGACATCAACCCCAAATGATGGACCTGGCCCAGACACTTTAATGTTTCCACTTTCTTGGCCATGCCAATTGGTCTGATGACCAAGCTGCAGGGTTGGTTATCAGGAGGACAGAACCAAAATATCTCATGCCAGGTGGTGGACTGGTAGACAGATCAGGAAGTTGTAGTCATGGAGTCCGTGTAGATTGGGGAAGAAGCAAGACCAGAAAGATTCTGATAAAGAAGAGTCAATGGAAGAGTCAGGGTCTACAGGGTCTACAACTCCTGATTAAACTTGAAGTGTATACCTACACAAGCAGGTGTAACAGGATGGGGGGCTAGACGAACAGATAGGGAACTGAGGTCCAAGGAGATACAGGAGTTACAGATTTGAAAGGTGACAAAGGGAAAAGCTGAAGGTGTGGTTTAAGGAGAATATGGGAAAAGTGGAGCAGAGATGAAGTTCATTGGCCTCAAGAAGAGAAAAAATAATCCCGCTAATGTAGGCTGATGACTGCAGGCTAGTAGATTACAAACATGACAATCTATGGAAGACAGTTTGTCTAAATAATTTAGTGGTCCCAAGGAGCATTTTTTTAATGGATTGAAATAGAATTAAACACAAATTATCAGAGTGCATCATTCTTAATAAAATAAGAATGTTTCAAGAAACTTTTGTTTTAAGTGTCTATATGTGGCCTGGGTCAAAATATAAAATGTATTTATTATTGTTGGTCATGATAAAATAAAACTGAAGCAGAGATGACATGAACTCCAAAGCAGATTTTTTGCAGGAAGGTAGAAGGGTGTGGAAGATGAGACAGGAAGTCTCAGCCTGAGCTCCTTGTGGCCTGAGCCAGAGCTACATGGAGTCCAGGAGAATGGGCAGTGATCCAGAGGTAGACCTACATGAGTAGTGCATACTTGTTTTAGACATGCCAATAAAGGAAGCCATTTCTCTAAGGTCTGGAAGCTCTAAGAACTGAACTCTCCAGAACAAGGTGTGATCATTACAGATGGTATTATTTGAGTTACAATATCCAGGAATCATAAGCAATCCATCAAATGCTCTCATTTTGAGAAAGACTCAAATTCTAGCTTAAATTTAACTCTGTCAAAACACAGCAAAATCTGCTGATGCAGCTCTGTGAACGCTGCCTTGGTTTCTTAGAGGCTTCACCTTCAGAGTCTTGTATAAGCAGAGAAGGAGAATGTTGATTTTTCCTTCTTATTATAAATTTCATTTGACTTTTCCCTCTCAGAGTCTTTATTATCTACCACCTTTTGTTTTATTCTCCTATCTATTTTGTCCCTGTGCTATGTGAAATTTGCCTATAGTACTATGAACCTGGGGCAAAAGGACTAAATACTTGGGTTGAGTTGCAAAAATGAAAACAGGAAAGAATGGGTCTTAGATTTCCCAAACATGGAATCTCTGGTGTTTGCAGGTGCCCTGTGTAGCAGGAACTGATTGCTATTCTGAAAACCCATTTCCAGTTCCTGCTGAACAGAGAGATTATTTTCCCAGCCTCCTTTGCCATTAGGTATGTCCATGTGACTGAATTTTAGCCAATGGAGTGTGGAGGCAGAGCTGAGACGTGTGCCTTCCTGCTTCTCCCATCTGTAGGCTGGATGTCCACGCCAGGGCAGACTTGGGAGCCTCATGATGAAGATGGCAGAGGCTCAGCCAGCCTGAGCCTGGAAGCACCCCTTTCACATCCCTCCCAACCCCAGTTTGACTTCACGGGAATAAGAAAGAAACATTTTCTTCGGGGGTTTATCTGTTATAGCAGCTTGTATTATCAGAATGACCCCACCTGGCTCTAGAGCATACTTAGATGATCAACCCTGGTCAAAACTGGATATCCATGTTCATTTATAGTTTGCCTTTGGAGCTGAAACAAATTGTTGAGTTCATTTCTCTCTCCACAGAAGATTAACCTAGTGTTTTAAAAAATAAGCTTTCTTAGTTCAGTTTTCACTTTAATTTGAGTTTTTATTTTCTCACTGTCATGGAAAAAGCAAGCAGTATTCCTTACTTCCCCACCCCCACTGAAGTCCAGAGCAGATACTCAGTAAATGTTACTCAGCTGATTGTTGAATTTTGCTTTAAGACATTATTTTTCCTCACTTTTGGAAATCCTCAACGTAATTTACAACTGAGACAAGCCAAGGGTTAGTGGAAATCCCCAGTGATTATAAATAATAATGGCAGTTACCCCACAATGGGCAAAGCAAGATCGCAGATGCTGCGCTAGACATTTTGCCCCCATTATCATGAATCTCATAATACTGTAAGGTGGATATTAGTACATCGTTTAGTGATTTTGAAACAGAACCTGAGAATAACTACAGGACTTACTAATGTCACACAGCCTGTGATTGTTTGGAGCCAAGATTCTGAATCAGACGTGACTGGCTCCAAAGCCCATTCTTGATGTATTTGCTTTCCAAGTATGTGCTTTTCAGTGGCTCACCTTAAATGTCTGCTCCTTTCCTTGGATACCGATTTACCTGGCTCTGCTCATTGATTGGTTAACACAGTGTACCCTGAATTCAGACAGGGTCATTTAATTTTAAAAGAGGAAATAGAACTCGGGCCATTCAGTGCAGGGAGCTTCAGGCCTGTCTTGATGGGTATTAGGACATATAAATGTTTGCATAATTCCTCCGACAAATATAGGAGCACACACTGCTCACAGTTCAAGAGTAACGGCAACAGGCATGGCCTCTCGGGCTCCTCCACATCTGTCTGGTAAAGTAAGACTGCTGATGTACTTGAAGCTTCTTGAGGTCACGTACCACACTGGAGAAGAACTTTGCACCCCCTCCTTACCTCCTGCCTTGCAAAGGCCCGAAACCTACCATGTGTTTGTTGAATGAATATTGAATGAGTCGCCAAGCTTCATCTGATCATGGTTTCTATTTAAAATGGGGAGCCATACTGAGTAAGGGTGGGGTGAAGGTGACCAGGAGGCATACTTGGGTGGGAGCAAGGAGGGGCTGATTGACTGCTTTTCTGAGGTGGTCTTTTCAAGGCTTACTGGATTGCTACAAAATGGCCTTGGCCATGTTTCAGGACTACAGACATCTGGCTTTCAGGCGAATTCCCCTTCTTACCTCAGGCAAGTTGCTTAACTCTCCGGGAGTAACATTCTGCCTGTGGGTGAGTTGGCGCTTGAGTCCCCTCCAGGGCTAAGATGCAGGAGGGGAGAGGACTGGCTCTGAAGTCCTACAGTCCAGGCTATAACACCCTGACCCAGTTGACAGCTGGCTATATGTTTGCGGCACAAGACTCAGTCCTCTGGAGCCTCCTATTCCTCAGCTTAGAAATAAGACTGATGCTATTACCTGGACCGCAGGCATACCTTAGGGTCTAAATTGCCCCTGTAGAGCCTTTAGCATAGCGCTTGGCACCCAGAAAACACTCAAGGAATTGAGCTGCTGCTCATGCCCATGTTTATTAAACTGGGCTTTTCATCCTGTGCCCTCACTGAAGCTTTCACTCATCCAGTGAAGGAAGGGTTCTGCACTGGCTGCTAGGATTGGCACAATCCCAGGGCTGGGAGTTTATCTTCAGGATTTAAATAGGAAGATTTACAAGACCTTGAGCAAGTGACTTGACCTCTTCATGCCCAAGCTTCCATGCGTGGAAGGAAAGAGTGGATGGGAAGGAATTTTCCACCCCAATGTGTCCATGAGCCTTGATGTTGGCCGGAGCTCAGGTACAGACAGAGGAAAGAATGATTAGTCACCACCCTGGTAAACATAGGAAGGTTATCTCCTTGTTTTATTAATAGACTCGGCTACGCAAGCCATAAAAATAGGGTAGCTTCAGAGCTTAAGTTCTTCGAATTTTAGTTTTTGTTGCATCTGATGAAATGTGAAAAGAGAATCGTGTTATGTATGGACTTTGTATAATGGTCGTCTATCTCGCGCTACAAATCAATTACTTATTAGCTTCTATTGTCAAGGAAAGAAAAATATATGACTATTCATTTTAGCCTTTTCCTTATCGATTCTAAGAGTATACTACTAGTTCTTTAAGAAAAATGGTCATATTCATTCTTCTGTTACAAAAGACTTATACCACATTACATAAAATTAAAATGGGTAAAAAGCAGAAAGAAAAGAAGCTTATCATACTATTCAGCCACTGTTAGTATTTAAACATTCTACTGCCATTTTTCTTCTGCATATTTTTACACTGAGTATTACAGTTTTCACAAAACACCATATAATGAGCATTTGCCATGTTACTACATAAAGTTCATAATGATTTTTAATTGTGAAATAATATCTCAAGAGATATGTCCTGGTTTATTTTACTATTTCCCTATTCTTGTCAGAAGGCAGTAAAGAAGGAGCATGAGATTAGGAGCCAGGGCTGGGTTGAGATGTGGCTCTGAGCCTTCCCGGCAATGTGACCTTGGTCAAGACACTTAATCTCTCCGGGCCTTGATGTCCTATGAAAATACGGGCTGGGCTAGTACCAGTCTCAGCAGGTTGTTGTGCGGACAGGATGACATCACGTCTGCAGAAGGTTTGCTGGGATCTGGAACGTAGTAGGGTTCACGGATGTCAGTGGTTGCTGGGGTGTTCCCCTGCATTCCAGATGAATGATTTGATTTTTGTAAACATCCCACAAGAAAATGCACATCAAATATCAGGCCATGTCACTTCATCTCTCTGGGCCCAGCTCCTCATTTGCGGAGGGAAGTGGTCAGACTATAAAGTGTGACCACGAAGGCCCCTTCCATGAGGAATGCTCGGTGGTGCCCCGTCATTACTAGGAGCAGCTATAACCACTGCAGGGAAATGACCTGTGGAAATGTTCAGCCTTGCTCAAGAAGAAAGAAGCCTGAAAGGGCCTGAGGGCTTGTGCACATAGGTTTCTCTCTCTGTCCAGATAAACATTTGACATTTGTTCCGTTGCCTTCCTTCTAAAGGCTCCTTCTGGTTCAGTCTGTGTGCTCCTTAGATCTCCATTTCTCAAGTGGGTTCAGCAGCCAGAGGGCTCACCAACGTTTTATTTATCCATTTCACATTTCTAATGTCGCTTCACCGCTGTGATCATTTTCCTATGTGGTCATTTAAGGAAGATAAATTGGACTACAAATCTCAGTAGAACAGGCATTGCTCTTAGTCCCCAAGGGACAAAGAAGAATTTTCCCTCCACTCTTCACACCACCTGCTTGTGCTCTCCCTATAAAACCGCTGCGAAGAATTTTTAATTAAAAAAAGAAAATTCTGACACCAGAGTAGTTGGATGGGCTCTCTCCCTGCTATGTGCACTGTTAGCTCTAAAATTCAGACTGTTCAGATTCCCAAAACCAAGTGCCAAGAGGAATGGGACCCACCTCACATGGGTATCAGAGCTGCCACTGCAAGGAAACGTGTCGTTAGCGGACAGCTGTCACCTGCCACCTCTGACCTCGGGTGTCCCGGGTCTTCCGGCCTTCCTGCCCACTCCCCCCCCCGCCATGCTCCCTGGGCAGGCACATGATTGCATCAGAAAGGAAACATGGGATGGAGAAGAGACCCGGCCCACATGGGCACCTACTGGGAGACAGAGCATGGCACAAGGTCAAGCATGCAGGCTCCGGATCCAGACTGCCTGGGTTTGAAGCCCCGCACTGTCCTTACTGTGTGACCTGAGGTAAGCTATTTAACCTCTCTGGGTCTCAGTTTCCAAAATAAGAATAATAGAAGAGCTTCTCTTAAGGCATGAGAGAACTAAAAGAGTTAACGTATGTAAAGAACGTGGAATGTACCAGCAGCTTATACCCTGGGGGACCATAGATTCTGTACCTACATGAATCTGATCATCATTTTAAGGGACAGTCAGTAATAGCGGAAAGTGAAAAGAGTAAGGGAAAGGGTTTTAGAGGCAGACTTGAGATTGAATCCTTCGGCTTGTATTTAACTTGCAATGAATTGCTGGACTTCTGGTACCCTCAGCATTTTCATCTGTTAAATGGGAACACTTTATCTTGGAGGCTGACCATACGGACTGAATGGGAGAATGTATGTTAAGTGCTTAACCCGGTGCTTGACATGTAATCATGATACTGTGAGCTCCTGACGTGGCCCAGCCAGATGGGAGCTAGACTCCCGCCAAGGTTTTTGGAGGCAAGCACAGTTGCAGTTGTTTCTGGCGTTGGCTTTGCTGCTGCCAGCCTAGTCCTGGTGTTCCTGGAGCTTGGGTCATCAAAGCCATTTTGAAAGTCTCTATTTTCCTGCAGCATCTCCCTCCTGGTGGGGGGATGCCTGCCACACACCAGAGCAGCCTACGCGATTATAGATTGCCCTAGAGTTGCCTAGTGCCTGGGCTGCTTTGTCCTTCTACAGACCAACCACCAGGAGCCCTTCTGGGCAAGCCCTCATGCCTTCCTTGCTCTCAGGTGCAATGTGGCATCCCCCCACTACTGAGAGACACAATGTGCCTTGAAAGCCGATAGCGTCCTGTTTCCTAGCCTCCCCTGGCTCACCTCTGTGGAGGGTTGGGGCCATGGAACACTCATCCCCTCCTGGGACTGTTTCTTCCAGTAGCTACTCCTCCTATTGCTATTTCATTGCCTCCTCTTTTTTCTGTACCTGGCCATCTCCCCCACCCAGCAAGCCCTCCCTGCAACCTCATATCCCACTCCCACCTCCTCAGGTGAGCCTTCAGGGCCCAGCTAAACCCCTATCTTTCCCACAGAGACTTCCAGACTTCTCCAGGTGCCAGGGAGTTCTCTCAACTTCCAAAAGAATCATCCTTCATATTGCTCAGTAAGTCCTTGGGAGAATGGATGCTGCATGAGCTTCCCTATGAGTGGTGTTTCTCTAGTCCTCTGGTTTGCAAGATCCTTGAGGGCAGACACAGTACCTTCTGCAAGAGTGGGGCTCTGTCAACATTGGTCTTAGTTGATATACTATGAATAGCTCCCATTTGTTGAGTGAGGCCAGGGTATGTGTGTATGTATGTATATCTATTAACTAATCATTTACTTATCTCTCTATCTACCATCTATCTTATTTGGTCATCACAATATCCCCTGAAGTGGCTATGACTATGTTGTTCATTTTACACTTGAAGAAATTGACGTTGAGAGAGAAAAAAGAACTTGACCAAGGCCAAACAGCCAGAAAGGAAGAGAGCTCAGGATCAGAATTCAAGCGTGTTTCCCGGAGATATACATTAAATAAGTAGTCTCTAAACTTTCTATGTTGGGTATATGTGTTTCTTTGTCATTTATGAATTTTATCTCTCTACCACAGTATTAATATATTATGTAAATTAGAATTTTTTAAAAAAGGATAATCTAACCCTAAGTACAGATTGTGGTCTTTAAATACCATCTCCCACTAAAAGGAACCAGGTCCTTGGAGAAGTCTGGGAAATATGCTTGGAACAACTTGTCATACCAGAAAGCAAGGAAGCTATCAATTATTACTGGGGTCATGTCAAAAGGACTCAGGAGCCAACTTGAATAGGTTTCCATTGGCCAAAAATGAGGACACTTTGAGCTACCACAATGGGTTAAACCACATTATATATGTGCAAATTTGTTTGTTTGTAACTACCTTAAAAATACGTGGTAATCACTTTTGAAGAATACTAGGTGATGAACTTATTATTTCGAAAACTGGTAAAGGTAAAGAATCATTTGTCCTGCCTTTCTTATAAGAACTGTGCCTCAGGGTTAGCAAAAAGCTAATGAGAAGATTCTCCTTACAGAAGTATTCCAGCTAATAAATGAGGACAGATAGAGAGAATGCCACATTTTATAATCCCTAGTGAGTTACAGGATTTGGCAATGATCATCACAGATTGCTGATATCACACACACAAAAGAAACAACCAAATATTATGTTCTCCCAATAGATATCCATAGCACCATCAACAAAGTGTCCTTGCCAGAAATATTTAATTTGAACCTGAGGGAGTCTCTTGATTTTTCATTTATAGGAAATACAAGGGATAAAAGCACATGATAAATGATACCATGGGAATATAATCAGCAAAATCCAACCTGTAAAAGATTAACCAGGAAAAATAATCCAAGCTTTTTAAAAAAATTTTGCAAAAATAGAGTAAGAGGTTTAGAGGGGGGCCAATAGATTAAAAGGGATTTAAGGGACATATTTATCTGTCACAATATACAGACTTTGTTTGGATCTCAATTCAAGCTATAAAAAAATAGGACAATTGAGGAAATGTAACCACTAATTAGATATTCAATTATATAGAGGGATTATTATTGATGCAAAATATAACGATGGTATTATGGTTATGTTTTTAAAGAGGGAGGACCTGTTGTTTAGATTGATATGTTGAAATATTTACTGCCATAATGATAGAGTATACAGCAAAACACAGAGCACCAGTTATCAATTCCAGGGAGCAGAATACTGTGCACTGGTTACCAATCCAGGGTTGAACTCCAAACTCTTCTGCACTTTTTATTGTGGTGTTGGAATCACCAAGGAAAATACAAGGTGGAACAGTTTACTTACATAGAGAAGAAACAAAGTAATATCAGCTTCAATAGGGGGCATTGGTCCCTCATGGCTATTGGGTCTCCCCCAGCAGCCAACACAGGGCAATTGACCTACATGCAGGTCCTCTCAGAGTGGAAGGACTCGTTGAGCCTAAAATAGGGAAAGATATTACCACATAAGGCAGTAAAACCCAGCACAGGCTGTGTGGGCATTTTATCTCTTGGTAAGAAAGCGTTCTGGGGGGTGGTGAGGGGTGTCCAATGACTGTATGAACAAGACCGCCTTTTCCAACCTATAGGGCTTCAAATAATGTGGGAGGAGAAGGGGCGGAGCAAGTAAGTGGATGAACCGTTGAAAACAGACTAGCCACAAATTGATGATTTTTGAAGTCGGATGATGGTTAGTTACACGGGTACATGGGAAATTCATTATGTTATTCTACTTTTATATATATTTAAACTTTTAATAGCAAAAAATGGTTTTGTATTGATAACATAAAAGTAAAGATAAAAAATTCAATACTTTCTTCACTTCGAATGGATTGCTTGCGGATAGCACCCTCTGGGTGTGACACCCCACCTTGGAGACCACTGCTCTAGTCTGCTCTGCGGCATCACCTCTCCACCCAGGGTCCAACAGGGACATGATCCTCGAAGGATCTCTTTCCCCTAGGACCCAAGGTCTGCATTCCATGTAAAGGAAAGCCTCGGTGACACCCACCTTGCCAAATGAGCAGTACTTAAAACCTTGTCATCAGGAATTCCTTCACTCTGAGCCACCTGCATCCCTTTTATAACAATGGAAGGAATCTGCTCTTCAAGATCCCTTCAGAAGGAAAGTCTGCATTGATTAAAGGGGAAAAAAAAATCTGAAGTTTAAGAAAAAAGAAAGAGACAAAGCTCTCCTTCAAGATGTAACAACCCTGCCAGCTTACTCTGGGTGTGAAATAATAATGCCATTGGCAATGAGATTGGGGTGTTCTATCACAGTCTCAATAAACTTTCTCTCCCCTGGGTAGTATTTTATAGTTACTGCTTCTATGCCCCATTGGCACAGGCGTAATTTATTATTTGTTTACATATTTCATATACTCTGCTAAGGTGGAAGCCTAGCGATGCATTATTACCGAGAGCATCAGTGTGTGTGTGTGTGCGCGTGCCCATGCACCTACATGCACACACATTGAAAGATTCAAGATCTGACGGGTTCTGAAAGTGGGAACCATCTACTTTTCATAACACACATGGCTTCCCCAAGATTAGAGGAGCCTCCCTGGGCTTTTGGCTTAGATCGAATATATACTATGTCCCCTTGTCCTTTCTTGTTCTCAGAAGGAGCAGGACAGTCCCACAAAGATGCAGGCTTGCCACGTCTGTCCAAGGTCCCTACTCCTTCCTTTGACTTACCTCCCTCTATGAAGATTAGATTCCTCCGACTTCTGGGCAGAGCGTGAGTTTGCATGGCGCTTTCCCGAGACAACCATGTGAACAAAAGAAAGCAGGTATTAGGATCTGCCCTGTGTCTCCATACAAGACCCGGCAAGGTCAAGAGTGTGTGGGAGTTCAAACAGCCAGAGAGAACTCCAGCCTGGGCAAGCTCTGGTGGGACAGGAATGACCGTGCGTGTCACTTACTGGCTCTCTGACCTAGAGGCAGGTCACTAACGCTCGGGTTCTTCCATGTTAAAAGATGGAAATGATAGTACTTCTTGCACAGGATTGTTCTGAAATGCTAAATTATTTTAAATGCGCAGCAGATTGACTGGCATGCCATAAATGTGCAATAAATGTTATCAACACTCGTGATCTTTGCAAAGCATTGTTGGCTGTTAAAGCCCCGGGATTCGTAATAGTAACAACAACAATAATAGGTAACTCATGGAATAAGAATAAAAGAATAAGAATAAGAATAAGAGGGGCGCCTGGGTGGCTCAGTCGTTAAGCGTCTGCCTTCGGCTCGGGTCAGGATCCCGGGGTCCTGGGATCGAGCCCCGCATCGGGCTCCCTGCTCGGCGGGAAGCCTGCTTCTCCCTCTCCCACTCCCCCTGCTTGTGTTCCCTCTCTCGATGTCTCTCTCTGTCTGTGTCAAATAAATAAAATCTTAAAAAAAAAAGGAATAAGAATAGGTGTCTTAGTATATACTAGGCACCATTTGAAGCCCTTTTAATGAATTGACCCATTTATTCATCACCACGGACCTATCTGGTAGGTACTATTATTACTCCCATATTATGGATGAGGAATACACAGGGCTGTTAGGTTTCAGTAACCTGACAATATCCTTGCCTTTCCAAAGAATTAGCCCACATTTGAAGTGTTTCCTTGCTCTGGCATCTTTTCTGTCACCTTTCAATGTGCGTGGACCTGAGCCTGCCATTGCGGTCTCCAAACTCCCCCTCCGCACCTGCTGAGAACTCTCCCCTCTGTGGTGTCCACTCCCCAACTGCCACACGGTAGTGATAGTAACCGTTTCATGAGCCAGGAGTTCTTTTGGTGAGGAAACCAAAGCTCAGAGGGGAGCAGTGACTTGCCCAAATCCATTCGGTGAGCCCGGAGTGTCAAAGCTGCATTCTTGGCCTACGCCCAAGTCCCTGCTAGTCTGTAAGAGCAGAGGGTTGAGCTGTCAGCAGCCCCCACGCCTTCCTTTAGCAGCCCCGGACTGCTGCGAGGAGCCTCTGCAGGCCTCAGAACCACAGGGACGGAAACACTCAGTAGGGGGCACCTGAGAGCGCATATAGTCCCTGAGCCAGGTGGAAAGTGCCTGGCTCCCTTCCTTCGGGGCCGGCCGACAGGGAAGGGCTTGGAATTTAATCCTCTGCATTCCATCCAGGGTTCCTGTGACATAATAAAGCCCAAGGAGGGATCTCGAGTGACTTGTCAGCAGAACCCCCAGAGGGATTTTCTATAGATAGCCTGGGCGTGTCTTGAGCTCCATCCCTCTCTGCGGGAGGAAAGTTCTTTTATGCTTGCGCTGGGCAGTGCCCGGTGCAGCAGGTGGGTGGGGCGGGGGACCAGCCAGGCACTGGGGCCTGGAGGACTTTGTATGGCTAAGGGATGCGCGATAGCAAGGGGAGGGGGGTGGCCAGGAGGGAGGGAGCCCAGGCCAGGAGAGGGAATTCCAACTATGGCGTTTTGGAGAAAACTATGTAGTTATTTGCCCTTGCTAACCTCACCCCACTTTGGGACTTCGGCTGCAAAGAGATGTCCCAAATACTGGGCCTCACACAGCCTTTGATGCTGGCTCTAAAAAGATTCCATGGCATGTGCCAGCCTCTCTTTGGGGAGAAAGCGTGTTCGGAATGTTGGTGTGCCAGTGCTCTGATTGGAGGTTTGGGGTTTCAGAGTTCCTTGATTTGCATGGCCATGCTGCAGGGTTATCACTTTCCACAATAAAGTGTTGGAATCCGAAACTCTGTTTACCTTCCAGATTCCAAACAAGCAACATTCCTATCAATAATGGCACATAAATACCAGCATGATAGCATAAAATCCTATCATTGCTATTATTTTTTCATCCTGTCTGCTGGTGGAGAGGAATTCTCAGAAGCCATGCATATATTTTACATAAAATAATAGCTAAGCTGCCAAGGACTTTAACGATATAATTGCATCATGGGATCCTGGGCTCTTCAGTTTATGCTGCCATCAGAACCCCAAGACAGAATTAATTCATGTAACTGGGACAAACCCAAGTGCCGTTTTTCCATTCGCCTCATAAGTGAACTCAAACTATCCCAACTGCTCAAGGCTTTGGTGGGTAGGGTATAAGATGGAGAAAGGCCTGTCTGATATATTCGTTAACTTCACAATAAATTCATTGGCAGCAATGTACTGTTGTTAAAAATATGAACATTAGGTCAAGCACCCTGGGCTTGAATCCCAACTTGGTCTTAAAGCTGTGAAAACTTGAGCAAGTTCTTGGGGGCGCCTGGGTGGCTCAGGTGGTTAAGAGTCTTTCTTCAACTCAGGTCATGATCCCAGGGTCCTGGGATCGAGTCCTGCATCGCATCGGGCTCCCTGCTTCTCCCTCTCTCCCTCCCCCTGCTTGTGCTCACTCTCTCTCTCTGTCAAATAAATGAATAAAATCAAAAAAAAAAACAGAATTGAGCAAGTTCTTGATGATCTCTGAGCCTCCATGTATTCATCTGTAATATGTGCTGGCTAATATCTACCTCTGCTGTCAGGATTGATGGAATGGGTATGTAAAAGGTCCTTCGTACAGTGTCTGGAACATAGTAAAGGTCAATACATGGCTGCTTTATTATTAGCTCCACAGCAAAAGCAAAACATCCCTGAAACTCTTCCCCGACACCACGAAGGTCCAGGAATCTTAGCCACTTCCAGCCAGGAGCTTCTCTTTTTAGCCCTTAAATTCTCCAGATGCTCCACATTTGTGAATTGTATTATTCCCAGCCAGAGAGAGCAGGGTGGCAGCCCCCACCCCGTCTGGAATCCCAGAGCACCTCCGAGATTCTGACCAAGCACAGCTGCCTGTGGCAAATAATTTAGGAAACATGAACAGGACATACTGCAGTTTCGCAGAAAGGTCTGAAGAGCGAACTTTCTGTGTCTGTCACGGACCTGATTTTTTCCGCAGAGGAACCAAAGCAGGGCTTTGCCCTCTTGCCCCACAAGGCAGGAAGCAGCAAGTCCTCGAGTGCAAAAGATGAGGTCCACCACGGTCCCATTTCTCCCTATATTCTGTTACAATGTGACTTGGTCCACAGTGCTGGAGGGGCTTCTTGGTAGATATAAACACAGTTCCTGCCTATTAAGTAAACCTTAGCTTGGTGATTAAAAATGTTGGCTTCTCACCTTGCCTCCACTATGTATTTATTAGCTGTGTGACCTTGGGCAAGGAACTTAATATTTCTGAACTTGTTTATTCTTAATATCTGCAAGAATAAGGGAACGTTTAGCCCCTCGCTGAGTGGTTGGGTGGATTAAGTGGCTTATTACATTTAAAATGCCCGGCACAGCTCCTGGCACATGGCGGCTCGCACATGAAACTTCTTTCCCTTCCAAATAGCCAAGACCAAAAGAGAGAGGCTCACCTGTGTCCCTTTCCTCATCTCAGGATGGTATATAAGCCTCCCTTGCCAGGCTGTCTTGGCATCTCATATCTTTGTGGGGAGGATGTATGTATGTATGTAATTAAACTCATTTTTCTGGGACGCCTGGGTGGCTCAGTCAGTTAAGCATCCAACTCTTGGTTTCAGCTCAGGGCATGATCTCAGGGTCATGAGATCAAGCCCCGAGTCAGGCTCCACACTCAGAGAGGAGTCTGCTTGAGATTTTTTCCCCCTCCCTCTCCTTCTGCCCCTACCCAGCTTGTACTCTTTCTCCCTCTCAATAAATAAATAAAATCTTTAAAAATAAATTCATTTTTCTCCTGTTAATCTGTCTTTTTATTATAGGGGGCCTCAGCCAAGAATAAAGAATGGTAGAGGAAAAATTATTTTTGAAATTATTTTTCCTCCCCCACAATGTCACCTGCCAGCTTCGTTAGGTGGTGGGAACATGAAAGGTAGCTGAGATGCACTATTTTGCAGCCCAAACCCGAACAAGCGACAGGTCTCTTGCCACCCAAGTAGCCTAGTTATCAATACCACTCTGTCCAGAGGCCTCTCTGAATACAGCAACCTAAATGACCTGACGGAAAGTATTTTAGAAATCCAGATACTGCTACTAATTGTCAAAATGAAAGGCATTTTATCTTAAAAAATGTGTTTTGGTCACCCTATTTCCTAGCTGTGACCTCCGGAACTGGGAGTCCCAGTCCATTGGTAGTAGAGTTCAGAGTCTTTAAATATTCCCACCTACTTTCCTTGTCAAGCAATGGCAGCACGTAGCCGTAAATGGAGAAGGGGAGTAAGGTGCTCCACGGGGGCAGGGTCCCACGGCAGGGTCCCATGTAGGATGTACGTTGAGATTTTTCTTCATAAATGGAGTGACTGCTACCTCCTAATAGCCAAGAGTCTGTGTTGGATTCATGCAATCTCAAGCCTTTTCTACTTGTTTTATCTAACTTTTTCTTATGTACCTCTGCTCTCTGAAAATATTTTCTTCTCACCTCTGTGAGTGAACTGGTCACAGTCATTTTTAGGAACCATGAATGTAGTTGAATTTATTTGCAGGTCAATTCTGCAGCTGCTGAGTACCCAGAATAGATCTTTGGAGAGAAAGAACCCTAGCTACAGAGGAAAATAAATGTAGACTTGCTTGTTTTCCCCTCTAAAGTAGGTACCATGCCTGGTAAGTCCTGTGTGTTTCCCCGAAGCACCTAGAATAGTTCTCTCTAGTGGTTGGCATTCCCTAAATAACACAATCGAGTTTCAGGTTTAGGAGGGGACTCAGGGGCAAATGGAGTGGGGAGGGGGCTGCAGAAAATGGAGTTCCCTCCTTTTAGTGCCCTGTTGTTTGGGACTGACATCACTACACATCCTGAGGGGGGCTAAGTATATAGTGTGTAGTAAACCTTCTGAGAAAGTGTCAACATAAAAGATGCTACATAAAATTTCCACTGGACACTCTTTTAGATTATAATCACTAAAGAGGCTGAGCCTCTGCTTGGTGTGCTTTGAATCATGTCCTGCATCACATTACTTACAAATCAGCTCAAAAATAAATGTTATTAGAAATTGGCAGTGATCCTGGACAGATCACTGGGCTGGGATTGCCTCCATATTTGCAATGAACCAACATGTCTCTTTGGTAAGTCTCTTGGCTCTTCTGGGTCTTGGTTATAGTTGTAAAATAACCAGATTATTTCTTCCCAAACTTTTTAATAATCAAACAAATAATTTTTTTGAACACCCTCCCCCAGTCCTGCCACCTCAATCATTTACGTATCAAATATTTACTGAGCACTTACTATGTACTGGGCATTCACTAGGAGTTAGAAATACAATTTGTGAGAAAAACAGAGGCATTCTTTGCCCTCATGAAGTATATAATCTAGTGGGAGAGACTGACATAAAATAAATGGCCATGAAAATAAAAATACAATTAGAAATTGTGTTAAGTGCTTTAAAAGAAAGCCTAGAGGTCGGAGTATGACATGGAAACCTAATGAGGAGCTGGGAGAGCACAGAAAAGGCCTGTGATTGTATTTTTTTTTTTTTTTTTTTTTGGGTACCAAATTACTTTATTTGAAGAATGGTACAAATGAAAGAAGTTAAGTAGATGTTTTGGTACAACTTATAGAAAAGGTAAAGGTAACCCCAACATGCATGCACTGCCTTGGTGACCAGGGAAGTCACCCTTGTGGCTATGGGAAGACAGCCTAAGGCTTAGCTTTCACTATCACTGTTTCCCAAGGTGTGCTTGTCAAAGAGATACTCTGCCATGCCAGATTCGGGAGCCCCCATCTTGCGCAGATTGGTTACGTGGTCACCCAATTCTTTGATGGATTTCACCTGCTCATTCAGGTAATGAGTCTCAATGAAGTCACACAAATGGGGGTCACTTTTATCAGTGGCCAGTTTGTGCAGTTCCAGTAGTGACTGATTCACGCTCTTTTCCAAATGTACTGCACACTCCATTGCATTCAGCCCGTTCTCCCAATCATCACGGTCTGGTTTCTTGATATCCTGAAGGAAGATTCGGCCACCTCGTTGGTTCTGCAGCTTCATCAGTTTCTCAGCATGTTCCCTCTCCTCATGAGATTGGTGAAGAAAATATTTGGCAAAGTTCTTCAAAGCCACATCATCGCGGTCAAAGTAGTAAGACATGGACAGGTAGACGTAGGAGGCGTAGAGCTCCAGGTTGATCTGGCGGTTGATGGCGGCCTCAGAGTCCTGGTGGTAGTTCTGGCGCACCTGCGAGGGGGACGCGGTCGTCATGGCGGCGGCTGAGAAAAGGCGGCGGCGAGCGGCGGCGGGGGCCTTGGAGCGGTCCGAGGGCGCGACGAAGAGATGGCGGAGGGCTGGCTCTGAACGGCCGGCCCGGGTGGGGGACGAGCGCCGGGTTCCGTCCAAGCACTGTTGAAGCAGGAAACCGCGGCGACTCTCGGCGGAGACTGTCTGTGATTGTATTTTTAATGTCCTTGTAAAACCACATAATGTAAAAAGTTACTGTCAACTGAATAATGCTTTAAAATTATATGTATTTAAAAATAAATAAAACTATTTGTATTTTACTAATCACAACAGCATGTATATGCATGTGGGAAAAGGTAGTTTGTATGTCTAAGATGGTTCCATTCCATGCCTGCTTTGCATATGAATGTGTACATTGACACCTGGCATCCTGCAAACTCTGCAGCCTCCCAGAGGACTGAGGACCACTTAACCCGAACACCCTTCGCCTGCCATTGCATCTATTGGCAACATGCAAGGCTCCTCAGGAGAGATCTTAAAGAAAAGCAGAGGGTTTCCCAATCAGGATTCACATCAACACTCAGTGAAGGCCAGGTCAGCTTCCTCTTATCCAGAGCCCCAAACACCCACCTGCTGTTGACCAGAAGTGTGACCATGTCCCCACCACCTGGCAAAGCTTATTTATCTCCAGGCTGGTCTGATCTACATCAAACTCAAGCTTCAAAAACTACACCAAGTCCTTTCAACATTCAGGAAAGAGGCTCCCTCCCTCCAAACTCCGATGTTGTCAGTCTATATTTTATTTCTCAGGGCTCAACCAGGTGATTGTATGTTACCTCCTAGGAACTTGTATTTCTTCCCTAACAGCCTCATAGCTATGTAAATACATATTTGATTTATGTTTCTAGATTATAGTCTTTAGGGCTTTCTGTCAAGCTCCCCAGTGGAAGTGGAAGTTCTCAGTATTCTAATCCTTCTTGCTTAACCAGGAAGCGATGAATGCAGATAAGAAACTGGGTCCAGGATGGGAATGATCCCTTTTAATAGGCACGACCACCAAAGGATGGATGAGGAATTCAAATTCTACTTGTGACTGACCATCTATCTTTTCCAGGAGGAAGAGGGAGACAAGAGGTTTGGTGTGTGCAAGACTCAGGACTGAGCTTTGTGGCTTACCTGGAGCAGATGTGTAGAGAAGGAAGGTCCTTGTAGGATAGGTAAATCCCTGGGTAGCAGAGATGCCATCTTTGTCGTAGACACCCAGTGGTGGCTAGCCAGTGGGCATAGAGTCACTTTTGTTCAAATTCCAGCTCTCCTGTTTATCAGCCACGGGGCAGTGTGAGATAGGCTAAATCACTCAACCTGTCTGAGTTTCTCTGCTTTCTCTCACTTTATTGTGCCTATTTCCTTTAGTTTGTAATCCATTTTAGTATGGGGTCTCCAGGACTTAAATTCAAATTTTATCAGAATGCTTTATGCACATGATTAAAATATCAAACAGTCCAAAAGTTTTTGTAACGTGAAGAAACGGTACCCTGACCCACATCTCCTCACCCTCATTCCACTTCTCAAAGATGACAGCCTTTAACCAGTTTCTGTTTTTAGTTCTGCTTGTGGTTTCTTCTGCATGTTCAAATAATATGTTTACACTGCTATGTCTTGATCAACAACCTCAGTAGACATTATCTATCCACTTCCTTCTAGGGTAGATAAGGTTTTAATTTGTGTCCCCCCACTCCCGGCTAAGTTTTGAAAGTTTTAGCTATTTTAGGTCTCCGTTACTGTTGTAACTATAGACAAACCTCTAATTCTTGTTCCATCAAGAGTCAATGATACCTTTGACTGCTCATTCGGTAAGATGAAGATAGAAGCCAAATGTCTCTTTCTTCCACCTCCCTACTCCCTTCTACCTCCCAAATTCTATCTATTCTGTAACCACAATTAAGTTTCTCCTGCTTTGTTTATAGGTTGATTCTAAAAATTGAAACCAGAAAACAGTGCGTACATCATGGCTATGTAAATATTGTTACAGAGCTAAGTAGAGCACCATGACTACATTTCTTTTCTATGGTTCCAATGTCATGACCCCACTATCACTCAAAGAAAAATGTTTTAAGAACAAATAGTCTTCTTTTTCACACTCACCCAATTGTTCAAAATAATGCTACGTCTCAGTTTAGTTCCTATTTTGTATAATTTTTGTTTTTTTCTGCAGTTTCTGATTGTCCTTTTTTCTTGTTGGTAGAAGAAACAGATGCCTTCTTTATCATATTCAGCTTTGTCTCACCTACCCTGTTTTTTTTTTTTGAATCCATTCCATTCTTCTTCAAAACACTTTTCTTAGAGTCCACTGATACTCTGGTAATTTGGACTAATTGCTTGCTAGGTCACTGAAAGTTGGTATCCAAGAAGGTTTTTTTTTAGTAAATTCTATTATTTCTTCTATTTAAAAACTTTCCATTTTCTGGGATTTTCACTTTCGTTTTGCTGGAGTTGATGCTCTCAAGTAACCTCTTCAGTAGGCATATATGTGAGTAAACTTCTTTCATTCTTGGCCTTCCCAGACAGTTCAGGCCCAGACTACATTAGACACTCACACTTAAATATTTGGTTTGATATAGAATTCTAGTTTTAAAATAATTTGCTCTGAGAACTTTAAAAGATTTTATTCTACTGCATTTTGGCATGTGGGTTTTGGATTAGAAAACTGCTGCCAGTTGGATTGGAAAAATAAGGGACTTTTTTTTTTTCTCTTTGGGACCTCTTAGAACTTTCTAGCCCTTGGTGTTCTGAAATTTCATAGTGAGTATGTAAAAACAGAAACATTCTTTTTTTATTATTATTGGGCAGTTGGTAGCCCTTGAGTTTGGAAAATTCTGAGCCATTTCTCTTATTATTTCCTTTATTATTATCCCTTTGTCTTTTCACCGTTCTGTTTTGAACTCTTAAATAAAAGCAGGTGTCAGAACTCTGGAACTTAACTTCTGTGCCTTTTCTTCATATTTTCCATATTATTCTCTTTTCCCTCTATGTTCTAGGAAATTTTCTCAACTTTACATTCTATCATTTCTATTAAACTTTAAAATTTTACAATCAAATGTTTTAATTTCTGAGAATTCTATCTTGGTTTCTTTTTTTTTTTAAAGATATTATTTATTTATCTGGGAGACAGAATGAGAGAGAGAGAGAGCATGAGAGGGGGGAGGTTCAGAGGGATAAGCAGACTCCCTGCTGAGCAGGGAGCCTGATGTGGGACTCGATCCCGGGACTCCAGGATCATGACCTGAGCCGAAGGCAGTCGCTTAACCAACTGAGCCGCCCAGGCGCCCTCTATCTTGGTTTCTGATCGTTCCTTTTTCTTAGCAACCTGTTCTCATTTACATATGCTATACCTATTCGGATCTTTCAGGAGTAGGGTGATAGCCTTAGTCAAACTATAGATTGGGTGGCTTAAACAACATTTATTTCTCACAGTTCTGGAGGCTGGAGAGTCCAAGATCAAGGTGCTAGCAGACTCAGTGTCTGGTGAGACCTACACCCTCAAGACCTAATCACCTTCCAAAGGGCCCACCTCCTAGTAGCATTACATTGCTGGATAGGACTTCAACATATGAATTTTGAGGGGACACAACTATTCAGTCCATAACAGCAATCATATGTCTTAGTTTGTTGAGGGTAGTCATGGTTTACATCTGTTTGTCCTGGCATAAACCTTAATAGTTCACCATATTGCTGTCTATATTGTCCCGGCTTGAGTGATAAATAACATGATTACTCTGAAGATATTGATGAGAACTTTTTTGAAGTTCTTTTGTGTTCTTGAATTATTTTTGTTTCATCAGGGTGCTATTTTCGGGTAGTTGTTTTTTGTAACCTTGATTGTCCATTGATAATGAAGAATGAAGAAGTAGTAATTAGTAACTCTGGGTATGTAGGGCTTGTTGACTGGTGGGCTTTGATCTAGTGGGGGAGATAGGGAACTGACTTCTGTTCTGGAGGCTTCTGAAAGAAAGAATAAGAAGGATTGTATTCTGTGCTACCAATAACCACACCAGCTAAATTCTTCTCATACCGTTTTTTAAATTTCTATAGGATATATAAATCTTTTTTTTTTTAAGTGGTGATCATATCATTTCCTGGCTGTCATGCCTTCTATGTATGGGTATTGAAACAAGGGTGGGTGGGATTATTTCACATATGAACAGCTCCCTGGAACTGTCCTTAAGAGATAGGAAGTGCCTTTGGCACTGTCTTGAGCCACGAGTTGAAGCTACATAAAGAGCTTAATTTCTGGCACCAGGGAGCCCAGTACTAGTCCTGGACCACTCATCTAGGCTTCTATGGGACAGAAAAATTTTGTTTTGCTGAAGGCATTGCTATTTTTAAGTTTTTTTGCATGAACTAATACAACCTTAAAAATTATCTGTGAGGGAAAAAAAAAGGTTGATGAATGGGAAAGTGATTTGTAAACTGTAGATAGAGGACTACTGTGATGTCAGATACTATTATTATATCTTACACTAAACTATATTTTAAACTCCTCCTCCGGCCCAGTGTCTTTTCAAGGGAACCCCCCCCTCTCCTTTGTCTTACTCATTTTTCTCATTAATAGCTGGCATCGAGTAGAATTCATTTTCTTTATTTATTAAATAAATTTTTTTTAAATTTAATTTTATTATGTTATGTTAATCACCTTACATCATTAGTTTTTAATGTAGTGTTCCGTGATTCATTGTTTGTGTATAACACCCAGTGCTCCATGCAGAACGCGCCCTCTTTAATACCCATCACCAGGCTAACCCATCCCCCCACCCCCCTCCCCTCTAGAAACCTCAGTTTGTTTCTCAGAGTCCATCACCTCTCATGGTTCCTCTCCCCCTCCAGTTTCCCCCCTTCATATTTCCCTTCCTACTTTTTTTTAAACATGTAATGTATTATTTGTTTCAGAGGTACAGGTCTGTGATTCATCAATCTTTCACAATTCACAGCGCTCACCATAGCACATACCCTCCCCAGTGTCTTTCACCCAGCCACCCCATCCCTCCCACCCCCCACCACTCCAGCAACCCTCAGTTTGTTTCCTGAGATTAAGAATTCCTCATATCAGTGAGATCATATGATACATGCATTTCTCTGATTGACTTATTTCGCTTAGCATAATACTCCCTAGTTCCATCCATATCATTGCAAATGGCAAGATTTTGGTTTTTTTTTTGTTTTGGTTTTTGATGGCTGCATAATATTCCATTGTATATATATACCACTTCTTTAACCATTCATCTGTTGATGGACATCTTGGCTCTTTCCATAGTTTGTCTATTGTAGACATTGCTGCTGTAAACATTGGGGTGCATGTACCCCTTCAGATCACTACATTTGTATCTTTGGGGTAAATACCCAGTAGTGCAATTGCTGGGTTGTAGGGTAGTGCTGTTTTCAACTTTTTGAGGAACTTCCATATAGTTTTCCACAGTGGCTGCACCAGCTTGCATTCCCACCAACAGTGTAGGAGGGTTCCCTTTTCTCCGCATCCTTGCAACATCTGTCATTTCCTGACTTGTTAATTCTAGCCATTCTGATTGGTGTGAGGTGGTATCTCATTGAGGTTTTCATTTGGACTTCCCCCATGCCGAGCGATGTTGAGCACGCTTTCATGTGTCTGTTGGCCATTTGGATGTCTTCTTTGGAAAAATGTCTGTTCATGTCTTCTGCCCATTTCTTGATTGGATTATTTGTTCTTTGGGTGTTGAGTTTGATAAGTTCTTTATAGATTTTGGATACTAGCCCTTTATTTGATATGTCATTTGCAAATATTTTCTCCCATTCTGTCGATTGTCTTTTGGTTTTGTTGACTGTTTCCTTTGCTGTGCAAAAGCTTTTTATCTTGATGAAGTCCCAATAGCTCATTTTTGCCCTTGCTTCCCTTGCCTTTGGCGATGTTTCTAGGGAGAAGTTGCTGCGGTTGAGGTCGAAGAGGTTGCTGCTGTGTTCTTCTCTAGGATTTTGATGGACTCCTGTCTCACATTTAGGTCTTTCATCCATTTGGAGTCTATTTTTGTGTGTGGTGTAAGGAAATGGTCCAGTTTCATTCTTCTGCATGTGAATGTCCAATTTTCCCAACACCATTTGTTGAAGAGACTGTTTTTTTTCCATTGGACATTCTTTCCTGCTTTGTCGAAGATTAGTTGACCATAGAGTTGAGGGTCCATTTCTGGGCTCTCTATTCTATTCCACTGATCTATGTGTCTGTTTTTGTGCCAGTACCATACTGTCTTGATGATGAGAGCTTTGTAATAGAGCTGGAAGTCCGGAATTGTGATGCCGCCAGCTTTGCTTTTCTTTTTCAACATTTCTCTGGCTATTCGGGGTCTCTTCTGGTTCCATACAAATTTTAGGATTATTTGTTCCATTTCTTTGAAAAAAGTGGATGGTATTTTGATGGGGATTGCATTGAATGTGTAGATTGCTCTAGGTAGCATTGACATCTTCACAATGTTTGTTCTTCCAATCCATGAGCATGGAACATTTTTCCATTTCTTTGTGTCTTCTTCAATTTCTTTCATGAGTATTTTATAGTTTTCTGAGTACAGATCCTTTGCCTCTTTGGTTAGATTTATTCCTAGGTATCTTATGGTTTTGGGTGCAGTTGTAAATGGGATTGACTCCTTAATTTCTCTCTCTTCTGTCTTGTTGTTGGTGTATAGGAATGCCACTGATTTCTGTGCATTGATTTTATATCCTGCCACTTTACTGAATTCCTGTATGAGTTCTAGCAGTTTTGGGGTGGAGTCTTTTGGGTTTTCCACATACAGTATCATATCATCTGCAAAGAGTGAGAGTTTGACTTCCTCTTTGCCGATTTGGATGCCTTTGATTTCTTTTTGTTGTCTGATTGCTGTGGCTAGGACTTCTAATACTATGTTGAATAGCAGTGGTGAGAGTGGACATCCCTGCTGTGTTCCTGACCTTAGGGGGAAAGCTCTCAGCTTTTCCCCATTGAGAATGATATTCGCTGTAGGTTTTTCATAGATGGGTTTTATGATATTGAGGTATGCACTCTCTATCCCTATACTCTGAAGAGTTTTGATCAAGAAAGGATGCTGTACTTTGTCAAATGCTTTTTCTGCATCTATTGAGAGGATCATATGATTCTTGTTCTTTCTTTTGTTAATGTATTGTATCACGTTGATTGATTTGCAGATGTTGAACCAACCTTGTAGCCCAGGGATAAATCCCACTTGGTCATGGTGAATAATCCTTTTAATGTACTGTTGGATCCTATTGGCTAGTATTTTGGTGAGAATTTTTGCATCCATGTTCATCAAGGATATTGGTGTGTAATTCTCCTTTTCGATGGGGTCTTTGTCTGGCTTTGGGATCAAGGTAATGGTGGCCTCATAATATGAATTTGGAAGTTTTCCTTCCATTTCTATTTTTTGGAACAGTTTCAGGAGAATAGGTATTAATTCTTCTTTAAATGTCTGGTAGAATTCCCCTGGGAAGCCATCTGGCCCTGGGCTTTTGTTTGTTGGGAGATTTTTGATGACTGCTTCAATTTCCTTAGTGGTTATAGGTCTGTTCAGGTTTTCTATTTCTTCCTGGTTCAATTTTGGTAGTTGATACGTCTCTAGGAATGCATCCATTTCTTCCAGGTTATCTAATTTGTTGGCATAGAGTTGCTCATAATATGTTCTTAGAATTGTTTGTATTTCTTTGGTGTTGGTTGTGATCTCTCCTCTTTCATTCATGATTTTGTTGATTTGGGTCATTTCTCTTTTCTTTTTGATAAGTCTGGCCAGGGGTTTATCAATCTTGTTAATTCTTTCAAAGAACCAGCTCCTAGTTTTGTTGATCTGTTCTACTGTTCTTTTGGTTTCTAGTTCATTGATTTCTGCTCTGATCTTTATTATTTCTCTTCTCTTGCTGGGTTTAGGCTTTATTTGCTGTTTTTTCTCTAGCTCCTTTAGGTGTAGGGTTAGGTTGTGTATTTGAGACCTTTCTTGTTTCTTGAGAAAGGCTTGTATTGCTATATACTTTCCTCTTAGGACTGCCTTTGCTGTAACCCAAAGATTTTGAACAGTTGTGTTTTCATTTTCATTGGTTTCCATGAATTTTTTTAATTCTTCTTTAATTTCCTGGTTTACCCATTCATTCTTTAGTAGGATGCTCTCTAGCCTCCATGTATTTGAGTTCTTTCCGACTTTCCTCTTGTGATTGAGTTCTAATTTCAAAACATTGTGGTCTGAAAATATGTAGGGAATGATCCCAATCTTTTGGTACTGGTTGAGACCTGATCTGTGACCTAGGATGTGATCTATTCTGGAGAATGTTCCATGGGCACTAGAGAAGAATGTGTATTCGTTGCTTTGGGATGGAATGTTCTGAATATGTCTGTGAAGTCCATTTGGTCCAGTGTGTCATTTAAAGTCTTTATTTCCTTGTTGATCTTTTGCTTAGAGGATCTGTCCATTTCAGTCAGGAGGGGTATTAAAGTCCCCTACTATTATTGTATTGTTGTCAATGTGTTTCTTTGCTTTTGTTATTAATTGCCTCATATAATTGGCTGCTCTCATGTTAGGGGCATAGATATTTACAATTGTTAGATCTTCTTGTTGGATAGACCCTTTAAGTAGGATATGGTGTCCTTCCTCATCTCTTATTACAGTCTTTGTTTTAAAATCTAATTTGTCTGATATAAGGATTGCCACCCCAGCTTTCTTTTGGTGTCCATTAGCATGGTAGATGGTTTTCCACCCCCTCACTTTCAATGTGGGGGTGTCTTTGGGTCTGAAATGAGTCTCTTGCAGACGGCATATCGATGGGTCTTGTTTTTTAATCCAATCTGAAAGCCTGTGTCTTTTGATTGGGGCATTTCGCCCATTTACATTCAGGGTAACTATTGAAAGATATGAATTTAGTGCCATTGTATTGCCTGTAAGGTGACTGTTACTGTGTGTTGTCTGTGTTCCTTTCTGGTCTATGTTGCTTTTAGGCTCTCTGTTTGCTTAGAGGACCCCTTTCAACATTTCTTGGAGGGCTGGTTTCGTGTTTGCAAATTCCTTTAGTTTCTGTTTGTCCTGGAAGATTTTTATCTCTTCTTCTATTTTCAATGACAGCCTAGCTGTATATAGTATTCTTGGCTGCATATTTTTCTTGTTTAGTGCTCTGAAGATATCATGCCAGTCCTTTCTGGCCTGCCAGGTCTCTGTGGATAGGTCTGTTGCCAATCTAATATTTCTACCATTGTAGGTTACATATCTCTTCTCCCGAGCTGCTTTCAAGATTTTCTCTTTGTCTCTGAGACTCGTAAGTTTTACTATTAGATGTCGGGGTGTTGACCTATTTTTAGTGATTTTGAGAGAGGTTCTCTGTGCCTCCTGGATTTTGACGTCTGTTTCCTTCCCCACATTAGGGAAGTTCTCTGTTATAATTTGCTCCAATATACCTTCTGACCCTCTTTCTCTTTCTTCTTCTTCTGGGATCCCAATTATTCTAATGTTGTTTCATCTTATAGTATCACTTATCTCTCGAATTCTGCCCTCGTGATCCAGTAGTTGTTTCTCTTTTTTTCTCAGCTTCTTTATTTTCCATCATTTGGTCTTCTATATCGCTGATTCTCTCTTCTGTCTCATTTATCCTAGCAGTTAGTGGCCCCATTTTTGATTGCACCTCATTAATAGCCTTTTTGATTTTGACTTGGTTAGATTTTAGTTCTTTTATTTCTCCAGAAAGCATTTCTCTAATACCTTCCATGCTTTTTTCAAGCCTAGCTAGTATCTTTAAAATCATGATTCTGAACTCTACGTCAAACATTGCACTAATGTCTGTATTGAGTAGGTCCCTGGCCGATGGTACTACCTCTTGTTCTTTTAGTTGAGGTGATTTTTTTCATGTTGTCATTTTGTCCAGAGGAGAATACATGAATGAGAGAACAAAATGCTAACAGGTTAACAACATCCCCAGAAAATATAGTCTAAACAAATTAGAAAAGACCTGAAACCAGGGGAAAAGAAAGGGAAAGAAAGAAAAAAGAAAGAGGAAAAAAAAAAAAAGACAAAGGTAAAAACAAACAAAAACAGAACAAAACAAAAAAAAAACAGAATATGATCAAATATGATCAGGCTGGTGCATAAATCAGTGCCACATACTAGATTTGGGGTATATTTTGGTCTGTTAGAAGAAAGTGCCTCCTAAAATTTTAAAGAAAGAAAGACTTATATATGTACAAAATAAGGGTTGATACGATGAAGGGATGGAATATGATTGTAAAAATGAAAATTATAAAAAATTTTAAAAAAGGAATTGATCAGAAGGTGTTTGAAAAAAATAAAGAAGAGGATTAAAAAAAAGGAAAGAAGGAAAGAAAAAAAAAGGGGAGAGAATGTGATCAGGCAGGAGACTGGAAAAAAGCCATACACTAGAGATTTAGGGTATATTTTGATATGTTAGAAGAAACTGTATCTCAGAATTTTAAAAGGAGAACAACTTATATATATATATATATATATGCCAAAAATAAAGGTAACTACTATGAAGGGATAGAATATGACTCTAAAAATGAAAAATAAAAAATTTTTTTTAAAAAAAGGGATTGATAAGATGTTGCTTGGAAAAGGGAAAAAAAAAACAGTTAAAAAAATTAACTTTGAAAGACTAATGAATCATGGTAAAAAAGCCATGAATTCTATATGCAGTGTTCCCCTAGCGCTGGAGTTCTGCCGTTCTCATTGATCGGTAAACTTGGTCTTGGCTTGCTGGCTGTTCGTGCTGATCTTCTGGGGGAGGGGCCTGTTGCCATGGTTCCCAAATGTCTTTGCGGGAGGCAGAATTGCCCCGCCCCTGCCGGGTCCGGGCTAAGTAATCTGCTCCGGTTTGCTCTCAGGAGCTTTTGTTCCCTGCAAGCTTTCCGTACAGCATTGGAGGACAACAGTGAAAATGGTGGCCTCCCAATCTCCGCCCAAAGGAGCTGAGAACTCGGGGCCCTGCTCCTCAGTGCGCCCCCAGAGAAAAGCAGTCACTCTCGTGTCCCCGGTCTCCGGCCGCACTCCGTGCTCACCCGGCCTGTGATCGAGCGTTTCTATCTCTGGCACCTGACCCCGTGTGGAGTCTCCAAACCCAGCAGATCCCTGCAGTGCGCTCCCGCGCCGCTCCTCCCTGGGGAGGAAGGGGGGTCTCCCCAGCTCTGCCGCTTGTTGGGTCCCTGCTGGAGGAGCAGTGGCCCGACTGGGCCGTGGATCACAGTTTATGGCAACCCCGAGCTAAGAGCCCGCGCCTCGGCTCCGTCTCTGCAGCCGGCTTCCCTGCTCCGATACCTGGGAGCTCTGGCGCACTCAGGCACCCCCGGTCTTTCTGTGACCCCGAGGGTCCTGAGACCACACTGTCCCGCGAGGGTTCCACCCCCCCACTTAGCCACTGGAGCGACGTCCCTCAGCGGAGCTGGCTTCTAAAAGGTCCGATTTTGTGCTCCGCGGCTCTATCACTTGCCAGAAGCGGCCGACGGAGGCCCCCTCCCCAGCCGTCTATCCTCCCAAATATCGCCTCGGACTCACTTCTCCGCACGTCCTACCTTCCAGTAAGTGGTCGCTTCTCTGTTCAGAGAGTTGTTGCTACTCTCTTCTTCGGTCTCCTGTTGAGTTCATAGGTGTTCAGAATGGTTTGATCCCTATTCAGCTGAATTCCTGAGACCAGACGAAATCCAGGTCTCCTACTCCTCCGCCATCTTGCTCCGCCAGTATCCACACATTATTAACATCCATTTTTTAAACTTCGTTTTTATTTAGAGTTGAGCCAGGACAAATTTTGGTCTTTTAAAAATAACAAAGCAGTAGAAATTTCAGGACACTAAGAGATTTAGATCAGTGAGGAATTATTCTCTTGTCCTTTAGTCTCTAATCCCAAACAATATTAAAATATATATATATACATCAGATATTACCTCCACAGTTTGGGGCTTCTACTGGTGAGATTTTTTTTTTTTATTGGCAGAAGTTTGAGTAGTTTGAGATTCCCTACTTTTTGTGGGAGGCCGACACACACAGAGAGTTTTTCTCCCAGAGAGCAGGATGTATGGACACCTTTATTATAACTTCTCTGGTGGCAGAAATGAGGGGCTGTGGTAAAAAGTCATTTCCATGTTCTTTAGCAGCAACGTTCAATTGTTACTCAACGTAATTTTGATGCAGACTATCTCATCTCTCATACTCCCTTGTAAGTCCCTTAGAGTTAGAACACACACATTCACATGTGTGTGCACACACATATCAGTGCAATCATCTCTCATGGTACCCACCCACAGTAGGTGCTCAGTCAGTGAGGGTCCACGAATGAGGACCTCCCAAGTCTCCAGCATGCAGGATGCACTTACAGTCCCATGGGCTGGAGGCTACTCTGCCTTAGTCTCTTGGCCTCTTCTGATCACTCAGGCCTGGGTGGCCCAGGCTGGGCCACCCAGAGCAGCTCTGCGGGACCCATCTCTCCCCCAGACTACAACTGCATTCATTGAAATGGCTTATGACATCTCCTCTGTTGTGTCTATTGTGTCATTGATCTGTCACCTTTTTTATTGCTTGTAATACCTCATTTATTCAAATCTTTTTTGTAAGAATGAGACATTTTCATTGTTTTGAAAACATATATACAGTTGAAAGACACGGGAGTTAGGAGGGCTGATCCCCCCAACAATAAAAAAATCTATGTATAACTTTAGATTCCCCCAACACTTAACTACTCATAGCCTACTGGTGACTGGAAGCCTTACTGATAATATACAATCACAGCACCAATAATAGTCAACACATATTTTGCATACTATACGTATTATACACTGTATTCTTACAATACAGTAAGCTAGAGGAAAGAAAATGTTATATAGAAAATCTAAGACACAGATGTAGTGAAAAGAAGGGCCATATGCACCCCCAATGTTCATAGCAGCAATGTCCACAATAGCCAAACTGTGGAAAGAGCCGAGATGCCCTTCAACAGATGAACGGATAAAGAGGATGTGGTTCATATATACAATGGAATATTACTCAGCCATCAGAAAGGTTGAATACCTACCATTTACGTTGACGTGGATGGAATTGGAGGGTATTATGTTAAGTGAAATAAGTCAAGCAGAGAAAGTCAATTATCATAGGGTTTCACTTAGTTGTGGAACATAAGGAATAGCGTGGAGGACATTAGGAGAAGGAGGGGAGAAATGAAAGGGGGGAAATTGGAGGGAGAGACGAACGATGAGAGACGATGGACTCTGAGAAACAAACTGAGGGTTCTAGAGGGGAGGGGGTTGGGTGGATGGGTGGGCCTGGTGATGGGTATTAAGGAGGGCACGTACTGCATGGAGCACTGGGTGTTATACAAAAACAATGGATCGTGGATCACCACATCAAAAATTAATGATGTATGGTGACTAACATAACATAATAAAATAATAATAATAAAAAAGAAAATCTAAGAAAGGGAAAATACATTGATGATACTGTACTGTATTTACTGGAAAAAGTTCATATATAAATGGACCTGTGCGGTTCAACCTGTGTTGTTGACAGGGGTCAACTGCATTTAGTTATTTTAACATGCATATATGGAGTACTTACTATATATACCAGGCACTATTCTAACTAAGCACTCTACAAATATAAACTCACTGAACTCTAACAGCCCTATATGTATTCAAAAAAACATAATGAGAGCATTATTCCTAACACTGAGGCACAGAGATGTTACACAGCTAGTGAGTTACAGAGCTAAGGTTTGAACCGAAGCAATTATTCCCTAATCCCTAGTAAAATGCCTGCAGCAAAGGCTTTTGATATGTGATTGTCTTTTTTTTTTTTTTAATGATCTTTTTACTCGGCTACTTCTAACCAGATAGTGACTTCAAGTCATCAGGCTGAACCACAATCCCAGACATAAACCCTGTATAACCAGAAGACATTATAGCAACTGAGCTTCCACTGCTATTTGTTTATGAGTTTCCCAGAGGTGAGCCCCCTGCAAAGAGTATGCTTAGATTCCTATTATGCTCACCCTTGTGCCCGGGTTGTGGGATCCACAACCACTTCAGGTTCCTGTAATCTTCCCAAACCTTTACTCACACCTCCTGCCCCATATTTTTTCAAGTGAACAGTTTGCTGAATGGAGAGATGGGACCAGGGAGCTCATACCAGCCTATTGTGGTTTTCAATGGGGAGGCGCTGCCCCTTCGGGGCGTTTGGAAAGTGGAGAGTGGTTTTCCGGGTGGTCACAGTGATTGAGTGACTGTACTGGCACTGAGTGGACCACAGCTCGGGACTGCTGTCACAGTGAAGAATTGTCTGTGTCCTGCATAACTTTGTCTGTCCTACTGGACAATGACGTAGGTGAAAAACCTGTTTTTAATCATCTGAACCTAGAACCTTACCGCAAAGTTCTGAAGTTTTGGAGCTTGGGGGGGCGTTTGTGTACAGTATAATGTAAATTTCCAAAGAATGCGACTACTGTGCAAATCAAGGAAAGACTTTTTTGTTTCGTTTGGGACTTTATCAGAAGACTATTGACTATTCCAGTAAACACATCCCTGATGGTGATACCAGCCATAGTTTCCAGTCACCGATGTACCGTATTCCCAGTCTGCATCTGTAAGCACATGCAAGCACATGCGTGAGGATTTCACACGGTGCAGGCATGGGGCACTTCCTCAGAACTAGTAGTACCTCATTTGCATGTTGAGATACACATCATTTTATTGTGAGTTACCTTCCTTATGTAGTCTGGCCTATTTTCTGGATTTTAGGGGAATGCTGACGAAATTCTACACCTCTGACTTGACTTTCTAACCACAGAGATATTCCTAGTCAAACACATCATCATCATCATCATCATCATCATAATCAAACAATTTTCCCGAGTGCCTGGATATTACCACTAGGCAAAATACTGATTTATTTGAAATTATGTGTGCATATAGGTTGTGTTATCTATGGATTTCACTTCAGGAAGAGAAGGGGGCATCGTTAATGGCTTTAAAACGCATCATCAGGACTGATGGATCAGAGAACGGCCTCCCGAGCACCCACATAGAAGGAGGCAGGGCCTGTACAGCAAGCCCAGAGTACTGTAGTGAATGAGCTAAACAGGGACAAAACCTGCCCCAATCACAGCCCGGCTTAATTACCATGTTGCAGATAATGATGAGGTTGCTGCCGTACCCTGTGAGCAGCTGCAGGAAATCAGTCTGGCTGAGGGCATGCTTTACCCTGGGTTGCTGGAGTCAACTTGGCTTTGATTCACAAGAGCTGGCAATTGCACTAAGTATATGACAGATCAACAGAAGTCTTTCCATTTGCAAAGCACCTGGGAAAACCTCCTAATAGACCTACTACACGATTGGCACTTAATGAATATGTAACAGAAGTACAATTTGATTGAAGTAGGAGATTCTGGCCTCTTTTTCTGCATTTTGGAGGAATATTGATGAAATTCTACACCTCTGGCTTGATTTTCTAACCATAGAGATGCTCCTGGTCATACACATCATCATCATCATCATCATCAACTGCTGAGTGTCTGATTACTATTCATAGCCGCAGTGCCTGAGACTGCTCATCTTGATGGTGCTGGGTACAATCATTACAATTTTTATTATCCAACGCACTTATTCAACATTCTACAAATGTCTATCAAGCACCTACTCTGTACCAGACGGTGCCAGATGTGAACAAGACGATGTAGTTCCTACTGTCATGAAGTTCACAGATTCGGGGGAGAAATGGATATTAATAAATAATTATGCATCTATAGCTGATTTAATTATGAAAAAACAGAGAAATTATGTGAATACCCCAATGGGCACCTGAACTCATCAATCTTTGCCTCCTACACCCAAGCTTGCTTCTCCCCAGAAGTCCTCATCTTATTATCTGGATTTCTCTCCAGTCAGTTCCCCACTTCAGGAAATCATCATCTTAACAATTGCTTCTTTCTCACCTCGCACACCTGACACCCAATTAATCCCCAAGTACTACTACTTTTACCCCCAAATGTTTTTCTAATGTGTCCCTTCTTCTCTGTCCCCACAACCCTCTTTCTCGTCAGCCTGGACACTTGCAACCACCCTATGACAAGCTTAGTCTTGTCCCGATATTAATCAGAATTCAGGTACAGAGAAAAGCATCCACTCCATCCAGTTTGGGTGGAAGGTGATTGCTTAGAGGGCATTAAATGGCTTACAGAATTGTTGGAAAGCTGAAGAAACAGGTTGAGCATTTTAAAAGTGGCTTTGACAGCTACATTGGAAACCTGGCTACCAAGGGGACTACTGCCTCTTTTACAATCAGGAAGCTGTGTGCCAAATACAGAAGCCTGTGCTTCCGCTGCTTGCCCCCAGGCCACGCCTCCACCGCCATAATCAGCATTCCAGCACCATCAGGAAGCCATGACAATTAGGGAACAGCCATGATTAGAAGCAGCCACAATCGGGAAACCACTGCCGAAAACCCTGGCCCCTCCACGAATGAGGGGGCCTACCCAACCAGCAGGGGCCCAGCCTCTGCCTCACTTCCAAATCTTGGGCAAATACTTCTGCCTGATAAAACCTAAGCATACCCAGAACCCTAGCTGCAACGGAGTCCTACAAGGGCACTTGGAGATTTTTAGCCGCTGCAGGGTAGGCAGACTCTCCAGGAGATTAGAATAAATGTGCTAAGCCAACTACATCTGCCATACCTCCCTTATGGTCACCAGAGTGAAGTCTCTGCAACATAAACCTGACCACATTGCCCTTCTGCTGAAACCTTTTCAATGGTTCTCCACTGCCCATAAAATAAAGCCCAAGTTCCTTGGCCTGACATCTCTTCCACCATACCCCTCCAGCCATTTACACTTGACTCTCTAATAGCACCAGGGTGCACTCTCTGTGCTCTTGTAGGACCCTACGTCTTTGGGCAGAATGCACTTTCCACCTCGCCTGGCTCACTTTTACTCACTCTTCCAGACTCCATTCAGGCATACCAGGAGGACCTTCTTGAACCTTAGGGGCTATGTGCTACCATTGCAGCCTTCCTGAGCATGCCTGGATCTTGAAATTATCGGCTCATATTTCTTCTTTTTTTTTCCTTTGTTTTGTTTTTCCTGTATAAAAAAGATTCGGCTCATATTTCTGCCTATGCCATTAGATACGTGTTCTTTTGGAGCAGCAATGAATTCATTTTTGTACTTTCAGGGCCTAGCACAGTACCTGGCCCTAAGTACATGCTACATAAAAATTGGTTAAACTGAAAGGAATGGGACTGAACTAAGCATGCCTTCAGTTGGATTCTCCAGGAATCAGACTCTGAGGCAGTGTTTGCATGCAGGCAGTTTGTTAAAAGTATGTTGGGGATCCACTGCTGCAGGGGAGCAAGAGGGTGAGTGGGGGAGTGAAGAACGCAAGCTTGGGTAGAGGGAGGCGTTGTACTGTGGTACAGTGGTAATAGACTTCAGCCAGGCCCACAGTGAGCACAAGAGCTGGAAAGACCCTTTAGAGTTGTCCCACCTTGAAGCAAGAGGGGCTGGGCCTTTATAACGCCATGTTAACTAGTCACTGGATATGGGAGAGAAGGTGTCACCTTGGTCTCAGTGACTCCCTTCACCTGAGGGCAATTCCCAGAAGGTGACTGCATCAATCAGAGTTTGATCAAAAAGGAGAACCACTACGGTAAATAGGTGGATGGAAGGATGGAGGGATGGATGCAGATGACAGATAGCATTTGTAGCTGATTTAATTATGAAAAAAAAGAAATAAAATATGATATGATATGATATATGGTATTTACTCATTTGTTAAAGGGATCTGGCTTTATGTTATCATGGGAGCTGGTTATACTGTTTCTGTGAGACTTCTATTTCTTTATCTGGTGCTAGAGCCTGAAGTCTGCAGGACAGGGGGTCAGAATAGAAGATAGAAGTGAGGTGGGGGGTGGGGGGTAGGACAAATTGGAACCGATGAGGCTAAGCTGGAAGCCAAGAGAATGGGCTGGAATCCATGTCCGTCTCTTTATCCAAGCCACCATCTTTTAGCCAATGGGTGTGTAGAGAAGCTGGTGCCCTTCATCAGGGAGCTAAGACCTGTCAGCTGCCAACATGGCCAGCATCTGGGAAAATGTGTGCCTCAGTACTAAAACAGGGTCCTGGACAGAGAGCCACAGCAAAGCACTGTGCAAAGAGCACCACTCAGCAAGATTCCTTCCCTCTTGGGCCTCAGTACCCAAGGATGACAAAATCTGCCCTGGAAAACTGGTACATCACATATAGTCCATGTATATCAAATGAAATAAAAATTAAACCAGTTAACAAATACCTTACCTACTATCACATACTATGAAATTCGAGGTGAAAGAAAAGAAAAGAAGATAGTTGCAAGGGCCAGAGGGAATTTTCAAGGGTCCCCAAGATTAAAGGTGACAGTAGGAGGGAGATCATTGGAGCTCAGGGATAAGGGCAAGGGAACAAGTTTATAAACACGCGTGAAGTGTCGTAGTTTTGATGAGGAATATGGGAAGTGGGGTTCGGAAGATGAAAGTCTGGGAAATACTAACAGAAAAGCAATATATTCTGCCAGTTACATTGCTGCCAGGAACTCCTAGAAATCTATTCATCCATCTCTTTTTCCAGCCCTTCCCACTCCTTGGCCATCATCTTAGTTAAGGATAGCACTGTTTTGCTCCTTCCCACGCCTTGCCCATGGCAGAAATCACTAATCGGTGAAGGCCTTCTTTCCCGGTGTGTCCAGACAAGGTTCCAGAATTCTTCCTCGCGCAGCTTTCCAGACAGCCCTGCCACCTGACTGGATGGAGCTCGGCAGTCCTCCCTGTCCCTATTCCAATCTATTCGTTCATACCGAATTTACCATTTCCCCTAGGAATGCCCACGTCTCACACCATCTTTACCTGCAATGGCAGAGCTGAAAACCTACCATTCTACTTTCTGCATCCCCGGCCTTAGTGTCAGAAGGCAGAGGGGAAGGACTGGAGGCCTTTAATGCAGTTTCTCTAATTTCTCCACCACAGCACAGTCCTGCTTCTCGGAGATGTGGGTTTAGGACCCAGGATGAGGGTTAGTGGGAACACAGGCAAGGGTTGGGGATAAGCCCATCTGCTATCTTCTGAATAATTGTTCTTGAGAAGCAGAATGGGAAAGAAATTGGGGGGAAGGCAGAAAGATAACTACATATGCAAAAATAAGAGGGTAACTTCTGTTTTTATTAGTGACAATTATGAAGAAGATATATTTAGATCTGTACCTTGCTTTTAGCAGTGGATAGATGTGAATTGAATATTTAAAATCAACCTATTGACTTAGATGATCATTTCAGAAAACTTAGTTCTGATTTATTAACTTAATATTCTAACAATGCATTAATAGTGCATTCCTCTGGCCTTATTCCTCAATTAGTTTTCTGTAAGCAAGCATTTAAATGTTAAAGAATGTTATGGATTTTCTTTGTAAGGCAAATGATTCCTTTGTAGTGTAAATAACTCCCTAGGTTTATCTAATATTGATATTACCTGCTGCTATTATAGAAATTTATAGTTTTCAAAGCACTACCATACTTAAATGTATTTGATCATCCAAATGATGCTGTAGGGTAAGTGTGGAGCTGCTGTTTCTCCCACTCTCTGAAGAAGAAACAGGAAGTGTATTTTATAAGTGTTTTGCAGAACTAAGTTTACATGGTTTGATGTTAGTAACAGTTAAGACGTGGTCCCATGTCATCTGACTTGTAGCCAAAAGTGACTGTACTTTCCATTGCAGTGTATTATGTCAAGTTACAAGTCTGCTTGTTTGTTTGTTTGTTTACTTGTTTATTAAGTAGGCTCCATGAGGGGCTTGAACTCACGACCCTGGGATCAAGACCTGAGCTGAGATCAAGAGTCGGACGCTTAACTGACTGAGCCACCCAGGTGCCCCATCTGCTTGTTTATTTTTTAAGATGACATTAGCTGTATCAAGTACTCTGGATTCAAATATATTCCAAAATGATCTCCCTGCAGAGGAACTGAACTGTGGTTTTATTCAATGACTGCAATCTTTGGTCTAGAATTCCAAGCTGGACTCCCCAGGACTTTACCTTGCTTTGACTTATCTCAGAGGCTTCTTAAAAACGTAGATTCTGGGGCACCAGGGTGGCTCAGTCGGTTAAGCATCTGCCTTTGGCTCAGGTCATGATCCCAGGGCCTTGGGATTAAGCCAGGCATCGGGCTCCCTGCTCAACAGGGAGTCTGCTTCTCCCTCTGCCTCTGCCCAAGCCCCTCCAATTTGTACTCTCATGTTCCCGCCGGCTCAAGTAAATAAATAAAATCTTTTTTAAAAATGCAGTTTCTGGGTCCCACCTCAGACCCATAAAATTTGAATTTGAATCACTGGGGTGGTGGGAGGGAAAACATCTTCATTTTAATAGGGTTTTTTCAGCTAATCCTAAAAGACACCAATGTTTGAGAACCACTGGTTGAATTTACCTGTCTTCAGATGAGCACACATGACCATCATAAGCTTTGATAAGGCAGTAGCCAGACTCAGAAAGCTAACGTGCAGCCATCAGCTATAGACCATACTAAATGTACCATTACATTCAGAATGCACAGATTGATCTGGGTCTTTGTCCACAGGAATATGGTGATCAGAAGAACCAAAAGGAATTTTATTACAGCACCATTTGCCAATAGAAAACCATTAAATGGCTTTTCTATCTGCTCTTATATACATGCCAAAGAAAAGGATGAAATCCCCCTGGACTTTCTTGAGACCTTCACCTAGTAGGTTTTATTAGCATTTGAGGAAGGTCTCAGGGATCAACTTTTGGGGAACCCAGAAGTTTAATGTGGCAGGAACAACACCAGGGGCTCAGCAAGCCCGTTTCTCATTTTCCTGGCCGTACCAGTATGCTAACGTCTAGTCTCCTGGCAGGTAGATCCGTCCTTCATGAGGATGACTAGTTCCCACTCTGGAATATGAGAGGGAGTGTGGTGTACTGTCCAGGTGGTGAGGGAAAGGATGTCTTATTCACGAGATCTCTCTTTCCTCATGCTGGAGCCAGAGGAAACAGTGAAGAACTCCCAGCCTTGGAGGTAACGTCAGAGACACAGGTGAAGGAGCCTGGGTCCCTAATGACCAGGTGCAGCAGAGCCTACCACCTTCCCGTCATGCCCCCCACCACCCCCCCGCCCTCCTCCCCCCACCCCCACCTCCAACTCACATTGGGCTATGATGTCAGTGATGCCAGAGAAAAATAACACTTGGGGCTAAGCCACCACCAAGCTTTGGGTGTTCGTGACAGCAGACTGCTGGCTCTGACCAACATGGATAGATCCTCCAGCGTTCCATCCTCCTCCCTCTTCTCAGCTTCCCGGGGGGCAGTCCTGTGACCTAAAGACTGTTGACTATCTTCTGCCCACTCTCTGTGCCATCCCTCGTAGCACTTAGAAACCACACCCTTCCTCTTCCCCTCCCTGCTCCCTGGAACTTAACACTCATTTTCTGGTCTGCAGTTAAATTTTGCCTGGAAAATGTGGTCCCTGATTAACCATTGCTGCAAAACCTATTTATTTTCCACCTCTCTGCTGACATTTAAGTTCAATATTTAATCAAAAAGGAAGAAAGTGGGGACAGATCCCTCCAACATGAGTTTCCAAGATCTGGTTCCCCAAGGTGTCTAAAGGTAGCAGCCAGATTAAGCTGCCCGTTGAAGCTGACCTGTTTGATAACCATGTCCCAGGGTCGACCTGTCCTTCCCAGAACCCAGCTTTGGCTCTTAGGTGGCCTGAAAGGAGTCTCCACGGGCCAGATATCTATCCCCAACCGGTGGCGTGTTCTGGTGTTAACCCCAAACATTACCTTCCCTGCTACTCTTGGGTGTGCTGCAGCATTAGACATAAGGTGGAAGGGAATGAGCTTGGTGGGGAGAGAGTGCAGGGAGAAATGCCCCAGACCTCTATGTGACCTTGGGTGAGTTCATTAATCTTTCTGGGCCTTAGTTGTTGCACCTACAAAATAAGGATGGCATTAGGCTTTACCTGAGAAGTTTGTTGTATGAGACAAGGACTTCAAAGTGCTCAGTGCCTGGCACCTAGCAAGTGTCAATGAGGGCTCATTGTGCCCGTAATCCTGCTTGTGGCTGTTCTGATAACATTTGGATTTCTTCAGCTTCTGTTTGTGGTGGCTGTCCAGCTACTCTACAGGAAGACTTTGTCCCCAACTACAGGTAAACTTCAACTTTCTAGACTTTTAAAGATAGAAGGGACCTTTGCGAAGCTCCTCATTATACAGGTGAGGGACCTGTGGCCCAGAGAAGTGAAGGGGGGGGTGCCTCAGTGACTTGATGATGTCAGCATTGGAATGTGCTCCCCACCACCCAATGAATGCTTCCATAGGGCTTCCCCTGCCACCCTCAGGTTCTGAAAGCGGATTTCATGGATTCGAATACTGCTTCAGCCTATTATTAACAGTAGAGTCACAGGAAAGATGCTTTGCCTCAACCTGCCCCAATGTGGCCTTGTCTACAAAGTGCTTGTACCTCACACAGCTTTGAAGAGGATTGACTGGAACAGTCTCTGGTTCATAGAAAGCCCTCCATAAGGTTTAACTTTAACTGTGCTTAGCAATCCAAGCCCATGAGATGCAGGCCGAGCCTGCCTTCACAACGAGAACAAGAGAACTTCAGCACTCCTCAGGCCACAGACAATGCCGCTAACATCTTAGATTCCATGGGCCAAGGCTGACCTATAACCCTCACAGTCTTTAGCATTTCTAGCAAGTTTTCCCTAGCAGCTCTGCTGAGTGGCATGGCCTAATCCTGTCTACCAGCTTCACAACATCAATCTAAAATGACTTCATGAGGATGACAGGCTAAGATTAGCAGTCATTTCTGATGGACAAGAAAATGGAGACCCAGAGAGAGTGGACCCCGCGTCTTTCTTTGTGTGAGCCGAGTCAGTGACAAAAACATAGGCAGGGCTGAGCCCTCCTGGGCCCTGCTTGGGAGCCTAGGGGCTGTTCCTATGAGCCCCACTCCCCCCACACACATCTGCCCTCCCACTTTCAACCTTGAACACCCTGATGCGTGTGGGTCTAGAATGCCAAGCTGGACCTCACAGACAAAATGTGCTACAGTCAAAAAAAGGCAACGGAGTCCATAGAACTCAGTCAGCAGAGAATCCTCCATCTCCCGCATGTGGGGTCAATGGAAGAGAGGGAAAAATATTACCACAGACACTCTTAAGCCCTATTTGATAATGCGAAGAGGAAAGGCAAGGTAAGATATGTCAGTTAGCTTCCCTTGGGACCTGAACTTGATACTTGCAAAAGCAGATTGGGTGGCCTTAGACTACTTGCCCAAATCATAAAAGCAATCACAGTGGCCACGGAGGTGGATTTTTCTAAAGAGGAAATCATAGACCTCATTTCTCATTGATCTTGCTTCAGCCCTCTTTCCCAGCCTCCTTCTCTTCCAGTAGTGAGTGGCTGGCCAAGTTTCCACCTGTCACTTATATGATCCCTTTGGGGAAGGCAGGGGGTACAGGGAGGGGGTTTAACCAGAGCCACCTAATTTCAAGCGATTCTGCTGCTCCAGGTTCCTCCCCACCCCCCACCCCACTCAGTTTCAGCTTTTGCAATGGGATGGGCCACCTCTTTCTGTGGCTGAGAGTAGTCTCTTCCCAAGCCCTAGGCCCACAGTCTGCTCTCGGTGAGCACTCATCCACAGGCTGAGGAGACAGAGCTTGGGGGCAGCGCTTCTCAGCGTCTAGCGGAGGCATCCGTGGCCTGGGTGGTCGAAGCACAATCATCACAGACACTGATGGTACCAGCCAGCGGGTGCATCCCAGGGCTCCTGAGCGCTGAGACCCGACGGTCTGACTGCATAAATGAAACATAAACTCATCATTTCACCTTCCTTATAGGAAATTTCAGCCTCACAGAAACAGCCCCAAACTCAGCCCCAAGGTTGCTGCCTCCTGCTCTCCCCTACTCTGAAAGGGGCTTGCTCGAGGCTGAGGTTACAGGTGGCACTTTGGGGGCTCAAGGGGCCCTCTCATGCGAACACAGCGTACTGGACCTGATCCTGGGGAGCCCCCCAGGTCCTGGCCCTCCCTCACCCTCTCTTCGTCATCCGTGAACCAGGGTTATGATCCTGGTGAGTAATGATGTGAGGCCATGTGGGCAGCATCTGGAAGCAGTCCCCAGGCTTCAGTGGCAAATAAAAAGCGGTCTCCGAGGAGGCCTTGCAAATGGCGAGGCTCAGGATGTGACCCGCAGGACACACTCCTGCCCGTCTCATTGCCCGCATCGTGGGCCATTTGTAAAAGACAAGGGGGAAAAGCCACAACAAGGCCAGGATTGTCTCGGTTTTGTTAGCAAAGACGAGATAAGCAAAACATTCTCTCTATAAAATTCAATTAATTTTTTTTTTTTCCTGGCTAATTTGTTTAGCCTTGTTTATTACGGAGGCTGAGATGTCAGATCTCGGGGGGCGGCACTCCCCCCCACCGCCGCGTGGTGCACAATGAAGAAACAAGCCTTCTTGACCAAGGTCACCCATCTGTCACGTGGCGCCACCGCCTGCCTCCGAGCCGCTTTTGGGGGCTGAGAGCTGCTTCCTCAGACTCCTTCCAGGCTCCTGCCAGCTCACTTCCCAGGGAGCATCCCTCACACTGGGCCAGGCTTTCTGCTCCCTGATGCCGCTCTTTCCTCCTGCCCACCTGCCTAAGGGAAGACCTCCCTCACCCTCCTTTTTTATTAAAGGAGTTTTGCGATTGAAAAGCTAGATTCTCTGTGCATAGAATTTTCCGGAAATCTTGTAGCCTAGACCCTTTTGCCCAAGGCAGCCGAATGTTAAAGAGATGAGTTAATTTAAGTCTCAGAACACTGTCATCGATGTCTATTTCCTCCGCAGGCCAACAGACAAAAGAATAGGTACATCCGGTCGAGGCCAAAGGACAAGACAGTGGGGAAAGAAATTCCTCCAGCCCTAGTATTTAGCATCTCAAGTCTTAGAAAAGACTGGATTCCAGATTTTTTTAGGCATCTGAGAGCGGGGCTGCCTTGGGTGGAGTGGAATGTGTCCTGGACTCAGTTCAGAAGGCCTGAAAACAAGCCAGGTTCTGCCCCTTCCGAGCTGTGTGACTTTGGGCAATCACCCTCAATCCTTTGAGCCTCCATAGCTACATCTGAAGAACAGAGCTATTAATACCTACCTCAGAGAGTTGCTGGAAGAATGATCTATAGGAAGATATATGAAAGTGCTGTAGAAATGTTTGTACCCGTTGAGTCACATGGGCCTCGAAGAGGCAGGTGACTTGCTGAGGCTTCCCTCAGAGTCCCGGGGTACAGCCAAGAAGTAGCCCCAGAGCTATCTCCAGAGCTATCCCAGAGCTGGAATGCTTACCTTATAGGATGTGGCCATCTTTTGGTCCTTTCCTTTAGAAAACGACACAAACTCTTTCTGTGTGTCTTAAAAAAAAAATAATAATAACTTTTTAAAGACATATTCAGGTAAGTTTCTAAATTTGTTCCTCAGATTTTAAAAGCCTAATTTCTGAAGCTGACTTCTCCATCTGAAGTAAGCTGAGCATGCTCGAATGTCTCCTTTGCACTGCTTTGACGCACCTCTGTGGAGCTGCTAGATGCCATCCACGGTCTGCATAAACAGTCGGCTCCGAGATTATGAGCCAGGGACAGAGCAGTCTTTCAAGGTGCACTAAATGAGAAATGTGCAATTTAGGCAAAGCATTCATGTGTCTGAATGAAGGACAGAAACTGTCGAAGCTGCTGCCACTGACAAGAAATTGATGTCCCCTTGGCTATTTACCTAGCAGAAATTAGTTCTCGAAGATCAGCTTTAGCAAAAGGAATGGAGAGGCAGGTGGTTGGAGGAAGAAAACAAATTCCACCGAAGGAGTTTCCCCTGTTTGTCATTTGCATCACCCTGGTGCATCCCTCTGGTAGTTTGCTTCGTGGGTCTGTGCTGGTTACCTCAGTAAATCGGATCTAACCTCCAATGAGGAGCATAAAACAGCAGAAGCATTCACAAAGGAGGGCAAGGGACACCCAGCAGAGCCCCAGGTCTCTCATGAGAAACTGAAATCTGAGAACAGCATGAATGTACCTTGAGCAGAAGGGCTTAGTGGTGACTGTTGGCAGGGCAAATCCCCTCTGCTTGTATTAGGGCATTTGTCCCAGCCACACTTGGCAGAGAAGGAAGCAGAATCACTAGGGTTGGAGGAAAGCCCTTGGCACAGCCCAGCAACCCCCTGCTTCTCAGAGCCCCCATCCAGGACATAGGAAGACCCAACGACTCGGCGAGACTGTGGGGTCCCTCTCGGAGACCGACTGACCAGTCCAAACACATCGGGATAAGGCAGGGCTGGAGGGCTCCTGGTCGACCCCTCAGTCTCTCCTCAGGGAAGCAGGGAAGGAGACATGCTTTGCTGGGATCGCTGGGCTTAAAAGGTTATACCTCTCCTCTCTGTTTCAACAGCAAAAGAATGTTGAGCCACCAGTCCCGGTCTCATTCTTTCACTGGCCTCTAGATCCCTTTGCAAGTACCCTCTTTTTCGATGGTGACCATTTTTACATCGGACCCTCACATGCCAGCATGAGCACCCCAGCAAAGCAGATCTTTAAGACAAAAAGTGTCCCCAGTAAATCCCATATCATTCATTGTTCAGTCATCACAACTCCTGTGTGTGTGTTCATTCAATAGGTCTTGGCTGTTGGTGGCAGGCCGTGTGTTGTGTGGGGGTGTTGTTCATAGACCCCTTTGGGAATCCGATGAAAGCTAAACCGGCTATGGAAAAATGAACACACATGCCAAAATTTGTGTATAATTTCATGGGGGTCATGCATTCTTTGAACTTCAGATTAAGAATTCTAACTTCAGTTGTTTTCAAACTTAGGGTGATACCTAGATCTCTGTCACTGGTCCTTGGACCAGGAGGACATTTGTGTAGCATTTTGGTAAAGGCACCCACTTAACCCCCTTGGCTTGGGCAGGTCGAATGACCTTGTTGATGCTTGTCTCTTTGCTCTTTACGAAAACAGTTCTTTTACTGGTAACAGGAGCCTTGCCTATAAAAGAATGGATCCAGATCATGGAGTGTGTGTATGTAGGGAGGCATCGGTCTAAAAAAAATCACTCCTCTCACCCACCAGATAACAATGAAATCTGATGGAAATTGGTTTTTTCTTTGGATGTAGGGCTTTAAAAAAATATAAACTGTATTTTCATGAACTACTTCTTAAAAGCTCTCCAAATGGTTTTCTGCCATGATTCAGCATCATCCACATGCACCCACACTGTCAAATGCCAACTATAGGATTGTGCCTTTTTCTTGAAGGTTAGTTCCCAAGGGAGCTATAGAAAAACATTCATGAAATACCTAAAGGGGTTAGGATTTCTAGTCTAGAGAAAGGACTGTCCAGTAATTTCTGACCTGTCCCTATACTCGTTTATGGAGATTTAGCACCTCCAGTTACTTGGTTATGGAGTCAGAACTCATAGAGGTAGGAGTTCTCCTGGGCTGATGGTACCATTCTAGGGCAACTGACTTGGAACTGGGTGCTGAGGAAGAATGAACAGATCTGTAGAGAAAAACAGAGGCAAGTGCCAGGTAGACAGGGGGGAAGACAGAGTAGCCTCAGTGCCTATGGCCATCGAGGAAGATTCTCTGCAGTAGCGGTGTCAACAATTCCTCCCATCCTGTGTGTACACGCTGCTCTCCCCAGCAGGAGGTGGGGGTCTGTCTGCTCTCCTCTTGAAGTCCAGCTGGCCTTCTGACTGGATTCGACCAGCAGCAGGTGTCGAGAACAATGCTGCATGACTTCCAGAAGAGGTCTTCAGAGGCCTTACGGTTTCTGTTTCAAACCTCTTGGAAGTCAATCACCATGAAAAGATGCTTGGACTAGGTTACCACATGATCAAAGCCCAGGAACCAGAGACAGTTTATGTGAAGAGGAACGGAGGGGCCCCGGCCCCCCACCCACAGTAAGCCCCAGACCGGTGAGTGAGGCTGTTTTTGATCCTCCAGCCCTGGTCCAGCCACCTAGCTGATACCCTGAGAAGGGAGAGGGCCAGCCACACTAGCCTGCCCATGTCTGAGCCATCCCAGCTGAAGCCCCAGACATTGTGGAACAGAGACAAACCATCCATCCTGAACCTTGACCAATAAAGTCATGAGAAAATAAAGTGGTGTTTTCTTAAGTCGCTAGGTTTGGGGTAGTTTGCGGCACAACAGGAAATAACTGCTCCCCAGTATCCCTTCCTCTCTCATCTTTACCAGCAGGAATCAAATTGTGCTCCAGGTAGCAGTATGTCTACTTAAAAACAAACAAACAAAAAAACAAAAAAACCCAAAAAACAAAACAAAACAACCCCCCCCCAAAAAAAACCCTTCTTCCTCTTTCTTTCAGCTGACCTTTCTTTCATCTTCCTTTCAGGTGACCACCACTGGGTAGAAACCCCTGGAGAGCTTTCCAAAAGGTTAGAAGTAGCCAGGATTCCTTTTTACTAGAAGCCCTTGGCCTGTCTGCCCCTCCCTCTTCTTCCAGACTAGGACACAAGTGCTAGGCTTGGATGGGCAACAGCCACCTTGCAACGATGTGGACCAACGTCCCACCCCTGGATTCCTAAGGAGAGGAATGCCTGCCTACTTTAAAACTGTTTCATGAGAAAAATAAGCTTTTTGATCATTTAAGCCAACATTTTGGTTTTGCTTTTGGTTATTGTTTTGTTGGTTTTTTGCTGTTTGTTTGTTTGTTTGGCTCACCCACACCTGACACATTTGTAACTTGCAAGTTACAAATTCCTGGCCCTCATGAGACCCCACTGCATTTCTGTCCTTGGATTCTGTGAGATACCCCTGTATCTTCAATTTTTTTTTTTTAATTTCTTGTCTTCACCTAGCTTGTGTAGGTTTCTGTTGCCAGCAATTAAGCAATCCCTTGCCAGGACAAGGATGCTTGAACCAAGGATATAAAGGAAGAGTTTTGCAAAGACAGTGTTCTCTTTCACTGATGACAAGGCCAAGAGACCATTTGTCAGTAGCAGAAGAGTTGAGGGCTTTGAATGGCTTAGGTCATGAACCACTGGAAAGGTTGCCAGGGATCTTTGACCAACCTCCTTTCTCGGAAATCATTTGAACAAGGTAGGCAACTGCCTTTAGGGGTTGGGTTAGTTAGGTATGGCTGTCCCTGTAGACAAGGGCATCATAGCTCAAACCTTGGATGGGTGAGATGTGGTGCCTTTGTGAAATCAAATAGTCGGGTCAAGCAAAGAATTACAGACATCTCCTGGCCCTCTGTCTACACTCTGGTGAGGCCTCAAAGGAGAAATCACGAAGCTGAAGGGAACCCTGGACATGGCCCCTCTATTCATTTTCTATGTCCGTGGGCTTCAGTGCTCTGCTTGATGGCATAGAATGTAGTCGGCCCATTGACATTTATTAGTTCTGGTTTCTTGGAAGCATCTTCTCCACAAAATCCTCCAACTGCTGGTTTCCTCTTTTCGGCCTTATTGAAGAAGTGGGGTAAGATTTTTAGATCTGAGTCTTGCCATTGATCCTGGGTGAGGCTTTGTCAACGCTGCTGCAGAACATGCAGACTCTGAGGGCTCTGGGTCGGTTTTGATGTGGTTTCTAGGTAACAGTAGTTCAGCGTTCCTGCTACGGGCAGGGATGGACTTCCTAAAATTCAGGACTTCCTAAAATCCCATCCTGAGAGCCTGGTAGATCCCAAGTGTGCTGCTTCCTGTGAGGAAAGGACACTGTTCTTTGCTGTCCTCCTTTCCAATTTGGAAAAGGCCTCAAAGCAAAACAAGCATTCATTTCCTTCATGGAACTGCTAAAGGCCCCTTCCCTTTTCACACAACCATGAACTTCCTTCCGATGGATCTATCAGTATTTAAATGTCATCTCAATGGTAGCAGAAATTTTTGACTTCTTAGTTATTTGAGGGGAGGAGGATGGGGAAAGAGGAGTAGAAAATGTGATAGTTCTTTTTTAAAATGCCTTACGTTAAAGCATTTTCTGAGAGATGTTGGTTTGTTACTATCCAGCATTCGACCCCAAGAGAAAATTGCATCCTGATGGAAAACTGGAAATTCATTTCCGAGCACTAAATTGTAGACATTTATCTGAAAAGATGCTCAGCATGTATTTTTAAGTGAAAAAATGTGGGTTACAAAACTGCATAGAATGATATTAATTTTGCCTAGAGAGAAGAAGAAAGAAAGAAAAAGAAAAAGAAAGAAAGAAAGAAAGAAAGAAAGAAAGAAAGAAAGAAAGAAAGAAAGAAAGAAAGAAAGAAAGAAAGAAAGAAAGAAAAAGAAAGGGAGAGAGAGAAAGAGGGAGGGACAGGAGAGGAAGAAAGGGGAAGAAATAATTTTAAAGATATATTGATATATTTCCAAAAAACACTAGACATTTTAAATAGTAAAAATCACTATTAGTATTTATTGAAGGTGGAACTATTTGTGATTTTTAAATTTCTTTTACTTACATTCTCTATTTTTTAGATTTTCTATAATAAACAAGTTATTTCTTTAATGTTACTACAAGTGTTACTTTATTGGACATTAACTAATCTCGTATACACTTTCCAAAAACCTAACATTGTTGGTTTCTCAGAATAATAATGTATACATGGGTTGTCAGTTTATTTTCTAACTATAGCTGGTTTTGTTTTTTGCTATTATATGGGGCAGAGAATGGAATAGATAAAATCAAACACATCAAGGGCGCCTGGGTGGCTCAGATGGTTAAGCGTCTGCCTTCGGCTCAGGTCATGACCCCGGGGTCCTGGGATCGAGTCCTGCATCGGGCTCCCTGCTCCTTGGGGCCCCGCTTCTCTCTCTCTCTCTCCCTCTGTCTCTCATGAATAAATAAATAAAATCTTTCAAAAAAATCAAACACATCAAGAATTCAAAATATTATCTTAGAATACTGTCCTCCATCCTCCAAGATTATTTGCTGCTATCACTAGTCATGGCCCTTGATTCTCTCAACAAATATTTTTTGAGCATGGGGTGAACTAGAGCAAAACTGTGGCTAGGAAACACACAGTCTCTTTGGGGTTCCTCGGGGGAGATAATAAGTTCCATCCTGAAAACCAGCTTCTTCTGCTGGTCAAAAGTTGCTGGACAGCATGTGGAAGAAATGTTCTGGGACGACGTGTGAACTTGGGGGAAGACAGCCCTCCGTGATCCACTATTAGGATCTGCTGCAACTGTAGGTAGGAAAAATGGGGGCAGGTGCGCTGAAGACTGACTGTTCCTGGTTGGTGTTCAGATCACAGAAACCAAACAAGCAGCGAAGGAGCAAAAGAAAAAGAACAAACAATCTGCTTAACCTATGTAAGAAATAATCCATGTTTGTCTAAGAGGGAGCCAACTTTTGTCCTGCCCCCACTCCCACCCTAATGCTGCTGGGTTTCCAGTCTGCTTTTCCTGTACGCTGAATGCTGAGAGCCACGTCTGGCTAAAGTATTGCGTGTCCTTCCCCTCTCTTCCGTATCCTCATCCAAAGGGAACACCTTCAAAGGCAACAGTCCTACCTGGAACGGGATCCATTGCGTCCCTGCTAAGATCTGATCTGCACCTCAGATGGCATGGATGCCCGCTGAAATCTGATTTCCTGTCCATTCCGAAAGCAAAGATCAAGGTTAGGTACTCCATTTTGACAAAAATAAAATAAATTTGAAAATGCTGGAGATATGTGGTTTGTTGGTTCCCACCTCGACAGCCGCAACCATTTACAAATCTTTCTGATGTTTTGTCAGGTTCTGGATCCAGTGCCTTGGAATCATGCAGAGCCACCCATAATGGTGATTTATGTGCTTGGTGAGTTGATGTCCCCCTTTCTGTTAGGGTCATTTATTTCCCCAGGCGGGTGATACATACAAGATTGGCTTCCATGAGGACATGCTGGTCCTGCAGGAGGGATGGGGGTTTGAGGAGGCAGACAGAGTTCAAGGCTACCAAGCTCAGGAGCAGATCAGAGTTGACCAGTCTGCACTTTCTTCTCATTCCTTCAGCCATGCCCTCTCCTCAAGTTGGTGTGTTGTTGCTGTTGTCGTGGTCGTGGTAATTTTTGGACAATTCTCGGTATTGTTTTTGTTTTGTGTTTTTAATTGTTCGCGCTTCCCAGAGTGGGGTCCTGGGAGTGCCGGATTTAGAGAGGAATTCGCCTCACCTCTGTGCTTCGTTCACCCAGCCCTCCACCACTAGCATCTGAAGTGAGAGCAAATTCATAGAGGAAGGCCCATGAGCTAATCAGCTCAGGGACCTAAAGAATTTCTGGGGAAAAGTGCAAAAGCCACATAGCTCGGAAGAATTTAGACAGGGAAAACCTCTTTCCCGGTGTGGGGCCGCACCCTGTTGAATGGATTCTACCTCCGGCAGCTTCTTTAAAAGCTAGGGGGCTTGAGGAAAAGGGAGCTGCTTCTTCCATGGAGTAAATAAGTAGTGTAGGTTAATGTGTGATGGGTTGTGTGAAATCCCAAGAAGTCTCAGGGCATTAAACAGCACAGTAGATTAAATGACACCAATTACCACTATATTACGGTGGGAGAATGATTAAAGTGTAAGCCATCACAACGAATTTGAGTGATCTACATGACTCAATCAGCAAAGCAACCACACCAGGTGAAGCTTTTGATGCTAATGGAGAAGCCCCCCTGCATGTCAAGTAGCAAAATGTCTAAGTTGCAATTCTACCTGCTCCAGGAGCCACTCCACATGAGTATATATCAATTCCTAAAAATTAACACTACGGTATTCTAATAACTTACATTGGAATAGCTCTTTGCAGACACTCAATATAGTAGTTTTCATTAAAAAGTTGACACATATTATTGCAGAGCGTTTCTCCTCCAATGAAAGTTCATTATACGGTTAGAAAACTCACAACAGAGAAATATCATTATTATTAATAAGCATTTATTACATCCCCACAGCATGCAACTGGCTGAAGATGATATAGACATAGTGGGGAACTCTACACCCAGCTAAATTAAAATCTAAATAAAGGAATATTAACAAAAATTATGTACAAGGCTGGTTGTATGTGTATATGGAACAAGCACTGGTTATGAAAAATCCAGCGGGCTTTCTAGCAGGTGAAGGGAGAATGAACCAGAATGGGTACCTTCCGTTGATAATGACAGTGAACAAGAGGACATTACCCTCCTAGCTTATTTTCTTCCCATCCTTGTCCTGTAGAAATAGAACTAGAAATGCAACGGCATATAGAATTTTTTCCCATGTAAGCAGTTATTTCTAGGATGGTCTCTGTCGGCCAACCTGTCTTGGTGACATTTCATATAGAAATTGTAAATGTCCCTGCTTCAGTAGAGACTCCTGGTATTACCCAGGTGAACAGAAACACTGTGGCATCATTGTATTCTTTCCATCTTACTTTAATTCCCTCAAACACAGCTCCTGATGAAGAACCACCTATCACTCTGCCCAACTCTCTGACCTACTTTGACCAAATGAAATAACATCCATATTTGAAGTGATTTTGTTTTGTTTTTTCCCTGACCAGGCAAATTCTCTTCACAGAGGATGCTAGTCTGCACCATAGTCCTTCCAATTTTTCATGCTATAACCTGTGGTCATTCTTGTAAATTAAGGATGATTTGGTCTAGGTGGACACACCCTCTGGGACATTTTCCCCCATTCTGCCTGAATTTTCCCTCCACTGTTTCAGTGCTCCTTACAGGCGAGAATGGCTTGGGGCAGAGGATGTGAATTTTTGAAGGCCAGTTGCCTTGGGGTATAAGTTATATGAGTCAGGCTCTGCCACACACCAGCTATGTGGCCTTGAGCAACTTACTTTACTTCTCTGAGCCTAGTTCTCCTCCATGTAAAATAAACAAAATAATTCTTCCCTCAAAGGGTGGTAAGGATTACATGAGATAATACATGTCAAGTTTTGGACATGTAATTGATGACTGATTTCAATTACCAATATGTTGCTTCTGTGGTAATTCTGGGGCATAGGACCTGGGTGCTTCATCTCCCTTGACTTCATCACAATTAATTGTTGAGGTTGTCTTTTTTTTGTTTGGGGTGTGTGTGTGTGTGTGTGTGTGTGTGTGTGTGTGTGTGTGTGTTGCCCTTAAATTAAGAATGCAACACTTTAAATTATATAAAGGATAAATAACACAAAATGTGACCCTATCTACATTTGCCATTTTAAACTATTGACATACTCTGTTTAACTAGATATTAGAAAAGGTGAGTTCTAGAGCGGGCTGAGAATTTAATGATTACAACATTTCTTTTTTAACAGAAACTCATTTGGATATGGAGCCTGGGCTGAAGAAATGGTATCATCTAATGTTACAAAGAAAAGACTGTTTTTGATGCTGTATATATGGCCAACAGGGGGTATTAGAATGATTTTTAACAGTGTCTGTCTAAGTTCAGTGTACATGGGCATTCCCCTGATGTTCCCAGTGGGTGCTGAACAGCAACGTGCGTTTTTGACAAGCTCACCACGTGATTCCAATGTAGGAGAACCACACTTTGCAAAACACTAACTCATAAGCCCATGATTAGAAAAAGAGATCAGCAACATAAAGCAGGTGTCAAAAAATACTTGTCTCCTTCTCATTTACCTCCTTCCTCCTCTTCATCTTCCTCCTTATTCTGTCTGTCTCTGTCTCTGTCTCAGTATGACTCAGCCGTGAGGCAGGGAAAGAAATGAATATGTAATTCTTTCCCTCATGTAAACAGCTGAGGTGGGAGTAGAGCGTTAGGAAGAAGTATTAGCAGCACTGCTGAATAAGAAAACCTGTGGTAATCAAAGATTCCTTTTCTAGAAAAAGTTAAAATCTGCAGCAGCAGGAAAGTTACAAAAGTTAGCTATTTGGTGAAACTCCTAAAATTCCTAGAGGACCAGTCAAGTGTGGAAGGTGAGCATCTAATAGGAAGAAACCATAAATAAATCCTAGTCCAACCCAAAACCACAGAAAACGAGACTGGATTAAGCAATATTTAAAAAGTGTTCAAAGTTAGTGAAGAGGTGTCTAAATCTACATCAGCAGTTGGATGTCTCCAAAATGGTGGTTTTCACACTTTCAAAAACTATGGGTATTAGTCAGGATAGGCTGGGTTATGCTGCAGTAACAAAGCAACCCTGAAATGTTAGTGGCTTAAGACAACAAATACTTATTCCTAGCTCATGCTGAATATTTTGAACTGGCAGAATGCTCTTCTCTCTGTTATCTTCTTCATTCTCATTCTGGGACCCATGCTGATAGAGTAGCCACTACATTGCCAGTAGCCATTTGTCTGTCTGTGCAGGCTGCTATAACAAAATACCACAAGCTCGGTGGCTTAAACAACAAATTTTTATTCCTCACAGTTCTGGAGGCCAGGGAGTTCAAGATCATGGTGCTGGAAGATAGTGTCTGATGAGAGCTTTCTTCCTGGTTCATAGACGGTGTCTTCTTGCCGTGCCCTCACACGGCCCTGAGCAGAGAGAAGCTCTCTCTTGTCTCTTCTTATAAAAGCATCAATCTCACCATGAAGGTTCCACCTTCATGATCCAATTATTGCCCATAGGCCCCAACACCAAATAGCATCACCTTGAGGATTGGGGATTCAATACCTGAATTTTGGGAGGACCAAACATGAAATCCATAATACCATGGCAAAGGGAAAAAGGCAGAAGTAGGGGTGGTCTTGCATTGGGAGTAAAATGTTCCAGACCAGAATGATACCCTCATTGGCCAGAATTAGTCCCATGGCTCTACCCAATCATCAGAAAGTCAAGAACTACAACTCTACCAAATGCCTGGACTGGGGGTGGAGGGGGGAGGGGAGAACCAGAATATTTGGGTGGACAACAATATTGTCACCACACTATGGAACTTTTTTATTCAAATAAAATATTATGCAGGACCCCACAACATGAGATTTGCAACTCGAGCTGCTCTGAACAAAACTAGGGGGCTGAGGTCAAAGTTCAGTCTTCCCAGACCCCTCCTCGGTGGCCCTGATATGTATCAGAGGACCCAGGATTCCTGGGGACAGTCTGACAATCACTGCTCAAAAATGTGCCCCACACTGTATATCTTATTTAAATAGTGTTCTCTATTTATTGATGATTGTTTTAATAAATGACTTTATTTTAATGGAAAGAGAGAATTAAATGGAAAAGTACTGCTCTGTGGCAAGCCTCAACCGTTTGAACAGGGTGGTTGTAAACAAAGCCTTATTTTTACACATCGTAAATGCAGACAAAATGCTTAGGAAAAAATAAGCATCTCTAAAAATAGTCCCTGGACTTTACCTCCAGCCTAATCAAAGAAAGCATGTGCAATAATTGGTTTTAAAAAGCATACCCATGCTACCACATGGGTGAACCTGGAGGACATTATGTTAAGTGAAATCAACAAGGCACAAAAAGACTCATACTGTACTATTCCTCATTCCACTCTATAAGGTATCTAGAGTAGTCGAGTTTGCAGAAACTAAGAGTGGAATGGTGGTCACTGGGGGCTGGGGCAGGGGGGGAATGGAGAGCTGCTCAGTGGATCCACAAGAGGAGAAAGTTCTGGAGATTGGTTGCACAACAGTGTGTATACACTTAACACTACTGAACTGTACACTTAACAATGGCTAAGACGGTGAATTTTATGTTATGTGTGTTTTACCACAATTAGAAAAAAATTTTAAAAAGTGTACCGATAGTTTCAAACCCATTCTTTAAAAAAAAATGTTTGTTTTGTTCTATCTGTTCACTAGCTAAGATTTAAAACACTTTTCTTTCTCCTCTACATAGCTTATCAAAATTAAATTTAATATGTAACCTCTTCACCACAACAATGAGGAATCTGCTAAGAGGCCAGCCTTTATTTGCTGAACTCTCCACCCTCTGTTCCGGGTCAAAATCAAAGGTTTCCCTTATTATTCCCAGCTCTGTCTGATAGGTAGCTTACCTAGTATCAGGCTACCCAAGAGTACAGTGAGCTTGCACCCGAGTCATTTTTTGAGCTTTTCTGGCCCAGATGGGAAAGAGATGCTGCCATTTCTGGAAGTTCTGCCTGATGATAGCTGGCATCTGTGGAATTTGCTGAACTTGCTTTCATGGAGGCTGACGCACTGCAGAAGTCCTCCGTCTGAACACACGATTGGGCAGGGGAGCAGGTGCAAGGTGAGGGCTGGCGGGGCCCCTCCACAGGGTACTGCTGGGATGTTAGTCATTGTCACAGGTGGGAGCACGTGTTGGGCTGAAGTACAGGAGCTTTGGGGTCTGAGGCACCAGCCTTGTGATCGCAGACCATTTGCTTAACCTTACGCTTCAGTTTCCCCACCTACAAAATCGGAATTGACTACAGGTCTTAGAGAGTTCATTCACTTATTCAAAAATACTTACTGAGTAGCTTATAATGTGCCAGGTCCTGGGAATATGCCAGTAAACGAAACAGACAAAAATCCCTATTCTCATAGAGCTTAGATTCATCATTTGGGAAGACTGACAATAAACAAATAAATAAGTTCAATATAAGACCTGTTAACAGTGGTAAGTGTTATGGAGATGATGATGATGATGATGATGATGATGTGTGTGTGTGTGCGTGCTTTTAAATAGGGTGGCCAGGGAAGCCCTCACTGGGAAAGCAGTACTTGAATAAAGAAAGACTTGAGGGAGGCAAAGGAGCAAGCCACATGGGCATCTGGCCGAGAGAAAACCAAGTGCAAAGGCCCCGAGGCCAGTGGTAAGTGGTAGGAGATGCGGTCAGGGCAGTGACAGGGCATGCCCGGGGCACGGATCTCTTAGGGTACTATAGACCATTTGACTTGGGCTTGGAGTCAGAGGAAAGGATGCTGGAGCCATGGGGAATGATATGACCTAACTCACATTTTAACAGCCTCCTTCTGGCTGCTCAGCTGAGCGTAAAGCAAAGGGGGCGAGGACAGAGGAAAGGACACTTGTTAGGGGGCATCAGCAATGGTCCAGGTGAGAGGTAGCGGTGGCCTGGAAGGAGGCGGTAGCTGCCGAGGGGGTGAAATGAAATATGGGTAATACCCGTAAAGCACGCACCACCATTTCTGGCACATGGGAAGAGCTCAGTGGATGGCCATGTGTTTATTAACAAAGTAGGTGAGGAAAAGTGTGAAATTGGGGGCAAAAAAGACACAACGTTCCATGTGCCAGACGTTATCTGGATAAGGAGAAGGCAGAGCCAGAAACTTGGGATAATGACAGCCGGGGCATCAGGGGTAATCACAGAGGCACTATTTTGGGACCAGGAAAAAAGATTGTTCTAAGCTTCAAAGGCACCATGCGGGTACTACAGTGAGGGATCTGTCCCCGTGCCAAAGCCTCCAGAGAAGCAGAGAATTAAAAAAAGTCAAGGTCAGCTGGATTCGGGGATGCACAGAGACAATAGTGATAGCATTTAGTTTGTATATTTTTATGTACTGAAATATATAAAATAGAAACCTCCCTGGGAAGTTGGAAACTACAGAAGCATCTCATCCCATACTTGGACACTTTATTTCTCTGAACCAATATAAAAGGAGCACATGTAAAGCCAGCTTGGCCTTGCAGAAACCAAATGATCCCTTACCCTTTCCCTTTGGGGTAGATACTAGGACCTCTTGCCATGGCCATGCTAGAAGGGAGACCCTGCCCAAGACAGTAAATGCTTTCAGGGCAACACTTCTTGGAGGAATTTGAGATGGCCCCTTGGTCACTGGCTGGGACACACTCCTGAATGTACCCACACATTTGGAGCAAAGGCTAGTTTGCCAATTGTTCCTCAGACTCATTGTTGCCTGTAGCTCTCTGTAACTACAAGAGAGGCTCAGGGTGCCAAACATGCAGGCCCCCCAAAAAGGGAGACCCAGGGGAGGGTCACCACTGAGAGCCCCTGTCACCAAGCCCCTCCTCCGAAAAGAACGCTATTTTAAAACTGTAAGAAATGGTGGATGTGCAGCAATGCCTCTCTTCTGAACCAATCCCCCTGTAGGTAGAAGGCTTTAGAACAGCACTGTCGAACAGCTCTTTCTCTGATGATGGACATGTTCGACATCTGAGCAGCCCAGGATGGGTAGTACTAGCCACATGTGGCTACTGAGCTTTTAAAATGTGGCCAGTGAAACCAAGGAACTGGGGTTTTAACTTGATTTCCTTTTAGTTAACTGGAATATAAATTTAAAGGGGCACAGGAGGCTAGCGATGACCATATTTGGATCACACAGTTTTGGAAGGTGGAAAGTCCACAAACATTTTCTTTTCTTTTTCTCTTTTTTAAGATTTTATTTATTTATTTGACAGAGAAAGAGAGCACAAGCAGGGGGAGAGGCAGGCAGAGGGCGAGGGAGAAGCAGACTCCCCGCTGAGCAGGGAGCCCCATGTGACACTTGATCCCAGGACCCTGGGATCATGACCTGAGCCGAAGGCAGATGCTTAACCGACTGAGCCACCCAGGCACCCCAAGGTTCATGAACTTTAATCCCAAATCTCCTCCGCTCAACTTAGTAAAGAATATAAGTGTGTCTGGGCTTGGGGTCTTAGGAGGTTGAGGGAGCATGGGAGGAATGTGCCCCCTGGCCCCATGGGCATGGCTATAGGCTCTAGGACCAGGCCAGGCCCTGAGGTCCCTCTGAGCCTTCATTCTTGACTTCCTCACCAGGAGCTGTGAGAATCAAACTACTCCAAAAAATGCAGTGTTTTCTCGAAGACATTGTACTATTTCTTCAACTTTTTTTTCCAGGGCCTCTGGGCTTCCAAATAAATGGGAAACTGTTTAATGATAAAGACATGTAGAATAGTTGGTATTCTTCATGGGTTTCTAACTTCATCCCATCTTAGGCAAGAAGAAAAACAAGTAGCTTTTTTGGCCATGTTCCCTATATTTACAACGTTAAACCTCAAGGCCAGCCATAAGCCTAAGTGACAGGAGCACACACAGTGCCAAGCTCTGAAAATAGCTACCAGAACAGCTAATCAAAGTACCCAAAGTAGAGTGTTGTGCTGTTGTTTACATGACTTACCCTCCCAAAGAAAATCACAGGAAGAGAGAGTGATAACTTTGTATAAGTTACATTAGTTTTAAATGGGGAGATAAATGATAACTATAAGAATCTATGCTAGGGGTGCCTGCGTGGCTCAGGTGGTTAAGTGACCGACTTGTGACTTCGGCTCAGGTCACGATCTAAGGGTCGTGGAATCGAGCCCTGCCTCCAGTCCTACCTTGGGCATGGAGCATCCTCAAGATTCCCTCTCTCCCTCTGCTCCTCCCCCCTCCCTTTTAAAAGAAGAATCTCTGTTAAAGTGAAAATTTGTTCCTATTACTGAAAAGTGGCTGAGGCAGACACTCGGTGGAGCAAATACAGCACCATGGACTTCATAAACAAGGCTGCACATTGAACCGGGAAATATGCGCGTGACTCATCTCTTACGGGGCAGACACAGAAAGGGGCTCTCACTGACGTGTCCTCTCTCATTGGATCTTTTCACCAACCCTATGAGGTGGTAATTCTGAGATTGTTTAGGTAACAAGTCCAAGGCGACACAGATGACAAGTGGTGGAGCTGAAATTCTAACCAGACTGCCTCCACCCCAGCACCCCGGTGCCTGGCCCCCAACAGAAGATGACTCGCAATAGCGTGAGGTATTGTTCGTTTGTTTCACTTAAGATTTGTACCCAATCACTTCCAAAAGACTTGAGGCAGCTGAAAGATTAAAACACAGCACAAGAGCAGGTATTTAAGGATAACACTCCTGCTGAAGAAAGCAAAAGAAATAGATGGTTTCAGACACATGAAGGGAGCAGATGCTAACACTGGGACTTTTAATTTGGTGCTAACTTTTCTGACAGCTAAGCCAAAAAGAGAAGCATATTAGGGTGCCTAGATATTTGTCTTCCCGACAATATATACACCTACTAAGACAAAATGTGTTCCTGGAATTGAAGTTAGGAATTTATCATGTAGGTCCCTGGATAAAGGACAGTGAATAACACAGAGAAACTAACTCTCCTCATTTGTAAAATGAAGGGGCCGGGTTAAAGACACCTTCAAGTGTGGGGAGTGTACAAAATAGGGCTAACTGAAGTTCCACAGCATGGAAACACTGTCCAACAGAGTGCTGCTTTTATTGACCCTCCATAACGACAGAAGACATAATATAATAAAGCATAGCTTAGTGAAGGAATTTCTGTAAGGAGCAGAGCGAGTATGAGATGGGATTTTGCTTTATGGGACCCAGCAATGCAGGGAGAGCCTGGGAATGCCAATGAAGAAGGGCTGCGCTGTGAGCCCTCCTGTATATCACACCTGGTGGCTAATGGGAATATTATGTGGGTAATGCAGAGGACAGATCACTCTTTGGGCGGTAGGCATCTATACACGAGTTCAAGACAGAGTAAGTAAATGTGTGTTAGACATATATAGTCATTCATTTAAAATAATTGAAGAAAATTACATTTCAAAACTGTGTACTGTGGAGAATAAAAGGAATTGGAAGTGTGGTTTCTGCTTTCAGGAAGCTTATAATCTAATGCGGGGTTTCTCAATTTTGACAATGTTGACATCTTGGGCTGGATAATTCTTTGCAGTGGGGGTGAGGAGCTGGCCTGGGGGTTGTGGGATATTTATAGCAGCATCCCTGGTGTCTACCCACCATGCCAGGAGCAACCCCACAGTGTGACAACCAAGCAAGTCTCCAGACATTGCCAAATGTGTCCCAGAGTAGAGATGGGGAGTCACCCCCTGGTTGAGAACCACTGATTTATTATGTAAAAGAAGGGAAAAAAATCATACATGAAACAGAAAATTCTACTGATTCTAGTGCAATGAGTATGCGATGTTAGTGATCCAGATGCAGAAAAACTCTCTCCCAGTGAGAAAAGCAAAGATTGAAGGAAACTGAGGAGACATTTAAGCTCAGCCTTGGTGGATTTGATTAGATTGTTCCTGGTGGTGAAGAAGAGTCATCTCCGGAACAAAAGCAGCCTCAGAAAAGGCATGGAGGAAAGGGGTCATGGAGCGCATTTGGAGAATCATTTCCAATGAGCACACAATGTACGTGGAAGGGAGAGATGAAGATAAGCCCAAAACTAGAGGGCAGACAGGGGAAGGCTCTAAAATATCAGGCAACAGATTTGGGACCTGAGTGAATAGTCCAGGGGGATATTTGAAAGTTTTGAGTAGAGAGAGAATCGTCCACCCTGCCCGAAGCAAATAACAGATACTGTGTAAAGGCCAGGGGCGGGGGTGGGGTGGGGGATGAACAACGGGGGGGACGAACAGTGCAGATAAGAGAGCATGAGAGTGGAAAAAGCAACAAAACACAGCAATGGTATTCATCAGGGGAAAGCAAGGAATAAGCAGGGACTCAAGATGTTGGGGGTGGGGTGCCTTCCATCAAACACAAAAACGCCCCCAAAGGACTTTAGAAAGACCCCTGAGTTGCAGCCCTTAAAAGTGTGGGCTTTCCCATGAGATCCTCTAAGTTAGGAGAGAAGACCTGTCCCCGGGGACACGGGACCGTTTGCATTTGAGATAAGCCGCTCAAGGCGCAAGTTAGAGCTGCTTCAAGAGGGCAGCTGTTGCCATGTGTCCGCAGCCCTGGGCTCTGTCCTCATTCACCAGATTGCCCCAGCCTCTCTGCTTCCCAAGGGCTCCCAAGCCCTGCTGGGCTGAAGACTGTTTTGCAGTGAGAGCACGGAGAAGCCCCTTTCCTCCAGCACCATTTCAAGCTTCAGTACAGAAGACATTTTATAGTCTCTCTGTTCCTTCCAGTCCACTGCTCTAGTGGGGCTGAATAAATATTGACTAGCATATAAAACATAAGGCCTTTTATTTATATGCCCTCTTGCTCTGAAGGTTGCGCCGGAGCCTAGCAAAGGGCTACACAGCATGTGTGGAGTGCTGGGGGCCACCCCTGCAGAGCAGACTGATGGCCACAGCTGTCAGGATGGGATCTGCCTTTTCTGGGGTGCAGCATGCAGCAGCCGCTGTGAGGGCTGAGCAGGCACTGACGGAGGAGGCAGGGGTGCTGTGTTGATGTGGACTGGCTATTTTCTATCAAATGGGAATGCTTTTGGTCACAAACAGCAGAATACTCAACTACTACTAGTGGCATAAGCAGTTCATTTATTCCCATGAGAAGTGTGGAGACAGGAGGCAGAATCCTGGCTCTTCTTTGCTTTGCTTCTTCTTTGCTAATTCTTTGCTTTGCTGCTCTTAGCTGTTTGCTTCTCATCCTCAATGGTGCCATCTCATGGTCCCAAGTTGGCTGCTGGGAAGTCCAGCTAGAAGGAAAGGGTAGAGGTAGTACTTGCTGCTTGCCAATGGGACGCCCCTGTGGATTTCTGCCTCATTTCTTTATGTCTTTCTGTCTCATTGGCCAAGACCAAGTGACATGCCTGATCCTGGGCAGAAGGGAGGGAGATAAGTATGGCTGGCTGAGACCAATTATGACTCATCCCTGGGCTTAGAGAAAGGATCTACTTTGCCCAAAACCAAGAGACCTCTGGTCTAACCCAAATCCCAGGTCCCATAGGCAGGAAAGAAGCAAGATGATGGCTATAGGGTAGGCACGGAATAGAGTGCCACCAGCTGCCCTCAGAAGGGGTGTGGACAGGCAAAGGAGTTGTTGCAGACTGACCTCATTTTTTTTTTTTTTTTTAGCAGCAAGTGCCCCCTCCCTGGAGAATGACCACCTGAGCACTGTCTTCCCTCTTTTATCACAAAAGGAGAGCCAGGTCTTCTTGGCGGGGGGGGGGGGTGGGGGGGGTGGGGGGGGTGGGGGGGGCGCTCAATGGTCAGAGCTAACCCTCCCCTCCCACAGACCTGCAGCCAGACAGACATCATGGGAGACACAGTGGATAGAACAAAGGGCTAGAATCAACTAGGCCAACATCTGAGCACCCGCCTCCACAAAGCAGGGCCCAGTAAGGAGACAGGAACCACACCAGTTATGTTGACTGGGATGATTTTATAAAAAGAATTGTTAACTATAAGGAAGTGTTGGAATTAGGAACATATAAAAGCTTGGAGGAGGAGCACCTCGGTACCGGTGGTGTGCAAACCTTGGAGGAGGGGGTGCTTGCTGCTCGGCGGACGCTGGAGTCCCAGAAGGGGTGTGCCGAGGCTGGTTCCGCAACTGTTGGCACAACTTCAAACTGGACTCATCCGCGGCTGCGAGGATAAACGGCGGCAACTCCTAGACAGAAGCAGCCAGGAAAACCTCAGAGAGCACCTGGGAGGGTGCAGTCCCTCGTGCCTCCCAGCCTCCCTACAGTGCCCCCTATGGCGAGAATATACCAGGTGGCAGGTGCCAAAGGCAAAATAAACATGGCGGACCTAGTGCCTCTCCAGCGTCGTGAAACGGAACTGAAGGGGGTTCTTGAAGTCAGATGCAAGGACTTAACCTGGCACAGGTTAATTGTGGTAAGTACTTTACCTGGCACAACCTACATTCTGTAACTCTTACTGACCACAGCTGCAGAATGGAGAAAATGTGACCATCTGAACATCATTAGCGGTGCCCCTCCTCCAAGCTTCAATGTGTTCCTAATTCCAGCTCTTCCTTATAGTTAACAATTCTTTTTATAAAATCATCCCAGTCAACATAACTGGTGTGGTTCCGGTCTCCTTGAAGAGTGCACATTTTGTCTGCTTGCTTACTTGCGACTATTTTTCTAGCTCCTTGAACAGTGCCTAAACCACAGTGGGCATTCGGGAGTAATGGTAATTACTGTTATATTATTACTAACAAACAGATTTCAAAGCCTAGAAATTAAAAAAAATTTTTTTTAATTAAAAATAAAAGGTGGGGCGCCTGGGTGGCTCAGTTGGTTAAGCGTCTGCTTTCAGCTTGGGTCATGATCCCAGGATCCTGGGATCGAGTCCCGAATCGGGCTCCCTGCTCAGTGAGGAGCCTGCTTCTCTCTCTGCCTTTCTCCCAGCTTGTGCTCTTTCTCTCAAATAAATAAATAAAAATCTTGAAAATAAATAAATAAATAAATAAATAAATAAATAAATAAATAAATAAATAAATAAATAAAAAGAAAAAGGTGGGAGGACTTGCCCAAGATTACTAAGTTCAATAAATAAATGCCCGGGCAAAGAATGGAGCCTGGGCCTGTCCTGAACCCTGATGAGGATATGACATGCTAGTAATATTTTTATTCTTTAGAACAGTGATGAGAATGTTGTAAGAACAATTTAGCCGTGGCAGAGATGAGGCATTATCTGCTTTTCTGTGAGGATGTTTGCTCATCAATGGCTATTACTGGTGTCCAGTGCTGTGTGTACTTAGGTCAATGACATGCATCCCTGAGGTCCTCAGAGGCATTTCCCCCGATGCGTGGCCTCAGTGGTGCTGAGGAAGGGATTTGTCTTCTCTGGCAGGCTCCAGGACACTGATTCACTCAGTCGAGCTCAGCTCCTCTTGCTCTGTGTCCTTCATGAACATTCCTGCCTACGGGCCAGCATCAACCTGCTTAGGGACCCAGGACTCGTCTCCTCACAGTGTGTAATGAGCCGGCCCAGGCTGCGATGGATAAGTCCAGACTGTCTGGAAGGCTGTTGGACATTTGCTGGGTTGACTACTTTTCCTTTTTGCTTTGTGAAAGGGCTTCAGGGGAGAAAAAAAAAAATAACCGGATAATCCCGGAACCTCTTCCTAGGGACCAAGCAGAGGACTTTGTTCCAGGCCTTCTAGAGGAGCTGAAACCCACACTGCAGCTACTCGAACAGCTAGTTCTGGCTCCGGTTGCCCTGGGAGCTTCGTCTCCCCCTGGAGCAAGGGAGAGCAGAGGTTGGCTAAGCCTCTGTGCGGCTCCGGGGGCTTCTCCCGGTGGGAGTCCGCCAGCACACCTGGCCACATTTCCCTCCCGGTTTCAGGGGAAATATTCCCCAGCATTATCTCATTCCAACTCAGCATCTTTCCACCCAGGCAAGAAGTCAGGACATCTGAAACTGGCAGACAGCCTTGTTTTCCCATCTCTGTCAAAAATGCAGAGTGGAATGAAAAAGATCAGTCAGATGTGGGAGCAATGGGCAGAGAAATGGGGAGAGAACAAATAAGCAATGTCACCTTCTCTGACCCAGAAATGGCCTTTACATCCTTGTGGTGATGGCACATTGAACATTCCAGGGAATTCCAGTCCTGGAAATAGAGGAGAGTTACTATAAGGGCACAGGAGAAAATGAGTTGTCATCAGGGTCCATGGCTTCCTGGGTATTCTACTGAAATAAAGGACTAGCCCTGGGCCCGGGCCCAAGTAGTCTCCCTCCCAGGGACCACTCCTGACTTGGGGTTCCAGAGTCTCAGGTCATCCCTCTAACCCCAAATCTCACTGGAGGTACTAAATCACCTAGGATCTTCTCTAGATCCCTAGGATTTATCACTGACTTCAGAAAGACAGGCCACTTCATTTCCCACATCTCTTCTTTTCCCAGAGTGTGGGGCTCATTGTCCCTGCTGCGTAGGCTCATGCACCTGTAATGCCAAGTCTTGACTTGAAGAGGCACTGTGAATGCCTTCTTAGCGATGGAGCCTGGCCCTGAAAATCAAGTTCCTGATTCCAGAATCAGCTCTATCCTAAGGTACTGCAAGGTCCCTCAGGTACTCCTCAAGTGGTGTTGCGGTGGGAGTGGCCGAGGGAGGAGCACCTCCCATCCCCCCCCCATACACACACACAGTTTCACTTTTTTGGGAGGTTGGTCTTCATTCGTTTCCACGGCACAGATAACATTTTATACATGTGTACATACTCTGCAGCTCATATTCCTTCTCAAAGCAATTCCCTTGCACAGGCAATATTGCCGTAGTCCATGGACTATCACGTAGTCCATTGGGTAACCCTCACCCAAGAGTTACCAAAAAATGTGGATAAAAAGGAGGCAGAGCAGGAACTCTCAGACCAGTTGAGGGTTGTCCCCCGCCCAAGCCCATCTTTACCACAAGACTCTCCCAGAAGTTACCCTTCCCTCTCCTGGCCATCACTTGGACATGTAGCACCATAGATGAGTTTTCTATCATTTTCATGGGCTCCCACAATATGTACTTTTCATTTGGCTGCTTTCACTCAACAAGCTCTTCTGTGTATCAGTAGCTCATTCCTCCTTGCCCTGATGAGTGCTATTTCAGTGTATCAGTATTCTCCAGTTCGGTTTTGTATTTTCCTGTTGATGGGCATTCAGGGTGTTTTGAGTCTGCAGTAGTATGAATAAGCTTGGCAAGAGCATTCTTCTACAATTCTTTTTTTTTTTTTTTGTAGATAGGTGTTTTTATTTATATTGGATAAATGTCTCAGAGTGAAATTCCCAGGTCATATGGCAAATGTATGTTTAACTTTATAAGAAACTGCCAAACAGCTTCCAAAATAGTTATACTGTTTTTTGCACTCTCACCAACAGTGTATTAGAATTCCAGTTGCTCCACATCCTAGCCAACATTTGTGTTATTAGCCTTTGATTTCAGCATTTAGTGGGTATAAAATATTACCTTATTGTGCTTTTAATTCGAATTTTTTTGATAATTAATGATGATGAGCATCTTCTCATGTGCTTATTGGCTTCTCATACCTCTTCTTTGTTAATTGTGTGTTCAAGACTTTTGCCCATTTCTAACTGAGTTAGTTTTTACTATTGATTTGGTTTTTTATGTTTTTTTTATTGTTTATTGTTATGTTAAGCACCATACATTACATCATTAGTTTCTGATGTAGTGTTCCATGATTCGTTGTTTGTGCATAACACCCAGTGCTCCATGCAGAACGTGCCCTCTTTAATACCCATCACCAGGCTAACCCATCCCCCCACCCTCCTCCCCTCTAGAACCCTCAGTTTGTTTCTCAGAGTCCATCGTCTCTCATGGTTCGTCTCTTGATTTGTTTTTTTTTATATGGTATGGATACAAATTCTTTATCACATACATAAATTTTTAATTTTGATGAAGTCCAATGTATCAGTTTTTTTTTCTTTTTATCCGTCCAATATATTAGATTTTTTTTAACTGAAGTGTAGTTGACCTTTGTGTTAGTGTTCAACATAATGATTCGATGTTTATATACATTATGAACTGATCACCATGGTAAGTCTAATTGCCATCTGTCAGGACACCAAGTTATTATGATATTATTGACTACATTCCCCGTGCTCTACTTTACATCCCCGTGACTTACTTATTTTATAACTGGAAGTGGTACCTCTTAATCTCCTTTACCGATTTTGCCTCTCCCCCCCCCCCAGCGGTTTCACTCTCATCTACGGTATATACTGGGGATATATTCACTCATTCATTTAGCAATTATTTATTGAATTCCTACTGTATGCCAGGCACCATGCAAGGCATCTGGGGTGGGATACAGAGGTGAAAAAGACAGACACTATCACTGTTCTCACTGAACTTTGGTCTTCGTTGAGGAGACAGGACGTAAGTAAACAAATAATTTTAGGTAGTGGCCCACAGGAAGGAGACTCTGAGACAGATTTACAGGAGTGTTCTCAGCAACAACACCTGTGAGGGGTGAGGGCTTGTACAGGATTCTGCAGGCTGGGCAGAAGGAAAAAGTCGAACTGTGAAGTATTGGGGGTGGAAGCCTCACCCCGTCCCCCTGGAAGCTCTGGAGCTTGGCTAACAGAGTTGTCTCCATTGAGAGCAGGGGATTGAGCATTTGTACCTCTGTGTGACTAGCCGTTAAATACAGGCTGCCTCCAGGGTTGGGCATAAACGTGGGTGAAGCAGCTTCTTGGGGCAAAGACTGATGCCTGGAAAGTGTCTCAGGTGTGAACTGATGGCAGCCAACGGTCCCAGCAGCTAGAGCCACGCACGGGTGCCGCTCGGTCCTGAAGGGGGTGGTGGGGGGCACACCACAGGGTCCCCCACAAAACGTCCTGGGGGTGGCGGGAGCTAATCAAGGAGCTGGAGGGTAGGAATGAGTCAGGGCGGCTCTTTTAACAAGGTAGTGAGGGAAGGCCTCTCTGAGGTGTCGCTTGGGCAAAGACTTGACTGGTGTGAGGAAGTGAGCCATTCAAAGTCAAGGGCATCAGCGGTTCTAAGCAAGCACAACAGGGAATGCAAAGCAGAGAACAAACTTGGCACAGTTGAGGGACAACAATAAGTCCAGTGTGTCTGGAGCCAAGAGAATGAGGGGGAGAGTGGTTTAATCACTGACATACCAGGAAACCAGATGGTGGAGGGCCTTGCAGACCACAGCGAAGAAGAGTTTGATTTTTATTCTAAGTACGATGGGAAACACTGGAGCACTTTGGACAGGGAAATATGATCTAATCCACATTTTTGAACATAGCCCTTCACTACATAGAGAATGAATATATAGAAGCAGAAGTGGAAGCAGGGAGATCTATTATAAGGCTGTCGCAGTGACCCAGGTGAGAGGGGATAGTGGCTGGCAACAAGGTTCATGAATAGGGGCCCTGGCCTGGAAGGGATGGGATTCTAAGTATATTATGTATGGTGAAGCAAGAGTTTGGGAAGAGAGGACCTGAGAATGATTTTAGGTTTTTGGCCTGAAGAAGAGGAGCAGGTGTGGAGAAGGGCAGGTCATCAAGAATGCTATTTAGGGGGCGCCTGCCTGGGTATCTCAGTTGGTTAAGTGTCTGCCTACAGCTCAGGTCACAATCCCGGGGTCCTGGGATCAAGTCCCGCATCTGGGAGTCTGTTCAGCAGGGAGTCTGCTTCTCCCTCTCCCTCTGCCACTCCTCTCTGCTCATGTGCTCTCTCTCTCTCTCATTCTTGCTCTGTTCTCTCTCTCTCTCAAATAAGTGAATACAATCTTAAAAAAAAAGAATGCTATTTGTACATCTCATATTTGAGTTGCCTACTACATACTCAAGAAGAGATGCCTGGCATATGGATATGCTTATCTGGACCTTGAGGTCCTTTGTAAGATTCTGTTTGAAAATAAACATGTTACTAAAAATTTGTTAAACACACACACACATTCACACCAGGGAGGGGGGGGGGGAGAGAGAGAGAGAGAGAGAGAGAGAGAGAGAGAGAGAGAGAGAGAACCACTGTATCATGCTGCCTGTCTATAGTTGAATTTTTACAAGCTGTGGAAATTCCGCCAGAGATCCTGTGGAAAAATACTGAAGAAACCCTTGGACCATTTATTCTAAGTTTGAAAGAGGAGCTGGCTGGCTACTACTAAGAAGCATTTCCATGCAGCAAGTTTGGGTCTTTTTGTTTTTGTTTTTGTTTTTGTTTTAATTGGGGCAGTTGACTTTGTCTGTAAGCCAAGAATGGATTTCTCTCACAGGGGGAAGTCACATGATCTATGTGATCAGGCTTCCAAAAGACTGATAAAACAGAAAGTCTGTTTACTTTGAAAAATACAGTCATCTTACAATCATGTAAGCCTGTCATGCCCATTCTTTCCCTACAGGTAGAAACATGGGAAACCACATTCAAATCAAAGGATTGCTTGGGGAGTTGGAATCAAAGAAAGAGAATGAATGATTCAAACATGTAAGTTATTAAAATATTAAAATTAGGGGTGCCTGGTTGGCTCAGTCCTTAAGGGTCTGCCTTTGGCTCAGGTCATGATCCAATGATCTCTGGGATCGGGCTCCCTGCTCCGCGGGAAGCCTGCTTCTCCCTCTCCCACTCCCCCTGCTTGTGTTCCCTCTCTCGCTGTCTCTCTGTCAAATAAATAAATAAAATCTTTAAAAAATATATTAGAATTATTCTGGGCTGATTGAGAAATAGCTTCTGCCCTGAACCTTCTATATGTTCCTACTCACTGCTCTTCCCATACCAAGGACCCCACAGATGTCCCAGCCAGTAGAAGATAAATGCATAAATGCTGGGTATGGTAGGACCCTAGGGCCCTGTTCTAGCTGTAGCTAAAGACCTTCCTGTTTGGTTGGCACCTCTGCCAAGTGGGTTGTTAGCTATGTGGACTCTTCATCCCTGTCCTAACAGTTTGAAGCTCCTCCCCATCTCTTCTACACTGATGCAGCCAACAGAGGGTCCAGAGTCTTTTAATGTGTGGGCACCCTGTCCGCTGCCTTGCCCCAGCCTCATCTTGGCCAAATTTTGAATAAATCCCCATGAGCTCTCCAGCCTCCCTTTGCTCCATGTCTGTGATGCTCCATCCCATTCTGACAGGCCCATTCTGTCCCTGGGGATGTTTGCGCTGTCAATCCAGACTTCTCTGGTCTGAGATCCATCCTGTCCATTTAAGGAGACTTTGAATATATCTCCTTTGATCTAGTGCCAGATGATTTTATAATTTTTCCCTTAGAGGGAAATTACATTTTCCATTTCCAAGTTCTAGAGGAATGCCTTACAGTCAACCCCCACAGACTACCTACCCTGAGGAGTTTAATTTTCATGGAATCCAACAGAATTAGAGCTGAAAGAGACCTTAATAATCATTTAATTCAACCTTCTTATTTTATGGACAAGGTAACGGAGGACCAGAGAAAGAATGGCAGGTTGAATTATTGTTTATAATGAATATAATATTTACTACCAGTACAAATCACAAAGAAGACATTAATAAACTGATCCATACCAGAAAGCTGCTCACTCTGCTTTTTTATAGCAGTATAAGCCTGGTGAACTTCCTGAACAAACAGAGGCCATCGCCTCCACTGGGGGAAACACCAGGGAGCAGTCAAAGGCCAGGGAGGCACTGCGGGCAATAAAGAATCCAGGAGTGGAAGTCTCAACACCCACCTGACAAAGAAAGAGGAGGAACTCAAGAAAGAAGTGGTAGGGAGCTTTAGTCAATGTTTAACTAAGACAGACCTAGAGGTTGCCCAATCCAGCCCCCTTTTCTCAAGCAAGGAAATAAATCATGTGACAGTTGTTTGTCATTGTTTTGGCTTCCCAACATTCATTTCCTCTTTTGACAGTTGCTGATTTTTCTCTTGGGGAATCACTCCCTCTGATGAGGGGTGGTCTTGCAAAGCCAGGAACCCTGGTGCCCGGCTCCCATCACTGAGACCGAGGCTCGGGGTCCTTCCTCTTCCTGCCCCAGCACAATGGTGAACCCAGCAGGGAGCTGTCCTTTGGCACTCTTAAGCTCACTCGTGTCAGCCACCACACCCTGATCTAAGCATTTCCACCACAGTGCAGCTCCTGGGGCTTCTGCTTCCCATCCCCCACGGTGCCAGGGTTTCTGTTTGGTTCCCAGCCTTCCCATCATGTCAGTGTGCACTCAATAGCATCCTAATTCAATTCCTGTGTTGCTCAAGTGAGCCTGGATTGTTTCTGCCGCTGACAACCAAAACCTCCTGCTGACACACTCCCCAAAGTCACTTACCCAGAGGCAGAGTAAAACCTGAGACCCAAGTCTCACCCTGAATCTCATACAAGGGCACTGTTATGGGCTGAACTGTGTCCCCCCCACCACCACCAAATCCATATATTTGAAGTCTAACCCCCAATATCTCAGAATGACCGTATTTGGAGACAGGATCTTCATGGAGGTAATTCAGGTTAAAGGAGGTCACTGGGTGGGTCTTAATCCAATATGAGGAGGCAATCAGGACACAGTCATGAACAGGGGAAGACCATGTGAGGACACAGGGAGAAGGCAGCCACAAATGAAAGAGAGAGGCCTCAGAAGAAGCCAACCCTGCCAACGCCTTGATCTTAGACTTCTAAGCTCAGGATCCCTGAGACACCACATGTCTGATGCTGAGTTCACTGAGCCTGTGGCACTCTGTTAGGGTGCCTGAGCAGACTCACATGGGCACTTTCCACTGCCATGGCACCCCCTCATCACACCAGTCAGCTCTGAAGAAGCTCAAATTAGCAGGCTGCTCTTAGAACCAAATTTCCTAGACAGGTTCAAAAAAATTCTCCCTGGTGAAAGAAACATTGAGAACCACCCAAACCCTACAGCTTACAGTGGATCTTTCCCTCCCTTTGTTTCTGTAGTAATGGACAGCGCCTGGGAAAACGGGATAGATGGCTCCTTGGAGAAAATGGGATCATTTCTTAATAAATAAATGAGAATTTAGGGCCCAAACTGACAAGGAATTTTATCTTGTTCTCCCAGCATCTGCGTGGAGGAGGGGAAGCAAGCAGAGATTTTATTCTGCTTTGGATTGGAAGGGGGAGGTTAAAGACCTGCAAGAAAGACTCCTTTTTTCTCCCTCCCATACTCCCATCCACAAACACATGCTACCCAAAGCATGTCAGTCCCCTTGCTTCGGGCAAACAATCACAAAGGTCTCTTGGGGAAAATAGTCCTGACGGTTACCTCCTGGAGGGTCAGAGAGAAGTGCGTAGGGCTGAGGGAATGGGAGAGTGTGGAGGCCAAAGGGCTGAATATTAATGGTGGCTATCATCACCAGCTCTTAACATAATGGAAAAGCCCTTTGCAGGGCAATGCTGGGGCTGGCCTCATACAGAAACGCAATCCCCGGGAACGCAGAGTGGGCAGTGACAAGCAGTTTATCTTCCATTACTCCAAGGTCTTAAATCATTCTCAACCAAAGCCAGCAAAGGAACCAAATCACTGACTCCGATTAGGATGGTCCCTTAGCTTCCTAGCGAATGCAAATATACACATTAAGGTGCATTTTTATGGCTTGAACTGTATTGCCCCCTAAAAAGGATATGTTGGAATCCTAACTCCCGATACTTCAGAATATAGCCTTATTTGGAAAGCAGGTCTTTACAGAGGTAATCAAATTAAAATGAGGTCCTCAGAGTGGACCCTAATCTAAGATGATCGGTGTCCTTATAAAATGGGGAAATTCGGACACAGAAACACACTCAGGAACACCATGGGAAGATGAAGGCAGAGGTCAGATAATAATTCCACAAACTAAGGAATGCCAAAGATGGCCAACAAACACCAGAAATTGGGGAAAAGGCCTGGGCAGGTTCTGCCTCACAGCCCTCAGAAGGAGCCAACCCTGCCAACATTTTGATCTCAGACTTCCAGCCTCCAGAACTGTGAGACAACACATTTCTGTTGTTTAGCCTCTCATCTTGTGGTACTTGTTACACAGCTCTAGCAAACTGATACCTCCAGGAAAACCCTGGCTTACTGAGGGAACATAAAGTGGTCGCACCTCCTCATGAAATGCTCCACAGAAATGGATGGAGGAGAAGGAGTCTGAGTCATTCCTTGTGTCATGAGTTTGCCTGGGTAATATTTACTCAACCAAGTGGAAGTCCCAAATTAACATTGTTTTTCAAAGGGACACTAGGTCTTTTGAAGACTATCCTCCCAGCCCCGCTCACAGGAACAGCCACGCCAGCAGCACTGGGGTTGTAGGTGATGGCAGGAAGTGAGGAGGCTTTTTCCTGACGTGGCAATGGGCTTTCTGGTAGGGTTGCCAGACTTAGGATGTGTAATCCAATTTGAATTTCATGTGAATGATGAGTAATTTTTTAGTGTATTTTCCAAATAATTTGGGAAAAAAGAGGCCTATGTTTTTTTTCTGGTATCCCTACCCTGGCCCCCTCATTTGTCCCCCCTGTCCATTCTCTCCCTTATCCCTAGTGGAGTGGCGGTGGTCCCTTGGCATAGTAATGTGTGAAGGTTAAGGTGTGCAACATGAAATATCAGCAAGAGACAAGCCGGGTTGTTTCACGGGTGCCCCCCTCTGGAGGAATGGCCTCCGCCTCCAACTGTGAGGGAGGTTAAGGTTCCACCTTGTGAGGATCCATGCGCCAGGCTGACGAGGGCCGCCTCCTCAGCTGTGATGATACGGGGCTCCTGCCTGAGGGGTGAGCAAAGCACCAGGAAAGAAAAAAGAGACCAAGGCTGGAAGGAAGGGGGCTCCTGGGCAGCCAGAGCTGACTCTGAAGCTACAAGGTCACCTTCAGCTATAGTTTTGAACCATCTTCTGGACTCAGATATTCACATGATTGTGTATTATTCTTCAGTTTGTTATCTTTCTGGTAAGAGCTGCATTGGTGACTTGTATAGGATGCCCAAACCTACCTGGGCTTTGCTTGCTCCTGGGCAGGAAGCTAGGCACCCTGCAACCTGCCTGGCATGTGTGGTCCCGTGAATGGTCAGTGACCCTTTGTCCAGCAACAAAGGAACAATGGTCACAGCAAAAAAAATTTAGCTACTCTCTCTGCCTAGGAAATAAAAAGCCAGGAGGTCAACCCCAGGGGGTCTGTTTTACCCAGGCTTAGTGGAATTGTCTATCTGCTGAGGGCCACGAGGTTGGCTGGGAGAGGTAAAGGGATTCTCTCCTTATAGGGCCATGAGCCAGAGTGTAAGCAAGGCTCAGCATGGGAAGCTGGCCTTGTTCGTGGCGAAATCAGGTCTGCAGAGACATATCAGTGTCAGTGTAGTTGGAGGAGGGTCTGGTTGGCAAGCCCGATGTCCAAGACTTTTCTCCTAGGCCAGAGACAGTGAACCGGTGGGTCTCCAGTGGAGAACGGTGCCGGGCCAGCCAAACCCCAGAGGTTTGTAATGCACACAAACTGCTTAGGTGATCATTTCCCTTTTAATATTTTAAAAGTTAAACTTGGAGCAATTGATCTGGTGCCTGCTGTCCATGACAGAGAATGTCATCCTGCTTCCGATGTAGAGCACATGTAGAAGGCAAGAGTTTGGAAGCCGGGAAGGAAGGAAGGAGGGAGGGAGGGAAGGAAGGAAGGAAGGAAGGAAGGAAGGAAGGAAGGAAGGAAGGAAGGAAGGAAGGAAGGAAGGAAGGAAAGAGGGAAGGAAGGGGGAAGGAAGGAGGGAAGGAGGGAAGGAAGGGAGGGAGGAAGGAAGGGAGGAAGGGAGGGAAGGAAGGAAGGGAGGAAGGAGGGAAGGAAAGAGGGAAGGAAGGAAAGAGGGAAGGAAGGGGGAAGGAAGGAGGGAAGGAGGGGAGCGGGATGGAGGGAAGGAAGGACAGAGGAAAAAAGGGAGGAAAGGGAAGAGAAAGAATTTGAATGGAAACTTAGAATCTGACCAGTTTCCAAGTCTGGTTTCTTTCTCCTCCTATTGGAATAAGGAATTCGGTGCAAGCCTCTTCACACAGGCCAGTGTCCTTGTAAAGGACAAAGGTGCCTTTGATTAGTTGCCCATTCAGTCATCAGGAAGGGGCTGGGGTGAGGAAGAGAGGAGGACAGAAGCTGGTGAAGGGGGAATAGCTTCCCTTCTGAGGCTCCCAGTGTGCTTTGAACTCATTATTCTCCTGTTAACAAATCCTGGCGCATCAAAAGCAGTTTTAATTACCGAAATCCACAGTGACGGATGGATGAAGGGATTCAACCACAAACATTTCTAGAAGGCTGGTTAGGTGTGAGCAGGTGCCGGGCTTCCCAAGAGCAAATGCAGCGGAGGTGCGGCTCTCGAGGCCCTCGAAGCCTGGTGGGGCACGCTGGCGCATTTCACAGATCGGCCTGTGCGGCTGCGCCCAGGGACAGCTCCGTGGGCACACGAAGGGGCATCAAGCCGCGTGGACATGGGGGGGTGGGCTGTGATACAATCCGAAGGCTTTTACCTATCAAAGAATGCACGTACCTTCACCTCTTTAGAGACTTGTCGCCAAGATACCAGTGCCATAGTAGAATCCTGACCTTTCGGGCCACCTCTGCCATTTGTCCTTCTAGTCTGGTGATGCCAGTGGTAAGAGCCACTGGGGACTGTTTACTGGGTTTCCCTTCACACGGCATGTTCCATACATTACAAAATCCTGTGCCTAGGTGAACAAAATCTGTGAGATGGAGTTCCAGTATCCCATGGTCCATTTCCTCGTTCCAGTCATTGGGGAGGGAGGTGAGATTGTTCTTCCCTTTTGTTTCTCTAAAAGCCTCTAACATGTCTCATGAAATCTCGTTCATTCATTCAACAATATTGACCTGATGCTTGCATATTCCAGACTCTGTCAGTGCAAGAGTTACAATGATGGGAAAGGTAGGTGTGGGTCTACTTCTCAGAGTTTACTGAGGCTCTCAAACTTGGCCTAGGGAACTTATTTAAAGATGCAGATGCTCAGCCTGATCTTAAGGATAATTTGATAAAAATGTCCCAAATGAGGAGACAGATCAGCGCAAGCCATGAGGCTGCTAGCTAGGGTCATGCGCCCTGTGTCTTCTAGCGAGGCTTGTGTGAAGAGCCAGCGGGCATGTGGGGATGGGGTGAGGGGGGTCATTGATGTTGGTTCCACTGGCTTGTTGTCCCAGCAGAAAGGCCCAGAAGCGGAAAGGAGCACGGGAAAGGATGACCCCCTCTGTGAAAACTCCTCAGTACTTTTGCCTGATTATTATTCCATTTTGTCTAATTGCATTTTAAAATGCTCAGTGGGAAAAAAAATGCCAAGTCTTTTAATAAATTAAAAAGCAAGTCTGCTTTTTAACCTGCAGCAGGTTTTAAAAAAGTCCTTCTGAGGGCATGCCGCTCAGAGAGATGCGATCTTTGCAGATGAAGGTAATTAGTGAACACCTTCACCTCTGGAGTTGGAGGGAGTGTGAGGGTGCTGGGGTGCTGGAGTCACCTTGTCCTGATCAGGAGGCCACTGGGCATCACAAAAGATGCCTAAAGATTCAGAAACTGTTTTCTCTTGCAGCGAATCAAGACGCAAAGTGTGTGCAGGAACTACAAGCTCATGGGACCGCGGGATGCAGCTTTTCTTGGCTCTGATGCTGAGAGATCCTGTCTGATGTTTCCTCCCCGACACGCCATGATTAGGGACACTTGGATGCCCAGCAGAACCAGATTTAGAGGCAGAAGAACTGGGCAGCTGTCCCAGTTACCAATCTACGAAAGGTGCTAAAAGATCACAGGGAAAATAAAAATCAGGAACACAGAGCCAGTGAACTCAGGTTTCCATGCATGACTCCTGATATAGTTGGCAAAACGCAAGCTTCAGCCAAAGCACACCCCATTCTTGAGTAGAACCTAAAATACCCTCCCGGTGGGTGCAGAAGTTTTGGTGACTTTCAAGCCTCGTGCCAACCTGCCCGAGTTCAAATCCGGGTTCCGCTGTTTACTCATGTGTGACCTTGGGCAAGATATTTTACCTCCCTACGTTCCTGCTTTCTCAGCTATAACACGAGAGTGTTACAGTGCCGGTTTGGGGGCATGAAATAAGTACGCGAGGAGCGTTTAGAACACAGTCTGGCCTGTAGCCGTCACTATTTAAGGGTTAGTTATTCCTTATCATTTTTGTGACTAGCTCAGGCAAGTTGCCTGGTGCTTTTTGAGTCTGACCATTTGTCTGAGACCAGCCAGTGGAATGTTCCAGAAGATGCAGGATCTCTTCCCTGAAACTCTGAAAGTCCTGCATAGGAAGCATTTATTATGTATGAGTAATTCATTTTACTCTCTTGGAAATTTAAATCCCTTGGTGTGTTTTTAAAGAACCCATCTGATTCAGAAAATACAAAAGAAATCTGAGCAAAGTCAGGTATCACAGAAAAGTTTGGCCCATATGAAATCCCACTCCACTCCCCTCACCCAAGAAAGCTAAGTAATTTTTGGAGATGGCAAGCAAGTCTTTGTAATCATATCCTTGTATGTGGGCAAGTAGCTGAATTCTCTCCAGGTACGAGTGCTGGAGAATCTGTGAAAGAAAGACCATTTTCAGTAAGTCAGAATGTTTGTATTTGTAAATACTCTTATTATTTTGAGCATAGAGGCATAGGAGTTTTACCAGCAGAATTTCCCTCTCCCCACTAAGTGTATGTGGAACAATATTTAAGGATACGCTTGGGAAGGTGCTCAAGTATTGGCTTGCTCAGGCCTGATCTGTCAGCTTGATCCTCAGACCCCCGGCCCCTTCCAACCCTACCCTGAGCCCAGCTCGAGGCAGGGCCAAGGCCGGAGCCCAGACCAAGTGCACCTGTGAGGGATTCCAGCCCCAGCAAGGAATTCTCTAAAGAGGGACCAAGTCTTAGGAAGATATCTCAGCATTAGGTGAGGTGTGACTGTGGACGGCCAAGGCCGGTTACAGTTCGCCCCGAGATGCTTACATCGCCTTTCAAATTACATTGTTATATATTTGCCTACAATCTACAATCTACTATCTGCCCCGTACTCGTGGGTGACTGGTCTGCCATTATATTGTCATCTTATTTTTCTGTTTTACCAGTTGTGTTTTAAAATGTAAATTAATTTAAATTTTTTTCATTGTAAAGGCAATACATGATTACTTTTGAGAAAGTGCAAAATACAGGAGTGTATAAAGATGACCAGAAAATGCGCTCACAACCTCCCAACCCAGTTAATCATTCGGTGTATTTCCTCCCAGTCTCTCCCCACTTTCATGTGTAGATATGTTTTCCTTTTCTAAATACATTAAATTAAGGACAGAGTTGGGATTATACTGTTTTCTGGTCCAATTCAGCCACTTCACTTCATATTGTAAGCACTTTATTCTCTGCCTCGCGGCAGTTAGGGTCCTCCGGGGAACAAGTTTCCCTCCAACCTCCTGAGGACAAGTGAAGGGACCAGGAAGGGTGCTCAAGTGCAGGTTGAAGAGATCCCCCTGCTAAGCCAGCAGGGTCAGGGACGGACCCCTATTGGATGGAGGGTCAAGGGTGGGAGGGCAAGGGGAGGTGGTTGCCTGAAGGAGAGAAACATCCCAGGAATCAAGAACCCTGCCTTCACACTCCTCCGGCTGTGTCTCCCGCCGCACAGATCCAGAGAGGGGTCATGGAAGGGAGCCTGGATGGTGCAGAGTGGATCTGGAGAGCAACAGGAGAGCACCTACGATGCATGTCATCATATATGCTTTAAATACACTTTAAAAAACAAGACTGCCTAGTGTTCCCTAGTATTCCTTTAGAGGAAAGCGCCATAAATTATTTAACCAAATCCCTGTGGATTCTTTTGATTTTTTTTTAACACTATAACTAGCACTGCAGTAAATATTCTTATGCATACATTTTTTGGCTGCATCTCTGATTATTTTCTCTGGATAAATTCCCAGGGGTGGAATTACCAAGTCAGGGGAATCTACATTTTCAAGGCTTTTGATATATATTGCCAAATAGCCCTCCAAAAGGCTATTATGCCACTTTAGATGCCTACGAGCAATGCATATCGAGTTTCTAATCTGGGGAAAACCTGTTAATTAATCCATGATGCAGTTACTAAAAGCACTGCCTTCTCCTAGGGACCTGGTGAGAGCTGCCTGGGCTGGAGAAGATTCTGGAAGGAAGAAGCAGCCTCTCCAGGACTGCCCTGGAGACCCAAGTGCATGAAAGGTCACACCTCCTGAGCCCTGAAAACTGACCTGTTTTCAAGACAGAAGAAAGCTTCAGAGTCAGTTCATTTGAAGGTCAGCGGGAGTGTCTGACAATGGGAAGTGAGGTGATGGCCACGGGGTTGGAATTTTGTTTCATTTGACCTCATTGACGAAAGGCCAAACGTATAGTAAACAAATGTGGAGGGTCATATAAGGCTCTTTGTGAGGTTATTTCCTTCGGGAGTAGTTCCATCCAGCCAAGAAAGGGTCAAAGCAGGCCTGGGGTGCAAATGAGAAGCCAGGGCAAGTTAGGACAGCAGGGTTAGATAAGAAAGGGGAGGGAGGGAGAGAAAAGGGGGCAGAGGGTGAACCCAGAGCTGTGGCTAAGGGCCCGTGAAACTCCTCTCCCGTGATCACCGCCCCCAATCTGTGGCCCTAACCTTAATGGACAGGGTCAAGGAGAAAGGACCCTGGGAAAGGGAGCAGGGATCCCTCACTGAGGAAGCACCATGCTGGATTCTCTTTTCCTTCCTTCAAGGAAATAAACAAGTGCCCAGGGGGCCAGAGACTGCCATCTCCTTTGTGCGTCAAGAAAAGACATTTTCAAGGGTCTAGAGTCCCACCAAATAAACTGACGGATAAGAGTATTGTGAATGAGGCTGCCTGTATTTGTGCCTTGGCAGATAAATAACATGAATATTTGATTGGTGATTTAAATTCAATACAAAGAAATAATAGGTCAAGTCCAAGTAGGCACAAATATATAGATTTATAGTTTATTATTGATCGAGGAGAGTATTAATATTAATAATAGCCAACTTTTAGCGTGTACTCTGTGCCCTTGAGGCAAAGAGCTTAACAGACATTAAGCAATTTAATCCTCCGACAGCAGGAAACGAGTAAGGTAACCTATCCAGCCCCGCCCAGGCCCCACATCCTAACCCGACTCCTGAGTAGTCCCTTCCAGCCCTACCCGCCATGGAGGCACACAGGGAAGGACTGCAAGCGTTGTTGTGAATAAGTGAGTCCTGTTTGCCACTGGGCCATTCATTCATTCTCCCTTTCCTTACAAACATGTATGTGCCCCAAAATGTTCTAGGCATGATGGATACAGCAGTGAACTAAGCAGACAGAATCCCTGTTTTCAGGGAGTTGTGCCCGTGGGAGAGATAGAGAGGGGAACACTTTTTTTTTTTTTTTTTTTTTTTTTTTTGCCTCAAGCTCTCTGTGCTTGGGCTTCCCTTGCCCTGGAAGGCTTTTCTCCTAAGTGTCTTTTCCAGCTGCTCTGTCACTACATTCAGACCTCTGCTCAAAGCCGCCTCCTCCAAGCCATCTTCCTTGACCATCCCGTCTAACATAGAGCCCATTCAACTCTCTCCTCCCTTATAGCACTTTCTGTTTCTCTTATCACCATCTGATATGTGTGTGTGCATGTGTGTGTGTAAATATTTGTTTATTTATTTATTCTCTGTGTCTCCCACTAGAAGAGAAACATTCTGAGTTCTTGCCGGAGGGTGACTTGTACACAATGTTTGCCCCTCACGTCCAGTTGAGCCCATTTCCAAGGTCCTGTTCTTAGCTTAGCTGTTCTACCTTGTGTTGAGGTTCTTGGTTGCAAGCAACAGAGACCTAGTCAGACTAACTTGGGTGAAAGGCCAATTCACTGGAAGACCAAAACGTCTGGACTGGAGCCCAGGAAACATAGAAACCAAAGGAGGCCAGGGAGCTGGAACCAGAGCCCAGGTCACTATGGGAAGAAGTGGCTAAGACACTGCAGTAAGAGGTCACTACATGAGACACTCAGTGCTGCTGATTCCAGACCTTCAATAAATGCCAACAATTTGTAAACCATCCCTCTTTCTTTCTGCCTCTCTTGTAAGATTCAGAGTCCCGTGTGATTGACTCAGCCCAAGTCACAGGCCCACCCCCTTGCCCTCACCTCAGCTTTGGCTTCCAGAAGAGGAGGCAGCACATCGGGACCCTCTAGTAGAGTACACACTGAAGAGTTATTCCTGATTGAAAGGACTGGATGCCGGAAGACAAGAAACTCTCTATAAATAGCCATAACTTATATCAGGGCAAAGTGGCCTCATTCCCAAAATAGTGACGGAGACTCATTAACCTCCCTCGGTAACAGGTAACTTACCCACACACCCAAAGTCTGGACTCTGGAAGTTTCTCCTTTGGCCAACAGCGGGCCAAAGCCAGGGCATATGTTTTAAAACTATATGTGGGCAGATCTAGCCACATCTTGGAGGCTTCGCTGTCATAAGGGATGGAGTAGAGCAGTCTGGGATGGTGACTCTGTGCGAGCCAGGGTCACCTGTGAGGAGCCGGGGGACAAATTTCCATCCATGGCAGGCAGTGGAGTCCCAGCTCCTCCTAAGCCTAGATAATTGGCTGTCTCCCTAGGGCACTGTCACGTCATGTATGGGATTTTTTTTTTTTTTTTCTCTTTGGTAGCCTCTCCTGAGGAAAGATCAATTAACCTCAAGCCTGTCTTCAAAAGGAAAGGCTCTTTTCTCTTCAGAGGAAGAGAGAAGAGACCCTGGAAGCTGACACATCCTTTTGGTGATGCTTCACTCCCCTCTATCAGGGTCCTAGAGAAGCGATGCTTGCTTACAGTCACCCCAGCGGTGGGGGGAGTCCCTGACACCAGACTCAAGAAGACTCAACACTTCCAGACTTAAAGGCCACCAAGGCAGATCTCACCTCCTTGGGGTAACCTGCACTGGCCCTTGCTGAAGGAGGGGCCTGTTCTCTGACTAACAAGTGACTCCTGATGTACAAATTCTACCAACTCCTCGCTTGCTACCATGAGGATACATACCCGGTTTCTGGCTTCAGACGGAAAGAGACAAACACTCCCAGAGATCTCAGCTTTTGGTTCCTTGCAGCCTCTGTAGTCTGTCTCCTGGATACCAGGCAGGAGGTCCTGAAACCAGCCCCAAATGATGGGCCTCAGTCCTATTTTTAAAAGCCCTCCAGGAAATACACTTGCTGCCTACACTTCCTCCCACCCACTCACTCTTCCCTGGCTTCTGATCTGGCTTCCGCCCCACCTCGCTCCTGATGGAACCTCAGTAAGGACCCTGGGGACCTCCTCCTCAGCCACAGATCAGCAGACTCGCCTCATCCTCCACCTCACTGGCTCAGCATCTGGCAGGCGATCCCACCCCTCTTGGTTTCTGTGACGGGGAACTCTCCTTGATTCCTACCTTCTTAACATGCCATCTCCCCAAGGATCTGCATTAACCCCCTGCCTCTCTGTGCCGCCTCCTTTGCCCTCTGCCCTGCCCTGGGGCCTCACCTGGCACCTCCATGCAGGTGGTCTCAAACCCTGTCTCCTCTGTCAGCACCTGCAGGATGTGGCAGTGCCTCTCCTGGACATCTGAATATCCCAAACTGAAGGGAGCATTCACTGCTCCAAATCTGTCCACCCTTCGTGTCCCCCTCTCTTCATGGCACCACCACCACCTTTCCAGTATCCATTCCCAAAGCCGAGCATTATCTCTGGCCTGCCCATCTGCCTCACTTCCCAGATCCAACCACTTGCCAATTCTTTCTTTGCACCGCCTACGTCACCATCTTTCTAGTCCTGTCACGTGCTTATTTTCTACTCTTCTCCAGATCATTGCGCTAATCTCCTAACTGATTCATCTCTACCCGCTCCTCCCACAGCCCTCTCCCTGCAGTCTATATTCTGTGCTTCTTCAAAAGTACTCTTCTTAAAGTTCAATCGAGAAGGTATTATCTTGTCACTCCCCTGCTCTCAAACCTCCAGTGGTTCCCATTGCTGAGAGGATAAATCCCCAACTCCTAAGCCTGACATTAAACTCTTATAATTCAAGGCTCTCCAGGTCTACTTCTTGTCTCTTCTTCATTCTGTACAAATTTCTGCATTTTAGCCCAGATTCCCATTCTTCTCTGAATACTTTGTACCTTCCCATCTCAGGGATTTTGCTCAAGCTGAATCTTTTTCATGTAATGCCTTTACTTTTTACTTGGTTCTATCAAAACCCTACTTTCCCTTCAAGGCTCATCCCAAGTGCCACTTCCTCCCTGAAGCCTCCCTGGATTTCCCCAGTGGAGGAGTGCTTTCTCTTCATTATGCTCCCTGAGTTCACTGTGTTTCTCTCAGCACACTCATCATATATGACCTCACGTCACAGCATTTGAGTATGTGTGTTATTGCCTCCACTAGGGCCCCTCGCGGAGGGGTTTTGTCCCACTAGATGAGTTATTTGCTCAGGGTTGATATTTGTTGAATTAAGGAAGTCATCGGGCTAGATTGACATATACATGTTTACTTTGCACAATCTGAAGATACATGCTCAAAGTAGGACATCATGGGACCTGCATCAAAGTCAGGAAGATGGAAAGATGTTCTGTTTGCAGCTGCGAGTGCAAATCAAAAAAGTAGATCAAAATCCAGGTCTCGACTGACTCAGGCCATTGCTGCATAGACTTTAATTAATCCTATGGAAAATATTCAGGGGACTTCATGAGCCTGGCAAGGAGGAGGGGGCAAGTGAGAGGGAGGCAGAGCTGTTGCTGTCAAGAAACGCTTTCTTCCTGTAACCGTATCCCCCTGGGGCCAGGCCAGTGCCTCTGCCTAATCCTCCTCTCTGTGGTCACTCAGGATATGATTACTGGCATCAGATGCAAGCACGTTTCTGTTGCATTAATCTGAGAGAGGCTGCGAGCCTGAAAAGGGAGCCACAAGGGCATTGCCGTGTTGGTCTAGTTACCACCTCAAAGAGGAGCAGGACAGAGGGGAGAGGAAGGATCTGGAAGATGGGCCAGGAGAGAGGCAAAGGGAGATGAGAAAACCACTCAGAGAACAACTTCCTGTCACAGGGAGGCCGATTCCTTTCAGCTGTTACAAGATGGGGCCTGGAGGAGGGCTGTGCACGCATACACACGCATACACATGCACACACACACACACACACACACACAAACACAGAGGCCCCCACAATGTACCCGAGAGGCGCCGAGCTTCTCCACCTTCAGGTTTTGGCAATCGGCCTGACACCCCTCAACGAGCACTGTGGCTCTGGGTCTACAGTAACCCACGTAACAGAAATCTGTCTCTCCCACAGGAGCAGCCTAAATGGGAGGCTGCAGCCCGGTAATAAAGACGTGAACAGCTGAAACGCAATGTCAGATGGCAGTGGTGACATCTGAAAGCCATAATTTGCGGCTCAGCATATTTTTGTTCCAGGTACCGGAGCCTGCACAAATGCTCAGCGACTTGTCTCTCCCGAGCAGCATCTCCGCTCGCTTGGCCGCGGGCCAGGTGATCTTTGCCTCGCCAACAGGTTTCTCCCGTAGAAAGCTTGGGAAGCCTTCTTTCTGTCATCAGATGGGCTGGAAATGCAAGAACCAGGGAGCTTTAGTTTTTTGTTTGTTTGTTTGTTTTTTAATTGAGAGAGAGAGTGAGAGAGAGCAGGAGAGCAGTGGGGAGAGGCAGAGGGAGAAGCAGGGTCCCCACTGAGCAGGGAGCCCAACACGGGATGTTGGGATGCCGGAATCACCACCTGAGCCAAAGGCAGACGCTCAACCGACTGAGCCACCCAGGTGCCCGGGCCAGGAGCTTTAAACATACACCTCATTCCTGAAGTACGGGTCTCTTAAAAAATGACCCTTTCCCCTCCGTCTAATCAAGATGCCTGGGCCAAACATTTTGGAGGGTGACCGGTTTGGCCAAGTCAAGGCCTGGGGGCAGCTGGAAAGCCAAGATTATACATTAGAGAGCCGGGAAGCACTGGATTCAGTTCGTTAGCTGTGATTCCCTTCTTATAATCTGGGACTGCTCCATCCTGCCTTTCTCTTCTCCTCCTCCTCCTTGCTCGCTGCCTAGAACCTCAGCAATGCAGACAGGCAATTTCTTAAAGTATAGGCCTTCAAATGAAAGGTTCCACTTTCAGGGCTAACTAGTTACCTGGCAGTTACATGGAATAAATGCAAGAGTAAAAATTTCGAAATGCAGGGGAAGAAGAGCTCCACCGAGCAAGCAGGTTTAGGCTTCATCCCCAAGGAAGCTGGGAAATTCAGGGTTCTGGGCAGAGGGGCTTTAATTTCCCCTGCTGGGCCTCCACTGAGCATCCAGCGGACATCTGTTGACCCGCTGCTCTGCCTGCCTTCCTGCCAGGTCCCACCGAAGGGGCGGAGAGGTTAAAGTGACTGTTAACAACAGGAGTCTTAACTCCTGGGGAAAGGGCAGGCTGTGAAAACAGTTTAAGCTGTCACGGAAACCCGCCCCCCACCCGCCCCTTTCACATGCACAGAGCCTTGCCTCGAGGAACGATGAGGGGTCAAGCTGAGCTGGACTCCCTGGTGTGGAGACTGGTGAAGGGTTCACCACTGGCACCTCTCGGGCACATCGGAAGGCGGCTCAGGGTCCCCCCTCTCAGGAATACCTGCAGAAATAGGTGTGCAGGGAACTCAGCTCCCACTGGGCATTGGTCTGAAGGCATTGGTGAGGGGAGCAGAGTCTGAGCCCAGAAAACTGCCCGACCCCCAAAGGCCTGTCCTGTGTCTGCTTTCCAGAGAGACTGACCCGGAGCCCTTTGGATCCCAAATCTTTCCCCACCCAGAAAACAGCCCCCGCCCTTCATCAGATGGAGAGGTCAGATCACTTGAGGCACTGGGGGACGAGTTTGTTTTTTCACTGTTTATTATGCACATTTTAGGTTTTTTCAGATTTACATTTTGTTGGGGTATAACTTATAAGCAGTAAAGTTACTCTTTTCAATGAACAGTTCTATCAGTTTTAACCAACACATATAGTCATGTAACTCTCATCACAATCAAGATATAAAGCATTTTCCTCAGACCCCATTGCCATCAATCCTGATGGCTCAGCCTTGGCTCCGTGGCAACCACTGATCTGGTTTCTGTCCTGATAGTTTTGCCTTTTCCAGAATGTTCTAGAGTTGGAATCATACGGTATGTAGCCGTGTAATCTGACTGCTTTCACTTAGCAGGATTCACTTTGGATATATATATGCTGCTGCATGTTATCTGTAGCCTGCTTCTTTGTATGGCTGAGAACTATTCCAAGAATAGGTGTACCAGCAGTTCATCTATCCATCAACCAGTTGATGGACATTTGGATTATTTCCATTCTTTTGTGATTATTGATAAAGTTGCTATAAGCATTCAAATGCAATTTTTGGGTAACCATGGAATTTTCATTTCTCTCTGGTAAAGACCTAAGAGTGAGATTGTTGGGTCATCTGGTAAATGGATGTTTAACTTTATAAGAAACCGCCAAACTGTCTTGCCAAAATGGCTGTACCATTTTATTCCCACCAACGATGTATGAGACTTCCAGTTGTTCCATATCCACGTCAATTCTTATTGTTGTCAGGTTTTATTTTATTTTAGCCATTCTAATAGATATATAGTTGTATCTCATTATGATTTTAGTTTGCATTTCCATAATAATTAATGATACTGAATATCTTTTCATGTGCTTACTGGCCAGCGACGAAGCTTCTTCAGTGACATGTCTGTTAAAAATTTTCCCCCATATTTTATGAGGTTATTTTCTTATATTTGAGCTGCGAGATTTCTATATATTCTGGATATAACCCATTTATCAGACATGTGCCTTGCAAATATTTTCTCCCAATCTATGGTTTCTTTTTTTAGTTTGATAACATTGTCTTCCAAAGGGTAAAATTTCTTGATTTTGATACGGTCCAACTTATTGATTGGATTGTGTTTTTGTTTTTGGCATTAAGAACTCATTGCTTGGGCGCCTGGGTGGCTCAGTCGGTTAAGCGACTGCCTTCCGCTCAGGTCATGATCCTGGTGTCCCAGGATCAAGTCCCGCATCGGGCTCCCTGCTCGGCAGGAAATCTGCTTCTCCCTTTGACCCTCCCCCCTCATGTGTGCTCTCTTTCTCTCAAATAAATAAAATCTTAAAAAAAAAAAAGAACTCATTGCTTAACTCAAGATCAGAGATTTTTCTCTACTTTTCTTTGAAATGTCATAGACATAGGGGTGAATGTTATCACTGTTGCCATTGTTATTGTTATGTAAGCATCTAATTTTTCTAGCACCCTTTATTGAAAGTCTGTACTTTCTCCATTGGATTGCCTTTGCATCTTTGTTGAAAATCAATTGGAGATACATGGTTCTATTTTTGGACTTAACTCTTTATCTGGTTCAGTTGATCTATGTGTTTATCCTTTCACAAACACAAGATCATCTTGATTATTGTAGCTTTATAATGAGCTTTAAAAGAAGGTAGCTTTGGGTTCCCCAACTTTTTTTAAAAAAATTGGTTTGGCTATTCTGGTTTCCATTTACATTTTAGAATCAGCTTGTTGATTTTTATTAAAAAGTCTTGCTAGATGTTTACTTGAGATTTCACTTGAGATTGCATTGAATCTATAGATCAGTTTGGGGAGAGTTATAATCCTAATAATATTGAAACTTCCAATTCATAAACATAGTATACCTCTCCAGTTACTTAACTTTGCAATTTTTTTTCATGAAAGTTTTGTATTTCTCAGAATACAGATCTCATATAAATTTTGTTAGATTTCAACCTAAGTAATGGCACTTTCTTTTCAATGGTGTTTATTTAATTTTAATTTACAAATTTGTATTGCTAGTGTAAAGAAATACAATTGCTTTTGGTATATTGATCTTCATCCTTGCTAACCTCGCTAATTCTAGTACCTTTTCTTCATAAGATTCCTAGGATATTCTATATAGACTATTTTGACATTTACAAATGGAGACAGTTTTATTTCTTCCTTTCTAACCTGTGTGTCTTTAATTTCTTTTTCTTGCCTTACTGCACTATCTAGGACTTCCAGAATAATTTTTAATACAAGTGATGAGAATGAACATCCTTATCTTGTTCCCAGTCCTAGGGGAAGATTATTCTTCATTAAATATTGACTGGAAAAGTCAAAAACATTTAAACTCCTCATTAAGTATAATGTTAGCTATAGGTTTTTTGTAGATGCCATTTATCAGAATGAGGATGTTCCCTTCTATTCCTTATTTTCTGAGATTTTTTGAAATCATGAACAGACTTCAAATTTCATCAAATGCCTTTTCTGTATGTATTAAGAAGATCCTATAGTTTTTCTTCTTTAATCTGTTGATATGGTGTACTACAATGACCAATTTTTAAAATGCTAAATGAAACTTGCATTCCTGGAATAAAGCCAACTTGATTGTGATGTATTATCCCTTTTATATATTGTTGGGTTCAATTTTCTAATATTCAGTTGGTGAATTCTGCATTTCTTTTCATGAGGGATATGTGTGGAATTTTCTTTTCATGCAAAATCTGTTTTTGGTATCAGACTAATGCTGGCCTTGTAAGTTAGAAATTATTGCTCCTTTTCTATTTTCTGAAAAAAACTTTGTGTAACATTGGTATTATTTTTTTTCTAAAATCATCTGGTACAATTTTACAGTAAAACATCTTAGGCTTAAGTTGGTTTTGTTTTTTGTTTGTTTGTTTATTTGTTTAAGGAAGGCTTTTACTATAGATTAAATGTCCTTTATAAGATATAGGATGATTCAGGTTATATATGGGTTCTTGAATATACCTTTTAAGAAATTTGCCCTTTCCTCCAAGTTGTTGAATTTATAGACATAAAGTTGTTCATAATATTTCATTATTAGCTTTTTAATGCCTGTCTGATTTGTAGTAATGTTTCCTTTTTCATTCTTTATATTGGCATTTGAGATGTTTTTTGGTCAATCTGAGTAGAGGCTCATCAACTTTATTGATCTTCACCCACTTTTTTTCCATTGCTTGTTTTTCTGTTTTCAATGTTAGTGTTTTCTGCTCCTACCTTTATTATTTCCCCTTTTATCTGCTAATTTTAGGTTTGGTCTTCTTTTTATAGTTTCTTAAGGTTTAGGTAAGGTAATCAATTCTTTCAGCTTTTGCTTTTCTAAATAAGGATTTGTTTCATCTTCATTTTGAAAGATCTTCTTACTAGGTATAGAATTCTGAGTTGACTGGCTTTTTCCTTAAATGTTTAATTCTATTACTTTAATTTTTAATTAAAAATTTTTAATTCTATTGTCTTCTAGATTGTGTAGTTTGGAAATAGAAATCAGCTGTAATTCTTATCTTTATCTTTGGTTTTCAGGAGTTTGCATATGATGTGTCAGGTGTATTATTTCCTCCTCTGTTTCTCCTGCTTAGGGTACTCTGAGCTGCTTAGATCTGTCAATTGCTGTTGGGTTTGTTTGTTTGTTTGTTTTTGTTTGTTTTGGAAAATTCTGCCATTATCTCGTCAGGTGTTTTTTGTTTCTCTTTCTTACCGTTTGGAATTTCAATTGCAGTTACATCACACCATTTTATACTGCCTCACAATTCTATTCTGTTTCTCTCTCTCTCTCTCTCTCTTTTTTTTTTTTTCCTTTTGGTGTTTCAGTTTGGGAAATTTCTGTTGACCTGTTTCTATTGAATGATCCTAAGCTGTGTCAATTCTATTTGTGAGCCCTCAAAGGAATTCTTTATCTCTGTTACCTTCTTTTTTACTTTTGGCATTTTCGTTTGACTCTTTTATATAGTTTTCATCCCACTGCTCAGGTTCTCCATCTGTTCATGCATGTTGTCCATTAGCTCACCAGAGCTTTTATTTTTATTTTATTTTTTTTTTAGAGAGAGAGAGAGAGAATGAGAGCAAGCGGGGTGGGAGGAACAGAGGGAAAGGGAGAGAGAGAATCTTAAGCAGCCTCCACACTTAGCACATTGGGATTGATCTCATGACCCTGAGAGCATGACCTGAGCCGAAGTCAAAAGTCAGACACTTAACTGACTGAGCCACCCAGGCATCCCTCACCTGAGTTTTTAAATATTAATCATAGTTATCAGAGGTGATTTTTGCCCCCAGAGGACATTCACCAATGTTTGGAGATGTTTCTGATTGTCACAACTTGGGGAGGGGGATCATACTGGAATTTAGTAGATAGAGGCCAAGGATGCTACTAAACATCTTGCAATGCACAGAACAACTCCCCACAGTGAAGAATTACATGGCCCAAAATGTCAATAGTGATAAGGTTGAGAACTTTGCCTTATGCTTTGGATCTTGTGTACTCTACCCTCATGTTTCAGCCTTCCTTATGTGCCTGGGCCTCAAAGAGGGTCTATTGCATTGTTCTTCCTTCTCATCCAACAGCAGACAGCTGTTGCTTGTTATTTGAGGTCTGCTACCCTGGTGGTGGATGGTGGGGAGGGGGGAGGTGGTGTCTTTGTTGTTCTGGTTCCCCCCTCAGTCTCAGCCTGGCTCTATGTCCTGAGTCTCAGTTTAGGGCTTTCTTGGTGATCCTGGCCCTCTTCCCTATGGCAGCCAAACTCTGCCTTGTATCTTTGGTCGATCCTGCATGGAACAGAGTTTCCTGCCCTCCCCCAGCAGTAGGAGACCTCTCACGGTATTGGTGTAGGATCCTAGGCCCAGGATGCCTCCTTCCCCTTCTCCAGAAGTAGAGGTATTTTTTCCTTACCCTTCCCTCATGTCCTGTGGGTGTCAGGGTTGGTTCACCACTTTCAGGAGCCCATCTTTCCATAGATTTTAGGCTTCTTGGCTGTTCTGCAACCTCAGTTGTCCATGGTTCAAGAAAAGCTTTAATTTTGTAGTTCATCCAGATTTTCTTCTTGTTTCTCTTTCCAGCTATCTGCAGTCTAGGTACCACATTTACTGGACCTAAAATTTTTTGATACAGTCTGCTCTGTGACATATTTGTCTAGTATATATATTAGCTCACAAGTGATCAGCCAGTAAGGGATGAGGTCAGTATAATGCAGAAGTCATGTTGGTTCTTACATAATTTCCACCAGCATATTAACACTTTGAAGCAATCTGAGATAAGTCTCCTCAAAATTAGAATTAAGGCTTACAGGGGCACCTGGGTGGCTCAGTTGGTTAAGTGTCCAACCCCTGGTTTCAGCTCAGGTCATGACCTCAGGGGCATGAGATTGAGCCCCAAGTTGAGCTCCACACTCAGTGTGGAGTCTGCTTGAGATTCTCTCTCTCCCTCTCCCTCCCCCTCTCTGCTCCAACCCCTGCTCATGCTCTCTCTCTCTCTAAAATAAATAAATAAATAAAATTTAAAAATAAATTAAAGGCTTACAAATGTTTGCCAAACTTCAGAAAAAAAAACCTAAAAATGCATAGTCTTAATTTTTCTGTAGTGCATGTATTGGTATAGTTCAGTGACTTCCAGGACCCTATGTTTCTACGACCTTAGGTTATTCTGGACAAACTGAGAGTGAAAACAAAGAAGCTGCAAAGATATGCTCCATGTTAAGACAATGAATTAATGAAGAAGGCTATACCCCAAATCCAAGTTTTAATACTGGCGAAATGTTCTTTATCAGAAATGAATGCCCTCCCAGGCATATATTTCAAAAGAGGAAGTATGAGCTCCAGGTTTCATATGCCTATATATTTGCTTATGCCACTCTTTTTATTAGAATTACTATTGATTTTTATTAATATTCTGGTTTCAAACTTCCATAGGTTTGAGTGATCTATCCAGATCCTATTTTCCCCATAAGCTATTATTTTCAGTGCATGATTTTGCAAAAGGGGAATTTTTAAGAATTCAAGCATGGTAATATAAAAAAAATGTTTATTATATGTTTTTTTTCTGATCATGAAAGCAATACATGTTCATTATTGAAAAGTTGGAAACTACAGAAAAGGAAAAGGAGAAAAATTCAGTAATAACTATCTCATTTAGAGAAAATTTTCAACTCACATATACTTATTTTAAGCATAATTGGAATCATGATGTTACATTTTTCAAAGCTGAACAATGCAAACCATTTTTAAAAAATAATTTCTGCACCAATGAGGGAAAGAATACCTGTAGAGAAAATTACACACACAGACACCAAAAAATAAATAAATAAATAAATAACCCTCCTACCCCCAAAAAATAACTCTTTATGGCAGAGAATGAGCATGTTAAAACTTTAATCCAGCTGAAGTTAAAATCGATGGAATCTAGTTCATGATGATTTTTAAGCACTTCTCAATTTTTCAAATCCAATGAGATTTTAGGCCTTTAAACTTTAGAGGCATTTTTCTGAATCCAGGGCATAAAAATGTATGATTCATCCAGAATCAATTAAAACTTTTTTTGGCATGTATACTATGAGAAGTAATCCATATTTGTGTCTAATAGCACAGCTCCAACACTAATTGCATCATTGTGTGTTAACAGTGACCATCTCCTTGAATCTTCTTGAAGAATGATCTTCTACAGTGCTTTCTAATTTGAAGTCTCAAATTTGGGAATTCTGCAAAGGACCAGGAAGAAAGGAACAGGGCAAAACATCTGGGGTAATTCAATAAGAACATAATGTGAGGACCATGTAATGGTTCAGGCGCTACAAATAAGACTTTGAAAATATTTTTTTTTTTTTGGCCTATAAGAAAAAATCCTTCGTTCTTTCCTCCCCCATCAAAGAGAGGAGTCTCACAAAACAGGAACAAATACTCTGGAAATACTCTGGCCTCCAGATAAAGGTTGATAATAGTTTCATTTCTTGATAGTGAAACCACCTTTAGTCAATATGCTGATATGGATGGACAGACATAGGCAAATGCAGTTATTCCTAGAAAAAGTAAAGCTGTCAGGGGGTGTAAAAACAAATAAACAAACCACTAACCCATAGTTTTAAGGGAAATTCTGTGGCAGTTAAGTGTACACAACTGCTGGGTTTGGAGAGTCTATTTTTGATTGCCTTTCTAATTTACTTTGATTTACTAGAACTAATTTGCAATAGTGACTGGCAGTCAGCACTTGGAAAGGGTACCTCTCAATTTAAAATTCAATTTTAATTCATTTCAACAAAGCTTATTGAGCCCTTTCTACAGGTAATACGGTAGGGCCTGGGAATAGATACCTGAACAAGACCCGTGATGGCCCTGCCCACAGTCTAGCAAAATGTCAGAATGAAGATTACCCACTGATTTCCTTCCTAATACATCAACTCCAGAACACTTTCTGGGATTCTAACCCCGGATGACTTGGCCAGTCATCCAGGGCTCCCTCACAGGCTCAGGGACCACGAGGCATGCCCTCTGGTATGTAGGGTTTGCAAAAGGGTTTGCAAAAAAATGGAGGATTTGCAAAAGGGTTTGCAAAAAAAATGGAGGGTTTGCAAAAAGAAGGAGCTGCTGGGTTGGCAGTGCCGGCGCTGGTGGTGTGGGTGGGACCGACACAGCATCTGGGGATCAGCTCTGCAACATGAGTGGGGACATTGTTCTGAATGTGTATGGCCTACGGAGCTTCAGGAACTCTGAGCTAAACGTTATGGCTTTATTACATTCCTTCTCTGCTCAAATTATCCAGAATCAGTTTCTGTTGCTTGCAACTCAGAATCCTGACCGATACACATTGTTAGACTTCTGCCCCCTGAGAGCGCTCTGTTCCATTTCAAATCGCAGAAGAAGACCTGGAGAAAAATAAGATTGTGTTCTCCATGGCTCTTACATATCTCATCAAATTAAGAAGGTCCTCTTAGCCAATGGTTCTGAGCTGCACTATTGGTTCCTTCAATATCAACTACAGTTCGTGTCTCTATATGGACTGAAGTTTAGGAGATTTTGTTTTTCTATGAAATTAGAGCAAGTTTACTGGCACCACTGTCACTCACTTCATAAATGCTTTCTTGAGTGGAACTCAGGTGCTGAAATTTCTCTTTTATAAACTACAGCTTCCTCTGTTTGGCCAGCAGTGGAAGAAGTGTCTCTGGTGCAGGTGATGACTGCATTCAACTCTGTAGCATCTTTCCCACGTGTTAGGGGAGGGCCCACTTGCACACACAGAGTGGACACCATTTCGGAGAGCCTGTCTTTGCAGAACTGGGTCCACTCAAGAGCACACATGTTCCTCGCAGGGGCCTACTACCAGCTCTGGTGGCCACGCTATCAAGTCATCCATCAGCAGCCTTTCGTATTAAGTTACAGAACATATATCATGGGGGCCCAATTTAACTCGACGACAAGGAAATGTTTTAAATTCTAGAGCTGCTCCGAGCCATATGAGACCAGTCACGTTGTGTAACCTTTCTTTACTCTTTCTATGTGTGTTCTCCACACAGCTGTTGCAAGGTATGGTATTATACTTTGCCCAGACTCTGGCACCTGTTGTAGGCAATTTGAAATAAAAACAAGTCGGTAGGGAACATGATAAGATATCTGAGAGCACATTTCATTCACTCGGAATACCCCGCAGACTATTCCATTTCAGTAAACTCTGCAACCATTCTTCTTTGTCATTATTTGCCAAGGGTGGGTGGGTGGGTGGAGAATAACACATCTCTTTTTATAGAAAACAAATCAGCACTCTGCTGGTCCCAAGGCTCCAGACACAGACCTCTTTTGCTTACACTCCCACAGCCTATTCTCCGTTCTTTTGTTTGGGCTAGTATTTTCTCCACTCTTTCAATTTGTCACAGTTGCCTTTCCCCAAAGAGTTTTCATTTCTTCTTGTTTCTCTGTTCTGCACTCCCTTGGCCCTTGCTTTTTATGAGAGGACATTGAGGCCCTGGCAGACCAGGGAAGAGAAATAAACTAATGCCACAAGCCCCCTGGGGCAGATATGTGTGACTCCATGCTCCATGAACAGAGGGGAGGCCTGGCATCAGCGTCCACCTATGTAAGCCTGAGGTGTCCTACTCGGCACCTCACTCATGCCCCTCCCACCTCAAAACTGTCTCCCTGACCTTGAGACTGCTTAGGACTGCTTTGAGAAAAAGCTCAGAGGTCAACGGTATCTCCCCGGACCAGAAAAAGAGATTTAGAATGTGCACGGAAATGCAACCATGCTCTGTACTGTTGACCCCGCTAGAGTCTTCCTGATGCATTCACTGATGCCCAGACTGCTTTTTTGTCTCTTCACTTCTGTTCTGAAAGTGGGGTGCCAAAGCCAAACTGAATCTTTTTACAACCTCTTTGGAGGATAGACTGTACGAGCATACAAAACTCAGGGTAGGACATAGAAAGAAGAGGTGCGGGGGGAGCAGACTGTCCCACAAAACACCGTTTGGAGATGGGTGGGTAGGGAAGAAAAGGAGCCGGGTTGAGAGCTAGGTTCAAGTCCTAGCAGCTCTACTTGAAAAGTACGTGGTCTTGCGGAAGTCACTGGGGCTTTGAGCCTCAGTGTTCTCATCTACAGAATATGGATCACAGTCATTCCCTTGCAGGGTTAGCGAATGGATTTAAATAGATAATATGTATAAGTGCTTGGTGCAGTGCCTATTAATGGCCACTCCATGAATTATCACAAATAGTTTCAATATATACAATGACACTGGAGTCATGGCCCCTGGGAGAAGTGATTCTGGCTATAATTTTTCATCTCCTCGAGCACTAACGTCAGCCTACTATTAAGGTATCAATTGATGAGCCTTAGCCCATGCTCTGAGTACATCAGTTCTATAGTCTGCATGGAGCGGGATTGTTCCTGGAGATCTGAGACATCATGACTACAAGTGCCACGGCGACGACTGTTAATGGAAAAGGCAGACAGGCGAAGATGTGGAGGAAAGAGGGCCTTTGGGACCTCCCCTCCACAAGCCCTCCCTTTCAGGGACCCAAACCTGGCTGCCACAGCCCCTTCTCTCTGCCGGGTGCCCTCCATTTCACCCTTCCCTGCTCAGCTTTCTCTGTTCAGGCTTCTTTTCAGCTCAGGCATTTGGTCTCTGTGTGCAGCTTCTCCCCAAGGGAGCCAGTCTCCTCCCTACCACCTGAACTCTTGCTCACCTTCTTCACGTACACAGCTGCCACTCACTCCGAGGGAACTTCCAGCCCACGAGCAAGGAGAAAGGGCAGCTAGTGAGGAGCCCCGCGCAGGCACCGAATGGGGGAGCACCTGCTGAGCTAGCTGGGAGCAGGAACCCTTGGAACAACCAAGAGCTGCGAGTGGCACGGAGCAAAACAGAAAAGACGAATTTTGCATCTTCGCCAGCCTGTGTCTCTAGAAGCCTCATTATGCCCAAGTGTCTGGTAAATAGAAAGGACCTACTGACATGACTTGTGGGGTTAGTGTAGAAACAGAAATCTGCAAAAATAACTGTAAAATTATAAAGAAAAATTACCTTAGAGAAAGATGGTTAGTGTGCCCGTATTGAAACATTTCAGTTGGGAAGGTTCAATCTTTTTTCTCCCTGTTTTTTTTTTTTTTTTTTTTACAGCTTTATTTACATAAAATTGAGGCACAATGAATTGTACATATTTAAAGTATATAGCTGATGAGATTTGACATAGGCAGAGGCTTGTGAGACTTTCACCACCATCAAGATTATCAATGTAGCTATCACATCCAAAACTTCGTTGTACTTCTTTGTACTTTGCCCTTCCCATCCATCATCCCTAGACAACCACAATATGGTTTTTCTGTCATTACAGATGAGTTTGCATTTTATAAAATTTTATAAAAGGCATCATGTGTTCTATACATCCATTTTGGTCTGGCTTCTTTTACACAACAAAATTATTTTGAAATTCATCCATATATTTGCATCCATCAGGATAAGAGTTTATTTTTGTTGGAGTTGAAAATTCCACTGGACCGATATACCACTATTTTTTTATTCACTATTCCAAACCTCTGTTTCTTTTTAAACCTGGCTTCCGCCTTCTCTTCAGTGACTGAATGGCAGATTTGCAATCATGAGTGTTCTTCACCCTTTTATAAGGAAATGGCTCCCTTTAGTGTGTTTTATTTAAGTGGCAAAGAAGTGGGGGTCCTGTGTTCATCCAGGATTTGTCAGCAACTGACAGGTTTTTAGGGAATGGAGCAATGGGTGGGGATGTGGAGGGATTTTTGTATGCAGACCCGAGGAACAGAACATGTATTAGTCTAGAGATCTTGGAAGAACAGAAGTGGTCAGATAGTGCTCATAAAACATTGCCTGAAAAAAATGACGAAACAAAAAAGTAAATTTCCCAGAGCTTTTCATGAGTGGTTTTTAAAAAATTCTTAAACTATTAGCATTCAGGAAATTCAAGGATTTTCATTTTTACCCTCCCAATGTTCTCTCACAATTTCCATTAGTGCTTCAGCAAAACGTTAGAATTCACTTTCTTTAGAACACAGTACTGTAGAATGAATACAAGTATTCAAGAATACAATTCGAGATTTCAGTTATCTTCTGGTCTAGCCTAAGGAGCGTACACTTTGCACTGTTTTCTTCATTTAAACATTAGCATTTCACGTAATTCAAGATTAGCCCCACACTGCCCCTCTCCTTGCTTAAGGGGGTCTATGGGTAGCTCCTTTCCGGCTTAGGTGGGCTGGATCTATTTATTTTTTTCCTGTGGACAAAATCTATCAAGTATCCGTTTGATGGAAGCCTGGTTGTTTATGACGGTTGTTTTGTGAGGAAAGATGAACGGTCAGTTTGGGTTGTGTGGGAGGGTTCCGAAGCCCCGAGCACAGGCAGTGTTGGAAGGTCAGCTTTCAGAGAAATGAGTTGGGGGTGGAAGAAGAGGGAAGTCAAGAAAATTTCGACGGAAGTGAAAGTGTTGAGGGTGTCTTCCTCAGCCAGAAAACCGGGGACTGAGAAAAGCCACCTGCTGAGAGAGAGAGAGAGAATCCCCCAAGCTAGAGACCTGGGAGCCACTTGGGGGCTTTCTTTCTCTCAATTTAATTAGACACTAAGTCCTGTTGACTGTGTTCCCTTAGCTTCTCGAGAGTGCCCTTTCCTTTCTTCTGTTCCCATTGCTTTGGCTTAATGTCCATCACCTGTCAACTGTGACCCACCTGATAGCAATGAAGTCCCAGCCTGGACTCGGAGCCCCAGCTTCACCTGACCCCTGCCCACCTCTGCAGGCTCTTGTTCAGCTACAGCAACCCTCCAGCCATGTCAAACCTCTCACAGTTTCCCATGATGGCAGAAATACCCAGAGAGCTTTGGGGAAAAAATACCTCATGAGGTTCTGATTCAGGGGGACCAAGGTGAGACCTATGACTCTCTTTTGTTCAAGATGCTCCCAGATGTTGGGGATGATCAGAGGGCCAACTAGATTTTGGAGTCGCAGCTTGAGGATGAGCAAGGTGAATATAGGAAAACACCTTATAAACTGCCTATCTTCGTGCAGAGGTCGGTCAGGGTCACTGAGGGGAGGAAGTGTGCTGAAGGGCAAGCTGAACCCTGCAGCGGTTAGTGTAGGTGCACGCTGTTGCTTCCCTCCCAGCAAAACTGGCTGACAGCACAAATAGTCCTAAGGCCTGGTCCAGGAAGGGTTCTCAGTACACCCAGAAGATTTTCCAACCAATTTTCTTTTTTTAGTGGCAAAATGGTTTTATCATATAAGGAACCCAAATCCTAATAGATACTGTTAGTAGAGTCCCAAAAGCTGTTCTCTCCTATGTTCATGCTGGCTTAGCTCAGGTTTCATTCAGGGTCCACATCTCCCCACCACAGTTCGGGGAAGGCCAATTATGGTGGCCCTTCTCCTTGCCATGACTGGTGTAAACAAGTTCTGCACAATGAAATGCCAGGGGAGGGCTGTCTAGTGGCTTCTGGAAAAAATTACTTGCTCCTAAGAAGAGACATTTTGTCCTTTTCTCCCACTGGATATTTCCCATGCATGCATGGATGCTTGGAATTATAGCAACCATCTTGCTATCTTGAAGGGAGTTAGTCCAAAGATAACACCCTGAGGAAGGCAAAACGGAAAAGGAGAGGAACCTAGGTACTCAATGGCCCTGAGCCATCAACTTGACCAACGCTGGAATTTCTTTTTATGTAAGATGATAAATCCTCTTAATGCTTAAGCCATTTTGAGTTTTGGGTTTTCTGTAATTTGCAACAACAAGCATTTGGAAACATTAATACAAATAATACAAAATACAAATAATACAAAACAGATTAAAATTGACAAATTATTATGAAACATATATTTTATAGGCTTTAACTCATAACTTTTATGTATTAGAAGCCAATCAAGGGGATAATGGTGAAATGAATCTTTGCAGCACACAATTTAAAATGGCGAGTTAGGGATGTAAACTGATGTCATATCAGGCTAAGCATCCAATTTGTTTTAGGACTTTGTTTTGATTGTATAATAGTGAGAAAAGTCTGATTTCCCCCAAATGAGTAGCTGCAAATGGTAACAGTTTAAAAAAAAAAAGTCATTGGCTTTGCAAACTCAAGACGCCCCTCTGTTAATAGTGATAGCAGGAAAAGCTTTATTCCAATATCTGGGCTCATACACACCAAGTTAGCTTGGCAGGCACAAGCTAATGTGTTGATTGTCAAGAGCTGGTATATATTACTTGTTTACCATTAAAAACATAAGGTATTTCAAATTTTTAAGTGGATTGCAAACAGAACATTTGCAGAATTCCCAAAAGATCTCCACAGAATCTTGGGTTCCTCGGAACACACTTTGAATACTTCTGTCCTAAGTGTAATTAAGTTATGCCCATTATGTATAATTAACTTAAAACCCAGGTTTCCAATGTGGTAGACAAGATCCTTTCCTCCTGCTCTGACTCCAATTTCTAAGAGCTCAAAGCCAGACCTTGCATAATATCATTCAAGTCTGGCAATAAGACAAACACTCCGTTAGCATAATAGGAGATGTGCTCCTGGGAGATTAGGATTCACGGAGGGAAAGTGCTGACTGTGGGACCAGACCACACAGAGGGTGTCTCTTCCTTCACCATCCCCTCCCTCCCAGTCCAAAGCGTTCTTTACCTTCCATGTCCACCCCCAGCAGCAGAACCACGCTGAGGCTAGACAAGAGAGAGTCAGCTGGACAGGGAACTGTGGGTTTGCTGGAACAAATGAGTCAAGGACCAGAATGAAAGAGAGAAGAAGAAAGTTACAGAGTTGGCCCCGGGGACACTGGTCTGTTCCAGCTGTGCATTTGGCTTCCTGATGCATCTCTGGAATCCAGAACTAAAGCCTCTCCCTGGCAGAAAGATGAATAAAGCAAGAAAAGACACTAATTTCCAGTACTCATTGGGATGGTTTTAAAATACGTCCATGGATTCTTTGTTATCTCTCCCTTTAGTGGGTGGAATCTAATTCCCCTCTCCTGACCTGCGGGCTGGGTGTAGTGATTTCTAATGCACAGAATGTGGTGGAAGTGAGGGTCTCAGACATTCAAGATTAGACAGAAAAGGCACTGTGGCCTCTTCCTTGTTATCGCTCTTGAATCACCACGTGCCACGTCCTGAGGACACTCACACAGCCTTCTGGGAGGGCCAGCTGGGAAGACCTGAGGCCTCCTGCCAACAGCCATGTGAGGGAGTCAGCTTGCACGTGGGTCCTCCAGCCTGGGTCAAGCCTTCAGGGGACCGCAGCCCCAGCCAACATCTTGGCTACAACCTCATGAGCGACTCTAAGCCAGAATCACCCAGCTCACCTGCTTCCCCATTGCTGAACCACAGAAACTCTGATATAATAAAGGTTGATTGGTTGAAGTCGATAAGTATGGGATAGTTTGTTATGCGGGGATAGATAACTAACACACCGTGAATATCAGTTGTCATTGGAACTGAAGTAAAGGGCTCAAGGAATCTTCTCTGGGAGTTCATGTGGGAGCTCCATTTTCCTATCCAAGGCCACCCCCCATGTCCATAATAAGTGCTGGGCTGGGGTCGCACAAGTCTTTTGCATAAATAATATGACGCAGCCACCGGAAGCGTAAAATGGAATCACACGGAAAACCTGAAAAGGCCCAGTGTCTGGGCCCCTCACCCAGAGATTCTGTTGTAATAGGTCTGAGAGTAGCCTGGGCTCTAGGAGCCTTAAAAGCTTTCAGGTATGCACCATGCTGCCAAGAGTTAAGAACCTCAGGTGTGGCGTGACCTGTGCGCCCAGTGCTCCCCCTCTCGTCTGCACCCCCCTTGTCTCAGCTTAGACGTTTGGTCTCTCACGTGGTCACAGTCCAGCTGACAGGGCCTGGACACTTTGATGTGTTCCTCATTGGTAGGTGCCCGGGAGATTAAAAGAACTAACCATCAATCGTATTTTTTTAAATGGAATATTTTTTTTCCTCAGTAAAGAGCAGAAGACAATAAAGAATATAGGGAAGGAGAGAGCAGACTGAAAAAGTCCAGCATTCCTTTTAGCACTGGGCATTTTTTAGACTGTCAGACAAATCAATAATCAGCAGATGGCTGGTATGAAAATGAGAAGTAGGCACTTGGGGGACACCCCAGTGGGTAATAGACAAGGTGAGGAGGAGTCGTGCTTCTGAGCATCGGAAGCATTACTCCTGCCGAGGGGCTTGCACACCTGATTTCCAACCACCAGTGCCGCACCAGACAGATGTGAAGGCTGAAGCCCCTTCCTCCTCCTCATTAAGGAGGGGCACAGGTGCCCATAGCTGAGGGCCAGTGTGGAGACCCCAGAATCCAGATGGACTCTCATCAAACAGATGTAGGTTTAGGTTGGGCAAAGGTGGCCAAAATGTACAAACCGCCAGTTACCAGGCGAATAAATCCTGGGAATGGAATGTAAAGCCTGGGGACTATAGTTAATACTGTAAGTTGAAAGCTGTTAAGAGAGGAGGTCTTAAAAGTTGTCATCACGATTACAGGCAAGATGGCGGAGGAGTAGGAGACCTGGATTTCGTCTGGTCTCAGGAATTCAGCTGAATAGGGATCAAACCATTCTGAACACCTATGAACTCAACAGGAGACCGAAGAAGAGAGTAGCAACAACTCTCTGAACAGAGAAGCGACCACTTACTGGAAGGTAGGACGTGCGGAGAAGTGAGTCCGAGGCGATATTCCGGAGGATAGATGGCGGGGGAGGGGACCTCTGTCGGCCGCTTCTGGCAAGTGATAGAGCCGCGGAGCACAAAATCGGACCTTTTAGAAGCCGGCTCCGCTGAGGGACGTCGCTCCAGTGGCTAAGTGGGGGTGGAACCCTCGCGGGACAGTGTGGTCTCAGGACCCTCGGGGTCACAGAAAGACCGGGGGTGCCTGAGTGCGCCAGAGCTCCCAGGTATCGGAGCGGGGAAGCCGGCTGCAGAGACGGAGCCGAGGCGCGGGCTCTCAGCTCGGGGTTGCCATAAACTGTGATCCGCGGCCCAGTCGGGCCACTGCTCCTCCAGCAGGGACCCAACAAGCGGCAGAGCCGGGGAGACTCCCCTTCCTCCCCGGGGAGGAGCGGCGCGGGAGCGCACCGCAGGGATCTGCTGGGTTTGGAGACTCCACACGGGGTCGGGTGCCAGAGATACAAACGCTCGGTCACAGGCTGGGTGAGCACGCAGTGCAGCCGGAGACCAGGGAGAGGGGAGTGACTGCTTTTCTCTGGGGGCGCACTGAGGAGCGGGGCCCCGAGTTCTCGGCTCCTCCGAGTGGAGATTGGGAGGCCACCATTTTCACCCTGGTCCTCCAAAGCTGTACCAGAGCTTGCAGGGAACAAAAGCTCCTGAGAGCAAACCCGAGCAGCTTGCTTAGCCTGGACCGACAAGGGCGGGGCAATTCCACCTCTGGCAAAGACATTTGGGAACCACGGCAACAGGCCCCTCCCCCAGAAGATCTGCACGAACAGCCAGCAAGCCAAGACCAAGTTTACCGATCAAGGAGAACGGGAGAACTCCAGCGCTAGGGGAATACTGCACATAGAATTCATGGCTTTTTTTTTTTTTACCATGATTCATTAGTTTTTCAAAGTTAATTTTTTTAACTGTTTTTTTTAGGTTTTCTTTTTCCCTTTTTCAAGCAACATCTTATCAATCCCTTTTTTAAAAAAACATTTTTTATTTTTCATTTTTAGAGTCATATTTTATCCCTTCACAGTAGATACCCTTATTTTTGGCATATATATATATAAGTTTTTCTCTCTTTAAAATTTTGAGATATAGTTTCTTCTAACAGATCAAAATATACCCTAAATCACTAGTGTATGGCTTTGTTCTAGTCTCCTGCCTGATCACATTCTCTCCCCCCTTTTTTTTTAAATCTTCTTTCTTTTTTCAAACAACTTCTTATCTTATCAATTCCTTTTATAAAATCTTTTATAATTTTCATCTTTACAGTCACCTTCCATCCCTTCATTGTATGAACCCTTATTTTGTACATATATAAGTCTTTCTTCCTTTAAAATTTTAGGAGGCACTTTTTTCTAACAGACCAAAATACGCCCAAGACCTAGTGTGTGGCACTGATCTATGCAATAGCCTGATCATATTTGATCATATTCTGTTTTTTTTGTATAGTTCTGTTTTTGTTTTTATCTTTTTCTTTTTGTTTTTTTTTCTTTCTTTTCTCTTTCTTTTTTCTTTCTTTCCCTTTCTTTTCCCCTGGTTTCAGGTCTTTTCTGATTTGTATAGAGTATATTTGCTGGGGACGTTGTTAACCTGTTAGCATTTTGTTCTCTCATTCATCTATTCTCCTCTGGACAAAATGACAAGACGAAAAAAATCACCTCAGCAAAAAGAACAAGAGATAGTACCGTCTGCCAGGGACATACTCAATATGGATATTAGTATGATGTCAGACCTAGAGTTCAGAATCATGACTTTAAAGATACTAGCTGGGCTTGAAAAAAGTGTGGAAGTTATTAGAGAAACCCTTTCTGGAGAAATAAAAGAACTAAAATCTAACCAAGTCGAAATAAAAAAGGCTATTAATGAGGTGCAATCAAAAATGGGGCCACTAACTGCTAGGATAAATGAGGCAGAAGAGAGAATCAGCGATATAGAAGACCAAATGATGGAAAGTAAAGAGGCTGAGAAAAAGAGAGAGAAACAACTACAGGATCACGAGGGCAGAATTCGAGAGATAAGCGATACGATAAGACAAAACAACGTTAGAATAATTGGGATCCCAGAAGAAGAAGAAAGAGAGAGAGGGGCAGAAGGTATATTGGAGCAAATAATAGCAGAGAACTTCCCTAATGTGAGGAAGGAAACAGGCATCAAAATCCAGGAGGCACAGAGAACCCCTCTCAAAATCAATAAAAATAAGTCAACACCACGACACATAATAGTAAAACCTACGAGTCTCAGAGACAAAGAGAAAATCCTGAAAGCAGCCCGGGAGAAGAGATATGTAACCTACAATGGTAGAAATATTAGATTGGCAACAGACCTATCCACAGAGACCTGGCAGGCCAGAAAGGACTGGCATGATATCTTCAGAGCACTAAACAAGAAAAATATGCAGCCAAGAATACTATATCCAGCTAGGCTGTCATTGAAAATTGAAGGAGAGATAAAAAGCTTCCAGGACAAACAGAAACTAAAGGAATTTGCAAACACGAAACCAGCCCTCCAAGAAATATTGAAAGGGGTCCTCTAAGCAAAGAGAGAGCCTAAAAGCAGCATAGATCAGAAAGGAACAGAGACAACATACAGTAACAGTCACCTTACAGGCAATACAATGGCACTAAATTCATACCTTTCAATAGTTACCCTGAATGTAAATGGGGTACATGCCCCAATCAAAAGACACAGGCTATCAGATTGGATTAAAAAGCAAGACCCATCAATATGCCGTCTGCAAGAGACTCATTTTAGAACCAAAGACACCCCCAGATTGAAAGTGAGGGGGTGGAAAACCATTTACCAGGCTAATGGACACTAAAAGAAAGCTGGGGTGGCAATCCTTACATCAGACAAATTAGATTTTAAAACAAAGACTGTAATAGGGGTGAGGAAGGATGCTATATCCTACTTAAATGGTCTATCCAACAAGAAGATCTAACAATTGTAAATATCTATGCCCCTAACATGGGAGCAGCCAATTATATAAGGCAATTAATAACAAAAATGAAGAAACACATTGACAACAATACAATAATAGTGGGGGACTTTAACACCCCCCCTGACTGAAATGGACAGATCATCTAAGCAAAAGATCAACAAGGAAATAAAGACTTTAAATGACACACTGGACCAAATGGACTTCACAGACATATTCAGAACATTCCATCCCAAAGCAACGAATACACATTCTTCTCTAGTGCCCATGGAACATTCTCCAGAATAGATCACATCCTAGGTCACAAATCAGGTCTCAACCAGTACCAAAAGATTGGGATCATTCCCTACATATTTTCAGACCACAATGCTTTGAAACTAGAACTCAATCACAAGAGGAAAGTCGGAAAGAACTCAAATACATGGAGGCTAAAGAGCATCCTACTAAAGAATGAATGCGTCAACCAGGAAATTAAAGAAGAATTAAAGAAATTCATGGAAACCAATGAAAATGAAAACACAACTGTTCAAAATCTTTGGGATACAGCAAAGGTAGTCCTGAGAGGAAAGTATATAGCAATACAAGCCTTTCTCAAGAAACAAGAAAGATCTCAAATACACAACCTAACCCTACACCTAAAGGAGCTGGAGAAAGAACAGCAAATAAAGCCTAAACCCAGCAGGAGAAGAGAAATCATAAAGATCAGAGCAGATATCAATGAACTAGAAACCAAAAGAACAGTAGAACAGATCAACGAAACTAAGAGCTGGTTCTTTGAAAGAATTAACAAGATTGATAAACCCCTGGCCAGACTTATCAAAAAGAAAAGAGAAATGACCCAAATCAACAAAATCATGAATGAAAGAGGAGAGATCACAACCAACACCAAAGAAATACAAACAATTCTAAGAACATATTATGAGCAACTCTATGCCAACAAATTAGATAACCTGGAAGAAATGGGTGCATTCCTAGAGATGTATCAACTACCAAAATTGAACCAGGAAGAAATAGAAAATCTGAACAGACCTATAACCACTAAGGAAATTGAAGCAGTCATCAAAAATCTCCCAACAAACAAAAGCCCAGGGCCAGATGGCTTCCCAGGGGAATTCTACCAGACATTTAAAGAAGAATTAATACCTATTCTCCTGAAACTGTTCCAAAAAATAGAAATGGAAGGAAAACTTCCAAACTCATTTTATGAGGCCACCATTACCTTGATCCCAAAGCCAGACAAAGACCTCAACAAAAAGGAGAATTACAGACCAATATCCTTGATGAACATGGATGCAAAAATTCTCACCAAAATACTAGCCAATAAGATCCAACAGTACATTAAAAGGATTATTCACCATGACCAAGTGGGATTTATCCCTGGACTGCAAGGCTGGTTCAACATCTGCAAATCAATCAACGTGATACAACACATTAACAAAAGAAAGAACAAGAATCATATGATCCTCTCAATAGATGCAGAAAAAGCATTTGACAAAGTACAGCATCCTTTCTTGATCAAAACTCTTCAGAGTATAGGGATAGAGGGTGCATACCTCAATATCATAAAACCCATCTATGAAAAACCTACAGCGAATATCATTCTCAATGGGGAAAAGCTGAGAGCTTTTCCCCTAAGGTCAGGAACGTGGCAGGGACGTCCACCCTCACCACTGCTATTCAACATAGTATTAGAAGTCCTAGCCACAGCAATCAGACAACAAAAAGAAATCAAAGGCATCCAAATCGGCAAAGAGGAAGTCAAACTCTCACTCTTTGCAGATGATATGGTACTGTATGTGGAAAACCCAAAAGACTCCACCCCAAAACTGCTAGAACTCATTCAGAAATTCAGTAAAGTAGCAGGATATAAAATCAATGCACAGAAATCAGTGGCATTCCTATACACCAACAACAAGATAGAAGAGAGACAAATCAAGGAGTCGATGCCATTTACAATTGCACCCAAAACCATAAGATACCTAGGAATAAATTTAACCAAAGAGGCAAAGGATCTGTACTCAGAAAACTATAAAATACTCATGAAAGAAATTGAAGAAGACACAACGAAATGGAAAAACTTTCCATGCTCATGGATTGGAAGAAGAAACATTGTGAAGATGTCAATGCTACCTAGAGCAATCTACACATTCAATGCAATCCCCATCAAAATACCATCCACTTTTTTCAAAGAAATGGAACAAATAATCCTAAAATTTGTATGGAACCAGAAGAGACCCCGAATAGCCAGAGGAATGTTGAAAAAGAAAAGCAAAGCTGGCGGCATCACAATTCCGGACTTCCAGCTCTATTACAAAGCTGTCATCATCAAGACAGTATGGTACTGGCACAAAAGCAGACACATAGATCAATGGAACAGAATCGAGAGCCCAGAAATGGACCCTCAACTCTATGGTCAACTAATCTTCGACAAAGCAGGAAAGAATGTCCAATGGATAAAAGACAGTCTCTTCAACAAATGGTGTTGGGAAAATTGGACAGCCACATGCAGAAGAATGAAACTGGACCATTTCCTTACACCACACACAAAAATAGACTCCAAATGGTTGAAAGACCTAAACGTGAGACAGGAGTCCATCAAAATCCTAATGGAGAACACAGGCAGCAACCTCTTCTATCTCAGCCGCAGCAACTTCTTCCTAGAAACATTGCCAAAGGCAAGGGAAGCAAAGGCAAAAATGAACTATTGGGACTTCATCAAGATAAAAAGCTTTTGCACAGCAAAAGAAAGAGTCCACAAAACCAAAAGACAACAGACAGATGGGAGAAAATATTTGCAAATGACATATCAGATAAAGGGCTAGTATCCAAAATCTATAAAGAACTTATCAAACTCAACACCCAAAGAACAAATAATCCAATCAAGAAATGGGCAGAAGACATGTACAGACATTTTTCCAAAGAAGACATCCAAATGGCCAACAGACACATGAAAAAGTGCTCAACATCGCTCGGCATCAGGGAAATCCAAATCAAAACCTCAACGAGATACCACCTCACACCAGTCAGAATGGCTAAAAGTAACAAGTCAGGAAAAGACAGATGTTGGCGGGGATGCGGAGAAAGGGGAACCCTCTTACACTGTTGGTGGGAATGCAAGCTGGTGCAGCCACTCTGGAAAACAGTATGGAGGTTCCTCAAACAGTTGAAAAGAGAGCTACCCTATGATCCAGCAATTGCACTACTGGGTATTTACCACAAAGATACAAAGGTAGGGATCCGAAGGGGTATGTGCACCCCAATGTTTATAGCAGCAATGTCCACAATAGCCAAGCTGTGGAAAGAGCCAAGATGTCCATCGACAGATGAATGGATAAAGAAGAGGTGGTATATATACACAATGGAATATTATGCAGCCATCAAAAGGAATGAGATCTTGTCATTTGCAACGATGTGGATGGAACTGTAGGGTGTTATGCTGAGTGAAATAAGTCAATCAGAGAAAGACATGTATCATATGACCTCACTAATATGAGGAATTCTTAATCTCAGGAAACAGAGTGTTGCTGGAGTGGTGGGGGGGTGGGAGGGATGGGGTGGCTGGGTGATAGACATTGGGGAGGGTATGTGCTATGGTGAGCGCTGTGAATTGTGCAAGACTGTTAAATCACAGATCTGTACTTCTGAAACAAATAATGCAACATATGTTAAGAAAAAAGAAAAAGAAGAAGATAGCAGGAGGGGAAGAATGAAGGGGAGTAAATCGGAGGGGGAGACGAACCATGAGAGATGATGGACTCTGAAAAACAAACTGAGGGTTCTAGAGGGGAGGAGCATGGGGGGATGGGTTAGCCTGGTGACGGGTATTAAAGAGGGCACATTCTGCGTGGAGCACTGGGTGTTATGCACAAACAATGAATCATGGAACACTACATCAAGAACTAATGATGTGATGTATGGTGATTAACATAACAATAAAAAAATAAAAAAAAAGTTGTCATCACAAGAAAAAAGAAACCATAACTATGTGAAATGAAGATGTTAACTAGACTTACTGTGGCGATCATTTTGTGCTATGTACATATTTTGTATGCTAAAACGAATAGAATGTTACATGTCAATTATATGTCAATAAAAGTGGGGAAGAAACCAGGTTTACTTAATCTCAGGAAACAAACTGAGGGTTGCTGGAGTGGAAGGGGTGGGAGGGATGGGGTGGCTGGGTGAGGGACATTGGGGAGGGTATGTGCTATGGTGAGCGCTGTGAAGTGTATAAGACTGATGAATCACAGATCTGTACCTCTGAAACAAATTATACATTATATGTTAATTTAAAAAAATGGTGAGATGTGCTAGTGCAATCAATGAGATCGCAGGCTCTGAAGTCAGACTCCCTGGATTCAGACTCCTCTTCCATTGCTTACGACCTGCATCAGTTTCTTCATCGGTATAATGGGGGTAATAATGGCATCTAACCCAGAGGCTGGTTCTATTACAGGATTAAATGAGATCATTTTCCCCACGGGTAGCATCCGATGACAATTGTGGGGTGCAGGTGGTGGCAAGGCCCTGCCTGCCTGTGTCCTTCTTGGAGAACCGTGGATAGCACTTACGGAGAGGAGCCTGTGAAGAAGTAGACTCACACTTGCCTAATGCACTGATCATTATAAGGTAAATCAGCTATATCTGCTCACTAAATCTGGTTAGCGTTTCCCTGGCTTTGCATTATTAAGGGCAGCAAGCACAGAGCAAACTGGGGGGTGTCTTCCCACCTGTCCTTCCCTCTGAGCTCCTCTTCTCTTACTGAGCCCCCCTCACCAGGTGCTCCTGCCATTGTCTATGTGCCCAGGCCCCACGCTCTGTCCAGATTCTTTCAGAAGGAGACTTTTTTTTTTTTTAAACCACTGACTCCCTGCCTGGTGAGATGGACTTTTTAATCCAGCTCCAGGAGTCCCCATGTTCAGGGGGGAAAGCTGTGGCTTTGGGCAGAGCCACCAAGAATATAGCCTCCCCTGTGGAAGGAACTTGACCTCCCTGCACCTGCTTCATTATCAAAGGGCCCCTGGGCTCCAGGAGAGCAGTCACACTCTGGGGGCATTAGATGTCCAGAGAAGATCAGCAAGTGCCACTCTGCAAGCACCGCCCAGGAAGACCAGGGCTGGGGGGACTGTTGGCCCTCTGAGCACCTTCATCAAAATGGGAGCTTTTCCAACAGCCTTCATCAAAGATGGTAAAAGGTCTTAAGGTGATGTGTTGCTCTAATTGTTGTTAATAGGATAAACCAATCTCAGAAAAAGCAGTGTGAACTATGAGATAATTAGCTTAGTGGCCAGACCATGAGACAAGTAAAAAAGGTTCTCAAAGGGCAGAACCATTGTTCTGTTAGCTCCTTCACCATCCCCAAGCACGGCCTTCCCCTCTAAACTCAACCACCCACAACCTCAGCCTCCCTCCCTTTGTGGTTAAGACTCAGCTGTCCCTCTGGTTCTCCTGTGTACATTAACTGATTTTCTACCCAAACACTGCTAATAGGGCAGGTCCTCTCTGCAATTTTTTTCCACCTCCATCCCACTCCCACCTCCCTTCCCACTGGGCAGATGATTTCCTATTTTCCAGTCTCTTCAAATGATCCCAACAGGAAAGGATCTGGTCTCAATATGACTCTCAAATTAAAAGATGCCAAAACACTCCTATTTTTTATTGGAGAAATGAAAGAGTAAGGTAACTATTGAAGGAAACTGAGACATTAGTCGCAGAGGGAAGATCTGAGGGGAAATAAGGAAGTCCTCTGGCCTGGAAAACATGTTATATTTAAAAACTTACATCATTTTAAAGCCCTGTGGACCAGGTGAAAAGGGACAGAAAGGGCTCTAAGATGATCCATTTCCTAAGCTCTAAGTTCCCCATCTCCCCACCAAGCTGTCAGGGATCCAGAAACATGAGTCATGCATACAGATGTACAGTGCACAACCTACACAATTGTACAGAGTGGTCCGGCTTGCGTTCTTTCCACTGTGCCTTCTCAGTGCTCCATGCCATCATTCTCATTCAGCAGGCCCCTTTAAAATGTCTACTATGTGCCAGGCACTGTGCTAAGTGTGAGAAAAATCAAGATAAATAAAATTCACCCTTCAGAGTGCCCAGGCTAATGGAGAAGACAGACACCTGGAGATAAATATCCAGGGCTAATGGAGTTATATACAAAAATACTGTAGAAGCAAAAAAAGATTTAATGTTGCCCAAAAAGATGAGAAAACTTCAAAGAGGAGGTTACATTTGGGACAGAATCTTGAAGGAAGAAAAATAGAAATTTGTTAGCTAAAGAACATTCTAGATATAAGGCACAGTCCAGACCAAAGTATGGAGATTCAAGGCAGGGTGACTTCTGCACAAGAGTTTGGCTTGACTTCCACCCCAGATCTCCCCACCACACCTACAGTCTGCTTATAACCTGTTCCCTCACAACCTCTCGGGCACCTCTTCCTCCCTGGTGTTCCTTCGTCTTAAGGGCTTTCCTCTCCGGGACTGGAAAGTCAAGGAAGCTGTTCCTCAAGCTTAGGCAAAGCTGGAGGGCCCAAGAAGAGGAGGGCTGTTTGCTTGCCTGAACATATCCAGCGGTGTGGATGAGCAGTAAGCCCTTACCTTCTGTAATAGACTTCCTCTAACTGTATGATATTCCCAATTACTCATTCAATTGACAAACATAGAGGATCTTTGAGTCCCAGAGGCTGTGTGAGGAGATACCAGACACACATGCAGTCACCCACAGGAAGCTTATTGGCCTGTTCCCTGGACCCACAACAGTGACTGGCTCTACTGAATCTGAAAAGTGGAAAAACCATTCCTTCCCAGCCCGAAAGCAAACTCTATCTATTCTTTACCAGAGCTTTGAAACCCCAAGAACACCCCTCAGAACACCTGAATGGGGTTAGAGAACTCTCTGTGTTTGGGGGAAGCCAGATGGGACACTTAGATAAAAAGAAGAAAAGAGAGAGGGCAGGAAAGGAAGTACCATTATTTTGCATAACTTTGCCCAGCATCCACGAAGAAAATGAAATATGGCTGCCTTGGCAGCCCTAGGCCTCCATCTTCAACTCAAAGAGCAATGCATGTTTACAGTCATTGACTTTTCCTCTTGTCTCTTTCTTCATTTCTCCTCATTATGTTTTCCCTTTGACTTTAAAAAATAGTCTCTTAGGAAAGAAATATTGTCCTTACTTTAGTTCTTACATATCATATTTGATGCAGTTATCTAAAATTTGTATTTTACTCAAACAACTGATGCCAGTAAGTTCTAGGACAATTAAAAAAAGGAAAGTGTGATTTATTAAAATCCAATGTTTTCAGAGTGTGCAAGGATGTCCCTTAGAAGGTAGCATGGCAAAAATCCCATAGGCTTATGGCAATTTAAGGGTTCAAGCCAGTCTCAAGTGAAACGGTATTTAAAAGTGTTCATCATCATCGTCAGAAGGAGGAGGAAGAGGAAAAAAATGGAGAAAAAGGAGCAATTGCCAAGAGACAGTTGTTCAATCCAATAAAGTAATGATCTGTGCAAACTCTAATTATTGTATTTGCAAAACAATATGTGTATAATTTGTGAACATCCCCCCCCCTTTCTAACCCAATAAAAGATCCATTTCATGAAAATCTTTTGTGTTTTCCTTAGACGATTTGGACAAAAACAATGCATCTTTAATTCTGAAAACAGAATAATGGATCCTTGAAAGATTTATCTGAAATCAAACGCAGTTGTCATTCTCTATTGGTAATCTTTGCTATTCATTATCATATTAAGCCCATCATTTATATGCAGATGACACTATCATTTATGGTAGTAGATTATGCTGGGAGAAAGCTTAATATTATCTTCAAGCTGATTTAAATGAGCTTTAAGATCATCTGGCACAATCTAAATTACTCTTAAATATTAATGAAACAAAGATCACGTTATTTGGCACAAAACAAAAAATTGGGAGCACTGAAAAACTGGCATGCAACGTGACCTTGGGAAGAGTAGGCAAGTGTCAAATATTCAAGATTTGGGGATACATCCCGCCTTCACCTGTGAGTGATAACGTAACTCATCAGCAGTGAAGGAGAGGAAAATCCCAACTCCTTATTCAAGTACATATACTCCTTTAAAAGAAAAAAAGGATTGTTTTTCATCTCTCCAATGTTGCAATTATGTGCCTTGGGTTTTGTCGGTTCTATTTATCTGAATGCAGCTCAACATTTGTTAGCCAAGTTAAAGATGCTTTATCCTCTCTATCTGGACAGATTTGCCTTGAATTATACATCTCATAAGCATTTCCGTCTGTTGGCTTTTAAACAATTGGCTAAAAATTAGAAGACTCTCAACATTTTGTTGGCATAATAGCATCCCTCACACTCTGTCCCCAACATCAGACCACTTAACTCTTCTCAGTCATCCACTTTCTCAGCAAAATTTAGTGAATGGAGAGAAAAAGCAAGAGCACAGAGAAGCAACCTTTTGACAGCCCATAGTATTCAAGCCCTGTGCGTGCCAGCATGCCTAAATGGGTGCACAGGTCTTACATTATGGAGATGACCTTTCTAGACCCCTTTTCTCTCTCAAATGTCTCACTAAATGGATGGGAAATCCCTCAGCTGCCAACTCAAGGTAGGATGGGGCTCGTGGGATGCCCCAGTTGAAGCAAGAACATGGCCATTTCCTTGGCTGGTTTCCCTGGAGAGGATGTAGATGAGCTGCAGGCCTGGCCAGGAGAGATAGCTCAGCCCCTGCTTAGTGAGGGAACAGAGCCATCTTCAAGGTAGAAACTGGGGGGTGTTCAGGACAAAGATGATGAGAGTGTTCTTGGGGCAGATATCCGTCTTTGTTTTTGTTACTGCCATTTTCCCTGCTAATGGTTTACCTTGCACCCAACCTGCCTGACTTGAAAAATTCATCCAGTAATCAGTGTAATTGAGATACATCCAGACGGCCTCATCAAAGCCATTAGCAGCAACTGTTGCCTTTGGGGAGCAGAGATGTCAATTATCAGGGACCTCCTGACGACATTGTCTCTGAAATGGCTTGTGTACATGGGTGTCATATCTCACGCTTATTCTGTACACTGCCTCTCACTTGTCTGTGTTCTTCCATCTCAGCTCTCCTAAGAGACGGAAGCTGAATCAGAAGAGGGTTGAATAAGGGGATAGGTGGTTGAATGCGTGCATAGATGGAGACTACACAGAGCAAGAAACGAAGGGTGTGTTTTGTTGCTGGTTTCACAGACCTCCTCTCTATATCTTTAGAGAGAAAAAAAATGAGAGTGAGGAGAGGAAGAATGGCTTGGGAGTGACAGTCCTCTCTCTAAGGCATGGTAACATGAAGAACTTCACTTGTGCTAGAGAAGTGTGGAAAATCTCCTCACCCTCCTGGCCAGAGCTTAGCTAGACCATGCTCTTGTGAAGTGATTATTTTTAATCTTATTTTTCAAGGCTCAGTTGGCTCAGTTATTTCATTTTATTCTTCAGGCTCAGGGAAATTTAAATTTGAATGAATTAAAATTAAAGAAGATGTAAAATGCAGTACCTCAGTTGCACTAGCCACGTATCAAGGGCTCAATAGCCACATGCCAATAGTGTGGAATTAGAGAACATCTCCACCACCTCCGAAAGGTGCATTGAACGGTGCTGCTCTAAACTGCAAAGCCCTTGAAGACAAACCAGATCATATTTGTCTCTGTTCCTAGTTCCGAGCCGATCATCACGCAAAAATAAGTAAATTAATGAAATTGCTGAATAAAGAAGTGAATGGTCTAAGAATCATCTATTCTGAAGGAACTGCTCCAATGGGGTTCTGACTCATTTTCACCCCAGTGATTCTTGGGTTCATGCAGGTGGCAATGTCTGCGGTCACTGACACCGTACCGCTCACTCGTCTCCAATTATCCACTCCCTGCAGGCTGCTTCCTTTGCTCCTTTTGCTCTAGGAACCCACCTTTTCCCAGCCTCACTTAAAACCTCTCAAGCCTTCATGATTGCCTCTGAAAGACAGAGCTGCAGATAAAATCATCATTGGGTCAGTGTTCGCTCCATTCCTCAGGGTAGAGTAGACACAAGAGTCGTGTCGGTGTAGACAGAGGGTGTCCACGGACTGGCCAGACATGACAATATTCCGGCTTGGCGTGTCAAAGAGCCAGAGGCTCCACAGGGGCTGCGCCCCCACACAAGCCTGCTCTTCTCCTGTTGCCAGATGCTTTGTCCCTGAAGCCGAGGCATTGTCCTGCCTCTCAGGGTGAGGGAGTGCGGAATTCTGCAGAAGAGTCCTGTGGCTCCTCGGCAATGCAAAGCTGGACTTTCCTGCAGCGGCCCCGGGGGAATGGCTGCCCTCTCCTTCAGACTCATGTTTCTGGAAGGGACTCTTGTCTGTCTCCCCTGAAGTCCACCCCTTCTTGTTTGAATGGCCTGGGGAAGAGTCTCACCTGAGCCTGATATGGCTCAAATTAGCATTTCTCCTGCCCTCTCCCCACTCCCACTACCTCCCACTCCAATGGGGTGCTATAATTCTGCACTCAGTTCCTCTGTGTGTGTGTGTGTGCGCGCGCGTGCGCGTGTGTGTGCGTGTGCGTGTGTGTGTGTGTGTGTGTGTGTGTGTTTAATGCACCGAGCAATTCTCCAACACCCGCTGGATGTCCTACAATTCAACTCAATCCTGACACTATCTACCCATAGATAGCATCAGATCTTAGAGGTCAAGAGCTCAGTCCTACCAGAAGGCTTCCCCATCACATCAGACACGATCGCACATCCAGGTTGTCACCTGCACTTCTGACCAATCTGCTATAGATTGGAGGTTCCAACGACCCCCTCCTTGGGTTCAAGTAACTTGCTAGAGTGGCTTACAGAACCCAGAAAAATATTTTACTTACTAGGTTACTGGGGTTTTTTTAATAAAAGGAAATAACTCAGCAACAGCCAGATGAAGAGATAACGTAGGGGGATGTATGGGGGGAAAGGGCGGAACTTCCATGCCCTCTCCAATTACACCACATCTCCACGGGTTCATCAACCCAGAAGCTCTCCAAATCTGTCCTTTGAGTGTTTTTTATATTATTATTATTGAAGTGTAATTAAATGTCCTTCAGGGGTTTTGTGGAGGCTTCATTACATAGATACTATTGATGAACACATTGATCGTTGGCAATTGATTCAATCTCCAGCCCCTCACCCCTCTCCAGAGATCAGGGGTAGGACTGAAAGCTCCAACCCTCCAATCACGTCGTTGGTTCCCCTGGCAACCGCCCCCCCCACTTTAGGTCACCTTAGGTTACCAAAAGTCAGCTCATTCACATAACAAAAGACACCTTTATCATTGTCACCACTTAGGAAATTCCAATGGTTTTAGGAGTTCTGTGCCAGGAACAGGGACAAAACCAAATATACCTTTCTTATTTTAAATCACAACATCACAGGTGCATATGCACTTAAAACAGTGACTATGTTTTAGAGGTTTTTGCTCTTGTAGCTGTTTAAAAGTCTTGGGTCAAAAGGTAGCTCACCAGAGGAGGCTGAGAGATGAAGCCCTTTGGGTTTTCGTCCCAGCTCTTTTAGACAGTTCCTCTCCACACCTTCCTAGCAGAACTGCCACTCCTTCTCAGGAACTCTTTATCCCTCACATACACACCTCACAGGCACATCCAAACGACTTATATGGGCCGGGCTCAGTAGACTGTGTTTTAGATTCTGAGCAGTTTATGCCACATGGACATGGACCCTAGGATACTATTCGAATCTGAGGGGTACCCAGAGATTTATTGATCGGTTGTTCTCTTTGGGATGGCAAGGAAGGTTCCCTAAGAGCTGCATGAGACCCAGGCCTCCCTCGGGTCAGACAGGAACAGGAGCTGGGGAGGGGCGTGGTATGTGTACCACAGGCGCCTAACTCAATTGACCCATAGGTCTGAAGAGGCAGCTTACTAAGCCATGTTCACATGCTTGGCCTCAGTTACCACCTTCACGGTGCACTGGTTTGAGCTTTGTCACAGTGTGTCAGGTGTAAAGGAGAAGGACCTAAATTCAGCCAAGCAGGCGGGGGTGGGGGAGGTGGGGGCGGGGGAGAGAAATGTCCATTATGCAAAGACAGCATAAAGAAAACTGAGGTTGGGGCCCATTGACACTTCAGGCCCTCGCTGCGCAGGCAAAAGCCTAACGCCTTCGGTTAGTGACGAGTCTCAAGGCACAAAGAAGTGGTTCAAGCTCTAGCTGCAGAGTCAGAAAGACTGGGGCTCAACTCCAGCTGCCTTGATTGATTAGCTGATGTAGGACATGTTTCCTAGATCTCTGAGTCAGTTTCCCCACCTCCTAAAGTTTAGATTATAATAATAGAATCTTTCCCTAAAAGCTGCTGCAAAGACTTGAAGATATAGTGCATGTATGGTGTTTAGCACAATTCCTGGCACCATCCTAAGGGTTCAGTAAATTACAATGTGTATTTCCTTCCGGGCACCTGCCTGGCTCAGTTGGTGGAGCCTGTGATTCTTGATCTCGGGGTTGTGAGTTCGAGCCCTACATTGGATGTTAAAAAATAAAATCTTAAAAAAAAAAAGTGTATTTCTTTCAAAATATAAGTCAGATGATATCATTCTGTTCCAAACTTGGCATTGGCTCCCTCTATCACTCAGGGTAAAAGCCAAAGTTCTTACCATGGCTACCACACCTATGACCTAGGATCCCCCACCCTTCCCTTTCTGATTGCTCCCCCCTCCTGCATTCTGCTACAGCCACACTGGCTTCAGTGAATTCATTTCAATTGCTTGAATGCCTCAGGGTCTTTGCACTGGCTGCTCTAGAACTGTTTGCCTAAAACACTTCGCCTTTAAGCCTTTGTTCAGATGTCACCTTCTCAGTGAGGCCTTTACTGACCATCCTTTCCTTTTTAGGATTCTAGCCTGCACTTCTTCCTTGGTGCACTCCAGCTTCCCTGATTCTCATTAGCACTTACCACCTTCTAACATACTATTTAATCTGCCTCTTTATTTTGTTTAGTGTCCGTCTCTCCCCTCCATTAGAATGTAGGCCCCATGAGGACGGAGATTTTCGTCTGTTTTCTCTCCTGATATATCCCCAGTGCCAGAACTCATGGTACCCAACACATTGTTGTTGTTTCATAAATATTTATTCAATAGAAGAAATGAGCCTTGTCATTTACCTTTGCATCAGGCCTTCTACACTTTCTACCTTTTTAACTTAACTTCTTATTTTTTTTAATGGGAATGATGGTGTTTGTTTACTATACAAGGGACTTAGCAAATAGCTTCTAATAACATGGTTTCTGTACAATTCTCCTTCTGGATAATCAGGAGTTCAGGGCTCCGTTCAACAGGGTTCCAAAAGCCTAGACTGGTGTTTGGGGACAATTTTTTATGGCCAGGTCTTCTGGAGTGTCAAGGTCACAGGCCAGAGTCAGACAAGAAAGAATTGGGTCGTCACTCCCAAGTGAACAAGAAGAGAAGGCCCACGAAGCAGCAAAGTGAGCTGGTAGATGGGGAGGGGCATCAGGAGGCAGATGGAGTTGGGTGGGTGCTGGGGTTTGGGACACCGCAAGGAGGGGTGTGGCCTGAGAGCTGAGGCAGGGTACAAACTGGATGGAACAGTTATATTCCAGAGAAATATTTGAGTGTAGCAATGGTTTGTCTTGGACCATATCCAAAGAGGGAGAAGTTACTGCCAAATGGACCCCATAATGAGGTTGTTTTTTTCATCAATAATGTAACGGGGTGAGGGGAGGAGGCCTGGAGCACGGGGCACTGGTGGAAGGGGAGGCTTGCTGTCACCAAGAAACAGCTCATCACACCACAGACTAAAAGGATCGGATTGGAACACAGCCAGAGTGGCTGCCTCCCAGAGCTTTGAAGCTGACCCTTCTTAGGTTTTCTCCTTTTTCTTCCCTTCATTTTATTTTATTTTGTTTTCTTTCTTGTTTTTTGTTCATGTGTATGTGTGCACTGGTGGGTTTTTTGTTTTGTTTTGTTTTGTTTTTCTTGGTGTAGTTTCCTTTTGATTTCCCTTATTTTTGAAGTTGATATCCCTTTGAAAATCTGGCTTGTCTGGCTTTTGTGAAAGGGAATAAGGGAAAGGGATTGTGGGTTCGTCAGTGTTGGACCCAAGAAAGAGAAAACCTTCGGGGCTGGGAGCGATGATGACAGGGCCTCCCTTGGGGAGTCAGTCTCCAAGCGTGGAAAACTGGAGGCTCTACCCACAACAACTTTCTGCCACCAGGAGATCCTTCTTCAGGGTCCCCATCTGCCCAAACCCTGGAGAGCTTCTGTGTCCTTCCAAAAACACAGGCAGTTTCCTGGGACCAAGCCCTGTTTAAAAATGTAGGTTTTATGGTTATTCAACTATGGTACGGTAAACAACTATGATTGAGAAGATAGGTTGTTATACTCACAGATCCCAGGAGCTAGAGGGATGCTATGCCATTCAGGGAGGGGGCGCCACATGAGGAAGCGCCAGGGTCCCCAGAAAGAGGGCAGAAGGCAGGAGAGGCTGGGAAGAGCCTTTATTATGGCTTCCATGGCAACAGATGGGCAAGGCAGGGTAAACAGGTTTCAGATTGGCTAGATTGGATCATGTCAGCAGGCTCTGGGGCATGGGGGCTGTCCCTAGTTGCCTGGTGGCTGGCCCTGGGGTACTAAGACAGGCAGATAGTGAGTGCCATGGAGTGTGAGAACCGGGTGAAGGAGGTGGTTGGGGGTGTGGGCTCTGGATTGGTGGGTCTGCATGTGAAAGTCGCCACTGTAGGCCAGGGGAGTTGTTTACCATCTCTAGGAATTGGGTAGCCCCGGGAGGGACAGTCTCTCAGGCTCAGCAAGGCCCCGAGATGTCACAGCATCAAAAACATGGAATAGAGGACATGATTAATACAGTCCTGGGGACAGCTCAGTGCAGGGAAGAAGGAGCGCTGGCCTTGGAATCAGGAGCCACTAATGTGACATTTCATCTCTCCTTCTTTCTCCTGAATAATGAAGCAGCTGTAGATCAGCATGGGGACCCCCGGCATCACAAATATTGCATCATCTTAATCTGAACTAGATCAATGACCATCCAGACTGACCTGAGCAAAGGAGGAGATGAAGAAAGGAAGACCAGGTAGAAAGGCAGAGAAAGCCATCTGCATCACCCTGGATGAGCCGGAGGACACAAGGAGACGGACAAAAAAAAGTCAGAATTTAGGTAATTAAGGAAATAAAATAAGGAATGAAGAGGAAGGTTGGTGAGGCGAGATGTTTCAGGAACCACAGCTCCCACATCAGTCTCTCCCAACCCGCCTCTTTTACACAACCAAACAGCCAGGAAGAGACAGTTGTGAGAGTGTTTCCGCAAGGAAAACCCAATTTCCATGAGTTTGCAACCCGTGCTTGCAAACTCATGGAACTAAGTCTCACTAAGGTGACAGAGACTAGATATATATTTCCTTCCAGAAGTACTTTTATTTAGGAAGAAGACACCAAGAAGAAGAGAGAGATTGTAAGAAAAAGTCACTGTCTAACCAAACCATATTTTCCAATCCCAAGTGCTATTCCTTCAAAAAATGAGTGATTACATAATGTTGGGGAAGCTCTAATACTTTTTTCTTGCAGATTCACCAACTAACATCAGTACCTTAGCAGCTCAGAGAAGATGTGGGGTAAGAGAGCCTGTTTTAATGGTTTCCCAAATGATTTTATCATGAAACCCTATCTTTAGGTAAAAACTGTATTGGACTAAAGCAATGTGTCTTTAACGGTGAGATGTTAGGGACCTTCAAATAGACAAAGAAGATCATCTACCTCCATCTGGGTACCTCCCCCACCAACACACATTTTAATTGACCCGGGTAGAGCTACTGCACAGTTCCGGAGTCCAGGACAGCCCAGGTCAGGGATAAGAAAGTCAAATTTGGTTCAAGAAAGCATGTAACATTAGGAAGGTACCAACTGCTCAGACCAAGGGTTCAGCTGAAGTCCCAGGACAGCAGCAGGATATAGGACCAAGATCATGAGATACATTTTGACAGTTTGCTTGCAGTCTGAAGTGAGGTTTATTGTGCTGGTCCCATGGACAGGATCCCCCGCCTTGCAGTGCCTTAAAATCACCACACAGTCTTGGGCACCGATGCCTCCCAAGGCGAACCGTTAAGCCAGCCCATGTATAATCACGTATTTGGTTAGATGCCCACAGTCACCAAGAATAGTAATAAGGACCTGAGTAATGGCTGTCCTAACATTGTTGTTTATAAGTAAGGGACTATTGCACTAATTCCAATCATCCATAAAATTAAGCTTCCTGGTAACAGGGGAGCTGACTTGGTCCCATGTGCTACAGCCACATTGTTAATTAGCTTAAGAGACAAAAACCCTCCTGGATGAGATGACCCTGTGTGGACCCATTCTCCCCACCAGATTTGCAAGGGTGGATGAACAATTTAACTGGCCAGTAAAGATCAAATTGGATCCCATGCGGAATTTGGGTAGCACAGACCTGTCAGGATGAGAAAATGAGTCGTCAGGTGCGCGCACAGTAATCACCATCACAGAGAAAGTGGATGAACGAGTTCCACAAATTTTCTGATAATAAGGACTGACACTTATTGAATGCTTACCCTGTGACAAGCGCTGGGCTAAGCACTTTACCCGGATTATCTCATTTAATCCTCACAGCAGCACCACGAAGCTCGGGAAGGTTAAGTAGCTTGCCCCAGGTCAGAGCAGCTCTAAGGGCTGGAACCTGCCTTTAGCTCTGGCAGTCAGTCCCCAGAGCCCACGTTCGAACACTGAGTTCTTTCTGTCCTCTCATCAGGCCTACTGACCTTTCCCTTTTCTCACGCCATTCACCGGGCCCTCCCTCCGTCCCCATGCAGCATCCTCTCTCCATAACACTGTGCATCTCTTTTCGCTGATGCTCATGCCCCTAAAGCAGTACTTCCTGATGGGTCTAACACCCAACAGGCTACAAGTAAGCTGAGATTTGGTTCCCTGTCCTGGGTGGGACAGTGAGGTCAGACCCCTTGGGCCAATAGTCCTGGGTGCCAACTATTAAGCTATTGCCTCTGGATTCCAAAGCCACCCTCTGTACTCTGCTCTGTGATGTTGGTGCTGGGATGCGGCAAATATGTTTCTCCTTTTACAAATGACTCCCTGGAGGGTTCTAACTACAAGGAGCAGGAGAAGGAGACTGGAAGGCAACAGGAGGAACAGGACCTCCTCCTGCCCATTTGCTGGCTGTTCGGCCAGCAATGACCTAACACTGGCACCTCAACTCTGCAGCAGCAGTGAGTTCCGGTTTCTAGCTTCTGTCTGCCATCCCAGCATGTATCTTACTGCCCCCCTCAGAAGGACCAGCGGCACCCAGGCGCTGCCCCTCCTGGAAGCGAATTCCCAGCATGCTGGGCTCCCTTCTCCGAGCTCCTCGGCTACCAGCAGCCACAGACCAGGAACCACTCCTCAGAGGACTGGTCCCTGCTGCCTGGGACCCTCTTCCAAGCTCCAGGACTGATAGTCCCCAGATTCTCTCTTCTGGTCGCCCCCCCCCCCCCAGAGGGGTCAGCAACAATGCTTCATCTGGGTTACCTTCTCAGTTCTAGTGCCTGTTTAACCAATTCCCTGTATTCAACTCTCTGACACTAACTAGAGCAGTTTCTGATTTTCCGAACTGGACCCTGGTATAAATGCCTAGTTATCCCAGTGTGCCCTCCAAACATCATTTTCTATGTGTATCATGAGAATGAAAATGTTTTGGAAACACTGTCCCGTAGCCCCCGACCCCTGCTCAGAAAAACTGGCCAATAGACTATACAGTCAGAGTTTACTCACTTACATACACACTCAACATTGTTGGAAAATAATTCCAAAATCAGAGGAGAAAAGGGCGCTGGTAAGCATTTAAACTGTTCCAGACACATGTCTGAGTTCTCCTAGGACTGAACGCATGGACACACCATGACTCTCATTAACTCTGTGTCCATAAGCATTCCTGAATGGCAGGGGGTGTCTTCTCTTTCCTGCTCCAACGATAAGCTATTATGACACAGGAAGGTTTAAGCTCAGACTTCTTTAAATATTAAAAGCAAAAAGTCTGGCATTGCAGCCTGTATTCAGCTAATCTTTCTCTATTAATCAATCACCAAGTATTTATCAAGCACCAGTAGATGCCCACCCCAAAAAGATATGCACTCGCAAATGAAAGCAGGAGATAGCCTCTAGATATGCATTCATCTCCCTTCCCGGCCCTACTGGGCTCTCAGTGAGGGCTCAAGAGTCACTTTTCATAATTTCCTATTGTTGTTGGGCTATTTTTATCCTTCCCGTATGAATCGAAATGTGATGTACGGTCCCACTGTTAAAATCCTTATTCTGGCAAAGCCATTATTATTTATTTGATGTCTTCAAAAATTGTATGGCTGTTCTCCCACTTCAAAATAAAATTTAAATGATCTCATCACTAAATACCGTATGCTGAATGGACGGAAGTAAATGACATCAGTCGCGTGGAGAATTTACAAAACCAGCAACTTGGAAAGTCAGGTCAGCCATACTCCCATGGCTTGGACTCCTGTTAGAAGGGACGTGTGGACACACTCTTCATGCCAGGCTTGGGCCAGAACTGGCCAGTTTTATGCAAGAAACCCGGAGACCAGCACTCCAGATGGCCTGATTCGAAATTGAACATTTGGGGCAAAATGGGTCCTCAGTAGTAGCAACCTAATAATAAATAAAAACAATGACAATGACAATAATAATATTCATAATTCCTCAGTACAACTCAAAGTTCTCTACTCATACTAACACACTGTTATGGGCTGAACTGTGTGAATTATGTCCCCCTAAAATTCATAATTGAAGCCCTAACACCCAGTACTTCAGAATGTAACTGTATTTGGAGATAGGGTCTTTAAAGAGTAATTAAATTAAAATGGGCTCATTAGAGTGGGCCCTAATCCAATCTGACTGATGTCTTTATAAGAAGAGGCGATTAGGTCACAGAAAGAAAGAGACACCAGACCGGTGCGCACACAGAGAGATGGCCATATGAACACACACACAGCGACAGGATGGCCATCTGCAAGCCGAGGACAATCCAACTATGTCCATGCCTTGATCTCTGTCTTCTTGTCTCCAGAACTGTGAGAAAATGAATTTCTCTTCTGTAAGCCACTCAGTCGATGATACTTTCTTATGGCAGCCCTCGCAGACGAACACACCCTTGAACATTCACAAAACTCCCTAACGTGAGGGAGGGTTTATTCAGCTACACATCTTTCCTCCATTTTTCAGTTGGCACAAGTGGGGCAGGAAGAGATGAGTGGACTTGGCCTGGGTCCCTCAGAGCCCCCGAAGAAGGATGGGACTTAGCTCAACCCTCTCGTTTGTCTGCTGGCCACTGCTCTGTTCTCCAGTCTGAGGGATTTGGTGAGAAAACCAGTGTGAAGCAGATATTTGCAAAGAACAATCAACCCCAGATTGTCCATTATTAATATGGAATACAGCCTACACAGAAAATTAAAATACACATATATTTCAAAACCCAATATTAGCCATTACTGTCAACCTGCTCAAACACTTCAGACTTCACCAACCCCTGCTGTTTTCCTTTGAGGAAAACCTTAGCAGTGTTATGAATTCATCTATTATCTTTAACTATTCATAAAATATCTTGGGGTTGGAAAAGCCCAAACTTCTCTTTGATAGAAACATTCTAAAGTTTATATCTATTCTTGTGGGAGAAATAGAACTTCTATATCCTTGACTTATTTTTAAATTGCAAATGTTAAATTAACATTTTGTAAGATGGATCTGACATGCAAAGTGGTTGGTGTAATCTTTCATAATCCTGTTTTAAAGAGAAGATGTATTTTCCTAGGTAAACCACCTAGAATCCACTAAAACATTATCTTAAAATCATAGTGCTCGGAGGGATCTTACACATCATCTAGTCAAATAGTTTGCTTTTACCTTTTTTTTTTTTTTTTTGAGCAGCAGATGTCTCTTTTCAAAAACAACCTTTTTGCAGAAGCGTGATGTATAAAAGAGATAAAAGCTGAGCTTTTCTGGTTGAAGTGGGCATGACAAATCTTGAACCTCATTCACTCAGCCTCCTTCCCGCCTCTTGATTTTCCTGGGACCTAGGAATCTGAGGAAAACAGTATGAAAACCACAGAACTATTCTAATCCTTTCATTTTACAGACCTGGAAACTGAGGCCCAGATGGACAACTTTGCTGTGGCCAAGGTTGAGCATCTGATAATGACCTAGTCAGACCGAGAACCCAAGTCTTCTGTTTCCTGGTCCATGAACTTTGCTTGTATCATGTTGCATTGGTCACCCTGACTGTTTTCCTGTTTGACACATTGGGTCCTGGGGCAGCTTCAGTGATCTAGCCAGTGGCAGCTTTCACCACCAGCAACACATCTTTGTGGCCAGACACATGCCAGCATCAGTTACATTAAGCAAATCTCTAAGTGCCCAGAATTTGTAGGCAGATTTCCAGAAGTCAGGTCCCAAAACATGAGGTTAAGGTCATTTGCCACTCTAATTTGGTGGCTCTTCAACTTTAGCCTGACTTTAGAATTACCTGAGGTGGGTAAAAATCTAGACGCCAGAAATTCTGATTCAGTAGGTTTGGGATATGACCCCGGAATCTGTATTTTAACTACAACCCTAGGGAGCTCTGATGAAGTAGTCCCCAGACCATGCTTTGAGTCCTCCATTGTTCTTTGTAAAGCTTTTCCTGGATGACTCAAAGTTTGCTTATATTTCAGGAACCATAAACTGTTCAACAAATTTCTAATCTGACAAGAGCATTATCCTCCTTTCCCAGATTCAGAGCATCGAACCCCAGGAGGTGTCTTGGTCTCACAGTGACATCCTGGTGAATTCCATAGCAAGTGGACAAGGAGTTCAGGTGGTCACACTGGGAAAAGCAACGGGAACAGATGTAAAGCACAAAACTCTGTTTTCATGCAAGTGGTTTCCATAGAAAATTAAACAAGAGATAAAGACATACAAAAAGGTATTGTGTATAACAACAACAGCAAAGTCTCTTAAGGAATAGCTTATCTAAATCTGAAAGTAGCACTAGCTTTCAAAGGTCCCACACTCTAATCCTGTGGAGGTCAGTCTAAGGGGCTGGGAAGCCAGGCAAAGGTTCAGAATTGAGGGTAAAGATCAAATCTTGCCCTGAGAAGTCCCTGTGTTGAGCTGTGCCAAAAACCAGATGTTTTTACTGGTAATTATTATTATGATAATTCATTTAACTAGGAATAAAATAGGGCATGATTGTTTGCTGCTGCCTGTTTCCCCAGACATGCAGAGAAACGAGAAGAAAAATCTCAGAGGTTTTACTCTTGGCTAAATGGAATAATTTTCTCAATTAACCAGGAATAAACACAGCGACAAAATAATTTGCCTTTACATTATACAATAGTTGTAAATAGACTTCTTACACCTCCTTGCATGGAAAAGTCAAGGTGAAGACAGGCTGCCAAGGAATTAAAAACATCTTGAGTTTTGGTTTCCATCTGAAAAGACACAGTCCTTAGAAACCTACTCACGTTGTCAGCCTTGGCATGAGACTTTCAAATGCTATTCTTGGTTTCTCTCCTCCGTACTGAACCCATTCCAAGGCCAAGAGATTGTGGGTTGAATTGTGGTAAGATGAAAGATGCTTCTGAGCCCCTGGGGGGAAGCTTGCAATGACACAGGGGGAGAACAGAGTGCATATCTGAGAGGAGGTAAACAGTACTGCTGAATTTTTAAGAGAATCCTTAATATAAACTAGGACTTGATGGTGGGGTCAATGAACATTCTCATGATCATGGCAAAGCACAGCCTCAGTAAGGGAGTTAGGCAACTATAGCTTTGTCAGGCTGATGCCCAGGGAGGGGCAGCCTGTGACACCCTCAAACACATCTCAAAGGAAAAACTATTTGTAACTGTCACATTTACATGAAATCAGCCAGATATTATACAACACAAACCACATTGTAAAGTATATGCTACAGCCATGTTTCTTCAATAGCAGGGAAGAAACTGATTTTTCCCCTTGGAGATATTAAAAAAGAAAAATCTGAACACGTTTGCTGAATAAAATCTCTTTTTATCATTATAAATAAAAACGCTTTTTCTCACACTGAGGTTGTATCTCTTTGATGCCCTCTCTCACTCTCTGCTACCACTGCCTCTTCCTTGACCTCACCCAGAATTTCTAGAAGAGGCTGAACAGGAACTATTAACCATCTCCAGGTTGTGAAATGTGACCCTGTCCCAACATGCCATGACTTTTGTGTTCAGTACCAAGGACAGTGGTCCACGTGTGGGCGGCTGCCAGGGTCTTTGCCCTTGTCCTCCCCACAGCCCCAAACATTTTAGCCACACCCACTCCTGAGCAGAGGAATGTAGGCCACATGGTTCAGATTAGAGATTCATTCAACAGAGTTGAATTACCATATAGAAAAAGGTCCTTTCTCCACCCAAATCCTATTTTTATCAATCAACAACACATGTAAGTTTAGGGATAAGCCTGTAGAATTCAAATTGTTTATTCGCTATTACCTTGGTAAGTCTCCCCTGCTGACTCAGTTCTAAAGATGACACTTGCAGATCTGGGGGAGGGGGTGGCTGAGAACCTTTGTTTGAGCCCCATAGTCTTAATGACTGCTAAGTGCTCCCCTTGGTCCTCATCCCAGTGCTGCGCCAGCCCCACCCTGCCTCAGTGTGTCTCTGAGATCATCATGGCCTTTAGGAGAAGCTCAGGCTGAAGCATATGGACCAATAAACAACCCCATTGGCCAAATCCGGGCCCACCAGTGTCTTGGAGTTAGAGATTCAATTCTCAAGAAGCTGTAAGTGGTAGGAAACTTGCTTCTTTCTGCACCTTCTGGAATAAGGTCAGAGCACATGCATCTCCTGGAATAATGTGCTTTTGCAAGATAGAACAGAAGGTACAGAGGATATAAATACCCTACAATTCTGTTAAATACCTTTATTTATAGAGATGAAAGTTAGGAAGCAGGATTAATTGCAGCAATATGAAGAAAGTAGAAACTAATTAAAAATGAACATTTTAGCCTGCTATCAAAGGCCTAGGGCTCCCTTTGAAGGTGCCCTTCACAAACAGAAAGAGGTTACAGCATTTCTGTTTTAGTTACAGTCTCTCTCCCCGCCCCCCGCTCTCTCTCTCTCTCTCTCTCACACACACACACACACACACACACACCACATACCTCAGTATATTTAGAATACTGAGGTCAGAGGAGAAAGATAAACAAATGGCAGATCCTAGCTAACCCAAGCTTACTACCCCTATTTTCTTTATTTCAAGGGTGAAATGAATGATGAGGGAGTTAAGTGAGTCTAGAACCTACATCAAACCTAACAAAGTATCCAGGTGCCAAGGATCATGCTCTAGTTCTTGACAGGGTCAGATAAAACCAACAGCAAATAGTTACTGCCCAGTAACGTGTGGGGTAGAATGGCCCATTAGGAGATGCTAAGGGAAGGGAGAGACAGTCATGGCAGCTCTGGGGAGTTACCCCAGCTGGCTGGGCACAGCCTTCCACCTGAACCTGTCCAGGATCACCTTTTGCTTCTTGGAAAGCCTCCCAGTGAAGAACAGAGCATTTATTGTTCACCTTGGCACCTAGGTTATAGCAATAAATAAGAATGGAGAAAAATAACAAAGGAAGCAGACAAGGACAATTGCATGCTAGGATCTTTTTATTTATTATTTTAACAAAGACAACATTCATTTAAATAACAAAGCTAAAACATTTTTATGAACAAAGCCTATATCATGACTATTTTAATCATTGACAATGAAAATTGACCCATTATTTTGTGCCACTGCAAAATTCTCCTCAGTGACACCTAATTGCTCTTAAACATACTTCTCTGTATTCCCAGGCAACTTTATTCACTACCCCCCGGAGTCTGTTCTATTGGATAAGTAATTTGGTCTTGAGTTGAGAAATACTGACTTTCATTTTCTTCCCAAACAGAAAACATCCCTCGCATTTTTCTTATCCCCTTCCCCAAATCTTTCACAAATCTTCAATCTCTCTCTCCCACATTCATTCTCCTCCCTGAAAAGATTACCCTCCAGCTAAACAAGACACTATACAGTCTGCTTGGAGGAAACTGTCAGTTCTTTGTTTTTTCTGAATCTTATTAGCTTGGGTGGGACCTTAGGAAAGACGAGAAGGTAGTGGGGCCAGGAATGAATATGCTCTGAGCTGTGGTAGGTCTAGAGAGGGAACCTGGCACTTGGTTTGTTTAAACCCTTGCTACTTCCACCCCTCAGAGTGTCTGTCTAAACAGAGTTGGATTTTTAGCAATATAATGCTTGCATCTAGAGTATCTTTCTGCTTGATAAGCAATCTTGCTATCGATTCCCCCACGTACTTTGTGTATAATGTTAGCTGGATTTCAATATTGTCATGAAAAACCGTGGTCTTCTGGAAATGCTTATATAGGTTTCCCTGACTAACAGATCTCAGTTACTCCCACAGAAGAGACCATTTTCCTTCCCTAGGATTTGCTCTGAGTAATTTCTCTCAAGCTCTTTCCTTAGGAGCCCATCTCTTAGTGACAGGTTGAATCAAAACACAACCATACTTACTTTCCCCTTCCAAAGGAATATGTCCCCCTTGGGTTGCCAAGGCACAACTACCAGGTTTATTAGACAGAGGGAAGGGTCAGTTTCAGATGGGCAGTCGTTTTTCTCTCAGAAATGCAAAGCTATTTTCAGCCACCCAAGAAGTGTTGTAAATACAAACACACACACACACACACACACACACACACACACACACACACACACACACACACACGCATATATACAGTTTAAAAAGCAGGTCAGGACAGGGCCTCTAACACCTCACATAACCCAATGGATACTGCTGCGGGGAGTGTCACAGAGGAGCAAAAGTGATCTTCTCCTCAGACAAAGTCCAATTTTAACCACTTACAGAATCTATTTCCCTAAAGCCCTAGAATTCCTGCATGTGCCTCGCATTTGTTCCCTGTCCTTCAAGGCCCTCTCCCACCACGGGCAAGTTCCCTTCACATGGAGGCAGAGATAAAACGCCATCTTGGGAGAAATGATTTTCAGCTGTGCCAGCTAAGCCCACAGAGGCTGTTGGGTGGAAGTGCCTCCCAATCCCAGAGGGAATTAAATAAGGACCTGTGGAAAAATTAAAATCCTGGATGGCAGCTGTGGGCGTTGAAATGAACCAGCCTATTACCCAGCACCTCTCTGATAGTGAGGGTTAATTTATCACACAAAATCCAATCACATCTTATAAAACCAGTGCAGGTTTCATTTAGTTTGATGAGGCATATTGCAAGATTTCAGAAAATCAATTTTACTGAGAGCCATATTAAGCCCCAGGGAATATAACACTACATGTACCGCACATAAGTTTTTGTTATTACTCAGAGGATCACTGGGGAAATTATATACTTAGCCCGACTAAGGGTAATGGCTACCTTCATTGTCTTGGGCAGCTCCCACCCTGCTTACCTCTGTGAAATAACAAATAAAAATGGTAGGTCTCCAAATTGGCGCTTACCTAAGCTCTGCAGAGCCAGCAGCATGATTGGAGTGAGCAAAAGTGACTTGATTTTCCAAAGATGTTATCCCACTGACATTACCAGCCCCTCCTAAAAACTAACAGGCATTATGGATACTGCCTATTTTGACCAAAGCCCTGATCCAATGGGGCCCTCCAAGTTAGGTTCTCAGAGTAGTATTTGCAAAGGAAGCCACAATGGGCTCAAAATTACTTTCAACCCATCTGCCAACTTAATATTTCCAGAGAGGTACATTTTTTAGTAAGAAACTTTTCCACTGTGGCTAAGGAACATTCCTATCTATACTCATCTGGTCTCTTAGAGATTTTTGTATGCAAAGCAATAAACCAAGCTAGCTTTTTATGGAGCCTCCAACTTGAAGCTAGTGGCAGGGAATGAATACTGCAGCCAACTTTTGCAATAGCTTTTTCTTCAGAGGCCATTCATATTGATAGCAGAGGGTATGGAGAGTGTGTGTGTTGAAGGGGGTGGTTTGTGGTGCCTCAATCTTACAGGATTTCACAAGTACCAGAGCTGCTCTTATTTATCCTTGGTCTAGGACTGGGGCTCTCCAATATGGCAGCAATTATCCCCACGTGGCTATTTAAATTTAAATTACTTGAAATTAGGTAGAATTAAAAATTCAGTTCTCAGTCACACTAGCCATGTTTCAAATGCTTAATAGCCACATGTGATTAGTGGTGACTGTAATGGACAGAGGAGATCTAGAACATCCCCACTATTACAGAAAGTTCTATTGGACTTGCAGGGTAGCTCTTCAGCCATTCAGTTCTGAGGACCTGGGAGCCAGTACATGGGCCCGAGAGCTTACTTCAGGCTGCAGTCATTACTCTTCTACCACAACTGTCCTCATTTTCCAGATCCTCTTGCACCAGTATAAATGGGGCCATACATGACTCCTTTATGGTCTTTAGATCACGGAAACTCTCTTCCATCAGACCAGAACCAGGCTCAGGAAAAAATCAGAACTAGTTTTCGAGATTAAGAAATGAAGATGGGGAGCTCCTGGGTGCCTTGGTCGCTAAGCTTCTGTCTTCGGCTCAGGTCATGATCCCAGAGTCCCGGGATTGAGTCCCGCTTCGGGCTTCCTGCTCAGCAGAGAGCCTGCTTCTCCATCTGCCCCTCCCTACCCCTACCCCCCCATTGTGAGTGTCTCTCTCTCTCTCTCAAATAAATAGATAAAATCTTTAAAAAAAAAAGAAATGAGAATGAGAAAAGGAAGCTATTGGAAAAAGCTGCTGCTTGGCAATCAGGGAAAAAAAAAAAGGTGTTCATTAGCTGAATGGATGCCCTGAACCAAAAACAAATTTCCCCACTGTTATAAGAAGAATTATGTCCCCACTAAGTTCACATGTTGAAGTCTTAATCCGCAGTACCTCAGAATATCACTGTTTTTGGAGATAGGATCTTTACAGAGGTAAATTAAAATGAGGCCACTAGGGCAAACCCTAATCCAGTATGACTGGTATCCTAATAAGAAGAAATTAGGACACAGGCACGCACAGAGGGAAGACCATGTGAGGACATGAGAGAGAGAGAAGACAGCCATCTGCAAGCCAGCAAGAGAAGCCTCAGAAGAAACCAACCCTGCCAACACCTTGATCTCAGACTTCTGGTCTCCAGAACGGTGAGAAAATAAATTTCTGCTGTTTGAACCACTCAGTCTGTGGTACTTTGCTGTGGCAGTCCTAGCAAACTATACCTACCACGGAGATTTTTCATCGAGCAAACCAGAGACCATCAAGATATCTTCAAATCAAACTGGAGACTTTTGGAGGATACATTGCCCATCATCACAATGTTTACTCAAGCATAACCAAGGAGCTGTTTGCACAGAGGATTATTGTTCTGTGCCTTTGCCTATAGGGAACTTCAGGCTCTGATGCTATTCACAGAGCCACTGGGACCAACTGGAACATCAGGAAGTGACGGACACATAACCCATGAGAAAGGACAGAACATTTCAGAGGACTGTTTAAAAAATCATTTTGCCTCCACTGATATGATACTGGTGACATCCATTACCAATTTTTATATGTCAACTCTAAATTAGATCGTGTGTTTATTTACACACACTGAGTAGAGTTATCCACATACACAATATATGGATTTAGCAGCTGTTCAGATAGTTGCGCTTCTTCAAGGTGTTTAACAAAAATTAATTAATGCTACATGCAACCTACCATATGTTCAATGTAACATGCAATAACCCACGGGAAATGTGATGCAAACTTTAAAACAAAGTGAAGTTGTGATGCTAATACTTTCTGTTTGGTAGGATTCCTGGGGGAATTGCTCCATAGTCGACTACTGAATGGAGATTTGAATATCTAATTAAAAGAAGGGCTTAATATTACCCAATTGTTATCTGTATATCCTAGCTTTTATCTATAATAGAAATCTTAACCTTAATCGTTTTTTTCTATTTTTTTCTGGCAACATTATAATATTGCATTTTTAAATAACTTTCTGGCATGTTGAGCAAAAGCAGTATTATAAAAGCAACAGTTTGAAACAGAACATTTGTATGGCATTTTAGAATGGATCTATAAAGAACTTATGAAACTCAACACCCAAAAAACAAAAAAAAAAATCCAGTCAAAAAATGGGCAAAAGGGGCGCCTGGGTGGCTCAGTCAATTAAGCGTCTGCCTTTGGCTCAGGTCATGATTCCAGGGTCCTGAGATTGAGCCCCGTATCCAGCTCCCTACTCAGCGGGGAGCCTGCTTCTCCCTCTCCCACTCCCCCTGCTTGTGTTCCCTCTCTTGCTGTGTCTCTCTCTGTCAAATAAATAAATAAAATATTAATAAAAAATAAAGAAAAGAAATGGGCAGAATACAGGAACAGACACTTCTCCAAAGAAGACATACAAATGGCCAACAGGCCCATGAAAAAATGCTCCACATCACTTGGCATCAGGGAACTACAAATCAAAACCACAGTGAGTTACCACCTCACATAAGAATGGCTAAAATTAACAAGACAGGAGAAAACAAATGTTGGCAAGGATGCAGAGAAAGGGGAACCCTCTTATACTGTTGGTGGGAATGCAAACTGGTACAGCCGCTCTGGAAAACCGTATGCAGTTAGCTCAAGGAGTTAAAAATAGAGCTACTCTACGACCCCACAATTGCACTACTAAATATTTACCCACAAGATACAAATGTTGTGATCTGAAGGGGCACCTGCACCCCAGTATTTATAGCAGCAATGTCCACAATAGCCAAACTGTGGAAAGAGCCAAGATGTCCATCGACAGATGAATGGATAAAGAAGATGTGGTTTATATATACAATGGAATATTGCTCAGCCATCAGAAAGGATGAATACTTACCATTTACATTGAGGTGAATGGAACTGGAGGGTATTATGCTGATCGAAATAAGTCAATCAGAAAAAGACAATTATCAATTGGTTTCACTCATGTGTCGAATATAAGAAACAGGGCAGAGGACGGTAGGGGAAGGGAGGGAAAGCAGAATGGGAAGTCATCAGAGAGGGAGAAAAACCATAAGAGACTCTTAACTACAGGAAACAAACTGAGGGTTGCTGGAGGGGAGGGGGGTGGGGAATGGGGTAATTGGGTGATGGGCATTAAGGGGGACACATGATGTGATAAGCACTGGGTGTTATACACAACTGATTAATTGTTGAACACTACATCTGAAACTAATGACGTACTCTAAGTTGGCTAATTGAATTTAAGAAGAAAGAAAAAGAAAGAAGAAAGAAAGAAAGAAAGAAAAAGAAAGAAAGAAAGAAAGAAAGAAAGAAAGAAAGAAAGAAAGAAAGAAAGAAAGAAAGAAAGAAAGAAAGAAAGAAAGAAAGAAAGAAAGAAAGAAAGAAAGAAGAAAGAAAAAGAAAGAAAGAAAGGAAAGGAAAAGAAAAGAAAAGAAAAGAAGAAAGGAAGAGAGAACCCAAAATGCTTTTATAGCCAAATTTCTCATTTGATGCCCATCATACTTTTTAAGGGTAAGTTAGTAATCCCATTTTACAGATAGGGAAACTAAATATCAGAAAGCTTAACTAGACTTCCAAAACTTTCACAGCTTGTTCAATAGGGATCCAAGCCAAAATTTAAACTTAAAAATCACAGCAGTATTCTGGAGCTGGGCTTATGACGTAGTAAGGGTCTGCCATGCCCTCAGCCCCCTTCTGAAGAATGCTTGTGTCCCCAGCTTTGTACTTTTTCTGTGTGCGTGTGGGCCAATTCATGCTACCTGGACCACAACTGATGATACCCAGCTTTGGTGCCCCAACCAACCATGCTGGTCAGGAGTGTGGCCAACCAGCACTGAGGTTGCTTTGCACAGACTCAGTCCAATAAAGATGTTCTGTATTGGATGGTGACAGGTTGACCCCCAGGAAGACATCTCTCTTGCCAAATATGAATGCTGGGTGTGTGGGTTCAAGCTACACTCCAAGTGACTCAGGTTCTTTACTTTCTAGTCCTAACTGAGCTGAGACCCAAATGTCTGTGGCTAAAAAGGAAAAGATGTCCTATTCTACCCCTTTCATTTGCGTCTTAGAAGTAAGCCCCATTCACCCAAGGAGGTCCAGGTAAGTGTCTTCTTGACAATCTTAAATAACCCACCAGATAGAGAAAGATTCCGGTCTCTTGGAGGTAGGTCCCAGGGGCTGATAGAAATGTGAGACACACAAAGATAACATCATCAGCTCTCCAGAGGGACACTGGCCCAAGACAATAATTATTACGTTATTCTTTCCCAGGTTTTAGTTTCTGCTTCCTACATCATTGGGCTAAGAAAAAAATGTGCTGAACATTCTCCCCAAAAGGCTCCCATGGAAAGTAGCTGAAAGCTGTCAGAACAGATAAAGCAGAGATTATTGCTTTCTTGAAGGTCTGTTGCCTAATTTCCCTGAGGGTCCCTGCTATGGACAGGAGGGATCTGCCTGGAAGTCAGGCGTGTGTTAATTTGCATGATTGTGTTAACTAACCATGAGCCACTCCATCCCAGCCCCGGAATAGCCTAAATTAATTCAACAGGAGCAGGTGGTTTAATTTGTACATTATTCATATTTGCTAATAAACAAGCAATTTGGGTTTTAGCTAGAATTTTCTCTTGGGGACAAGAGCCAAGGATCTCTGCTGAGGATCTGGCCAGGGGAAATTCATCCTGTGCGTTCCTCTTATCCCAGACACCAACTCTGACTCACCCTTCAATTGAGAAATTGAGAAATTTCTCATTATTGAGAAAATCTGGTTGGAATTCATCTCCAGCTCCTCTACACCTCTACTCCTCAGGATAAATCCTTACTGTCGAGGTAAACAGCCCTGTCGAATCCTGTTACAGTTCAGGTTCACCTTTGCTACCAATGGGGCCTGGTTGTGCTGTGCCTTCCTTGTAAGCACTGGGTTTCCACTGTGCTGAGACCCAGAACCCTGGGGTCCCAGTTCTCAGGTAGAGTTTTTGCTTCTAATTCTTCTTGGATTCTCTCTGACTACCTTCCCAGTTTGTCATTATTCTTCCCCAAATATAGCCTTTCTGGTCTGGCACTGCTACCCCCTTTTTCCAAGACTAACAACCCATCAAGAACTTAGTCCAGGAGCTAGTAGGATAATCAGTATCCGTAAAAAAGGATGCATGGAGTCCCCACCACTGGGTTTTGCTTACCTATTGATTATGACAACAATATAATCTTAGTAATAATATCTAGCATTTATTGTGCTATTTTTATGTGTCAGGAATTTTGCAGAATTTAATGTTCACACAATTGAATAGTTGAGGAAACAGGCTCAGAGAAGGTAAGCATCTTGACCAAAGTCACATAGCAAATAGCAAAGGGCTGAAATTTAGCCCAGGTCTAACTGGATTCAAGATCCACCTTAATAGCCATGTTCCTGTTACTCCGCTTCCCATACCTGTTTGATATTTGTTCAATGCTACCTCTTGACCTCACTTTGGGGCAGGGAGAACTGGCACAGTTGGCTGGGTTAGTTTGGGTATTAGGGAATAGTGTTGAGCAGTGGGAAACTCCCAAATATAGCTACAACTGTGTGGGACCCAAGGGTGAATATTAACTCCAGTCAGAGAGAGAGAGAGATGCTGGAGTGCCAAAGCCAGAGAAGCACGTTGACTGACCGAAGTATTTTGGAGACATTCCCCACCCTTATGTGAAAAGAGTACATAAATCCAGTGAAATCTGTAGTGATATTCTTAGGGACAGAACCCAAGGCATGTTCTCTAAAATGGCATGTGACTTGTCCATTGAGTTGGAGGATCTGGTTTTCTGATGCCAACTCGAAAGACAATAGCATCTTACTTCCAAGTTATTGTCACATCTGCCTCAAATGAACTATTATCCAAGGTGACAGTTGAAGCACTTAAGGGGATAATTTCTAGGATATCATTTAGCTTTCAAGAAAGGTTGTATCATCTGTTTTATGCTGGTTGCTAATAAATGTAGTGAGGTTGTGGGATGTTAAGAACCTCACCCACCTCAAACCACCTGTTATCTACCAAAAGGAGCCCAGGAGTTGTGCATGAACAAATTGGTCTGGGTCACCTCTCAGCACATCTTTGCACCACCTTAGCTTTCGTCCCTGAGTTTTAACACCTTATGTAGGCATATTCATAAGTGAGCAGCTCCATCCAGGGAAGCTCCATGAACTGCCCTTCTCTCTCAGCACCTCTTCTCAGAAAGGACATAGAGCCTCCATTTTGCAATATACCTCCAGCCTGCTCTTCACCACAGGTCCCGGGGGCCAGCAGTGGGCTCTTGACCTGAGGAAAAGTCAATAATAGGGACAAGAATAAAAAGAACTCTTATGAACTGAATGTTTTGTCCCCCCAAAATCCACATGCTGAAACCTTAACCCCCAGTGTGATGGTATTTAAAGATGGGCCTTTGGGATAGAACTAGGTCATGGAGGTGGGGCCCTGGTTTGATGGGATTACTGCCCTTATAAGAAGAGACACCGAGTGCCCTCTCCCTTTCTGCCCTGTGAGGACACAGACAGAAGGCAGCCATTTGCGAGGCAGGAAGAGAGTCCTCACTAGAAACTGAATTGGCCAGCACCTTGATCTTGGACATCCCAGCTTCAGAACCATGAGAAAATAAATTTCTGCTGTTTAAGCCATCCAGTCTATGCCATTTTGTTATGGCAGCCCGATCACACTGAGATCTGCAGATAGGAGCAGTACAAGCAGAGAAAACCCAGCAGTCAGCCTTAATCAAGCTGTCCAGCCTATTCACGAGAAGCCAGAGTTCTGCTTGTCCCGCCGTTCCGTGACAGACTTCCGTAGGCAATCCCTGCCATACTTACAGGCAGAAGTCGTAGCCGCCTCTACAGGGTGACTTGAAGGATTCTGAGGGTTCTACCCATCACATGTCTCTTTGGCAGAATGCCAAGGCTACCTGGCCCATACCTGGCTGGGAATTCTCCCTGCCAAACTTGCTGAGAAGAGAGGAGAAACTTGGAGAAAAGAAGGCCCCTCAACTATTGACCTCTTAGCTGTCGCAGGGATTCTCATTGTGCTTCTCTTTGGCTATAAGGACTTTTCTTTGGCGTCATTCAAGCGAGGTAGGAGCTCATTGGTTGGCACCTGGACAATATCACCAAGGTCTTCAGATCTTAGGGTTCAGGAGCTCAGTTTTGTGAGTTCATTGAAGTTCTGGATGATTGGTTCAGGCTGATCAAACTCATGAGACTGGCTGACAGCTGCTGAGTAGATTTTTTTTTCTAAAGTGGAAAGTATTTTTGAAAAATGAAATTACTAGCTGAAGGCAAGGTCACAGAGCAGAGCATGGGAAGATTTTTAATGGTTGGCATCATCAAGGTCTAGGGAGCATCTGCCCTAATGAGGGGCACCCACCAAATGGGCCAGGAAACCCCTGGAGCCAGTCAAGTTGCCCTGGACAGAACCAGAGACAAATGGTAACTTCAATTCATTCCTTATCATTATTTTTTTAAATATCCCAAGCAGAGCAACTACTCATTTCTACCATTACTGTGGTACCGTTTCCATGCTATTTACCTAAGATCAATGGCATTCAGACTGCATCTCCAAGATGCATCTGGAGAGACTCTCTAAGCTTATCCACAGCACACCTCAAGTCCCCTCTTCAGCAGATGGCGAATCTCTACCATGCGAGGGCAGGCCTTTGGGGGTCCCATTTTGGGGACGGTGGCACGCCCCAACCCTGTCCCTATTCCACCCACTTTGGGTCACAGTGTTGAAACAATGCAAGGTTTAATGAGTAAGAGATGGGTAGGAAAGAAAATAACAATTGGAGAGATTTCCATTGGGCTTAAGGTGGGTTCGATCCAACATCCTCTGATTCCAGTTTGGAACTGGGACTCAGACTCGCTCATCAGTCGGTGTTGGATCTTACTGCTGATGAGTCCCACAGACCTACCACCAAGGTGGCCGTTTCCCCCTTGGTGGAGAGAAGAGAATGAAGCCAATGCACAGAGATGAAGCAAGAAACCCAGCGAATTCCTCACAGACCCTCGGCTGCCTCTGCAAGTGCAGCCCCTGGGTGAGGGGAGGAGAGTCGTAACTGCTTTTGCAGACATCCTGGTCCTGGTTTCAGGGTCACAGGAGGCCCAGGGGCGCTACCTGCTCTCGGAAACTATGAAATTCCCTCTCTCTCTCTCTCCACTGAGTTTCCCTCTTGTCTTGAACTAGTTTTGCTGGATTTCTTTTTCCTGCATCAAAGGGCCTTGATCAGGACCATTCTTCTAGGTCTCAACTGTGACTAAATCAAGAAGGCATCAAATTGGTTAGTTGACACATTAAATAAGCCTAAGATCCAGGTGGATCAATTCACAAGACAGTAAAATTGTCTAAGGACCAGGTAGGGATTGGGAGTCAGCGAAACAGACCTGGAGCGAGAGTGAGGGAGTTTATGGGGACAGACGGTGTGAGGCTCAGACACAGCACCCGAGTTAAGCTTTACATAATTCATAATGCACCTGGATACCAGTCAGGTCTCCGGGAAATGACCATCATTAAGGGCACTGAAAGCACTGACTATTTTCCCCTCAAAGCCTGGCAATTCCCGAAAAGGTAGGCATTTTGGAGCCTGAATTATCCAGAATGGTCCCCCGTGCGGATCACATTCTCCGTATAATTGCTCAGTCCCCCTGCTTCACTGTACCTGTGCAGATTGCTTAAAGAGATGTTTAAACTTTTATAATTGTGCCACTCCTGCATTGAATGAGAGCCAAAGTGATTTCTCTTTCACTCCAGCCATCCTTCCCTGTAAGTGCCTATCTGTTCTCTGAAAGGATAAGTGGATTCAGGGATTTTTGCCCCACCATAACCCTGAGAAAAACTCAGTATTTGTTATTCTCAGTCTTAATGCCTGCTCATGGTGATTTTAATGCTGCTTTTTAAAACTGCCCGGGTAATTTAATAATACAACATTCTTTTTGGTATTGTTGAAACATTACATTATTCAATGTATCCAATTGCAAAACATTTTTCTTTGCCCTTGTGGTGCATTATTACTGTGTACTCTTCACAGAAGTATAATTTGGGGAGCAATTTTCTAGCAAACCATGGAAGGTGTTGCATTACAAATGTGACGTGATGTGCCACTCCGCTCATGGAACTGCATTATAAGGCCGGAAGTCTTTTTTCAGGGTAAACACTATTTTAGCACAGCGATCCCAGCAGGGCCTACCCCTCTCTCCTTGCTCACCTCTGACATCCCCACTCCACCTCAGGGCTCAGACGTCCAAATTCAGCTTCTGATGCCCGAGATGCATTGCCACGTACAGGGTCCTGGTTGACTGCCACAATCACATTCTTCCTGAAGCTATTTTGTCCTTAAAGTTGGATTTCTCCTTGGCTAGGTCAAGTCTGTCATTCCCTTCAACTAGATTTGGCTTTCTCTAACACAGAGCTCACACGCTGGTGGGCAACAGATCACCTCTGACCCACACAGTGGGTTTTACGTTTTGCGTTTTTGTTTTTTTTTTTTTTCATTTTGAAATTGTAAAACCATTTTTTTTAATGGTTGTGCAAATTTAGAACTCAGAGGTTTTCACATGAATGTCAGGACTTCTGGATCACCTTGGCGATCAGTGTGGCGCTAGCCCAGGTGGCTCTCTTTAGGAAGGCATGTCCTTCCCCATTCACCATAGACCCCACTACTCTCTACTTACAGACTCTGGCACTTTCCTTGGGTTACCACCCCTATCTTTGTAGGCATTTGAGATTGCAACCATGCCTCCAGAGCTGTGATGAGTAGAATCCTAAGATACTCCCCACCAAAAAATTCCCACTACCTTCTGTACACAGCCCTCCCCTTATATGATCCTCTCCTGGATGGGACATACTCCTCTCTGATTTATGGCAAAAGAATTTGGCGTATGTAATCAGGCTCCCTAATCAGCTGACTTTGAGGTAATCAAAAGGGAGATTATTCTAGGTGAGCCTGACCTAATCAGGTGAGACTTTAAAATAGAGGAGAAGCATCAGCAGCTGCCCGCCTTCCTGCCTTGAAGAATCAATCTGCTGTGTTGATGTGGAAGGACCCCATGGCTAGTACCTGAGGGCAGCCTACAGGGGAGTGACGCCCAGCCTAGAGCCAGCAAGAAAACAGGGATCACAGTCCTACAACCACATAGGTCTAAATCCTGCTCGTGCCCAAATGAGTTCAGAAGAATGCACAGAGCCTCAGATGAGATTGCTGGCCTGGCCAAATCTTGACTTCAGCCAAAATGACTGAGCAAAGAGTCCAGCTAATCTGTCCTGGACTAAAAAAAAAAAAAACAAACAAAAAACTGTAAGATAAAAAACTTGTATTGCTATAAACCATTAAGTTTGTGGCAATTCATTAGGCAGCAATAGAAAACTAATACAATGCTGTATTTGTTGGATCATTTGCTTTCATATCTGTGCTCATGTTCCTAACCAAACCAGAATCAGGGGAACTGCTTTCACCTAAGGGCAAGAAGCATGTTACAGGGAATGCTCTGTTACCTCAAAAAGAAGGTAGAGGAGTTGCAAACTCAGATGTCTGGAAAAATGCCTGGAGGATGAGCAGCTTGATCTAAGAGAGAATCATGGAATATTCATGCTATAAAATGTACTTAGCTAACACCTAATTTAGCTCCCATTTCTATTCTCAAATGGGGAAACTGAGGCCCAGAGAAGTGAAAAGGCTTAGCCAAGGTCCCACACCTTGATGAATGCTACTCACCTTTCCTCTAGTTACCATAAACCTTATGAACTCTTGACTTATCAGAAAAACCCCTGCATCTGGTGGGGGGGCTAAATATGGGGAGGTTTGAGGAGGTTGGTTAAAGAAGGTCACCCTTCGCTCGAAGAGTCAAGATGGAGCCGTGGAGACTGAATTAAGTCAATGGTTATTAATTTCGTGGAGAGCTATCTCCCAAGCATCGTCAGGAGTAGCAGAGAAAGCAGAGAAGTAGGATGTGTGGGCACTGCTTTTAAGGCATTTCTGATCTTCTCCATGAGGAAGCTCACCGCTCTCAATTTAAACAGCACAGGGCTGAACAGCCACGCAAGACAAGCAACACACATTTGACGTGTGTTTTCTTCTGGTCACTTTGAGCAAGACTGGGACCCCGCCAGCTATACCCCACCGTCAAACTCCCTCAGTCCCTGTGGTGCCTCAGAATCAAACACTCATTCTTGATCTACCATGTTTTAAAATGCAGCATACAACCCAGTAATGGTCATGAAGTGGGTTGTGGCCAGAGGTTTGAGTAGCATGGATCCAGAAAAGGGTGTGTTGTGGATTGTGCTAAAGAGAAGGCGGCGATGCGCCCATAGTGGACGCCCGGCAGATGTCCACGGCTGGTGGCGAGAACTGTGATGGGGGACCACTGATGGCTGGAGAGATTCCCACCACTCACAGACACCAGCCCCTGTTTTGTTTTACTTTCAGAATGCTCAACCTTCTGTTTAAGACAAAACCATTTCATTTAGCTCCCTGGTTTCAGCCTGAGCCATGCTCTACTCTGCAGTGAGAGCTGCCTCCTCTATTATCCTTACATCTGTAAGGATAGAGACTCTGTCTCCCTTGGCCATCTCCTCTGTCTGCCCCACCCCAGCACACCAGCTGGTCTCCTGGTTTCTGCATTTCTATCATGGCTCCACTGTTTCCTGACCTACCAATCCAACCGATTATAACCAATAACCAATTGTAATTATCTTTAATTCTGTCCCTACATCCAGACAGTTAACACAATTGGGTCAGCTCCGTCCCTGAATGACTCTGGGGTCTGCCCTTCTGCTGCATGGCTGTCACGGAGCTATCCCAGGTGGTGGAGGCTTTCAACTCTTTCCAACATCATTCTCCCATTGTTCCTTTCTGTACAAGGATAGAGCCGCACCTTCTGGTGGGTCACATGGCTGGTCACATGGCTTTTCAGCTTGGGTGTGTACTTCTCTTATGTAGCTTTGTGACTCAGTCTGCACCTGTGGCATACGAGCAGAAGTGGAGGGTCTAATTCCAAGTTCACTTCTACCTGAAGACAAGCCACTTGCCCTGGATTTCCTCCTCCCTGTCCCCCTTATTAGGGAGCAGAGATGGAGTTACATGTTTAGAACAGCCAAGCCGACTGGTCACAAAACAGAACAGCAATTGACCCACCCACATGTGAACTATTAGTTGAAAGAGAAATGAATGTCTGTTTGTTTTTAACTGAAGCATAATTAACACCCCCAAAGTGCACAGATCTTGGGGGTTCCCTTCACTGAGTTGGTACAGTTGTATGTCCCCATGTAACCATCACACCAAACAAGATCTAGCATACTGCCTCCGTATTATTTAGGCCCTGTAGTTTGTGGTCTCTTTGTTACAACAGCTAACCTGTAGCCTAACTAACACACCTCATAAATTGTCTCTCTGCCTCCAGTCCTCCACTATTTCTTCAAAAGATCTTCCTTAACAGCCAAGTTAGGTATTTTGCATTCCCTCTCAAAAGCTCAGAGACTTCCTCGTTGTCATTCACATTAAAACCCACCCACCTGATTTTTAACAGGATTATCCCTTTCTTCTCTTAGCTGGGAATTGTTGTTTCTTATGCTGGATAGGATGGTTTCTAAGTTGATCTGATCCACAGTCTGATTTTGATGGAGTTCCAGGAGGTCTTTGGTCAATTATTCTACGTGGCCTGGAAGCTTCCTTGATACCACACATTTTAATTCTCTCCTGGGAAAAGACGGAAGGTGATGGAAATAACCAACTGAAAACGTTTACTATTGTTCTGAAGTCACACCAAAATGCGTATGCACTATCTCTAAAGGCTAAATTTTATTTTGCTGCAGTAGATGATATATATAGTATGCATAAATTTGATGTGGAAAAGTCGGAAAATTGCTTACTGTTTAATGTTGCTACAAAAGAACAGAGTGACCTGCCCAGGAAACCCTTAATTGAAGTAATGGGTTGTGATTGAGTGCCACACCCACTGATTATTTCTGCCCTAAAGGTGATAAAAAGGGTCTGATACCTTGAACCCAATGTCCTATTGCGACCAGAACCAGTGCGTCTCCCTCCCCGAAAGGAGGAAAGGGGTTATGATTTGCTGAGACTAGGAAAACAAATTTAACTCACGAGTGGAGGGCTGAAACAAATAAGGTAATATTGTAATAATCTTATCATTTTGTTTTGCACAGAGAATAATGGGGCAGAAAGTCTGTTTTATATAGGTGTCTGGCCATCTTGAAATTTCTTAATTATGGTTTATTACAAAAAGAATCAAATACTAGGCCTATTCTAGAGAAGGGAGTCACCCCTGATTTTTGCAAATGCCTAATCCAGTAGGGCTATGGACCAGAGGGATGAATGTAATCTGTCTCTCTGGTCCTACCTTGTTCCTGGCTCAGGGCTTTATCCCACACCTGTCTCTGTTGCCATACAACAAACCCTAAGACTCCACTGTGACCAGAATAGGTAATACCGACATGGCCCCTGGATCAGATTTATCCCAGACTCACTTCTCTGCCAGGGTGGCCCGCAGAGGTAGGCAGAAAGCTCTCTTCTGGCTTAGAAGGAGAAAAGGAGTGCCTAGGTGTGGCTTCTCAATAGGGAGGGTCAAGCCTGGATCCACTGTGGGCTACTCCCAGGGCAGAACTAGGGCATCTGGAGGGATGGTCCCAAAAAGCACAGCTCAGCTTACTGTGGAAGAATTTCCTATCACCCTTCTGAGAGCCTGCATGATTAATGAATGAATGAGTCCCTTGTCATTGGACATGTCCAGGTAGATGCTGCATGATATTTTGCCAGGAGATTTACAGATGGGATTCTCACAGTGTGTGGGAAAATGGATTATTATGTCTAAAACCTCTTGCTGAGAACGGCCTGCCTGTCTGACCCAGACCCCCTCCTCCCCTCAGTCCTGCAATCCCTTGACTCTCACAGAGGAGCCCACCTGGGTTCAGTCCTGGCCCGGGCTCCCGAACAAACTTTGACCACAGCCCAGTGGGATTTCGGGAGCTTGAACCCAGCACTCTGGGACCTGGAGTGAAGAAGCCATGCTGCTAGGCCGGGCTTAACACTACAGCCTACTTGTGACATCGGGGACGCTCCTTTGTTTCTGAAATCAAGTCACCCTTGTGAACTCCGATCCTGGACATGGAATCCTGGTCTCACTTCTCTCAGATCGGGGCGGGGGTGGGGGGCAGGGGCAGGCAGGGACCCTGTGCAAGGAGAGGAGAGAGCAGGTACCTTCAACCTACCCCTACACTATACACCAGGGGCAGCCAAGAACCAAAACTGTGTCCACATGCCCACCCCCCCCACACACACATACACTCGCACACACAAAATCCATCTGCCAAGTCCAGCCCCTGGGTCATCACAACTCTAGAAGACTCTAGGAAACTCTAGAGGAGTTTCCATGAACCCATCAAGACCACGCTAGAACACAACTCAAAAGTCAAGACCATTGAGCCTGCAGCCAGAAGGCCAGGGCTGGGAGGGCAGCCAAATTAAGCCGAGTCCCCACCAGCCCAGGCGTCGAAATGGTGTCATTTCAGGATCAACAGCAGGAAGGCAGCCAGGGGCTGCCTAGAAATAGTTCTGAGACCAACAGTGACCAGTGGCCTCTGGCTTGCAGTCAGCCCGCACACAGTCCCAGCGGGGACCTGCACGTCCCCAGCCAGCGAAGGCCCAGCAGAGAGTAGACTTTTCTTCTAACCCTCTCGGGTCCCTGCTGTAATAGTCTGGAATCCCAGGCAACAGAGCTAAATAGAGGACCAAGGGTTTGGACCAGGATATTCCTGATAATGGAGGGATAAAGATGCAACACTTTATATTCAGTTATGTACATGTGCATGGGCAAAAAAAAAACCCTCAAGAGGCGTAACTACTACATCAATGTGGTTATTTTTGACAGCGGGATTATGGGTGATTTTTATTTTTTGTCTGCTTTTCTGCATATCTCACATTCTCCACAATGAATATGTATTACTGTTATAATCTGTAAAAGGTTAGTTTTAAAATTCATATGAAATCACAATTTTATGGTAGTCATTTTGCAATCAAATCTATTTTGCTTACATGTAGAATTCTTGTTTTCACTCTTTTTCCTTTATACTTTTCCCCATCTCCGGTTCTGCTGTTCCGTTTTCAATGCGCTAATAGGCCAGCCATTGCCTCCAGGCAGGCCTTCTGCACATGGGCCTTTAAGTGATATGTGTGTCACAGGAAACAATCCCAACAGCACGGAAGGCGCAGGTCCTCTTTCCTGACCCCGCGTGCACTCTGCTCCTTGGCCTCCTCATGCTGTTCCCTCAGGCAGGACCAGCTTCCCCACTTACCTCTTACAAACCCAATCCTGCATTTTCTCCCATTCTCTACCAGAAATTTTGTTCCAGTAAGAAACCTCACACAACTCAGTTCATTCATTCATTCATTCCCCAACTAATTATTGAACATCATCTACACCCCAGGTGCTGTGCTCAGGAGTAGGGAGAGACACAGCCACAAAAACACCCAGCCCCAGCCCTTCTCATTTAGGATAGTCTCCCGAACTGCTTGCTGTGGGGCGCTGCAGGCAAGCCTGGGTCTTGATCCATCAGCCCTTGGGATTGGCTGCAGCAGCTTGCTCCGCTGGGGAGCAGGGTTTACAGTGTTGAGGCGGATAATGACCAGTAATTACCGTAGCAATAGACAAGACATGCCAGGCTCTAGTCTAAGTACTTTCACATATATAATCTCATTTATCCTGCAACAGCCCTATGTTGTAGGTACCGTCTTTATCCCCATTTTGCAGATTAAAAAACAGTGTCACAGGGAGGGGAAGCAATTTACCTTAAGATTACAAAACTACTAGGGGCGCCTGAGTGGTGCAGTTGGTTAAGTGGCCGACTCTTGGTTTCAGCTCAGGTCATGATCTCGGGGTCATGAGACTGAGTCCAGCCTTGGGCTCTGCACTCAGCACAGAGTCTGCTTACGACTCCCTCTCCTTCCGACCTTCCGCCACTCGTGCGCATGCTCTGTCTCCCTCTCTCTCTGTCTCCCTCTCAAATAAATAAATCTATGAGGTGCCTGGGTGGCTCAATTGGTTGGGTGTCTGCCTTTCCTTCAGGGCATGATCCCAGAGTCCGTCTCTCCCTCTCCCTCTGCCCCGCCCCTGCTCATGCTCTCTCTCCCCTACTCTCTCTCTCAAATAAAACGATCTTAAAGAAATAAAATAAAATAAATAAACCTTAAAAAAAAAGATTACAAAACTAGTAAATGATGGGTCTTGGTTTCAGACCCGAAGCTCTGACTTCAGAGCTCTACTAACTTCGTTGGTTTCCGGTTACTGACACTGAGAATGCTCTGTGTGGGCCAGGGAAAGTTCCAGAGCAATGAGGGACACATAGGGAGTACTGGCCCAGTCTCAGGAAGTAAGAGGCAGCTTCCTGGAAGGGATAAAGCCTGAGCTGAAACTGAAGAACTGGGGTAAGCAGGGCCCAGGAGCGACAGCATTGCAAATGGAGAGAAGCTCAGCCTGAGGTCGAGAGGAGCAAGGGGGCTTCTGGAAGAACCCGTGAGCTGTTCTGCCCGGGGCACATGGGGGACAGACTTTGTGTACCAACCTAAGGCGTGTGGGCTTTTTCTTAAGGTTAAGGGAAACACCAGAGTCAGATTTGCAGTTAGAGAGCTCCTCCACCACTTCAGTATGGAGAATGGGTTGGAAGGGGCAAGACTACGGGCGCAGAGACAACGATGCTTTGTCCCCGTCCCCCAGGGAGGGGACCGGGGCACAGCCTGGGCAGGGGCAATGGTGGCAGAGAGACCGCTCACCTTCCCTTATGTGTATGTCCTCTGCATCTTCCTCTGGGGGCTCTGCCATGCTAGCTTGCACTTGCTTAAATAATGCGTGAGAGGAGCGCCTGTGTGGCTCAGTCGGTTAAGCATCTGCCTTTGGCTCAGGTCATGATCCGGGGGTCCCAGGATCGAGCCCCGCATCAGGCCCCAAACTGAGCCCCACATCGGGCTCCCTGCTCAGTGGGGAGTCTGCTTCTCCCTCTCCCTCTGCCCCTTCCCCCTGCTCATGCTCTCTCTCTCTCAAAACATAAATAAAATCTTTAAAAAAAAAAAAATGCTTGAGAGCTAGTTGTTCTCGAGTTGTTCCTGTTTATATGTCTTGTCTCAACCAGACTGTAATCTCCCCGCTTGGGGAGAGGGACCTCTTCTGACAAATATACCGGTCACTGGTGCTCAGCACAGCACTGGACAGGGAGGTCAGCTCTTTATGCTTTGAATAAATAAATTACCATGTTTGTTATCGAACTAACAATCAAGGAATTTTATCATCTAAAGACATCTTGCTGAAATCGAAAATGTTCCATAGCTCTTTCCTTTGGGTTTATAGGCTATCCCGGGTAGAGCAAAACTAGGTAACTAATGTATGTAAAATGCCCAGTGCAACAGTGGGCATCACTAGAAAGAATCAATTATACACGGGGGGGGGGATGCATGTGCATGCACATGCGTGTGTGTATACATGTGTTTATGTGTATTGACTACGAAGGGCACACTACAGTATAAAGTTTATCTTATCTGTATTTGCATCAAAGCTGGATTTAGCTTCTTAAAGTCCGTTTTTCTCTTCTTTAGGCCTTCTGAAGATTCATGCACCAAATAACTAAATTACGTCTTGGTAGCTAAACAAATTATGCAAAATTATACGCCATGAATATTTTATAATTCTAAACCCTGAAGCCAGACTCCAGACAGTTTTATGTCTGCAGCAACCCAGATCATACCCCTATGAATTCTGCTAAAGACAAATGACTTCTTCCAAAAACTTAACTTTTTTTTTCTTGTTGCATTTCTCTTTAAGGATGTTTCGAAGGTTTTATTGTACATAGATAATGATAGTAAATGTGCTCCAGCTTCCTATTAGCTGGCTAAAATGAGCGATTGTGCCTTGCATAACTTAACTGTCTAAACACGCACAAAATTGATTAAGGTTAGCAGTACCCACCTCCCGCATGCATTGCACAGATATCATATGAATAAACAGCTGACAATCGTCCAGGGTTCAACTGGTTCCATATGCTTCCTTTTGTCCTCGAATGGTGAAATTGCCTACAAAACACATTTTTCTAATATAATGAGGTTTTAGTCGCTCAGAAGTGAGAGAGGCTTGCCGCTCTGTGTGAGCTCAGTATTAAGGAAGATCAGAACTGCTTAGACGTTACAGTTGGTTTCTTTCTCCTTCTTTCTCAATTACCTTGGCTAGTTTTGATCTTCCACTTCTGGTCCTAAAAGAAAGGTTCCCAAAGAGGCCGGCAGAAGAAAATGAGGGAGCTGTTAACAAGGATCTGCTGGCCCCTCTCCTCGCCTCCCTGGATGCTGAGTCTTGCAGGTTAACGCTTCCAATGGAGCCATTTAAAATGGCCACGATGCCCTTGGAGGAGGGCGGGGGAGATCTTTCACTTCCCCACTCCCTCTGCCTGTTTTGTAGGCTCAGAGAGGAACTGAATAGAACTGGAAAAACTGCACATGCTTCTAGCCAGAGGCTGACAAGGAACATGAGGACATGGAGACAGTTGATTTTGTTGGGGCGGTGATTCTGGGACACTGCCTCTTTTTTTTTTTTTTATCATTATTTCTGTTACTCTTACGATTTCATTCATACGATAAACAAATAAAATTTGTTTCAAAGTATTGCTGACTCATGGTGGTACCCCCAGAAGTCCTAAGCATCGTTCCTGTCTAATCAGCAGGCTGGGTTTCCAGAGATAGTGTTTCCATCTTTTTTCCCAGAAAAGGGCAAAGGAAAAAAACAAAGGAAAACAGATTTGTTAACTCAGAGGCCACTGGGAAGATCCCTGACTGCCCTCTGTGATGGCCCAATTCTGGGCACAATCCCCAGAATGTGTCCAGGAACAGGCTACACTGGAGATTGGAAGGCACCCATGAGGGGGGATCATCTCTCACCTCTCCTGTCAAGCGAGCCCAAAGCTGGAAGTAACAGAGTAGGGGGGCGGGAGTAGCAGCTCTGGGTTGGTGGAAAGAGCACAGGCTCCAGGAACGTGGGGAGGAATCCCTAGTCCACATCCTTAATCTTTATGTGCCATTTATTAGCCACAAGATCTTTAACCAGTTGCTTAAGCCTGGCTGAGCCTCAGTGTTTCTAGCTTTAAAATGGGTATAGGTTCTCCTCATTTCCCAGATGGCTAGAAGACTGAAACTAAAGAGTTGCTTGGAAGAGCTGAATACAGTGTCCAGAGTGCAGCAAATGCTCAACAGCTGAGGGGGCTTTGAAGATGAGTCCCATCTTAACTGATTCTCTCCCTCCCATAGTGACCCCACTGTCCCCTGGCTGTGAGACACACACATACTGCCCACGTGCTCTTCTCAGGGACTTTCCACTCTCCTTCCCTCACTTTTGGAAACTGACTTGGAAAAGGATTTCATAAAAGCATTCATACTCAAGAGTGAATGTCTAATAAGTTTTCCCTTTTCTAGGAGTATCGCATTTTTAAGGATTTTTTTTTTTATTCATTTGAGAAAGAGAGAGAGCACAAGCGGGGGGCAGACAGAGGGAGAAGCAGACTCCCCACTGAGCAGGGAGCCCAACACGGGACTCCAACCCAGGACCCCAAGATCATGACCTGAGCCGAAGGCAGACACTTAACCGTCTGAGCCACCCAGTTGCCCCAGGAGTATTGCATTTTAATCGGGAATTAAAATTATTTTTAAAAGTGCAATTTTAGTCTCAGCAAGCTAATAGGGGAGGTATGTTGCTTTGGTTTGTTTGTTTGTTTGTTTGTTTGCAGAAGAGGTAAAAAGGAATTCTTCAGAGAGCCCTTAAAATTATGCAAAGAGGTGTCTCTTTAAATGGCTGGTTGAGACTCTAAATTTACCTACCAGTTTATAGAAACACAGAGGATAGAGGAACATGATGAATGTCACTAAGAGAATGCAACCAGCAAAATCTAGACTGAGAGTTTCTATTTTCTACAATACAAATAATATTTTTTAGAAATTAATTGCAAGGAAGAGAAAGAGATGTTGGGGAAACCTGTAAATTAAGAGGCATAAAACACATATTTAACCAATCACAAGTTGTGGACCTTGGTTGGAGCCTAACTAAAAACAACAAATTATAAAAATGAAAATTATGACATTTATGAGACAATTGGAAAGTTAAAGTTTAATTTAATTGGATGTCTGAGGATTTTAAGATAATTGTTAATTTAATTTAGTGTGATAATATTGTGGTAGTTTAAAAACAGAGACCGTATTTTTTAAAAAGATTTATTTATTTTAGAGGGAGTGGGAGGGGCAGAAGGAGCTGGAGAGAGAGAATCTCAAGTAGACTCTGCAGAACCTGATGCGGGGCTTGAGCCCACCACCCCGAGATCACAACCCGAGCCGAAATCGAGAGTTGGACACTTAACTGACTGAGCCACCCAGGTGCCCCAAGGAGTCCTTGTTTTTGATATACATAGTGAAATAGTTACTAATAAAAAGATCTGTGATGGTTAATTTTGTGTCACCTCGGCTAGGCTATGGCGCCCAGCTGTTTGGCCAAACACCAGTCTAGTTGTTGCTGTGTGGATATTTTTCAGATGTGACCAATACTTAAATCCGTAGATTTTTAGTAAAGCTCATTACCCGCCATAATGTGGGTGGGCCTCGCCTAATCACTCGAAGGCCTTTAACCCGAAGACTGAGTTTATAGACCAAGAAGCAATTCTGCCTCAGGACGCCAATTAGAAGAAGCCCTGCCTGAGTTTCCAGCCTGCAGAATTCAGACTCAAGTCTGCAATGTCAACTCTTACCTGAATGTCCAGCCCCCACAACTGAATGAGCCAATTCCTTAAAATAAATCTGGGTAGAGAGAAAAATCCTGTGGTTTTGTTTTTCGGGAGAACCCTGACTAATTTGTGATCTTTTATCTGAGATTTGCTTCAAAATAATATGATAAATGGTGGAGAGTGGATCAGTGGGTAGACAGGGAAAGACTGACCATAAGTTAATAGTTTTGGGGTCTGGGTGATGGGTACTTTTGAAAACAGGAGTAATAGTTTCTAACTTTATGTACCTTCAAAATTCTCCATAATAAAACAACAACAACAAAATACTCTTCTTCCATGTAATTATTGCCAAGGGTCATTTGCAAAGTGTCAAGAGCTATGTAAGGCAGATTTTTTAACCCAGCTCTGTCCAGTATTTATAAGCTCCCTCCTCCCACCACACTCCAAGGCCACCCCTACAGTGTTTTCAGGGATGACTTCTGAAAGCAAAGGCAGCTAGACTTTGGCAAGATCGGGGAGAACCTCCACTCAGAGGAGGGACCTGAGAGAGACCAGGGCTCACTGCAGGTCAGGTCACTCAGCTCCTGAAAGAGGCCAAACTGTTTCTAGAATCTTGTTCTCTGCACGCCCATCTGGAGCTGTCCTACAAACACTCTTGTTTCCCTGAAAGGGTATTTGATCACACAGTGCAGGGAGGAGAGAAGCCAGGGCTCTCCTCTCCTGAGACGTTTCCTGTCACGCCACCCCATCCCTAGCACACGGTAGCCCTGGCTCTCCTTCTGGCCCCTCTTCATTTGTAATGAACGATTTCAGGCATGCTGAAGAGTATACCAATAAAATCATGGGTAATTTCCCACCCAGCAGAAAAAAGTAAACAGGACAGGCTCAGCTGAAGACTTTGAGCCCGGCGTAGACTCCCTTCCTCGTCCCTCCCTCCCCAGAGGTAACTGCTCTCTTAACGTCAGTCATTTTCTCTTTTCTTTAAGGAGGAGGAAAAAAAAAAAAGGAGGATCAGTTGTTTTGGTTTTATTTTTTAAATTACCGTGGGTTTTTAAAAATGTTCTCACGACATATATGCTATCCCTAAACAATATCCAGTATAATTATTATTGATGTTTTACATTTTTACAAATGTGTTCATATAGTAGGTAGCCCCGTGCACCCTGCTGTCTTCACTCAGCTCTAGGTCTGTGAGAGGCATCCACGGCAACCCGCGTGCGTCCAGTCCATCCATTTTCGCACTGCTGAATTGCATTCTGTCATAGGCATGTCCCACAATTTATTGATCCATCCCTTGGCTGATAGACATTTAGGGTACTTTCAATTTTTCTTTTTGACGAACAGGTAGCATGAACATTTTTGCACTTTCCTCATGCAGAGCCGAGAGCCTTTCTCTAGGACTTTTTCCCACTCCGTTGTTTCCCCACCAAGTTCAGGGGTGCAACCCTGACAGCTCAGGCGCGACTCCTTCCCTGGGTTAAGTGCTTGCTCTCTGCCTCCCTGGCAAGGTGAGGTAGCCTTCGGGCAGTTACCTAATGAATTCAGGCAGGCATCACTTGATAAATGAACATTTCCTCATAGTGTCTTGCTGTAAGAACAGGTTTGGGGAACTTAGTTATCTGAATAATTGCCCTGTCTAGACTCAACCGCCACTTCCCTGAAGTTCTTGGCAGTATCCAAAAGGGGTCAGCGCTAATAGAACACAGTTAAATATAGACATCTAGGAATAAAAGGCCTAATTAAGAACCAGGAAGTTGCTCTTGGGAAATTTAAAAAGTTTGCCAAGGCATCCTTAGCTGTGCCAAAGCCTAATTTGGCAAGGAAATGCTCATGAGAGCCCCAAGTTGAGGGGGGGGAAAGAAGCAGATTTATCCCCTAAATCACTAGGGCTTGCTGGCTGGCTGCTTCTTGGGTTTGCCCCCAGGTCATACTCCCTCGGACAGGGAGGAAAGAAAGCCACCACAAGGCAATTGGATTCGATTTCCTCCCCTGTCAGAGTCCTTCTAATTTCTCGAAACTACTAATTTACCAGATGGAAGAATTTCGGACCCTGAGATACCTTTCCAGTTCTAAGTGCATTTCTCCTTACCTTTATGCCATCTGTGAGGAAAAAAATTGCCTCTCTATTGGAGATAACACAGTGGAAACCCCTTTGTCATCCTGATGTGAGTAAACAGGGTGAAGTGCCGTACTCTTGCTTGTCAGCTTTTAATGGACTTCTGCTATATTTTACTAATATCGTTTGACAAACTCTGCATGCTAATCTGGATTTGTGGCCATGTTTCTAGTACCTACTCAAGAATTATAAATTAGCTTGAGTTTGGGCGCCTGGCAGCCTTGGTCTGTGGAACATGTGATTCTTGATCTCGGGGTGGTGAGTTCGAGCCCCACGCTGGGTGTAGGATTACTTAAAAAAAATTTTTTTTTAATTGGCTTGTGTTAGGGATGCTCGATCTTCATACAAATATAAATGATACTCCAAATTGAAACTCCAGAAGACAGCCTTGATACAAAATATAAAACTGTCATTTTTGTCTACTCAACAGCCAACCTAGGGAGGCTGCTTTGGGCAGCACAAATGTGGTTCTGAACCACCTCAGCTGGTGTGACCTCACCTGTAAAATGGGGTTGTCTGTCTCCTAGGGTTCCTGCTCGGATCAATGAAGAGAATGTACTGGAAAGCACTTTGAAAAATACAAAGTGCAATTCAAATGGATTATTGACAGCCCTTTGTTAAGTGTTCGTTTGATTGCTGAATGTCCTTGAACACAATGAAGCATAATTTCTTATAAACCGTTTTATAACTCAGACCTTTTCACTAATTCAGAATGACCTTCTCTCCAAGCAGTTCAGCTCCTGTGGTTTTATTCCGCAGCCCAGGAAGCTGCCGTGGAGAATCTTGTAAAGGAAAGGGCTTTAGAGGTCCCATCGTGCCCCATCTCAGCCCCACCTCAGTGGGGCTCATCTCTCCATCCCACCCCCCACCCCACCCCAGGTAATCCTCATACCCTCAGATTGGACATCTCTGATGAGGACAGCTCCCCGGGGGCACGCAACAGCCCCTCCGACGGAAGGTAGGGTACCAAAGTGAACTCCAGGGAGTCCAAGTCACCTCCGCCCACCAGCCCCAGGCCAGGGGTTGGCAGACTATGGCCTATGGGCCAAATCCACCCAAGGCCTGGCTTTCACTGTCTGTGAGACAAGAATGGTTTTTACATTTTTAAACAGTCAAAAAAAAATTGAATAGTATTTTATGACGCGTGAAAATTAGGCAAAATTCAGACTTCAGTACCCATACATAAAGTTTTATTGAAACACAGTACATTTGTTTTCATGTTGTCTGTGACCGCTTTCACACTGCAACAGCAGAGCTGAGCAGTTGCAACCCAGAATTTATGGCCCGCAAAGCCCAAGATATTTGCTATCTGTTCCTTTACAGAGAAACGTTGCCAACCCCAATTTTACGTTGGCAATCTTAACCCCTTTTTAAATGTGTGAATGTTTTCCTGCTATTGACTCATTCTACCAATCCTTTTTAAGGGCCTATTATGGTCCAGGTGCTGTGCTGGGCACCGGGGATATTTCAAAAACGTGTGACTAGACCTTAAATGTTCTCACCACACACACACACACACACACACACACACACGTACACGCACACGCACACGCACACACACACACACACACACACACACTACACAGAGATACCATAGGGATTCAGAGGGAGCATTTCAGAAAGATTTCACAAAAGGAAATTTGAGCTTGAATGGGTTAGGTTTTGGAGAGTTGGAGAGAATTAAGAGTTTTTTAGCAAGAAAATATCCCATTAAAGTCACAGAGTCGGGAAAGCTCGTGATGTGTTCTGAGAACCCAGTAGTTCATCCAATACGTTAAGAAGGCTGCCGGTGTGGCAGGCATGAGTCTAGGTCCCGAGATACACCAGTGGGCAAAATAAGAACCCCCACTCTGGTGTAGATGACATTCAAGTGACCATGAGCTTGGAGTAAAAGGTTCATAGAGGACAAGAAGGGACCCAAGGTTGAAAGCAGGTAACAGACAGGAATGGAACACCCACCTGAGGAAGCCCCCTAACCTGCTGGCTCAACAGAATTACAACCAGAAATACATGGTACCTGGCCCTGCTCTTATGTTATGGCCTCAGACTCTGGCCTGGGACATTCAACGTTCCAGAGCCTCAGTCTCGTCTTCCAAATCAGGGGGTAGGATCAGATCTAACTCAAGAATTCAATGATGGTGGTTACATCTTGGTTTTCTTTTCTTTTCTTTTCTTTTCTTTTCTTTTCTTTTCTTTTTAAAGATTTTATTTATTTATTTGAAAGAGAGAGCACAAGCAAAGGGAGAGGGAGAAGCAGACTCCCCATTGAGCAGGACGCCTGACATGGGGCTAGATCCCAGGACCCTGGAATCATGAGCTGAGCCAAAGGCAGACGCTTAACCGACTGAGCCACCCAGGCGCCCCCATCTTGGTTTTCAAATAACAAAATTTCTGGGATTTGCAGGGGAAAAGATCTAGATAGCTATTAATTTTGGTTTTGTTTACAAGTTGCAGTTGTGTTTATTTTTCTTATTTTGGGAATTAAAGCTCTCCAAGTGTGTTTTTCTTTAAAAAAAAAAAAAAATGGTAGGATTACATGGTCCCTAACTGCAAGGATCTACAATCCCATGGAAAAGAGATGCACACAGTGATTAAGAGCATGGACCCTGGAGCCAGACCGCCTGGACTTGGACTCCCCAGCTCCGCGCTGGCCAGCAGTGCCGTGTGAGTAAGGGGGGTTACGTGCCCACCTGAGCCTCCATTTCCTCGTGAAACGGGAACAGTAATGGTATTGACATAAAAGGCTACTGTGAAGATTAAGTTAGGCAATACGTTTAAAGGGCCTACAACAGTGCCGGGCTGTCAGTCAGTGTCCATGGACGTTATTATTATATAGCCGAACGAATAAAGGGGACAGAGAGTAGTGGAGGCAGCAATCAAAGTCTGTAAGGGAAGAACGGCATTACAAAGTGGGGAGGATTGCTTCTATCTGACAAATAGGAGGGTTAAGTGAGGCTTCGTGGGGGCTGGAGTGCTGGAGAACGAACAGGTGCTTTCCCAGCAGACGAGTGGGATGACAGTATTTTAAGGAAAGAAAACTGCATGAGGAAAGATGGCCCAGACCAATTTCACCTTCTCCACCCCCATCCTCTCCGCTGCTCATCTCCCCAAGTAGGACTCCTTCCATCCCTCACCCCACCATTGCCACTGGCTGCTCAAGACAGATACACAGAGGTCTTCCTTGTCTCCCTCTCCAGCTCCTGCCCCAAGTGTGGCTGAGTCTACCTCCCATGCATCTTCCAAGTCCATCTTCTCTCCCTGTCTCCTGCACCTCTGCGTCTCTCTATATCCCTAGATCTCCCTATAGTTCTATATCCCTCTAAGGGATTCTGCCCTTGCTCCTAGCATCGAATCCCACTTCCTGACCCTATGGAATCAGTCCTCTCCCACCCCCGAATCCCAGTCAGCCCAGCTTTCTTTGGTATTCCCAGAAGCTTGCTGTTTCCTCTGTCTGGAATGTTCCTTCCTGCTCTCTCTCCCAGTCTTCCTGAGACTAGCAGTACTCATCTTTCACGTGGCAGTTTTGATGCCACCTCCTCGAGGACATGTCCCTGACTCTTGCACTTGGCCGCTACCCTCTCTGGGTACTCTGCCCTTACCACAGTCAAAATCAATCAATTATTTGTGCACTTGAGCTTCATCTGTAAATTCCGTGAAAGCAGGGATTTTTTTTTTAAATCTGTTTTGTTTTTGTTTTTTTTGCATTGGTATATGACCAGCACCCAAAACAGTGACTGACAGATAGCTAGGCACTCAGACAATATGTGTTGAGTGATTATCTTTTCCTAACTAGGCAGTGAGTACCACACAGCCTGGGCTATGTCAGTCTGACATGCTCAGAGCCTACCTAGCTCCTGCTTGGCTTGTACTAGACACACTGCAAATATTTGTTGGACAAGTGAATAAATAAGTCAATAGCTTCAAAAATAGAGCTCCAAATGCATTCCCAGATTGGTTCTGATACTCTGATTTGTGGTCTGAATAGCAAGGAGCAAAGCCTCCTTCACCTGGGGAGAGATGTACACCATGCTCCTGTTAGCATAGCCTAAAAGGGCAGGAACTAATCCAACGGTGGCATCTCAGAAACAGAGAGGGTCTTGTGGTTGATTTCGTTCAGTCTCCATTGGATGTTTGAATCCTTCCCTCATCACTCCTTCATTCAGCCTAAGCTTGAACACCTCCAGAAGCAAGAGCTCACTCCTCATTCCTGAGGACACCAATCCCATCTTCTGTCACTCCTGTTTGATGGAAGTTCTTTGTGAGCCTGAAGCAAGAGCTGGTCCCGTGTAGCTTCCATTGGCGGACCCTCACTCTAGTCTCTATGACACAGATTTTTAAACTATGAATTTCAACCCATTAATAAGTCAGGATATCAATTTAATGGGCTCAACAAACGTTTTTTAATGAAAAAGAATGGAACAAAATAGAATACAATGGCAAATATCAAAGTAAAGTGAACATAGTAAAGGCAATAATGCTTTCTGGAATGCTTATTTCAGGTTTAAGTGTGTATTTCTGTGTCTTCTGGGTGGAGATATAAAATGTAGTTCTTCCTATAGGTAACAGCCAAGCGAGTCTGCGAGCCACTGTCCTGGAGAATTAACAGACATGTGCCCTCACATGATGGCCCTTGCAGCGTGTCAAGACCAGTCAAGATGGCCTCTTCCCCGCAGAACAGCTCTAGCTTCTTTCCTCCCTTGTCCCCCATGTGATGCGTTTGTCAGCTACTTTCCCTTAGAACTTTGCCTGCGTCCCACTTCAAGAGTGGCTCTAGGACATGACGTTTAGTAGCATACTCTGCGGCCACAGGTCTCTCCCTCGCCGGCGTCGGTGCACATTTTGTAGTCCTAGTGTTTCCCTGAAAGTGAAGACCGTCAAAAAGCAGCCAAGTGGAGTTCTGTCTTCTCCCTTTACTCCATCGGATTACACGAGTGGCTCCAAGCAGCAGACAAAGCCCTTCTTGGGTTTTCTTGTTCCAAATCTCATTTTAGCTACGATATTCTCCCAAGATGGACCCAACTCTAGTTAGTGGGGTTGTTTTATTTGGTCTTTGGGGCTGCCGTATCACACTAATGTCGCGGATCGCCCAACTCTTCCATAGCCATGTCTATTCTAGCCTGTACTTAGGTAGGGCTCTCGGGGGAAGGGGAGACCATTTCAATCTTTAATTTACCCAATTAAATTGCTTCTTGTTGGCCTCAGTCTGTATCTCTGATGGTGTCATTTTGGATCCCGATGATTCCATCGCATGCGTTCACCATCTCTCCCTCCGACTTGGGCTATTTGAGCCAGTTAGCGTAACTGAGAGAGCAATGGCTCTGAATCAGACGGTCTGAAGTTCAAATCCCCAGTCTCTGGCTGTGTTTCAGTGTGCCCGTGGGAAAGTTACTTCATCTCTCTGTAAAATAATACCTCACAGAGTTTTAGAAAAATCAAGTGATATTTTATATATATTACATGACACAGAGTGGGCATGTCATAAATGGTAGTCATGAGCAAAAATAATATTTGCCCCGGACAAAGGGGGACAGAGCTTCCTCTCCCACCGCTAGAAACTCCCCGACTGAGGTTTCCCATTATCACTGCCCTTTATAGACCTTCCAACAGTTTCCAAGTTTCTTACCTATTTGTGAATCCAGCCCCCCTTTTTTTCTCATCTTCAGCAACATCATGAGAGGTTTATCATACTCTTTGCTGAAACCCAAACACAGAGTTCAGTGGACTTCTCAGGACTCTTGGCCCAAGAATACCAAAGGACAAGGAAGGATGAGGAAGGGGGGAGAAGTGTGATTAAGCCTGATGGGGCTTGATCCTTGTCACCCAGTGTTGTGTCCTAGTGATTACCACATTCTCTTCAAGACGCTCACAAAGTAACCCTTCTAGAACCAATTTTTTCCAAGACGGACCACATGCTAACCTGTCTGTAGTCTATAAAGTCAACTTCTTTTCCCTTTCTGAAAATGAGCAAATGGGCTCGCCAGCATTTTTTTACAACACGCCTTCTTTTCTTTAAGATTCTTCTAATTTCAACCCATCACAGCTTGCAGAATCTCGTCTGCAAGTGGCCTCAGTACTTCGCCACCTATCATTTATTCCAGAGATCCGATTTCATTTAGAGCAACTACACGTTTCCTAAAAGCTTGTTGGCTTCCACTGCCACGTATCAGAGCCCATCCTTCCTCTGCATTCTCCTGGTCAGAGAAAACAGGCAAAAACACGTCTCCCAGAACCCCGCCTTCTCCGGGCCAACTACAGTTTGGCCACCACGTGCAGGGACTGGGGCTGTCCCCCTTACCCCCCAAAACCTCTCTTTTTGTGGTCCCAGGTGTTTTTTGACTGCCTCGATTGTTTTAGACTTTCACTTTTCTGATACTCTTCTTGTGATCACTCTTGGCCATGTGCTTGCCTTGTGGTTTGAGTTTGTGTCCCGTCATACCCAGGTTTTCCCTTCTTGCCTAACAAGAACCCTAAGGTGACACAGCTACTTTCTTCTTTTGGACAGACTATCAGATCTAAAGGAGTGATTCGTCCTGTTGCTTCCTATCCCTTTGGGAGGCCAATACACAACCCAATGAGCTTATCAGAAGACTGCCGATTGCCACTGGGCAAACTGCAGAGCAAAAGTTTGGCATCTTTTTTTGGTTTTTCTAAAAAAAACTCGTTAGGAATAATAATAAGAGTTGTTAAATATTACTGAGCATTTATTTATTTATTTTTGGCCAGGCTATTTTCTAAGCACTGGAAATGCGTTATTTTATTTCATCTTCCCAACAACCCTTCTGGCAGGACTTATTATTACGTCCACTTTACAGGTGAGAACACCGAGGCACAGAGAGGTGAAGACATGTGTCTGTGGTCAGAGAAGAAGTAAATGACAGAACCAGGATTGAAGCGCAAGCCTACCCAATGCCATAGTCTCCGTTCTTGCCTGCCACATCATAACAACAGGTGTCCCTGACCTTGTAATTAGTCCACTGGCCTTTTTCAATCTATGCTGGACCATATATTTATCTCCATCAAATATTATTCCTGCCTGTCTCACCTGGGACTTGGAATGTATAAATGTCTTTTTGAACTTTGATTACCTATACATTCACTTTCATGCCAGGAACTTCTGCTCTCTCTAACTTCCTCTGTTATGCTTCTTATGACCACGTGGCACTGCAATCATTTCTTTACACGTCTGTGAGCTCCCTGATATGATAGGCTATTACTTATTCATTTTTGTGTCTGCTGAATGAATGAACAAATGAATGAATGAATGAATGAATTCTATGTGTTCATTCACATTATCAATTTGAAATATGTTGAGTAGGCTGACCTTAAGGGGAAAATCCCAGTATCTGTGTTCTTTCAAGAATGATGCTTTATTTTCCCAGTGGGGCTGACCTTTCTGAGCAGGCTGGTGGCGGAATGGCATAAAAATCCCTCTTCTCACGAATTCTCACACATGCCTGCAATAGCATAATGAAAGATTTATCCATTGGACTTATGTCTTACAGCCATTTATACCTCAGTCCCCGCTCCTTCAAAGAAGGAAGATTTCATAGAGCCATGAGGAGGAAGCATGAGGTCTGCGGACATTGAGCAGAGGAACACAGAGAACCTTCCAGAAGGGCCCAGAGCTAATCCAGTGTGCTGCCGGTAGAGACCCCGAGTTCCACAAGCAGAAGCCCTTAATAATTTAAAAAAAAAGAAAAGGACCCAGAAGTGTCCTAGGGACTCTCAAAACACTTTCACTTTCAATAAGATGTAGGCTCCTTATTTTAAAGCAGGAAACTTAAACACAATCAGCTCCTTTAAGAATGAAAGTCTTTATCAAAGCAGTTCTTTAAGAAAATAGCCTCAAAGGCCTTGGTAAAAACCTGAGGAATTAGAACAAATGAGGTCAGTGTCATATGTGTTGTGCGTGTCTATGAAGATGTGATCCAAACTGAATTATACTTACCCGCGAAGCACTGAGTGGGTGGACGTGACCAGCTGCACCCCAAAGTGCCTGCTTCTGAGAGGCTATCTCTGGCTTGATCTTGGCCCAGTGCCCACCCCTCATCTCAGCACATTTCTGACTTCCCCAGCCATCCACTCCCGGTGCTGGCTTAGAAAGAAAAGGCTGCTGTTATCTTAAGTGAGCAATTTAGCCCTTATTTAGGCATTTCCTTAAAAAACAGGTTACATCAGCTTGTTGGGTGGCAGATCCCAGCCCCTCGCCTGGTTTTTGCTGCTGACTCTCTTTAGGGATCTGGGGTCAGCGGTTTCGGCTTCCTTGGCCTCAGTTTCTGCATCTGGGCTTAGGGATCGGGAGCAGGGGACCAGGAAGTGGTTATTTCATTAGCAGAGTGCTTTATACCATTTCATTACTCCATGAGCATCCTCCTGCCTTGCTTCCTCACTGGCATATTTTGAGACTAATGAGATAATGGACTGCAAGTGGTTGGACAAGCCCCTCGGAGGGAGATAGTGCCCAGGACACTAGCCTCACTTCCTCCTAAAGTAATTCTGGTTATCATCAATGCTCACGGGTGGAGATCTAAGGAGTGACCTCACGTGGTGGCCACAAGCCACACACGTTGCCTCCAAGTCAATTATCACAAGAAACAATCATGTTATTTACCCGTTTCATTCTGATCCTCAAAGCAAATGGATAAAGGAAATCTATGGCAACTCGGTATGAAACCCAGAATCTCCTATCTTTAAATGACAAATAGTAAATAAATACGAAACAGAAACCCATTCAATTCTGACCCGGAAGCAAGAGGTTGCATAATGTACTTGCAGTTAAGTGTGCTTAAAAAAAAAAAAAAATCCACATCCACATTGAAAAAAAATCCATTTGTGCACAGGATAAAATATTAGTAAGGTATGCTCATCTTCCTGGATACCTCTGATTAAGCACACCACTGTAAAGGGAGTTCACTGGGCACCGCATAAAATGAAAGGAAGGGACCTGGTTCTTTAATAAGCTCACTGAGATCACCTTAATTAACTGATCAATTTGGAGTGGGGGTAGATTAGAGAATCCATTCAAGTGTCTCTTTGATGAAATTGACAGGTGAGTTTGGTGCAATAGGTGGGGAGAAATGAGAGAGAAATGAACCTCAAACAAGTAATTCCTTCCAGGTCTCTGGTTGGTGGATTTTGAGGACAGCCCCCTCTCCAGTCTCACAGCGTTGCAAAATTTAACCGTTTCTCTGTGTTCTGCTGAAATACTTCATTTCGGAGTCCCGGGAAGTGATTTTGTCTTCTGTTCATTTGTATTAGGAACTTAGTGACTGACATCCGAGCAGTGCAGGCGATGGGAATTAGGGAAATGATGTTAGAGCTGTTTAGATTTCTGCTTTTCGTTCTACAAATATAAGGGGAAGATTTTAAATATTAGATGGCGGAAATAAAATATGGATAAAGAGGTATTCACACCAGGTCTTTATGGATTAATAATTGCAAACCTTTTCTAAGTCTTTCTCTTCATTATGTCTCAAATATTGAAGCTGCCTCTCTCCAGTTCTTATGGCTATGTTCGCCTCTGTAGGATTATGTGAGGTAAAGAGCTCCCACTATGGCTCTCAGCCCTGGGGTCCCAACAGCTGGGAAGTGTATGGCAAGTGAATGGAATAATCCATTTCAAATAATGAAAAGCTGAAGTTTATCAATGACTTACTATCCAGAATATAAACAGAATGTTTCAAGGTTATCACCATAAGGATACCTCTCACTTAACCGAATTCCAGTGTGATCTTACTTCCTTTCCTTCTCTTTTGGGTCACAGAGTTGAATTAATTCTACTCTTCAGTTCATAGTGCACTCATCAATCCATAAGAGGCCTCTCTTTCATTTTATTGTGGTTTTCTCTCCTACTTCCTGATCCTCACTCCAGTCTCCCCCTGTTCCAGACCCCTCACTCCTTTATTTAGACATATGTGGATATTTGAATAATATATAGTATTGCTTCGTGTGTGCATGTTCCATTACCAAAGACAATGTCCTATAAATCTCATTTTCTTTCCTGCTTTTTTCATTCAACTCAATGCTTTTGCAATCCATCCTTGTTGTTTTATGTAAATCTAATTATTACTGCTGAAAGGCTTACATAAAACCACAGATGCTTGGCCACTGTCCTAGGGACAGACTCCTGGTTGACTCCATCCCTTACTATATCACAGCTGGTGCCGTGGGAGCACACACGGGGCTGTCCCCTCACAGATTGGGGGAAACCCGTCTCTGGAGTCTACAGAGGAGTGGGCTCGCTGAAGCCCAGGCTATTACAATCCCCCCAGCAGGGCCAGAGGGTTCCCATTGCCCTGAATCTCTTTCAACAGTTGGTATTGCTAAGATTTCCAAATTTTGACGGTCTGATGGTTTTGAAGTGGACTGCATTGTAATTTAAATTCGCATGGCACTGATGACTAGCGAAGTGAGCATCTCTCCATATGCTTATTTGAATTTGGATTTCTTCTACTATGAACTGCCCATATCTTTGCCCATATTTTTCCTACATGGGTTTCTTATATTTTTCTTGCCAACCTGTAGGAGTTCCTTAGGGCATTAATTCCTTGTTGATTTTGGACACTGCAAACATCTTTCCACAATGCCTTCTGCCAGGTAGGTTAACTGTTTTCAACGGAAATCCTTATGTTTGATATAGCCCATACCCATCAATTTTGGGTTTTATGTTGTTTGGGTCTTGGTTAAGAAATTTGCTCCATACCCCAGAGCCACAAAGATATTCTTATACGTTCTCTTCTATAGGATGTGTTTATACTTCCCTTCATACTTAGGTTTTCCATCCATTTGGAATTTTTTTTGTATACGTTATAAGATAGGAATCCAACACTTTTTTTCCCATAGTGAGTCAGTTTCCCCAACACTATCCACTCAACGATCTATCTTCCTCCCACTGATTTGGGAAGAAGTTTTCTTATGTACCAGCTTCCCATGGGTACATGGTTAGGTCTCTGGGCTCCCTGTTCTCTCATTCTGGTCTGGTCAGTTTGCCTGTTCCTGAACCACTACCTCACAATTTTATTGTGATGGTTTTGAAATATGTCTTAGTCAATGTGTTTCTTTAAGTGAGAGATAAAGTAGGGTTAGTAGACTAGGAATTATATATAATCCCACAGACTCTCTTATCCTTTTGCTAAGCCATGATTCCCACACTGGTCGCCCATGGGAAGGTATCCTACATGTAAATGTCATCTGTAACGTACGCCAAAGTGGGGAAAAAAACTAAAACGTCTGAGAGACCATCTGTTTGCCCTCCACAATTCTTTGGGACTAAAATTGCAAGTCTTTCAAAATAAGAAAGGGAATCAATAATTTTTACTCTTAAACTTGAAAATCTATAAGATGATTCTTCTATAGGAATTAAAGATCTTCAGGAATGATATTCCTCCAAGATTTACGAGGAGCGTAATATGTATGAGGTCATCAAGGGGCAAAGTGGTTAGTAGTTTGCTCCATTCCAACAGCCAATCTGTAATGGGCCTGAAACTGGAACCTCAGATCTCCTGGGACTTTCTTGTCAACTTTACAGATAGATACCTCCTGTCTCCTGTGGGCTAGGCATTGTCACATGGAATGGAAAAAGGAGTGAACAAACACAGTTTCTGCCCACATATTAGTCAGTCGGTGACTTGCCTGGAGCCTGCGTCTGCATCCTCACTCACGGAAGGATAGGCCTATTACGAAGTCAGACAATTTTCAGTCTGTCCTATCAGCCAGAAGCCAAGTCAAATACATTTTACACACACCAGCTGATAATCAGCTCAAAATTCTAAATAGATCCTGCCATGGTGCACTTACTGGCCAAATATAGACCTAGTCTATAACTCAGATAAGACAAAATGGCATGCCAAGAATGTCCTTCGGAAACAGGAATTAGATAGAAACTACAAAAGAATTTCTGGATACGCACAGTTGAGGAATTTCCAGATGAAAGAAAGGGTGAATATTCAAGCTCAGGAAAAAAGGGAGGAAATGAAGGAGAAAGAAAGGTTAGATAACAATATAACATATTATTTAAGAGTTTAAAGCCTCGAGCCAGACTGCTTGGATTTAAATCACCCCTTTTCCACTTAAATAGCTATGAAGCCTTAGGCAGTATTTTTAATCTCTCCATGCTTTGGTTTCCTCATCTGCAAAATGAAAATAGAAATGAAACCTACCTCATAGGATTCTTGAGATGACTCAGTGAATTCATACATGGAAAAGCAATCGGAACAGTGTCTGTTACATATTAAGTAGTCAATGAATGTTATTATTATTATTATAACAGTATCATCTCATGTTTCTCAAATATCTGTATAGAAAAGTCTGTAAAGATAGAACATAAAATTGTAACTGTATGTCTCAAGAAGGTAAGATTACGGATTTTCCTTCTTCTTTCTCCTTATCTGCATTCTTCTAATTTTTCCAACCATGAAAATACATCGATTTCCTAATAAGGAGCAACAAGTTATTTTTAATTTTTGAAAAAAGATCTATGAGATGAGTAAGGGTAGGGGAGAATGCCACATCCATACAGCCAAGAGCTCCCTACAAACAAACAGTCTAGGAATGAAGCAACATTTATGAGTTATATCCCCAAATAAATAGGGAATTAGGGGGCTGATGAAGGAAGAAAAGGAAAATGGAGAAGAGTGAATTTCTCCTAATTTTTTATTTTGTGCTCAAGGTTAAGTTTCAGTACAGCAGCAAAACGGACAAAGAAATGAAGTGCTGTGAGAAGTCATAGGGACAAACATCAACTGGCTCTGGAGTTTTGAAAGGCATTGGATAATTTCATGACCATTAATAACATCTGCAGTCCTGCCAGGCAGGCTAATGGCAGGGGTAATTAGAGCTTGTGCTTTAAGACAGATGACTGTTGGTCAGAGCCAGGGAACAAGTCCAGCCCTGGGGCCACACTGCCCATGGTTACACAGGGCCAGCAGGGGGCAGGGCCTGGCCAGGAAGGACCCTACCTGATCATAGCAAAGGCTTGACCTGGACTGGCCTCTGTGGGTAGATGCTTAGCTCACAAAGGAAATAGTGGGTGTGGATGCAGCACAGGGCTTGGGTCTGGATATAAAACTGGCCCACACTAATGTCCTGTGATGAAATATTTTCATGCTCACATACCCAGAACTTAAGTTTACAAAAATACATTCAGTTCAAAGAAATTGTGAAATCAACTAGTAGTTACCCAGCAATAATTATGCACTGGTAGAGTGGTTTTCCAGTCATTCAAATTAAGTGACCATTTCGAGACCTGTTCTTTCTTCATGGACAGAACAAACGGTTTAATATGGATGTTTTGGTCTTTCTTCTCTAAACGGCTTAAGTTGTTCAGTTCTTTAATCAAGATGATATATATCTTTTCTAAAAGTTTTGTTATAAAACGCAAATATGTGTTTTCCAAGTGTAGTTTTCCATCTAGACTAGTCTTGAAATACTTCCTTCTATTCACAGGATGGTTCACAATAGAGAACATAAAGGAGAACACTTGCCATGCTACTTGGGAATTTGTCTCAATAATTTCTCCTGAGCAAAAAACCATAGTGAATGACTGTATCAATAGACTTCTGCATGAGTTTCCTCTCTTGGTGATATTAGACCTCATGCGGTGCTACACAATTCTAAAAGAAAATCCTAACCAACTTCCACTTAAACATTTCAGATGAAGAAAAGTGTTTATCTCAAATTTCTCTTGCAATGCCTCTAAAATGACAGAAAAGGAATTGAAAATGTTTAAAATCACACACAAAAAAAGGCCAAAAAAGACAAAAAACCCAGGAAAGGAGATGGCAGGACACCAGTGAGGTCAATGAAGCCTTACAAGAGAGAAAGCATAGGGATGGGGTTGGGGACTTCCTTTCCCAAAAGTGTGACAGACTAGACTTTCTGACAAACTGTATTGCCAGAATGCACTGAGATCTTACCTAAAGTACGTGCAACAAATGTAAGGAAAGGACATGGAAAATATGAGGGAGTTAAAAAAAATGGAAGACAAACTGAGAAGACATGCTAGAGTACTGTAAAGAGGCTAGAGAGAACAGAGGAAATGCAAATGTCACTAAACTAGCGAAAAGCATGAAGCTACTGGTCTAGGAAACAATTCATCTTAGAAGAAATTCACTGGTATTGATAATCTCCTCCTTTTTTAGCTGGGTGGTAAATGTATGGGTGGTCGTTACATTATTGTGCTTTTCATATACTTATTTATTAAATATAGTTTTCAAAATATACTCAAAATGACGTAATTTAATAAATTAAAGTATTTGGATAAACACGAACCACTTTGGCTTCAGCTTTCTGAACTTTGTGAAGTTCCTGCAGAAGAATGAGGAAGGGTTGGGAAGCCAACAGGAAGCAAGTCTCTGTGAACCAGGCCCCTAGACAGTCTCAATGGCTGGAATTACCACATATATGTGAAGGGAGAGGTGAGGAGGGAGGATGAAAATGAGATTTTAATAATCAAGCCCAGACTCCTTCCCCCAACAGACTCAGCCAGAAGGCTGTCCTTCCTTTACCTCAGGAGACTACAGGGTCAAAAGGGAGAAGTTGAGTCTAAAAGGTCTGGCTGTAGGGACACTGGATTTAGCTAGGAAATGTACCGAAAGCCCACTGTTTTAGGGGAGTTCTCCCCCACTCCATAACTCCTCACCTTGTTGAGCTCTCATAATTCCAGTTTCTATAATTATAACCACTTCTACTCTAACTCTAAGACAAGAGGTTAGAGGATAAGTGTCTGAAGAAATGGGCTGACTCAAAAGAAAACATCTATAGACATAGATGTTTATACATATATAGAATATTTCTATATAGAAAGAAATAGAAAAATATATTTCTCTCTATATAGAAATAGAAAACATCTATTTGGGGGGGGGTGGGAGGTCCACAGTGAAACGAGTAAGTTCCCACCTAACCATCTGTAGTAGTCTGCTCAGGCTGCCATAACGAAATAGCACGGACTGGGTGGCTTAAATAACAGACATTTATTTTCTCCCAGTCCTGGATCCTGGAAGTCCAGGATCAAGGTACCAGCAGGTTTTGTTTTTGGTGAGACTTCTCTCCTCAGCTTGCAGAAGCTGTCTTCTCACTCTGTCCTCACACAGCCTTTCCTCTGTGCACATGCAGAGAGAGCTCTCTGAGGTCTCTTCCTCTTCTTATAAGGACACAAGTCCTATCAAAGTAAGGTTTATCCTTATGACCTCATTTAACATTAACTACCTGCTAAAGGCTCTATCTCCAAATACGGTTACTTTGGGGGCTAAGCTTCCACATATGAATTTGGGGTGTTCACAATTCAGTTCATAACACCATCCTAATGTAAAGGAAGACTACCTACCCATAAGCCTTGCCCCCTCCCACCCAGAGCATCTCATCATCTCTTTTGTGCCTCAGTCTTAAAAGTAAACAAGTAGTCATGTATTAACAGACAGTTGAGGAAAGCTTCCAATATGAAAGTCATACACCAAAACAAACAAAAACAAGTAAGTTGAAGGGACTGAAACAAGACAGGACCAGAGCAAACTATAACAACAAACTATAATTAATATTAAAATAATATGAAAGACAATATTGTAACTATGAAGGACAAAATGTAATGAAAAGGAACTATAGAACAAGAAAGAGTTCTTTAAAATTAAAAATGTCATAGGAGGCATTTAAGAATTCAATAGACTTTCTACTGATGACAAACTTAAGGAGCTCTTCCAGGAAGTAGAACAAAAGAGATGAAAAGTTGTAGAGAAAAAATAAGAAAATGTAAGTATCAGTCAAGAGGTCCAACATGGAAATAGCAGGAGTTCTGAAAAGAGAAGAGAAAAACACAAAAGGAAGAAATTATTAAAGAAATAACCAAAAAAAAAAAATTCCCAAATTGAAGGGTACCAGTATCCAGCTTGAAAGAGCCCCAATATAAAGAGCCATCCCAAAGGAAGTAATGAGTGAAATTTCAATAAAATAAGGATAAAAAGAAGATCCTAAAAGCTTTGGTGCAAGGAGTAGGAGGAAGAGGTCACATATCAAGAATCAGGAATGAGAATGTTATCAGACTTTTCAATGGCCACAATGAAACTTTATAGATAGTGGAGCAATGCCTTCAAAAAACTGGGAAGAAATTCCCTACCTAGAGCTTTATATCCAGTCAAATTATCAATCAAATGTGAGCACAGAATAAGTTTATTTCAAACATGCAAATTATTTTGCATGCACTCTTTGTTAGAAGCTATAAGACATTGTGTTCCAGTAAAACAAGGAAGTAAAGCAATATGTGAGCTAAAAAAAAGTGGAATCTAACATAGGAGAGAGATAAAAGGAATTTCTAAAGTGATGGAAAAAAATCAAGGAACAAAAATAGAGGCATGTTGGGATGCCTGGGTGGCTCAATTGGTTAACGGTCTGCCTTCGGCTCAGGTCATGATCCCAGGGTCCTGGGATCGAGCCCCACATCGGGCTCCCTGCTCAGCGGGAAGCCTGCTTCCCCCTCTGCCTGCCGTTCCCCCTGCTTGTGCTCTCTCTCTCTGATAAATAAATAAATAAAATCTTTAAAAAAAATAGAGGCATGTTATTTAGAAATTTGGGGATGAATGACAGAAAAAAAAAAAAAAAACAGCCAAAAGACTTGAAAGTGATTGCCTCAGGAGAATAGAACCTGAGTTTGGGTAGGGGTGGGGCATGATGGCTCTTTTTCAATATGTCTTCTAGTACTATTTGATTTTGAAATATCTGTATGTATATATTACTTTGAAAATACTTCAGTGAAAAAAAGATCTAACTCAAATTTAATCTATAACGTCCAAGAACCTAATCCCATTTTTATTTTTAAAGCATCAGCTAAAGCTTGTTTTTATACATTCAGTTTTTCCACTTAAGTAATGAAGCACATTAGAGAAAAATTGGAAACAATAAAGAAATGGGAAAAAAGAAATCATATTACCCATAATCCCACAAGTTCACACAATCATTCTAATCATCCCCTTCACAGCCTTTTCCTGTGTAAATTTTACAGTTGCAGTCAAAGCATCCATACAGTTATTTCCTGCTTTTTTCCCCCACAACGTTATACCATGATCAATTTCTAGCTTGCTGCATAGCATTATAACCATCTTTCTTGATGATTTGACAAGACTTTTCGATCTGAGTGTCCCACTCAACAGCATAGAGTGCCCCTCTCACTCCCTCCCTTGCATTGTTCTTTATCATGTTCTTCAAACTCTCCACGCCCCTGCTTTGTAAGGGCCTCAGCTCTGGGATGCTACCCCTCAAGAGGGCTTCCTTCCCATCACCCCTGGAGAATCCGCTTAAACGAACTCCTGCAAAACCTTCCTGTACCCCAAGCTAAAGTCGACCCTTTTTTTCACATTCTGTTCTCATCATGGCAGTTGTCATTCCTTCATTCTTTTTTGTTTCTTAGTGCATATGTATGTATGTATGGCCCGTCCACTCAATAGATTGTAAGCTCCAAAAATGCAGGAATTATAACTATCCTCTTTCCCACTCCACGTCCAGCACAGTAAACACAGCATGGCACAGAGAAAGCCCTCGGTACATATTCTGGGGTGAATAAATGAATGAACACGTGACTGACTGATGAGTGGATGAAATGCTAACTACCTCAGGCCACAGAGAGAAATCTGAGGCTGAACGGGGCTAATAGAGGGTTTGTTAAATGATGAGTCAGGAGATCTGCTTCCTACTGACTGCCACTAACCAGGCACATGACTTAGGATAAGGCACACTTAACCTCTCTGCACCTGGTTTTCTCACCTGTGAAATGAGAGGGTTGGGGTAGGTGGCCTCCCTCATCTGTTTCAACCGTAAGCACTAAGGTCTGCACCTTTGCAAATCCTCACTTTGCTAAAGACTTCTGTTGTGAGTTTTGGAGAATAGCTTTTTGGTTCCGTTTCCCAGGATGATGAATGAGTGGAAATTTTAGTCAAACAACGGTATCTTTTTCTTTTCTCTATATGACAACAAGCAATTAGTTTTAACAGGTCTTGTCTCTGTCTTTTCTCTTGTGAGAGAGGGAAATAGACTTATTGACCAGGTAAATGAAGCAGCCTGAAATTGGAGAATGGCCTGACATATGGAAACTTTCTCGATAGGCAACGATCCTTTAGAGAAATAGTATAGAATAGTGGCCATCTTAGTCCATTTGAGCTGCCCTAACAAAATGCCACAGACCGGGTGGCTTATAAATAACAGAAATATATTTCTTACAGTCTGGAAGCTGGAAGTCCAACATTAAGGCACCGGCAGATTTGGTGGCTGGTGAACCCAATTCCTGGTTCATAGATTCATAGATGGCTGTCTTTTTGCAGTGTCCTCACATGGCAGGAGGGAGTGAAGGAACCCTCTAGGGCCTTTTTATAAGGGTACTACTCCCAATCAAGAGGACTCCACCCTCATGATCTAATTACCTCCCAAATGCCCCCACCTCCTAGTACCATCATACGAGGGGTTAGGTTTCAACAAAATGAATTTTAAGGAGGACACAAACTTTCATACCATAGCGGTGGTTGAGCATGTGGTCTGATGGCAGACAAACCTGGCTTCAAGTAGCGTCCATGCACAAACTTGAGCAGGTTACTTAGACAGAGAGGGTAGTATGCTGGAGCTAAAAGCTACAGCTAGACTGTAGGGGGTTGAGTCCCAGCTCCTGCCACTTACCAGCTGCAAAACCACTCACGTCTTCGGATCCCAACTGAAAATACAGATAAGAACATCCTACCTCATAAGGTGGTTGGGAGGTTCAACAAATTCCAAATTCATAAGACCCCTTGAACAGCATGCCCTGAGAACACACAGTCACTGCTGTTTGGGTCAGCAGCTGCTGTTGTGTTGCTGTTATTCAGTCTCTCCAAATCTAATTCTTCATGCACTGATTTAATGAATATTTACCAAGTGCTTCTGAAGAGGCCTCATGTCACTTCATTAAGTTCAGATGAAGTTTCTGAGCCTCAATTATAATGCCATTAGCCTATAGGACTGGGATTACATGTGCTAATCTCTCTTACAGTAGTTCTCAAACATGGCCCCTGGCATGATATCTCGGGAGAACCGCCTCCTGAAGGTGCTGATCATCCACGGGAACACACTTTAGCACTAGTCTGCATCAGCCCCCTCCTCCACTGTCCTGTCAGGGGTCAGACCACCATAAGTTCAATCAACTCTCCTAATTCCCAGTCTAGGCCAGAACAAGCAGGGGAGACAAATGGGAAGAGGAAGGGAAGAGCAAGTCAAAGATGGAAAATACATTTAGACAGCCAGGGAAAGAAAGAGATGGGTGACAAGTTACCAGAAGTTGTCTCATCCTGATATAAAGGGCAATAGACACAGAGGTCTTTGGGATCTCATGTCCATTTCAACCTTCACTTTCTCGGTCATTTCCCTCATTTCCATTCCTAATCATGTGAGAATACTTCCAGAGTAGGGATTTGAATCAACGATAGTGAATGAAATATAAAAATAATCAGAAGTAAATAATGGCAAATTTATAAGGAGTGTATAAAAGTTGCTCAGATTATATTTATTCATTTGCACATAGAAGGATTAAAAGTTTAAATTCATAATTAAATGATAGTAGATTTGAGATTATAGCTATTGGATAGTCCTTGGATAAATAATTGAAATGTGTCATTGTAGAGTATTTCTATTTCTCTTATTCCATACTTAGGATTAATATCAATGATTATTTTTTTTAAAGATTTTATTTATTTATTTGAGAGAGAGAGAACGAGAGAGAGAGAGCACGAGAGGGAAGAGGGTCAGAGGGAGAAGCAGACTCCCTGCTGAGCAGGGAGCCCGATGCGGGACTCGATCCCAGGACTCCAGGATCATGACCTGAGCCGAAGGCAGTCGCTTAACCAACTGAGCCACCCAGGCACCCAATATCAATGATTATGTTGCATCCAACTGCCTTAAAAAGGCTTCAAACTTCAAAGAAAACTCATAACTTTCTCCTACAAAGTTGATCTTCTTCCATGTCCCCTCTCTCCATCTAAATAAGCCGTAAAATCTATAGATTATTCTTCACACTCCTAATTCCTCCATCATATCCAAAACATCAGCAAATCCAATCAATTTGAGCCCACAAATATCTCTCAAATTGGTTTTTTTCTTAGTCCAAAATAGTTATGTTTAGAGTGGTAAAAGAGATAGATTTTTTTTAAAAGTCTCTAAAGGGGCACGTGGGTGGCTCAGTCGGTTAAGTTCTGCCTTTGACTCAGGTCATGGTCCCAGGGTCCTGGGATATACCCCGCATCAGGCTCCCTGCTCAATGGGGAGCCTGCTTCTCCCTCTCCCTCTGCCTCTCCCCCTGTTCGTTTCTGGTCCATAAGTTTTAGAGCTATGCCCAGCAGAAGATCGGAACTCAGTAAACATTTATTGAATCTCAAGATGACTGAAACCTTGCTCGGTTTTAGAATGCGTCAGACCTCACACATGTACAAGTGCCCCCCCCACCGCTACACACACACACACACACACACACACACACACACACACACACACACACTCCTTCCCTATGGCCTGTTTTTTTTTGGAAAAGGGAAAAATCCAAAGGTGAATAATGGAAATGTGACCATACATAGTTACGTCAAGACATTCTAGGTAAGAGTGAAAACTTACACAGAGGCCTCCCAACTGCCCATGCTTCTAGACTCATCTTTGGGTGGGTCTAGGAGGCAGGGGTGACCAGAGCCCTGAGGATCAAGCACCATGTGTCTGGTTGTAATTCCCAGCTGTGACCCTGACTGGGTGAGGGAAGATGGGCCGCACCCCGCCCCACCCCCACAGCCAGAGCCGAGGGGAGGAGCAGACCCCGCCCTCCGGCAGCAGGGATTGTGCCCCTCAATTGGGGGCTAGGTTGGGGCAATCCTGGCTCTCCACCTGTGCCCTCTGTCGCTCCTGGAAGAGTGATCTTGCCCTGGGTCCAAATCCCAAACTTCCAGTAGCCCTTCCAGCTCCTTCCACTAGGCCGAGGAGAAAACGTTCAGGGAGGACCAAAGGAGGGGAAAGGTAGCAGGTGGGGCTGAACCAGGGAGGGTCCTCCCAGGTCCAGCTGGGAGGGCGCTGGGGCCAGAGGGGCCAATGACTGGGAGGCAGGGCTGGACTTCACCAGGGCTTTGGCGAGACAGAGTTTGAGAAAGCCAAATCCCTTTTCAGCTGGGTGAGGGGCTAGGAATGGGGATTCCAGAAACAATGTCCATTGTGGATTCCTGAAGCCTGGCTGGGGCCCCCACCACTGAAAGGGTTTTCAGTAGTTAACAGGGACAAGAACTTGGTGCACGCTTTTTGTGCAATCCCTGGGCCACCATATCTGATTGCCTGACCTTCCAGAGGCCAGCAAGGTGAATTGTTGGCCTTCTCCAGGCCTGCGCAACAGGCTGCAGTTTTCAGGGGAAGAATCTTCAGAGCGCTGGCTTTCCCACCCCTTTTGGTATTTCCTACCTTACAGGCTGCCAGAGACCATTACAATGGTGGAAACTCGCTGGCTCTGTGTAAGCTTTTCATTCTAGTAAACAAATGCTGGTTGTGAGCTTCCCTATTTCCCTTCCTAGCCTGTGGAATTCAGCCCTCGCCCTGCTGCAGGCTGAAACCATAAACTTCAGCGACAATGCTCCCTGTTTGGGGCATTCTTTCTCACTCTGTTTCTCTTTCCAGCTGTCTCTCCCTCCCCTTCCCTTCTCTCCACCCTACCTTCTTGCCCAAACCCATTTTATTCATTTGAAATTACCAGTACAGCATTTCCCACACCGACACTGGCAACCTGAGTTATAGATTGTGAGTTTCCAGTCCACTGCCCAAATGACTCATAGTACTTATTTTATGTGCCTCTTCGAGGTAGAACAGGTAGCAAAGAGTCCTGAGTAAAATGCAAGTTTGCCACAGTGAGCTCATACTTCTGCATAATTGAGTGGATGTAGATCTTCCCCAATTGTGGCTGTTGGCCCTTGGTTTAGACCGAAACCACCAAAGAATTATGTGAGTAGGTATAATATTTGTCTCCAACAGCTTAGCTCTTTCTGTCGGTACCATTACTGTCCCTGTAGATCCTTGCATGGGTGTGGGCAAGCCGCTTCCCACCGCCCCTCCCCCCTCCCCAAGCCTGTATTTCCTCAGCTGTAAAAAAAAAAAAAAAAATAGGAGTTGAGCTAAATTATTTCTGAGATCTAAGTTTAAAATTCTATGAATCTGAGATTCCAGTTGACCAGTATTAATTTAAATCCACTAATGATAATGAACCCCTAGACATCCCCACAAAGATGAGAGACATTGGTGACTTCAAGTACTTCTATGGAAAAGGGAAACATTTATTAGAATATAATTTATATACAGAAAGTGCATGTAAGTGTACAGCCTGATGATTTCTCACAAACTGAATGTACCTGTGTAACCAGCTTCCTGATCGACAGACAGAACCTGACCAGCTCCAGCAAAAACATCTCATACTCCCTTTCCAGTTTGAGCTTCTTCCTCAGCGCTTCACAAATAACAGATTTTGACTCTCCACCTAATCTGCCTCCAAATGTGTTACTTAGGCAAACTCATAAATAGTTCGCACCTGCATTGTAATAAATAATAGGATCAAACCCCGTGATTTCAGGGAACTAGAAGGGATCCTTTATTACTCAGAGAAAGAGGTTGTCAAACACACAAGAGATACACAAGAGGACAAATAAAAGGAGTAATGTCTCCAAACAGGGCAATTGTGGCAGCAGGTCAACAGTATCGATTGATGGAGGGTTCCTGCCTAGATGTGGAAATCAGTCCATTACTGAAAGGAAAATTAGAGCAATCAGCACATTTCTGCTACACACACACACACACACACACACACACACACACACACACACACACAGTTCATTTTGGTTCCCAAATCTAACTCCTTTCTCTAAAGAAAAACAAATGTTTAGGGTTTCACAGAGTTACAGAAATTCACACAAACATTATAGACACAATATAACCTCTACAGAAATGTATCTGTAATACCCATGTCAGTTGGAGGAGTCATTGACAGATCTGCCTTGTTTTTGTTGGCCATGAAAGTGAATTGTGGAGCCCGATTCCATACTCAGGGATGGCTCATCCCACTTTCCTTGGGATGTGCGGGTTTCTCTCCTTGGGTGGAAGGGAGGATAGAATTTTAGATCTGGAAGGGACTTTGGAGAATGTGCAACAACAACCCTCCATTTTACAGGTGAGAAAACCAGGCCCAGAATGAGGAGATGGGTTGGCCGGGTCCCACAGCCAGATGCCGCAGAGCCAGGCTCCTCCCAAGCTCCTTTCTCTACAACGCCTTGCTGCCCCTCAGCCTGTGCCCTGCTCTGGCGGCTCCTGGTTGTGGAGTTTTCTATACCCCCTTTCACAGCACCAAAAGTAGGGGAGACAGAAGGAGCTAGGTCTGTGCCCACAGTGATTCTTCCCCTAGCCCTTGGCAAGGTGGTCTGTCAGCCAAGATCATTTCTTGCCCTTCTGTCCTTGTTGGGAAAGGTGCAGATTGGTGAGGTAGCCCTGTCCCCAGTTCAAGCTACACCACTGTCATCCATCCATGCAGGCTCCCTTGAATCAGGGGAAGGTCTCCACCATTCTGGCCTCCAAGGGCATCACCTTCCTTTCTGTAGGTGCCCAACCTAATGAACTTGATGCATACACATCCTTGAATGACCGTGTCCTTGTAAGATGTGTGGTTTGGCTTTGTGGGTGTATGAGGTTTCTAAACTACATCAATAGTGCTGTGCTACGGATTTCTTCTGGCTTCTTTGGTTGTTACTCACCCCTGGATTTTTGAGCCTTATCTGTGGAGCTGTAGATAAACTCAATTCATTGCTTCTGACTGCTGCAATGTATCCATAGCTGTGTGGACTGCTTTTTGCTTTTGAACCCTGCTAGCAAGCCATGAATTAGGGGGCAGTCCTTCCAGCTCTCCTCTTGATGATCACCTCTTGCTCCCTGGTCACTCAGATACCTTAGCCCTGTCTTTTCCGGTCCTTAGACCATGCTTCAACTCTGGGCACTTCCTTACCTTTCCTATGGATCCAGGGCCACCATCAAGGGTCCTCTTCGTCAGGGGCTTGTGAGGAGAAACAAATCTGATTAATTGTGTCTCAAATATGGACGCTGCCTCTCTTTAGTTTTTATGGAGATACCGAGTCTATTCAGACATTCCCACTGCAACCACCTTTGTCTGGGCCTCCCTCTTCTTCCGGCTAGTATTGACTAATCTCACTACATGCATTCTATCCTCATTGAAGATTTGTTTAATATACCACAAGACCAGTGTTTTCTAAATTTCTACTTTCCACAAGTTTCTCCTCTGGCAAGTCACTGTTGCCCATGAGAGAGGGAGCAATTCCTCTGATTGACCTCTGTCTGTGTCGTTGTTAAGAGAATGAGCCAAAGTCAGACTCCCTGGATGCAGATCTTGGCTCTACCATTTACTGGCTATGTGACCTCTGGCAAACGAGTTAACCTTTTTATGTCTTAATGAGAATTAAAATGAGTTAAAATATGTCAAGCATTTAGATCAGCATCTGGCATATAGTAAGCGCTCAATAAATGTTAGCTTTCTGTATTATTACCATTCACCCTACTGCATCCCAACACAAACTCTCTGCTTTATCCCCAAATGCAGGTGATTTTCTATGCGTATTCCCAAACTTTTTACTTAACCAGGTTAACCAACCAAAGCTTCTGCATTCCTCAGGATCAAATGCTGCCTCCTCTGTCAGCCCTTTCCCATTTCCAGCAGCCCTCAGTTTCCCTAAACAATCAGGACACACTTTGCCCAGATCATTATTTTTTGGTTCTTGCCTGTATCTTGCCTCAGTTTATTATGTAACCCAAATAAAACCCAGAACCCCACATGGTCCATTCTCAACTCAGGGTCATGTTCAGAAAAACAAAATCCAACAATTTAAATTAATTACTACTATTCTAAGTCTTTCCTCTATCTCTCTAGCAAATGTTAAAGAAAGAGTGAATTATAGAGGCACAACAAACATAACTGAAAATGAAATAGAACAAAACAAAGTCTCTCTAGTCTAGCCTCTATCTACTTCCAGATGGAAGGCAAAAGTTCTCCATTGGCTCTTTCTTCCCGTATTCCCTTGAATTTGCTTTTCTCCAAACCAGAAATGACCAACAACATTTTCCTTCTGCTCAACTACCGAGCTAGGTCTCCTTAGATGAGTGGGAGAGGGGCAGCTTTAATTCTCCTGGTCCTTCCTCTCTGTGAATGGACAGGCACAGAGATCCCTGGGAAATCTAATTCTATCAAATTATTTCTCTGTGGAAATCTTATGAATGTAATGTTCTGTTTTATGATAGTTATTTAACTCTGTAGCAGTCTTGTGGTTTGAGTAAGATTAACTGCAGCTCCAGCCCCCTAGGTGGGCCTTATTTGGCAAAACCACTCAGTAAAATCTCATCCATGAGGCCACAGTTAAGCGATGGGCCTGAGCAACTTACTTCATGGCCTTCTCTGTCCATAGTAATTGGTTAGTCCAATCCAAGTGAACTCCAGAACTTGGTTTCCTGTTGGGGAGACAGGAGCCTTTCTTGCCCCAATTGGTATGTTATGCAGACATGAGACCTGAGGCTACTGCAGCCTTTTTGTTGCTATGAGGGAGGCCAGTCTGTGGAGGAAGCCTGTGCATGGGGGAAAGCAGAATGTGGAGAATCGTGAAGACACAAGAATCAAAACCTTGACAGAACTGTCCTTAAAACCTGCTGCATCTTGGGATTTACTGAGTTACCTTAGCCAATAAGTACTTTTTGTTGTTTGAAACAGTTTGAACTTGGTCGTTATTAAATTGCAACCAAAGGCATTCTAAGCTATATAGACCATCACAGTAATTAACGTCTCCTGCCCCAATTTCTTTTTTTTGCAAAATAGAATTTTTTTAAAACAACCTTGCCTCACAGGATTTTTTTTAAAATACCTGCACCTCACAGGTTTACGTGAAATACCACATGTCAAGTGTCCAGCATGATGTCCTACATGTAATAAATAAGCACTTAGTAAATGGTTTTCTTCTCCATGCCCTTTCCCCTTTAAACGATTGGCAATTTGTAGGGAGAGAAGAGTGCTGCATATACATTGCAATACACAGAGAAGAAAGAAGGAACAGAAAGGGGAAGAGCTTTGTTGTATGCCAGACTCAGTGGTAGGAGTTTGGCCTCTACAAGTCTCCTGACGAGGAGCTGTCACTCTCTACCTCCACCTGCGGTGAGCCCTGGCTCCCATACCTTGGTCTGACTCCCCCTAGTAGGTTGTTGTGTCAGTGGGCGATTGTCCCCACTAGTGCAGGTGTGGCTGGAATAGAAAACAGAAGAGTCACAGCTCCCATATAGACCCGGCATGGGATCCCCTTGCAAGAAGAGAGAATCCCTCCCTCGCACTCACTTTTTTACTTGGGGAAATGGGGAGAGGATTCTTAGGTAAAGAATGTAAAGACAGTTTTTTCTTTAAAGAAAAACTTTTTGTTTTGGAAAATTTCAAACATATGCAAAATAGATATTTCCACTTACTTATGTTCTACATTTTTTTTTAAGATTTTATTTATTTATTTGACAGAGACACAGCGAGAGAGGGAACACAAGCAGGGGGAGTGGGAGAGGGAGAAGCAGGCTTCCCGCGGAGCAGGGAGCCCGATTCGGGGCTTGATGCCGGGGCTCGATCCCAGGACCTGAGCTGAAGGCAGACGCTTAACGACTGAGTCACCCAGGCACTCCTGTTCTACATTCTTTTTAAAGCAAATCCAAAACGTGATATCATTTTTATGGGGAAGTATTTCAATACATCTCTAAAAGACAAAAACTTTTTTTAAGCATAACTATATTGCCATTTTCACACCAAAAAACTAACAATAGAAGGACAAATTTTCTGTATTTCCATGTCCAGACCTGGTCCCTCTGCGCTGTCAATATATTTTACCCATCACCTAACAAACAGATGGTAAATTAAAGACTGATGAAGAATTTCATTAGATGAAAATTAAAGGGTTCATCCACAAAAAATATTATCTTGGTGAATTTACTACTCCTGGAATAAAGCCTTGAAGAAAATCTCATTACCAAGTCTCAAAACACGAAAAAGGAATGTGTTAAAAATTAATCTGACTTAGGGGTAATGATGGTTGTTGGATAAACTGTCAATGAAAGATAATAATGTCTCTCCAAACAATGTGTTAGAATTTTCCCCTTAAGGTACCTACCTTATAGGATATTTTCAAGGATTTCATAATAGGCAAGGGCAACAGCAAGAACATGCTATCAACGTGTTACCACACGCCCCATCCCCCACCCATCTTGGTGGGAGAAGCAAGTTACTTCTGGACTCAGTCTAGTGTAGCTGAAACGTGATGGAGATAATGCATATTCCTCGCATTTCCCCCAGCCCTGGGCATCTGTGTTTAAAGAAATTTCATATTGTGGTTATATTACTGTTCTCCCAGATGGGTACTTATTTTAGGGGGAGAAAAAAAAATCTTTGCTTTCTTGTACCTTTTTAAAATGTAAAGTTGAAGAGCTACTCTTCTTTATTTCCTATCCTCAGGAAGCTTGCTTTATAAACTTGGGGGGTTTCACATTCTTTTCTATTAAAAAGGGTATTACTTTGCCTTGAAATAATTTCCTGAAAAAAAATCATTTGGGATTTTTATATAGCCATGATGTACTTCTCATTTCTTAATTTCCTTCTCGAACATGTACCTGTTTTGATCTTTGATTTCCTTTAAACTTACAGTGAGGCAAATGTATTCTCTAACCACCACCTTTGATGCATCCCAAATTATACCCCTTGGAATTGCTTTGGTATTATTCATTTCAAAATGGTTTCCCAACATTTCTTGAATTTCATTTATACAGGTAAAGTCTTTAAGCAAAAGGTTATTTTGGGGCCAGTGCTCACAGAATCCTGAGCTTACTCAGCCTCCTGAGATGATTTCCTTTGGAATCAGCCCAGGAAAGAACTCAGGTTGAGAGCTACAAAGCACGGCAGAATGAGCAGAGAATTAAATATATATCTGAATGCATTTGCACTTAACAAAAACTGGAGTAGAATGAGTGTTTTTTTTTTCCAAAGACCTATTAGACTGATATGTTTGTTTATTTCATAATTTAATCTTTCAATTGCAGATTTAACATCCAATTAAGTCCCCCTTTTAACAACACTCACTTCAGAGAATAATTAGCGTGTTGAGAAAAGACGCTTGCTCATTATTTGGGGTCTGTATAGAGCCCAAGCAAATGCAGTCAACCTCACTAAAAAGATGATTTCCAATAGCCAAGGAGATGATTGGTGAAGTAATTATGTTATTTAAGGCCTTTTTCTAGCAACAACACTCACTTCAGAGAATAATTAGCGTGTTGAGAAAAGACGCTTGCTCATTATTTGGGGTCTGTATAGAGCCCAAGCAAATGCAGTCAACCTCACTAAAAAGATGATTTCCAATAGCCAAGGAGATGATTGGTGAAGTAATTATGTTATTTAAGGCCTTTTTCTAGCGCTGAAAGATGAATCACATTTGCATAGGTGAAAACAAAGCCTCAGATGGGAGAAAATAAACCAAAGTTGTTTTGCAGAAACAAAGAAAACTAATGCTTCAGTGGCTTTTCTTTCTGAAACATTTTCCTTTTATTGCCACGCTATGCAGGCAGGCTAGAAACCAAATCCTCAGTGGGGCATTGAGTGTGCCCCTGGAATGTCCCTGAGGCTCCAGGTCCCCACAGAGTAGCTACAACATCAGTATAATCCTAAGTAAAGGTGCATTCAGTGACACAGGAACCAAGCATTAAAGGACAATAAATTGTACACCCACATTCACAGCAGCATTATTCACGATAGCTAAAACGTGGAAGCGACATGAGTGGCCATCAGCAGATGGATAGATAAACAAAATGTGGTCTATACATACAATGAAATGTTATTCCTCATTAAAAAGGAAGGAAATTCTGACACCTGCTACAACATGGATGAACCTTGAGGACACGATGCCAAGTGAAATAAGCCAGTCACAAAAGCCCAAATACTATAGGATTCCTCTTCAGTGTGGTAACTAGAGTAGTCAACTTCATAAAGACAGGAAGTAGAATGGCGGCCGCCAGGGGCTGCGGGGAGGAGGGAATGAGGAGTTCCTGTTCAGTGGGACAGAGGTTCAGTTTCACAAGATGAGAAAATTCTGAAGATGGGAGGACAGCGATGTGAATGTATTTAATGTCACTGAATTGTACACTTCAAAATGGTTAAAATGGTACATTTTCCTATGTGTATTTTACCATAATAAAAAAAATGCATGTAAAAAAAAAGACCCCAAAAAAGTAGAACTTAAACAGATGGACAACCCTTCTAAGGTATCACTGAGGGGTACCACCCATCTACACAATATCTATACTCCCATCCATTCCCTTCCAGCTGTAGTGTTGATAGACATTCCCAGGGGACAGGGTCATTGCTTGAGATCAGGGAGGCATTAAGGGTGTGCAAGCAGTGTGGTTATCCAGGGCCCCAAATTTGAGATTTGATGTTTTGTGGTCGCAGTCTTGATATTCATCATATTTTGTCTTTGAGTTTGTGTCTTGTAAGTGAAATCGAATGAGACAATGGAATATGTGTTGGGGGCTTGGAGCCTGGGCTGACACATGGTCTGGCTTCCTGCTTCACCCCCCCACCTCCCTAGAACAGGTTCTCAATACCCAAGGCCCTCTTCCCCGAGCCTTGCCCAGTGACCACTATCTCTGTCTGCCCTACATAAAGGGGTGATTTGCCCACCCCGATCCAGGCACATAACTGTACCAGAGCATTGATTGCAATACCCTTGGGGAGGTAGGGGGCAGTCTCCTCTCCCTGTGGTAGTGGGCCTATGGGACATTTTCCCCCCAGGCCTGGAAATGAAGCATTGGTCCAGCAGTTTGTGGGAGGGGGAACCAGGCAGACATCAAGCCCCCAGGTTCCTGATTATGCCCCAGGCCTCCCTTGAGGGTCTGCACTTGCTCTCCTGGGCCCACTCCATGCCCGGGAGAGTCTCTCCCTCCTCCTAATCCTTCTGGCTTGTGTTTGTCTCCCCCGACCAACTGAAGACATCCTTCAGGGACAAGCCAGGAAATATGAATTGTGTAATTGCAGTGATTCTGCATACAAGTTAAATGCTCTTGTGTTTACGTTTAAAATAGATAATACACAACGTAGAGATGAAAGGTAAAATTCATGCTAATAACTTTAATTTTTAATTTTTCTTTACTTAAAATGACATTAAAGAGCAAATAAAAAGAACAACATGACAAATCAAGAAACTGCAGAAGGAAAAACCTTATATTTTAGTACCTTCACAGAACTTTTTTCCTGCTTTTTGAATGAGGGGGATTGAATTTTTATTTTGCAGGGGACCCCACAAATTAGGTAGTGGGTCGTTTGGGGTTTAACATTATCTCTAGAAGACCTGTTAGGATGCCAATGTATTATCTTAAGGCAGGGTCAGCAAACATTTTCTGTAAAGGTCCAGAAATAGTATTTTGATATTTTAGGCTTTGCTGTTCATATAGTCTTCATGACAACTATTCAATCTCCCATTGCAGCACAAAAGCAGTCTTAGACAATATAGTTATGTTTCAACAAAATTTCATTTACCAATAAATGTGGCCCATGAGCCATAGTTTGCCAGTTCCTGTCTTAAGGGGCCCATCCATGCCTTCCCTCAATCTCATTTACCAAATCAGCAAGGTGCTATCTTAGAAAGCAGGCAGAGAACCCTGCTGATAGGAGACATGAAGATTGGTTCTCACTCAAAAGTTCTGCTTTGGGGCACCTGGGTGACTCAGTCAGTTAAGTGTCTACCTTCAGCTCAGGTCAGGATCCCAGGGTCCTGGGATCGAGCCCCACATCTGGCTCCTTGCTCAGCAGGGAACCTGCTTCTCCTTTTGCCTCTCCCTCTGTCTGCAGTCCCTCCTGTTTGTGCTCTCTCTCTCTCTCTCTCTCTGTCAAATAAATAAATCTCTCTTTGTCAAATAAATAAATAAAATCTTTTTTTAAAAAAAGTTCTGCTTTACGGAGAATAGTCTGGAAAATCCTGAAAAGGGCAAGCAGATTGTAGAGCTTCCATAATTCAAACAACGTGGTATTGGCACATGAATAGACAGAGAGATCAACTGTACAGAAACAAGACCAATCACAAGTGGAAATTTAATATAGGATAAAGGTGGCATCTTATATCAAGGAAAAAAGATGGACTTTTTAATAAGTAATGTTGGGTTAAATGAAAAGTCATGTGGAAAAAGATAAAATTGGATCTTTTCTTCACCCAGACACAAGGAGATAAATTTCAAATGGGCCAGAAATGTAAACATAAATGAAACCATACACATATTAGAATAAAATATGGATGAAATCTCCTGTAACATGGGAGTGGGGAAAAGTCTTCTAACTATGACTCAAAGTTCAGGTGCAATAAGGAAAAGACTGATAAATCTGACTACTTAACAATTTAAAATAAAATACTTTTGTATGGCAAAAGGCATCATAGCAAAATAAAAAAGAAAGAAGAAAGGAAATAAATGATAAGATAAAAAAATTGTAATGAATTCAAAGGTATATAAAATTGATTAAGTAAAAACGCTGTAGTTCTGAATTTGAATTGGAAGTATCAGTATGAACTCAAAAATGTTTTGTCTTTAAAAAATACATATTTACTCTGAAAAGACCCAAGAGGTGAAAACCAATCCTCTACCAATGAACATCCCTTGTGCCCAGATCGTGGTCTTTAGATGTCATTTCCACTAAAAAGAGTCAGGAGAAAAATATAATATCTGTTGGACAAAAAGCTGACTCTGGGTCTCAGGTAGGAAATATACAAGATGAGCCTGGAACATCCTGTTATATACACAGTAAGGAAGACATCAAAGACCACACTGGAGCCAGGTCAAAAAACCCAGGAGCCAACTTGAAGAAGCTCCCAGGAGCCAAAGGTAGAAGAACATTATGAACATAATAGATGCAATGGATTTGAAACACCTCAAATACATTTAATCCATGAGTTCAGAGTAACACTTTACAAAGAAACTCACTGGGCACATTTAGTGGATGCTAGGGAAATCAACAAACAATTTTGGATCAAACATTTATCTTGACTTTCCTATATGAACTGTACCTCAGGGTAACCAAACAGTTGATGAGAAGTTAGAAGTAGACTTGTTAATAAGTGAAGAAGGAATGATAGAATTAGTACATCACCATTTTGCAATCCCTAATGATCTAATGGATCTGGGCGATAATCATCAATGACGGCTGGCATCACAAAAAAGGGAGACAAACAGACATCACATGCCTTTTCATGAAGTATGCTGAACCTGAATCCAAGGGAGGCTCCAAGTCTACATCTAAAAACCAATTCAAGGAAAACAGAGCGGACAAAGGAACATTTGAAATAACAACATAAAAATGTAGTCAGCAAAAGCCAAACTGGAAAACTACGGGACAATGACCCTCTTTCTTCAGCAAATAAATTTCGGGAAAAAGAGAGAAGGAGGGAATGAAAGAGGGAGAGGAGACTTAAAAAAAAAAAAAGGAATAGGAGCTTATAAAGTAAAAGCAACTTAAGAGACATGTCAACCATTGTAAGGTGTTAAGGTCATTTGATATATGAGTCAAGGAAAGAAACTGTAAAAATAGGACAATTGGGGAAATTTGAACACTGATGGGCTATTTACTATATTAAATAATAATTATTATTTTAATTTAGTTCTGATGATATTTTGGCTACATCACAATTTTTTTTTCTGTTAGAGATACCATAGCAATACTTATGAAGGAAATGATATGATTATCTTGGATTTGCTTCAAAATCAGCATGTGAGAAGAGGAGATGGGGGAATATGTGAGTATAGATATGAAACAAGATTGGTCCTGAGTTGATCATTCCTGATGATTCCTGAATCGCTATATTGCATTATTCTCTCTACTGTTGTATACACTTGGACTCTTCCATAATAAACAAAAATGATTTAGTTTTGTTTCCTTGTATGACGAATTCTGGTTAGTTCGGGTGCGGCAGAAGCATCTCACTTAATGAGCATTTACTGTATACATACCGTAGTGACGCCACCCAGCCAGAAACTGCAATAGTCCAGGTGAAAAACAACGTGGAATTACGATGGTGGCAGTGGAAATACAGAAAAGAAAAGGACAGAAAGTTGTTTCTTTATTAGGAAAAATGTTAGCCACTGTGAAATCTATGCAGAATCCAACAAAGGAACATTCATACATGTTTTATTCAATGTCCTTGGAAGGACCAATGAACAAGCCAATTGTCTAAAAAGATAATAGATTTCTCTATTTGAATGGAAGTTTAAGTTCTTTGAATTTCATTAGAATTAAATACCTTGAGAATTTACATCTTTTTATTCATTTATGTTCAGAAACCAAACATCTTATTACAATTTACAAGGTCTGCACTGTTATCTATAAAATAAATGGGTAACAAGATTCCTTGCCGAATAATTAACAATGCTCCATATTGTTGCAGCTACTTATCAATACAGACCTTTATTTCACCTATTTATTCCAAACTCTGCTTTCTCGCAGCAATCCACACTGGGTTTGAGGCCTGTGAAGGTTCTCTCCTCAAGTTGCCTCAAAGAGCAGAGGCTCTGTGCAGATGGGTAAAGCCTGCGTCTGGAATTAGAAAACCATTTGGAACCAGAGCAGCACCCAGAATTAACTAGACTCTGGCTCTCTCTCCCACTGACCTTGCTTTCTCGATGCAGAGGCTCTCCTCTCCACTCCCTCCGCTTCCCCTCCGTTCCCTGAGTTTATGTGCACTCTTCACTTCAGCTCGCCCAAGATCCAGGAGGGCCTCTTCAGGCCCATGCCTTTACTGTCTCCCCACCATTTTATAGTTTCAATTACCGAGTGAAGAAATATGACAGGCCAAGCCTTGCTTCGCTGGTCCATCCAGCAGCCCAGGGACTTGCCCTGGCCAAGGGCCTGTGCTTGTCCAATCAGCTGTGGCCCAGGCAGGAAGTGGGCTGAGTTACAGAGCAAAATACATGGCTGCCTGTAACTGTGCCTGGAAGGGCCTGTGGGTGGGGTTCTTTAGAGGGAGCCCCGGGAAGACTCTACTGTACATTTCTGTCAACATTTCTAATACATTCTGTCAACCCTAGGTCAACTGCTGCTAATTTTGATATGAGTCTCGCAACAAATTTGGGTGTCCCTTTACCAAACCCCAAATGCTAAGACGTTTAAGTGATAAAAGGATTCATTTAGGGTTGGACAACCTACTCAGTATAACCCATCAGGAAACGGCCCTGTATCCCAGGAAGTAAACCGTTTTCAATTCCTGCCATTTTCTCATCTCCATAGAAGATAGAAATGAAACAAACTACCGCCTTGGCCACTAGGGAAAATACCTGGGCTGTGCTAAGGGGGGGAGGGTCAGTTTTGCTCCCGATATTTATCTGTGTTTAAGGCTACTAATTATTATTTGACTAGCTGCAGTCTGTTGTACGTGTGTTATGTGCCTGTCAGCGTACCCAGAACTTTCACATATGCCACCTCATTTAATTCTGCCAACAACAGGAGACACTGTCTCCGTTTGACAGGTGAGTAAAGCAAGGCTTAGGGAGATTGAGTAGTCTGTCTAAGGTCACACAGCTACTAAGTGGCATATCCAGAATCTGAATCTGGAACTGATCCTTCAATCAATATATTGTGTTACTTTCTGTGCTGGAGTCATTGGATCCATCGCTGCCCTTGACCACTTAACTCATGGGGCCTCATTACCTCAATGAAGAGGAACCATATTTTTATCACTGAATGTTTTTCCCAACTTGTTTGGACATTGTCAGATGCCCAAGCTGCAGTGTCAGAGAGTAACCTAGCTCATTCCAGGGGCAAATGTCCCTGATTTAGCAAGCTCATTCAGTGACTACAACATTTTCTGATAAGGGGGTCTTAGCCTACACAGCATGCAAATACATTTCAAAATGAACTCATTTATGATTGCATTAAGAAAAACTCCCATGTAATGAGTTTCTGTGGCCTTGTTTATGAATAGGGAACTTTTAGATTCTGCAATTACCCAAAGCAGTAAAACAGCAAAGAAAGCCAGCATGTTAAATAATAATTGCAAATGTTATATAAATGAGAGTGGTTTGATTGAATTTATTAGATATGTGTCTCTGGCATTTTAAGATATAAAGCATTTATCACAAAACGATGATTTCTTCACTTAAGCTCATTAGGAAATCACACATCAATTCACGCATAATTACGGAGGGATTTTTTGCTGCTCCCCACAAATCATTACCACGTTAGCTCAAGTTGAATTGGATTTTACACAATTTGGAAAGGTGGGTTCACAACAGAAGCCTCTGGACAGAGGAGTATGTTTTATGGGGAGCCCCATCTCCTTGAATCAGTCAGAGGAAAACATGGTCCAAGGATTCAGAGACAGGAGACTGGAACTGGTCCTGAAGCAAGAACCTGGGGCTTTCTCTCTTCCCATCAGAATCTTACCAGCAAATCGCCCTGCTCCCCATACTTAATGAAGAGTTATGAGTCTAGAGATAACTATCTGCACCAGTCGAATAATGATCACAATTTGAGAGTAAATTAGAAGGAAGAGAGAGTTATAAGAAAAACAAAAAAGTAAGGGGGTATAAATATAAGCTTAAGAAGTTTGTTGAATTCAGGCATTAATTTATAGTCAATGAGCGAGATTCAAGGCCACCAAGGGTCCATCAATGAACCAAGAGGAAGAACAGTCTTTTGATACAGACGCCAGGTAAAGGGCCTTCCCGGCTTCACATTTTCTTTTTGTAAATTATCTACTCACTAGATATTCAAAAGTATCCTTCCTTGCAAGCCTGACTGTCATCCTTCTTTCCTGTTCATATAAACAAGACATATAAGTAACTATATAAGAAAGAAATAGGAGAGACAGTGGGAGAGAAAGTAAGATGATATATAAGAGCAATAATTGATCATCAGAAGTAAAAAAGGGGGGACTTTGGAGGGCATGAATCATTGATCGATTTCCACAATATATTAAGGGCTTTTATGGATCAATAAGAAAATAATCAACAATTCAATAGAAAATGGGTGAATATCATGCAAAGTTAGCCAATAGAAAAATAAATACAATTGGCTTTCCAACACAGGGAAGATGCCCAATCTCATTTAAAATTTAGTAACTATAAATTAAAAGAATAACAAGCTACAATGTGTAACCTACCAGACCGGCAAAGATCAAAAACTGTGGTAATACATCATGTTGGTAAGGGCACTGAGAAAGACTCATGTAATTGAAGTATAATGTAATACAACTTTTTTAGGAAGCAGCTTGTCCATGTATATCAACTTTTAAAATGCACACACTCTTTGGCCAAGCAATTCCATTTCTACAAATTTATTCTATAACTATACTTACATATTTTGACAATTTATACAGGGATATTCATCATAGCATTATACTGGAAACCCTAACTTGTCCAACAATTAGGAACTAATTGAAGAATGCCAGGTAACAGTTAAAGAAGAATGAGATAGGTTTATTTTTATGTATTGATAATGAACTTTTATTATTGATTCAAATTCAAGAACTTTCACAAAGTTTTAAAAAGGGAAATAAACTATATGTTAACATGTATGCATACAAAAGAATATGTATGCATACAGAAAATATATAGAGAATATATGAATGGAAATACACTTTTCCCACTGAGAATGAGTAATAGAGTTTGTTATTTTATTATTGTCCATGCCAAACCATCATTAAAAATTATAAAATTTATTCAGTATAACTCTGAAGGCTTTTTCTTTTTTTATGTTGGGAAAAGCAATCTTTGAAATGTAAACTCTGTGTGTGTGTGTGTGTGTGTGTGTGTACATACGAACACTTAACATGCTTGTAAATAGACTATTTCTGGAGGGACACTAAAGAAAATGTCACAGCCTTTAGGGAAAGAAGGGTTGGGGGACTTGGAATGAGTATCCTTTACAGTAAATTCATTCATAGTACTACACTTTAAAAAACAAAACAAAACAAGTTCCTATGGTACAGTTTTAATTAAAAACCAGACTAATACAGGAAGCTCCTTGTGATATACATAGAAATGACATCTGTGAGAATGACTTAAACCAAGGAAAATCACAGGTTAGTTTCTTGGAAGCAGGGAGACAAGGTCAGACAGAGGGGCAGCTATGAAGCTGGACCCCACTAATCATCGTTGGACTCACATGTTTCAATTTTTCTGCTTCCAAAATGGGGCAAGTGTTGGAGGAAGAATATACTTTCAGCTCCTCCTACCTCTCGAAAGAGGTTTCAAGGGTGAAGGGACTATTATATGAAGTGTTTCCTAATGGCTTTTCTACAATATGTCTTCTCAGAAAAGATGTGGGAGATAAATGACATACATCAGTATTAAAATTCCCCTTCAGAGAGCAAACCACCCTTTGGAGGGAAATTGCTTTGGAAAGTGAATGAACTTCTTCAGGGAATTAATGCAAGTCAAAAAGCTTCAAAGAAAATCACTTAATTGAAACTTCAAGACCTTTTCCTATGGGTGGTTCTGGGAGCTGGAATTTTTCTTCAACTTGCCTCCGGCCATGTAAGGCATTTGATGCCCTCAATCCCACACCTCCACCAGTGGGGCAGAGGCAGTGGGTTAAAGAGCACAGTCATTTGTCCTTGGTCCCACTAGGAAGTCACAGATAAATCATTCCAGGCAGCCCTGGAAATCTTTCAGTGCTCTGAAAGTATGCTCGGAATCAGAACGTCCCACTTCCTGGACCTTATCTAATTCCTAGATACCAGGACTGGAGTCTCTGTCAGACCTTCTAGACGCCCTCAGGGTTTTGAACGCTCTTACCCCAATTCCAATGAGACCAGCTGCTGACTAGAACATGCCATTTCAGAGCTCCAGGAGGCCAGTTAAGAAAACAGAACCAAAGCTTTTCTAAAAAACTCTGTGCTGAGACCCAGGCAGTTCAATACATTTTTTCCCGTGAATGAGCTTTACATAATGAGCTCAGCATGCTACTAGCCTAGGATCTGAGCTGTTCAAATCCAAAATTTGCTAGCCTAATAGCCAAAAAAAAAAAACAAAAGAAAGGGGGGGGAACCCCACCAAATTCTTCTTGAAGGATTAGTTGAAGAATTATACTCTGCTTTTTTCAGTGTTCAAATCACCAGACAAGTAAGAGTAGGGACGAGATTCTCTTGGTAAGAATGGATGGGGGGGGGGGGGGGGCGGGGCAGAGTTCACCTCCTTTTCAGGTGCTGAAGGAGAAATGCAATGAATAGAATAGTGAAATGGTTTTCTCCTTTTTGGGAAAGAATAGTTTTAACCTTCAAGTAACTGCAGAGGTTGTTGGAGCTTATACAAGGAAACTCTTCAGAAAGACAGGGACATGAATCATGGGTCGTTTTATCTCCACTTTAAAGCACTCGAACATTCAAATTCCCTAAAGAAAAGAGAGCTGGTGGTGCAAACGATCCAATCTAACGGATTTATTAATATCCCCAGCACCGGCCCAGGAGGATCCTTCGTTTCTGTTGGTGACACCAGCAGTGTTTTTTCCTGAGTTTGAGTCACAGTTTCCCCAGTTGTGGGGTTGAGGTCACCGGAGAGGGGAAGTATGAGCCACTCAGGGTGTGCTTTTTATTTTTAATGTACTAGTGAGAAGTCGGCAGGACATGGTTACAGGAAGTCATGGGCTGGAACAGGGCCGCTTGATGCTGGGAGTTTGACAAATGTCTAAAGAATGTTCTGTTAACAATATGAAGGCTCCAGATGGCAAAGAGGGAAGGAGCAATCCAACTAAGTGCATTTCAAAGGGCCGGCTGCACGTTGCCCAGTGCAGTACCAGGCCCCTGCAGGTCAGCGAAGAAATAGGAATGGATGAGAAGTGGCTGGCTCGCCTTTCCCAGTGATATATGAAGGATTACAGGGCAGAAGTCTTATGATAAGAATTTATTTTCTCTGGGAAAGGGCTGATGCATTTCCTTTTCTGGCAACATACATCAGGGCCTGACATTTATTTGACATTCTCTCATCAGATATTCATGAACACATTCCCTGAGCTGAGGGTTGTACTTGGAATAGCATGGCGGGTGTGATGGATGAAAGTCCTTCCCTCAGGACGCTTGTGGGTTGCTCTTGGGAAAGGGGCAATGAAGTAGTATGTGGGGAGGACCATGATGAGTATAAGCATGGATGCCCGGGACACACGGGAGGGGCACGTGGGGGTCAGAACAGGTGCCTCTTGGAAGAAGAGGCAGCCAACTCTAACAAGATGTGAAATAATAGAAAATCTATATATTAGTTTCTGCCCCCAGTTTCTGGTGCCGAACTCTTAAAACTTTTGTGATTTTTTTCCAAGTGATAAGAGCACTAGGAACAACTTTTGTTCTAGTATTTGGCTTTTGACCCTGGTTCCGGACTCCTTTGGGATTGCCTGGGTGACAATGTCTTATATTCTAATGAGATGACTCCTGGATGGCTCCTGGATGGGGGCTGGTCACCAGAAAGACCAAGCCATGATTTTAGAAGGTTGGAATTGTCAGCCCCACCCCTCATCCTCCAGGAAGGGAAGAGGGTCTGGAAATTGAATTAATGATCAATCAAGCCTATATGATGAAGTCTCCATAAAAATCCTAAAGTACAACATTCGAAGAGCTTCTGGGTCAGTGTTCACATCTACACTCGGGAGGGTGATACACCCCAGCTCCACAGGGACAGAAGCTCCTGTGCTTGGGACCTTTCTGGAGTCATATGTGTCTCTTCGTGTGGCTGTTCATCTGTATTCTTTATCATATCCTTTATTACATAATAAACTAGCAAACATAAGTAAGTGTTTCCCCGAGTTCTATAAGCTGTTCTAGCAAATAATCAAATTGAAGGGGAGGCGGTCATGGGAACCTCTGATTTGTAGCCAAGTCAGACAGAATTTGTGGGTAACCCGGGGACTTCCTACTTACAATTGGCGTCTGAAGGAGGGGGGCAGTCTCATGGGATTGAGCCCTTAACCTGCGGGGAATTTGCTAACTCTGGTTAGTGTCAAAGTTGGGTTGCATTGTAGGATCTAGCCAGTGTTGCAGAGGGTCGCTTGACTGGGAAAAGCCCCACGTATCCGGTGTCAGAAATGTCATGGGTGCGGTAATCGTGTGGGAGGAAAGGAGAAACACAAGAGGAGTGTAGTTTTTCTTCACACAAAACAAAGAGTGAAGTGACCCAGGTGGAGAAAGCAGGGTGTGGAAGCAGCAGCAAGAGAGAGCCAACAGGGACCCCTTCAGTCACTTGCCCACACCTTGCCCCGTGTACAGTATGTGGGACCCCTGGTCTGACAGCCCCAAGTGCAGGTGCCCCAGAGCCGGCCTGATGTTCCATCTCCACGTCCACCTCAGTCCTGGCTGTGTCCCTGGTTTTCTGATCTCCAGCCTCAGCGAGGGCTCAGAGCTTTCTGCCTCTCCCCTCCCTGTCCCTCTTCTTCCCCTTCTCCCACTCAGTGCAAAAGATGGAGAAGATTGTGAGGGACAAGTCAGTAGAAAGAGAGGCGGTGAGATGACATCCATGAATGATTTACACCAGGAACAAAAACAAAGCCAAAAAAAAAAAATAATCCTTCAATTAAAATGAGTGCCTCACAGAGAAATTGAAATGCAATTCCATCTTGCCTCACCCCACCTTAAGCCCTACTGGGCGGGACCACGGAGCTGACAGAAAAGGAGAAAATTCAAAGTGACAACTAATTTTTCTATGTACTGTCAAATGTCCCTTTTGAATGACTTTTCATCAGACTGTCCAAATATCTCTGTTGTCCATTATAGATTCTTGGACACATGTCATATTTTCACCAGAACCCTAGTAGACTTTCCTAATGGTTTTATACCTTTATATCTCTTTATTCCCATAGTGCCTAACCTACTCAACAAATTAATTTTGAGTGGTTGAATGACTTAAATTGTCCTTGGGTTAAGTTTGAAATTGCTCAAAGGCAAAACCCAAAAGAAAAACTCTCTCATCCAGGCAAGGTTAATTCACTTTGTAGAAATCACAAATGGTCCCCATTACTCAGGAGATGGAAGGGTAAGTCTTAACTTTTCTAACTCAAAGCTAATCAGATCAATACCCAGCTGCTCACTTTGAGCAGAATGCACCCAAATAATATCAGGAAAGCAAACTCTGCCCAAAGGTATTTGGTCTATTTAAACTTTCCCAGGTCTTGTTTATATGTCAGAAATAGAACCATGGGATAAGAAGAGAGAAATACTTTCTGGAGCAAATATCTGAGCTAATAATGTAGAATCATCTCGAGGCTCACTCTTGGGACTTCATTCTCTCCCTCTGCCTCTGGTCTAACAGGCCATCACTTTATATGGATTTTTAAAATCAACCCACTGAATCCTCCTCTGCCCAATTTACCGTAATATGTATTTAATGGAATTTGGATCTGGAACCTCATTCAAAATTATTCCAGAAAGACCAGAACAATTACACTAGGACATGGGCACCCATGGTACAAACCCATGACAAATACCCCAAGGTTTCCAGTATTTTACATTTGAGACCTCAGAGACCTTTTGATTTGGGTTAATGTTGGTGAAGTATGCTTGTTGGCTGATTGTCTTACCCTTCTAAGCTTCCATATCCTTCCAGACTGAGAGACAACACAGTCAACTTGGGTATGTTAGGAGACTCTGGAATGCTCAAATTCAGAATCCTTCCTCAGAAAGCCAGTAAGGAGACCACGTCATAGCAGGCGTGCCATGTGGATGCCAGGAGGCAGGGTAGGCTTGCTCACCCACACCTCAGTGACATTCGGCTTCGTACCTGAGCAAAATGGCAAACCTGACATACAGTGGCCTTGAGGTTAGAGAATAAACAAACAAACCAACCCTGAATGTGAGAAGGTTAATCTGTGGATACCACGACTGTGCCATAAAATAACCTCATAGATTTAGGTGCTTCCCAGTGTAAAACAACTTCACATCATTTTCCCTGATGAGAATGGGATGGAGATTGAGAAAAACATCCTGACAAATGTGAAAGGAGCGAAGGTCTCTCACGGTGTGAGCAGTTACAGAAAAAAGACCAAATCATCAGGGACAGACATACGAGGGGCATTCTCTTTCCCTGCGTTTTCTGGGGGAAAGGTCAAGGTATCTGGGTACACAAGGGTGCACCACAGAGGTGGCACCAGCAGGAAGTGGCTGTCACCCTTGCTGGAAACAGAGCTAAGCTGCTCGCTCATGGCTGCTTGCTGGATGCTTGGCAAAGGTTCCCGTGGATGCTGAGCAGGTAGGAGGTGCTTCTGGCTGGAGGCCCCAGCTGGGTCCAGAATGTGAAGAGAGCAGCACTGGGGAGAAACTTGGCTGTTTCACCCTCGTGTTTTCCTGTTCCCAGGAATGCTCACTGCTGACGATGCCACGCATCACCTCATCCTTAAATTAGATGAGAATTAGGGAGTGTCCCACCACACGTGCTCCTCAGGAAGCTCGTTTCCTCCCGGGTCTGAGGCATTCCTGCTAACATGGCCAACAGACTCACAGCGCTCCTCAGACGGGCCCCTACACCCCCACAGGACAGGCCTCGGGCAACATGGGGTATGCCAGCACAGGCTTAAATAGGCCTAGAGCCCTGGGGGGGCCTCGGCCAAGGTGACCCGTGAAGTCAGGCCAACTTCCTGGAGGGGGACGCCCAGCCCTCCTCCCCCGAACCCCAGAGCCACAAGGAAGGGGCCACAGATGTGTTCTCTCCACTGTTTTTCCCTGAGTTCATCAAGCAGCCCTCTCCCCAGTATCAGCTTCAGCAAAGGCAGCATGTCCCCTGCTCAGAACCCAGGAACAAGCCATTCAGCTGCCACCAAGGACTCAGTGGCCCCAGGACCCAGCTGGCAAGCTTGTGAGTGGAAATGACTCAGCCTGGCAGCCTCTCTCGTGGCCACCCTGTGCCCAGAGCCAGAGTCTCTTTGAAGAGGCAGCAAATACTCCCGGTGGAGCCACAGCTGACTGACCGCTCTAGAATCCGGCTCCCTCAGGCTCTGCCCCAGCTGCCAGCCCAGTTCCCCAGACCACTTTCTCCCCTTCTTTCTGAATGAGGAAAAGCAATCTAAGGGGCCTCTGTTCTCTGTGACCTTGTGAAAATGGAGTTCTTGTTGGCTGGCCCCCCTCGAATGTGTCCAGGGTGCTCCATGTTTGTGCTGAAGACAGGTGCTCCCAAAGTAGTTTCGAAGAGAGGATTTCCTTCTCAGCTTCACATGCCAGCTTTTGGGAGCCTGCTGTGCGCCCTCATGTCACGGAGAGCTGGGATCTAGCATGAGGACCTGGGCTTTCAGGGGAAGGAGAATAAAGAAATAGGAGGTAAAGGAAAACTAAGAGAAGAAAAAAGAAAACACTTAAATTTAAATAGGGAGCCACACATAAATGTATGTCTATATTTGCACATGCAAATGAATCTGTAAATGTAAAGGCCAAAAAGCAAGTGGTCTGTTGGCAGATCCATTTATCGATTCGGCAGTATTTTTTGAGACTGATAATGTGTCAGACCCTGCTCTGATTACTCCCCATGCCCAAAGATACCAGACTGTGGAAGCCAGGCCTCTGGGGGTGTCTCTGGGGTGCTTTTGTGGATTTTGGCTCACACAGCAACCACCTTCCTCTGCCCTGAGGCCTTTAGAGAAGAAATTTCACTGCAATCCCTGGGTGGAGGCTCACTCTGTCTTACAAGGACCGTCATGGTCACGATTGGATGGGAGAGGGACCTGTGCCAGGCCAGAGGCTGGGGACAAGTTCATGATAGCTTCCTTAGTTCCCCTTCTGGCTCTAGGTCACCTGCTCAGTTTCCTTCACGTGGTTCATCAAATGCTCTTGAATCAACAAGGCCAGACACAAAGAGTCCACTCCAACCTGGAGCCTGTACCAAGGGGGTAATATACAGCAGTACTGTGAAGACAGTTGAGGTATAGGAGAGCCTGTGTCGAGAAAAAAAATGAAGGGATTTCATAACTCAATAGTATTTTCTGACATATTAGAGTATTTTTACAGGGCTGTCTGTTCTGTTAACCATAAAGAATATTAACTGATTTTATAGATATTTGAAAAGTACATGTAAAACAACCATTAACTATCATTGTCTTTTATTGACAAAAATAAAATAAGATTCCGTGTGTACAGTGATTTATATTTAGCTTTCATAGACATACCTGCCTCTTTTGATTCCAGACCACCCCATTTAGCTAGGCAGACCTCACAGGTGGATCTCAGAGGAGCTCTCTGTAGGGTGGCGTGGATCCGGAGAAGACACTCTTAGTGAAGAGAGAGGAGGATGAAGAGCATGGTAGATAGAGGTGCTCATGATGGCAGTGGTCATGGTGGGAGGTGATGGTGGTGCTGGTGCAGATGGTGTAATGGAAGCATGAAAGTAAGGTAAGTCGGCTAGACAGTTGGCTATTTCAATATTTTAAAACAATATCTTACAGTTTTAACCACTCAATGAAAGACTAAACCAGCTGGCCTCGATCCCTGTAAATTTTTTTCTTTGTTACACCTAGCAGATAACCAGGCTCTCAAAGGCCAAATCATAAAGATAAATTATTTTATATCTCCAGATGCCAGGATCATTCAGGATTTAAACTTAAGACTCTGCTCCAGGCAGAGATCACCCTTTGCTCATCAAGTCTTCACCAAGGGAAACAAATTCTAACTTACTTATAAGCCTCCTATATACTTGTTCAAGACACTCTCCTAATGATCTTGTCATTTCTCCCTTTTTTCTGGCCCCCAAGATTGTCACCCAGACCCAAATTAAACCAACAACATGCAAAAAAGGAAAGGGGTAAATGAAGCCAGAAGGAGAGTCTAAGAATTACGCCTTTGTTCCTTTGCACCTTTGATAAGAAAGCTTCCACAACATCCGTTCCTTCATTCCTCATTCATTCAACAAGTATTTACTCCCAGCACTGTGGGCCAGGCCCTGGAGAAAAATGGGAAACCAAAGATTTCCAGCCTTCCTTCAAGGATCTTAGACTAGAGAAGATAAAATAAAGATAATATTCCAATTTGAAAGAACAGCCAGGGCCAGGAGGACTCTAGACACCCAAGGAATATGGGAAGGAACGATGAAGCAGTTTTTGAATTGCCCTGTGGCAATCCTTTTAAGATTTCCGTCAAGAACTACAGAACCCATAACAACTAAGAACCTAGAAGGATGTATATCAAGCTGGTCCATGGACTAATGGCATTATAATCACCTAGTGCTTGCTAAAAAAGTGGGTTCTGGGATTCCACTGCAGGCCTACTAAATCAGAATTTCAGAGGGCAGGATTGAGGAACCTTATGAACATGCCCCATAGTGATTCTGATACACACAGGGTCACCGAACAAAATACTAAGGTAAGAGACTGAAAAATAGGGGTTAGGATGGGCTTTTTATGACCAAGGCATGAAAACAAGATGCCAAGGAACAGTTAAATCGAGATTTCTTTTGAACAGCAGAACATATGAAAAACTGTTTGGACTGGAAGCCAAGAGACCTTCTTGGTACTGACTAGCTAAATAGTCTTCAATGCATTTCTTTCCCTTTAGGACTCAGCCCCTTCATCTATAAACTGAAGGGCATGACCTAGATCTGCATGGTCCAATACAGTAGTCACTGGCCATATGAGAATATTGAGCGCTTGAAATGTGGCTATTCTGAATTGAGATTTGCTGCAATGTGAAAATCACACAGGGTTTGAAAGGCTTCGTGTGAAATAAAGGATGTAAGATGTCCCCAAATGTTTTTAGGTTGACTACACATAGAAATGATAGTATTTTGGATATACTGGGTCAAATAAAATTAAGTCAAAATTAATTTTACCTGTTTTGGGACACCTGGGTGGCTCAGTCGGTTAAGCGTCTGCCTTCGGCTCAGGTCATGATCCCAGGGTCCTGGGATCGAGTCCCACATGGGGCTCCCTGCTCAGCAGGGAGTCTGCTTCTCCCTTTCTCTATGCCTGCCACTCCCCTTGATTGTGCTCTCTCTCTCTATCAAATAACTAAAAATCTTTAGAGAATTAATTTTACCAGTTTCTTTTATTTTTTTTAATGTGGTTACCACAAAATTTAAATTATGTCTGTGACTTGTAAGTATGGCTTGTTGGATATTTTGACATGATATATGACATGATGTTGGACCATGCTGGTCTAGATGATCTCTAATCCAGCATTGATATTCTGTGCAAGTTAGATGGATTAATGGAGAATGACAGGAAGTACCACTGGAATTGGTCCTAACTCAAGGCTTTGGTCCTTAGTCAGAAGGCAGCCAACTTCTAGCAAGAAGTTCTACCCACCCAGAGTAGGAGGAAGCTGCTGAGAGAGGAGGTAAACTCTGAAGAGCTGGACCATAGCACAACCTCAGATACTTTCTATAATACATTTGGGTGGTGCTTAGTTATTTTTTCTTCTTTGTTGTCATTTATCATCCCTAAAGTTTTTGTTAGATCTCTGGTGTCTGGCCAGGATACATGTACTGAAGGTTTTCTGGACAATGTGACTTTTCTGAAATGATACTTTTGAAATGAGTTTTCTTTTTTTGCGTGTGCAGACTTTATCTTGGAGACCATATCTGACAATATTGAATATTGGAAATCTTCTTGATTTGCTGATAATGAAAATAAATTTTATTTTCCTCTCTTCTGTAGGAGTGAAAATAAAATGTTTTAAATTTCAGCTCTATGTTTGCTAATTGTACTGTGTTAAGTATGCCTAAAACAGATACATCAGCTTCCTAAAAAGTTCTCATGCACTCCTAAGTCCCTATGATTTTGCCTTTCATTTCCAGTCCTGATACTTGTCAGCACCCCATCCCCATTTATCTTGGCACTTTCCCCCCTCCTCAGAGCCCCTAGTTATTACCTCACTCAGTTCTCCTGTGACCTCATTGGCTGCTCTTTCTCAGTCCTTTGTTGAGTCCTCCTTATTTCCCCAACATCCTACTACTGGATGCACTAAGACTCGAAACAAGCCTCTCCTCTTCTGTGTCTACATTCACACCCTAAGTGATCTCCTACAGTCTAAAGGGCTCATAGTCCCCCTGTGTGTAAGTGACACCAAATTCTCAGGTACAGCGTGCCCTTTCCCCTTCACTCCACACTTGTATCTCCCATTGCCCACTCACCAATGACACATGCCTATGAGCACCTCAAGTTCTATAGTCCAAATTGAACTTCTGGTCTTCTCCACTGATCTGCTCATTCTAGAGTCTTCCTCTCTTGTCATTGCTAACTCAACCCTTCCAGTTGTTTAAACCAAAATCCCTGGAGTCCTCTTTGGCTCCTTTCTCTCACAGAGCCTATATCCTATCCATTAGCAAAACCTTGTTGGCTATCCCTCCAAATATATCAAGATTCTTACCATTTTCCACTGCCTTCAAGTTGCCATTATCTCTTGCCTAAAGGCAGTAGTCTCCTGACTGGTCTCTTGCATCCAACCCTACCCTTTACAAACTGTGCTCAACACAGCACCAGAGTGAGCCTTTAAAATGTAAGTAAGATCATATCACTCCTCTACTCGCTCAGTAACACCTTACAGGGACCTAAGATGTCCTACATGATCTGGCCTTTGGCCTTAGTGTTTCTTCCCTCCCAAAAAACATGTATCAAAATTTGACATAGGGGCACCTGGGTGGCTCAGTCGTTAAGTGTCTGCCTTCATCTCAGGTCATGATCCCCGGGTCCTGGGATCGGGCGCCGCATCGGGCTCCCTGCTCAGTGGGAAGGCTGCTTCTCCGTCTCCCACTTCCCCTGCTTGTGTTCCCTCTCTCGCTGTGTCTCTCTCTGTCAAATAAATAAAATCTTTAAAAAAAAAAATTTGACATAGTAAATATTTCTTCATTGTCTGTTTCTTCCCACTAGAATATAAGGCTCTCAAAGGCAAGGACTTTGTTTTGTTCGAGCTGAATTCTCAACAGCTAGGACAGTGAAAAGAGTTTTGAATAAATTAATGAGTGAATACTAATTGTTCCATAAGGTAAGCCCAAAGATGAGTGAATGATGAAACTAATTATTGTATGCAGGCTGGAGTTGTATTTACAACCTGGGGGACCCAAAACTTACTGTCTTTCCTTGGGCTCATGTGGAGGAGAGAGAGCATTTATGGAAATATAGTGTGAGTGTTCTCCCTCTCCTTTTCTCTCATCTCATGCATGTATTCACTCAACTGGCATTCACTGATGGGCTTATGCCATGCTAGATATGGGGCATACACTCATAGCCCTCCATGAGATATTGTTTACCCAGATGACGTGGGAGCATATGACCTTAGAAAAGAGGTAGGCAGTGGTGTAGAGCTGTGTCTGAGGAGAGGTGAAGTCCATACAAGGAAGTCATGGGAGGCCAGGAAAGGCTTCTCCAAGGGGAGGCAACTGAACCTAGTGTTGAAAGATGAAAAGGACTTCTTCATATGGGCAAGGATAAAAGCATTCAAGAAACCAGCATTCTGGAAAATAGGAACAAAAAACAGAAGACAGGGTGGCACTTTGAGGAACTACAAAGTGTTGCTGGATGTGACCACAGTCCAGACCAAGTACCGGAGAGTTACAAGACCCAGTGCAAGGGAGGTCAGCAAGGGTATATCATGAAGCGCTTGTTCCTGCATTGGGACTTCATTCTCCAAATACCGTGAAAGTTAGTTAAGCAGCAAGTTAACATGACAAGGGAAGAAAACAGTAACACATTATATAACTCTGTAAGTGCAAAATTTGAACTACCCATTGAGTTCTGTGGGCATACAGGAAGTGGGAGCAGTGCCCTAGTCAGCAGTTTAGAGGATTGGGGCAGGAAGGAAGAAGGAAGTGACAAAGCATACCCTGGGAGGGGACACTAATACAGTTCTTAAAGAACACGGAGGAGTAAGCCAGGCAGGCAGGAAGGACGAGGGCTTTCCTGGGAGAGGAACAGGAGGTTTCAAAGCCAGAGTGTGAGAGAGCATGAGGCACAGCTGAACGCCTACATTAATACCCACTCCCTCTAAACCCAAAAGGGTCGCCTAAATCCTTTTATAGTTCACAGATTGCTTAATCCTCCTTCTCCTTGATCTTCACCATAAAACCAAAGAACATAATACTAAAGAGCTGGAGGGCATCTTAGAGCACATCTAATCCAGTGCTGCTCAACCTTCTTTCCTCAAGTACCCTGAATAATAGGGGAAAACACATGAACCAAGTTTTTTGACTTTGCCTATTATATCCTTTTTAAAAAATGTAAATTTTGCATCCTAAGTTAAGATGTCCATATTTGTGTTAATATAAAATTAACATTTTTTTTCCTCAAAACTCTTCTAGTAAGGTTGATCTTCCACAGCAAGTTGCATCATCTTTACTCACAGACACCTCCTCACTATAACCCCCAGGTATGTGGATATCCTTGGGAAATCCCTCATTTATAGATGAGGACATGGAGGCCAAGAGAGAGACGATGTCATCTGCCTGAGGTCACACAGTGAATTAAGTACAGAGTGAAGCCTGGAACGAGGGCCAAAGCTCTCCTTGGACCCTCTTTCCACACAGGCCCTGCATTTGACACTGGGAGCCCTCTTCTTTCCTGACGCTTGCCTTTTTTCCTCTTCCCCTGTTTCACCGACTACTTCTCCTTTATCCCATCTTGCCCCTTCCCAGCCCCATTAGGGCTCCAGAGGGCTCAGAGGGGAGAGTGGAGAGAGGAAACTCCACCAGGAAAGGAGGTCACAGAAAACTGTGCACTGAGCAGCCCTGAGCTGATTGGGCCTCAAATGCTACATTTTCTTATTCCTCCAGGATCAAAGGTTCATGAGGGCCCTTTTGGCTGTTCGTCATTAATTATACCTTTGCTTCCTGGAGGCACTTAGAACATAGTTCTGAGAGTTGGCTTAGAGCACAAAAGGGGAAACCAACAGTACCTGTGTCTGACCCAGGAAGCTTCCCATTGTCCATTTTCACCTGTGTTGCAAGTTTTATGAGCATCCTTAGCAGGCCCCTCCGGTGAACAATGCCCAGACTTCCCTCCCGCATAGGCAAAGGGTTGCTATTTGGAAGAAGCCTGAGTCCCTCCGCAGTCCCTGAGTCAGCCAGTGCAGGAGAAAAATGCTAGGAAGCTTGTGTGGTTTCTCTTCAAAGCACACATTTAATCTGGTTGCTCCCTCTGCCTAAATCATGTCAGCAGTTCTCATTATTTTCAGGATACGGACACCTCCTTGATGTGGCCTATCAGGGCCTGAATCTGTCCCTTCCCTCATCTTTCCAGACTCTACCTAAATCCTTCTTTGGCTTGGGGCACCTGGGTGGCTCAGACATTAAGTATCTGCCTTCGGCTCAGGTCATGATCCCAGGGTCCTGGGATCGAGCCCCTCATCGGGCTCCCTGCTCAGTGGGAAGCCTGCTTCTCCCTCTTCCACTCCCCCCTGCTTGTGTTCCCTCTCTCGCTGTGTCTCTCTCTGTCAAATAAATGAATAAAATAAAAATAAATAAATTCTTCTTTTTCTTCTCTCTACTCCAGCCGCACTAATGCCCTTTGCGCCCCCCCCCCCTCCATTTATGCCTGTGTCCTTCCCATAGCACTTTATGCCTGCCATTTCCTGCCACAGAACTTTTGCACTTGCCCTTTCCTTGGCCTGAAGGGCTCTCTTACTCATTCTTGGCCTAGTTTATTCCTTGTCATATTTTAGCTCTCAGTTCAAATGTTCCTTCATCAGAGATGCCTATTCTGACCTCCTGGACTGTCAAATCTCCCACTATAGGTTCTCAGAGCATCAGGTGTCTTTCTTCATAGCACTTACCACAATCACAGATTTATAGTTATTTGAGTGATTGATTATTAATTAGTGATTACTATTTGTTCTCCCACAAGGCTGCATGATCCACAAGGGCAGAGTCCATGTAAGGATTTACTCATTTTCATATCTTCATCACCTAATATTATGGCTAAGACGTGGTAGATGTTTTAAAAATCCACTTAAATGACAAATTAAATAAGGAAGAGATAAATGAGTACTCGATTTGGTAAACTCAAAAATGAATTGGTGAAGGAACACCTGAAATTGTTTATAAAGGTCTTGGGGACCCAGAATTTAATCCTTGGACATACATATCTGTTTGGGAGAATTTATTATAATTAGCAAAACTACCCGTCATTGCTTCCCATTGCACCATCTGTAAGTGTCTTTCATGTGCATGTTATGGGGGAGTACTCTGCTAGAAACTTTCTTGGCTACCCTCTTTCCCTCATTATCACCCTCTATTCCAGTCATCAGCAAACCCTGCCAACTCCATTCCAAGATATATCAAATTCTATCAGACATATAAAAGCTGAAAGAGTTTACCACCAACAAATTATCATGAAAACAACTTTAAATACACTTTTGGAAGAAAGAAAATTCTCTCTGAGGGAAGATCAAAGATGCAAGAAGCAATGTAAGTTAAGAATAGGCAAGCATGCAAATAAATCTAAAGAAATAGTTATTGTATAGCACTAAAAAATAGTGCATAATTTAGAGATTTTTAAAAAGAGTCAATAGTAATGTGTAAGATGTAAGTGAGTCGTCAGACTTCAATGTGCTAAAAGTTTAAGAAAAGAGTAAGAGATACTAAGTAACTTTCACCTTTGTTAAGTACAATTAACTTTTAAAGGTAACCACTAAAATAATGAAAATGGAGTTTACAATTTCCAAAAAGTAATAGAAAAAAATGTTTTATAAAAAAATCCTCACTCAAAACAAAGAACAAAATAAAGGAAAAAAGTATTCAAAGAAATCAAATAAATAGCACAAGATGGAAAAAATAAGTTTAAATATACCAACAATCACAATAAATGTAAATGGGCTAAAGTTGCCAATTAAAGATAGAGATCATCAAATTATATTTTAAGTACCCAGCTATATGCTGTTTATAAGAGACATATCTAGGGGTGCCTGGGTGGCTCAGTCAGTTAAGCATCCAACTCTTGATTTCCACTCCCATCCTAATCTCAGGTCATGGGATGGAGCCCCTCGTCAGGCTCCCCACTCAGCAAGGAGTCTGCTTGAGATTCCTTCCCTCTGCTCTTCCCCCCAACTCATGCATGCTCTCTCTCTCTCTTAAAATAATTAATTTTTTTAAAAAATAAGAGACATATCTAAAACATAAAAAATGGAAAGACTGAAAGTAACCTATCGAAAAGAATATTATGTAAATATTAACAATAAGAAATCATATATAGTTATATTAATATAGATAGGATAGGCTTTAAGCCTTTTAAATATTAGAAAGCAACTTCATAATAATAAAATGTTGAATTCACTAGAAAAAAATAACAATTTTAATCTTGTATGACTAATACAAGCATCAGATATGGCATCAATTGTACAAGTCAAATTTGATAGGAGGTGAGTGAAATGTGTGTGAAGGGGTCAAAAGGTACAAAATTTCAGTTATAAATAAATAAGTCATGGTGATGTAATGTACGACATGGTGACTATAGTTAATAATACTGCTTTGTATTATTGAAAGCTAGTAAAAGACTAGATTTTAAAAGTTCTCATCAGAAGAAAAAAATTTTTGTGTAACTATATATGGTGATGGAATTTAACTATGTATGTATGGTGATGTGTGTTAGCTAGACTTACTATGGTGATAATTTTGCAATATATACAAATATGGAATAGTTACATTGTACACTAGAAAATAACAATGTTATATGTCAATTATACTTCAATAAAAATAAATAAATAAATGAAATAGTTTTTAAAAATCAAACGTGATAGAATGATAAGGAGTAATTGACAAATCCAGAAACTTAGTGGGACATTTTAACATACTTCTCTTAGAAATTGATACATCAAGCAGACAAAAAAAATTAATAATGTATAGAAGGTGTGATAACACATCTAACCTGATTTCATGGACATATATTGAGCCCTGGATTGAAAATCAGACAATGCATGTCTGAAATTTATTGTAGAACATATGTGAAATGGTACATGTGTAAAATTGACCTCAAAATAGAGGTCAATAAACAAGTCTTGACATATTTCAAAGAATCCGTATATTTACAGATGCATATTTTATAATGAAATGCAATTAGCCTAAAATAAATACTAAAAGATAAATTTTTTTTAAACATTCACTTTAAAATTAAAAATTTATCTCCAGATTATTCATCTGTCAAAAATGAAATAATCATGAAACTATAATAAAATCATTATGAACTATAATGATAGTAGTACCTGTTAAGACTTATAGAATGTGGACAGTGGTACTTAGAGGGAATTTTGTAGCCCTCGGGGCTCACTGAAGCTTTTCTTCATTTCTCCAATTACGCAGTTCATTGATTTATATATTCATTCAATAAATGCTTAATCTGGCATTGTGAAATCATACGGATAGAGGCCGCAGAGCCCTTGGCTCCTGTGAACAGCTGTAATCGCTAAAAGCCCCCAAAATGGAAATCCTGGGCTAGTCTAGTCCATTCTGCAGTTGCTGATCTGTAAGAGCTGCCTGGATTTAGCTTCTCTTGTGACAGGGACCCCGTAGGCTATGAATTTCCCATGGCTATTTTGCTGATGGTGAAAGGCCACTGACAATAGTCTCATGCTCAGAGAGACCAACAGATACTGGAATTCTTCTAGCCAAAAGGTGATACAGAGCATCCTGAATATTTTCTTATCTTCTTGACTTTCTGCCCTCATGCACCATATTCTTTTCTCTGTTTGGCAGGGAATCTTTCCTCCATATTCTCTCCACTCTAAAGTGAAAAGTATCATAGGGCTAAAAGACAGATATTTCTGCTTGTCTAGAAGCTATCTCAAGATTGTGTAGGAGACATAAGAAGAAAGCAAAAACATCTACAGGTTTCCCTGGAGCAAATTTCAAGTTGAGCCAGAGTTTCTTCACATTTGCAGTGACACCGATAACGTGATACAATTAAGGATGGTAATGAAGTTTGATTTTAAAGAGCTAAGCAGAGAGTGTATTTGTTTTTTTTTTTTTTTAATCACTGATGTATCATTATTTTTTGAAGACCGTTACCAGATCCCACAGTAGAATCAGGGTAGGTTCAATCTCTCGTCTCTTTCTTTTTGTCTTTCCAGGCGGTCCCAGGTTACCAGTTCTTGTCAAGTAAATTGTGTTCTGTATTTCTCACCATTGGTTGTCTCAGTCCCAGTGTGAGAAGGTTGTCCCTAATCTTGTTTTCTCTGATATCAAAGGCTGTTACTCATTCTCAATTGCAGTGACAAGTTTTGAGGCTATGTGGTAGTAGCTGGATTTTTAAGGCAACCTAAATCCCAGCATTTGTTTGTTCTGAAACATAATACTCACTGTACTTTATTTATTAGATTTCCTCATTATGCAGCACATTTTAATTACAGTGCTCTCATAGATTACATTAGATATGGCTCCTTTTCTTATAGTTAAAAGTAGTGCACATGATGCATCTGGCTTTATAGATGCTGGATCTGGGCGGGTAACACTGAGTGTGTCACTGTAAATGCAAACTAGGAAAGATAAATACTACTGCTAATCATTGGAGCCCGCTGTGTAGCTATCATAGTGTGACTGTTCAAGTTAAAAAGAGTGGCTATGAGTCAGACTGTTCCTCCCCTCGGCTTTAGAAGACTCATGTCTTTAACCAAGAGGGGTTTACACATGAGCTTGTGCATGATGAGGGTATTCCAAATGCCTGATCTGGGGCCAGGGTTCAAGACAGGGTACTGGAAAGCAAAAGCAGGGTCCACAAGTTCTGCTCCTTGAGACTCTCCTCTCCCCAAAGCTCTGCTGCTGTTTATTTAAAGCTGAGAATCCACAGGTTGGTCTTCATCCCTGGGCAAACTTGATAGACGACTCGCCTCAAGCAACGCACAATTTATGGATATAGAAAACGCATGGGCTGCCTCTACATGCTAGCTTTTTAAAGATGGGCTTCAGGGCATGTGTGAGATGCTTGGGTGATGTACAAACCAGCATTAATAAATCTCTGCAGAGAAGACACCACCTACCTCTTTCTTTTGAGAGTAAATTAAAAACAACTTTTTAAATGCCTACTTTAAAGACCACGACTGCACACTTTATATTTTCCCTTTGGTTGTCTCTGATGGCAGATGCCCTGAACTAAGCTTTAATATAAATTCCAGATACAAAGTCTTGACTGGAAGAAACCAAAGGGACAATTTTTCAAAATAGCACTTATTGCATTTTTTCCAGATTACAAAAGTAATAAATGTTCATTATAGAAATACTGTTAAAAACAGAAAAGCAGGATGAGAAAATAAAAGTCATCCATGTTCTTCTCACTGAGAAATTACTCACTGTATTTTTTCAGGGTTTTTATTGTAGGCATACATAGTTTTATAAGATTAGACCATGATATATGTTTATGCATATATATAACATGACCTGCAAGTTTTCACTTAATATATCATAATCATTTTCTCAGATTATTAAGTATTATCCTGAAATGGGCTCTTTGATAGCTACATGGGATTACATCATATGAATGTACCATAATGTTTTACACCAGCCCCCTATTGTTGAACATACAGTTTTCAATTATTCACCATTATAAATCTTAAAATCATGGACATCCCAGTATATAAGAACAATATCTACATTCATGGCTGTGTAGATTAATTATTTAATAAAGTATTAAATTAAATTTTCCAGCACTGTATTTTATTTAGAAGTTTTGTATCTATTAATGGGCTGTTACTAAAACCTGTGAGAAATGCATGCAAATAAAATCCTTGTGTCCCATGTTTCAGAGAGAACTGTCTTGGATAAGGGGGCCAAAACAGGTGGCAGCTGATGCTATATGGGAACAGTCTTAGTGCCACACCTATTTAACCCTGTGTTTGCAACAAGTCCTCTTAAGAATGCAAAGCCAAAATAATTCAATTTGCATTGGTATTAGAGCAACGGTTCTATTATTGTATGCAAACTCCTGCTAAAAATAACCTGACAGTATCCATCTGTATGGGATGCAGAAAAGCAAGAAACATGCAAAGTAAAGACCAAAATAGACCCGGGGTCCATCTGGTGCATCCTCTCCATGGGGCCCCAAACAGATGGTGCAAATTCCCAAGATATACCTGTCTAATGGCATTGTCCTATCTTGGGGAGGAGGGGGGATTCCTTCCAGCAAATGGCCCAGCCAAAAAGGAAAGATAAATGAGACACTGAGATCCATCCTTTCAAGCAACAAATAATCCTGTGAACACAGAAAGTTTGGGGCATTTTTCTCTACCCTAGGAACAAAATAATGAAGAAAAGAGACAGGTTCCCTGAACTCATGGTCTGGTTATAATTACTATTTCCCAACCCCATTTTGCCAGATTTTCCTTCTCTCTCTCTCCACTTGGCTTTCTTCTCTTCTCCCAGTTGGATTACCCACTGAGTTTTTTTCTCTAGACCACTTTGCAACAGCAGGTAAAAGTTCAGCAATTTGCGATGTTTTCAGATCGATTTCTTATCCACTAGACTTGTTAGCCAGTCCTGAAGGTCAGAGGCTATGACCTGCTTATCTTTGAACCTCTGGCCCAGCACAGTGCCCAACACCTAAAAAAGTGCTCAAGAAATAATAAACTTAAGAAATTTTTAGCCCTTCAAAAAAAATGTTTAGCCTTTCCTAAGCAGAGACCCACCACCTCTGAAGAAGCCCTCCAGAAATGGCATTGTCTACACTCCCTGATCTCTTCTCAGAGGACTAGAAAAGATAATAACACTCTCCGGAGGAGGTGTAGTGGAGGATCTAATGTGGGTCATTTCAGGTATATACTGAAGGATATTTACTGTACATTAAACCTGGAGGAGCTCTTTCTTTATGGGTCTCACTAGCATTTGTCAACTCTGAGCATAGAGATGGAGATATATATAGAGAGACAGACAGGTAGATATATATATAGATATGCTGGTAGATAGAGATGGATGGATGATAGAGGAAGTGGAAACTGGCAGGGAACACCATGTGTAGCAGGCAGGAAATAGATGAAAGATGAAAAGTAAGACTGATTATAGCCCAAAGCACCAAAGCTCTGAGTGATCCACAAAGAGGTGAGAATCATTGGGAGACTCAGGAATTAGCACTTTCCAGTAGACAGTGGCAGAGTTTTAAAGGTTTTTTAAAAGCAAGAGCTCCTCACTTTTACTGCTTGCAGTCAGAGGGAAAAAAGAAAGGAAGACAGTCTGTGAATGCTTTCAGCAAAGGGAAGGGAAGACACGCACCCACATGCACAGGGCTTAGAGGCATATGCACCAAAAAGTAACAGGATGACTTCAGGTCATCCATTTCCCACCAAATCCAAGTCCTGGATAGATCTCAGGATATGTGCCTTACAACAAACTTTTCTTCAATTCCTGGAGGGAGAGAGAGCAGATCTGGGATCCTTCCAGAGTCTGGGTCCTGGGGCTCTACAAGGCAGGTTTAGAAAATGATGACTTTGAAGACAAGGAGCTCTGCCCTTACTTATCCTCTGCCTGAGTGGTGTTTTCCCCTGAGGGCCCTGCAATGAGAGGTGCTACTGGTGGGGCTGGAGCTACTACATGGCCTCCAAAAAGCAAGATGATAAGAAAGTGAGGGCAGACCCAATAGTCCATGTGCTTGGCTTGGCATCTCTGAGCTTCCTGGCAAGCCATGACTCAGGAGAAGTTAAGCCAAGTAACGGAAAATAAACTCAAGCCTGAATGTGGTCCTTAATCTAACCCAACCATCAGTGCCAAGAGGGATAAAATCAAGTGGAAAAACTTCCCACTTGACCAGAAGACAAGCAAGCAAACAAACAAAACCCATTGCAAGGAACGTCCAGTTAAACTTGCCCTCTCATAAAAAGTCCTGGTGTGGACTCTCAGGCTGCTACTTCTGCTTCCCCATACTCCTTTTAGGAAGTCCACCTCCCAACATTCTGCGCCACACATAGCAGGATTAAGAGTCAGGGGGATGTAGAATTGAATTCATTCCTCAAACTCACCCAGTCATTTTTACTTCTAGCAAACTCTCTGGCCAACTACTGGATCCATGGAAAAGCTCAAGCCAAGAGGGGAAAAAGCCCCTCTTAGGAGGAGGCTGAGTACTCCTGAATTCCCCCCTTTCTCTCCCTAAGGTTAATAGGAGCCATGTCCTGATATCAAGAGAAGAATAAGCCACTAAACAAGCCCAGAGAGACCGGCATAAAATGGTTATTAAGTGTGACCCATTGTCACCATGTACGGAAGAGATCAGAAGCCATTTCCATTCACCCCCTTCAAGAACACTATTTCAATGGCCTTATTGTGGGGAATCACCGCAGGTGTCAATCCTGCTAGTCTGCCTCCGAAATTAACAAGGCTTTGTGGAGGCTGCCTCCCCTCACCTGTCAAAGCTATAGCTCTGCGGGGCACGAGCCCGAAGGTGCTGTGGAGGACAAGCCCTTCACTGGTGGGGGAGTTAGGATGTCAGACCCAGGCCCCTTCTCTCAGCAAATATTCGGATTTGCTGTCAGGTCTAAATATATCTTTTTAAGAAAAGAGCTTAGGCCTTTCCTTGGCAAGTTGATATTGGCCTATATTTTTAATCCATGTGGGGGTGTATATGGATCATATTTATGCAGTCATTTTCTCGTTTACGGGTGAACCTGCCGGCAGTGAGACTCTGCACAGGGTAAATGCAGAATTTGCGATGTCCCTTGGCCTGTTCCACATGGGGATTGGAGTGTGTTCTCACAGGGGCAACAGTGGCTGGGCTCTCATGGCACATTTGGCCCCAAACTAGGCCCTCTGAAATCAACCTTGTGGGTTTCAATCAATTCCTACCTGCTAGTAGCTCACTTATAGGGTATGAGGAAAGAGAATACAGATACTACCAACAGCGTTAGATGAGGGTGACTTTTCTGGAGGGAATGATAAATTGTACGATGTCCTACAAGATTTGTGAATGGGATTAAAGATTTATTGACCAAATGCCAGATGTAGTCACACATAGTGTCTCATTTATTCCTCACACGGCAACCCCAGGAAGTAGGTATTGCTAGTCCCATCTTTGTAGGTGGGAGAATTCAAGCTCGGTGAGGCTACACGTCTTGCTCAAAGCCACCCACAGAGTACATGGCATAGCTGGGATTTAAACCCGGGATTCTAAAGCTACTAATCCCGTTCTTACCAGGAGACCAGAAGTGCCTGGTCATCAATTACCGCACAGCCCCAGCCACACAGTGGTCCCAGAGCTGCAGTTGGTGAGAAGGAACACAAGCCAAAGTCAAACATGGGGACAGCAAGGGTCATTGTCTGGAGGAAACCGACTAGGGCAATTGGTAAATGCCCTTTCCCTAAGAAGAAACCAGCAGTCCCTTACACTGAGTACTGTTTAGGTCCCCAAAATGTGCAAGGTAGTTGGCACAGAGCCCAGTGTAGGACTTCTAGACAATGGTGGTTCTCATGAACAACAGAATCTGAGTCATCTGCCAGGAGGTCAAGTCAAGCTGAACACAAAGAGAGCAGAAGTCAAGGAAAGCTCTGGGGAAAGGATATGCAAGAACAATTTTAGAGGATGGGCTTCCTAGTCGGTTGGGATGCACACCGAGCAACTCCCCAAGGGAAGATGAAGGAAGAACAAGTCTTCACCGAATTAAGCCAGGGTCTGAATTTGAGCATGCTGTCTCTTAGGCAGCTGTGACTGGGCTCTCATGGAATATGTGGCCCCAAACTAGTTACTTGGAGATTGACTTTGTGAGTTTCAGTCAATTCCTGCTTGCAAGTAGCTCACCTACTTACAAGGAATGAGGAAGAGAGAATGTGTTCTTTCCCAGGCATATCCAAACTCCCCTGTGACCCAAAGGAGCAGCCAACAAAAGGTCCAGCTCCAGGCAAATGTTCCTGATGACTTCCTGGAGCATCTCACCTGCTGGCTCCCTGCATTTCCCCCTGAATTCCCCACTCCAGTGGCTTCCTTGGACCCCCTTACCTCAGAACCCACTGAAACTCTCCTCTTCTACTTCGTAGACCTTAGATTTCCCAACCTGGTTTCTTGCTGCAACTGTCAACTCCTGACCTCTGTCTCCTCTTGTAATTGTCCATTTTCAAGCTGGAATCATTTGGAAACAAAAATGGAAAAGAGGGAAATTATCTCCTTGGCTTGGTCTAAAAATACCACTACAATGGCAACCAGTGGGAATATCTGTGGTCCCGTGTTCAGTGGGAAATTCACTCGAATTGTCTGCTGGGACTTGGAAATCATTGTGAGAGTTCTTCTAATGGGTTTAAATGTTTGAGAGGATGGAGTTAGGTATTATAACTTACACTGCATGTTCCAACTTCAGGGACAAAGTGAAGTGACATGGTAGGTGTATTTTTATAGGGAGTTCAATCACATTTGATTTAATGAAGTTTGAGGTGAGGGAGCAAGGTGTCAAACGTTGATTGATTGGTTGGCTCAAGAATGAGTTTTTGAAATGCATGATTGCCTAGTGTTTTCCATTGTTCTTTCTGACTCCTTGTATTGAGACCTGCAGTAAGTCAATGGAGCCAGATGTATCAGAGGGAGCTGGGGACATCCTTGTCAGACTGGGATGCTCTTGGTTTACAGATACTACTGGGCAAGAAGCCTGGAATAGCTGCAGAAGTCAACAGACCCTCTTGAAGACATTCCAGAGAACCAAGGTACAGAATCACCCTGGGAGATGCTGCTCTAGAATGTTCTGTAAGGAGGCAACGGTCAGGGAAACAATAAGCAGAAGCAGGACAATGGGGAGACAGATACTGCCAGACTAGTCATTGGAGAGGGAGGGTAGGGATATAAGAGAGTACCCAGTTCTTGCACAGAACCTTGTGAGCTCCAGCTGCATCCTGTCCAGGTCCCAGACTGTGAACGTTCCATCACAATAGCCATGTTAGTGCCAAACTCTGAAAGAGCATTCATAAGCCTACCTTGTCCCTGTCTATGCTGAGCTCTCACTGCTTTCTGGAATACAAGATCAGACAGAGATTTATTAGTCCTGGGACTTTCTGCTTGTCCTTCTGCTATCTTCAAGTGACTGCCCCCTGACAAAACCCAGCACGCAGGGAAGGGGGATGGGGCCCTGAGTCATGCTGTGTGTGAGAGACTACTTGGAGAGAAAGAGAAGAGACAGGATGTTACCTGCAGGAACCTCATAGTTTATTTTTCCAGAATTTTCTTTTATGGACTTTTCCTTCCATAATCATTTCACAACATTTCCCCCAGTAATACTGTGAGGATTTCAGTTGACATAACAGTTAAGTCTATACATTATTTTGGGCAGAAGGACAACTGTACACTATTCAGCTGTCCCACCTAGGAACAAGGCACCTGGCCACACCTTCTCAAGTTGTCTTTGATCTTTTGTAAAGTATGTCATTTTTCTTCATATAGGGCACACACATTTCTCTAAAGAGAGATTTTTCTAAGTAATATTCTGTTTTGTTCATTCTTTAATTCATTCAACAGTATTATGCAAGACACTAAGACTAGCCGTGAGGAAGACCTCCTTCAGGATACAGTCTAGTAAAGATAGACACTTGAGCGATTATTGGTAATTCCAATGACCAAAGTAAGTACGGAGTGTTCTGAAAACACACTACAGAGGGTACCTGATCAGTCTAGGGTATCTGGGAAGCCCTTCCTGAGGACATAATGTCTACAGTTATATCTCGTCAATAGGTAGGAGGTAACCTGACTAAATCCCATGGAGAAGGAAGCTTGCTCCAAGCCAACACTTTTTTGTTTGTTTGTCCCTTGTATTTTTCTGACTGAATATTCCAAGTAACGCAGGAATGTTATTGATTTCTTCTTTTAACTGAACTTTAGATGAAATTATTTTATTTTAATTGTTTTTTTAGTTCATTTCTTTGGGTTTTCCTAGCAAACAATTGTACTATATGCAAATCTAATCTTATAACTACGTATAACTTTAATTGTTTCCACCTCTTGGGATAAGGAATTTTAAAAGTTTATTTTCTGCTGGATAATGTGGTATTTCCTTCTATTTGTCCTAAGTGTAGAAACCTCTCTTGTTATCCATTAGTTCTGGAACTCTAATGTAGTGAACAGGCTCATGTTCGCCCTACTTCTACCTTTCATGAAATAAGCAATTCATTCACAGACCAAAAGCACCACTACACGCAGTGTGAAACCCTCCTCCCCCTCTTTCATCAGGGGAATCCAAAAGAATATAATCCAAGCGGGTGCCGTCCCTCCTGGGTACCACAGAGAGAGCCATTTTATTATCAGTGTGTGGCCCTTGTAATGTAATACATAGCAGATTCAAGAAAAAGCCAAATGCTTTTCAGTACAATAATGGCAGGGGCTAACGCTATGGAAAGGCCAAGAACAAAGCTTTCCTAATAGAGCAATGCTTGTCCTTTACACAAGTTAAGATTGTGTAGTCTCCAAGCAAGTTAAATTTGGCCTAGGTGAGCTGTGCTTACCTCTCAGGGCACTAGAGAGGAAGTAGTGAATTAGGATTGACACACCTCCTCTGTCACCCACAGCTGTGCTACTGAAAGACAGTCTCTCCCCCTGGTTTGGCCAGCAAGACGTAGGAAGGGTGGAGACTGGAATCTCTTGTTCCATAAGAAGTCACAGGGGTCTTCAGAGAGGTGAAGATTGTGGCCAAAGGACTTGAAGAGGGGACTTCAAGGGCAAGGGGTTATCAAAGAGAGAGGCTGGTTGGGAAGGAACATCACAGTAGATACCCTTTTCCCAAGAGTTAGGTCTGGGAGGGGCCTCCCCTTATGTTGGACAAGGGTGTTGATGAAGTTGATGAGGGTTCCAATTACTGGCCCTTATACTGTTTATTAACCTGAGAACTTCCTGACTATTCAGGCGAGAACTTCTTTAACCTCCAAGATGGCATGGGCTTTCACCTGCCACCATTCTTCCTGTGGAATGTAGGCAGATTCAATACTGGAATCAGAATAAGCCCAGATGGCACATTTGTTAGCTGGAGACGCTTTACAATGGAAACAAGGTCGCCCTGCCCATTCTCCAGTTACATGAGTCATGAGCATCTTAGAAAAAGTCAAATCTAGACCTACAGGAGGACCACCTGGAGGACTGGCCTTGGCCAGCCACATGGGAGCATTCCAGCACAAAGTTCCATCATTTAGTGGAAGCCTGAGTCCCTGTCCTCTTGGGACTGAATAGGAAGCAAACCCATGCCTACCAACCAGCCTCCTCTGGAGAAGTCGTCAGCTCCCTATCCTGCTAACACTCTGTCCACAACAGAAAGGTTTGGAACTAACACTTATTATTCATCTCTTTGAATCCTCACAACAGAATCATTAGGTAGGTATTTATCATCCAGTTTTACAGAAGAAGAAATAGGCTCAAAGACATTGTAGCAGATACTACTGGCCTCCAACCCAACATCCACTCACCCATCATCCTCCTTTCTAAGAGGACCCTGGTTTTTGCTTAGACCATTCAGACTTTCTGTATGGCCATGTACTCAGGGGTCCCACCACCAACGTGGGAGGGAGTAGAAAGTAAACTATAATTTCTCTGAGCTAATCATAATTATTCCATGCCCTTTGCCAGTGATTGGTTCAGAGATGGCATGTGACACACTGCTGGCCAATAGGATGTGATGCTGTGTCTCCTGCAGAGCTTCCAGGAAGGCTTTCTTTCTGATAAATAGAGACAGACCTTCTTCTGCTGCTGTACTTGTTGGGTCTGTGTGGGATTCTCAGAACTGAAGCTGCCATCTTACAATTGCAAGGCTAGGTTAGGAACCCCCGGCCAATCCACTGAGGATGGCAAAGGAAAATACTGGAAAGAATCTGGCCTCTTCGTTTATATTGATGAGCTGCTGAATTCAACATCCCTGGAGTAACCTTAAACCAGAACTTCTTATTATAGGATATTAAACATTTTCTGTAATTATGGAGTCATTCTGGGTTGGACTTTTCTTGTTTGCAGCCAAAAAGCACCCTGCCAGATACGGAAAGTGAGTGACTTGCCTGAAGTCCCACAGCTAGTAAGCTGTAGGGCTCAGATCAAATTCCAGGTATGTGGGATTACAAATAACATACACTTTTTACACTGCTGGGGTGAAGAGTAATTTCACAAGATTCGTTAGAGTCCTTCCCCACACAGGATCTCTCTGTTAGTCAGGCATCTGTCAGCTATCTAGCACTAAAAAAAAGTCTTCATGAAAATGATTTAAAAAAAAAAAAACAACAAATCTCCTTCTCTCTCCTCACAGTATTTTTCCTTTCTGAAGCATCACACTGCTTCTTATTCTGCCTATAGTGTCAAGATAACAGGATTTAATTACCAAATTTATACACCAGCAGCACGGCATAATGCATTGGCCTGAACTAAAATGAATGCGGTTATGAAAAAAAAAAAAAGAAACACTCCCTCAATACAGTGACAGCAGACCCAGAGACGACAGTTTTATTTACTTTATCTTCCTGGCAGGAAGTAGTGTAAGCCATTTCAAGAGATTATTGGGGTTTTAATGATCCAGGACATAAAAAGAAATTTCTCCTAGCGACATTGACACTGCACCTCAGGTAAAGGAGCAATAAATTCAGAAATAATGACCTGTTTTGGCAACCCTTCCTGACTCATGCGTGATGGGACCCCACAGCAGCCATTCTCCAGTTAGCGTGGGCCACTGTCTGGGAAGTCACTGAAGAAGCTGGCCTGGAAGAGCTTTCTAGATGAAGACTTAGCAGCAGCTTTAGGCTCCGCAGTGAAAACCACAACGGGTGCTGAGCCCTGCCCCAGCTGCCAGGGAGAGAAGGAAAGGGGGAGCATGCGTCAGTGGGAGAAAAGGTGAGAAGGAAGCAAGGAGAGAGACCACCAAGTATGGCATCCCAAACTGAGGCTCTAGGCCAACTTAGGCCAGCCTAAGTCAGTCTATTCTGCAGAGACTAAGGACCAACAAGAGGAAGTTAAGGTCTGGAGGCACTTGACCTGGAACAAGGTCTCCTTAATTCCCAGGCTGCTCCTGGATCCCTCCTCATGGGATATGGAGGGCACTTGAAGGGGTGAGTTTTGAATTTCTAATCTCCCCACCAGAAAACTCGCTAGCCAAGAGCTATGCTCTATCTAGGGAAATAAGAATGTGAATAAGTGGCCTCCTCTTTCCAGGAGCACGCTCTTGGATTTACAAAGTAAAGCTTCAGTCCCTCACTGGTATTCCCAACAGAGTTGGAATCCGCCCAGCCTCCTAGTACTTCACAGGCTCCTGAAATTTTCAACGAAAACCTTATTCCAGAGCTGTTTTCTTGAAAATGTAAAGAACATAACAGCTTTATTAACCATTTCCCTAATGGTATTCCCCCTCCCTAATCATGCTGGTGCATGGCTGAGTTTTGCAGAGATTTCTGGACTTTTCTGCTGAGGTTAACAAGAATACAACATTTAGATGCAGTTTCCGATAAAGTCATGGTCACCAGAGGTTATTTCCAAGCTTATGTGGGGCCGTGATTCTTCGTCATGGGGGAGACTCACGGACCACCTAGCCTAGAAAGCCCTCCAGAAACTACATTTTCTTCTGAGAAGTCAGGGCCCCAGCATCTGGGCTGCTGAAAGTGCTCAGCCCACAAAGGGCCTGAGTGGAGCATGTGGGAGCAGTTTTCATGATGATAATGTAGAGCGAGGAGAAGAAATCTGTGTTGGAGCTTGCAACTGGGAGGAAGTCGGTGCCCTTGTCACAGAGGTGCCAAGTCCCTCGGGGCAAGGGGGACATTGAAGGAATCAGCAGAAAAGAGAGGCCAGATTAGGCATCCCTTTGGATAAGGGAGCCCCAAGGACAATTCAAGGCCTCAGATCTGTAAGGGAAGCCAAAAGAAACAAAGACCATTTCTTGCTACATACCCAACTGCTTACAATGCAGATATGGAGACAGCAGATTCTAGAAGGATTCATATGTTGTGTCATTCTCTTTCGGAAGAAAAAAAGAAGAAAACCCAGTTGTGAGAAAAAGACTGTTGGGGAGCTAGCCAGGAGCAGATGGTAGCTGGAGGCCGGAGCCAGCCTGTCAGGGTCACAACCAGTCTCCCCAGCAAAAAGCTGAGCCATTTGAGGCAAACTCTTCAGCATCTCTAAGTCTCAGTTCTCACAGCTGTGAAATGGGGATACCAATGGCCTTTACCTCTTGGAGCAGCCATGAGGGCTAAGAGAGAGCAAGGTGCTGGAAAACTCCAAAGGGGACTCTTTAAGTCTATTCAGAGGCCCACGGAGACCACTCTGGAGGGCCACCATGTTCTGGGGCAAGAATTGAGGTCTAAGAAGCTTGGGAAGAGGAGGCACAGGAAGGGAGCACATCCTGAAATCCTTCACGGGCTCTCAGATAGAAGAGGAATCGCAGGCTGAGCTGCCCCAGAATACAGACTTGAGTCCACTTGTAGGACAGAGGCAGGAGGCAGCCCAAGGAAGTCTTTTCTCATAATGAGAGCTGATCAAGAACAGCAGGTGCTGCCTGGGAAGGCTCTGGGCTCCCTTCTCAAAGTTCCTTTAATGTGGTTATAACATGTGTGGTGTAACAACCCTCAGAACAACAGAACTGGTGAGGTTTTGCCTCAGGAACTGTCTGAACAGAAGCTGGGACGATCCAATGTTGTGTGGGGCACCCATTGCAGCTCTGGCACCAGGTGACCCACACCCGAGGCACGAATATCTACACCTCACCCGTGTGGAGCATGGTCTGTACACCAGCCAGGCACTATGCATAACTGCATTTTTCCAGAAGAGGACATGAGGCACACAGATAGTAAGTTACTTGCTCCAGTTGCACAGTTACTAGAATACAGAGCCTGGGATCCGAATCCAGGCACACAGTCAGTCTCGGAGCCTGGGAGCTAACCACTGCTATGCAGTGCTCCAACCGAGATGGGGGGGTTCCCCGTCCCCCTCTGTCTGCAAGCTGCCTGCGGCCCGGGGCCTCTGGTGAGGAAGGGGATGGAAGCACAGAGACCCAGGAAGTGGGAGGGGCGGCTCTGGCTTTGGCTGGGGAGACCACAGATCTCTACACCACTCCTAGAGAGAAGACCTTGCCTGGGGCCTTGCCTGGGGCCTTTCCTGGGGCCGGGAGGACTCTGGGAAGTTCCTCTAGCAGCAGGGGCTGGTGTGTGGCTTTAGATGCCCAATTTTTTCTGAATAGTAGTAGATACCTGATCCCCCACACTTGCCACCACCTGTGTTCCCCTCCCTGGAGGCCCAGCCCTGGAGACCACCCCGCCCCTGGTAGAGGTGTGGTGGCCCCCGTGCTTGGGGCTGCCCTTTCTCCACCCTGGTCACCCCCTCCCCTCCCCGGCCCACCCAGAGATCATGGTCATGAAGCGAGGGGGCAAGAAAAAAAACAAGAGAAGCCAGAATCGAGATATAAAAACCCAAGGGCAACAACAATTAATATTTAACTTGAAAATTGCCTGGGAACAGAAAGTGCAGGTTATTCATGTGCAAATCACATGCAAATCATATGCAAACAGTCTCCACACCGGGCCCCTGTAATTATTCTGTAAACCTGCCCGGCCAGCTCCAAGGGGCAGCTTGAGGCCACCCCCCCAACCCAGTCCTGCTCCAGCGGTACATCTCCTCTGCCAGGGGCTGGACCTCAGGGTGACATTGCTCCCATGATGCCAGTTTGCCCAGGACCCCTCAGGTCAACGTCCCTTCCAACCTGAAGTTGTGTTGCTCTGGCTAGAGAGAGAGTTCCCAGCCAGGCATCCTAGCTCCTCTCTCACCCACTCCCCGAAGTGCCTTTCTGAAGTTGTCCAGGCCTCCCGGAGCCTCTGTTGCATCAACCATGTCCAGGCCAGCCCCGGTACTGTTGATGCCCGAACCGACTTCTCTGTGACAAACCGCCCATCCCGGTCCCCTTCCCTTCTCCCTGGCTGCCCTTCTCTGGCCTGGTGGGATTAACTCCAGGATAGGGGGAGCCCGAGTTGGCCCCTTCCTACCCCTCTCAGGCCCTCTCAGCTATGGCTGGGCAGGACTGCGGCACTCCTGAGGATATGGGCCAGACCCTGCCTGAGCTTCCATTGTTCTTCAAGTGGCAGGAAAACAGTTTCAGTCTCCCCTCCTCCCCGGGGGATCAGTGCGCAGCAGGAGAACCCTCCACAGGCCTACTTGCTTCCACTCTCTAACAGCATCCCTCACCCTGACGCCCCAGCTCCAGGAGGGCAGGGACTTAGGTCTGGTTTGTTGTGTATCCGCAGCATCCAGCATGGTAAAACCTGACTCACATGTTGGAGAGAAGGACCACCAGCCTGGCCCCCATTCAGCACTCAGCAGTGTGACTGCCCTTAACCATAAGGTTGGGATTGTCTTGTCCTCCACTGCATTCCAGAGCCTAGAGTGGTGTGTGCAGAGATGATGGGGAACGCGCCCCCAGACTGTGTGCCCTGCTGGACCACCAAGAAAAGTTTGCCATGTGGCCCCAAAAAGGAACTGGATGGTCCAACAGTGTGAGCTCCACATATGACTGGCCATTCCTGGGGAGGGGGGTGGTGAGGATTGTGGCAGGAGTGATGTTAATGCATTGAAGGGTAGGTTTCTCTAAGAAAGCCCTCAGAGGATGGGGCACCTGGATGGTTCAGTCGGTTAAGCATCTGCCTTCGGGCTCAGGTCATGATCCTGGAGTCCCTGGACCGAGTCCCCACATCGGGCTCCCTGCTCAGTGGGGAGTCTGCTTCTCTCTCTCCCTCTGCCCCTCCCCCCACTCATGTTCTCTCTCTTGCTTCACTCTCTCTCTCAAATAAATAAATAATTAAAAAAAAAAAAAAAGCCCTCAGAGGAGGAGGAAGAGCTAGAGCCAAGAGTCAAAAGCTAGAGTGGGAGTTTAAAATGAAGGAAGAGAGAACGCGCTCGGGGTTTGCTAACAGCTTGGGCCAATGGATGGATGTGGCGTGGAAAGCGTGAGTTCAGGTTTAGAGCAAGAGAACCTGTAACTTGGGACCTGTTGTCCTGGGGCTGCTCCTCCATTTCTTTCCTCCACGGTAAGGTCCCTGATTCGGTGACCCCCGTGACGGCCTGGGTCCCTCATTTCACTGAATATTTACCGAGCATCTGTGTGCCCAGCCCTGAAGAGTCTCCAGCACCAAGCCCTTCTCCTAGGGAGCTTCCACAGCAATGGAAGAGGGTGGTCCTAGAACAGAGCCTTGATTGACCAACAGCCCTGAGAGGGGAAAAAAATAAGACATTTACCACAGTACAGGAAGCTCGAGCAAAAACGAACCCAGGCAGCGTCCATAAACATTCAAAAGCAAGATGCACATCCGGGTCCTTCAGGAACTGTGCTGGGCACGGAGTGTCACGGGAATGGCAGTAGCCACCTTCTCCAAGTTGCCGCTTGTCAGCCCTCTTCCTCACTGCGCGTTTGCCTCATGCTCCTTTTCTCTGCCCGGTGCTCGAGGTCTCTGACCTTTGGCCTGTGACCTCGCCCCCCCCCCCCCCCCCCCCACCCCCCCAACCCCCCCCACCCCCCCCCCCCCCCCCCCCCCCCGCCCCGAGCTAACACTCAGGGTTTTCATTCCAAATTTCTGGGAGAGGAACTTGGGTCAGCTCCGGGCAATTTTTTGGAAAACTGGTTTGACTGCTACAGCAGGGAGACCCCAAGATGCCAGCTGGCTTAAACAAAAGTGTGTGTTCCTCTCGTGAAGGCCATGTGGTCGTGCCTGCTCTTCTCGGGGCAGTCGTAAGAGCTCGAGGCTCTTCCCATCTTGTGACGACTTTGCCCATAGGATCCAAGATGGCTCACCCCAGGAGCCACAGCCCCGGGACCGGACAGAGGGAAGGCGTGGCGCTGCACATGTCACCTCCACTCCCAAGGCCACGATATATCCACATAACTAAGCCTGGCTTAAGGTTGCCTAGGAAATGACTCCGTGCCAGGGTAGTCAAGCAGCTGTCTCTGACACCCACAGGCCGTTGTAGTGCGGCGCGTGGGGCAGGTGAGAGGGGGGGCCACGTGGGGGCAACATGGCAGCCTGGCACTCCCTGCAGCAGAGCCCAGGGAAGAGAGCTGGGAGCTGACTCTCGCCCAGTACACGTCTACCCTGGGACCGCATCCACCACTCGGCCCTACACAGCACGCCATGCAAACATTTATGCAGCGCGCCCTCTGACTTGGAAAAGCCTCAGGCAAACATGTAGTGAAGGGGCCTGGGAAAAAAGGACACCCCGAGCGCGGTGAGCGGCGGGAGTTTCTTCTCAGAGAAAACCGCGTTATCTACGTGAGCCAAGAAAAGTATCTTAGCTGTAGGTTTAGGAAGGAGAGAAGGGAAAAGCAGAAAAGAGCCGGGGACAGGAACTATTTACAGTGTCAAGTCATATGTAAAGACTCTTAACATGAGTTCTAGTCAGCTCCTACTCTCCGTTTACCTCATCTGGATAAAAGCTTCCCTGGGAGGGTGGTAGAGAAGGTTTCTTTGAGATAAAGGATATAAAGCACAGGGGTGTGTCAGGTGTATAGTAAATAATAAGGCTGGAGTAATTTTTCAGGTTCGAGTGTCCAAAAGTGAGAGCCTAGTTCAGGTGCAGCGTCCCTCTGTAAACTACTTAGTCCAGATGCTCAGACATTCTTATTCCCCTTTCCTGGCTCTTGGGAAGTGGGCCCCCATTTCTAGGGTGGAGAGAATAACCCCCCACTCCCAGAGTTTAGGATTTCGGTAGGTTTCGGGTTGGCTCCAGGAATCTTGCATTCTCATGCCAGGAAAGTCAAGGCAGGTGGCTGAAGGGCTGAGCCTGGAGAAATTCCCTTTGTAGTCTTGCATAGTGATCCACAGCCTGGTGCTCCAGGGGGTACGGGCTCCACCGGCTCCTTTTCCACAGGGTGGTCCTGGGCCCTGAGGGATAAGATGGGAGCTTGGGGAGAGAGAGCCAGGCAACGACCAGGGCTTATTTGGTCATAAAACCTTATGTGGGGCCTCCACAGCCCAGTACATGACCTCCGCCTTCAAATTTCCATGAGGAAAACTAGCACTGGGGCAACATCTGTGGTTGTCTTGCCCAGAATGTGCAGACTGATTGTGGCGCTGAGTGAGGCTAAGGCTCGGGAAATGCAAAATGCTTCTCAGGGAGCTGACAAATCCTTTGAGAGCCCAAGCCATCTCAGGCTTGAACTGAGTCATCTTGGCTGACACCTCAGATGTGACCTCTGGTGCCCCTGGGTGAAGCGGGGCCTGGCCACAGATGACCAAGCACAACCCTCCCTGAGTCACGCCTTCTCACACACAAGACACCCAGCAGGCCATCAGTTCTCTGCATATAAAGTTTATCGGATTTTTTTTCCTGATTACAGAAGAAATATGCAATTATCATAAGAAGTGTTTTTAGAGATATAGAAAGGCACAAAAGAAAAATAACAGCTACCTGTAATCCTATCATCCAGAAATAACCATTAACATTTTAGAGTAACACACTACTAGTTTTCCTATGTATATATTTGCATAAAATTGCATACATCAAATTAGGATTTTACCAACTCCCCTGCTCTGTAACCTGCTTGCTTCACTTAACCATATATAATAATTTTCCCACATCATCAAATGTTCTTTGACCATCTCATTTTTGATAGCTCATCATATTCTAGCATATGGAGCACAGCAATTTAATTTGGACATTTTTGGGCTTGGGGGGTTTTGCTATTATAAATTTTTATTTTATGTCAATTATGTTTTCTTAGGATTCATTATGAGAAACTAAATTCTTAGATCAATTTTATTTTTAAGTTGGAGATACACACCACCGAACTGTAGATACTCAAGTAGTCCTTCAAGAAGGCCAGGGTCCACATCGGGCTTCGGGCGTGGAAAAGCAGAGCAGAGCCAGCTGAGGACTGTCTAACCCCAGCTCAATTTCTGACACCACAGAGGGCAATTTGGTCAAGCCTGGAATGTTATGGAGGATTCCCCCTTCCTTAGCCCCTATCAAGAACCTCTAAGAGTCCCTTAATGGTCTATAGAAGGTTTCTCTTCTGTGATTACGCACAACCCATTTTAGGGATTCTATGCAAATCTTGATCCGGCCTATAGCGATTGTTTCTGAAAACCAGACTTTTGACAGAAGTACACTTAACTTTTTTAAAAATAGCATTTTTTTAGTGCATGCTATTCTGATCGTTAGTTATTTCAAATGTGTTGATGGGGGAGTAGGTGAAGGGTGATGCTTGCGTTGGCATAGCAACCAATGACTAACTGAGTCCCCTGCACAAGCCCATGATGGCTTCTTTGACTTACACGGGACAGAGATGGAGTTTTTTTTCCCCTTGTATGTCATTGGCTTATGGTCGAGAAAAGGTACTCACTCATGACCTAACCCTTTTCTATTCTACTTATATTTTCAGTTTGTGCCACCTTTGGGGTTAACATAAGTGTAGCGAGTTTACTTCCCACCCTGTGAAGTAAGCTTTTCTTTGATCTAGAGTTACCTCTTTTAGGTGGTACAACATGCTCCCTAATTATTATAATAGCTAATATTCACTGAATCTTTACTATGGTACCAAGTGCTCTGCAAAGTGCTTTATGTGTGTTTCTTTTTAATCCTTAAAAAACCCCTGTGATGTGGGGACTAGTACTGTCATCCCTTCTTATACAGGTGAGAAACCGAGGGGGCGGTCAGATGGTGTGCTGAAGGATACAGAGCTCACAAGGACTTGAACCTGAGAAGCTGGACTCCAGAGGCTGAGGGTCTAACCGCTTCCCCACCCTGGCCACCTAGGGTGTATGGGGTCTCCTTCTGTTGTGGGGATCTGGGATTGGAAGAACCTGTCCATGGTCATGCATAAGCTTTTCTTTCCCGTTATAGTCCTTGAAGATACCCTTCTCAGACTTCCTGGGCTGTAAAGTATGAGCACACCAGTCTAATCCTTATGTAAAATTTCATTCCTTATTTTCCTGGTCTAAAAAACCCTAGAAACAAACCAACATTTTGCTCTCCTTTCTTTGGTCTAACAAATAGTACCCAAACCTCATAAACGCTCATCGTCTTCTCCTCTAGAAGATGGTAAAAGCTAAGCGTGCGCTCACATGAGGATTGTGAAGATGACACGGGAGGGCCTCGGGAAAACCCTTCATGCGGCATGGAGTAGGCACTCCAGCAAGCTGACTTCTCTCCATCCCTCGTTGGACCTCCAGGGCTTGCCTGGCTCCATCGTGAGCTTCTGGATTACTGCCATTTTTCCGGCGTCTCCATGCTCCCCCTGAGCACCGAGGGAGAACCTGACATTCCTCTTTGGAGGGGGCTCCACCCAGGCCCCATCGGGGACCCGTGGTGGTTTGTGTCCTGGCTTGGTTCCTGGCGAGTCACTGGGCCAGGGTTGCCAGGCAGACGGAAGGGAGCCGGGCCCTGGAGGGCAGTAGAAGTGGGGCATGAACCAACATAAGAAGATCTTCGGATACTATTCAAAGAGCAACTCTTTAACTCATGGACAAAGCTTTATCAGTCACTGGCTCATATTTAGGTTTCAAAACAAAGAACATTAGTGACAAAGGCCTGGTGAAAGCCTCAGGGAAGACTGTACAGACACGGAGAGGAAATGATTAGGTGAGAACAGTTATGAATAAAGGGAAGCCAAGAGTTCTGGAAGAAGCACAAGCTGCACGCGTACTGTGTGCAGCTCTACCAGAACTGTGGGCAACATGGAACAGGAAGGATATACACCCAAAATTTTAAGTAGCTTCCTCTGGGTGTTCAGATTATGGGTTCGTTCTTATTTTTGTGTTTGCAAACTTTTGTGTTTGCAATAAAATTTTCTACAATTAAACACTTTTTTATTTTGTAATCAGGAAAAAAAATAAGCATAGTTGGTAAAGATCACAATCATTTTACTGGGATGGTAAGGCTAGAAAGATCAGTTTTTTCACTTAAATTGGTAGATTAGGTTCTGTCAAGAATACTGGGCTATACCTATTTATTCAACAGATTGACTGAGTGCTTGTATTTGTCAAGCACTGTCCCAGGCCCAGTTCTGGACTCTGCGGTAGGAGGGACGTGAACAAGTTGTGAAAGTTCAAGGGCGGGGGTTGCTGGAGAAGTGATGAAGGTTTATCGGTCAGATGGACCAGGTCAGGGCAACTCACAGGGTGGCCCTCAGATAAGCCACATCAGCACAACCGGTTAGAGAGGCAAATTCTTACATCCTACCCCACAGGGACTGAAGCAAAGTCTCTGGAGCAGGGCCCAGACGTCTGCGTGTTGACAAGCTCTTCAGATGATTCTGAAGCAAGCCACAGATCTGAGAAGCACTGGCCTAGGTTTACGCTACAGTAACAGTCCTCGAATACCAACGGCACAATGACAAAGATTGCTTTCTTGCTCGTACTCCATGTCCCCTGTGCGCTTGGCTGTGCTTTCCTCCGGGACCCAGGCTGACACACCCAGCCTGGTCTGGAACATTGCCACTCATCCTGGCAGAGGGCAATGAGAACATGGCAAACTGTGACCTGGCTCTTTAAGCTTCTGCTCAGCACTGTCATTGCTCACGTTTCCTTGGCCAATGTCCACCATTGATGGAGTTGGGAAATATAAATTTTTCTCAGGAAAGGGCAGTAGATTTCTTTAAATCTTTTTATTTTGAGATAATTGTTGATTCACATGCATTATAGAAAAATAATACAGAGATTCAGTGTACCCCTTCACCCAGTTTACCCCCATGGCAACGTCTTGCATGACTATAGAACAATACCCCAACCAGGAAATTGACATTGGTAGAATCCACCAGCCTTATTCCGATGTCACCCGTTTTATACGGACTCATTTGCATGTATGTCTGTGTTTTAGATCTAAGCCATTTTATCACACAGCAAACATTTTGAAGAGTAATCCAGTCAACCACACCGGGCAAAGGGCTGGGACAGATTAACTAGGGAGGTAAGGCTATTCTCACCTCTTCATAGGAGTCCCATCTTTGAAAAATTAGTTCGTGGAGAATAATAGGACAAACTCAGAAAACAAGAGTTTTGAAATCTATCCTGAGGGGCCTGTAAATGTAGTGGACATTTGTATATTTGGCTCACCAGCATCCATAACCCCTTCTGGTGGCAGAACTCGTATTTAGCTTTAAGAAACCATCTCTTCCTTATTTTCAGGCCACATGTGCCAGTGGGTCAACCTTGTTCTGAGCACCTGATTCAGGCCTGGCCTTGTCAAATATTCCATCCTCCTGGCTATGGTCACTGGGTCAGAGATGGACACATGAACCAATTGGTCCCAGGCTTTTTACTACATCTATTGATAAAGACATTCTCTTTACACTGGACTGGCCAAGCTGTTTAAGTTAAAAGCTCAGATCTTCTGGGAGTGAGATTAAGAAAGTCTGGCTGAGAAGCAAATCCAACACTAAGAGATAGAGAAAGGAGACCAAGCTTTGATGACACCATGTGATTCCCTAGATCTAGCCATTCCTGAAGCTTCACTACTTTTGGACTCTCCAGCTAAATGAGCTAAAGAAATTTTTTTCCTTTTATTGTTGCTTAAACTGATTTAAGTTGGGTTTCCTGATGCTTGTTCCTAGGTCTTTGAGTCCTGACTTACCTCAATTCCCAATGCTAGACAGGGTAACCAAAAAAGGGTAATGGTAGTTCTCCTCTTCCTGAAGATTTACATAAAAACAAGTACATAGAGAGGGACACATGCACACACATATATTTTTTCCCTATCTACCTGTTCAGAAGCTGCCAACCTAACAATGTCAGGCAATAAGCCCGAGAAAATGAAATAAAATTCTCTTCTTGCCCTCTCCTTTTGTTTGGGGTTTTCGTGTACTTGTGAGAGAACTTCCAGATCTAAAAAAAAAAAAAAAAAAAAAAATTGTGTGGACCCTCTTCATTGCTGAATGCTTACGATTGTTAAGACTGGCTTTACCGGGTCAGTTTTGAGCCTAGTAACCAGGAAGGCTATAGGGAAAGCTGTAAAACGAACACTATTCTCAGGGGTTCGCCAATGCTATTTTGCCTCCCAGGGGGTTCCAAGCCCAAATGTCAACATGGCTGTGCAGGTAAGTGCCAGGAGATCGATACATTTCCCTTCTTGAAAGAAAACCTTGTGTGTGTGTGTGTGTGTGTGTGTGTGTGTGAGAGAGAGATCAATAAAATATGCAAATGAAGCCTCAAATATCGGAGCATGTAAATGTGGGTATTTTCATTTCCCTGATGAAATGAAATGAAACATACAGCCATGAGACGTTCTTTGGAGTGATCAATGTTTGTCAGCAGATTAGACTCAATGTGTGATCAATAAAATATGCAAATGAAGCCTCAAAACATCGGAGCATGTAAATGTGGGTATTTTTCATTTCCCTGGATGAAATGAAATGAAACATACAGCCATGGGAAGTTTCTTAGGAGTTCTGTCATCTGCCATTTACAGAAAGTGGGAAATTGTGCAGCCATTAGCCAAGGAGAAGGAAGCATCATCCTATCCCCCAGCCCACGAAGACCTCTCAGTGCAGTTCGGAGAGGCCATAAAGTACAAGAATGTGTGAGCACCAGCCACCCCTAAAATGCACAGATCTTCCTGGAAAACTACTTGAAAAATGTAAAAAGTGAGTTCTAAATTGTGAAATTACACTTTGTTCTTCTGCTTGCTCCAAAGAGCAGTCATTTGGCTGCTATTGTGTTTTTGAAACCCACTGTAAGGAACATTTATGCCACCGGAAACTTAATTGTGGCCTGTTTCAAAGACTTGTCCTTTTGTGGGAAATTACAGTTGAGCTTTCTGAGCCCTGTTTTCGATGGTCTGTCACTTCCATTGGGCCTTCCTCTTCAAGTGAGCTCTTGGAGCCAAGGCTGCTGGGCTCCCTCAGTCGTAGTGAGGAGGCCCAGGGTCCAAGGACAACTTTACCTTGCTTGGCTCTGCCATTTATGTATATATTCATGTGTATAATCATGACCCATTGCTTATCCTTTCTGAGCCTTGGTTTTCTTATGTGTAAAAAATACCACTAATATCTCTTTCATAGCTTTGTGATTAAAAACAGGTCATAGATTCATGATCCCTCTGTAAACAAAAAAAGCACCACAGACATACAAGATATTATTCTGCAGACTCTATGGTCATTTTTTAGCACACACACACACACACACACACACACACACACACACACCATAAAACCAACCATATGTGGGGGGAATGTGATTTTCTGCCATGGAATACAGTTAGTAAAAATACAATGGGTAGACTTGAACACTTCGGGGCTTAGCCATTGAAAACAATCCGAAGGGATCCAATTTTGAAGTAGGGTAAGGATGCAAAAGATTTTAAGTCCCTCAAAATGCTGAAAAGGACAAGAAAGTTTTTGGAACTACCCTCCTGTTCCTTGGTATTGGGTAAGTATAGAATAGGAGCGAGCACATGCATTTTGGAGCGAGAACAAGCAGAATTCGACTCGTTGCCTATGTGGCCTCATTCCCATTTCCTCACTTGCTGCCTCCGAGCCATCTTCTTGTCTGTTACACTGGAATTCAAATATATCCCAGAGAAAGCTAGTGTGAGGATCAAATGAGATAATGCAGGGAAAGCTTGTAGCCTCGTGCCTGGCGAGAAGTGAACGCCAAGAATGGCTATTATTTGAGCAAACCTGGGATTCCAGGGGAGTTAAAGAAAAGTGTGTTTTGTTTTTTTTTTTTCCAAGGCAGGGGAGAAAATAGAGATGTAAAAACTATTCAAGGTTTGTCAGCAGATTAGACTCTATCTTTTCTGCTTTCAAGGTACTGACGATTTTCTCTCTCTTTCATTGTCACCTCAACTGGGTGTTGTTCTGATTTTCTAAAAACCCTGGATCCCAACAGGGAAACCCTGTGGAAATGAAATACTTAGTGATATTTCCAGTTTTCGGAAAGATTTCAGTAAGGGCAGCCGTGCTCTGGGTGATGCTTTGCGTTAATCCAATGGATGAAGAGTCTATTCGCAGCATTGAGAGGGTTAGAGGAAAGGTTTGAACAGAGGGGCAGGCGAGGGAAACTGGATGGATTCCCAGACCCAACTGAGTCAAGTCTTTCCAGTTCTGCTTCACCATGTTGTTTGAAATAAATTCCCAAAACATAAAATTCTGCGTATTTAAAAAAAAGCTCCAAAGCCCCATGTAAACGTTATTTGGACTGATCAACTTCATTAAGACGGTCAAATTCCTCACCATCAGTACAAATAATCAAGAGCTGACTGTGGTTAAATGAGGAATATTTTAGAAATACCATGTGTAGCATTTTGGCATTATCATACCTCACCTTTGGATGGCCAACTACCACCTCACTTGCTTTCTTTCTCATTCCAAGTATGTGTTACAAATCATAGTTACATAGGAAAATGATGGATCTCTTCATTGGTTTGAGGGAGAAATGAGGACTCTACCTTATTCAACTTTATGTGCGCCCAGCACAGTTGCTGAAATGGACGATGATCCGCATAAGCAGATAAAAGTAGAGGTGTCGAGAGAATGGCTCTGCCTTCGACAAGAATACTGACGAGTTAGGAAGAGTTGTACACAGGTAAGCACATGTAGATGACTAGCGCATGAATGCACGTCCTCCATAAACAGTAGTTACTGAGAGCCCACAGCGTGCTGCGCGCTGTCCTCGGGGCCAGACGGGCAAAGACCAAGCATGGAGCGGGTCCTGACTTCACGAGCTGCAGTCTGATAGGAGAAAGGCAGGTATGGGTCACGGTTCTTGGTTGCAGACAATATGATCCCCTCTAGCTCGTTTAAACTGAAAGGAGTTAATTAAGTTTACAAATATCTCACGAAATCATTGGGGAGAAACAGGCTCTAGGCTGCGCTTCCAGGAGTCCAGCAAAATAGTCTGCCAAAAGACAAGGGGCCATGGCCACAGACAGGAATGGGTGGATGAGGCAGCCATTGTCCCCTCCACTGGCTCCGTACGGAACCACGCCACAGGGGCCACTACCGAAGCCAGCGATGGGAACCAGTGGCCCATGTCTGGCCTCTTTTCCCATGAAACTTAGATCTGAATCCAAGCCCTGCCTGAGTGTATTTGACTGGCAGAACATAAATCCATATCTGCACCCCAGCACAAGAGGCTGGGAATGATAGGCATTCTTGGATGGGGATTTGAGATCTGTATCATGGGGAACGAGCAGACTATGGAGAAGCTATTCAAAAGATTTCAGGCTGCTGTAGATGGCAATTGTTTGCTGCCAAGCTTAAATGCACAACTACAGTATGGAGTGAGGGCGCTGGGAGGGGTGTAGACCCGGAATGCTCCGGAAGTTAATCTGTGGATTTGGCCCTTGACTGAGTAGGATTTAGCCAAGGCAAAGAAGTGCAGGGAGAAGATATTTCAGCAGCATTCAATATTCCAAAAAATATTCAGATTCCTGTGAACCAACTGGCTCTGTCCTCTGTACTGAGCAAAATGACCCTGTTTCTTGCCCTGATGGCACTCACAGTTCAGGGCAACAGGAGAAAAGCCTCAAGCATTTTGTTAGAAGGCAGAATGTCCCTGACTAGTACTTGGTGTCATGGTGCTGTGCTTCGTGAGATGCCAAAGGTGGCCTTCTTTCTTCTGTCCTCGGCCACAGGCTTCTGAGTTGTCATGGAGCAACACCTTTCCCAAACAGACAATGGTGACCAGCTGCTAAAATCTGATCCTCTTTCTACGGATTGAACTGGGAGCGTGGGAGGTGGGGAGGCGTTGGGGCGGGGGAGGGGCTGGGCGGGGCTAGAATGAGATAATTCATCGGTTGTTGAATAGAACCAGAAGCAGAAAAGATTCCTCTGCACCTCACATAGCAGGAGCTAAGTGGGCCAAGGGAGAATACAAGTTCCGTGGAAACAGAAGACACAAAATCTACGAGGTACAGGGATGGTGTCCCAGCCAGAGGAGAAAGGAGTTCACTGGAAAGGCAGGAAGGAGAAGTCAAGGCAGAGCGGGGCTGTGTCTCAATATGGGCAAAAGATCAATAAGCTCCTGTCAAGGAGGGCAATGAGAGAACCCGGTTCCAAGAGCTGTGCTAGATCCTCCCACCTCCTGGACTCTGTTTCAGTCTCTGCGAGGCCGGCTCTGTGCCTGGCCCTCCGCTCCAGGGAGGTCCTGCCTTTCTCATTCCCGCCTGCCGCCTTCCCCGGCCATCCTGGGAGCTAGCTTCCCAGCACGTCTGTTCCGTGCATCAGCTACCACAGGGGAAGTTGAAAGGTCTGGAACTGGGCCCAACCAACATGGAACCACCAAAATATTTTTCTTCAAATGAACAAGAAAACCAGAGTCTAACATTCATTGATAACCATTTAAATTTAGATGTAATTATATTTAATTTATGCCTCTATGCTTACTTCTTACTAAAACGCTATGTCATTTATTGACTCAAGGTGCTATGAAATGTATGAGAATGTTACTAACAATAAGTAAAATCACATGTGCTGTGATCACCTCCTCCCACGCCAATATCCTCTGACCCCCTGGCTCCCTTCCTGGAGATGGAGTTTGAGTGCATAAGGCACCAGGAAAGCAAAGAGCAGGAATGCGTGTTTTATTTTATAATTGTAAAGGAAACCTACTTGATATTCAAAGCAAGACAGTCCCTCTTTCTTAGCCCCAGCATGTAGTAAAATGCTAACCACCTATCTGGTGCTCTTAAATGCACATTGATTGATAATGTTTAAAATCAAAGGACGTTCAAATAAAAGTTTTTGCTTCTGTGCAAAGTTAGATTGGAAAAAGAACGGCTCTAGGTTACCATACGAAACAGGACAGCCATATCTCATTGCTGGAACTTTTCCCTTAGCAGAGGGAGTTTTATTGATCTTCTGCCATCAGTGAGCCTCAGCCCCGGTCTGCCTCAGCTCAGGTCTACCTCAGCCTCCACTGTTCCTGCCAAGGGAGGGGCGGGCGGCTCCAGGTGGGAGGCTCGGGGTGTGGATGGGCAACCAGGAGAGAAGAGAGTCCCTCGTCCAGGAGGACCCAGAGCCCCAGAGACAGGCGAGAGGCACATTAAACAGTGACTTAGCTGGAGCTGGAGAGGATGAAGAAATTCAACTAGAGCTGGATCAGGGTCCTTTTTGCATTCATTCATTCACTCATTCAGCAAAGATTTTTTTGAGAGTGAAGATACAGACCTGGAAGACATAGTCCCTGTTCTCAGGTTGTTACAAGCCACGAGTCCTGCCCTCAGGGTGATCTAGATGAGATACTCAGGTGCTCAGGGGACAAGTCCAGCTTCCAGAAACCGTCTGGGATGACTCCCCAGTGGGAGCTGGGTCCGTGTATGGGCTTCAGTGCCACCCAATGGGAGCCTGCTAGGTGACAGCAAAGAACAGCAAAACACAGGTACCTGGGATCCCAGCAGAACATCAATTAGGAAGTCTGCTATTATCGTTATATTTATTAGCCAAGCATTATCTTTTATTGGGTGCTTACTATGTGCTAGACACTGTGCCAAGCACTCTCCCTGCTTCTCTTCTTCAGTCCTCACAACCTCCCTTTCAGCTGGGAGAGGCTACACGGGGCCATGGGTTCTTGGCTGCAGACAGTATGATCCACTCACTGTCACACAGCTAACGAGTGCTGGGACAGAGATCCAATCCAGGATGGCCCCCGTCGGCTGTTCTCACGGGCCCCCAGCGCTCTGTTCATATCTAGGTGCATGGGCATCTAGAAACACAGCTGGTTCTGACCCCACTTGCTCTGGTGGAAATGACTAGAATTTGAATGGCTGTTTTCACACAGCTTAAGATCAAAGGCAGCTGCGATTGGGCTGGGACAGGAAGAACGGGCCAGTTCTCACATCTGGAGAAAGAGAGGTGAATGGACTCTCCGAGGTCTCACCTCCCACCGATAGTCTGCGCAAGACGTTATGGACATTCCGGTGTTGAATTAAGTTCAGTGGATCGACGTAAAACAGGGAGGTGAGGCAGAAGCTAGACCAACAAAGGTCATTCTAGATTCCCAGGATCCAGAGTTTGCCTTTCAGCAGTTACGTTCCTGAAATGAGAGGTGCAAATGTCAGAGAAGGGTGGGGAGGTGAGGATGAACCTTGCATGAATGGAGCATGGTCAGGAGGTAGAAAGTTAAAGAACTCATTGTTAATCATACAAAGGAGCAACCGGGCCAGTAGCAAAAAGAAACGTAAGGATGGATGTCTTTGAGACGAGGGGAGTAAGTCTTACAGAGATAGTTTTATGGATGCAGTTAGTTTTACCTTTAGTGATTTCCCATCTTCATTGAGACTTTATTCTTTTTCTCCTAATATTCTGTTCCAAAGGAACATTTTATTGAATGCCCACTGTGAAGAAACAGGCTCATTTAAATAAAATTTAACATTAAGATGATAATCAATCTTTAAACTGGAAGCAAGGGGGCCAATTTGTCTTGGTCGATCATGTCACCATTTAGATGCTGATTTATTTCTGTGGCTTTTCATTCTCCTTCACTCAGAGTTCTCCCTACCACTCTCTGCTGTGATTTCTTACTCACTGCTCCTGGCATGCTCGGGGGGTTCTCCCTCCTTCCAGAGCAGGCACGATTGTGGGGGTGACACAGGTGACTGCCAAGGGCTCCAGCAGATTTTGGAGAGGATGCTATGGGGGTTCAGCCAAGGGAGTAAGGCTTCCTACCGGGGAGAATCCAGGTAGGCTTCATGGAGGGGGTGGCTAGTCCCTGAAAGGAAGCATTCTTTAGCATGGAGGGGACATCCAGGGGCAAGGAAGGAAAATTTAAGGGTGGGAAGAGAGGGATGGGAGTAAGGGTGAGGAACTGGGAGAGCGGGAAATGGAGCAAAAGGCGGGGAGGGGGGCGCTGAGTTTGTTTTAGAAAGATGAGATCCTAAAGCTGCCACCTGCTGTCCACTGTATTCTGATTGGGCACGTGGGTCCCTGCGGGGGATGTGAGCAAGGTCTTTCTCCCAAGTCTTCCCAAAACGAAGCTCCATCAGAATGGGCTTTGCTTGCAGCCACTCGTGGTCACACCTGCATGGGTGTGGTCTAAGCAATGGTCCCGTTGGTCTGGGGGGAGCTGCAACTTGCATGTCTGTCCAGCTGATGCTGTCATCCGGGACCCTGCTTTGAGCACCGCTGCTCTAAAGTATTCTTAAGGAGCGGTAAAGGACCAGTAAAGTACCTGAGTAGAAACCACCTTTGTTTTTGTCGGGATAACACCTTTATTATTTTTTTTAAAGAAATCTTATCCAGTTAGATGAGCCAACTGCCGTTCTAGAACTCTGTCCAAAGATCTCCTGGGCTTTCAAACGACTGAGTTAGACCCAGAGCTCATCCTCCTAAGTAGGAAATACCTGTTGGCAGACGCCTTTGGCCCACGTGGGGTCAGGAAGTGGGGTGCCCTGGTCTACAGTTCTTCAGCAGCCACTATACCTGTGGCTCCCCATCTGTCCCGAGGGCATCATCGGTAATCTCGCACTTACCTACCCTGGCAGCCAGGCAGTGAAACCAAAGAAGCTACCAGAGTAAGTGCTAATAAGGGCATCTTGGGATCCAAGGCTCTGCAAACCGCATGGAGGCCCCCTGAGCATGTCTGGAAACCTCCTTGCTTGCTTCCCGCAGAGGAGAGACCCCTCACTTCAGCCCCCTTACTGTCTGCTCCTCTTTGCCTCCCATTCTCCCAGCAACCGCTCGGCCTCGGGACTAACCCAGCTGGGATCTTATTTTCCATTTATGATTGTTAAAGAAAAGAAAGAAAGAATCTTTTTCACAATCACTTCCTCGCAGCTTAGGAAGCTGGGGCCATCTGACAGGTCATATTTGTACAAAAGAAAATCTTTGAAATGTGTGGTGAGGTAGTAATTTCCTTCATGCTCATCACAGGGAATTTCTAAAGCAGTAAGCTCTCTCTCTCTTTCTCCAATAAACTCTGTGGCGCACCATTTATTTGGAGCAAGTGGGGAAAGGAGAGGTATGGAGAGGACTTGGGAAGAAGATTCCTTCAGAAATCACATTTTGAAAGGATTATATATTTATCTATGCCAAGGAAAACTACTAGATGGTACAGTAACATGGTACTAGTCATTACCTCCGGTGGTAGAAGTATGTGCAGCTTGTACTTATTCTCTGTTCTCGTGGGGATTTTGCAGTTGGGAAAAACCAAAAGCAGGAGTTTTTAAAATCAATCTTAGGTCCCATTGCCTTTGGGGTGCCTTTGCGTGTGCAGGACCCGAGAGCCACAGGCAAAGGCAGATGAGAGAGAAATGTTCAAATAAGGGAAGAGGGTTCGAAGGCCAGCCAGAGAAGTCCAGGAAAGGTGCGGGCTTGTCCCTGGGGGGGGTCTGTTCTGCAGGCTAAAGACAAAAAACAAACAAAATCCATATAATTTTATTCCTAAAACAAGAACCAGCATTTAATCTAAAGAAGCATTCTCAGGGGGCGCCTGGGTGGCTCAGTCCGTTAGGCGTCTGCCTTCGGCTCGGGTTGTGGTCCCGGGGTCCTAGGATCGAGCCCCAGCATCGGGCTCCCCGCTCAGCGGGAAGCCTGCTTCTCCGTCTCCCACTCCCCCTGCTTGTACTCACACACGTGCTCTCTCTTTCTCCGTCAAATAAATGAAAATCTAAAAAAAAAGAAGAAGAAGAAGAAGAAGAAGAAGAAGAAGAAGCATCCTCGGTCCTGGGCAGGCAGGGCAGCCCCCATCCTGGGGCACAAAGCCCTCCCCTTCCTCCAGGAACAGGTCTGAGATGGGGTGAAGAGCCTCGACAACCAGTCTAACGACTTGGCTGAAGCAAGCCCTGGCTGGCCTCTTTCCCCCCACCCCTCCCCCGCAACTGGAAAGGATCTGAGTTTCTTTTCCTTTTCCTCTTTCTTCTCCCGTGTCTCCCTGGAAAGAGGAATTTACTTGATGCTGCTGGGTCTTGTAAAGCCTCCCCTCCCTCTGCGCCATGCTCTTTCCTCTTAGGCTCTTTCCTTCCATATCCCAGCCTGGGCTCCAGACCCGTGGGAGGCCTGACTCCCTGACTCTCCCCATCAGCCCACAGGGTGCCCTGCACTGCCCTGCAGCCTTCAGGTTCCAGCTCACCTCCCCCAGTCGCTTGGGGTCAGCGTTCTTTGTGGATTTTCCTACTTCTTGGACTAGAAATAACCCATACAGGCCAGTGATGGCCACTTAACGATAAAATGAAGGCACATTAAGACAATGAGATCCAATTTCCTGCCTATTAGTTGGCAGAGATTTTTAAACGGCCACAGGCACACATTCTCTCATGTGCACGCACTGGGAGTATGAATTGATGCAACAACAGTCCTGGAGAGCAATTTGGCAATGGTGTATAAAGTTTTAAGACCATGCCATACCACTTGACCTCACAATTCCACCTCTAGTAACCAACCATAAGGAAATGATCAGAGATGAACAATGATGCACAAGATGTTCATCAAAGCATTATTTATATCATTTTTAAAAAGAATAAGTCAGGGGGTTGATCAAGTAAATGGATAATAAATGTATATAATAGAATACTATACAGAGATTATAAACCATGTTACAGAAGTGTATCTAATGCCATAGAAAATTGTGCTAAATCGTCAAATAATATACTAAAAAGTACACCCAGCCTTCCACTACCACCGCCCCCTCCTGAGCAAGTACTCATCCACGGCTGCTTGCATATGTGACATGGAACACCTCCTCCTGCCACCCCCACTACCCTGACCCAGAGGTCTGTGGTCTAGAAGATTAAGACAAAGATCAGCTTTCCTCAAACTAGATTTTTTTTTTTTTTTTTTTAGCTGTAGGGGAAAGAGAACCCAAACCAAACAGGCAAAGGTATGTAATCAGCTAATAATCCAAAGTCAGGGCTGGACTCATTTGAGAAACCATCAGTAAGTAGTTCAACAATGTGACCAAGGACCCAGTTTCTTTCTGGGGCAGTTATTTCTCTCCCCCCACATTTTTCCTTATGAATGGCCTCTGAGTTGGGCATTGGCAGGGATCGTTGCCATTTTTTTTATCCTCTGCTAGAAGTCGGCTCTCATTTCGTGATCCTCCCAGGTGGGGTAGGGTACAGAGGCTTTCTTCTCTGCGCTCCAGGGAGCTGATGGCAAACTTGGGCTTATTTTCACTTTACAGAATCAGCAATCCCATCTTTACCATGCATCTTCTGGAGGAGAAGAGAGGAAATATTTGGTAGTTTTTGTGCAAGTTCTGGGATCAGTGCTCTCCTTTGCCCAAGCTCAATCATGGGACCATCCCTGACCAGGTGAATCCAAGGGGATGGGATGGGATGCCCCAGTTGGCTAGAGCCAGGTCATGAGAAGTGAAAGAGAACCCAGTCAATAAGTATGGGAAATCTTGAATAAAATTATTCAAATCCTTCTTGGCTTCTAATATGCTAATGTGCACTATAAACCACCAAAAAAGAGGTGTGAAGAGGAAGGATATAATATATTAGTGTTTCACACAGAGCACACTTTGGAAAATGCTAGAGTAAATCTAAGGAAGATTGGTAGGGTGACTATGCATCCAAGTCTACCTGGAACAATCGTGGTTTATACCTTGGTTGCTCCGGCCTAACAATAATTAGCTTTCATGTCACTCTCAAAAAGGTCAATTTGAATGACAGATTAAAAAGTCATCTCCAGTGACCTAGATTGAGGACTCCATGGTGCTCCACATTGGATGTGAATCACTGACCAAGTCAGATCTTCTCTTGGCAGGTTGTAAATTTAAGACTTAGAAAAAAAGAGACATTGGGAAGAAATCAAAAAAGACCAGCAGAAACAGTAATAACATAGACAGAGAAAGGCTAAGTCTTGAGTCTGGTGGGTCACCCAAGTAGGAGCAGCATGGGAGTGCTTCTCCAGGAATGGCAACGGTGGGAGGGGAAGGGGACATGTGTGAGGGAGATCTAGTACCCCACACACCCTGACTCCCTGCCTGCTCCAAGTTCAGCTGCAGAGACGCTGTCCTGTGGCAGCTTTCTCCCAGGATGTTTGTGCAAGCCTCATCCCCACTGCCCATCTGAGCACATCTGCACAACCCAAGATGGCTTTTCTGCATGTGGTTCTCAACTACGGCTGCGCGTAAGAATCACCATGGAGCTTTTAGGATATTAAGACTGTCAGAACACCTATAACCCCTGCCCCAGGTTTTTGCTTTATAAGAAAAAAAAATTTCAAAAACTTTTTTTAAGGATTTTATGTATTTATTTGATAGGGAGAGATAAATAAATTTTATTTATTTATTTATTTATTTGATAGAGTAGGCAGAGCAGCAGGCAGAGGGAGAGGGAGAAGCAGGCTCTCCGCTGAGCAGGGAGCCCGATGCGGGGCTCAATCCCAGGACCCTGGGACCATGACCTGAGCCGAAGGCAGACCTTTAACCGACTGAGCCACCCAGGTGCCCTCAAAAACTTCTGAAATTGGTTTTCAAAAGCCTGATTTGCTCTAGATGTTGAGACTACAACATGCTTTAATATAGTTTTGCTGTTATTGTTCTTTGTCATATTTTTTAAAACTTCTGCCATGAACAAATACTTCTTCGCAACAAGAAAATAATAGGTATTACAACACAAGGAAGTAGAAATAAACCCTTACATTTATGGTCAGTTGGTTATCAACAAGCCTGGCAAGGTAATTCAATAGGGGAAAGAATATTTCTTTCAAGAAATGATGCTGAGACAACTAGATATTTACATACAAAAGGATGAATTTCGACGCCTACCTCCCACCACACACAAAAATTGCCTTAAAATGAATTATAGACCCAAATGCAGGATCTAAAACTATAAAGCTCTTAGTAGAAGACATCAGAGTAAATGTTTATGACCTTGGGTTAAGCGATGGTTTCTTAGATATAATACCAATAGCATGAGATTAAAAAAAAATCAATTGGATCCCATAGAAATGAAAAACTTTTGTGCTTCAAAGTGTACCATTTAAAGAGTGAAAAAAAAACCCATGGAAAAACTATGGAATTGGAAAAAATATTTGCAAATTGTGTATCTGATAGGTACCTGTATCCTGAATACATAAAAAACTCTCATAACTCAACAATAAAAAAAGCAAAAAATCCAATTTTAAAAGTGGGAAAGGATTTCAATAGACATTTCTAAAAAGAAGATACACAGATAGTCAATAAGCACATGAAAAGGTGCTTAACATCCAGCATGATGGATATGTTAATTAGCTTGATTATGGTGATGATTTCATATATATACACATATCAAAACATCAAGCTGTACATCTTAAATATAAACAATTTTTGTTTTTCAATTATACCACAATAAACCTGGAAAAATAAGAGAAAAGGTGCTCAACATTACTAGTCATTATGCAAATGCAAATCAGTATCACAACTGAGATACCTGACTTCACACCCACTAGGATATCTACAGTAAAAAAAGACAGACAATAACGAGTGTTGGTGAAGAGAAAAATGGAACCCTAATACATTCTTGGTGGGATTATAAAATGGTGTATCACTTTGGAAAACAGTTTGGCAGTTCCTCAAAAAGTTAAACACAGAGTTACCGTATGACCCAATAATTCCATTCCTAGATATCTACCTCAAAGAAAAAACATATGTCCACATAAAACTTGTGCATGAATGCTCATAGTAACATTATTCATAATAACCCCAAAATGAGAACAACCCAAATGTTCATCAACTGATGAATGGATACACAAAATGTGGTATATCCATACAATGGGAAATTATTCGGCCGTAAAAAAGGAATGGAGTACTGATACATACTACAACATGAATGGATCTTGGAAATTTTCTGCTAAGTGAAAGAAGCCAGTCACAAAAGATCACATACTGTGTGAGTTTGTGTATATGAAATGTTCAGAATAGTCTAATCCTTAGAGCCAGAAAGTAGATTAATAGCTGCCAGAAAGTGGGGGTTGAAAGGAGTGACTGCTAATGGGTATGGGATTTCTTTTAGGAGTGATGAAAATGTTTTAAAATTAGATAGTGGTGATGGTTGTGCCACTCTATGAATAATTAAGTACACGAGACTTGTACATTTTATAAGGATGAACTTTTTGGTATGTGAATCACACCACAATAAAGCGATTATTAAAAAACAAACCAACAATCACTCTACCTCCTGGGGCACCTGGGTGGCTCAGTCAGTTAAGTGTCTGACTCTTGATCTCAGCTCAGGTCTTGATCTCAGGGTCATGAGTTCGAGCCTTGTACTGGGCTCCAGGCTGGGTGTGGAGTCTGCTTAAAAACAAGGATCAAGTAAGTCAGTGGCAGGATTGCGGGAGTGAACCAAGGGCATTTCCAGAGGTGTTGAGGTTGGAATTGTGGGAAGAGCGGGGAATGAATAAAAATGAGTGGAGTTGATGGGGGGGGTTCCCCATCCTGCCTCATCTGGTCCACTGGTGCACTGACCTGAACTCCTTTAACTGTTACAGTGTTCTGGGACATTTTTTAAAATCAAAATATAATTGAGGGGGCAATTATATCTTGCTAATGTACTTGCTCCTATTTTTTAAAATACACTTTATTTTTTTAGAGCAAAATCCTCAAGATAGTACGGAGAGTTCCTACATGGCCCACACCCTGCTTCCTCTACTAGTAACATCTCACGTTAGTATCGTATAGCACAGTATAGTACGTTTGTCACACTTCATTCAGGTTTCCTTACCTAATGTCATGTTTCTATTCCAGGATCCCATCCAGGATACCACGTTTCGATTAGTCATCAAGTCTCCTGAGGCTCCTCTGGGTGGGAACAGTTTCACAGATTTTTCTTGGTTTCCATGACCTTGATGGTTTTGAAGAGCACTGGTCAAGTATTTTGGAGAATGGCCCTCTATGGGGATTTGTCTGATGTCTTTCTCATAATTAGACTGTGGTTATAGGAATTTGGGGGAAGATCACAGAGGTCGGGAAGCATTTCTAACATACATCAAAGGAACCTGTTATCAACATGACTTCCCACTGTTGATGCTGACCTTGATCACCATCAGGCCGAGGTACTATTTGCCAGGTTTCTCCACTTGTAAAGGTACTCCTTTCCCCTCCTTTCCCAAAGTCTTTGGAAGGAAGTCACTATGCATAGCCCACACTGTTACATTCCACCTCCGTGAGGGCAGAGTATAAATAAACACAAATTCCTTGGAATTCTTCTGCATAGAAGATTTGTCTCTTCTTCCCAGTTTATTGATTTATACAATCATTATTTAATATCAGTATGGACTTACAAATATTTATTTTCTACTTTCGGTTATACTTAATGCTATTTTTATTGTTATTGATGTTCAAATTGGTCCAACTTTGGCCATTGGGAGCTTTTTCAGTTGGCCTGCTCCCATAATTGTGGGGTTTTTTTTTTTATTTGTCTTCTCTTTTTGAGCCCTTCTTTACTTTCTGCAGTACAAGATCCCATATTTTTTCTTACAAAAATATCTCATTGAAACAGAAAAGTAAAGAGAGTAGTATAAACCTCACATACTCATCTCTTAAATTTAACAAGTGTTAGCATTTTTTCACTTATCTACCTCATTTTCTGTTTTTGTTTTTATGTCTAACAGATACTTTACAAATAGAGCCACAATATCACATCACACCCGGCGAAATGAACACTAATGCCTGAATATCACCTGTTACAAGCCATCACTCAATTCTCCCTGTTTGAAAAAAGCTATTTTTGCAGCTGGTTTGTTCAAATCAGGTTTCCGTTGGATTTGGCTAATTGTTATCTTCATGGTGCCATATCAAATATTCATTGATCTTCAAAATATTTCTTATAAATAAAAGTTATACCTAGGAGCTTGATTATATTGCCCCAAAAGTTAAAAACACCTAATAAGGCAGCCATGACTCGAACTTTCAATTTATTTTTATTTATTTATTTTTAAAGATTTTATTTGTTCATTTGACAGGGAACACAAGCAGAGGGAGAAGCAGGCTTCCCGCCAAGCAGGGAGCCCGATGCGGGGCTCGACGCCGGGCTCGACGCCGGGCTCGATGCGGGGCTGGATCCCAGGATCCCGGGATCATGATCTGAGCCGAAGGCAGACACTTAACCGACTAAGCCACCCAGGCGCCCTCAAATTTCCAATTTAAATGGCACTTATCTCTGGGGGAAGCCGAGGCCCTCGGGGGCCCACGTTTAGAAGGAGAAGGGGGAAGGTGAAGGCTGTGAAGAATTCACAGCCGATGGTGGTGAGGCCGAGTTGGTGGGAGACATAACCAGCCTCCTAGTTTATTAGGGTTGTGATTGTTTTTGCTAGTGCTCTGGTTACCAAGTCCCACAGACTTTTATGGACTGTCCGGCTCTATTTTTCCCATAAGCCCTATTATTTTTTAGCATGCTATTTTGTAGAACTCAGACATTTTTTAGCGACGTGTATGTGACGTTAGAGCAGAAATGAATGGAAAAGACTGATAGGGCGTCAGGACAGTCCTGGAAATCTCCGAACAGCTGGTGTCTGTACGTCTGAGGCCCCGTTTCTAGCTCTGCACCTCCTGGCCGTCCTCTTGAGGGGACTCCCGGGTCGGTTGGCTTCCCTGCTGTCCCCCAGGAGGGCTCCAGGCTGGAGACTTACCTTGAATCCTTTTTGGTGCCTGGCGGGGCCTTGCCTCTGTTCCTGGCCTCGGTCCATGCTCCTGGTTGTGCTCCGCTTACTCCCACAGGTCCTGGATCCTCCACTACTGTTTCTTTACAGAATATCAGGGATCAGCTGCCTGATGGCCTGAACAGCAAGCTGAACGCCCTCAGCTGCCCCCCTGGAAGGGCCTTCCAGAACTGGTCACCAATGAGGAGGAGGCCAGTCACCGGCAGACCGAGCCCAGGAAAGGCTCGTGCGCGCCAGGTGCTACTGTTCCCGAGCAAAAGAGCAGAGAGATGGCTGCTTGGGGAGGTTTTTTCATGATTCATTTACCATGCTGGCAGAAAGGCCTTTTTTTTTTTTTTTTTTTTTTTTTTTTAGTTTTCTCTTTCCCTCTTGCATTCCATCTCCCTCCCCCGCCAATGTTTCAACAAATGAGGGTCCAAACTCTACGTACACGTATCTTAAAAGCCATCGAAGAAATTAAATTTAAAGGGTACACTTTATAAAACAAACAAGCAGACGACACACTATGGTGCCCTCGGGAGAAGGCACTTGGGTGAAAGGTGTGAAATCGAACCGTGGGGAGCTGACAGAGCTTCAGAAAGAAGAGCTCTGTGCAATCTGGCCCTGGCGTCGCACCTGATTTAGGGAGGCCCCATCTCCTCACTCTTCTAAAGGCCAGTGCGACCCCACCAGCAGCCTCCTTTGGAACAGGGATTTAAGTAAACAGAGACGGGGTGTCAAGACTGCTCCCTACTGCTCTGGGAGAGTGTCCCCAAGGAGTGTCCCTAGCTATCCTGTGCTATCCTCTGGGCAGGAGAAATTGGGGGTAAGGGGTCTCAGGCTCCAACTGGGGTTTTGTCAATAGGCCAGTAGCTGCCCTGCTGCCCCATATTCCATGACGGGAAGGACTCTCCGGAGTGCTCTGTCCCTCTAGATTTCATCCTGGCTACAGTTCCCACACTCAAGCTTCCAGGAAGTTTCCGAGGTTCTTGACACAAACAAAATGGGGACAGAAGTGGAGAGCCTCACTGCTCACTGCCCAGAACTTGGGGCCACCAACTCCCTTCCATTCCTAACACCCTCTCTCCTTCTTGGGATCCTTCTTTCTCTTCGTTTCTTCCCTGCTCTCCCATATCTCCATTTCCTCCATTTTTCTGGACATGCTACTCCCTCCCTCAGAAAGAACATCCCAAGTTTTTTCTTGTGTCTTACACATTTCCCAGCTTCCAGAACATTCTGGAACTGGGCAGAGAGGGAGGCCAGCTTTAGTTTTCTGTGTGGAGGCTAATCTCCAATCTCTACCACCATCTGTTTAGGTGACTTTAGGCAAATGGCAGACATGCACTTAACTTCTATTTGGACATTGATAAAACAGAGATAAAACTCATCCATTTCTCAGACTCACTGTAAAAATGGGCTCTCTGGGAGATAGCTATTATTATTGTCGTTATTTAGCTTCCAAAGCTGTGTTCCCAGCCTACTGAGCTGCAACAGCACCTTTCCTGCAAAGCCAGAACCCTCGGCTGCAGGTGGAGGACAGGCTGGATGTGATGCACCTGCTGAGCCCCAACCTCCCAGCCAGCTTTCGGGTTCCTCCTCAGCCCCTCCAGGAAGCCGCCATACTGCTGCTCCTTGTCAAGGATCTATCTGGCTGCTTGTTGCATCCACTGCTCTTCCCTTCAGGCCAGACCCAAGGAGGCCTTTGCCTGCTCTGCAGACTCAGAGAATTGGGGTCCCAGTCCACAGCCTGCCCACCAACCTTGCTGGTCTACCATTGCCCTCCAGATCCAAGGAAGGGCCTCTGCCAAGCTCTTTCCAAGTTGGCCCCAACTTCCAAATCACAATGTCTGCAGAGGGATTGTCAGAGGGCGTGTGGGGTAGGGCATATGGCAGTTCTACGAATTCAAACATGGCTCCCTCAGTATTTCTAGTTCAACTGTCTGCCAATAAAGTGTGACAGGGTGGAGGGGAGGGAGAACTGGCATCTCATTTCTTCCAAAGCTCCTCTTGGAGCTGCAGGATTGGTGCCACAATACATCTCATGGATTTATCTTGCTCTGGGAGCTCAATTCCTTTGTCTGTCTCCCTAGAGCTATGCCTGGAAGGCAGCCCCCAGGGGGTGTCAGAACCTGACAGAACCACATTACTTCAGGGCAGTCTAGATTTGGAGGACAGGGAGCTGTGTTTTTTTCTCCAAATCAGTTTTGCTGAAGATGGTGTGCCCTCCCAACCTCTCAACTCCTGGGAAGCTTCCATCGCGTGTGGCAGCCCAGCGTCCCCTTGGTAAAAATAGATTTTTATTTATTGGCTGGCAAAATACACTATTTACCAAACCATTCTGGGTTCCTCTAAAGATAAAATGGAAGTAAAGCCCAAAAGGAAAATTAACACTTTAATGCCGTCTTGCAGACTCCTGCTTCGTTTCATTGGAAATTGAGGGCGATAAAGCACAGTATCGGCAGCCGGCGTAAAGCAGTTATGTAATTTTCTTTTGTGCAAGGAACTAATTCTCAACCATAAGACTTCTCACCTAAGAGAAGTCGAACGATGGTGGATGGCTCCTGTATACTAATTATGTCTTCCTTTATATCTTTGGCTTGAACTCTAATTTGCTTACAGTTTAATGAACATCAGTTCTCGCTGCGACGACGTATCTAAGTACCTGGGAGATTGAATCCTTAGGCAGTCAAATGCTCTCACTCTCAACACTAATCTCCAAACCCTCTGCATTCTAAACCAACTTCCAAAGGAGAGTGGCTCTTTAAAGGCTTGTGAATCACTTCTGAGCAGTAACTGTGCACTTAAATTAAAAGCCATGATCTGGCAGGAGACTTGGGTTGTGCTGGAAATAATAATAATAGTAATTTTTATAAAAAGGCTTTTTGGGTTTCAGTACTAGGCACGACTTGCCAGCTTCCAATCACGGCCTGCTGCAAAAGCCACATGTTTCATGGCTGTTTGTTTCCCTGACTTTGGTTTTCCCAACAGTGTCCCCAGAAAGTCTCTGTGACTTTCCTCAGGTGCTTTCTCCTCAGCTCTGAGGATTGAGGAAATGAGCAACAGTGGAGACAAGGGAGGGGTTTCCAACTGGGGCCTCGCAGCTCATTTCCAAGGTCTCCCCCCACCCCTTTTAGCCCTTTACTCCCAGAACGGTGATGCTGAATTTACTTTGAGTAGATAATCTCAAGTGATAAAATTACAACTAATAATGATCATGTGTTCACTTTACTATGGCTTCCCCAATGTCAGTATTTGTGATGAAGGACCATGCAGGTGAATGACCTGGAGGACGAAACGCAGATTTTGATCCAGCGAGTCTGGGATGGGACCTGGGAGTCTGCTTTTCAGAGAAGGCCGCCCACGAGGTTGCTGCTGCTGGTCCAAGGACCACACTTTGCGCCGCTTTCCCTGGATTATCTGATTTTGTTGCCATTACAACCTATGAGGTCGATACCCTTTTCCGGATGAGGCCGTCGAGGAGCAAGAAGCTGAAGGAAAACACCTGAGGTCACCAGCTATAAAGGGCAGAGTCTGACTCCATAACCTTGCTCCATGACTGCCTCTGCCCTTTTCCAATGGGTGCTCTCGTGAAAAGGTAGAAACAAAATGAATCTGATACATGTATCTTAATCTAGAGAATTCTGTGGTTAGTCCTGGACAAAGCTAAGAAGCCATCTCTTCCTTTCTGCATGTTGTCAGAGTTTGCATCTCTCCAGGCATGGCTGTGTTGCTATGGGGAAAGACTGCCGTCAGCGAGCCCTGGTTGGGGCCTCACCTGGCGAGACAAGGGAAGAATCAGCCTGACAGAGCTCTCTGGTCACACCCTATCACACTTCAGCAGCCTCCCAAGAAACCAATATTCTTTCCGGTTGCTTTGGGTCAGACTACTCAGAAGTGATGGCAGGCAGAAGAGGTTAATTTGGGCACCTCACTTGAAGATCTCTAATGGCACAATGTACCTTCTAGATGTTGCTTCTCCAGTTTGTGAAATAATCCACCATCCCCTAACACTGTGCACCAAAGTTGGGACCCAAAGGGAGAAAACAATAACACCTAGTAGTTAAGTGTGTAGACTCTGAAGCTGGACTGCCTGGATTCAAATTCTGACTTATCTATTTGTTATGGGTTTGGGCAATTCGCATAAACTCTCTGTGCCTCAGTTTCCTCACCTGTAAAGGAGAGATGATGATAATGAAAGTATCTGCCTCGTAGGCTTAGAAAATTACACAAATGGATTCACGTGAGGTGCTTGCCATGGGATAATCCCTCAAAAGATAGAAACTACAATTATTAACAGGCAGCTGCAACAGCCTTGCTGAGGGAGTGTCCCTTAAAAGTGTAGGCGATGTTTCTTTTTTTTCTGTATTTAAGGCCGAGTAGCTAATTTGACTGATTCCTCCCAGTAGAGAATAATGAGAAAAGAGCCTACACTCTCTGGTCCACAACATCTGGAAAGAATTGACACTATAAATAGTCCAAAGCAGAGAGAGAGAGAGAGAGAGAGAATCATGTATAGGTGGATGTTAGCACTTTTATGAATTATGCTTCTGTTTATACAGCGAGTCTTGAGGCTATTTAAATCTGTCCTTTGATTATAACTGTGCGTATGGGAGGTATTTGCTGAACCCAGTTCCTGTGGTATCAAAGCAGGACCCGAAATGCAAACATACTTGTAAAGTGGAAACACACTTTTATTTCCTAAGGGTCCCATAATCAAGGCAAAAGCTATTACTTGATCACATAATTAACCTTAGGAATAGAAGTGTAAACAGCACAATTCATGAATTTGTTAATTGGTCTTCCTGCTACTGATATTAGCCCAAGTTGATCTGTTGTTCTCCTCTGTTGATTATCTTAAATAGGAAGTTTTCCAGTTTGGATTTCTCCAGGGTAAGCAAAGGAAAAGAGTGAAGTGAGAGCTTTTTAACAATTCGAGAATATGCTGTAGATAAGTGATTTTTTTTTTCCTTAGGGGCAGACACAACTTGAAGAAAGAAACTCTTGCAGTGGAGTGGGACCCCTCTCCAGACTTCTGCTCTGTGCACTGATTAGCCAGATTGCTGGTTACTGATGTGGGAGCCCCACCCCCCACCCCCACTAGGCAGCAGACATAAAACAACCAGTAATGCTTATCGGCAGTCACGCTTCCAGGACTGTGAATCTCAGTCTAATTTAGTTCTAATTTATTTCTCCCATTGCAATGACTCCTTAGCTGAGGGGAAATGAACAGAAGGCCTCAGTGGGTGTAGGCTCAGGCCCTGCAGATGGAGGGGGCTGTGCGGTCAGGGACGGGAAGGCCCTGGAGAGCAAGTACCGGAGTCCTTCTTCTAGGAGTCTTAAAGAACTCCGTTCCCCAAAGCTGGAGAGTTGCGTTCTGAGAGAAGAGGAAATGTCCCAGCATTTCTCTCCTTCCAACATGGCACACCTGGGTGGGAACTCAGCTGATTTCCAGAAACAACAAATCAATACGTAAGAGATTCTTCCATTGGAGCCCTGGTTATGAAGCAGAATAGTTTAATTAAATTAGACCCTGAGCCTCTGATGGCTGCTTTAATGGGGAAAAAAAAAAAAAAAAGCACTGAGGGTGGTGATACTAGGCCTGATCTGTTCACACCAACTTAAAACTTAAGGCTACATCTTATGAAGAGTCACTGAGGGCCAGAAAATTAAGAAGCCACCCACTTTAACAGATAGCTGATGTTGTTTGATAAAGTGATGGTTAAATAGCTCTCAAAAAAAGAAACACTTTCTAACAGTCTCCCCAGTTGCTTTGAAACCTTCAGGAATCTCACTGGGTAAGAGTCTAGACGGCCAACCAAAGCCACAGTGAAATGAGTAGCCTCCATACCCAAACACCACAAACCGCCAAGTGCAGACACGGAATGTCGGATGTCTGGGAGCTTTCTGGCAACTTAGGAAGTGTTCGAAAGGATCAGGTGGCTACAGTCGGTCTGTCATTTAGACCTTAGGCATCAGCCTGGACGACTGAGCTGGCTGCAGCAAGCCCCCTCCACCCACCCAGTCCTCCTGAACCTGTGGGCCTCTGAGGCTCCCCCTGGTTCTAGAGCCTTTAGAGAGAACAGCCAGGGCACATGGTGATGTCAGTTCTAAGTAGGCTTGGAAGGTCAGGAGTAACTCACGGTGACAACACATCTCATCACGGGTGCTCCGGCTACCAATAGGCCCTGCAAGCTTCCCAGGTATGACAAAGCCTTTGGCATCAAGGGAATTATGCATGTACCCTTGGCATTCCATTTAGCAGGACCTCACTCAGGCACAAAGGACATTTTTCCAACTCATTGTTTCTGTTCATCTACTTGCCCCGCTCTGGCCTTTTTGAGATTTTGGTCTAGAATTTCAAGGGAAAAACTGTTTCCAAAAGAGATATCCTGAACTTCACTTTATGGAAACTTGAGTCATTTTCATTTGCCGAGAAGTATTTCTAAGTAAGGAAAACGCTTCAAGTACCTGGTGGGAGAAATTGGAAGTAAAACCCAGTGCCAGTTAGAAAGAGATGATGGAGAGACAGGTTGGAGAGGGGTGAGGGAGCTCTATCCTTGGGGCTCCAGAGGTGGCTCCTGCTCTTGATCCTGCATACACAGGGCTACAACTCGGTCTGTCCATCTCTACATGCTCCAATCAGAACCTGAAGTCAAGAGCTCTGGATCCTGCTAGTTTCAGATCTTAAGTTAGTTTTCAGTCTGGGACTGAGGGATGGTGTTAAAAATAAAGTACCCTTTATTAAGAACTCATTAGCCAGAGACGGTGCTAAGCCTATTACATGGCTCATCTATTCAGGCCTCCAATGGCCTAATAAGGAGGAATTGTTATCGGGCCCCTTTTACAGATGAAGGAAGAACAAACACAAGGAGAACCTGGTAAGTTGCCCCCACACGGCTGTCATCTGTGCCTCCACTTCACTGTGGAACCCTTCCAGAAGGAGTGCCCCTAAGCCCCTCCGCGTGCCATAAGACTCAGTAACTTCTGGTGACTACCCAGAACAGGGCCTTGTCAAGAAGGACACTGACTGGCCTGGGCAAAGAAATGTCATTATTTCTGAAATCTCCCACACCGATTTGTTTGATCTTGCCTTAAAAATAAAGTTTTAGCAAAGGAATGCAAAAAAGGAAAGCATATCAAAATGCTGCATCTTCTCCTTCACCCAGCCACAGAGGCAAACATTTGTAACTAGCTAATTCTGTGTATCTCCTATCTTTCTATAAAATGTGCTTATCCTCTATTTTGACTTTTTTTTTCATTTTAGACATTGGGAACTTCTAATTATGGTAGATGAGGGTTTAAATCTCTTTCCCTCCCTTCCCCACTGCATACATTTTAGCAAAATCCTTCATCAGTATTTACATTTTTATAGCTAGATAAACATGGTTTACTGCAGGGCTAAATAGTGCACTATGCTTACGTCTTTTCACATACTATTTTGAATTAATAATTGTTTCATTCTTATCTGTTGCATTGCTTTTAATATACTGAAACTTTAAAAAAAAATTCTAACTTTATCATTAGATGTCCTGAATACTGAGAATTTTTTTTTAAATGATCTATCATGATAATGAGATGGTGTTTACCACTCTCCTTTATATTCGTGGGGGACTTCCTCATAAGTCCCTCCCTGCTCACACTTCAGCTGGTAGTTCCCAAGTCCCAATGCTTATTATCATCCTAGAAACCCTCTCCTGTACTGAAGCCCTTATCTTCTGCCATGTTTTCCTCTTTCATGGCTTATTTCATTGTTTTGTTGGACTGTATTTTCCAAAAGCTTCTTAAGACAGAGTTTGTGAGAGGTAGTGTTTGCTGTCCTCATATGTCTGGAAATAACTCTATTCTCCCTCTCACTTGATCAGTAATTTGGCTGGGTGTGCAATGCTAACTTGAGCATAATTGGCCTGTAGAGTTTTGCAGACCTTTGTCTTCTAGCAGCAGATGTTGCTACTGAGAAGTCTAAAATTGCAATTCTTATTTTTTCCCTCTGATCTTTCTCTCCACAGGTTTTGAGGGGCTTCTTTTTAGCCCAAGTGTTCCAAAATTTTGTAATGGTGAATCGTTATTTTTTTCCCCCCACTCATTTATTCATAGGACATTCAGTGGGCCCTTTCAATCCAGGGGTTTTCTGTCTTTCAATTCTGTTAATTTTTCTTGTATTTATTTTTGAATAATTTATTCTCTATTTTCCTGTTTGAAACTGCTGTTATGTAGAAGTTACATGTCCCAGACTAATCCTTTATTTTTATTCCTCTATATTTTCTCTACTAATTTCCATCTCTTTTAACTTTTGATTTCCTCAATTTTTATTTTCCATTGAAGGTTTTTCTTTTCCTTTTAAAATTTCCACCACATTTTAATTTCTATGAGACCTTTTAAAAATTGTATCCCATTCCTGTATTATAAAAGGCAGTATTTATCTTTCTGAAATTGTCATTATCATTCTTTTTCAAAGTTTATTTCATAATTTTTTTGGCTTAGTCATTCAAATTGGAGGTCTTAGATACTTGGCTATTCATATTTAAGAAATAGACACTGAAAAGTGGATAGAAAGCTCTCCGTTTGTGGTTGGAGCTTTTCTTCTTTGATTGAGTGGGCAGCCAAGTTTCATTCGCCTCTCTGCCCAATGCCAGTATATGGAGATTTTTTCCTCAGGTTGTTCATTTCATTGGGGAAGAATCCTCTGGTAGATGCCAGACTGTTGGCATTCTGGGAGAGGGTAGACTGTAAGGAGAACTGCAGCCTGTAATTTAATCTCCATCATCATTTCTGAGCCTCACCCCTGCTCCCTTCTATGGCTATATACTCAATTTGGATCACATCCCCTTCATAGTTCTTGTAAATGGCGTGTGTGTGGGGAGGTTGGAGGGGCTCACAAGGTAGTCTGCTGTATGCAAGAAGATGAGAAAGGGAAGTAGACTTCATCCTTCTATGTGCTCTTACTTCATCCAGTTTCCTAGTTCTCAGCCCCATGTCGTGCCCTTGCCTTCTGCAAAAAAAAAAAGGAATTAGCTCACTTCTCATTGTTACCCTCCTCTTCATGGACACTTGAGATTGTAGTTTCTCTAATCTACTAGTCTAAAGACAACTTCTTCATCTGCTTCCCTTCATCCGAAGTTGTTGAAATCTTTTGTCTACTTGATTCCCCTGTCCTTTTCCTCGTTTGGGGTTATGCCTTTTTAATTTCCCTACTATTATTTAAGTAGGTCTTTGGAGAGGAAGAGGTAATTTGTCATTTCAAACTGGATTGCGTCTGACTTTCTAACAGGGGAGACTGTTCTCGGGTTCCTGGCACATTTTGGAAGGTAGTTTGGGCCTTGTGTTCTGAAAGTCTTACAGATCTCCTCTTCCAGATTAAGTTTGAAATAATGGCCTGAGACATGGTCACCAATACTATTGTTGGCGGTAGCAACAGTACTAAAGATGGCTACCATTCATTGAGTAGGTGATCAGCACTGTACCAGGTGCTTCATGTTATTTCATGTGGCATTCACAAGTTACTTTCTCTTTTACAGATGATGAAAGAGGTTGAGAAAGATTTTTAAACTCTCCCAGTCACACAAATAGCTGAGAGAATTTGACCTCATTGCTGCTGCTACCAGGTGCTAACACTTACTGAGGATTTACCACCTATCAGTCTAACTTCTACTGGCCCTGCTTCTCCTCATGGCTGTAATAGAGTGCAAATCTTGCTCCTTAGTAGCCTAGTTGTCTGAGACACAGGAGCATCAATGGTGATTTAAAAAGAAAACAATTGAGGGGGGCACCTGTGTGGCTCAGTTGGTTAAGCGTCCGACTCTTGATTTTGGCTCAGGTCATGATCTCAGGGTCATGGGATCAAGCTGGACTCTGTACTCAGTGCAGAGTCTACTTGAGATTCTATCTCTCCCTCTCCCTCTGCTCCTTGTCCTGCTCCCACGTATTCTCTCTCTCTAAACGGATAAATAAAATCTTAAAGAAAAAAAAGAAAAAATTTTTCTTACATAACGAAAATATTTTTTTTTTTTTTTTTGTAGAAATAGCATATTTTTACTCCTGAATGATCTGGAAACAACCTTTCTTTTAATGATACATTATTTTACCCACCTTGCCTGTATTCTCATTGCTATGTGAACCTCTTACAATAAGTCCTCTCTACATAGGTAACTCATTCTCTTTTCACTCTGCAATTGGAAAAAGTGAGAGGGGGCTCACAGCAGCTAAGCCATGCCAGGAATTGCTACGCACATGTTCTTCAGGCATCCATAGCTGAAACCCAGGACCTGGCCTCCTTTATGGCTTCATGGCAGTTCCCAGGTTGACAGGTTGGGACTGAGGGTTACATCACTGCCTGCTATGACCCAACACACACTACATGTTCCCATACTTGCAAGGCGGCTGTGAATCAATAATGTCATATAGTAGTTAAGAGCCTGGGCTCTGGAGTCATAATGCCTAGGCCTGAATCCCCATTTCTCCAAGGTTTTTTGCCCCTTAACTGTGTGGCCTTGAGTAAGTTGCTTGACATCTCTGTATCTATTTCCTCATCTGTAAAATGGGATTAATAATAATACATCATGAGACAGTTGAGATTAAGTGAATAATAAATGATTTTAAAATACTTTATAACCATAGGGACACCTGGGTGGCTCAGTCAGTTGAGCCTCCAATTCTTGATCTTGGCTCAGGTCTTGATCTCAGGGTCATGAGTTCAAGCCCTGCGTTAAGTAAATAAATAAAAATAAAATGCTTAAAACCATGCTGAGTTTTAGAAAGTGCACATAAGTGTACAATGGCAGCTAGCTACCACACTTCATTACCATGAATAACTACAAACCTTAAATGAATACTCACTACATACCACTCTGGTAAGCACTTGACATACAACATCTCATGTAATCCCCATAACATGTTACCCCATTTACAGATGGGGGGAATTGAAATTGAGAGAGGCAGAGGTGGATTTTCCTTGAAACTGATGACGCTAAGCTTCAGGGTCCCTCATTTAACAGATCCCTGTGAGAGCTAGGGGTGGCTGGGAGTCGTAGAGTGTTCCAGGTGGGAGAGAGAAGGCAGGCTGCAATTAGAAGCACTTCTCTTAAGTAATTCTGGCAATTGCCTAAAGAGATGTCAGAAAAGAGGAATCTGCGTATCAAGGCTCCAGTAATTTGTTATAATCTTTATTATCCTAAATACTCACTTTGGGATCTAATTATGTGGGGTCTTTTCTTTATGAGGGTCCTTAAGTTTAACCCACAACTGTCTCTTACCAGAAGAAGTGCATACGGTTTTACTTTTAACCTCTAAACTTTACTGTGTCCTTGCTGGATTTATTTAAGCTAGTCAAACTCATTTTACAGAGATAGAAAGCATCCTCAAATTGAAAGGCCCCATGGTAGCAGGGGATTATACTGTCTTGCTGATTGCATTTAGCAAGGCATAAGGGTTCAGTAAAGTCTTAATAGACTTCATCAATATAAGTTTTAGAAGTCTTGCAAGTAACCTTCCTTTTATGGTGAGTACTGGTTTGACGTCTCTTTCATAATCCCTGAATCTCCTAGAAAAAGGGTAAATTGGCAATATATTTTTGTGGTCTATTATATTTGAACCTTTGATTTGCAATTGTGATTTCAACATAATTTTTCTTTTGCAGACCATAACTGCTAAAGCAAAACAAAACCCAAAGATAAATAGCTTTCATAGGTTTTTGCCACGCTAGATTTTTCAAAGCAAGGAATGAAATGTCGAAACGTCCACTCAGTGGTTCCTTGTCCTTAAAAATCCTGGGGAGAATCAGATCATCTGAAATAGAAACTCTGCTATTTTTATACGCAATTGCAAATCGGGACGTTGCCAGGCTTTCGTCTCAGCAACGAGTCTTCCTAGGAACTGGATCTAGAATTTATTTGTACTTTACACTTTGGGGAAAGGTACATTTTGAGTCCTTTCAGTTTTTGGTGTTCCCTTTCCCGGAAGAACCTTTGAAATTACTTTTTATATTTTTTGGTCTCCTCCACCTAGAAAGAGAAGGTGGCAGAAAGACGAAGCTGGTGAGACCCTCACTCATTTGGGCACCACTAGTATTAACCGAATGGATAATGAAACACGTTGGCTAGTGAACAATGCCATGTTATTTTTGTTTGTAATTCAAATCAATGACTAGGCACTCCCAATAAAAGGGGACTGGGTGCAACCACTTTGAGTCTAACTCAAAATCCATGTCCCGGGGCAGGAGAAAATGCCAACATCAAAAATTAGGCATCAACTTTTCAAATTACCATACGGTTGCTTAATGCAGGACTCCAGGAACATTGTGCGAACACACACACATCCTCTTCAGCCACTGATCTATCCTGGAAAAGACTTAGGAAATCTCCTCTTAGCTACCAACACCTTCCCTTTATATGGCCCATTCTTTTTTTCATGGACGAAGATGGAAAAGGCTTATGGGAAATGATGTTATTATGACTGAGAACATGATTATTCGGAGGTTCCAATATATTCGTGTTTGTGTGTGTGTATGTGTATGTACGCATGTGTAATCTTCAAAACGCAGTAAGGCAGGGAACATAAACCCACTTGCGCCAGAAGCATTTATTCAAATTAATTCATCAGCAACACTAAACCCCTTTTTCTATCAGTAGACTGGCTCTACAAACAGGAGGTTCTCTTAGAGCTGCTGTAAGGCACAATGCTGAATCCTTTACTGGCTGCTGAATCTGACGGAGTACAGGTTATAATCCTGACTGATTTTTATCGGGGGCGGAGGACGGCTAATAGAAGGAAAATGAATAAAGCTGTGTCTGAGAGAGGGATTCAGGAAAAAATGTAACATGAGCCACTCCCGCCACGCAGACCTGCTGGTACCAGGTTGCAGTCTGGAATGGGAGGAGTTACAGGAGCCAGGATGGAGTCAGGAGGCTCCTTCCAGGTGTCTGCTCTCCTCTAGCTTGGGATCTTTGTTTGGCCAAGTGCGGTGAGTGTGTGAAGGAGGAGTACCAAAAGCAAGGCACAGCCCAGGGCTGGGGAGGCTGCCTTGATTTCCTGTTTCACTCTGGGGAGAGAAAAGCAGTCGTTTTTGGTGTTTGATTGTAGCTTCTGATGGATTCGGATAAATAGAAAGGCGACTTTCTAATAGACTAGCTCAAAAGACATAGAAAAAGTGGCTTTAAAATAGTACATACAATTGAGTGTCAATTACTTTTTAAAATTAAACAAAACAGTAGGCTGGAACGTGTACTTAACCATGTGGTATGCATTGGCTGTTGCCGATTAATGAAATAGCTGTGGTTACTGAAATCTCAGCAAGGGAGTTTTAAAGCATCAAAATTATAAACAATTCCAATAATAATAAAAGACAGTAAAAGCTCCCTTTGCTCAATTCAACAAGTATTTACTGAGCACCTCTTATGGGCCTTTATGGGTTTACTTCTCTGTCCTAATTTTAGCTTTAGTTTCAGGCAGTGTTTGATCTTTAGGAACTTGTAACACCTAAATGTGGGAACTGCCTGTATTCTAGTGTGAAAATTTTAAAATTCAGTTACAGAAGGTGGTGAACTTCTCCACTGAGGAGGCCACAAAGCAGGGTTCCCTTCGCAACCTTCCTTACCACGCTGACAATTTAAATCCTATAGAACGAGGTTAGCATATTCCCTTGCAGGAACAGGTCCACTGCAAGAAAGATTATTCATTTACTCATAAAATGATATTTAATGAACACCGAAGTGTGTACAAAATCACTGAGGTGCCCCTACCTGTCAACCTCACAGGGTTTCAGTAGGACTCCAATGAGAAATCTAGGTGACTCCACTTAAAAAAACGTAAATTGTTCTATGTAGAGAAATGCTATTTTTATTACGTACCTAAATGAGTCACGAACACATTCAATTGTTCCCAAATGTAGAAAGTTACAATTATCTGGGTCTCTTTTCCTTAAGTTTTAATAGTAGCTAACATTTATTGAGCTTGAAGTGTCACTGGTGTGTTACATGCTTTGTAACAATTCTCTTCATCCCTCCAATAACCTTAGCAGGTGGGTATTGTCTACATACTAAAAGATGAGGAAACAGGAGGTCAAGAAATCTGATGAAATTCCCATAACTAGACAGTATTACAAAACTGGGATTTGAATCCCACCTATTTGTCTGCATTCCTGTGAGCTCAATTCTGTTCTGTAATGTACATTTTTTTAAAGATGATGATTTTCTTTAATTATATTACAGGTAAGCCACATTTGTATTATGAAACATCAAGCAGTTTCAAGATTACCAAATAGAATTACAACTTCTTGATCATTCAGGGTTGTCGATGAACAGTAGTAACAGCGCTGGGCTATGCCCTGGTTTATCCTAAAGCAGGCAGGGCTGCTTGTCCCTGCTCTTAAGACCTAAAGTGATTTTTGCCTGTGTTTAGCCATGTGGTTTTTCTGTCTTTTCCTTTAACCTGTCACTTCTCCCTGATGGTTCTGTGCCTGTAATGTGCTGGGGAATAATAAACCAAATGGGCAACAGTAGGGATCTAAGGCAGTGGTTCTAAGTTGTGAACATGACTCGCCAGGTGAGCTAGTTTAAATGCAGATTCTTGGGCCCCACTCCCTGATGTTCAGCTTTAGTAGCTCTCGGAACCTGAGGCCCAAGAACTGCTGCTCTAGGAGTAAAGAACACACACTTTATGATTGTGTGAAAAGTATTCTCTAAGCAGCATCTGTTTTAAGTTTTAGATTTTCATCTATGGCCTGGTGACTAAATGTAGGGATTAAAAAATGTTAAATATATAGACGAGGTGAGTGGGAAACAGAACCTGCTATTTTCACTCATATTATAAAATACCAGATTTATTGACTAAAAGAGCAACAGAAGAGCCTGAAAGTACCAGAAGAATGACTTACTTTTTCCAAAACTCCACTTTTGGAAAGTCTGTCAAAATTCTAGGTCTCTTTCTTCTTGAAGAGCATGGGTATGAATGTTGGCTCTCTGCTAGTTAGTTATCTGACTTCTGACAAATCACCTAACCAGTCTGAGCCAGTTCCACCCTCACCTTTAAAGAAGAGAATAGTATCTCCTTTCAGGGAGGGTGGGGCTTCAGAGATAACGCACAGAACGTTCCCGGTAAGTACTCAATATGTGGTCAAATTTTAAAAATGAACTTTTTTTTTTTTTAAATAGGAATTCCAGTTGTAACGATCACAAAACTTTTGTGACTCTTTGAGGGGCTCAGCTTTCATATTTATACATCCAATGTTATATAGAGATAGGCACAGCAGAGTGTCCTCCCTTATAGTCTAAGGCAATAAACCAAATTTACATTCTAGGCACATTCTTACTTTAGCTGTATGAAACAGGCCTGCTGTTTGAAACTTCAGCTGTATGAAACAGGAAGTAGTTATCTCTATGTCACACTACAAGGAATGCAAAGAAACCAACCAAGACTTTGATATCTTAAATATTAGAGACAAACCCTAAATATTTATAATGAAGTATCATTTACTTCACTAGAAGAAACAGGCATACTAACATGAAAAAACACATTTTATTGCACTTAAGTTATAAGAAAATAAAATTTCTAAGTGAATCAAACCATAGACACAATCCCTTTAAAGGTTGTTTTCCTCCATCATGTCAGGTTGTTACATAACTAAAATTAACCAACTTGAATCTGATTGTTTTAAATCAGACTATAAATAAAACAAAAAAAAATAAACAGGAGGAGGAAAAAAAGATCACCTAGGATACAGTGTTAAACCACTTTCACAGTTCAGCTTGAGTTGTGGCTCTTGGAGAATGAGGCAAACCATTTGACTTTTTCATTCATTTCGTTTGTTTGCATGTGACGCCTTTACTACAAAAACTGTAGTTTCTGCTTTGTCAGTTTCTCAGAGCAATAAAACTGTAACAGTTGTTTTCCCAAATACTGTAAAACACTAAGACTGACCAGCAACTTTGTTTTATATATTTTTAAAATATTTTGTCAGTTTTATTATGTACGTTCATCCATTCACCACAGCCCTCAAAAAGAAAAGTTTCTCCACAGAACAGGCGGCAATAGCTCTCTGTTCCAAGGAATGTGTTTTAATTTTTGCCCAGATAAAAGAAAATAAGCTTTGCACACACTCTCAATTCTTTACTTGCAGGCAAACTTCACTCTTTATTATCTGAAACTCTCCCATTCTCAGCCTCTTAGAGGCACAGATGGTTCAAGTTTCAGTGGCAAAAAGTCTTTTTTCTGTAACCAAACTAGAGCAAATTTGGAATTCAGTCTGGGACTAAAACGTCACAGCAGAAAAAAAATAAAAAAAAATAATTTGCTTTTTTCTTTCTTTCATTTAGCAGCATAAATAAGTTTGGCCACTGGGAGTACAGTACAGGGGTGGGACAACAATCCCATATTTGAAGACCTACTTCTAGCACCAGCATCAAGAATTAAATCCATCTCAGGACTCACGGAACCCAGGACAACTTGCCACCTTTGAGCAACATATGCATTGAAGAGTGTATGTGGAAGCGACAGTAAATAGATTAACAGAGGCTAATACTGTGATTGATTGACATTGGCAATGGTTGGCAAAAAAAAAAAAAAAAGCTTTTCATGATAACTGTACAAAAACAATTCACAGTAAATTTTTTTTTTTTTTTTTTTTTTTTTTTAGCTTTTCCACTCCAGAAAAATGACTTTTTGTTGCAGATGCTCTCTACTGAGAAAGTCAGCCAGTCCCTGTTTGGGTGTTATTGCAGCCCCTTCCTAGGTCTCAGTGGTAAAAGGACAGGCTAACAGAATCTTTAACGAAGCTTCAGCGTTAACACTGCCCAGTGACCACTGGAGAAGAAAATAAAGAAATAATTGCACCTGGTTTGATTTAGAAAGTCTCATTTTGCAAAGCTGCCCTCAGTCAAAAGTGAAGCCTTTTATGTGCTGAGACAGCAGACGCCTCTCTCGTCAGTTACGGTTTGTCATGTCTTCCTCTTTTCCTTCTTGTCTGTAGATCTCTTCACTCTGTTGCCCCAAGCCAACATCCTGCACCACTGAGAACAAGGGATTTTTTTTTCTTTTTCTTTTCTTTTTTCTTTTTTTTCTTTTTTTTTTTTCTTTTTTTCTTCTGTTGTTTTTGTTTTTTGTTTGTTTTTCAGGGGGAAGGGCAGGGAGTATATCGTCTACACATTTGGACAAATTTCTTTTCTGCTCTTCACTTCATGTCCACATCGAAGTCCAGCACCAGCAGCTTGGTTTCCTCAGTCCCATTCCGACTCCCAACTGCACACACCAGCTTTGTGTTTGAGGCTCTGATCCGCCACACGACTCCCCCACTCCCCCCACTCTCCAATGTGACTAGGTTTCGAATAAATTCACCCGTTTTCAAGTCCCATAGTTTTACAGTTCCATCATCTGAGCTGGTAATTACAAAGTTCTTGTTGAACTGTAAACAGGTCACAGCACTCTGATGCTTGTTAGGACCTAGGCAAAACCAAAGGAATTAAATTACTGGTTAGAAATCATGGGTATGGGCAAGTTACACTGTAATTGTACCCTTCTACATTAGAACATACAATAAATGAAATATTTAAAATGCTGCATATTTAGAAACTGTGAGTATTTTAGGATCAGCAGGGTTGCAAGAAAATCTGGTAGTTATTTGTAACTGAAACATTAACTTTCAAGAGTTCTGTCTTCCAGGAAGCTTGGTTAGCTATGGGGCAACACATTTTGTTTTCCGGCTGTGCAAATAAGAGCCTTCCTAGTGGTGATGGAGATAGCTCAGCTTCATGTATTCTGCTGATGGATGAATGGGCACCAAATCTACCAGCCTTACCACCTGGAACTGACCACTCAGAGGTGAAGGCTGAAATGACCACAATTCCAAAACTCTGAGGAACAGACACAACCAATGAGTAAAAAGTTGCAGCGCAGCCCACCAAATGGCCTCAATGAAAAAACACTTTTCAGGGCTATGACCAATAAAAAGAAGTTAATCATGACATAAAATGTTAACACCGTTGTGCCTCATTTAATATTAGTGGCTTTCACGTGTTTCTTTTTTCATTTTACTGGGTGCTATCATTCCTTCCATCCTAGTTAAGCAGATGGTTAAAGGGTCTAAGTTGAGGCCAAATCAATTTTCTATCAGATTAGAGATGCTCTTTTTACCCCAGTAAGGTAGCTCTTTAATTTAGAATTGGACTACAAATTCAAAAAAAAAAAAAAATCATTCAAAAAAAAAATGAGCTTGTTGCTTCTATGATATAGCCAAGATCTTTCTTCACATTGTTCTTTAAGATTAGGTCGAATTAACTGTACATGTAAGGAAGTATTAAACAATTTTATACTAAAAACACAATTTAAAACAATTTCTTAAGGGTAGCCTAGTTCTGTCAAGTCAGAGTGAAAATGCTCAGAAACTTATCCAAAATAAGCATTTTCATTTTGTATGAGGTTAATTCTTTTTGTGACAATAAAAGCTCCATATTTCTCTTTTGACTAACAATCCCATTTTTAACGAACACAACTAAAGCTGAGTAGCCAAGACTCACCTTGCAATGTTTGTAAACACTGTCCTGTTTTGATATCCCAGATTTTAACTGTAGAATCTGCATTCCCAGAGACAAGAATATTGTCTTTGAGTTCCATTCCACTTGTTAACGATTGGTGTCCTGTTAACGTGTGAATGCAATTCCCCGTCTCCACATCCCACACTCGGATTGATGTATCAAGAGATCCACTCACCACATGGATGCCATCAAACTACAACAGACACAGCTTATTAGACTAGAAGTGCAGATATTCTTGATATTATTTATTGACCTTAATCCTACAGGGGAGAAAAATAAAGCACAGGAAAGAGGTAATGCCAGGAATAAAATGAGGTAACAGGATAAAAGTGCAGGTAAATCAAGCAAATCTACAGTGTATGTTCTCAGAAGCTTCTATCAAAATTGCTAATTTAAAAAAAAAGATTTATTTATTTATTTTAGAGAGGGATGGAGGGGCAGAGGGAGAGGAGGGAGAGAATCCCAAGTTGACTCCCTGCCGAGCACGGAGCCCAACGCAGGGTTCGATTCCACAACCCTGAGATCATGACCCAAGCAGAAACCAAGAGTCGATGCTCAACCAACTGAGCCACCCAGGTACCCCCAGAATTGCTAATTTTTTATGGCCAGTGGCTTCAAACTAGATGCAGAAACAATTAAAAGAAAACAAAACACCTAAAATGAACATGTTAGTTTCAGATCATCTGGCCACAGATGATCAGCTAAATATCATGGATCATTCAATAAAGATTGCCATTTGAATCTTACTTCCCAACACAAAGTTGAAACTACTGACATAGCTTGTGATAAAGGGTGTGTTTATTAACACACCTACGGCACGAAAAGACTAGAGACAACTCTCATGGTGTTTAAAAGTAAGTTCCAGGGGCGCCTGGGTGGCTCAGTTGGTTAAGTGGCTGCCTTCAGCTCATGTCATGATCCTAGCGTCCTGGGATCGAGCCCTGCACTGGGCTCCATGCTCAGCAGGGAGCCTGCTTCTCCCTCTCCCTCTGCCTGCCTGCCTACTTGTGATCTCTCTGTCTGTCAAATAAATAAATAAAATCTTAAAAAATAAAATAAAAGTTCCATTAAAATTTGTATGTAAAATAAAAATTTCATTTACAAGAACCAAATGGTAATTAGGAAATGCACCAATAGATAATTACATCTGGAATTACAAGAAGTGGCATTTTGATAACAAAAGCAAGCTATATAGCACCTCTTCTCCAGCTTCCCAGCTATACTAAAAGTCAATAGATGTCAATTCCTAGAAGATCTAGAATAGTATTGCTACCTCTTTTCTCAATCTAATGGTTTATTAAATGAGAATATTATATTCATTAAGGTTCTGAACATATCACAAAACATAAAAACAACTTCAGCCAATTCCCTCTCCTCCAAATTCATAAACTTTTTTAAGTTTATCTTTATTATATATCAATATTTTGTGACATAGACAATATTCCACAAATTAAGAGCCAAATATTCCAAGAATAGATAACTGTCAGCACTGGGACTACGTACTAATCTGCTGATCACTAATGGGCAGTAACTGGTAAATAAACTATATAAGTAATGAAAAAATTTTCAACTTGAAAATGCTTTCAGAAAATAAAACAAGACCCATTTTCTAAATTTGCTATTAATCTAGCTATCAATTTCAAAAATATGACAACTCACTCAAGAATATCATGTTCAAAGGTAAACAAAAAAAATCAGGTTAGTCAAATTTACTTCCTATGACTACAAATCAGCAGCCCTTTGATGGTAGAGCAGTCTGATGGAGAAAGTCTCTGCTTCCACTTTGAATGGGAATGGATCACAATTACATGGTCCATCAACTTTCAGCTATCAAGGCAAAGGGGCAGTTTTTGGCCAAATTAATCCTCTGCTAAGGAGTTTATTAAAATCCAGGTTATTTTCCTATGAGACTATCTACCCATTCATTAATATAGTAAAACTTGGGGCTCCAAAGTTTCAGGTTCCAAGACAAATATTTGTATTTTAGAGGAACAACAGACCACAGAAATACTGAAACAAATTATTTAAATAAGTTAAAAATTTATGCTTTCTTCATGCCAATTTTAAAGTATATGTAAACAACAGGATAATTTGATTTGTCTTTTTTGGATTGTATTGAATCAGCAATTTGACAGTGATTATCTGAGTAAAACAATCTCATGATTCATCAGCAAAGCATCTAAGGGATAGGAGAGATATGATCTCTTACCTGTAATGAATAGACTCTATTAGTATGCCCCTGCAACGTGTGTAGACAGGTCTCCGTCTCTGGATCCCACACCTTCACCATAAAATCATATGCTCCACTAACAACCCTCCTGCCATCATATTGAACACAGCGGACTGCTGCTACATGACCCATCAAAACATGTAAACACTGGCCTGTCTCAATATCCCAAACCCTAAGAGTGGCATCTCGAGAACCGCTAACAACTCTGTGGGGGGGGGGGGAACAGAAAAAAAAAATTATTAAAATTTTTAATAGCATGAGAAAACATGATATATAAAGTCAGTGGTTATTGAATTTTTTCTTTTCTTAAGCAGGAACACCTGTTTTCAAAGAAATCCTATGTAAAACCTTGAGATATAAACATACAAAAGTCAAGTTACTCTGGTTGGGATGGGAAGTTGGGAAGCCTAGAACTGTACCTGCTTGGTTCCCACATTTCCCACATTTATAAGTGGCGTGCAGCACCCGGGGTTCTGTGGGATGGCCTGAAAACTGCTGTATTGTATTCAAAGCAGAAGCAGCAGTGGCCAGCTCCAAATATAGACAATAAGATTTTGATTTTAGAAATAAAATGCTAATGTGGGCAACATGTATAAAATGTTAATGGGAGAACTCTGGTGGTAGTATTTTGAAAAATTTTGTATTTCTTCTTTATTCTTTCTGCCATTTCCCAAAATTGTAATTATGAACATACATTCTCTTTGTGACTAGGGAAGACATTTAATAAACGTTATTCAACAAAACAAATCTGAATTTGGAATTTAAACAGTTAAAGATATGTGCCTTATACCATTATAATTCTGGTAAAATTAACCAGTTTTAGAATATCTTCAAACAAAGGCTGCTTATGCTTATAATTATAGTCAGCAGGCTATGGAGGAATTAAGATATGCAGATTTTAGAAGATACACACGGGGAGGCAACAGAAACCCCTTAAAAAATTGGCCCAACATTATTAAAGCTATGCTCTTCGGAAGACGGGAGTGATACAAATATCACAAGCACCTTTGGATTACGAAGGAGAGCTGAAAATTCAGGTATTTTCATGTTAGTCTTAAGAGATAAAGATAGGCCACAGTTTCTACATTTGGAAGAGTAGAAAGGAGCATTGAGAGATTTAAGTCAGAATATAATGGAAACTGAAATACAAGGTTTCTTAATGTCAACCCCCCCAAATTTTAATAGAGCACACTGTTCAAAGTAGATTCAGATTACAAATGAAATAGTACTTTTCTTCACATATTACAAATCTAGCGTGAAATCTGCTTAATGTAATGGTTTTCACAAAGAAGATGTTGTGGATAGAATTAAAAGGTAAGGTAAGGACGGGAGCGGATTCATGGTAAGGACTGCCAGAGAGACCTTTTATGACAAATGAAGTCGAAATCACATTTGTTTAACGAGGTACTGTGAAGACATGCCAATAGAAGATCGAAAGGACTTTAACAGAAGGGCTTTAAGGAGGAGATCAAAGCAACAGTAAAGGCACTGAGAAGAAAAAACGGCAAGCCAGTCTGGTTTGGCTGAAAGTATTTTGAAAACTGGATTGAGGATTTCTTCCTTGATTCGACAGACAACAGGAGGCTCTCAAAGGGCAGTGATACTATCATAATTAGAAAAGGATTCTCTGTCAGCTGTGTAACAGGTGAGAAAACCACGTGTGATAGCTATGTCACTAGTTCAGGTGATCGGTAATGAGAGACTCAACAAAAACCCGCAGACCTCAGCTTTTGTCTAGATATAAGGGGATATGATGGAGTGCGGGTAGGGTGGGTGGGTAATTAAAAAGACTCAGAAGCTGGAAGCCTGAATAACTGAATTTGTCCCACGAGCAGAGATAAAAATGTAAAAAAAAGAGAGAGAAAGAAAAAGACTGTTTTGGAGATGATGAGTCATCAAAGATATAGAACAATAACGTGCCACCCAAGATTAGAGAACAGAGTTTCAAGGAGGAAGCCAACAACGCCATTAAATGAAGAAGGAAATTTAAAGACAATCTCCCAATTTTAAGCCAATACACTACTGCTTTGCTAGTATAGAAACATCTGAAGTCTACTAATTAAAGTCTAATTTAAGAGGACACTATCACTCTCTAATAAACACTGTATTAGACAACTGATAACAGAGGAAGAATTCCCAACCACTACAGGATTTTCCCTTACCTTTTTTCATGGAGATGCATACAGCGGACAGTGGAAGTATGCCCATATAAGGTATGTATACATTCTCCAGTCTCTGCATTCCACACTTTTAGAGTCCGATCTGTAGATCCACTAATGATGATATTGTCTCTCATCTGTGATGACCATACTCCACCTGTGTGTCCCACTAATGTTCTCAGACACTGGAAAAACACTTAAGATGATTACTTTTGGGTAGAAAGAAAAATGATTTACATAACATTTCAGTAGCTCATTAAAATTTGGGGTAAAGTTATTTATAAAATTTTATTGTTTGGCACATCAGAAAATAATTTTTCACGTCAATATAACATGATACCATCACTATTTATTGCTTTGCTTGTTCAATAGCATTACATATTAAACACACAGATACAACTGAGGAACAAGTTTGTAGAAAGTAAAACACTTCTCATTAAAGTATGACAGCTCCAGCCTGGTCTCTGATAAAATAATGCTAAAACTGCAACTTGGTTACTTCCATAGGAATGGATTCAATGAAAGAATGCCAACCGTGTTAGGTGTGGCTATATAGCACATTTCATCTGAATCTGCCCCAAGGCAGTAGTTAGGAGCCAGGCAAGGTACTTCTAGACAAGTAAAGACAGATATTAAAACTCTGAAATAAATCCAAAACTAATATTACACTATGAAAGTATGAAGCTGCTTTAAAAAATTTTAACATCCGATTTGGACTATTTAGAAGATTCTTGCCCAAGAATTAGCATGCTGTAAAACATTTTAAAAGACAGGTTTTTTTCCCTCACATTTTCCTCTGTGTTTTTTTAGCTGGTCAATTACTTAATTTATGCAAACATTTTCCAGTGGACAGATAAAAATAAGTATTCACCACAGAACCACTGAAGTATAATACTGCATGCAGTGAAACTGATTGGTTGGACTGCTTTTTTCTTCAAACTCCTACTTAAATACTGTATCTGCTTTACTTTCATCGCACAGGGCTTGAGATAAGCCTAAATTAACATCTATTTAAACTTCTAAACTACAGGTAAGTTATCAACAAAGCAGTTTACAAAGAAAAACAAATATCCCTCAATCATAGTTTTGAAAAAGATTAAAAGGGACAATATAACTGAGATGGTTAATAAAAGTGGGAAATATTAAGCCAAGAAAAAGAAAAAAAAAAGATAAAGCACATCTGTAAAAATCATACAATAGCTAAGTCACAAAGATAGACAAACTATTTATAGGAAGAAACCAATGACATCCCTATCCTGAGAAACATTGCCTTTGTGCCAGGGGAAAAAATAAATTAGAAGCTCTGATACTTGTTATCAAAATAAGCTGTGGTCAAAAATGAACCCATGTTTTCCCTGGTTGATCCTTGCAAAGACATATACAAAAACTGAAGTGTAGAAAGAAGCTTACTTTGCCTGTGACTGCTGACCAAACTTTTAAAGTGTTGTCATCAGAACCACTAACTATTCGGTTACCACAAAACTGCAAGCATGTGATCACATGATCATCATGTCCTTTCAGAACCTACAAGATAAATGTACAGATTAGAAATATGTTATTAAATTATATTTTTTAGAATAATGGTGAAAAGAAAAATAAAGCCATAAATAGGAGCAGCAATCTACAGTCTATTTCTAAAATTACAATTTATATAAAACAAAGTATCACCCTTCCTGAATGATGAATCAAGTATTGAACATTTTATTTTTTCCATATTCTATGATTTATATGTGAGATATCAACTATTAAAATTGAGTGAGTCAAGACTTTTATATTAAAACTTCATAAAGATGGTTCAAATGCAAATGTATTTTATAATTATTTGTTCAAAACAAAAAAATACGCATCTATGTTTTGCAATTTTCACACACAAAAACAAAAAGCACTTACAAACTAGAAAGACAAGAGTAACAATAACTATCAACTTTCTCAACTTAAAACAAGAAAGGCCTGCGGGCACCTGCATGGCTCAGTCAGTTAAGCGTCTGACTCTTGATTTTGGTTCAGGTCATGATCTCAGGGTCATGAGATCAAACCCCAGGTAGGGCTCCATGCTAGGTGTGGAGCCTGCTTGAGATTCTCTCTCTCTCTTCACCCTCTGCCCCTCTCCCCCAACCCTGCTCGCACCCGCTCATTCTCTCAAAGAAAAAAGGCCTGATATAATCTATACATATTAATATAACAGTATCTCCCCTAATTGCTTTTTTCCAGTCATATAAATATATCTAAGAATTTCAAGCATTTTGCCACTATTTATATACTTGCAGTAAGACAGAAAATCAGTATTATGCTTAAATTTATAAAAATAAAACTCACAAGAAACACCCAAAACACAAACTATTTACAAGAGACACCGAAAACACAAATGCGCACTCCTCAAAAAATCATGTTCTAACTACATGGTCAGAGAGCAAGAAAATTCTTAGGTAAAACGTATATAACACAAAATTCAACAGGATATTCAGAAATTTTCATTTACCTAAGGTAGAATGACATGCAATTCAACTCATCTTTTATCATCTTTTACCATCAGCTGTCAGACTGGAGAAATTAGCAAGAGGGGACGACTGTTCATTACATTTTCAGTTATTTAAAAATACACTGTTTCTTTCTATAGGAGATAGGTGTCAAGTTATACTCCTGGCCAAGAAGAGCACACTAGGTACCAACACTGATCTGTGGTTGCTGGTACATCGTGCCAGAGTTCAATTACCTTAGGAGATTTGAGTTCTCCTCGCCTCCAGTTAGTATCAATTCTGTGCTGCCTGATGTATGCACTTTTCCATGGACTGTGTATGAAACCTGGTTTTATGACTTTTCTTCTCTTGATGTGCAATGGTTCATCAATACCTAGTTTTAAAGAGTTAGAGTATAACTGCTGTCACCAATAATAAAAATTCCACATTTTATAATATATCTCATTTCCTCCTATGCTCAAAACCACTGAAATGCAGGATGCTGTCCAATTTCTAACACTGTTAGTATAAAATAATGTAAAGTTTGCATTCTCTATGGCATGTTTTCATATTTTTTTCATTTCTTTTTCTAAATAATTCTATGAAATGTTGGTGAGGATGTGCAGAAATTTGAGCCCTTATGCAATACTTGTGATAATATAAAATGGTATAGCAGCTATGGGAAACAGTACGGTGGTTCATCAAAAAAATTAAACATAGAATTACCGTATGATCCAGCAATTCCAATTCTGGACATACACCCAAAAGAATTAAAAGCAGAAACCTGAACAGGTATCTGTACACACATGTTCAGAGCTGCCATCATTCATAACTGCTGAAAGGTGGAAGCAACCCAAGTGTCCATCGATGGATAAGCAAAATGTCATGTATGTATGTATGTATGTATGTATACATATATATACATACACACACACAAACACAATGGAATATTTATTCAGACTTAAAAAAGAAGGGAATTCTGACACACGCCACCACATGGATAAACCCCGAAGACAATATGCAAAGTGAAATCAGCCAGTCACCAAAAAACAAATACCATATGATTCTACTTATATGAGGCACCCAGAGAAGTCAAACTCATAGAGACAGAAAATAGAACGGTGGTTGCCAGGGGCTGCAGGGAGGAGGACTAGGGAGTTACTATTAAATAGGTATGGACTTTCAGCTGAGAAAGATGAAAAAGTTCTGGAGATGGACTGTATAACAACATGAATGTACTCAATGCCACTGAACTGTAAACTTAAAAATGGTTACAATGATAAATTGTCTTAGGTATATGTTACCATAATTTTTTTTAAAAAGTCATTAAAATAATGATTCTATGAGAGAAGGTAAGGCAGGGATGATTAATCCCACTTCATATAATATAGATTCTTGAGAAGGTTTCACTAATTAGTCCAAGCTACAGACAGGGCAGAGGCAGGATCAGAAACCAAGTATCTTAGATCTTCACCTTTCACTCACCTGTAACCTCCTTGAAGGGGAGGATAACCTATAGAGTATCTGTCTCATGCTCTGTGATTATTTCTAAAAATTTCTGATTAACAGAAACAAATCAGACTTTTACATTTTTTTCAAAAATACAATTTTTCTATAGGCCTGCTGGAAAAAAAGTCCTTTCTTTACTTAATATGGAGGATACCTTCTCCTTTACTAAGAAAGGAGTTTTGTTTTTGTTTTTTTTTCTTACAGTTTTCAAGAACATAAGCTCCATGATGGGAAGAAAATGGGAGTTCACTACTATATCCCCAACATTTAAGAATGTCTAGCCCATAGGAGGTGTTCAATAAATATTTGTGGAAGGAAAGAATAGAATATGGAGTATTTGAGTACTGTTAATATAATTTTGGGGTTTCCCTTATTCTATTTTATTTAATGAGTGAGTGAGTGAGTGAGAGAGTAGTCATTTATTTAGTGTGAATTCTAGTCAGCGAGTTTCTCTCCCAAGGACAGTTGCAATTATAACCTTACCTCTAACTGTAAGTACTGGAGAGGCAGGATACCTTTCTCTTCCATAAAATTGCTGGTAGAAATTCATATATATCTTATTTTAAGCAAAAGTTTGTATTTAGGTCTTTTGTTTGTCTTTTTTTAAATTGAGGTATAACTGACATACAATATTAATAACAGGTGTACAGCACAGTGATTTGATACATACATTGCAAAATGGTCACAATAAATCTAGTTATCCTCTGCCAATTTACAAAGTTACTACAATATTATTGACTATATTCCCCAGCTTTCATCTCATCTCCATGACTTACTTATTTCCTAATTGTAAGTTTGTAGCTCTTAATCCCCTTTACATGATTTTGCCCCCCAAGCCCCCTCCCCTCTAGCAACCACCAATCTGCTCTGTATCTATGGGTCTGTGTTTTGATTTTTGGGTTTCCTTTAAATCATCCTCATCTTGATCTTTTCATTGTTTGTTAATTGTACTAGAGACTGGGAAGCAACTCAGAAATATTTGCTATTAGTTATTAGTGATCATTAAAGGGGTTAGCTCCAAGATTTGGCTCATTGGAATGTGTGGGATAACCTGTGGATTTTATATAAGTAGGTGAATATAAATGAAGACTCATTCTTGATTCTTCGATAGGCTGCCCAAGTTCTCTTTTCTCAGTTATCCACTACTTTATTCTACCTGCACATAAAACTTCTAATTTGTACTTTTTCTATTTGTTTTCAGAATCACTTTGCTTTTTCAAAGTATAAAGATTTTCTCTTGTGGTTTTGAACCTTACCCTCTTCTTTGCATTTCTCTCTCCAGAGAAGGTTGTCTTCAGCCAAAATTCTCCAGTAGCGACACGTCTGAGCCGCTTGTAGCAGGTCTTTGGGTTCCAGGAATGAAAGCACATAAAGTGCCAGCTATGGAAAGGAAAAAGCATAGTATACCCATGTTTTAAATATATGTGTGTGTGTGTGTATTTATATTTAACATATAATTAACTTATATATAACTATTTTCAATAGAATGAAGTACTTCTAGGTAAACATAATTCTACATTCTAATTTTTAAAATTATGAAAGGCAGTACTTTCTAAGAGTCAGTCTTAAACATATAGCAGACTTAAAAAACTTACTCTATTGGTTTTTATGAACTTCACTCCACCAACTTCACCTCTTCAAGGAATAATTATTAAGCCTCCCTGCCTCTGCTCTTGCCTTTGCTCTGTGAGTCTCAACTCGAGAATTCTACTATTTCTGTCTATAGATATACTTTGTTAGTTGCTTAGATTCTCTACTTTTCTCTCCCCACGACCATGTAAATTCAATGAAGACAGGACTTAAATTAAGAAATGAGATTTCTAGATATTCTGTGTGGTATGATTTCAGATCACTTCTGACAGATATAATTAATAGTTCTTTATCATGTCAAAGTGTTTATTATCACAATGATGAACTTTTCAAACATTTATACCCTTTACTGTAAAGGACAATAGGGGACAATTACTAAACTGCTCCACAGACATAGAAAAGTAATTAGGTTCTAATTACTTTACATTGCTTATGGGGATTTTCTTGATCGGCCAGATAGATTTTTGTATGTTTGAACTAGCTCTTTAGTATATCACTGATCTTAAAATTTTGTTTCCAATACTTGCAAACAAGTTTTTTTCAGCATGTTTACTCAATTCAGGTAAATAAGGGAAGAGGAAAGAAGAAAGGGGGGAATGGTAGCTTCTGAGTATGCTTATCCAATTAGCCTCACTAATCACATAAAAATTTAAGTTATGATATTAGAATCAAAATGAGCTAAACACAGCAATAAAATTTAGTTTTTACAGAAATTAAATTACAAGAATTAAAACAAACAATCATTCAAAGGGCCAAAGGCCAAATGGGAAGTAAAAGCACAATTTGAATTATTTTCTGATGCTAAACAGTAATTACATAACGTAAATTATGCTTATCCAAGAACTTTGTATACAGAGAGTTCACCATTAATCACATATTTTTTGAGTACATTTCATATAGAAAATACTCCAACCAGTCAGTATTCAATTTAATACTACTACTAATAACTGACAGTGAAAGGCTTTTTGTGGAATAATTATTTTGGTCCATCAGAGAAGACCATTCAGTCTGAGTCATTTTAAATAAAAAGGCATAACTACATTCAACAATCTATGTATATGTGTATATATACATACACATATACAAGTACGCAAACACATATATATCTCAACATTGTACTTTTTTAATGGATACTCCGTAAGTCACTTAATTTTGAAATTATCCATCAATCAGAGCCTGGGTAAGTTTGCTCAGTGTCAGTATAACAGTAATGGGATAACACCATATTCTTCTTCTATGTGAAATTGATATTTAACATAGAAATTATCAGGGACAAAGTTATACTGGTGGAAAAGAGATGCTATTTAGTGCCCAAGATATTTAATATGGTCATACAAAAAAATCTATTCTTTACTTTAGTTATCCAGCTGAAGTAGAAATCAGGTAATTCACAGAAACAGTCAAAGGATCTTAAAGGCTAGAAAACAAATCCAGAGCACCTCAGATTTCAAAGGTACATCCCAAATCATCAGTTATAATATCCTTCATTACTGGTGATTGTGAGATAACCTAGTCCAGTGTCTGCATGCATTAAAGAGGAAAGAAACATTTAGGTGCTAAAGTACGTTGAAGTGTTAACTCCACACGTAACCGGCACACTTTCCTTTAAAATAGCAAAGACCCTAACTCAACCATGAACTTCTACTTATTCTATTTAAATCTAATCAGTTCTATTCAAAACATCGAAGTATTTCAGAAAATACACACAGCAAAATAAAAAATATGAATAAGAAAATCAGAACTAGTAAAAATATAAATCAGAAAAGAAGGTTTGAACCAGGGGAAAGGAGAACACAAATATACTGGCAACAGTATATTTACATGGTTTTTAAATTAAACTGCCAACCAAAAAGGGAACGGCAATTAGTTTCACAATTCTTTGTGTTTATTATGGGGGAAGTACACCAGTTCCTCAAAGGAAGCAAGGTTTTGTCATGTGGGGTTCCTTATACGGGACAGAGAATGGGCATTGTTCTGAAGAACATCTCTAGAACACCAAAGCAGGGGCTTACAGGTTTCTCGCAGACAAGTAAAATGGTCTGGCTAATGCCGCGTTGTGTTCATTTGTCTTAAAGGTAAAATCTAGATTAGTAATTCCTCCTAAGGACTTCCACTAGACAGAAGCTCTTAAATTGAAAATCTCTTTCATATAATTAACTTTTCCTTGACCAAACTTGAAATTTCAGTAACAGAAAATAGGAAGTGTTTCCTAGTAGTTGAAAAAAAAGGAAAACACAGATGATCTGCTAAGTCAGGGTCCTCTCTCATTCTCCTGTCTAGCCTCCCTTCTTTTTCCTCAGGCAATCTTTAAAAGAACAGTTAATCCCAGAAAATCTTTATTGCACTTACACCAGTTAATCAATAATTTGTGCTCAATTCTTAGACTCTTAAAAATATTTCCTATTCTCCTAACTTTAAATCACATTTTTATGTGTCCAAAAGTTACTATGGAAATACAAATAAAGTAAAACAAAACAAAACACTCACCATTCTTAGATATAAGGGGCCAAACGAGACTAAGCAAAAGTCTACGTTTTAATAAAAATACTACCTTCTAAAATAAGGAGGATATCCAAGGAAACCATGAAGAATATATTAGAGGTGACTAACTTTACTTTCAGTCACATACTTATAAAAGTGCTACCTATTATGAATGTTCTTCTGGAAGCAAAGAGAGCTTATGTCATTTCCTAAGCCAATTCTATTCAAAGTGTTCAGTTTTAGAATGAGCCAGCAAGAATAAAAAAATTTTTTCTGGGACAATACAATTTTTTTTTAACCATTTTAAAAAATCATTCCAAAGCAGAAACATTTCAGTTTGCTTTTTCCTGGAGTAATGCTTAGTTTCATACATTAAATATAAAACTATTTTATTTGTATCCAATGTGAAATTATTATTGAGACTATGTTTATTGCCCACAGGATATTTAGAATGGTTATTCACTCCTTTTCATATTTGAAGTTTCAAGATCATTTGCAGTGGTATATTATCATTTTATATATTGTCTTCTTAGCTGACATATAATTAGTGGCACATATATAATTTGTGAAAATATAAACCATGGTGACATTGATTATTTAATCTTACATTATTTGCTGGCAGAAATGAAACTGTGAAGCCTATTAACATCAATAAAAGAACTACATCTAAGCTATGCCTCGTTTATACTGCCAAGAATGCCCATATGATCATAATCTATCTGTGATAAAAAATAGTGTCAGTTCACATAAAGATATAAAAGCAAATGGGCATAAGTTAATTCCAAAAGAAATGTTGTATGAATGTAATCAATGCAGGAAATTGGTGATTGTGCGTGTGTGTGTACGTGTGTGTGTGTGGGCGGGGGGAGATGGGGCAAGAAGAGGGATGATTAGTAGAAAAAGTGAAATTCCATATATTTCAAAACAATTACACAATGTAAGGTAACAGAGAACTACAACTCATAGAATCACAAAACTATTAGGGAGTATTAGGGACTTTGGATAAATGAACAACAAAATAAGAAAAAAATTGCTGTTTTACTAAAATCATAATTTCTAAAAAATCTATTACTATGTATAATAAATGTACCATGACAACTAAAGGTTGGACTTCAAATAACCTGGGAAAAAAATCATGATAAAGAAATAATCAAATTAATGGAACTCAATAGCTTACTCTCATATATGACTTATTGCAGTGGTGGAAAGAAGTCACTTAATCAGTCCATAAATATACTTCAATCTGAAAATGATATTAAGTCATAGTAGCTTATCATTTACAGCTCTCTTTAACACTAATTAAGAGTGTTAAACTGACAATACTGAATACCATAATTAGCATGACCATGTTTAAAGGTGGTTGCTGTTGAGTTATATTTTCAAATAGCACCCAATGAAGAATATAATTGATAGCCCTTACCTCTTTAGGGAGCAAGGAAATGAAGTCTCGTTGAAACTGGGGTTCTATCACTTGCATCATATGTTTTACTTGGGTTGGTTCACAACTATCAATAAGCTCATCTAAAGCAAGCAATTTCTCTGGTCCACTCCAGCTCTATCAAAAAGGAAGTAGAAATTTTTATTATTTTTATAGATGTCTCAAATTAGAAGCTCATAAAGGAAAATCCACATTTATACATAACATAAAAGGTGGCTACTTATAGTGAAATTTTCTCCAGAAGTCACTGACATGATAATCAGTCTTATCAAATTTACTAGCTACCTTTATTTTGTAAAATAAAAAGCAGCCATGGTTTTGACAAATATTTTTGCACTGCAATATTTATTATAAATGTTTTATGTTCATCTACCATCAAAATACTGGCTGAGAAACCAAAGTTTTATCTGGAAACATCAACTTGGCTACTGAGTAAATAGGATATTTTGAAAGATGATTTTCCTTTCTCTATATTCTTTCTAGTGGGCACCATAAAATTTGATGGTGTTAATAAGGCACTGATCTGAGAGTTAAGAAACTGGCAGCATCACTTAAGAGGGAAATTAATAATTGGATATACTGCACATCTGACAAACGCCTGTGGTCCACAAAATAAAAGAGCTTTGATTTATTATGCAAAAATAATTTCAGATAAAAAACAGCAAAAATATAGAACAGTAACTAAAAATTAGAGTATGAACAAAAGGGTCAGAAACAAAGTACTACAAAAACAAAAATACATCATAATACTTTAAAAAATATGAGCTATTTTAAACTAGACTAGAGGATTATTTAAAAACTTTTTTTTTTTTTTTTTTGCCAGTGAGGAACATCTGCACAGAAGAGCCATGATTCCTAAAAGGAAAAATTAAAAAGCCATGTGAATAATTTAAAATGTCAGAATTTCCCCTCACAATAATCTCATAAAACATTTAAATAACCTTGTGATATTTAAGTGAAAGAACATCCTTGAGCAGGATGATTTAAGTACATTTGTGAATTATGATGTCCATTTTGGAAGCAGGTGAAGAAAGAACAATAGGTGGTGTTTGGAGCTAGAAAGATCTGGATTTTGACATTCCATTTCTTGCTCAAACCAGGAACCTGGATTTTGAAACATGTGAAATAGATAATAACTGAAAACTGAGATATACTGAGGATACAGGAAACCTTATTTAGAATGCTTTTTAAAGTACTTAAAAATTTTTTTACCCCTTTAGAATCTACAATGAATTTCCTTTCTTCTTTTCTATCATAAAGTGTAGATTATGTTAATACTATCAAATATTTCAGTAGTGTTCCTCCCATAGCACTTATCACAAACATTATCTTATTTAATCATAAAAACCACGGAAACATTCCCATTTTACCCCCAAATAGGAGGAAACACAGGCTCTAATAAATCCTTTTATTTCTATATATGCATGCATCTAGAACATTCTCCTAGAGTACTCATCTTGTATCCTTTTTAGTTAGGGCAAGGATTGACACAGAAATAAAAAATACTCATATACATGTATCTGCATACACATGACCAATCAAAAGCAGTTAATTTGAAGTTAGATTGTTTTATTCAGTTTTCCTCACACAGCTTCAAGTCCTGGTTCAAAACTTACTCTTTGACAAAACTTAACACTGATCAATCTCCACTCATCTCTGACCAATTAGTGTCAATGCTATAAGCTCTGATTTGATTTACATTCCACATAGGACCGAAGGTGGGTTTTCATAACATGTTGTTCCTCTGCATCTATATTATAAGGATTCATGGACACTAGTATAAGGACATGCCAATTTGGGTGATGGACAATTTATGCTGACTAGATAAAAATGCAGCTTAAGTAACTTGATAGCATAATAATTTTTTAAAGATTTTATTTATTTGAGAGAGAGAAAGCAGGAGAGGGAGGAGGGTCAGAGGGAGAAGCAGACTTCCAGCTGACCAGGAAGCTGGATGAGGGACTTGATCCGGGAACTCTGGGATCATGACCTGAGCTGAAGGCGGATGCTTAACTGAGCCACCCAGGTGCCCCTTAATGCAAACTTCTTAAACCCCTTTGCATATATGAATGCCTGCCCTAGAAATAGTTTATGGAAGTGTTTATGGTTAAATTTTGATATAAAAATAAGGATATCATATGTAATCTTTTACAATGAAAAGAGTAAAAACGTTTCAACACATTATTACTCTATATACTTTACATAGATTAATGACATTAATAGCTATGATGAATATTTCTACTTCAAGGTAATATATATGTTTGATGCTTTCTTTTTTTTTTTCAGTAAATGTATTGTTACTGTTTTCTTAAGAAAGGAATAGAAAAGCATTATCAATACATGATATATAACTGTGTCTTTTATCAAGGGATGTAGAACAAAAAAAAGCCAGAAGACAAATAACTGATTCAGACCTTAAACACTAAAAACTCTGTCAAAAATGTCTATATACTTGAGGAAAAGTCCATGACAAAAACTATGCCTGCATAGCACAATGTTTCTAGGACTTTAAACAATGTTTTTGGTTTTTTTTTTAAGATTTTATTTATTTATTTGCCATAGTGAGAGAGCACAAGCAGGGGGAGTAGCAGGGGGATTAGGAGAAACAGGCTCCCCACTGAGCAGGGAGCCCGATGTGGGGCTTGATCCCAGAACCCTGAAATCATGACCTGAGTCGAAGGCAGATTCTTAACCGACTGAGCCACCCAGGCATCCCAACAACGTTTTTGTTTTAAACACTATTTAACAAGTCAAATAAAAAGTTACCTTGATTTAAATTATACGTATATTCAGCAGATAGTACTTTGTGACATTTTACTGAAAAGTACACCACTGACAAGGATTAGCATCACAGTCTGTAAACTAGATCGTAAATGAGACTGTTTCCACAAGCACACATATTCAACAGTCTAATTACTCACTGAAATCACATCTCTTAGATGGTTCCAACAAAGGTATGAGCCACATAGACACTTTCCTCTCTCCAGCTTGGATTTCTTCCCTGAACTCCAGACCACTATATAAAATTGCTTACTCTATATGTATTCTTAGATATGTAATAGAAACTTAACATTTCCATGATCTTTCTCTTCAAATATGCACGTCCACAATCCTATTTCCGTAAAATGTAACTCCATTCTATTAGTTGCTCAGGCCCAAAACTCTGGAATCATCCCTGACTGTCCCATTCTCACCACTGTCAGATGGTTCTGGCCCATCAACAAATTTAAAAGTTTTAAACCTCAAAATATATCCAGAATCTGACCATTAACTACATTGGTCTAGCTACTATCATCTCTCACCTGGATTATTCCTATAACCTCTTACCTAGTCTCTCAGCTCCCCACCTTTGCCCTCATCGTTCTGTTCTCCACAAAACAGTCTGTGATACTCATTCTTCTGCTTAAAACCCTCTAGTGGCTTCCCACTTCAAAGCAAAAACCGAAGTCTTTAGGGTTGGCCTACAAGGTTCTAATTTCCTACTCCTATCCCTCTTGTTTTCTTCTTTAGCCATAAACACATCAAGCATGCTCTGCTTCAGAGCCTTTTCACTTGCTGTTCCTGGAACATTCTTGCCCTTGATATCCACATGGCTTGCTTCCCTATTTCCTTCTGAGACCTACTCTGGGCAACCTTTCTAAAATTGCAAACCAGTTCCAACCACCCCCCCCCATTCCATCCCCCTCCTGACTATAATGCAAGTTCTGTGAAAAAGGGGTTTTGGTTTGTTTTGTTCACTACTGTATCCCAAGTCCAAAGTAGAATCTAGCACCTGATAGGTGCTCAGTAACTATTTGTTGAATAAATAAATGAATCCCCAAAGAGTCAGGAAATAGCACACCACCATGATCTCAAAATTCTCTCCAGAGAGTATTTCTAGTATTTATATTTGACGATATTACTAGGACTTACTTATTTAGTCTGGTTCCAAGACTGGTTCCAAATTTTGTATACATACACGATTTACCACCAAGGGAAGTATGTATTAACTTGAAAAACTAGCAGTCAATGACTATATTAAAACAAAGTAACAACAACCCACACCAACCTTTAATGAGGAATAGTGGAAAGAGCACTGAATTGGGGATCAGAAAACCCAACTTTTGGAGAAGATACTGCCACTAATTAGATTACAGTTTAACCTCTGTGGGCTTTAGTTTCTTTATCTGCAAAAGTGCTGCGTGATTCTGATAATTATTTTATTTCTGTTCTGAAAAAGAGTTGTCCTGGATAAAAGTATCATCCTTTAGTCTTTCATGGTAAAGTTATGTGAGAACGTATTTAAGGGGATAGGAAAAACATTCCAAATTCGGAGAGGATCAAGAGAAACAAAACTTACTTTGTGGACAAAATTGCAAATGCAAACTTGAAAATTCCCCATGGAAGTGGTATTTTATTTCAGATAATTAGAGCATGCAGGTAGGAGAAAAGAATATAAGGAGCACTGAACTGTAATCATGAGCTTGGGTTTCACCAGTAAATTCACCATGGAACCATTTGAAAGTGCCTTAATTAATCTGAGTCTCAGAGACCCCACCTGTATAATAAGGTCCTTGGTGAAGACCAGTGTCACCCAAATGCTGGTTGAGGAGTGTAAGGATCAGAGTCCTACGATTCACCATCAAAGAGTCTGATTCAGTGGTCGAGGTGGGGCTGAGGATATTTTATGTTTTAAATAAACAACTCATCTAGTATTGATGCAAGTAATTCATAAACAGTAGTGGTTACTAGTCTGGATGATCCCTATAGCCCATTCAGACAAACATTTTATGACTTTGGGCAGTACTGTGCCTGAATTTCACGTGGTCAAGAACTCAGTTCTCATGACTTTCTTAAACTCTTCCTCACACAAGGTTTCTTGCTCATACTGCTTCAAATACAATTGCAAAGTAACACTAAATTCATTTTCTTTTGGCATCATCCTGTTTTAATATTTTGTTGACTAGCAAATAAAAAAGACCTAAATAAAGTAAGTTAGAGAACATGTACAATTTCTAAGTGTTAACATGGAACTTAATTAAATCCTTCAAGAGAGTATTTTTATTCCACTTTTAATTTCAAAACACGTATTTTCTACTTTATCATTTAAAAAATACTTTGAGTATAAGTATTTTCCAAGTACATTCACAGTTTTTATGCAATGCAAATTTGTTTTGATTAAAATAATGCTAATAATGTTAAGCTAATAACATTTGTATGAAGCTGTTTTTACTAACCCTTTTTTAGACCGGAGAAAACTAAGGCTCACAAAGGCTATTTCTTGACCAAGAGAGGAAACTAACATTTACTGAATCTCCACTATATTTCCAAATATAGCTGTAAGCACATTAATATGTTGTCTCCTGTTTGACAACTTTTAGTGTTGTATCTGTTTTACAGAGGATGAAAATAAGGCAAGAGTGGTTACATAATACCAACAAAATTCCATAGTATTAGGAGGCAAAGCCAAAATCTGTACTAAGATCTTTTTCTTCTAAGTCATATGTGTTTCTCATTATATAAGGATACCTCTAAATATAAATTTCAACATAAGATAATGTTAATGTTATTGGTGCCTTTACTAAACCCACATATTAACACACAAATGCACAAGCAAACAAAATGACCAATCCTCTGTCCCAAAATTAACAACCTGAAGCATCAACCTGGCTGCCAAAAAAAGCAGAATCAATGGCTACTAAAAATTTAAACAGTACAAAATTTCTGGTGTGTTGTTTTGTTTTGAATTTCCACTTCTATATTGCAGGGGCATTTTGTTTCAATTTCCCTTTATCCAAAATGGTGTATCATTTGTTCTCATTCAATTTATAAATTGAGTACAGAGTACTCTGTCAGAATAGATGGAGGTGGACCAAAACAATGCTGTATCATTGCCTTAGGAGCAATAGCAGAACAGTAAGGGGACAAGCTCTCCCATTTTGCTTGTTATGTAACAGAAAAGTCCTCATTAAATACCCCCCACAGCACATCTGTAGAAATCATGCCAGTTTAATTATCCCTCAACTATAGCACATAGGTCAACTCATGACTCCCCCACTTTACTATGAAACATCTCTCCACATGTTAAGCATGAAAGCATTGTAGGTTTTTAGGCAAGTGATTCATCTCTAGTTCCTTTGGTGCCAGCCCTGAAAATAAAGGGCAATGCCCAACAATGAGGCCCTGGGTGTGTCAGAGATGGATATGGTACTCAAAGGATTAAGGTCCTGATATACCTGTCTAGTTGGCCTTTTGTTGCCAGTAGATTTCTTTGCTGCAGAATATTTATCTGAAAAAATACACATAGTACTATACCTGCAGGGATAATTCTACCTATTATTCCTATTAGCTAAGAACAAGTTTTCTTGACTGCATCTACTTGTCACATGAAAAGCAATCAAATGGGCTTGTTTTTACAGAACAAAAGCTAACCTTTAGTTTATTGAATCTCATTAATTCTAAGAAATGATTTTTTAAACAACATTTTTGAAGATGGAATGCTTCTAATAACCTATGTATCTCAGACTTGATGACATACAATATGTGGTAACTAACATGTGGACATTTCAGTAAGAAAACCATGAGCGAGGGCGCCTGGGTGGCTCAGTAGGTTAAGCGTCTGCCTTCAGCTCAGGTCATGATCCCGAGGTCCTGGGATCAAGCCCTACATCAGGCTCCCTGCTTGATGGGGTGCCTGCTTTCTCCTTCTCCCTCTGCCACTGCTGTTGCTTGTGCTCCCTCTCAAATAAATAAATAAATAAAATCTTTAAAAAAAAAAGAATGAAAGAAAAAAGCATGAGCTAGTGAAATAGGCAAGCATTATACAAAGAACTCCCTAAAACATCCTCCCTGCAAAATAAAGCACAAAGAGTCCTAGGATCAGGCTCCGCAGGGGGCCTGACTCTCCGTCTGCCCCTCCCCTGTTCATGCTCTTTCAATAAATAAATAAATAAATAAATAAATAAATAAATAATCTTTAAAAAATGTTATGAAATCAGCTTCTGCATTACTCTCAAGTGCTGTGCTGCTCCCACTGTATGTGTGTGCAAGCATGACAACACATACCTATATTCCCATCTTGGCTTAATCAAAGATGATAAAAATCTTTAAAGTATTTCTTTAAAAATGTGAATGTCTGAGTCCTATTTTCACCTCTTACTGATGGATAAATTTCTTATCAAAAGGATATGGTAGGGGCGCCTGGGTGGCTCAAGCATCTGCCTTCGGCTCAGGTCATGATCCCAGGGTCCTGGGATGGAGCCCCATGTCAGGCTCCCTGCTCAACGGGGAGTCTGTTTCTTCCTCTCCCACTCCCCCTGCTTGTGTTCCCCCTCTCTGTCAAATAAATAAATAAAACCTTTAAAAAAAAAAAAGGATATGGTAAAAAAAAATTAAAATTCTGAGTGGATGCATAGGAAAAAATTAAAACTTTTAAAAAAATCAGGAACCTCAGGTAAAAGAACTAGGAGGAGGAGAGAGAACAATCCTTGGGGAAAAGTAAGTTTAATCACTTTGTGGCGATGCAAACAAAAAAATTATTTGTAATTTTAGTCGTTCATAACATTACAATAAGAATAATATACAACTTTAATTCCTCTAACCCACAGATGCTCAGTCTCACACTGGTGACATTTTGGGCCTGAGGACAGTTTGCTACAGGAGGCTGTCCTTTACATTGCCCTTACCTACTAGACGCCAGCAGTGTCCTGCCCTCCACCCCAGTTGTAGAAACCAAAAATGTTTCAACAGAGGGGAAAATCTGCCCCCTGTTGAGAACCACTGCTCTAACCTTTCAGTTACCAACTGAAAAAAAAGGTTACCCTAGTTTCTCTGAAATCACCTGAAGGGCAGAAAACAATTCTAAAAATCCATTTAAAAGCAACATTGATTCAAGTGAGTTTTCTAGCAATAGAAGAAAAAGATTAGGACACTTATTTAGTTTTTGCCCAGGAATTTAATATATAAGGATTTACATAATGGACATCTTAAATATCTGAAATATCAAATAAAGTCAAGTAAAGTATCTTCTTTTTCCTTTATGCATTTTTATTCCCTTATGCATTCATAAAATACCACCAATCAAGCAGTTGGAGGTAAGGAAATATATTCATTTTACATTAATGCCATGGTTAATATCAGAGATAGCTTCACTTTACATAATTTATTATTTAGTATTCACAAAGAACAATTAAGCAAGTGTTAAATCTAGGTCAACTATTTTGCTAAATACTTGATTTATATGCATTATCTCATTGGAAAAAGAAATAAATCAATTTACTATCACTATCAGGAGTTATAAAATTCCTAACAGAGGTTTGGTTGTAGCCAATCTTCCTGGTAAACTTTCAAAGAATTTAAATGCCAGTAAAATACAGTAATCAGAATTTGAACATAAGAAGCCATACATAAGCATGGCACAGATGAAAAGAAGCTGTATCAACTCTTGAAGACTACTAGGGTAACAGTGATGGGTAAGTCACCACCAGTGACTAATTAGCAGAGTTCCCACATTACTCCGAAATGCTTAACTTTCAAGCACTCTATTTTATTTATTTTTTAAAAGATTTATTTGGGAGAGTGCGTGCGTGTGCACACCAGTGAGGGGAGGGGGCAGAGGGAGAGGGAGACAGAGAATCCTTAAGCAGACTCCCCACTGAGCATGGAGCCCGACAAGGGGCTCAATCCCAGGCCCCTGAGATCATGACCTGAGCCTGAAACCAAGGATCAGCTGCTAAACCAACTGAGCCACCTAGGCAACCCCTAAGCAAAAAATTTTAGAGAGCAAGTACATTCAGCAACCCCAGAAACCCAAACATCAAGGAGAAAAGGAAGAAAGGTCTTACTATCTAAAAGGCAATAAAAAATGCAAATGCACACTAATACAAAATATGCATTGGATTCTCTCGATGGATACACTTAAAAGTTAAAATGAGCTTCCTTATTTTCAAAGGCATTTTTTATTGACATATACATCACATAACATAAAAGTCACCATTTAAAATGTACACTTAAATGGTTCCCAGCATACCTATCTTGCTATGCAACCGTCATCACTAACGACTCCAGAACATTTCCAACACCCCAAAAAGAGATCCCGTACCTATTAGCAGTTAGTCCCAATATCCCCTCACCAATCACATTGCAATCACTAAACTACATTCTGTCTCTATGGATTTGCCTGTTCTGGATAGTTCATGTAAATATAATCATGCAATATGTGGCCTTTTGTGTCTGGCTTCTTTCACTTAACATAATGCTTTCAAGGTTCATCCATGGTGTAGCATGTAACAGTTTCTTCTCATGGCTGAATAATCCCTTATTTTTTCCAGCAATTAAGTGAAGCATTTCAAGTACTGTTAGACATGTCACCTGAAACATTTTCAGCCATTCCTGGAGGCCTGTAGGTGGTTGGACAGATGTAATTCGGCGTCGTTGTTGCCCTTGGCCATTGGCTGCTCTCAGGTCTCCAAAAGTTGTTGGTGTTGCTGAACATGGTACAAGCCCAGTGGTGCTACAAAAAACAACAAAAAACAAACAAAAAAACCCACAAGAGTGGAAACAAAGATAGGCATTTATTAAGAATAATGGGCTTTAATTTAGTAAGAATATGATCTGGCATATTTCAAACATCAAAAGAATTATTACTTTTGTTTGCTTATTCCCAGACAGCAAGGATACACAAAATCTAGTCTGCTATTCTTAGAGTAGGTTTCCCGCCTCCTACATAGCCACCTGTTATTATCCCAGCAATGCTAATTGCAACCAAATGACAGAATCTCTATGGCAAAACTGCAACTTGTTGATACATATAAGTGATGTTAAAATCCTTAGAAGATACAGGTCCCACCTCTCTTATGACCACTCTTCAGTTACTTAATTAAATAAAAGTTCCAATTTCCTTAATTAAAAGAGTTGTAAAACTTACTAATGCTTTAAAAAATTCATATGTAGAAGCAGTATGCTCAAATATTTTGGACATTTCACTAGATACTTCTAAATTATTTGTAATATTTATTTCTTTTCAACTTTCCACTGTTCTTTATAAAGCTTAGCGTAGATGACATTTGACAGGAACAAGCCTTGATTAGACATATATTTACTCAAAAACAGTTAAATATTGAAAACTTACTACATTATATATGAAATTAAATAAAATGAGATGATCTAAATACTTTTATACAATAATTAAAACTCTGAGACATTAAAGAAAACAAACAAACCTGAAATTCAATTCTGCCACTAGTAAAATGAAAGAGTTAAGACTAGATGATCTATCTCTAGAACTGTCCAACTTTCCTAAAAATGATTAATAGCAGAAAAAGTATAGTTATAACCAAGTTATTAATATATTAACCTTTACTTTCTAATTCAATAATAATTAAACTGTTTATTCTTGAGGTAAATACTGAATATCTCTATTTTAGAGACATTTGGAAAAAAATGCAGGAAGACTCATAATTACATTTGTAAAATAATCTTCAGCTTATTGAGCTATGATAATAAAGTGTTTTAAATCCAAAGAACACAAAAATTGTATCCTAACAGCTCAATATCTGCTTTGATAAATTACTAATGAAAACAACTCCCCAATTCTTTACTATCCAACGTATCTCATTATTTTGTTAAAAAATGTATCTTAGTCACCATATTTTACAGAAAAATCTACATATCTACCACCTTTAAATCTTTTAACATTATACATCTATGATAATCTCTAACAAAACAATTAAATCTATCTTACTGTCTATCAAATTTCAAAAGCTCATTTTCTTCTCCAAAATGAAAGAGAATGTGATCATAACTTAAATTTTCTAATAAAGATGTTAAGATGGAAAATCAGTTTCATTGTTATTATTAGAAAATCTGTCAAAAAAATTAAAAAACACCAAATATATACTGACAAAGTCTCCAAAAAGACATGGAAGTCAATATGCTGTTTGGTTTGCTTTGGTAAGATTATGTTAAAAGGCTGAAAACAGAACATGCACCTTTTCGGGTGTTTTCTCAATATAAAAAGTGAGCAACTAAAGGTAAAATTCGATTAAAATGTGTCCTGTAGTAAAAATTTAGCATTTGTTTATAAGCGGCCTTAAAAACAACTGAACCCTTTAATACCTTTGTCCTGGTATCAGCCATATTATTAGAAGACCAAAATGATATGGCTGACTGGAATCTACACATTAAAAATAGTACATTTTTAACATTAAACTCAACTTTCTCATCTAAGAAATACTTTATCAAGACTAGAAGAAAAAAGCAAAAATGAAGTGAAGAGTTTCACTTGTCTCTCTTATCACTCCACACCCTCTGGTGGAGGTGCCCAAACAGTGAAATTGTCAAAAGGCAAAGGGGAACAGAGAAGGGGACAGGGCAATCAACATGGGGAAATCACACAGAAAGCATTTCTTGAATAAATAGGAGAGAGTTTTGTTTTTCTCGTCTGTATCATCTCTGCATTTTTTGCATATAAAACTAATTATTATGATTTCAAATTTCATGGAAGAGCATTTGAAAAAAAATTTTTTTACAACTGAATGAAATAAAAATACAAACTCTTTGGGAAAAAAAAGAGATGCAATCTCTAACAGTGCTCAATCACAGAAATAAGTCTGAGGAATGTTAATTTTATTGCACCTTACATAATAAGCATAACTTTAAATCAAAATATTTAGGGAAAAAAAGAAATATCACCATCATGAAGTTCTTATGGCTTCTAGAGCTAACTTTTAATCAGTAATTTGAAGTAGTGACAATTATGCAAAGAAGACCAAAAAAAGCTCTGAAGATACTTTTGTCATTTAAATTTTAAAATTCCAAATGACATCCAAAACCACTTTTAACTGGCTGGGTAATAGATATTGTGCTTAAGTTAGCCTAATTAGCGTGAGAGTGGGAAAAGTTTTATACTGATGCAAAATCCAAAAATGATGGAATGGTGCACAAAACAAGACTACAATTGTATTTAGTTGTTATGGAAACTATTTTACTCGTGTGGAAATGTATGTGTTAAAAACATAAGATCTACCAAGCAAATAAAAGGGGATTTCTAACACAGTAAGATTTATTTAGCAACTGTGAGGTTTAATTCACTGCTAATAAATATATCTTCAATTTTGCATATATAAATATCTACCCTAGAATAGCTGTTGCTATAGTAACAAGATATATTTGCTCATATTCATATTTTAGAATTTACTTTTTAGAATTCCTTAAAATTTGTGATTTAAAAATTTTATTCGTAAGAAAAATTCTGCTGTGTCTTATTTCAAAGTATTAGTAAGAAAACACAGGCTATAGTGGTAGTCATTCTTCTTACTTAAAATTATGTATTTCTCAATTTTTAGTGATCTCAAAATGTGTTACAGAGTCAACAGTACTAGTGACATTATGATCCTATGAGAATAAACTGGAAGAAATGCTTTTGGAATCATCACCTCTTTAAAGAAACATAAAAATCATGAGTGAATTAATTATTATACTTAATATTACCTTGTATATTCTGAGACTTTGCATGGTTTCTTTCCCAAAGAAAAAGAGCGGACCTCAGAACCATGGTCTAATTTTCTTTTCATCTATAAGGTAAAGCAAATAAGATAGATTTAAGAAAAAAATCACTTGTCCCAACTAGCAAATCTTAATGTTAGCACTGGCAATAGTGAAAAAAATTCTTAAATTTTCATATGCCTAAATTTTCATTAATTAGGCATAGTTAATGTATGTAGAAAATAAATGCTTCATGGTTTCTTTTACTAGTTCTACTTTGTTTTACTCTTTAAAGACTAGAAAGGTGAATTCCCCCCTCCAATATTTTGTCCAGAAGAATAGCATATGGTGATTTAAAAAACTGATATTCATCATACATATTCCTTGAAAGTGATATACCTTTCACATTTTCCAGTTTAAGAACCAATATAGGGGAAAATTCCATGTTAATACACATATTACAGAACCATATTTAACATGTCTCTCTTAGTGATCATCATTTTCCTTTAAAAACATATTTCAAGATAAAACAGACAAAACTCAAAATTTTGAAACCTGAATGGAAGTAACAGTAACTGAATTTAAAACACACAGATTATTACAAAAGTATAAAAAGAACAGTGTAAATAAAATGATCTTGGAAAGTAATTATAATAAGGCAAAAGCAATGAATATGGGCAATGAGGGGAGTAAAAAAGTAAATCTATAACAGGAGAGAAGTCTGGAGATGGTATAATAAAGGTGGAAAAAAAGCCATCAGTTGATATTTACACAGAATATAACTTCACTGACAGATGCTCACTCAGGACAAAATATTCTAACTTGAAAAGCAACATCAACAAAAAGATTTTAAAAGAATGAGTTAAATATCTTTGTAAGGTATATCCGATATCTATAGTTTTCAAGTATTTCCTTATGCTATGTATGTGTAATACTGTAAATACATTCAGAATTGCATTTTGTCAACATCAAAATTGAAATTTTTACTTTTTATATTTCACCATCTGTTAGTAACTGAGGTCATCGAACTATAGATCTGTCATTAAAACTAGAAAATAAGATCTGTTAAGATTCAACTTTTTCTATTTCAACAACCCCCTCAAGATCTGTGTCTTCTAATTAATTACTGTACTACTGAAAATTATGGGGGAGGGGGAGACCCAGAGTGATAGAGAGCTATACTCATTTTTTTTATAATAAGGTGAAAACCCTTGCTTTGCAGCAGACTTCTTTCCTTACCTACTGCCTCACATGAGAACATCATAACACAGCATGCTACATTATAAATACTAAGAAGAACCAACAAGACTCTATAAAAATTTTTGAACCACACTATGGATAATAAAGACTATGTTTTTATCATCATGAAAAAGTCTTCCAAAATACAGGGATGATCTTATGATATCAGGGACTAGAGTGAGGGTACAACAAGCTCATCCAGGATTTGTACCTTAGTTCAAGAAATACCTACTGGAAAGAAATGGAATTGGTCTTATTTCAACCCTTCAGAAGTTTCTGTACTCATTATATTGTTTTAAAGTGATTCCTCTCAAAAACCATTATTTTCTTTCTCCAAATAATTTTAATAAAAAGCAAAAATAAACATACAAGCCTTAACATACAGACAGCCACGTGCTTCCATGTATATAAATTATAGACACGTACACATACACGCAAATGTATCTATCAGGAAGGTCAGTCAGTACAGATTACCTTAAAAATCTACTTTTTTTCCATAACTTCCACAGATTCTTATTTTCAAAATTAACATGAGAAACTTTGATATTCATTCTAATTAAGTTGTAATACTGGCTTTCAGAACTTCCCTGGGTATCTTGTAAATACACATTGGTGCAAATGCCATTTGCCACCAAAAGCAAACTTTATTTCCATCTTAGAAATCCTTCAATGAATAAAAATGCCCAAAAGACATATCGAGGGAACCATTTGGAAAGGATTTTTTTATCTTCAGAATATTTTACCAAATAAAGCACTTTCTGTAGGACCCACAGAAGTCTTTTAAATATTATATCATTTACTGAAAATCCTGACTTTAGAACCAAAAATTAATTCTGCAATTTTTTAAGGGGCACAGAAAGTAAATACGATCTTTTAAGACATAAGTCCTAAATATTGTAGTGATTCTAGACTTTAAAAGAGTCAACTAAAGAAAAAAGAAAAGAAATATACATAAGGTATAGAAAAATTAAAGGCAAAAGATTCACTAAAAGCCAACTAAGGGTAGAGTATTTCCAGGTCAGCATTTAACGGAGCCACATTTCCAAAGTCTAAATATATTTTTAGTGAAAATTCCCAGATTAAAATATACATTTTATTTTAAATTTAAAGCTGTTTACAGCTTACGCGGTCTTTGCATTATTTGCTTACATTCACGTTATAAAACAGAATACCAGCCATCCAGCCACCCACCAAAATTAGAGGATACTGCAGCCATCTCTGATGATACAGATTTTCCTTCTCAGGCAGGCACACACACACACAATCATACAACACAGGAAGAAAACAGATTACTTACTTTGTAAAAAATCATTTTTAGGGTGCCGTAGAAACCCATATTTTCTGTATTTTTCCCCTTCAGTGATTCTGTGCCCCCGTGTGTCCGGCTGCTTGGCAGTCTCTGACAATATAAACCTTTTTCAGGTAGGTATGTCACAGATTCTAATGTGGACATGCTCAGGCACGTCAGAAAGGGAAGATTAGGGAGCAGAACCGGCAACAAAACTCCACAGTAAAGGCAAATGCAGCTCAGTATCAAACCGCTTCTCGGGACACACATACATACATGCAGCTTGACTGAGGAGAACTCGAGGGAATAATGAGAGAGAACCGAGAAGATTATTGGAGGAGACTATGCCCTGTCAAAGCCTTGACTGAACAGATTCCTCCCTCAGCAGCAGAGGGATCAGATTACATCTTCCCTTGAACACAGAATGGTGCAGTCCAGGATTCAGCAATGCAGACTGCACATCAATTATATGGTGATCCGCTCCAGGGAACCCGTAAGCACACAACGCACGGAACAGAGGGAGGATGTGGGCAGCAAATGAGACCGCCCCCACACGACAGCCCCCTTCCCCTTTTAAACTTTCAGGAGATTATTTTGTATTTTGTAAAGCCTGCATTTCTGAAGAGTTTTAAATGGCAAGCATCCTTTCCACAAATAAGTGTTTTCAGAAACATTTTGAAAATGGAATATATTTTCCATACAGTCCTCCCAACAGAAGCAAAGCAGGCTATTTCCACTAACTGTTATCCTATTGCAGTACTGGCACAGACTGATCACATTTTTCAAGTAGCTTAGATGACACAAAATGAGCAATCCCAAAGGGAGAAATTAAATATTCTTTGGGGGGATTTACAATAAAGTAAACCAGTTTGGAGCATATAACATTTGCAGAAATTAGGTAATAAGTCATATTTCAACCTGCATATTTCTTATATTAACATTTAATGAAAATATTCCCTATGTTTTTCCATTTCACTCATTTAAAACATATCAAGAAAATTACCACACACTTCATCAATTCTTAGTAATCATGACGATTTATTTTTAAGACTATCAGATTGGTATTAAGTGTATAAAGTTTGGCCAAAAGGTCCTATTTCTCCAAAGAAAGCAAAAACTGGGCTCATTGGAGAGTCTTAACCTTATTTGTGAATTTAATCTTGAGTAAACAGGAAGTATTGGACTTCTACCTCCAAAATTATTTTGACAGTGTGTATTGTTTATCTTTAAAAGGGTAGTTTACACAATAATAAAAAAATACCAAAGTGTGCCTGAAGGCAACCTTTTGCTCAGAACAACTACTTCACAAATCTAGATATTTTATCTCCCAACTTGCTACACAACTAGCTTCAGAGGCAATTATAAGATTCCTTGGACTAGAAAGGCCCATTATTAAGGGTCTAGTTAATTAAATCCTACCCTCCCCATTAACATTCTTTATTACAAGTAAACTGTGTGGCTATAGTTATTTATGTACTTAAAAAGTTTCCTCAGAAAAAAAGAAATACTATGTGGACTTACTACATTTTAATACTCTCCGCTATGGTTAATGAATGACTTTCATTAGGCAAATGATTCTAAATGCTGCATGAAGTAACCATAATTTTAAAAATAAATATGTTTACCTTTATAACTAACACATTAAGTCACTGTAATGTCTTTTACTTTAAAACATAAATGAAATAAGATAATCTAAAATTTTATAAAGACATACATCTTGGGTCTTCTGGAAATTACCCTCAGAAACAGTATGTACATGTACCCAGCAAATCGTTAGTTTTCTAAATAAACAATTAGCTTACTTCAAAGGAAAGTTCTTTTTAAAAAGAAATCTCTTAGCAAAAAAAAAAAAAACAAAACAAAAACAAAAAAACCCAACTGTTAGGAATGGACCTATAAACCCTTTTGTTAGAAGATTCAGAGCACTCAAGATTTTTTAAAAAAATACAAAGTGTAAAAAAAAAAAAGTAATTTCCCCTCCACCACCTGCCTCAATTCTGGGCTATATAAAGAAACTAATTATAAAATGAACACCTGAAATTTTCTCTAAAATTTGTCAGTGCTAACTAGCTTATTAGAGGACAAATGGACTACCCATCAGTCATATAACAGTATACACCTTGACTTCAATTGAAATCATGTCCTCTCTCTTGTGAAAAATAAAAAAAATAAAATAAAAATGAAATCATGTCCTCTCTCTAAATGAAGTAACTTTTTCAAATTAAGTCTACTCAATTGAGGACACAGACCAACTTTAATAAACCAGGGCCACTTCCAAAATCTAGGATATTTAAAAGAAGAAAATAATTTTGTATATTCAAAGGAATTCTCTTATGGTTATATAGCTCCTTTGTGTGGAATGAAGTTATGGGAAAACCTGATGCTGACAAATGTGTATTTATATGCAGGTATGTATAGTCATGTTTTATTTTTGAATAGGCAAAATATTTACATGATTCAAAACTCAAAGTGATAATCAAAAAGTATATATTGAAAAGACCTTCCACCACCTGACATCCCCATCTTCCATGGGTCCCATTTCATAATTATTTTTATTAGTTTGTCCTTTAAGTGAGAATGTATATGTTTATAAGTACTCATGAAGACTTTATTTTCCCAAATATTTCAATAATTCTCCCTATCTTGTTTACAATGTTAATTTGATCTGTGAAGAAAGAATTTGGCAAGCAAAACTAGTCAACCAAACCTCTAACCAGATTTTGAAAAATTGAATAAAAATAATTTTCAATATTCTCTGAAGTACTATGAATGAAAGTTGTGATCTATTAATTTCATCATGATCTATATATGAACAAAGCAAATGAAACCATTCTCCATTCCTATCTCTGAGAGTCTTGCCTAAAATACAGATGTTTAAAACTTTATGCAAAGATTGAAGTTTTTTAGTAGTAAGACTGTAAAGGCCTTTATGTATGTTATCTATATCTTTTCTTATCCTGTGGTATACAGAAACATTTCAAAACTGAGATCAGTCCATAATCTATGTCAAATAAGTTTAGGAAAAAAAGTATTTTATGCTCTATGCTAGAATGTTAACTAGTAAATTCACTGAAAAAAAGACTAGCTAGTCAACTATTAACAGCTAGATAACACTTGTGTTTGTCACCCAAATTTTTAGAACCATATTTTCAAAACAATAAAGTACATCTTCATGTAATTTCAGCTAATTCCCCATTCTATAAAAAAATTATTTCTTGTGCTGACTGACAACCTATAAGCCTTACTGTGGAAATCTATTAGCAAGGTGAGTGACTGCTAATTCAGACGCAATGCTCATCTCATCACAACTCCACTGAACTAGATGTATGAGAAGAATGGATGAGAGGAGCTACTTAAGAAAGAAAGATATGAAGATGTACTGCCCCAGAGTCTAAGCCTCTGGGAAATAAGGCTGCAGAATGATTAACCTGTGAACTAGCACGAGAGAAATGGCTCGTTTTTAGAAGGGCAAGTTGTAGTTATGGGCAGAAACCAAAACTAATCTACATGTAAATAGTGAGAAAAATATAAACAATAAAGCAGTCTTCACTGAATCATGTATTTTCAGAGAAGTATGTATCTTTATCCATAGTGTCAACAGGTGAAGGAGTAATCCAATAACTTTTCCCCATCCTGACTCTCAGAGTTCATTATTTCCATTTTAAATATATTATTTTATTATTGTACTTATCATATTTCATTGTCATTATTTTAATATATCTTTCTCCACTACTATCTACTCCTTGAAGGTTCCCATCTTACTCTAAGACACAGTAGAAAAATGATACATAACAAATAATGTTTTACTTTTTTAAGATTTTATTTATTTACTTGTCAGAGAGAGAGAGAGAGAGCACAAGCAGGGGGAGCAGCAGGCAGAGGGAGAAGCAGGCTCCCTGCTGAACAAGGAGCCTGATGTGGGAATCGATCCCAGAACCCTGGGAGCATGACCTGAGCCGAAGGCAGACGCTTAATTGACTGAGCCACCCAGGCATCCCAAGTAATTGAAATATTACTGCATTAGAAAAAAATCACAAACACTATATGTGTTTGAATAACTGGCCATATAAGCAAATAGCAGCAACCATGGCATCATTTTTCTAAAGCATAAATACGTTATACTTAGTACTAAAAAGTCTATCTATTGTATTAGAATTGATAGTATAATATTATTGGTTCTTTTCATTATCTTGTTAACATTTTTTTAAGAATTTATTTATTTATTTATTTATTTATTTATTTATTTATTTATTTGACAGAGAGAGAGACAGCAAAGAGGGAACACAAGCAGGGGGAGTGGAAGAGGGAGAAGTAGGCTTCCCGCAGAGCAGGGAGCCCGATGCGGGGCTCGATCCCAGGACTCTGGGATCATGACCTGAGCTGAAGGCAGATGCTTAATCAACTGAGCCACCCAGGTGCTCCTAACATTTTCTTTTAAGTAGGCTCCACGCCCAGCATGGAGCCCAACATGGAGCTTGAACTCACAACCCTGAGATCAAGACCTGAGCTGAGATCAAGAGTCAGACGCTTAATTGACTGAGCCACCCAGGCACCCCATCTTGCTAACATTTAAAGATTTATTTCCATTTTATAGAAGAATATGTTTATATTCTTATCTCAGTGATTTTCTTTATTATTATCACAACATTCTTTACTCTGATATTACACTAGAAAAACTACCTACCACAATTAGCTGTTTGGCCCCAGCACAGAATTTAGATTAGAGACAGCTCAAAACTTCAACATCAAAGAAGGGAATGTCAAGCATGCTGAGGATGAAACAAACTTTTTGAAATCGCACTAACCCACTGTCATTAACTTTCTGGGATGTGAGTTCGTTTTTTTTTTTTAAGATTTTATTTATTTATCCGAGAGAGAGAGCACAGAGGGAGAGTGAGAGGCAGAAGCAGACTCCCAGCTGAGCAGAGAGCCCAATGCAGAGCTCAATCCCAGGACCCTGGGATCATGACCTGAGCTGAAGGCAAATGCTTAACTAACTGAGCCACCCATGCACCCCTGGGATATGAGTACCTTTAAAAGGTTCACAACTGAAATTGGCAAGTTAATAGCCTGTCCTGTCACAGGTATTATGAATTAAAATAGTATGTATGCCCACCACCTACATTTTCCCTAGTGCAAGCAGGTGGCAGTATTGATCAATAAGCTATTTCCCACTCTTATTAATTAAGCGTTTATTTAGCATCTAGTATTTGTCAGGCACAGGACAGTATACAATTAAGAAAACTTTTTCTTCCTCCATTGAATTTATGACACAGAATAGGGTAATATATACACATCTGACTTCTAGAACTCACGCTGAAATTAGTTCTAAATTATTTTTTTGAGAATATGTAAAATAAGACAAGGTGAGCCAGATTTAGTTTGAAATTACCATCCAAGTAATTGAAATATTACTGCATTAGAAAAAAATCACAAACACTATATGTAACTTTAAAATAAACTTGTTTGGGGAGGGGGATAGTGCTTATAATAATTATATACTCAATTCTAACCTCAGTAAATCAAAATGCAATCACAACATAGCTCAGAATGGTTTAAAGAATTTTTAAGATAATTATAATTGTAGGAGTGATACTTTCATATATTTTTTCTTGAAGTTTAAGGTATTTATAACTGTATTTACAAAAATGAAGCCCATCAAGATTTGACACAAATAAAATGCAACATTAATTCAAGCAGTAAAAGTTTTTTTCATCCCTTCTAATTGGGCCAATTAGATAAACATATGTACATATCTACCAATATATAAATATACAAACATACAGAGTTTGACACAATAATGCAAGTTGAGTTTTATTTATCCCAGCCACAGAAGAAAACAATGAAGATGGGAATTTTGCTTGTTTGCTCTTCTGAAATTCATATTGTTATAGAGCTATCAGACTTAATACATGTACCAAAACATTCCTTACAATACCTCTATCCAGACAAGCAATACCTGTAATAATTTGACAAAGTAAATCACTCCAGAGTTCAACCTGATTTATTTAGAAATCAATTAATCTTTACATCTCATGCTTCAGATCCAAAATAAACTATCAGTAAGCATCTCAAATTTATATGCAAAAGTTTCCTCTCAAAATTTTGTTATAAATTTTTTATAGTCACCCTTCAATAAAGTAAGAAAAATATAAATATAAGGTAGACTTCAAGAAAAATGAAGCAGCAAATATGACCCAGGGAAGAATTTAACGTGAAGAAAGAATGAAATCAATTTTCCATCAATATAAGACCTAGAACCCTATTTGCTCTTCTACTTTCTTTATCCAGTTCCATATTTATTGCTGCTGGTTGTGATGTTCAAATATATTTATCTGATTTGAGAAAAATTTTCTATAGGTGTGGTATATCAATCTTATATTTTAGTACTAAAATAACCTTTCATTTTAAGGTTTAAAATCCCGGAATTAATTTCGTACATTAGTCATGACCAAAAAGTTTTGAAAAAAGGTCTAAAGGCTAAGAAGTAAAAAAGTCATATATACTGAATCAATAACAAAAACATTAATAGCAGGAAGCCATACGTTTAGAACTAGAAGGGAACTTGGAAGTCATCTAATCTAATTCCCCTTCATTTCTGAAATGAACATAAGCGTTGGAATTGAAGAAAATTGAATTTAAACACCAGCTCTGCCATTATTAGAGTGCAACTTTGGTAGGGGTTATTTGACCTTTATGAGTTCTGGGTCTTGTAATGGTAATTACCATCTACTTTACCATCCTAACCCACAGAGTCATTGTGAGGACCTAGTAGATGCCCAGGGTATAACAGATATCCTATAAAATAATAACTGTTATTAACAGGAGAGAAAAGGGAGGTAGAGAATTAAGTGTCTTGCTCAGGGTTATACAGCTATATTCGAACCTTAGACTCTGGTCCCAATTCACTACTTTCAACTGATTTCTATTTCTATTACATATGTGATGGCTCAAGGTAAGCTAAAAAATCAGACATTGCTAAAGAAAGAAAAAGAAGTGTTATATTTTGCAAATAGCAATTACATATGCAAACTATAACTAAATCTTGATTATTCAGTTCATGGAATAATGATCTGGGTCTATATGACTATGCTTCTGCTACATGTGGGAAATCTGAGGCAAAGACATGGTAGCAATTGGGGAAAATGTGACAGAAACTGAAAGATTTAGGTTAAAAGAAATCAATTAAGAAACAATCATCTATATCCCAATATCTACAAAATGCTACTGAGGACAAATAAGAACATTACAATAATAATCTTTCTCCCACCAAGATACTTAAAATCCAGCTGGCAAGACAAGAAACTAATAGAGAACAATATCTATCAAGTGCCAAATTGGGTAGTGTAGGAGGTCAGAAAATGAAGAAATCATTCAAATAGTCTGAGAAGATTTCATATAAAGTGGTCTTGTTTCTAAGCTTAAAAGACAGAAGTTTGGTAGATGTTTAGGAGAAAAAAGGAAATCATCATCTTTGGGACAAAGATTATGTGGGACTACCACTGTCATTAGCTTAAAGAATTAACATCATCTATAAGTCTTCTAGTAGTCACTGGTCCTATAATGTTCATTAGGGTGTAACCTATTTAGCAATACATCTCCTTACCCAAACATTTAATATTACAGTTAAAATATTCTTTAACATACTAGTAATGGTTTCTTCAAAAGTACTTTCTGCCATGATTCATTCTCCCATTTTAGGGATAATATGTGTCTTTCTGTACAAGGAGAACTTTATTGTGTGGGTGTAAAGACTGTTGACTTTTTATTTAGTTATAAACACTGACTAATAAGGGGTCCTTCTGTTTCAATAAGGCATTTATACCAGATCATACATTCAAGCAGTCTGTACTCAAGGGGGGAATGGTGAAGAAGAGATTTCTTAAATAAATATTCATTCAAACCTTATAATCTCTCCCAAACTTGATGAAAAGACAATAAAAAATTTAATTTGGGGCAGTAGGGTATAAGATTCATTGACTTATACCAATATGTGGGAAAAGGACCTCTGATATTAAAAAACACATGACTTGCTTGGAAAATTAAACAGTTTGTCTTGTTCTACATCCAGCCCTTTCTTCCCATTCCCTGCCCCTCCAGCCCCCAGACTCAAAGCCTCCTTTTAAGGAAAATACTTCATTGTAGAAAATTTTAAAGTCATAGAAACTGCTCATCATGTCCAGAACTAGGGGAAGGGCTAGATTAAAGTAGAAGGTACATAAGAATCAAACACATGATATAAAGTATGGTCCTTCGTAGAATATATACGCAAATATTTAAGTGTGTATGTGTATGTGTGTGTATGCATAGAGAAAAGCCTATGTAAATACATAAAAATATTCACAGTGGTCATCTAAGTGGCTTAATAAGAGCTTTTCCCTCTTTTTTCTTACCTGTCAATAAACAAATTTACTTGCATAACCTTTTGAGCACCTACTATGTGCTAACAACTGTTTTAGGCTCTAGGTATAAGGTGGCAAACAATGCAGATGAGCTTTCTACTCTCATACAGTTTATATTCTGGGAGAGGGGGAAGACACATAATAAGTAAACAATACATGAGTTAAGATAACTTCATATAATGCTTAGTTTTAAGACAGAAATAAAACAGGTAGAAGTAGATACTAAAGGTAGTAGGGAACCGTGGCTAATTTTGAATGGCATCACCCGGGAAACAGCAATTTTAAGTCAAAATGATAGAGTCTAGGATCAGCAAGAATAAGGCCAGTCTGGCTAGGATGATGTGACTGGTACAAGATGATGTCAGACAGGTAACCAAGGGCCAGATCATGTAATATCTTGTAGGTCATGGTCAAGAGTTTGGATTTAATTCTAAGTGCAATGTGAAGTCATTAGAGGATTTCTAGAATGAGAGTAAACACAACTGAACTTCTGTATATATTTTTGTCTATATTATTTTTATTTTCAAAAATGTATATAAAATTAAAGATTGCTCACAAAGTAATTCTCACTTGCTGAAATCAGAGATACAGAGAAAAGAATATATAACTGTATTTGAACTCAACTCTTTCATGCAGCAATTAACTCTTCCATTTCCCTCATACTTACTCTCAAACTCAACACCTATCCCAAAAGATTCCTAAACTTAGGAAAGAGAATTGGAATAGCAGGTAATATTTAGTCTGCACCACGTGTCAACAAGCACTATCCTAAATCTTTATATCTAGTAACTCAATTCTATAAGAATGGAGGAGTATCTACTGTATCATATCTCTATTTCCTTGCCCTTCTACTTTCTATGTTCTGATTTTTTCTTTACATTTGATAATTTACTCTTTTTGAGAAAGACAGAAATGTTGGGCTCAGATCTCTGTAGATGGATCTTCCAGCCTTCTTTTAGCAAATGTCTACAAGGATAAAAGACATGGTTACCTTTCATTATCATAGACAAAAGGATTTTATCCAAGGTATACTTTTTACTTCTTTGTGATCATAAAAAATTCCAGAACATAATCATGGAATCTCAAAATTGGAAAAAGCCTTCAACTAAAGCTTAGTACAGCCCCACGTACAACCCTACTTAGGTACACTCTCGTTAGCATGTAGTCATCCAAGATCTGCTTAATCTAAAATACATGTTATTCTCAACTCAGTAATCTTCTTTTGGTTCACTTTCCAATTCTGATAATTATGTCCAATTATAAAATTTGACTAGCAGATACATAAAGCCCAGATTCAAACTTATACTTTTTAAAATATAGCATTTCTTTTCATCTCAGTCATCTTATAAAATTTCCAGAGGAATTTAAAATGAGTAGGGATAACTTTAACCAATCTTTTAAAATTCTAGTTATGAATCAAAGTCTGTGGACTAGAACTTATTCCACTTATTCAAGAACACTTAATAATTCCATATTGGTGTTAGGCCAATAAGAAACATAAATCACTCCAGGTTCTTGCTCTAGAAAGTGTGCATCATGGTGATCTTTAATTAATTCTTTATTTACTTTAGAGTAGCTTGCCTACTCTTTAAGTATCTGTGTTTGACACAGCTGTCAAGTAAGGAGGGAAGAAACCTAGTAATCATGCCCCTACTACATTTAAAAAGGAGGATTCTAAAGATTCATTTTAGAAACAGTTTACATTTTAAAGCAATTACTGTATATATAATTTAACAAACTGCATTCTTTGCTTTGAAAGAATCAAGAATTATCTGACTAGCATAATGCCTACATGATCCCCTACCTTTTTAGGAAATTCCAACAGACTGTAAAGATTCAGTACACAAAAGCAGAGTACAAAATAAAGATTGCTAGAAATAGATGGGTCATGAGTAGGGTTTGACATAATTTTGGAAATATTTTTGGATTATGGAAATATTTTCAAAATAACTATTCATCTGAAAATGTACACGATCTATAGTAGTTTTTTTATTCGCAGTGAACTGTAAGATCAATGGTCAGGAGCACTTTGACATCTTGGAAAAACTACTATAATAGAAATATTTTATTTATAAGTTCATTTTCTTTATTAAAAAATTCTTTCATATTTAAGAACGTATTTATCTATAAATACTCAAAGCCTCCAAATGTTTAAAAATTAACTTGGAAAGTCTGCCACACTTGATACATGATTCTAAAAAGTTCTTTCTGCAGGATGGATACGAGTTTCTTTCCAGCTGTGTGAACTCATGGTATGTAATGATGGCCCAATGACTACTAAACAAATGTGCATTACAATTTAAGAACTGCTCTGTGCATACAGCTGGTCCACTGAGAACTGTTACATGGTGATTTGAGAACACTCTTGAAAAGCTGAATCTTAAATTCTTTTTAATTGAGTCAATACACGTTCAAACTTTTACAACATGAAAAAATATCCTATGAAGAATAGCTTAAATCTACTAAATCACATAAAGTCAAAGCTAGCAAAAAGATATTGAACTATGGAATATTTTTTTTTGTTTTTGTTTTTTAAAGATTTTATTTATTTGAGAGAGAGAATGAGATAGAGAGAGCATGAGAGAGGGGAGGGTCAGAGGGAGAAGCAGACTCACTGCTGAGCAGGGAGCCCGATGTGGGACTCGATCCCAGGACTCCAGGATCATGACCTGAGCCGAAGGCAGTAGCTTAACCAACTGAGCCACCCAGGCGTCCGAAGTATGGAATATTTTTAAAGTTGTAATATTTTGTTAGCCCTTGGGATAAAGATACATACACACATACACACAAACCCCTCTTCATTTTCAGTCTTTCCTTTAAAGTTATTCTATCAAGAGACCCTGCCTTCCGCTCAGGTCAGGTTCCCAGGGTCCTGGGATGGAGCCCTGCGTCGGGCTCCCTGCTCAGCGGGGAGCCTGCTTCTCCCTCTCCCTGCCTCTCTGCCTACTTGTGCTCTCTCTCTCTCTCTCTCTGTCAAATAAATAAAAATCTTTAAAAAAAAAACCCAGCATATTAAGAACATATTTTTCAAGAGATGTTAAATAAAGACAAGTTAATGATCATGATCACAATGTAAACAGCAGATTAAAATTAAATGGTATTTTAAAGATATTTTTATTCAACTAGCTTTTATTAAACAATTGCAAAAAACAGATTTTGTTAGACCAAGATGTAATTTACTCCCCACCAATTCATTTATCTCAAAGACTTTAACTTTGTGAAATGTACTATACTTGTTTTTCCATATAGGTAGTGTAGAAAAAGAAAATTACTGTGAGAAAAATTTAATTGTGAGCCTCTAACCCCAAATTCCACTGTAATATTATTAGTCTCATCCAAATGAATCCTGCTTCATATAATGGTTCCTTGTTTTCTAAACAATGAAACAAGATGGGAGAAAAAAACTAAACAGTGATTCATACATTTTATTTTGATAGATTTACATCTGCTACATTCAAGAAATATTTAGCCAGGGTTCTTGAAAGCCAGACACTAAGCAAAAAGTAGGCAGAACTGAGCAAGATGTAATCTCTATCCTGGAAGAACTCCCAAATTCGGGGGTAAGGACAGACAAGTCAGTAAAAAAATGACAAATCAATATAATTGATAAATGAAATTGCTCAATTTATATGACAATGCATAGAGCTAGAAAGAGGAAGAGATATTTCCAAGAAACACAAGGCAGCATTTTAAACCTAAAGAAAAAAGGGAAAATAAATGCTACACTTAATCTGATCTGAATGCTCCTTTACTGCCCACCATCAAAAGTATCATAAACTATTCAAGCTTGAATAAGCAACTGTTTAAAAAAAGACAAAGTTCTCTTAAGAAAATGAAGTATACAGAGAAGAGAACTTACAGGCACTCTTCTAGGTACTTATATAAATTCACTGAAGCTATCTAATGACCCTATGAAGTAGGTAGTATTATTGTCCCATTTTACAGATGAGGAAACAGGCACAGAGAGTTTAAGTAACTTCCCCAAGGGCATACAACTATTAAGTAGGGTACCTGGGATTTGAACACAGGCAAATCTTGGTCTCCAGTTTATAGAAAATGAAAACAGGGTTTTCTACCTACATAGCAAGAAGTATTGGTAGTTAAGAAATCTCTAGGATGTTTCCCCAGCGATTTCAGTATGGAAATGTGTGATATGCAGATGAAATCTATGTTAGAGTCACAGCGACACAGAGAAAGAAGAGACAAACTAGATAGCTAATTGTGCACTTTGATACACTTTACCCCTGGGAATTTACCAAGAGCAGCTTGACAATTAATACACTACTGCCAATGTCTCCTTGGTGAAGGCTTGCTCCCATTATCTTTGACATTGTATTGACGGTAGGCAGCCATCAGTAGGCAGAATGAAAAAAAATCTATCTGATGAAAGATGTTTACAATAATAAATGGGTTTTGCTTCCTTTTCTAAACCGCCCCCCACCCCTGCCAAGAACTGTATCTACCCTCACTCCCTCATGCCCAATACTTTCTATCTTTAAAACATGAAATAATGAAAAAAAGCTGAAAACAGAATACACCAAAGTATCTCATTGGAAAGTCCTTTTGAAAGGGCTACGAGTTCTTTCTCCCTTACCCAAATGATCTGAACACCATAGAAAACTGGCAAAAGTTATGTATCCCAATACTAAAGAAACTATTTTAAATGCTCTTTATTGGCTATTACAACCCCAAAACACTTAATAGGGAATTATGACTTCCACCTGATTTTGAATTTTTTAGTTTAATAGACAGCCTAAAAATACTTGACTTATTAACAAGTAGTAGTGTGGGGGGCACTATATACAATATATGCTTCAATATGTGGTTATCCCTTTGGTCCTGTTTCTTAATTTCATCACATAGATCTTTTTGTAAGGGTCAATCCATCTTTAAAAAATGTCAATTTGATCCATGTGTGGTTATCACTTCCTAGGTGTAAACATCATTGTTGATACATGCATACCTCTGTGATTCTATCCTAGGTTGTTTCAACTAATTATTTGTATTCTACCTGGGATACGTAATTACAACAAATGTAGATTTAAATGGTTATTTTAATTTCCTGCAGACACTCATTCAACAGTATTTATTTGGGTGCCTATTATACATAAATTAAGGATGGTCTCAGCTTCATGGCTGTGGTAGGAGCTTTTATAGTGTGGTAGGAGAGAAAGACAATGAAACAAAACAAAGCAAAAGTAAAACTGTGGTAAATGCTGCAGAATGTTAGGAAAATGCATAACGTTAAGGTTTTGACCTAGTCTGGGGGTTCAGAGAAGACTTCTCTGCTCTGAAGGAATGATTAAAGTGCATTGTGGTGGGGGAAGGGCACCCATGGCTGCAGTGCACAGAACAGTAGAGGTTCTATGGTAAGTGCAAAATGAGGCTAGAGGAGTAGACAAGGGCTAGATTATGCAAAACCTCATAAAGGATTTTGGTGTTTACCCTAGGAGCAATGAAAAGCTTATGCTGGATGTTGGTCAGGGGAAGGAAATAATCAGATACGCCTCTTGAAAAATCATTCTAAATATAATATTAAAACCAGAATGGAAGTGAGAGTGAATGTGGAGAGACTATGTGAGGAAGTTATTCCACCAGGCCAGGCGAGAGATAATAGTGGCTTAGACGAGGTAGGTGCAACAAAGATGGATAGAAGTGAACATTTAAGAGACACATAGGACATAAAACTGACAGGATCTGGTGACAGACTGATTAGTCGTGAAGAATAAAGGAGGAGGAGTTATCAGGGATGACACCTAGGTTTCTTATGCAACTGGATGGGACATGAGAGAGGATACTAGACAAGAGTCAGTGTTTGCTTGTTTTTCTTTCCTGGGGTAGGGAGGATCATAAAGTCCACGTCTGGTCATATTTGGCTTGAGGTGTCTCCGAGATATCCAGGGGAGGATATCATGCTCCAACTAGCTCTGGAGCTCAGAACAAAGGTCTAGATTGGAGATAAAAACATACGAATCATCTCTGTACAGGCCATCTCGAATTTCCTTTCTAAAGCTGTTAATCACAGTGCCTTGTCACAGTGTAGACACATCAATTATTTGTCCATCTTCCCCGTTAAACCCTAAGCTCCATGAAAGCAGTGACCACTTCTATTTTGATTCTTTTACCTCAGCTCCTCACATAGTCCTTACACTTATCAGGGTATCAATAAATAATATTTACATGAGGTAATGAACAATGTAACACACACTTTAATCAATAATGACAGAATAACTAGAAATTATTACTTTTCAGCATAATTTGAAAAACTCAATTTTCAGTATAAGGAAAGGTCATACAGATGAACAACACATTTTATAAATTTATTACTTATTTAGTACTATGTTATAGATAATATTATTTATAATATCTTATGTATCTATATACATATATTTCCCCTTCAGGGAAAAGTAATAAAATTTTCTAGATATTTATCCACTACCAAGTAAAGCATAAACTAAACTGGAAGAAAATACAGTTTGATATGCAACAAACATGCAATTATCTTTGTTATTAAAAGCCAACCGGGCTTAGGACTTCCTGTACCTTTAAAACTGCCAACAGAATATAAACTTTTACTATTAAAAGGGATATACACACTTTTAACAACCCTCAGTGTTGTTAAATCTCACACAAGTCCCAAAGTATTTTATTTATTCATTGGTATTAACCCAACAGATAGCATTTTTCTATCTCCACTTTACTGACAAGAAATCTGAAGCATGAAAGTTTTTGAGAGTTACCAAAAGCACTATAATACTTGCTAAAAAAAGAAAATCCCTTTGGCAATATATATTTTAATCTCTATGAACAAAATAACAGGCTAAGTGCCATTTCCATTAAAATTAAATTGAATACTGCATATTTTACATGTAATTGGCTACCTTTATTTTGCTTTCCCTGCTTTTTATCATGATCTCCCATTGAGACAGGATCTACCAAGAAACACTACACTTAATGAAAAAGGTCAAAAGGAGTAAGATCCCACTGAAACACCTTTTTTTTTTAAGTTACTGATAGTTATTTCATTACTACTTCATTTGGTTTTGTGAATATGAAAAGCATGTAAGTAATAATTTTAACAAAAGATTCATTTTGGGGCATACCATTCACTTCTAACTTTGAATGGAGATAGAACACAATTCATCTTAAACTTCAATGTAGTCAACAATATAAAAAGAGGCATTTCTAAATCCTCTTTGGTTTTCATCTTCCAAGAAATATTTTAACATTTATATATTAAAGCTGAAGAATGTTATTATGTTGCTCAAAGTATATATACTTTTGTATATAACCACAGTCTGGGAATTTTCAGTAAATATAATGAAGAGTGCAAAATACAGTGTAAGATGATGTCAGACATTAGCAAACAATATCAATGCTTTTTAAATTACATTAAAGAGAAAATATCCTAAAATGAAAAAGGAAAAACTATAAAAAATGTTTTGGAAGAGGTTGTGCTTGGCCATTTATTACTCTTTGTATTAGAGTTAATTAATATTCTCAAAAGGTCTACAAAAAGCTGAACAACCTCTCGAGCTTTGAATTCATGGCACTGACCTTAGGACTTTCTCAGAATGATTTTTAATGCACTCTGTTATTAGTAAAACCTGTTCAAACACATGCCCCATCTGCCAGCACCCCATCTGCAAGAGAGCTTCTTATTCTTGTAGACAGTACAACTTCTGCTTGCTTCCTTCTCTTCTCTACATACCAGCTGTATGGTAATGAGTATGAGCAGCTGAAAATACTGCATGATAACAAAGCTAATATGAAAACAGCAGAACACCACTTCCCCTCAATGCAGCAGTTGCAGCATGAACACTGCAGATACGCTACTATACAGAGGTGGGGTGGGTGCGAATTTCATTTGTGTGTATGGGGGGCCGGGGAGTGTGTGTGTATGCGTGTGGGCATGCACGTGTACACGTGTGTGTGTGTGTGTGTTAAATATGGGGTTTCCATGTAATTAAAAAATAAAGAGAACTAAAAGCAGCACAGGGTACCAAAGAAAGATCTAAATTTCTAAGCACTTTTGTTAAGACTTGTGAACCAATTCTTTAAATGTTTTAAGTCTCAATTCTTATACGGTAATGATATTCCAGGGGCCATTTTGACAAGCTAGTTTTCAAAGATGTTAACAAGTATGTTCCATTTCCTAATTAACTTATTTTGGGGCCTCTAGGGAAAGAAATGGAGTCAGAGCTTAAAATCATAGTGGAAACTATTCGCTAGACATTTTAGCGTGAATCAATAAATTCTGTTTTTAATTCTTACATAGCAATTTAAATTGTTTTAATTTAATGGTATTTGAAGCCAACAAATTTGTTCTAAACATCTGAGAGACTCCAAACAAAATACTAAGATAGCACATGTTACCTTAATTTAGTAAGACATAATGGGGTTAATTTTTACACATGCTAGTCACACTGAATGAATCTACATAATGTAAGTAGAACCAAATCACATTAACTTTTTATGTGCAGTAGCTATCCATTTAGAGATTAACAGTCACTCAGGAAACTATTTAAGAAAAATGACTATTCAAAATTGGTGCTATGCATTTTCTTTCACAATTTAAAGAAACTGAAAATGAAAAAATATTCAAAACACTAACCATAAGTAAAAGTAATAAGTATTGTCATGTCAGGAGAATTATTTATAATTTTTACCAACATATCTAAAAAAAGTCTTGTGAACTTCATAGCAGATTTTAAGTTATTACAGAACCATACTTTTTTTTCCTATAGGTTATTTCATTTTATTCTTACAATAATCCTAGGAAGTAGGTACTTTTTTTTTTAAGATTTTATTTATTTATTTGAGAGAGAGAATGAGAAAGAGAGAGTACATGAGAGGGGGGAGGATCAGAGGGAGAAGCAGACTCCCCCCTGAGCAGGGAGTCTGATGCGGGACTTGATCCCGGGACTCCAGGATCATGACCTGAGCCGAAGGGAGTCGCTTAACCAACTGAGCCACCCAGGCGCCCGGTACTTCTATCTCCATTTTACAGATAAGGCTTAGTTAGTGGTGAAGCTAAGAATGTAATCCCAAGTCTAAGTGACTCTATCATCTATACTGTTAAGCACTCTGCTATTCTGCTATAAACTCCATAAGGGTGAGGAGTTAAGATTGTTTCATTCACTATTGTACTCCAAATGCCTAAAGCAGTCCTGGACTCATAAAAGTTATTGAATGAATAAATGGAAAAGAAAACTACTCGGTTGTTTTTAAGTATAAATCAATTTAAATGGAAAAAAAAACACTTGAAGAATCTTAAGATTGTTTAGTAATCTAAGTTTTGTTCACTTGTCAGATTGAAAAATTAAGACTTTATTAAAAAAATTCTCATAGTTAAACATCCATTTTTGAAAAGGTTGGTACAGAATAAATAAGAGCAAAATTGCACTAATTTTAGTGCTCGCTTCGGCAGCACATATACTAAAATTGGCACAATACCGAGAAAATCAGCATGGCTCCTGCACAAGGATGACACGCAAATTTGTGAAGCATTCCGTATTTTTTTTTTTAAAAAGGAGCAAAATTGCACTGATTTTAGTATTTTGCCTATTTTTTGCAAATCTACTTACCTGTCCTCATTTTTACTGTCTAACAATAAAAGTACATTTTTTCTTGTTAACTAGCTTAACATATTCCTTGATTTCAAATATAAATCAAGGCCATGAGCTTCCATAATATAAAAGCTTTTGTATAATATATATAAAAACCTGAATTGAAAGAATAGTTCCAACTTAAAGAAACAGTCCCATTCATCCTTTAAACTGTAAGACATACAGCTACATTTTTGCAAAGAAGAATGAACTTTTAACACCACTTACTGATTCAAAACTCCCACAAATTCAGACAAGATTTACAAAAACAGTACTATACTGCCCCTACATGTTCAAACTAGTAGCAACAATGGCATTTTAAAATCCAAAGTGATAATGCAGAGATTTCTGTGGATTATTGAAAAGCTGTTTAAGCTTAAATTGTTCCCAAGTGAACCATATGAAATCACTCACACATAAAAATGTAATTAAATATAGGAATACCCCACAAGTTTCAATTTTCATTTTCAATACTAGCAAGGATAAAAAATGTAAGAGAATTTCATCCAACATTATATTTTTTCTCTCAAAACAGATTTCCCTATTATTACATGAAAATATCATAAAATAACAATAAACAAATAGCTAGCCATGTGATTTTAGAGTCAGTATTAATGTATTAATGTTTGAGAAATATTTGCTCCTACTCGCTTTTCCTCGACACCTAAATGTCAATAAAGTTTATAAATATATAAACATTTATACAGAGACCAAAGTCACAAGAGAAAACCTTATTAATCTCAGATTTACTTTTTTATTTTCTCACAATTTAGGAATAAAACACTATATATGCAAATAAAGAGATGTGCTGCATCAATAGATACTTGGAAATACTGAATTGTAACTCCTAACATTTAGAATGTTGTTGACTTTACCACAAATGGTAGTCCTTTCTGCTGTTACTTCTATGGTGAAATTTCTATCATATTAAAAAAATCTTAGGGGCACCTGGGTGGCTTAGTCGTTAAACGTCTGCCTTCAGCTCAGGTCATGATCCCAGGGTCCTGGGATCGAGCCCCACACTGGGATCCCTGCTCAGCGGGAAGCCTGCTTCTCCCTCTGCCTGCCACTCCCCCTGCTTGTGTTCTCTCTTTGTCAAATAAATAAAATCTTTAAGTGATATCTATCATTATTTATACCTACCATAAACGTATCTACTATAAATTCTATCTACTATTATTTAGCTGATTTATATGTGGAACATACATTAATTTATGCAACTTTCCACAAGTCAGAGATAGGGTCAAGAACTCTAATCTGACCCAGGAACAATCCAGAAAGAAATCACTAGGTAAGCCCGGTAGGATATTAAAGTTTCCAAGAATATGAAAAAAATGAAATAAAAAAGAATCATATTTAATCTTTCAGAACCTCAAAATACTATTCCATACTAGATACTAACAGCATTTGAAAACCAGTAGATTATACATATCAATAAAGTCACCAACATAATCCTACCAAGTCAGAGAAAGAGTGTATCTATATATGCATGCACATGTATGTAGGTACCCATATATACATATGGAGAAACTAAAAGACAAATTACCACCAGTTGATTTAGAAAAATGTACCACTGAATAAAGGAGTCTGGTGACACACTGTATATTGGAACAGACCAAACATGCTGTCCACTCCTAGGCAGAATTCTCAGGGTCACTAAAATGTTAAATTACATAAAAGGTTGGACCTTTTCTGCTTTGTTCACTAATGTATCTGAAGTGCCCAGAACTGTGCCTGGCAATTAATGGATGTTTATTTGTTGAATAAATTAATTAACCCATATTCCTCTGATTTTGATATGACTATAAAATGGGAACAATGAGATAAGTCTCTCAGAGACAGAGAAACATCTATAGCCTCCCTAAGGGAAGGAAGGTCTCTGCCTTACTCATCTTCGTTATACTAGCAACACATACAGGGAGTATGCCTGATACATATTAGCAGAATAAAAATTAATTTAGTGGTATTAATTTTCCGTGAAGTAAAAAAGTGGTAGAGGTTCTCATTCCTCATTTAACATATATGTCTGCTAACACGAGTTACATTTACTCACTGAAGAAAAATAATATATAAGCTCTGAACTACCATATTATATGGAGCTGCCTATAACTAGGTTAGTAAAATTTAGGTATTCATTTATATAATGTATGTTTTAAAGCATTTAAATATGCACGTACTCAGAGACTTAAGGCTTTGACTACTTTGACATTTCAAAGTGTATTCCATTTTTTGTATGTCGGTGATTTTTATATGTGGGTGGCTGTAAACTCAGAGGTCTGTGGAGTAAGTTCCACAATTTTAGACAAAGCTGCATTGCTGACTTCAGAACTTTTTGGAATTTAGAAAAGTAATATGGTACATACATATTACTGAATACTTCCAGTATATTACACATTAATATTTTTGCAGCAAAGTTCATGACTATTCAGATAAATAATAAAACTGACTATTTTAAGTTACTTAGAGTTAGGTTTGGCTAACTTTAAAAACATTCTTAGCTCTCAGGGCTCGCTGGACATCTGTCTGTAGACAAGGGACAGTGGGTTTATTTCATACTTGTTTACCTTGCCAGGACTTAACAGCAAGTTCATTTTTTAGCCTATTTTTCATCTGTCTCCCTACTACATCTTAATAGCCTTGCCCTGTGATGTTAAAGTTACTAAACAATTTGAACAGATTGTTATCTATCAACAACAGGGATAACAATTCATGGCAGTTGTTTCTACAATGTAGTTGTAGACTTACACATCATCATAATTCGTTTTACATTCATATCTGACAACTGAGGCACAACCTAATACTAACACATCACTTGATGACAAAAACACAAAAACATCTAGAAAGCCATGTTATCAGTAATTAGATACTTGAGGCCATCACGAATTGTGAGAACAAAGTAAGAATTTAAAAGTATTTAAAAACCCAGGATTACACAGCAAAAGTTAACCCTTACAACATCTGGAAATTAAGGATCTGTTCACTCAACAAACCTTACCAAGGTCAGTTTACCACAGTGTTTGTGATGCTAGCTCTAGACACCCGAGGCAGAGTCTCAGCTCCATCACTAGCTCTAGGGCAAGTTATTTAACCTTGCTATGCCTCAGATTCCGCATCTGTAAAATAGGGATAATATAATACAACACCTACTTCACAAGGTTATCTTAAGGATTATATGAATTCATATGTGGAAAGTATCGTGCTTCATCTGCATCCCAAGTTAGACTCTATACTATTACCCTATTTTGTTGTCTTCAAAACACCAACATTAGTAACTACCTTTCTGTTTCCATAAAGTATAACCTAAGCTCCATGAGGGCATGGCCTCTATCTAGTTCACTGTTAACAGCCATAGGTTCTAGAAAATTTTCCAACTCTGTTCTAAGTGCTCAATACATATTTTTTGGCTGATATTATTACTGATAAATGTCATGGCAAGACATAAGCAAATAATTTGCAGCAGTATAAATAACGTGAAAAGCCAAGATGTGAGCGCAAGCAATAATACAAGTTCCTTCTGTCCATCACTTCTCTGATCATCTGCTTAGCAAATATCCTTCATGTTTTAATTCAAAGTTACTGTGAAGCCTTTCCTGAGTCATTTGCTTTGAGACTTGGGTGACCCTCTCATGCTCCCACAGTACTTTGTGCATGAGCACATTTAAGCAAAATTATACCTTTGTACTATAAAGGTTCGTTTATGGTTTTTACCACTAGACTATCTACGATGCATAAAGGATCGTGATTTTTCACTTTTGTATATCCACAGGTACAGGGGATAAAGAATCATCACCTTTTTATTTATAGCCAGTACCCTGCACAGTACAGAGAATAAGACCGCAAGAAAATTTATAATTTATACTCTGTTTACTCAAGTTTATACATGACACACGAAACATTCTTAAGAAGAAAAGGACTGATAGGATTTAAAATAGGATGGTCTGATATGTGGTAACTAATCCTTTTACTGATAAAATAAGTAGTGACAATAAACCATATCAGATCAGTTGAAAATGCCCATTGTTCCCCAGTTCCAATGGAATATGTGTGTAAGGAAAATAACTGAAGGAAGTCACATTTTAGTTTACTCAAAAAAAAAAAAAAATTAGGTACCCTATTCAAATCTCCCTCCAAACTTGCTCATATCACCACCCTGTTCTTTCTTCTCCCCAAAGTATTGTAATTTTTCTTCCTTTATTTCAGTTTTTCTGACATTTTTTGGCTACTGGAGAATCTCAAAAGTATCATCAAAATGACTTTACCCTATGTTTGTTTCTCCTTCGTTTTCAAAATTGGTAGGTAGTAATTACTTTTAAAATTAAGTGTCAAACTGTATCTGAGTTTATTTAAATTTAGAAAATGAAATATTCAAAATCACAGCTGCACAGTCATTTAAAAACATTTAGTAAACAAAAAACATGCCATATTCTTAACAGTACAAAAACTCCTTCAGAATCTTCCAAGTTTAACACATACTTCAATGAATTAGTCATAAGAATATTTATACTAACTTTCTCCTGCATATCACTAGGAGCATAAAAACAATAAAGATAATTTCTGAACTCTAAGAGTTTACAGCCTAATTGAGGAGACAAGATAACTATATGGAATAACATCACCGGGCAGTACATATTTGCCTAAGGGCCAAAGGTAATGGCAACAATTACAATATTCCACTAATGGATGAGGACAACGGTGAATGCAATCAGTGCCAGGACAACCAGAGAAGGAAGCTAGACTGTGAGGTCATGGAAAGGATCCAGAAAGAAAGAGGCACAAATGTAACTGGTGGACACTTGGAACAGACCAGTCTGGGGGAGAGACGGAGGATGCTGGCATTTTAAAGCCTTCAAATTTCTGTATGTTGGGGAAACATCCATCTATTTCTAATTGGCTAAGAGTTCCATGAAACAGATATTGAGTTTCATGACATGCCTTTCAGGCATCAAGACATTTTATTTATTTATTTATTTTTTATTTTTTTAAAGATTTATTTATTTGAGAGAGAGAGAATGAGAGAGAGAGAGAGAGAGAGTACATGAGAGGGGGTAGGGTTAGAGGGAGAAGCAGGCTCCTCGCTGAGCAGGGAGCCCGATGTGGGACTCGATCCTGGGACTCCAGGATCATGACCTGAGCCAAAGGCAGTTGCTTAACCAACTGAGCCACCCAGGCGCCCAGTCATCAAGACATTTTAAAACAGCAGACTTGCTACAACTATTTTCAATAAGAATTAATCATGGCCAGGGGTGCCTGGGTGTCTAGTTGGTTAAGCGACTGCCTTCGGCTCAGGTCATGATCCTGGAGTGCCAGGATCGAGCCCCACATCGGGCACCCTGCTCAGCAGGGAATCTGCCTCTCCCTCTGACCTTCTTCCCTCTCATGCTCTCTCTCTACCATTCTCTCAATAAATAATAAAAATCTTTATAAAAAAAAAGAATTAATCATGGCTGGACTAGATTAAGGAAAAAAAAAAAAAGGTAAACCTGGATTGGGGCTAAGGGCAAAGCTATGTCAGAAATGTAAAACTAAGTAGTAGTGCTCTAAGAAATAGGCAAGTATTTCTGGCAGCTGCTCTTGTTAGTATGAGAAGTACTCTTGTCGTAGATATTATTAATAGCAATATACTTTGGAAGGGGCTGTCATTTATACTGTGCAAATATCACACTAAAATTCAGAAATATAAAAGAATAAACTAAGGTGATACAAAAACTAAAATAACCCTAAAACTTGCAATAAAAATAATGTAATAAATCATAAAACTATACATGTGGATCATCTGTTTAAAAACACAGATTATAGTTTTAAAACTATGGGAGGAGAAGAAAATTATAGTTGAAGATAATATAGGTGACAGTTCTATGACAAATATTTTCCAGAAAGAATAAAAAATAGAATCACATGAGCAACAAATAATTTCTTGATCTATTTACATATTTTTCTCCTGAAGCTATAAGTATAAACCTATCTCATTTTTTCAAAAGGAAAAAAATTCCCTATGATAAAAAACCTAGAAATAATGTAATTAGAAATACAATGACATAGTATTAACTAAGTAAAATCCACAAAACTTTACCACATAGGAATAAATTTTCTTAGAATATGATTTCTTTCTCTTTAAACAACAAAAGAAATCCCTCATGCTGGTTTTTAATTGTTATAAACTTTCTGGAAAACAATTTAACAGTATTTTTCAAGAATCTAAAGAAGTTCATACTCCTTGACCCAATAATTCTACTTCTAGGAATCTGTGTATAGAGATTAAGATTCATGTATAAAAAAGTTCAAAGCAGGTCACTGTCTAAATGAACAATAGGAGGAAAACTATGGAACATTCATTTAGCAGATTATATATTTTTAAATAACTACAATTATGGGAAACCACTAACAATATATTAACAATGAATCAAAGTACCAATATTGCTAAAAAGTTATTTACTTAAAGTTGTTATTGTGGTTATTTTTGAGCAGTGGAATTACTGATACTTTAGGAAACTGCAAAGGAAATTATTTTTCTAAATTTTACATATTGAATATGTCTTATTTCTGTAAAGTGAAGTAAAAGATATTAATTATTGAAAGAAAATTAAAATTCCTTATATCACCATTCAATTTGGAGAATTTGGGAAATTATTAAATTCAGAAGGGTAGTAATTCACAAGCTGGCTTTAGCAAAAGAGTTTATGATGGCCTACTTTGGGGGTACATACAAAATCTTTCCACAAATGAAACTTACTGTGGGGCAAATAATTAGACATGTTGTTTTTTTTAAAACAAAGGTAATACAACTATTTGACAAAAATGGCAGACCTTTGCTGAAAAGGGCCTAATAGACTGGTCAATAGTCTATGAAAGGAACATAACAGATTAAAATTATATACTGCTTAAATTAACTAATATACATACAAAAACAGCTACTTAGATTATGCCTGAATGTGGTTAAAATTTAGAATATAGGTTTGTCTAGTATCATTGATAACTCAACAATGAAGAAAAAACTGAAACTCAAAACAGCACTGAAGCTAAGAGAGGTACAATGCTGTTTTAAATTTTTGTCCTCATTGTCAAAAGTGCTGGCTGAGCAAACTGATGAGAATGATACTGCACTGCAGTTTGAGGATGGTTAATCTGTCCAGACAAGCTGCTCTCAGTTGTTGCCTGCCAAACACAGACCCTAAGGTATAACAAAGATTCTCTTCTTGACCAAACTCTAGATGGGCTTCGCTGAGCTCTTTTTCAACTAGGCCCTGTCCTTGGGCATGTTGTCAAGAGCAAGAATCCTACTCCATTTAAGCACAATCCTCCGATCTTGGTATCTGACCACCTTCCATAACTGCTGGGTTCCTCATCCTCTACCATCCTCCACGTGATGTCTGACTACCTTGGTTAAACTCGTTTAGCCCGAATCCCCCCTACCGATGTTTCCTCTTAGTAATTTTCTACCCACTGACCCCCTCCCAACTGTTCCTTGGCTATAAATTCTCACTTTTCTTTACTGTATTTGGAGTTGAGCCCAATCTCCCCCCCCCACTACAAAGCCCCTTTGTAGTAGTCCCTACCCCTGTATCACCACAGTACCCCTAAATAAAGTCTATCTTGCCGTTTTAACGAGTGTCATGAATAATTTTTTCTTTAACAGGTATCATCCCTCAGCTTACAAAGACAACAGACAAACATGCATACTGTTCAAATATTTCCAGTTTTTTATTACTGTAATTATTGCATATTCTGTAGGGTAACTTTAGAAGTGAAACATCTCCAAAGAGATTACAGCAAAAACCCTGTATTTATAAATGCTCTCTGCTATCAAAAGCTATTTGAAAGTTACTTGTTTTAATCTTTGAATCTATTTTCTCACAGCAACAATGTCAACAATGATAGGCTCCCAGGCTTCCCTCCAAAATATTAATAGTCGTTGAAAAGTGTTAGTTCACATGAAAACAAACTGTATAAAGAGAATGGCTACTGCTGTTAGCTGCAGCATTGGTGAACTCTGCAGCTAAATGTCAGCTTTACTATTTACCAAGAAAACAGGAAGAGTCGCTGGTTTGAGCCTCCGTCTTCTAGTCTACTGAATGGAGAGAATACCTAATTTAAAGTACTTAAAAACACTTAAGTCATTCAATCATTATGTGGGTTAAAATATACGAAACAGCTAAAACAGTGCCTAGAATACACAGTGGGTTCTTTTAAAAAGATAGCAATTATTAATAGCTTTATTATACTAATACTGTATATTAAGAAGAGAATAAGCAGTATGCTAAAATTCTAGCAGTTAGCCACACAAAGACTCTTTTCTACATAACTACAAAAGAATTAAGAAGAGAGGATGATGGTTTTAAAGGAAATGTAAGACTTATGGCTTTAACTAACAATCTCATTCTAAAAATTTACCAGGAGCTGAAACTTATATATAAGCAAAGAGAAAAATGCACAAGATTTACTATAGTATCATTATAATCATACAAACCTAGATTTCACTCTTTTGTAAGTAAAGATTTATTAAAACACAGTCATGTCCATTCACCCATCCATTTAAGTATTGTCTAAGCTGCTTTGGTGCTTCAGTGGCAGAGATGAATAGTTCTAACAGCGACTATAGGGTCCACAAAGCCTAAAGTATTTACTGGCCCTTTGCAGAAAGAATTTGACTTAAGGTAACCTGCAATGATAACAATACACAGGAGTGCTATTAATATTTCCTCAAATGACACAAATATTCTATTTTAATTTTATTTCTACTTTCACCTTAAAGAAAAACTATTTTAAATGTGGTATTTTGAATAGAACTTGATATGGAACGAATTCCTACAAAACTGTTTTCAACTATCAGAAATCCCAGTCATATATTTCCTTATTGCTTGAGCTCTTGTTTCTCAGGAGAACAAGTCCTTGTCCCATACTGACCCCACCTCACCACCCCCTCTATCCCATAAGCAGTTCTCCACCACTCTTAGCTGTGTTGCCAAATGCTTATGCGACACAATCAGCACATGGTTCAAGCCCAGGAATGTATACGGCACTCTCAAAACAATATTTTGTCTATAAGCCAGCACAGTCAAATATTTTAAAAGCCTTATATAAACCATTGTCATTTGCATGTCACTTGGAAATTTCTACCAAAATAATAACAATGACGAGTAACTTTACAAGAATATTATAAATGCTTAAAAATCTCCCAAACAAAATGAGGTAAGAAATGAGATTTAAGCACTGAAGTACATTTTCTTACTAATATTAGTTGTAAGATATTATTTCTCTTATCACTAAAAAGAAAAAAATGCTGCCAGATAAGCTATAAAATTTCATCAAAATGTATCTAAGGCACATTTTTTCACATTTTAAGTATTTCTTAAATATGTTTAAAATGTGAAAAAAGAATGTACCTTATGATTTAAGAAATACAGTATTACCATAACTGGCATTCCAATTTCAAAAAAAATTGAAAATTTCCAGTGATTTTATAGATTAAATAAGTTTTTCCTGTAAGATTTCTCTTCCTCTAAAGGACAACCAGTTCTTTTAGAATAAAAAGTTACATACTCAACTAGTACTCTCAAATTTTCCTAATTCAACTACCTATAGGACTTTTAAAAATATAGATGGATCCCTGAACCTTAATCCAGATCTCTAACATAAGAGTATCCAAAAGAGAGGAACCCAGGACTCTACATTTTTTAAGATTTTATTTATTTATTTATTGAGTGAGTGAGTGAGTGAGTGAGTGAGTGAGTGAGTGAATAGTGAGTGTGAGCAACCAGGGGGAGGGGCAGAGGGGGAGAGAAAATCCCAGAGTGTGGAGCCCCACAGGGGCTCGATCCCACAACCCCGAGATCATGATCTGAGCTGAAATCAAGAGTTGGACGCTTAACCGACTGAGTCACCTAGGTACCCCATGATTCTACATTTTTAACAATGTAAATAAATAATGAGGACCTTAATACTAAAAATATTTTGATTTACAGTAACTGGTTAAAAACTAGATTGCTATTTCTTTACCGTTGTTATAATTAAGTCCAAAGTACCTCTGATGAGAGACCAGAATAATTTATATAATAATAAATTTGACTACCAGTACCAATATTACACTTAATAGTAGGTAAATAAATTTTCTGAAAACATTTCAAGAAATAGAATTGAAGTTGTAGTTATAGCAACTAAAGGATTTTTCACAACTTTTTTTTGAAGTTATTTTATTGTACAAACATTAAGTGGAGCAACATCTATGAGGGATGGAGGGACAATATCATGTTTTTCAAATTTCAATAGGTCAAGACTGCTACAGTCTTACAAGAGGTCACTCTAGTGCACATTAGCTCACTACTTGGAAAAAAAAAAAAACGGCCTATAAAATACAGAACTCGATCTGCTTTGTGTACTTTGTCAGTGTAGAACAATCTCTCTGAAAGCAAAATATACCCAGTGTAAGAGATATACTAGATGTTACACACAAAATATGATTAATTACATATCATACCAAAGGTCTTCCTTAAATCTTTGATAAAGAAAAATAATATTTTAAAAATGTTTATCAATTTACCAAAGGAAAGTTAATAAATTAAATAACAAAGAACATGCAAACCAATTAAAAACTATCTAAATTAACCAGTCATGAAAGGGGGGGAATATAATTACACGATCCTTCTAATATTTCTAGTACTCAGAGTCAATGAGTTATGCAATAGTAAGTGATTGGCAGGCAAGCAGTCTAAAACTGAATGTGTTTTTTAGCTATCTTCCCAAAAAACTTTCTTGTATGAATTTTATTTTTCGAATTTAGTTCTCTTCTGTTATTACAAATGCAAGGCTATAAATTAACATAACATAGTAACCTACAAAAGTCAAGCTGCATAGTGACCCTAGGAAGCCCTCAAGGAAAGCCTTGAAGTTCTCTATTAATTTTTCTTATAGGATCTGCTCCTGAGCCTTTAAATTTCATGTACATGTTAGAAAATAAAGGTAGAAAACATACATTGTGACATAATGAAGTCAACTACCATATATTGTACCTAAGAATTTATTAGAAATACTCAACAACAAAGAACAAGATTATCTTGATTGTTAATATCTTAAATCCTTTGATTTAAAAAACCCACACTTCTTTTCCTCAGTTTAAAAATTTACTTGTGTTGGTATTTTCTTTTATAGAGGTGTTAAAATAATAAATTAGTTTATTAATGACTTTAAAGCCATTAGAGGTTTCTGTGTAAATGCTTAAATCAGAACAGTGACTTCATTCAGAAATTATAAAAGTGACAAAGTGAAAGAGGACCAAAATAAACACTTTCTGACAACACAGTAAAGAAGAAAATAAGTCTGACGGAGATATTTGTATTCCATGTTCAATGCTGAAACTGTATTATTTAAACCTCACTCAAATGTTTTTCAACATGGCTACCACTTGTTTGGAGTAGAAGTGGAAACTACTCAAAAGGAACTAGAAAACATATTTCTACAAAGGTTAAGTCCCAGCAAATAAAAGATTCTTTTCACTAAGGAGAAAAAATACTTTTCAGATGTTGTGTGTTGATCTACTTGGTTAGTAGAATATTTCCCGTTTAGTTTTTTTTTTTTTAAGGGAACTAAAACATTAATAGCACTGTTACATGCAAATACCCATTTAATCTCAGGTTTTTGTGGAGATTTTTGGTTTAATGTGTTCAAGATCATAAACATATTTTAGATCTAAAAACATATCACTCTACTTAATGACTCAAACTAGCAATACCAAGTTAACTAAAAAAATACAATAAAACTGCTAATATTAACAGGGTCAGAATTTGGTGAGGGAGAGGAGAATGTCATCCTGAAAAACATCCAACAGATCATAACTTGATTATACGTTAGCTCAAGTCCTACAAAATGTTTGTTAGTTCAGGATTGTCTATATATAAACTCTATCGTAACTGCCACACAATAGCATGCTATTTTTATTTTATATAACAGGAAAAAGTAAAGTCCCTATTACATTAAGTTTGAATTACAGAAATAGTAATTTAAAATAATACAGTTCTAAGGGCCAGATAAATCTAGGGAACTTGGAATATTCTTTAAAAGAGCTAAATGTTGTAATTCCCATGTACATAAGAAGAATACCACCAGCTTCCTGCCTTTCCCACAGAAAAAAAAAAAACTACAAATTTGGGGTTGAAGTATTTGCCAACATATTTTAAAACACGGTTTTTACATTTACCAATTTTAAATAAATTTAAAGGATTCTAATATCATGAAAAATAAATGAGAGGGGGAAAAAAGGCAGATTGGGTAACCTTGCCCTCTAGGCTTCTTATCATACTATCAGAACTACGACTTATATAAGTTTTATCTGGCTACATAATGCACTGATAATTTTGTTTATAAATATCAACTGAAATCCAAAGTATTTCTTTACTAAAGGAAACAGAAATACTTCATTTAAAAAAATATTCCTATTTTTCAAATGCAAGACTTACCCGTCTTCGACAAAAGGGGAGGCCTTGGGCAATGATGCTAATGCTAAATATCTTCATCACAGTTTGATGTGGCAGAGGCTCTTTTGCACTTTTAAGATCAACAGGAACCAAGCCATGGTTTAAAGTAGCTTTTCCTGGTTTTGACATTTTAAAACTCCTCTTGGTTGATGAATACTTTCTACATGTAATATAGGCACATTACTAAAAATTCTAACCACCAAATTAAAATATAACTTTCTAATTAATAAAACAAAAAAAAGGCTGAGAACCCAAGGCCTGCTGCTTTTGTCTTTCAACCTTCTCCTACCAAATGTCCTGACCTGTCTGAGGCTTGGTGAAGTGCAAACTATCCTAGAATAGCCAGGAATTACAAACTACTGAAGTGAAAGCTCCTGCTCCTGCCACTCAAACAGCTGGTGAACCTCCCGTACAAAGTCAGTAATGTGAATACAGCCAATGCAGGGCAATGCTGTAGGGTCTCTCTTAAACTTCTCCAACTACTAGCCCAGGTATTCCCTAGAAAGGGAAAGCAATGTTTTCTTTACAAAAAAATAAACATTGTATTTTCTCTTGACTATCTTGACTCTTCCTTACCCAAATACCAGCATTAATATTTTAGGATTGTTTTGAAATGTGCTTCAAATTTAAGGACAGTATTTATGCAAGCTCAAAAAATATATACACACGTTTGTTCTTAGATATATTCAGAATGAGCACTATATTTTCAACTGTTTGTCTTAAGCATGCTCTCTTTTCCTTTTCCATACATACCATTCTTTATATCATACTAAGCCATTAAGTTGACTCTATCTCTCTAAAGCTATTAATATGTACTTCACATTAAGTTTATCAGTAGACATTTTAGTTGTTTGCAAATGTCAGTTCAATCTCTATAATTCTCAAAAACTCAGTGATTCCACTTGAAAGTATAAGTCATGTGATTATAAAGATATAATTTTTTAAAAGCCCAAGTATTTATAAATGTAGCCTGTGATGGGAAACAATTATAGTAAAATAATTACTAACCAGTTCATTGCAAATCCTTAGTGCCTAATTTCTCCAACATACCATGGTCAGAAATATCTTCCTAAAACACACAGAGAGAACATGGTATACAATCCACTCCTCAAAAACTTTCAATGGTTCCCGATTGCCTAAGATAAAATATGGAGATGAAGACTCTCCTCAGAGTGGCTCCAAACTAATCTTTCCAGCATTACCTCAAATATTTTCCTAAATTAAGCACTTATGCCTATGTTAATTAATACTACACTTGATATGCAAACACATAAACTAGACTGTTATGAAGATGATAAGAAAAAAAGCTCAGTGTAAGAATTAACGGAGAGTAGTTTTGATAGATGGGAAGTAATGGATGTGAACAGTCTGTTCACATTGCTTGGTTAACTAGTTTGTTCTCTCCTTCCATTCTATTGTCCTCTTCCAAAAGCCAGTCATCTCACTTACCTCTCCTTCCAATAGCTTTTATTGATCTCTATAAGAGGAACTTAGAATGTGATATGGAGAGAATGAGAAAGGAGAATGTCAGAAATGAGTGATTTCTTTTTCAACTTTGGAAAGATCTTACTAAATATAAAGTGGGCTACTGGGAAGCCAATTCATACACTAGAAATCTCCCAGTCCCACCAAGATCCTACTTTATTAAAGTACACTCTCCATTTATACCAAAATTTAAAATGTAGTTAAAAATGCAAAATCACTGGGGTGCCTGGGTGGCTCAGTCGGTTAAGCATCTCAGCTCAAGCCTTGATCTCAAGGTTGTGAGTTCAAGCCACTTTAGAAAAAAAAAAAAAGCAAAATCATTATCAGAGGTGACATTTTTAATTACACAAAAGTAAACAACCAAATTTCTCTAAAGAAAATATACAAATGACCAATAAGCTCATGTCAAGATGCTCAATATCACTAATCATTAGGGAACTACAAATCAAAACCAGAATGAGGGGCACCTGGGTGGCTCAGTCAGTTAAGCGTCTGCCTTCGGCTCAGGTCATGATCCCAGGGTCCTGGGATCGAGCCCCGCATCGGGCTCCCTGCTCGGCGGGAAGCCTGCTTCTCCCTCTGCCTCTGTCATTCCCCTGCTTGTGTTCTCTCTTGCTCTCTCTCTCTCTCTCTCTCTCTGACAAATAAATAAACAAAATCTTAAAAAAAAAAACAAAAAACAAAAAAACCAGAATGAAACACCAATGCACACCGATTAGGATGGCTATTATTTAAAAAAACAAAAAATAAAATAAAAATAAAACAAACACACACACACAAATACACACACACAATAACAAGTGTTAGCAAGGATGTGGAAAAATTGGAACACTTGTGCATCGCTGGTGGGAACGTAAAATGTAGGCAGCTACTGTGGAAAATAGTATGGCGGTTCCTCAAAAAATTACCACATGATCCAGCAATTCCACTTTGGGGTATACAATTCCCCCAAAAAACTGAAAGCAGGGATTCAAACAGATATTCATACATCCATGTTCACAGCAACATATTCACAACAGCCAAGAGATGGAAGCAACCCAAGTAACCACTGACAGATGAATGGGCAAACAAAATGTGGCATATACATACAATAGAATACTATTTAGCCTTAAAAAGGAAGGAAATTCTGACACTTGCTACAACATGGATGAACCTTGAAGACACAATGGTTAAGTGAAATAAGTCAGTCCAAAAAGGACGAATGCTGTATGATCCCACTTACATGAGGTACCGAGCGTAGTTTAATTCATGGAGACAGAAACTAGAATGGTGGGTGCCAGGAGCAACTGGGAGAAAGGACTAGAAAGTTAGTGTTTAATGGATATGAGTCTAGTTGGAAAAGATGAAAATGTTCTGAAGATGGAGAGTGGTGATGGTTGCACAACATCGTGAATGTATTTAAAGCCACTGAATTGTACACTTAGATACAGTTAAAATGATAAATTTTATGCTATGGATATTTAACCACAATAAAAAATTATTTTAATAAAAAAGTAAACAATTAGGAACCATAAACACCAAAAAACAAAACAAACACACAAAAGAGATCTAGGGATAGAAGAGAGTGTACTGGAAATCTTTAATTTGATATTTAAAAAAAAAATGTGAGACTGTTATCTAAGATAACCAGGTATACAGCCCCACTAAAGGGGGGGGGAGGGTGAACATTTCCTGCCTCATTCCAGTCTCAGCACCTCTTCTGATGCTCACTTTATTTCTTAACACTTTTTTTTTTCAGTATAACATAATCTCAAATCATATTGTATCTTTACTCCTTATTAGAAAAATCCCTTTGCTGCAGTAGCTCCCATGGAATGCCCCCCTCCAAGTAATATTAGTAACTACTTCGTTAATATTACATATAGTTTTATGTAGACTGACATTCTTTATTCTCAAAAAAATTCTGTGATATCTTTGAAATCAGTTAATTAAACCTTCAAAATTCCTTCCTCTAAACCACAAAGAAGATATAATTTAAACTACATGTTATTTCAATGCAGAAAAATTAGAAGAACATACTACACTCCACAAGTTTAACATATTCATTCTGCACAGAAAAATAAATGAAATAGATCAACTCCATACTTAACTTTCACTTAATCCAGTAATAGAGATAACATACTGAAAATTATAATTTTATATTTTAAAGCCCTCAGAGAGCTTTATAGTTACATGTATTTACATGCAGATAGTTTAAAGATGAGTAAGATATGAAGCTCTCCAATCAACCTGGAGTCTGATCCTAAGAAGGAAAAAAAAAAAAAAAAAAAAGATTTGGGACTAAAAATTTGGACTGAGAAAATTAAAACTAAAATGAACACTGTTCTTTCCCCTGCTTATAAGAGGGCATAAAATATTATGAAGTAGAATTAATTTTTCATTTTCAATAAATTATTTATGATAATAATAGGAGTAAAAACTAGGACTTATTTGTAGATAACCAACTGCTGGTGAACACATAGTGACATTCTAATTCAACTCATTTTTTTTTTTAAATCAGTAAATAGCTGCCCTCAACTGGATAGTACAGAGCATTGCAACTCTTGTAAACCAAACACTAAATCTGATTATGTGTCTACAACACTGTATTTCCATAAAAAAGAGACATTTCTAGTGATTGAGCAAAGTGACTACTAATTTCCAAAAGTTTGTACTACCAAGTTTCACCATTTTGGAGGATTGAAGTTAACAGTACTTCTAAAGCAATATTCTCAATCAGCATGAAAACATTCAAAATACCAAATTTCAAATACAGAAGAAAACCCCAGTCAATGAGGGAAATCATAGACAATGCATAGAAGAACCCTAATTGTTAACTTTAAAACGCACCTAGTTCCATGTGCTCAAGAAAAAATAAAGTCTTAGACTCAATCATATTTTTTTAAAGATTTTTTATTTATTTCAAAGAGAGAAAATGAGAGAAAGAGAGAGAGAGCACATGAGAGGGGAGAGGGTCAGAGGGAGAAGCAGACCCCCCGCTGAGCAGGGAGCCCGACGTGGGACTCGATTCCAGGACTCCAGGATCATGACCCGAGCCGAAGGCAGTCGCTTAACTAACTGGGCCACCCAGGCGCCCCAGACTCAATCATATTTTTAAAAACATTTAAGATACTCTTAATTATTAACCCCCTCTCCCAAGCTGCAACTCTGTAAAACAGACAAGCTCCTTTTAAGATGACACCAACAAATACTAATGAAGTGTAATTTAAGTAGGTAGGAGCATCAATGCTAGAACCAAACTGCTTTAGTCCAAAGCATGGTTCTACTACTTATTTGTAGTATGACCTTAAATTAATGCCTCTATGCCTCAATTTCATCTATACAAAACCTTCTCACAGGGTTTTTATGAGTATTAAATTAGTTAATACAAGTGAAGCACACAGAATAATGCTTCACATCTAGTAAGTATTCAAAAGTCTTAGCTGCCCTTACTACTACTACTACCACCATCATCACCACCATCATCACCACCACCACCACCACCACCACGACTACCGTTGCTGCTGCTGCTACATTAGGATCAAAAATCACATACAGCTTTGTGATATACATGAATTTTAAAAGTCACCGGGAAAGCGAGCAGAGATTCTAAAATCCATCTGTAATAACTTTAAAATATTTTAAGATATAATCATCTATGAGTTTTATAAAGGCTCCCATAATTCTGTCAAAATTTTACCTAAAAATTAATTAGTAATATCTTAACTGTAGTGTCTTTTAAGATTCCAGATGTCATTGACTATCCAGCCAACAATTCAACATTAGGAAACTTGTGGTAAAGAGATCTCTATAAGGTATTTTGCCCACTAACCACTTTCTGATTTTCTTTCTTCTAAAAGTTTGTACTAGTCAAAGATGATTATAGATAAATGCTGATGCACCAAATATCTCCAATTTGGTACTTCTAAAACGTATTATAGTCCCATACATTCCAATTCTCTTATGACAAAAAGATTTACAGCTGTATATTCTGGATTTCTACCTTTTCTTTCATTCATTATTATACAGAAGGCTAGAATTTAACTGCTCTCGGCCAAAGGCCACAGCATATAAGTAGCATAAAGATTTTCCATTGTCATAAACCTACTCTTGATTCATTCGAAATAACTCACTTGGAAGATAAGTTTCCCTACAAGTATGAATGATTTTATACCAAAGTTTTCAAAGTCTCATACCAAACGCTTCTGACAGGGAGAATATCAGCCTATGTCATTTTAAACGCAGTATTATTCACTACTTCTATGAATTTAAGCAAACAAGTGACTTGACTTTTCTTCGGTAGAAACAAAGAAAATTCCAGATGCTTAAAATTATACCACTACTAAAGTGAAATAAATCAGAATCAATATCCTCTTGAGACAAGAATTCGATATTATAAAGTGTATTTCTATTCAGGGATGCATAGTAAAAATAGACAGAAGAGGCAGGGAAGGATTCCCCCCTAAAGGTTTCCGAGCCGGCTTGGCCCCACCTGATTTCTCACTTTTCATCTTCAGAACTGGGAGAGAATACATTTCTATTGTTCTAAACCACCCAGTCTGTGGTCTTTTGCTGCAGGAACCCTAGCAAACCACAGTTGACCCTTAAATAATGTGGGAGTTAGGAGTGCCGATGCCCTTCCCATGCAGTTGAAAATCCATGTATAACTTTTGACTCCCCCAAATCTTAACTACTGCTAGCCCACTCTTAACTGGAAGCCTTACTGAGAACATCAGCAGTCGATTAACACATATTTTGCATGTTATATGTATTATCTACTGCATTCATACAATAAAATAAGCTCAAGAAAAGAAAAAAATAGATTATTCTGTTTCTCATTCTTTTCCACCTTTCCTAACACCTTAGATACCAGAGTGTTAAAGATCTTCCTAGTTTAAGCAATCCATGTACAAAGATAGAGCAATTTAAACAGAGGAAAAGAGTGATAAATCAAGAAATTAAGTTTCTTGGCTTAATGATAAATGAATGGTCAAGCTTGTATTAGTTAAAACTGTAAAAAAAGAAAAAAAAATTCCAAACAAGATTGTTACTTCAACTGTAGAAACAAAAATACCATCAGACTTAGTAAGAAAGAAAAATATAAATATACGGCATTGCTTTTAAAATGTTATCATTCATAAAAGGTGTAGATCAAATGAATAGAAACATTTTATTAAAAACATTCAAAATGATTAAAAATGATTCTTCAAAAAGTTCTAAAAGATATTTATTTTTTGGGGGGGTAGGGGCACAGGGAAAGGGAGAGAGAGAATCTTAAGCAGGCTCCACGTTGGGCTGACCTCACAACCCTGAAACCACCACCTGAGCCAAAATCAAGTCAGACTTTTAACCAACTGAGCCACCCAGACACCCCTCGAAAAGACATTTAAATACTCAAAGTGTTCACTAAGAAAGATTACAACTTCCAACTATAATGTACATGAGGTATTATATATACATTTAACAAGTCATAACATATTATTGTACAGTAAGTAGTCCCTTCTTCATCCACCATTTCAGTTAAGCATGGTCAACTGATGAAGCAGATGATCCTGACGTACCGCCAGGTCAATAGTACCTAATGCTCCATCACAATGCCTGTGTCATTCACCTCACTTCATTTCATCACGCAGGCGTTTTTACCTTTGCACATCATCACAAGAAGGGTGAGTAAAGTACAATAAGATATTTTGAGAGACCATATTCACATAACTTTGATTACAGTATACTGTTATAATTGTTCTATTTTATTATTGTTGTTGGTAATCTCTTACTGCGCCTAATTTATGAATTAAATGTTATCAAAGGATGTATGTATAGGAAAAAAACATAGTATTTATAGGGTTCAGTACTCTCCAGGGTGATCGCTTCTCGGCCTTTTGGCTAAGATCAAGTGTAGTACTCTCCAGGGTGTCAGGCATCCACTGGGGGGTCTTGGATCGGAACGCATCTCCTCCATGGATAAAAGGGAGACTGCTAATTTTTTTATCTGGGCACCAGGGGCAGCCCTTCAGTACTTAAGAGAAATTAGCTTGGTTTCTGAAATAGCACATACAGTTTATACAAGTGTTATAAAATGTGACCTGGTGATGGAACATTTGCAAAATAAATGCATTATGTATAAATGTCAATGTATATACTTTTACACTAAGTAAAAATGCTACAATAGCAGGTTACATAAAGTACTGTAACTGCTTTGATTTATATAGCCATGGTCTAACTGTTGGACATTTAGGTTGTGTTTCCGAATTCTTCTTCCAGTTATTTCTAAATAATTGGCTAAAAATAAAGTTATAAAAACTAAGATATAGAAAAACCAACCAAACAAGTCCTTCAAAATGATGACAAAACTACCCCATGGTACACTAGAAATTTCATGACCCAAAAATCCCAACTATTAATTAACTTATTTCAACTAAATTTATTTACAACTAAATTAGTCTTGACTAAACTATGGCCTCAATCCACTCTCAGCAAAGTACCTGGAGTTCGTACTCAGGTAAATTTATCAGCATACGAAAAATACTGGGTGAATTTTAAGTTCTAGTTTCAGCTCCACCACTAACCAGTGTCCCTAAATAAGTCTCTTGTCTCAGATTTCAGATTTCTAGAATGAGGAGACTGGACTAGATAGATGACTGAGAATGAAGTCCCTTGCAGCTTTAAGAGTATATTCCAGTTCCAATAGTACCAAGTATAGAGCCTTCTTGCAATAGTGTTGGACTGTCAATTTGGTGAACCTTCCTTTATTATACTTTGGTGAATAGTATTAATTACAGTTTTATAAAATATATCTTAAAAAAATTCACTACTTTAATTCATTTGTGTATACCTTCTAAAAATAGACATGTATTCCTTTGCTGTAAATATATATTAGTTTTATATAACAATAAGAAAATATTTTCATTGGAAAAAAGTTTCAGGCATAAATTATTTTTTTAAATGATTCAAGAAGAAATTCAAGAAAAATAATCTTGGGATTTTTCTGATTCCATATTATGCTATAAAAATTTGTATATATTTTTTCTTTCCTACTTACCATAGTGGCCTAAACAGTGACATCAGAATATATTTGATTTTTTTTTTAACAAGTAAACTTTGGATTTTACTCCCATATTTGTGTCTTAGAACTCTGTTATATTAAAATGATACTTCTCATTCTTTCATTAAACATTTAAAGAAATATTTGAGATAAAACAAAAATCCAGCTATTGGATTGAATTTTTTAAGTACTTCAGAAATGCCCAGTATGAAGTCCTTAATGACTTTAACATACCTTGCCTCATGATTAAGTTTAACTCTTACAGTCTGTGTTGAGTTAACCCCAGCTGTTAAACTGGTCTTACACAGCTGCTCACCAAGAATTTAGTTGGTGATTATTATAGTTATACCTTGAAGTCAACTATGACAAAAATTACCCAGTAATTACAGGTATTTCAGTCATGCAAAAGGCTCATGTGATGAAAGAGTAAGGATTTAAAGCAACTTAATTTTCCACAATCCTCAAAATAAAATTAGGTGTAAGAAAGGAGACAAAAACTTGCTTTATATTAGTTTTTTAAGGTCCATCATTTAAGTTACTTTTATGAACAAGCTTAACATTAAAGGCTCATTAACCTTTCAGTTTAAGTCAGTATTACTTATCGATCATTTATTTCTCCTATAAAAATTCTAAATGTGAGCTAGGGAGTTATAAATAAGGACATAATACTAAAAAGTCTTCTAATAATAATAATGATAATAATAATGTCATGCAGGTGGTTTTCCAATACAGTTTAAAAAAAATTAAACTGAGCTACAATGCTGGAAGTTCACCAAATTGATGGTTTAACACATTATAGGAACTTATCCTATGAAAAATAAAAAGCTGAACCTATGGAAATATAAGACATTTGACAATGTTGACAATTTAAAAAGTAAAATGGGGGAAAGATACTTATGTTTACTACACTGCTGAGTTTTGACACAATTATAAATAAAAAACAATTATTTTGAGTGAAATGAACACAGTTCCACAACTTCACTTATGTAATTCTCAGTAACATGCTATGAGAACATGTGAGATTTATCAATATTCACCGAATATTGATAAATTATTCACTGATATTCACTTATCAATATTTACTTCAGCATCAAATTTAAGCAGAGAATTATTCATTAAGCATAGCAAATACTTTTAGAATTAAGCTCTAGAAAAGGCATATAGGCTGACAGCTGATACCCCTGGCCTTTTACATGATCAAAATTACACATTCAAAATAATACACTAGTAAACATCAACATTAATTTTATAGCTGAAGTTTAAATTAAACTGATAGTTCAAGTTTTCATCCTTCCCAGTAAACAAGAAACTAACTGGTTATTACGAAAGATTAAAAATAAAACTCAATCCCTGAATTCTTGATTATGTCTGAAACAGAAAGATCTCAGGATGGAAGCAGGAAGTCCAGGGATGCTAGGAGACTAACTATCAGAGACCCAATAGGAGATGTAAAAGGAAGTTTGCAGCTCTAGGACTTAGAAAAACCGATGCATTACTTCAGACTGGTACAGTGATATGGGAGAAGGATTAAACACTGACACAGTTCCTAGTAGATCATGTTTTATTTTACTGAAATATCATGAAAAGACTGGGAGGTATCATTATCCTACATTTTACAGACAAGGAAATTGAGGTTCCAAAGGGTTTTAAAAATTGCTCCAGGCAACAGAGCTGTGAGGCAGTGAAGTTGAAATTTTTACCCTAGGATGTCTAATTCCTAAACTCATGCTTTGTATTAGAACATATATTCTATTCTATAAGTTCTATTCTATAAGTTAAGCCTAACTTAGTTGTGTTACTTTCTAATCTAGTTGTTTGGAGATTTACTTTTTATTATATATGTTTCAGGTATGTAAGTTTGCCAGATAACTGAGTTCTAGATAACAGAAATACAGTATTCTGTAAGACCCGTATATTATATATGGAATCGATTTTAATGAGCCTGAATTTTATGAAGTCCAAATAAGAAGAAAAAAAGGAAGAGTTATAAGAGCAAAGACATTATGACCTCCTGTGTTTTTCAAAAATGGTCACAGCACTATCCCCCATCTTATATGCTCTTCTCACAATGTACTCTGATACTCCTTCCATTGACAAGTGGAATCCGTTTCAAACAAAAAAGAATGTGTAAGTTACATTATGTGACTTCCTAGGATAGGTCATAAAAAGGAGATTCAGCTTTTACCTTACTTACTGAAATACTGACATGGCAGCCCTGTTTTAAGTAATCTGATTGGCCTGAGGCCACCATGCTGTGAAGAAACTCAAACTAGCCCAGGTAAAAAGACCATGTATGTAGAAATCCTGAGACTATAATGAAGAGAAAAAGATTCTTGGCCAGCCCCCAGCTGTCCTAAATCCCTGCTATTTCACCTCTATTGCCACCATCTGACTGAAACCCTGAATTAGCAATGCCCTAGTGAGCCCCTTTCTAAATTCATAACCTACAATAACAATGAAAAATAATAAAATACTTATTTGTTATAATGTATAAAGCTTTGGAGTGACTGGTTAGGTGGCATTAGATAACTGAAACGTCTTGAAACCTCTTACAAGACAAGGAGCTCTAAGAACACTGGTTTACTTCTGGGATATGATAAATGGTCATCCTAAGTAGAGTGTAAACTTCAAAACTTAATAAGAATGGAAAAGATAACAGGAGATCCAGTATGAAAATTTGGGTTTTGGGGTGGCAAAAGTTTTGGAGACAAATTCTCACCTTGATGATACCCATTCGAAATGAGGTGTTAAGTCTCTGGCTGTTTAAATAATAAACTTGATAAACTGTTATGTATTATGCTGATGTGAATTTATATCTAAACTAGTTTGATATGCAACTAATAAAGGAAAACTCAACTTATTTTTGGATTTCCTACAATCATGTTTGTCTTTCCAAGCAAACTCAAATGACTAGAGAAGCAGGCAGGGATAATGAAGGTAACAGGTCAGGTTTAAGACCTGGAAAGCCCATTTAAAAGGTACAAGTGATTGTTATTTTGTAAGCACATGAGACAAGTAAAGCCAGATACTACACATTTGCAAAAGAAAAAAGTCAATATTTTTATGGGAACTCTCCAGATTTTTAAATATTGGCAACAAACTCAAATGTGTTACAAAAATACCATATAAGATACCAGTTTGCAATCTCTGTTATGGAGTAAAAAAGCATAAAAATTAAATATAAGATTACTGAATATCTAAATGATATACAATAATGACTCTTAAAATTTTAATCTTCTTTTCTATACCAGTTAACAGAGTGAAAGAGTAATAAGAAAGAAACCTGAAAACTGAAACTGTTAAGTGATAAACATTACAGATGTACCTCAGCATATTTAAAATTTTCACTCATTAGACCCTAAGACAGATGGCAGCTATTGGTAAAGTACAAAGAATTCATTCTTGAAAACTAAATTTATAATGTAGACATATAGTAGCTAAGCAAATGAATAACTCTTGGCACTTACTTCCCAAATTCCCAAGTACTTCCTTAGTACTTCATTCCTCATTTGCATCTGATTTCAATAACCACAAATTTCCACTTAAGACCAACCAAAAACAGAAAATTAAAGCATTTTCACTTTGAAAGTAAAGCAGCCTCTAAAAGCAATAGTTATTTCTAAAGCAGAGAAGGTACTTTTAATAAGAGCATCAGCAAAGACCAAATGACCAGAAGGACATGATACATTTGAACTAACTAATTTTTTCCCTTTTATGAAAAAAAAAACCACACAAAAAAAATCCTACATATTATTTTTAGCCCTGGTGATCTATGAAAACAATTGTCATTCTTCTATTTACATTTTACATAATTAAAAATTAAAGTTTACATTCAAGATGCTACCCTGACAACGATTCTTACTACTAGGAGGAATCAAGTTAGCATTTTGTATCAGATACAACTAGTAGCGAAACCAACATTTTACAAAATGTGTTCCCTAAAATGCATCCTAAATAGAGATAATTTCAACCTGACTCTTCTTCCATTCATAACAACTGCTTCCATTTGTTTATAATCATCTCTTAACTGTGAGAAATTTAAGTATTCCTGTAGTATTAAGCAGTTATTCTAGGATTGCTATAGAAGCACTAAAGAGAATCTTCCCTTGTATTTATTCTAGTTCCAGCTATTCAGTCCAAGAGCACCCACGTATTATTATAGGACTAGCATTTCCCTCTCTTCTGAACATTTTCACATGAGGCCCCAACACTACCAAAATTTACTTTAGGTTCTCTTTCAAATTCCTTCTAGGTTTAGCATTAACAACAATTAGAAGGAAAAAAACAACTGTCAGAATGCAAAAGTGCTTCATGGTTAGCAGTGGCAAAATTTACAATATCAACCAGCTGGACTCTATGTTAAAAGTCACAGTGTTTTAGACACAAATCAGTGGAATAGTTTCAACCTATCTAAGAGAGTAGGTACCTTTGGATCTAAAGATATTTTTGCATAGCGTATTATGTAGCCTGGAATAGTTAAGCTAGTTTTAGTATAATCTTATAACATCATGATAATAAGTCTTATAAAAAAATAACAAATCTTATTAAGGACTATCAGTCACTTTTCTAAGTACTTTACGGTTATTCTCATTGAATCCTCTCAATAACACTTTTTATTGATGATACTAATACCATCCTTAAGATCAAGAGATGTTAACAGTTTGCCCAAGGTCAAGTTGCCATGAAGTAACAGAGCTAATATTTGAAAACTTCAGAGATCATAGTCTCTACTTACAGCTATTTGTATTTGCATTTGTTACAGATATGTTATTGAGGGCACAGTCTGCTCAAGTCACTTGTGAAGCCCCATGTGAGAAATTCCCTTCATTTAATATTAGGAAAAGGGGTTTTGTGTGTGTGTGTGTGTGTGTGTGTGTGTGTGTGTGTGTGACTGACATGTTTTCTCTTCCTGAGGACTCAGAATATTCTCCTCTTAATTTTACCACAAGGAAACAGAGAGACAAAGTAATTGGCCAATGTTTTGCAAACTTTAATCTACATTAGAATCATGTGGGATTTTATTAAAAATGCACATTCCTACCCTAGTGATTTGGTTAAGTAGTTCTGAAAAGTAACCCAGCAACTTACATTGTTAATAAGCACTCCAGATGTTTCTGACACATCTAGTCTAGGGTCACACTTTGAAGAATACTGGTATAGGCCCCTATGAGTGGTCAACCTGTATCCTATCAACAGCTTACTCCATCTCATCATAGTTCATTCCTTTATCTTTTCTCCTGGCTTTGTCTTCATAGTCTACTCCAGTATTCTCCCTGGTACTAATTTTCATGTACATTTGATCATTTTATTCTATGTGTTTCTCCTATATATAGGCCACCTCAAATTCCCTGTGGAAGTTAGGATACACATTTCTTTGAAATGAGGCCAATTCATTTGGCAGTTTAACACCTAAAACCAGTATATTAAATTCATAAAGAAAAAAGTCCTTTGGTCACTGATTAAGGCATTAATGTACTGTGTAAATGTTACACTTTTACTCCAAACAACTCCATGCCCTTAATGGATCTGCACTGGATGCAAACTATTTTAATTATGCAATGAGTGATGAACAGCACACGCTTCTTCCTTATATCATGTCTAATGAAAATGGCTGGTTCATACATCAAACCAGCCTACAGAAATGCTTCTGAAAAACTTGGACACCAACATACAAAAAAATTGAAAAATTCCAGAATTCCAGTGACTTTTCAGAAATTGGAAAACATGGCAGTATCAGGATTGCAATTTCCAAAGTAACCCTCTTTAGAGATGCTCTGGATCCCTGGGTCTTGTGTTTAGTCAATTAAGTTCATTTAAATTACTTTTCTGACTCTTATTACCTCTCAAATTTGTGTCTCCTATAAACTATGATATGGGGAAGTGAGCTTAAGAAAGTTTTCTGGTTGAAAATCATTTCAGTATGGTCAAGGAGTCACTGACGGAAACTAGTTTTAATACAGGTGAATGATATTCTAGAAATGTTTCTAGTACTATACTAACCTGATTTTCCCAAACCTGACTTTTGAGGGAATCAAAGTGATCTTTTACCTTTGTAAAATACCACATACACTCAATTCTGTACTTGTCCCTCCTGCATTAACCTCTTAGAAATGAACTGCCCTTACAGTGGATGTAGGTATCTAGCATAGCAATGTTAAATGCAACAACTTCCTCCCTCCCACTCCCATAAAAGTTGGTGTTAAATTGTGGTACATCTTAGAAGGAAAATGGCAATTCTTTTGGTGCAATCATAACTGCTAAACTGAACCAAATTTTAACTAGTAAGAAAATGTTTTCTCCAGATACATGTTAAGAAGACAATACTTTAACGTCTTCATCAATAGCATCTAATATTTCTCCTTCTCAAGGAAGAAACAGTTCAGGTGTCTCTCACCATAACCAGATACTGATTTCTTTTTTTACTTGTTTTACACTTTTGACCACATAACATTTGCCAAATAGATTATGCTATGAATAGCTAATTTCATTATCTGAACAAAAAGATCAGAATTCAAGCTCAGTGTTTAATCACTTAAGCTCATGTCAATCTGTCAAAATATACCAATAAATGTTTTGAGAAAACTAGATAGATACAAAAAACAGCAAACACAAAGAAAATATAATTTTATCACAGTTAAAGAATACCATTTACAGAGCAATGAATTTAAACTGAAAAGAAGGTTATCACTATTCAACAGGACTACCTCTTCAGTAAAAGTTAGAACCACAGTTCTATCACTTCATTATAGTACTAATTTGAGGCAATGATTTAAGATATTACAATTAGCAAATCTAAGGAAGAAAGATTCAAAAGATAGGTTTCTTTTGAGTCTTTAAATGCAGTATTGGCCTGTCACATGATCCTTTTACAGGCTCTCCTCTGTAAACAATGTGTTTCCCCTGAGTTCAACCTAATCTTTCTTCACAAAATGTAAAAATAGTAAAGAGAAAATGTCCTTATTTTCCTCCCTGAAACATAATGTAAAAATGATTAATGACAAGTACTCTCTAAAGTGTATCTAGGGGAGAAATAAAAATTTAACCAAGGTTCTACTTAAGACATTGAACTTCTTTATAAGGCATCAAAAATCAATATGTCAATTATACTTGAACAAAAAAAGAAACAAAAAAGATCAGTAGTAGTCTATAGGTTAAATGTAGCTCAAAGCCAGTTTTTTTGGGAGCCTGCACAATGTTTTTTCTTTTTTTAACTGAATATTAACTTTTTGGGGAAGATGCACATGCATACATGCACACACACACACACACACACACACATCCTGCAGTTCATAAGAGCCTAAGCAACCCTACCGGCTCAATCGTGACTTTCTTCACACTCATTCACCCTATCTATCTGGACCCTGTAGATTATAGTTTTCATTTCCTCACTCTAAGCAACCAAAAGAAATTGAGGAAGAACAATCATCTGTTCAAATATTCTTTTAGTTCAGGATGCTGAGGTGGCTACACCATGCAAAATTACCTTCAATGCTCACACAAGAGGAAATTTGGACAAGACAGCTTGGAGGGATCATTCTTTTCTCACGTATATGCTGAGGAAGCCCAGAGCAGTTAATAATGCCAAGACTTTTGGTTTTTACTGTATTTATATGCAGATACTTGAGAAATTTCCTAAAAGCATTCTTATATTCTCAAAGCACAGTAAGTTTGTGCACATGTATACAATTATCCTAACGCTCACGCTTTCTTCACTTTTTATTGCTATTGTTGTTTTACAATAGCAAAATAAAGAAAAGTGTATCTTATAAGTATGTATAGTAGTTGCTGGTTTAAAAAAAGGACAACTTTAGGTATCTCACACATCAATGCACATAACCATTCTAAATATTAGTTTCAAATTCTGAGCAAGAAGCAGAACACAAAGTAGAAGAGAGACAAGCAATTACTAAATATATTTAAATATGTTAAAAGCAGCTCTATCAATAGAAATAAGGTACTATATGGCCCTCTAGTGTTCACTGAAGAAACAGATGAATTCTTAATTAATTCTTACATGTATTTCATAGTAAAAAAATAATACTTTCTCTGATTTACTAAATATGCTAAACATACTCATGTATGACTTCTACAAAAACCCAAATAAGTTGTATCTCTTGTGGCTTTACTTCTTTTGAATTACTACCCACATTTAGAGTATTCACTGAAAGAATTCTGAAATGCTTTTGAATGTTTTCTCATAAAAAAAAATTCCAACACTAAGCAGAAAAAAAAACAAAACAAAAACCCTAGCACTTCTCAATTAAAACTAAACAGTACTGAATTTAAAGCAACTTTCAAAGAAACAAAAATAATAGTGTCATGACTACAAATTAGGTATTTCAAACACACCTAATTTATATTCTCTAACCATAATTTCTTTTCCCTGTGTTCTATTTCCATAATTCATCCAACTTGGCTTTTCTCTTCATCATAATTTATAGATAAGAGATTCATTATAGCAACCAAAGCAAAGAAATAAAGTGAAAACTCTGTTGCCCAGAAGAGAAGTCAAAGATGGGACTGAATTTTAGGATAACAGTCAAAGTAAAAAGTAGACTTATAAGCAGAAAAGAATCTTAGTAAGATTCTTAATTTGTAATCACTGATGAAAGATTTTAAAATTGATATTAGTCTAAATTAAAGTTGGTGAAACACTAATTTCAAAATGGACCCAAGTTTATTACAGATTTTTAAAATATTTTTAAAATGTATATTATAGATTGGAGTTTGCGGGAGGAATTGATGGGGGGAGACGACTGGTATATGAGCAAAATCTAAATTAAACTCCCTGCTCTGTCATTCACTTCATGTAACATTAAGCAAATAATATTTCCAAGTTAAAAGTTCACAAACTATAGGAAGATACTGTGAAGTTCCTGTACTGACATCAAGATCAATCCTCTAACTAGCAAGGAAAAGTTAAGTTGCCAATGGCATGGAAACTCTGAAAATAACCCTCTGAAGTACCAATCAGCTACTGGTAAACCATTAAGAAACAATATAAACAAAGAAAATTTAAATAAATTTGCTCAATATAAACCCACATAGATATCTGCAATATATTCAGATAGTCACCTAGAAAGGCTCTACACTTATTTCTAAAAATTCTGCCACTATTAATGAGCACTGGGTGTTATATGTAATTGATGAATCACTAAATTCTACCTCTGAAACTATCACTATACTATATGTGAACTAACTTGAATTTAAATAAATTTTGAAAGAAAAGAAATTCTGCCACTATTCAAAGTTATGACTCGTTTTCATTTTTTTTTTTTTTAAGATTTTATTTATTTATTTATTTGACAGAAAGAGACACAGTGAGAGAGGGAACACAAGCAGGGGGAGTGGGAGAGGGAAAAGCAGGCTTCCCACTGAGTGGGGAGCCCGATGCGGGGGGGATCATGACCTGAGCCGAAGGCAGATGCTTAATGACTGAGCCACCCAGGCACCCCCTCATCTTCCTTTCTTTACAGCCTCCCACAACACTAATTCCTACCTACCCCTTAGGTCTCAACCTAGCCTTCATTTCCTCACTGAAGATATCACTGATTTAATTATTTGGATGTAGATACAAATGCAGTGAGAACTACAAACCTGGGAGGGACAATGAAAATGCTAGAAGAGAGAATCTTAAAACAAAATAATCTTGGTAAGGAGGAACCTCATAAAGAAGGAGCCAAAATGGAAACCGGGTGAGAATGGAGGTACAATGGAAAATAGCAAACTAGAAAATCTAAAAGGGACAAATTTAAAGTTTTATACTTAGGTTCAAAACCCTGTAAATGTTCACAGTAAGTGGAACAGGATTAAACCAGACAGTGTTTGTAAAAATACATAAAGATTTTGTTTTCTGAAAGTTCAATTCAATTTTTAAATATTTTCTATATGCAAAGTACACGGTCCTGTAAGACAGAAGACTAACTTAGAGAATCATGTCTATCAACAATCTAAATATATATAAATTTTAGAAAAAAAGCTGACTATAACTACAATATAAGTTAAAAACAAAGAGCTAATGGAGATACAGGTTTTGCTCAGAGTTCTGTGAAATATTCTGAAAGCAGGTGAGCTTTGAAATGGATCTTCAAGAGGACAGAAATTTGCAAGAGGCTACAGGGTGAAAAAGACATTTAAAAGATGGGGAAAGGGGTGCCTGGGTGGCTCAGTAGGTTAAGCGACTGCCTTCGGCTCAGGTCATGATCTCAGGGTCCTGGGATCGAGTCCCGCATCGGGGTCCCTGCTCACGGGAGCCTGCTTCTCCCTCTCCCTCTGCTGCTCCCCAACTTGTGCTCTCTCACTCTCTCTCTAATAAATAAGAATAAAATTTAAAAAAAATTTTTTTAGTTAAAAAAATAAAAGATGAGGAAAATCTTAATCACAGGAAAAAATTGAGGGTTGCTGGAGAGGAGGGGGTGGGGGGATGGGGTAACTGGGTGATGGACATTAAGGAGAGCGCATTACATAATGAACACTGGATATTATATAAGACTGATGAATCACAGCACTCTACCTCTGAAACTAATACTACACTATATGTTAATTAACTGAATTTAAATAAAAATAAAAAATGAAGAAAAAGCTTAAGGTATCAAAGTGACCTAAATTCCTCTATGCTCAGAAATATCAAATAAACCTCTGTTGCTGAGGTAGAGTAGGGTCAAAACAAGATGAAGGAAATAAGAAAATTTTTGAATTTTGTATATATTATACATATAATAATTATCTTTAAAAGAATAAAAGAAGGGCTTTCACCAAAGTAGGAATTGAGGGAAAATTCCCCGACTTGACAAACATCTACAAAAACCTGACAGCTAATACCACACTTAATGGTAAGAAACTTTCCTACTAAGATTAGGAACAAGGCAAGGTTGTTCTTTCTCACTACTACTTTTCAACATCATACTGGAAGTCCTAGTTACTGCAGTAAAACAAGAAAAGGAAATAAAGGGTATGCAGATTGTGAGGGAAGAAATAAAACTGCCTTTATTCATATATAACATGACCATCTATGTTGAAAATCAGAAAGAATCAAGAAAGAAACTCTTGGAACTAATAAGCAATTACAGCAAGGATGTAGGATACAAAGTTAATTTACAAAAGTCCATCACTTTCCTATATATCAGCAATGAACCAGCAAATTTGAAATTAAAAAAACTTTACCTTTTACATTAGAACCCCCCCAAATGAAATACTTTTAAACAAAGTATGTACAAGATCTGTATGAGGGAAACTACAAAATTCTAATAAAAGATATCAAAGAAGAGCCAACTACATAAAGAGACAGTCCATATTCTTGGATAGGAAGACTTAATATTGTCCAGATGTCAGTTCTTCCCAAACTGATCTATAGATTCAATACAATCCCAATCAAAATCCCAGCAAGTTATTTTGTGGATATTGACAAGTTGATTCTAAAATTTATATGGAGAGGCAAAAGACCCAAAGGGCCAACTCAATAAAAGAAGAACAAAGTAAGAAGATTGGTAACACCCAACTTCAAGATTACTAAAAAGCTTCAATAATCAAGACAGGGCGGTACTGGTAAGAAAACACAAAGAAACAAAATACCCTCATTTTCCTTTCCAAACTTGCTTTCTTAAGCATTGCTGCATGATAAGTAGGTCTTGACACTTGCAATAATGAACTTAGTTTCACCTCTTACCATGTTGCAAGGAATCCCTCACCGATCACAAGGACAAAGACGCATGTCTTGACTGGAAAAAAAAGAAACCCTAACAGTAAATGAATAAGAAAAAATATACAAAGAACAACACTGGATAAATCCCCACCTTGATTATCGTCATGTCACCTAACATGGAGATAATAAGGACAATAAAAATGATCATATATGTTTGCATAGCTTTTTAAAATCTGCAAAGCATATCACTTTTATCACCTCATTTAAACTTCCATACAACACTATGCCATAAAGACAGTTATCTCTATTCCTGTTTAATGGTGAAGAAACTAAGGCTCAAGGAGGTTAGTGGATGAGTCCAAGGCGTATGCCTAGTGAGAGAAGAGCAGATAAACAGCTTTTCTTACCTCCTGCTCTTTTCAGCACACAACTCTGCTTAATATTACCTACTCAAACTATACCCCACTAGGGTTGTGATTCAACAGAGAAGAGCTATCCAAAGATGACTTCCACAAGTCACCCCGGAAAAATGTTGTGAATACAAGAAACAAACAAACAAAAAAGGAACATAACAGAGAACCCAGAAACAGACCTACATAAATATACTCAATCTTTGACACAGAAGCAAAGGCAACACAATGGGGCAAAGATCATCTGTTCAACAAATGGTGCCATAACAACTGGACATACACATGTAAAAATTAACTGAAAATGGATCATAGACCTAACAGTAAAACACAAACTAGAAAACTCCTAGAAGGTAACATAGAAGAAAATGGAGATGGGGCCTTGGTGGGTATGGAGAGGACTTGTTAGAAACACCACCAAATAAATGCACAATCTATGAAAGAAATCATTGATAACCTGGACTTCATTAAAGTTAAAAACTTCTGTTCTGTGAAAGATAATGTCAAAGAGAATGAGAACACAAGCCACTGACTGGGAGAAAATACTTGCAAGAAACAATATGATAGAGGCCTGTTAACCAAAATATATGAAGAGCTCTTAAAACTCAACAATAAATAAATGGACAGCCCAATTAAAAGTCGGGCAAAAAAAATCTAAACAGACACCTCAAAGAAGATGGCAAAAAGCATATGAAAAGATACTGAACATCATATGTCATTACAAAATTTCAAATTAAAACTCCAATGAGGTATCACTACACACCTATTAGAATGGCCACAATCCAAAACACTGACAACAAAAGCAGGCAACAGGAGCTCTCACTTACTGCTGGTGGAAGTACAAAAGTATAGTCACTCTGAAAGGCAGTTCGGCTAACTTGGGTTGGGTTAACTTTTGGTAGCCTGAAAACAGATGTTAGAGTAGTAGCTTTATGGGTTATTCAATAGCCCACCTCCTCCCAAAATTACTGTTTCACTGAACTTCAAAATTTTAACAAAAGTGCAACCTGGACCCAGAATGAGATCTGGGTTCAAATCCTAGCTCCACGACTACAATGCCCAAGAGACAGCTGGAAATGCAGGACCGAGGCTTGGGTGAAGGATGAGAGCTCAAGACATCATTCTGGAGTTATGTACCAAAGTGAAAACAGAACCCATTATACTCTTTTACCCTCTTCATAACATCTTCCCCATCACTAACAAACACAATATTAACATAGATCAGGTCATCGTAATTATACACATATGAAACAATTTACATCAGGAACATTTTCAGGATAACTATTTGTGGATACTTCAGAGAAGTTTGGCATCTGCATAAGGCAAAAACCAATGGAACACTATTAAAAATTTTTTAGTTCTCCATTCTATGGGATGACTGTTTTTTGGGGGTAGAAGGAAAATCCATAATTAAAATAATCTTTAATTACTTGGCAGTGCAGATACAGATTTAAACATGACTAACATTTAGACCTATTATGGTTTAAAATAATGTCAATAAATATTTTTAAAACTGCACTAACAGGAATTAATTAGAAATTGATAATAAACTGAAATTCATTTTAGCATCCAATTGTAAGATTCACAAGGCATTTAGATATACAGATGTTTTAAAAGAACAAAGTTTAGAGAAACTTGGCAAATTCTACTTAAGGAAATGGTACATACCTATCAACTGGGAAGACCTGTAAATAGCATCCCTTTGGAAATTATGTCATATTTTTAGTTTTAGTTTTATTAGAGATGGGCTCAGCTTATTATAGTATGTTCCCAATCCTCAAGTGTACTCTTTAAAGTATTTATCTATTTCTCTATTTATATTTTTTCCCACTAGAGGGTGATATATGATGACTGGACTCTAAAGGTCATTTAAAAATACACAGATTGGTATCTGCTGTGGGGAATGAAGTGTATTCTGTGAGATTAGGGGTGGGAATAGGAGAACAAAATGAGGTCACAGGCCTACATCTGTAAACTACCTAAGTGGCCCAGGCACTGCAGTACTTGCTTTACATATATCATTTTACTTAATCCTTACAAAAAGCCTAATAAGTATTATAGTCTTATTTTACAGATAAGAAACAGTCCAATGAGATTACATGCTCATTGTCACTGTGGCAAGATCAGAATGTGAATGCAAGTTCAAATGTGAAAAGCTCTTATCACTGTATCATGTTTGGGGAAAATCCATCTCCTCCAGTGTGTTCCCTTCCCTCCATCTCCACTATCCTCCCCACGTTTACATTTTTTATTTAAATTCCAGTTAGTTAACATAGAATGTAATATTAGTTTCAGGTGTACAATATAATGATTCAACACTTCCATACAACATCTGGTACTCATCACAAGTGCCCTCCTTAATCCCTACTACCTATTTCACCCATCCACCCACCCACCTCCCCTCTGGTAACCATCAGTTTGTTCTCTATAGTTAAGAGTCTGTTTCTTGGTTTGGCCCCCCTCTCTTTTCCCCTTTGCTCATTTGTTTCTTCAATCCCACATATGAGTGAATCCACAGGTTTAAAATTAGGTTAAACTAGACTGAGTGAATATTTCTAGTGTGCCCTCCTTCACAAAGGTGGGAAGCCTGGCTCTATTCACTGGGTTATCTTTTCTAGTGGATGTTATTCAAGATAACTGCCTTACATAGCACCTGCTCTCTGGATGTGTTTTCACCTAACAGAATCTGAATTTAAGTTGTTTGTCTTAACAAGAACAAGACAAGGTGAGGGACTGCTGAAGCAGCCACCACTCTCTAGAGCTCTACCTACAACAGAGTAGAATTTAGAGCCTGTTACACTTCAGATGTTAGCCACATTGTCCTACAAAGTTCCCCAGGAGCTCTGGTGCAAGGGAGTGGTTGGAGGATGACTAGACACACAACTGTTATTCTGATCCCCTGATTAGCTAGTGATCCTTGTGCCTAATTTCTCTGTTGTTTAGAACCTAGAAATAAGAAAAAGCCTTAGACTTTTGTCTATTTTAATAGACATTTATTTCTTACTTGACTCAAAAAAAGGATAAAAAAGCTATTGAGTTGCCAGGAGAAATCTAACAATCGGGATGGGAAAAAAAAATTGACTGATTTGATGTAAGGAATGAAACTATGTGAGAAAGATGGAAGGCAACAAGAGAGACATGGAAAAAGCAGAAATTGGTGCTCAAACATAGTTCTCTTTGTGAAAAGATCAGAATGATCAATATTACTATTGGCCTAATAGTAATCTTATCTGCTTTTCATTTTAGCAGAAAATGAGTTGCCACTCTGCATTAAACATAAAAGGAGTCTTACGTATGGGCTGGGCATCTCTTTAGAAAACAAGAACTTTTTTAATATGATAAGGCTTGTAGAGAGGGAATTAAGACTGAAAAGATGGGAATTCCTATTAGAGGAAGCAAGTGGACTTTATAATTTGTAGGCAGACTAGTCAAATACACAGAAATAGCCAGCACACAACTCCTGGTTAAGAAGCACGTTTGATGTACTCTCAAAAAGGTGATATCTGTTCTCTGATCTCAAATTTCACTGTCATTTCTTCTTGTTACAATTTTAGCCTTGAGCCTCCTTCATATCTTCAATTAATCTTTGCTAGCTACCACAGAGAAAAGCACTTAACTGAGCTCTCTATACCCTTTCTAAAGGGTAGCTCTGATGATTTAAAATGTGACACAGTATTAGAAAGCCGTCACACTCCACAGTCTAGAACCCAGACAGACCTGCCTGCAGTTCTGCAGAAAATCTTACGTAGTAATGTTTGCCAAATTCTACCATAGGGGGCAGCATAGCACATGGAAAGAAAGGGTGTTTTTTTTGAAATTAGGCAGATCTGGATTAAAATCTCTGGTCACTTACAGTGTGATTTTGGGGTGAATTATTTGGCCTCTCTGTAACTTCTACTTACTTACCTATCATAGGGACTTGCAAACAGTATGGGCTTAATAAATACCAATTCCTGACTGCCAGCCCCTTGACTTTTAACATTAAGATGGTCTGAAATTTCTAATGCATATTATTGCATAGCCTCCCCTATGAACAAATCTTTGGTGACTAGAGGGAAAAAGATTGTCCAAAGAGTTTTGATAGTTTCAATATGTTTTCAAAGAAAAGATCAATGCAAGGAAGGATTAAAAAATCTTTTTTCTCAATATCATATTTGAGAAACAGCATGTTCAGGATGACCAATAAATAAGTACGGCTGTCCACAGGGAATGTTTAAGAAACTGCCAAAAAATAAAATAAAATAACACTTGAAAGCTATGTTGGGTAAAACTATGGCTAATCCCATATTAACATGAAAAAAAGGGATATTTTTAAATGATTCTTATACCTCTACTCTTCTCAAAACTCACAGTTTAAGAAGACTTAAAAGAAATTGTGGCCTAGGGTAATGTCTGGAGAAGTGTTTTATGTTTATAATGATCAAGAATTTAAAGCTGCTCCAAAATAAAGTCTTTGAAATAATGAGAGCTCTTCCTTATTTACTATATTAAAAAGATTTATATATATGGGTGACTGACATTTTCTTTATAAGCAATGAAGTAAGAGGTGACATCTTTAGTGTTGTTGAAAAAATAAAGTACTCTGGGAATAATCCTAAAGAAGAGATCCAGGAATAGAGAAAAAGGAAAATGGGCCAATTTCAACTTGAAATACTACTTTGTGGACGGGCATTGTGGCCTTGGCCGTCAATTAGTTTATATTCTTCTTGCCATTTTTGTGCAGGAAAATGACCTCAAGATAGACAGTACATCAAGTGTGAGCACAAGCATACATACATAACATACATATGCGTACACACATGAACACCTATGCACATATATACATCTCTCCCTGCCATCACTAGTACTCAGTTCACTTCTGCGGCCTTGTATGTACAGCACAACAATTTGCATTCATGACTCAAAAGATACTAGAAAAACTGACTTAAAATTGTTACTTTGTTTTTAAGGAGGTAACCAGATAACTGTGTAAGACATATCTAAAAGTTCTGTTTACAGTTTCATCTTGAAGGCGGAAGAAAAAACGATAGAGCATCTGTCAGACCTTTGTACTGGTAGTTTTCCTACAGAACAATCTGATGACTTCTCCTTTTGGAAAAAGATGTTTTGTCTAGATGGCTTTCTTGTTTTTAATTTAAAATATAGCAGAACTCACTGAGAGTTTTGCATTGTTCAACAAGGCTTAGTTTTGATTAAACTTCTTTCTTAAATAAGATAATGCAATAAAATACTAAACCCCATTCCCCAACCTGAACCCTCAGAAAAAAAAAAAGACATAAACCCCCTCTTTTCATGTAGTAACCTTGAGGGAGAGAGATCAAGAGACTGGGGGACAAAAGCTGGGTGGATTGCATTATAAAAGGTCTTAGCCTTACCAACAAAGCAGGGCGGTAGCTATGACTGGTAGAGCCATCTGGCTGAGATTCAAAGCACTGCTTCAACACCTTGAGACAGAGATGGTAGAATGGATATAAACCACTACTGAAGCCAGCTTCTTCTTAGATCAAACCAACTAAATAAAATCTAAACTTGCAGACAGGCTAGGGAAATTAGGGATAAACATGTTTTAGAAAGAGTTTTAAGTTTCACAACCTTAAGCAAAAATGATAAAAGCAATTCAAGTATTAAACCTAGCATCTGAGATTTTTTATTCCAGGTCAGGTTACATTAAAGGAGATGATGTTACATCTGTTTGTATATTGTTTATGGGCTAAATTGATGATTCACTGTAAAATTTAAAAATAAGCAAATAAGAGTAAGAGGACAAACTACTATGGACATTATTTCAATGTCTATAAAATAAGCTATTATTTGAATTAAAATGTTCCATTCCAAAGAACTGTTTAACTTATAAGTCTACTCTACATGGATATTCATGATTTTTATCTAATTTTAAAATGATAAAGAACCAAAAAGCATGCAAACATAAAGATCTATGAGCACAGAAGCCTGAGGGGGAAAGAAAGGATAGAAGTTGTGCTACATAATACCTCATTCATTCTGAGTATAATTCTTTTTACTTTTTCTCCTCTTAAAACAGACTGCCTAAAATATTGATTAAAATAAATTCTAACTCCAGTGAAAAGTACATGATGTTGTACTGAATTTCCCGTAATTTCAATAGCACCAAAATACAGAGAAAATAAAATTCAATGTAGAGAGGTCAGCACTTACTTGACTTAATTAGGAGCTAGTCAACAAGACCAAGCTATGTAAAGAAAACTCCTATTTCCAACCTTTATTATCATTTTCCGGGGTCTGTATGGGTGTATTCACATTCTTTACAACTTAAAAATGTTTCGATTATGGAATATTTTAAACATACTTTAAAAACCACACAGAAAAATACCCATGAACCACCCCAATTCTGCAACCCAGCTTCAACAATCAGCAACTCATGGCAAATCTATACCCTCTTTCCTCTTCTCCCCTTCAGGATTATTTCAAAGCAAAGCCCGAGCACTATCTCATGTCATTATGACTATAATTTGATGGGGGGGGGGGGTGCAGAGAAGAATATGATAGAAAGATCAGGGAGTGAGAGAAATAATGCTACTTCTTTTTCTCTACAATCCCCACCTCTTGTCATAACCATAATTTTAAGAGCTACAACACCGAAGAATATTTTGAGGAAAGAAGCCCACATGCCATCCCAAAGAACAAGCCCTGGCAATTTCAACTTTACTGCAGTTGCCCAATCACTTCCTCCTTCCATTTCAGACAGACTTCAACGTTTCAGGACCTTCCCGCCTATCTAGTAACAAAGACAACACTGGGAAGCAGTGATAGTATATTCCAGTCCCTATTCTCTGGTATAGCTTCAAAGGACTCTATGCAACAGAATTGTTTTTCTCAGCACTAGATTAATCACCAAGTCCTGGAGTTGGTAAGATGTCTCTGGTTTAGACAGGAGTCTAACTAGCCACCTTTTAAAATAGGCCTATGGCTAAGAGATGCCTGGGTGGCTCAGTCAGTTAAGCATCCAACTCTTGACTGAGCTCAGGTCATGACCTCAGGGTCATGAGATCAAGTCCCAGTGTTGGGCTCCACGTTGGGTATGGAAGCTGCTTAAGATTCTCTTTCTCCCTCTCTCTGCCCCTCCCCCCAACACACCTGGCTGCACACATGTCCACACTCTCTCTCACTAAAAACAAAAACAAAAAACATGTCTATGGCTAACTCCAGGGGCTACCACTAGCTGAATGAGGTAAGGAGGCACATACAACAGAGCTGTCTCCTAGGAATGGGAAGGAAAACAAAAAACTGCAAATAAGGGAAGTAGTGGCAGAAACCGGACAGTAACTTTTACCTTGGAGTAACACCTGCGAATACACAGCCCACCCCAACCACCTGCATTTTGTAAATAAGACAAGATTCTTTACTACTTGATTTACATAAAACATATTTCTCTCCAACCCTCTCTACTGCACACAAACCACTAAACCCCTGTCACAGGGATAAAATTTATAATAAAATTTGATATTAATGATTTTTCATAGTAATAGGATCAATTACTTTCCCTCTATTTGTAGTAACATTTTCCCAATACCAGTACTTCTATTTCTAATACCTTCCGTAAAACAAAACTTAGTTCATTTTATTATTACACATCTGAAGATTAATTCTGTGGCAATAACAATGACTGTGAGGAAAGTTTCATTCCAATTAATATGGACAGGTAAATGTCTCAGGAACAGCAGACTAAATATACTCACTTTTGTTGTCTTTGTATAGAATGGGGAGGAGAGCTGGTGAATAGGCAGGTCCACGATACTAGTGGAGTTTGTGACACTGTTACTATGTGTATGTTCATCTTCCCTGCTACTGTCATCAGATTGATCAAAATCATCACTCTCCTGGTCCATTTCCTCTTCCTCTTCATCCTCCTCATCTTGTTCACCAGCATGTTCTTCATCTTCTTCTTGCTCTTCTTGGTTTCCCGAGGAGTCCTCATCTACCGAAATGAATCGATTATTGTTTTCTTCCAACTGTCCTTGCTGGGAATCATTTTGGTCTCCAGGTCTAGGTTCTGCTCCGACGACCTCACCATTCCTTGCAGTGTGCCCCTCCTCTTGTTGTCTGAGCTGTTGCTGCTGCTGCTGCTGTTCCTCCTCAACCACACGATTCATCTGTTCCTCATCTGCCTGGCTTGAGGAAGGGTTACCTCTCAGAGAACCTCCAGTTCGTCGTCTTTTGCTGCCCACAGAGAGCAGTTCCTGATTCATTTCCAAAAGCCAGCTTGCTACTTCTTGGACCTTAGCTAGACTATCAGAAGATGCAAAGGATTTCACATTCTGTAGGGAAAAATGGGGGGGAAAAAAAGGTTTGTACAATCTACATTATCTTCCACTTTTATGTTCTATGTCTATATTCCACATTTCACTAAAGACTGTAAAAAGTATCTGACGCTATTGAGATGTTCTTTAGGAATAGAAAGTTTAAAATGTAAAAATTGAGACTTTATAAAGACATACACAAAAATCAAATAGTAAACAGCTTTATTTTAATATTTTAAAAAATAATTTTAGAATGAAACTTTATAATTTAGTTGCTTTCACCAATAAAACATAATTTAACCAATAAAATGATATTCAGTTTTAGATCAGTTCATAAACTTTATCTTTTATAAAACTTCCAGAAAATGTTATGAAGTATATCATAAAAAACTATTCAATGATCAGTTAAGTTCAGGAAATACTGAGGTAAACCAAGATAAAGAGGCTTTTATACTGTAGGAATTTCCCAAACTTCTCTGATCATAGAACCTTGCCTTAAGACCTGGTTTTCTGACAGGTACCAAGTATAATCATTATGATTTTCATTTTTCACAATGAATATAAATCAACTGGAGCGCAAATAAACAAAAAAATTATTTTTATTTTCTTTAAAAAAAGGAAAAAATTTCGTAAGTTCATACCCTCTGACCCAGTAACTCCACTTCTGGCAATCTATCCTAAGGAAGTAATCCTAAAACAGAAAAAAAAATTATGCAAAGGATGCTCACTGCAGCTTTATCCACAAAAGCAAAAAATAAAAATAAATGTAAATAAAAATAATCAAAACCCAAATGTTCAAGACAAAGGAATCCATGAGATGGGATATATATAGTGCAATCCCTAAACACGATGTGCATTTTAAAAAATTGTGAGAACATGGATGTTTGTATTATGCTAAGGGCAAAATACAGGTAATTATATGATCACAGCATGACTTTTAAACCGCATAAAGACTAGAAGACAATATTTCAAAATATAAACTACATTTAGGCAATGGTTATTATAAGTGCCTTAAACTTAATTTTAACCATTATTTCTCAAATGTTATGTATCAAACACATTTGCTTTTATGTTTTATAGACTCTAAAATTTGATCTGATATAGAATCTTTTCATAATGCTCATTCTTAAATTTCGTCCTTTGCAGATATCTATATGGACATGTTTGAGGTTACATAAAATAATGCCAACACACTGCCCAAGCTCATATAAAATTCCTTCTAAAAATATCTTTAAGGTTTATGAGATATAAGAAATACAATATCCATCTTCTATCATGTCCTAAGAATAAGTCCATTATAGTATATCACAATGGTCTTCAGATAAAACAGCCTTATTTACTTTTCAAACCCTTGCCACTAGAGGTGAATCCCCCAAAGGGCCATAGTTCTCATTGCAAGTTTTGAAATGGGGTCTGAAAGTCTGAAAGGTAGTTTTAAAATAGGAGTATTTCATTTTATTTTCTCTAATCGACACTTTCTAAGAAAAAAGCTGTAGTGTGGGGGGGGGATTTTTTGATTCTAATTACAACTAGAAGTTAAATATAGAAAGAGAAGAGTTCCAATGACTGAGCTGTGAGACACTCCAATATTCTGAGAGAAAGAGTAACCAACAAAGATGACTAACAAGGAGAACTGGGAATGAATGACATCCTCAAGGCCCTTAAGAAAGCATACCCAGGAGGAGAAAGTATAAAATGACAACTGTCGATGAGATCAAGTAGGATGAAGAGAAAGAACTGACCATTGGATTCAGTAACGTGGAAGTCACCAGTAACAGGAGTTTTATTAGTTGAAATCTGATTAAAGTAGATTTAAGAGACTAGGAAGAGAGAATAGAGATGAGGGGTACGAGCAAGTTACGAATTTGCTACAAAAAAAGAACAAACTAAAGGGAGTGGTAATTGGTAGGGAAAACAGAGTCAAGAGAAAATTTTTTATTCTTTAAGATTGGAAAACTAGCAGTATATCGGTATACTGACAAGAATGATCCAGCACAAAACAAAAAGTGGATAATGTAATCGAGAAAGAGAAGAAATGGTGAAGTGATATTCGTAAGTAATTAAAAGGTGATGATGAGAATGAGTTCAAAATTGGAAGGACTAGTTTTAGTTTAAAAAATGGATACTTCATTTATAGTAAAAGATGGGAAAGAAGAATGGTATTATAGGTACTTCATATTTATTTCTTTTTACCATATTTCTCAATGTGGAAACAGTTGGAAACAGGTGGATTTTTATAAGTGGTAGAAGTCTAGAAATTCCCTACTCATTCCTTCAATTATTTTCCTTTTCTTTTTAAAGTAGGAAGCAACGTCGCCATTATCATCAGTGATCTTGGGAGAGGAGGTGCTAGAAATATGAAGAAAGGGGTTTGAAATAGTCCTCTAGGGAGAGAGGGAAGAAAATTTACTAGGTTTGTGAGATTTTGATGATCAAATATAATCAATAAATCATGATGCAATATATATTAAATGTGGCTTTTAAAAGTCAAGTGATTCTTTACAACTCGGATAAGCACAATAACAAAATTTCTATCTGAGGCAGGAAGTAGAGTTTAAAAAAAAAAGCACATTAAATATATCTGTTGTTTTCTACAAAAAATAAAATAATAAACTACAGAAAATAAAGGTCATCAAAATCTTACTGATTCATATATGTCAAAGACAAACTATGAAAACATCACAGAAAAGCATGTTAAAAATAACATGTTGAAAAACACTGACCTATGCAAATGAATATATATAGTATCCCAATGTATATAAAGGTAAATCCACTATTCATAGGTTTCCATCCAAGAATTAAAAACTTGGTTTAGTAACTGCATCTAAAGTCTAGTTCTCCTAACACTAATAAGGACATTTTTCACTTGGATGTTTATGCATAGAACAGCATGAAATTAGGGTCACTGCCTGTAATAATGCAGACCCCAAGCAAATTGCCCTTTGTGTGCCAACCAAACAAGCATCTTTTAAAGAGATAAAAACTGGTTAAATGACATATTAAGAGCAACTTACAAGGTGAAAAAAATGAAAGAACAAAGGTCAGAAAACTAATCCTAAAGAATATGTGCAAAATAGGGAGGAGACTATTGGTAAGTAGCCTATCAACAAACAGAAAGTTTATGACTGGCATTTCTAAAATAGTACTAGTACTGATCATCAGTGAACACTTCTGTTACTAGTTAGGAATAATAAAAAGTCAAATCACTATCATTGTGTAACTTTAGTGTTATATTGAGAGGAACAGAGAAGAAAGCGTCTTTAATTCAAGCCAATAAAGTTAATTGACTCATATTTACAACCATGGCATATAAATAGCTTTCAAAATAATACAGATTCTTACAGATAGACCTGATCAAAAATAGTAAATCCAAGTAGAAGAATCAGATTTAAAGCACAGCCAATATAAAGTCGGATTCTAGGAATCCCAGAATATTTGAAGAGGCTGAAAATATCTGACAGACTTACATAAAAATTTGTCCAAGTAGTATATATGTTGGATTGGAGCTCTCTGACCCATTTTGGGAATGGAAAACGGAAATGAAAATTTCATTTTGTTGGTATTCATAAACTCAAATTTAAACAAAAAACCCAGTATTTTTAGGAAGTTAGTTTTTTCTAATAATGATCTATTAAGTAAGCTAATGACCTAATTAAAAGAATAAGCATTTATCCAATTAGTAATAGGAAATCAGAATCAACTAAGTATTCTTATAAGGGGGGGGAGAACCTTTTTAAAAATAGTTTATAAAGCCCCACGTTAAAAAACAATTGATCTAAAACTTGAAACTGTCCATGCAGCAGAAGTTAATAAAATATTAACCCCCAAAATGCACACTTCCTTCTTTTAGATTTTTATTTATTTATTTGAGAGAGAAAGTGTGTGCAAGTGCGCATGAGCAGGGTGAGGGGCAAATACTGGCTTCTTTTCCAAAACCAGAATCACTACAATGCTCAAAGATTATTACTATAAAACAAATATTTACTGAACACTCAATATGTTTTAGGTACATTTTAATTTTCTAGAGGATAATGTTTAGAAAAGTTTCTTTACAAGTTAATCAATGACTTTTAACCTGACCAGAACCCATGGTAAAATCAGATTTTACATTATAAATAACTCTGGATGTATGTATTTAAACAAACCTAAAACAACGGTTTAGAGAGAGGGAATTATGAAATATTTCAGATACCTAAAGTCTCTATAAATCACCACCTTAACTAAACATGCCCATTCTCATTATTTGTAGTAATTGTGTTCTATAAAGTTATCACAAATACTGAACCACTGCCCCTACGGGGAACACAGGGTTAACTTCCTGCAAGCTTTGGTCACAACATTTTGGCCAATTGATCAATATAGAATCTTTTCAAGTGTATATTTCTATTTAAAGACATGTACTTAATATATATTGTTGATTCATTAACACTGAACTCACAGCCAACAGCACCATAAACCCATGCCTGAACAAAGCTTATCTAACACCTATATGCTCTCCATAAGGCACATTTCGACACTAGACAGCACCTCGCCACTATGCTTGGGGGCCATTTTCAACAGCCAAATATTTCACTAAATTGACCACGAAAAGGACACTTGTTTACAGTATGAGAGCTGAAACAAGAAGGCAGAGTGTCACTTTGTTTGACCTCAGATGGGAATGTGCATGCCAAGTGATTTTCTGCCACTCTGTGCATCCTCATGTCCACAAATGACTGTGAAAGCATCGTGAATATTGATTTTTGGTGTCACAAATAAACTGTAGTGAGTAGGCAAATTCGCAAATTCAGAATCTACAAATAATGAGGGTGGATGGTACCTACTTTATCTAAGTCCTCTAGACAGGGCACTACTTGCAATGCAAGATTCACACAGTATTTTGAGATATCAACAAAGAAGCCACAGCATTACCTATTGGCTGCTTCTGGAAATATAACAAAGGATAAATGATCAAAGAAATTGGAAGCTCTAACAGACATTCATCACTAACTTCTTCAAATAAATCAGAAGTTTAGATAGCTCATATTAAATAAAGTTATACTTTGTATAAAGTAACTGCTAGAAAGAAAAAGGGTGAGAAGGGCATCATTTTTCCCTTTGTAAGTGGGCAGAACAGGGTTCTTCTGGCAGTGTTTTTCATTACAGTGACAGTTCTGAACCTAAGGATGCCTAAAAGAAGAGATTCCTACAGTCACCTCCATCCTAGGATGAAGAAGTATTATAATAATTTTGCTCTTCAAAAAAATTCAGAAATAAGGTTACTGTGATAGAAGAGAATTACTCCAGGACTTTACCCAAGTCCTAGAAAATACTGGGTAACGTTTAGCCATTATACCTTGTTGATTTAGTGACACCTCAGACCGAATTCCAGTGCTTTTTAAAAACTAGTTTCTCAGAAACTTATAACTAGTTTCTCATGAACCTTGCTTTTCAAAAGATCTTTGATTACTTAAAACCACTTGAACTTATTTTAGGATGCTTAAAGGAATCAATGTGGGCAAGTACACATGTTAAACAAATTGAGCTCTGAAACCCTGTCTCAGAGTGAACTAGAGCTGTTTCCACAGCAAACACTAACCTTGAAATTACCTTGAAATCTAAGTAACAGGGGAACACTAGTTACACTAATAAAACAAGGGGTGACTTAAGCAAACGGCCAAAGCCTCCAAATGACTGTGCAATTTTTAGACATTTTTAGCATTACATGGCAGGGTACAATTCATTGGACATGAGCAACAAAGTCATTTAAGAAGCTTTAAGATGTAGATGGCAGGAAAATAAACCAAATTGTACTGATCACTGGGAAGGATAACTCAAAGCTTATAGCACCTTCTGCAAGCAGCTTAGGATTTTCCCTGACTCCTAAAGGAAGCTCCCTGATCATCAGGAGCCCTCTTGTGGCCCCACCACTTACTAACATTCCAAGTTCATATGATGAACTTTCTACACTCCAAGTTATTTATTTATTAATTACTATGGCCAAACTGATTAACAGTATCTAGAATATACGATAAAGTAAGTCACATCATATCATTCGGTGACTCAAAATCCACCAAGGGCTTCCCATTTCACTCAGAATAAAAGTTCACTCAGAATAAAAGAATTTTTATGGTTGCCTGTTGGTCTCTGTATAATAATCTACATATACCCCCACCACTCTGAGTTTATATTCTATTCTCTCTTTTTCACTTTGCTTCACTCTTTCTAATGCTGTTCCTTCTTGAAGAAGAAAATATGCTGCTATCTCGGAGCCTTTGCGCTGGCCATTCCCTCTGCCTGAATGCTCTCCTCATATATCCACATGGTTCTTCCCATTACTTTCTTCAGGACTCAGTTCAAATGTTCCCTAAGCAATGACACTTTCCCTAATCATCTTATTTAAAATAATAACTCCCTTGCATCACATTCCCTTTCACCCTTGCCCTGTTTTACTATTCTCCATAGCAATGTATAAAAGCACTAGACTAGTGTCTGCAATACAGTAAATGCCTATCTATCTGTCCACCCATTTGTTATCTGTGTTATCTTCCCACTAGAATTTAAGCTCCCTAACAAAAAAGACTTCCATTTTTCACCACGGTTATCCTCAGCACCTACCCAAAGCCAAAAATGTTCAGCTTATTCCTCAAAACATCTTTTTAGTGAGTAAATATTTATTAAATCTTTTAAAGACAATTATGCACTTTCTTTACCAAAGAACTTCAAGCCACATCACAAACACAGTATCGATAACCTTAAACACATTTTTAAACTGAACATGTTCTGTGTAGTATTTTTAAAACGGAGTAGAAATCTAGCCTTAACACTTATTTATCATTTTTTTCCTTTTATCAAATTTCTTGTTATTTTAACAAAAGCTATAAAAAAACAAATATGTGACTAAAAAGATTGATACTTCAAAAGCACATTATTGAGTAATTCTACTTCCCCATCGCTTATACTGTGGTTAACTGGGAAACCACAGATGTAACTTAAGGTGAAAATCTTCCAAGGACTACAAAATTGACTGAATAGGTCCTTAATAATGGAGTTTACAAAAGCAACACAAAATGAACAATATGGGGAGCATGATGCAAGTATTCATGTAAGCAGCAAATATTCATTAAGGTTTATGGTTTTGAACATTTTAAATCCACATGGTTCATCAATCATATATATCTTTACTAGAAATGATATTGAACACTGTTTCTCAGTTCACATGACAATACCTATTTTTTTTTTATGTTTTTTAACTGATTCCTCATTCCTATTTAACTCTACTACCTCGGCAATCTGTGTTTACTCCATTAAAACTAAATTTTAAACTAGCTGCTAGGGGTACCCTAGCTGCTAGGGGCACCTGGGTGGCTCAGTTGGTTAAGCGCCTGCCTTTGGCTCAAGTCATTATCCCAGGGTTCTGGAATGGAGCCCCATGTCAGGCTCCCTGCTCAGCAGGGAGTCTGCTTCTGCTTTTCCTTCTCCCTCTGCCCTCCCCAACTTGTGCTCACTCTCTCTCAAATAAATAAATAAGTCTGAAAAAAACAAAACAAAACACCCAAAACTGGTTGTTAAATCTCCTGGATCTTTTACCATTTCTATAGCTTTTTACTTTATTGAACAAGCACTCCCTCTTCTTTGCAACTCTCTTGTCCCTCAATTTCCCTTGGTATCATCCTTTTCTTGGTATCACTTCTCAGGCAGCACTGTTGTTCTCTGTTGCTAGCTCCTTCCTTCTCTGCAGCTTCTTTGAAACCTAGGGTTTTAACTATCACATAGAAGCTAATGACAACCAATTCTATTATCTCCAGCCAAACTCCTCTATTGAGCCTACTAGTTTTACCAAATTGTCTCACAATCACCCCAAATCCATAATCCAAACTCCTGTTTACACACACACACACACACACACACACACACACACACACACACACACACACACACACACACACACACAGCCTTGAGGCCCAAATTAGATACTCCTGATATTTTCTCTATCTCAGTGAATGGAACCATATTCTAGCCAACTGTGTATTTAAGAAACCTGGTGGCTCTTCCTCTTCCTTCTACTATCACTTCCCTCAACAATTTAGTCCTAAAGCCATCTGGTGGAGCCAAGCAAGTAAGGTATATGCGTGAGAGGCAGGGTGGCAGTACACCAGGGGGGATCAATTTAAGCAGAGTGAGGAGGGCCCCCTTGTATGTGGGGGAGAGTAGGAGAAAAGAAAGTGGACCAACACTGGTGTCAAAGCCTGAATAAGAAGGGTTAGGAGTGATCCAATAGTGGAAAACGCCAGCAGGTCAAAGGCAGAGCAGAAACGAGAACATCTGTTTGGGTGAGGGTATCAAACGTGAGCAGGGTAAGAAAGGTGTCCACGTGGCAGGATGGTGTCAAAGCCCAAATATGTTAAGGAGGGTATAGTGGCCACAATGGGGCCCTGCTCAGATACCCCTTCAATAGAACTTGCTCCCTCATCTTGGAATCCACTGAAACATTTACACCTGGCATAATGCCTCTATGCTTCTCCCAGCAAATGACAGAGCATGGTGGGAATGCTCCAACAGCCAATTCTGATAGGGGGCTACCTACCCATCATATCTTGTCTTGATATCTATTTCTCTGGGGACCTGCATTAACACAGAAGGCATCTATATACTGGTGTCAAGAACTCTTGAGACAAAATTAAAAAGTGTGGAAGACACTATAAAATGGCTAACTTCATTAAACAAAGGTCATTTCACTCCAGAATGTTGAAGAACATTTTCTACTACATAAAGAAATCCACTAGCTCAGCAGAGGAAAATTCTCAACAGGGTATTTGAGCTAAAAGGGGTCCTTTTACAACAGAAGGCTAGATTTTGTGGAATACTTTGAAGATGAAGAACAGCTGCAGAAACTAGCCAATGTAGCACTTACTCCTCAGTCTCTGTAAGACATGAAGAAAAGCTTTGACTTCAGGGGACAAGATTCTTGGATTTAAAGGGAAAATGCGCTTTTGGAAAACATCACATTACAAAAAGGAGATTGTGAAATGTTTCCACTGCTGCTTGGGCTTAACTAAAGGGTATCATCAATTTTCAAGCCTTATTGGAAACAACCTGAGAAGCTACAGAACAAAAGTGAGCTGATTTTCTTCCCTTTCAACACAAATGATCACTGGGCAGAACTCTTTTTCTGAATCTTCTGATTATGAGAATTTGCCTTGAGAAAAAGGAAGAGCTGCAGTCTTACACAAGATGAGTTTTACTGATCTGCCCCAGACAAGTTCTGGGTTTCTGTGGAGAAAAGAATATCCTGTTATTCATAAGAAACCGGTGAACATTATGCTTCAGTTTTCAACTTCTCACACAAACAATCTTTTTCTTACTCAATGAACATCAAGAGTAAGCTAAGAAACAGTCTCATTTCAGATGAAAAGGAAATCTGTATGTGCCAGCTTATCTCCTGTTTGACCCTGAACTGGTATTTGTGGAGCATAAAACAAGCACACGAAGTAAATATAATTATTACATTAAAGAGGTAAATTCACAGTAAAGAAGTCAAAATAATTTTTTAGATTCAAAAATCACACTTTTATGCACAGATGAGCCTAGTGAAGGAAGTACTTTTTTAGCTGGTAGGCCTACATTTGAGCATGATCATATCAATGAGTAAGGAAATGTTTTCTCTATGTCTTCTATAAAAGAGTGTCTAGGCAATATTTTTATTCATGTTGCTTTGGTTTATGTTTTAGTAGCTTTACTATTCAATACTGTCAAAAAATTTTCATGCTGTAAATAATATTAAAATCAATTTATAATCTTTATTTAAATTAAATCTGCTGAGCCTACACTAAGAAAAATTAAGTCCCATTTTGGTTTAAGCTAGTTATATGAAATTTATTACATTTCTTAATGAGTGCAAAATTTATGCAAAGATAAATGAGACTTATCCCAAGGAAAGTAAGCTAAGCTTAATTACTAGGGGGTATTTTTCCCTAAGAAGAGTTGGTTAAAATGTCATTTTTAGCTGTAAATATGAAGGGAAAACTACTCCTACACATACCCTACACATACCATATCTAATTTGGATCTCATATAGAAGTTTATGATAAGGCCTACTTGAATAAGGTAAAAAAGATAAAGTAGTAAAAGAAAAAAATTAGAATCTCCTCTAACACTAACTGTGTTAGCACATGTCTGCTTATCTTGTATTTGACCCTGAATTGATATTTGTGGAGCGTAAAAGAAGCACACGAAGTAAATACATTAAAGAGGTAAATTCACAGTAAAAAAATAAAATAATTTTGAGAATACTTTGTGGGAAGAAGGAACCACACAAAAAGAGGGGACTAATGAATTTGCCAATATAAACAGATCCACAGAAAAAGAACATTCTCTACTCAAAAGAGCACTGACAATTACCAATAAATTATTACATCTACAACTTACTGATCAAGCTGATGTACTGTGAGCTGGAGATATAATCATCTTTATGCGATTCCCAGGATAAGATTATTTTGTTTCCCCAATGTAAAAAGATTGAGAAAGGCTGAAGTGAACATCAGTAATGGGACAAACTGATACTATGTTTACCTAATAAGAAGTAATGAGAATAATACACCATCACTTCTTTGAAATTCTTGCCCATGATGCATAACCTGAATCACACTAATGAGGAAACACTAGACAAACCAAATTAAGGGTCCTTGTTCAAAATGACTGTCCTATAATCTTCAAAAGTGTTAAAGGAATGAAAATAAAGATCAAGGCATTGTTCCAGATACAGGATAACTAAATGTAGTCCATGACCTTGAATGGAATCTTTTTATTATATGAGATAATTATCTGAACTAGTGAAACTCAAATGGAGTCTGAGGAATAGAAAATCCAATATATTGATGTCAATATCTTGATTTTAATGATTATACTGTGGTTATGTTGGAGAAGGTCTTTGTTTATAAGAAATGCATACTCAAGAGTTTAGGGGTAATGGTGCATCCTGTTAGCAACTTATCAAATGGTTCCGGGGCTAAGTTCTTAATAACTGTAGTTGGGGCGATTTTGAAAGTTAAATAAAGGTGGAAGGGGGGAAATCTGGACATCAATCTGGTTCCCATGATCTGTTACAAACTACCTTTGCCTTGTCCTGCCACTTTTGTCACCCACTCACATCATCACTAAGTCCTAAGTGTACCCCTTCAGTAGATCTACAACGGTGGAAACCATTGTAGTGCTGTTTAATAAGTACTGTTTAATAAGCAGATACTATCTGCCTCTTGCCCAAACTATATGAATAGCATCCCTAGTAATCTTCCCATCTTTTGTGTGTCATGCCTCTCACCTACCCTCTGCGCTGCTGCCAGAACATGAAATGTCATCACCTCAGTGGCAGTTTCCAAACTTTTTACATGCTGAAGCCTTTGTTCAAACGAAGGCAAGATATTAAACAGGTAAAGAAAGAACTTGGGAGGGACAACTGGAGAAGGGGAGAGAATAGTGTTCACAGAAAGAATGAGCAGCCACTGAGTGACTCTGAAAACTTCTGAAACTACTATTCTATAAAATAAAATCAAACTCCTAAGCCCAGTACACAAGATGTTCCTAATCTGGTCTTGCCTCCATCCATCTTCAATACAAACTGGTCTGTCTTAAATTGTGCATTACCCAACAATACCGATCTACTTCTATTCTCCTTATGCACTATATGTTCTATGTCTGTATCTTTGTAAAGATGTCTTCCTTCTCTCTGACACATTTCTTTGCCCAACCTTTACTAACCCTATCTGGCAATGTAAGTCACCTTCCTTCATTCTTCTATTCTTCTGTGTCACAGAACTTGCTGAAATTGGCAAGCATGGGCCTTGAATACAAGGACCTCCCCCTTCCACTCGTAAAAAAAAAATAGTGGTAGAACATTCAGGAAAAAGTTGGGAACACAGACTTATAATAAAAGAAAGCCGTTAACTATCAGGTTGATAAAGGGGTAAGCTTGAGCAAAGAGGACTGACATACTGTGAGTTGTCTTTTTTAATCTATTATAGAAAGTAGAAGCCTAGAAAAGTGAACATGTTTGCTATTTCATGTGTCTCACATTCCAATTCCATGAAGAAAACAGGAATTACGTTTGCTTTTTTTTTCTTTTGATGTTAACTGACACCACGTATCAAGTATATATTACAATGCTAAGCTTTAAAATGCAGGGATACACCAATGATCATACATGATCATACACAGACAATATATACAGACTTTTTTCACATTTTGGAAGTGATACTCAACTGTACATATAATTTTATTACAGTCCATATAATCTATTACTTCCTATAATTTCTAAAACTGTTAACCAACAACCAACAAATACAAACAAAATCCACAGGGTAATTTTTCCATTTCCTAGAAATATATTCAATAGCTTCTCATACATTGTAAAATAAAAAGCATGGGGGATTTTAAAATATGAAAATGTAAGTGTTCATCTTACATTGGTATCAGATACTTCTATTTGTGGTAGTTCAAGACTGAAGTCTACTTCTGAAAAACACACCCTGTCACTGAACAAACAGATCCCTCCTACAGGGTTTTTAGGTAGAGAGGTGTTGACATCATGACTGGGAGCAGGAGGGGTGTCAGGTTTGCATATAAATGCTGAAATCTGTGTGATAAAAGTCAACAATCACAGAAGTCATTCATGTATTAACTAGTCATTCATCATTCAAATATTAAATGAAAAAATGGGTGAGACACAGTTGACTAAAAAAGATATAAAAGGACTGATAAACATATAAAAAGGTACTCTGTAAAACTAGCCATCAAGGAAATGCAAATTAAAACCACCATGCAATACAACTTCTCATCCATAAGAATTGCTAAATTAAAAAAGACCAACTACCACCAAACATTGGTAAAAATAGGAAACTAAAACTCTTCAGACATGGCTAGTGGGATTGTAAAATGTTACTACCACTGTAGAAAACCATTTGTCAGTGTCTTATAAAAACACACACCCTGCGAGCTAGCACATATGCTCCTATGTACTCCTACCCAACAGAAATGTCCACAAATAGGCTGGTGCAAGAATGCTTATAACAGCTTTATTCAGAATAGCCAAAACTGAACCCAACTCTGATATTTATCAACATAAAAATGGATAAATTGAGATATATTCATACAATGGAATGGGTACACAAAAATGAGAATGCACTTCTGATACATGAACCAAAATGGATATGAGTGAGGAAGCTAGGAAAGAAAAAAAAGCAACATCATATGATTCCATTTATATGATGTTTAAGAACACAAAAAACTAATCTATAGTAATAGTGATCAGAACTGTTGTTGCCTAAGTTTGGACTGAATGGAATGGAGCACAAGGGAAATTTGGGGAGTGACAAAAATCATTCTGTATCTTGACTGAGGTGTTGGTTACATAGGTATATGTACTGTCAAAACTCATCTATAGACTGCTCTTAATATAAAGCACTTCGATTAAAAATGTATATATTAATTGAGGACAAGGTCAAGATTTCTTTGCCTTCTTTGACCCTCCCATTATGAGCCTGTTAAATGCTGAAAAAGGCTTTGGACTTCTTTGCTCTGGGCCCATTAGTTGGGTCTTCTCTACACTAATACCAGATATGATCACATCAGAGAGTGAGGAGAAAAGCCCAGAATACTGATTTTTCCACTTCAACAGGAAAGGTGGCAGTTTTCCCAGTGTCCACAACACCTGGCATTGAGGAATCAGCAATCATTCACTGTGAAGCTAGATTCTATAGCAGGTAGAGAAAACTTTGCATGAAGAATGTGAAAGAGCTAAAATCACAATTGTGCTAGAAGGAAAACCAATCTTGAAGCCACCACCCTAAGGAGCTGATGACCACAGAACAAAGAAAAACAAGAATCTGCTAAATTTCAGAACTAACTCAACATCTTTAAGGAAAACAACACTACCACAATGAGCAAACACTGACTCAACTCCTTTGAGCTGTGGCCTCTATTCTCCCTCACTATCATTTTACAATAAGGTTTTGAACTTCAGAAAAAGCACACCAGTATAATATAGAAAATTTACTGTCTATAGAAAACTAATGAGTCTGTTTTTTTTAATAGAGTTCCCATCTCAGCATAGTTTTAGCATGGCGACTAATGTGGACCACAAAGGGGAAAAAATGTTTTCTTGTTATCTGCTTTTTAAATTTAGGAATTGTATTTTCATTTGCTACTGCTTGATGCCCCTTTGCCTGGGTTTTTGGGGGGTTTTAGCAGGCATGTCAGAACTCAGGTAACTGCTGCCTGGATTTCTCTTCTTGCTGCTCACTGAGGAAAAACAATTACCTCATTTAGATGAACAACACATCAGAGAATCACTATTCACGGACAGACTCTATGAATCATCATTCCATCTTCCTCTTCCAATTCTTGTCAGGAAGGTTGAGTAGGCATATTGGGGGAAAACACTGCCTGACCACGCTGAACACAGCATGGTTTTAGAAAATGTGTATTTGAATTGGAAAACAGAAATATTTAAACTCTAACATGAGCTAGGTACTGGTGATAAAATGCTGATCAAAGACATAAGCTCTGAATCAAAAAAAAAAGTGTAATGGCTATAAAAATAGTTTTTAAAAAATTATGGAAAAATCTACCCGAGGTAGACGTTTGTAAGACAGACGAACAAGAAAAACTTCTAAAAGTTATGTAATTATAGTGAAACTAAATAAAATAAACTTCATTCTAGCCTGACTCCATCACTGCCCACCACTGTCCTTATCTGGCAGTACTACGGTGACTGAAAAAGCAAAAAAAGTAAAAACCATCACACCAGGAAGAAAATAAAAAATCCAAAACATCTAAACATTAACTCTAATAACAAGAAACATTTATAATCCACTTAAAATTATTCTTTTTTCCTTCCTTTTTAGTAAAGACTGAGAGCTATTATATTCTAAATGGTAAGAAGTATCATTATTTTCTTACAAAGATGTTCTCTATTTATGTAGAAATAAAGCAATACTGTCATAATGATTAAATTAGTAAACTAGATTCCTTATGTAATGATCTGTAACTTTCAGACAAGAAATTTTTAAAATTTTTCAGGTTATAGAACAGTATCTCTGGACAAACCTAACAAGGCAGTGGTTGTAAAACACTCTCAAACTTCCAAACACCCTCAATCTCAGTACAATGCTGTGTTGTACACTCAATCTAAAACTAAGAGGAAGCATTGTGGGTTGGTCACAACTCAAATTCCTTATCACAATGAGGACTGCCTAAGGATTTTATCACTAAACTCAGCCATTCAAATAATTAGGAAGACAGTAACAGTGGTCACTGCTCTCCAAAACTAGTGATTTTCAGATTTGTTAGGAAGAATATTTCTTAGAACTTCAAGTTTCTTTTTTTTTTTTAAGATTTTATTTATTTATTTGACAGAGAGGGACACAGCGAGAGAGGGAACACAAGCAGGGGGAGTGGGAGAGGGAGAAGCAGCTTCCCGCTGAGCAGGGAGCCCAATGCGGTGCTCGATCCCAGGACCCAGGGATCATGACCTGAGCCGAGCCGGAGGCAGACGCTTAAGGACTGAGCCACCCAGGCACCCTGAACTTCAAGTTTCTAATAGGATTCCTTTACTCTGATGTTATTCTTCCCACCTAGAAAAAATCAGATCGCTAACCAAAAGAATAAAAATAAATGAAAGCCATAAAAATATGCCTTTTTTCTACTGCAGCAATACACCTACTCCAAATAGAGAAACAGAAATATTAGGAAGAAATCTTATAAGTTAAGAAGTCTGTACTATATTCAGATTAGTAAAGATGCTTTCAGTGTATTCATGTAATCAGCAAACATTCACAGACAGCCCACTATGAATTAACACTATGTTAGGTACAGCTTATTCATCTAGTCTAGAACACGGAGATCATAATTCTCATTTTACAAAATAGGAAACAAGCTCAGACTAAGGTCACTTGCCCAAAGATTTACAGTTAGCAAGATTTAGCAAACATGTTTAAAACTGTGAACCAATGCCTGAACAAGGCTTATGTTCATTCCCAGTCTCCCAACAAGGCATAATTAAGGATCTTACAGCAGCAAGAGAAACAAAAGGCACAAGTGACAGTAACAGGACACCATTACAACTATCTCTTTGATATAAAGGCACCTTAAGATAGAGACCACTCTTCTTCCTCAAACCCCTAAATACCACCTGCCTTCCAATCAGGTCCATGGACCATGGTCTAGGCCCTGTCAAAAAAACAAAACAAAACAAAACAAAAAAGGCTTTTAGGCTGCCCCCAGCAAAGTAAAAGAAATCATATGAGATTTTTCCTAGGCCCCCTTTAGGAAAAAAGGGGCACCCCATATCTCCCACACCCCAAAACTCATGCCCATACTCTAATTGCTTTTGCCCACTAGTTACAAAGTACTCTTAAAGCTATATTTGAGTCTTTAAATGTAGCTCTATAGTTACATACGATTACAAGTATTTTGACAGTTTAAATTTAAGATTTTAAGCATAACAATGAAATCAAATTCTAGACTATAACCCAAAGTCGCTATCCAACTTTGTAATCTCATTTCCTTATCAATTCTCAACAACTGCAAAATAAGTATTACCTATTATTGAATCTTGCTTTGTGCCAGGCCTTGCTAAATGTTTTACATATGAAACCCGATTTCATTGTCAAAACAAACTTATGATGTAGATTCTACTTTAAAGATGAAGAAATGAGGTTCAGAATCACATTCCCAGGGCAATGGAAATCACACAGTCCTGTGATCAAAGATATTCCTGGCTCCAGCAGTTTTTCATTTGAGGTAAGTAGAAGGAATAATACTAGTATCAACGAAGAACATTACAAAATAGATCATTTCAGCACAATGTCAAAGCCAACTTAACAGTGAAACAGCTGCATTAATTTGAATAAAATCCAGTGGGTTAATGTAACAGCCCAGGTTCAGTAGTTAGACTACACAAATTCTAAATCTACCACTACCTAGCTATGTGACCTTGAGCAAATTTACCTAATGTCTTTAAATCTCAGTTACCTCATCTGCAAAAGGGAATTTTAAATGGTACCTCTATTTTACAGGATTATGTAAGGATTACAGAGATAATGCATGTTAAATGTTTAAAGATGTGTCTGACATCTTTAAGTGAGTACTTAATATGTTATTCTTATGAGCTATTAAACAACTTTATCATTTTTAAGAAGGCTTAAATAGGCTAACTTCATCATGAATTAAGTATAACAGAAGAAAGGAGATCAGCAATCATTAAAGATACTCAAATTCAAATCTTTACAATTTGAGTTAGAGTACTCACAGGTTAAACTATCTTCCAAACCAAAACATACCAAAGTTTGGTTACATGGGGAAGGATGCATTTCCACCTCTTTTTCAGTGCCAACAAAACCATTCTCTAACCTCTCAAAGGACGGGAACAGGGTCAGTAGTATTTAAAGTGTGGCAGGCGAGGCGGACCCCTGAGAGCTGCTGAGACTTTCCAGATCTTTGAAGTCAAATCTACTTTCACAATACCAAGAGGTTATTGGCTTTTGTACTCATTCTCTTCCAAATGTATGTAACTTCTGACCATAACTTGTGATGATGACATTATTTTAATGGCTGATACAACTATGTTTATGCTTTTAAAATTTCTCAGTTTTAATTTCTTTTTTTTAAAATACTGTTGGTTTTTTTTTTAAGATTTTATTTATTTGAGAGAGAGGAGGGAGAGAGAAAGTGCACACAAGCAAGGGAAGGGGCAGAAGGAGAGGGAGAAGTAGACACCCCTTTGAGCAGGGAGCCCGACGCAAGGCTTGATCCCAGAACTCTGAGATCATGACCTGAGCAGAAGGCAGACACTTAATCGACCGAGCCACCCAGGCACCCCTCAGTTTTAATTTCTAATGCAATAAATATTAATAAATAGAATTTATATAACAAAAACTATTTGGGGTCCTCAATAATTTTCAAGAGTGTAAAGGGGTTCTAAGACCAAAATCTGAAAACTGCTGCTCTAGGTGGTCAGAAAAGTTATGAGCCATGCAAAGACGAATAGATTCAACCAGAAAGCTTTAGAGGTATTCTTTTCTAATCCCCTTATTTTAGAGCTTCAGAAACTGATTCTAGAAATTTAGGTACCCTGCCCAACATCACAACAGCTAAGGAAGGGAAGAGCTGAATTAGAAGCGAGATATTAAGACTCCTGGATTCTCTTTAATAGGTCATAAACATGGCATATGAAAAATGTGCCACAAAGGGTACTGTAAATATTAATTAACACAGATCAAGTGCTTATATTAGCATCTGACACCCAGCAGGTGTTCAATAAATAGTAGTAATACTGATGACAGAGGACCAAACCTCTGCTTAAATACCTTTAGAGACTGGCAGCCTCCACCACGTGGACAACATGTTGTACTTTTTGACCATTTTAAATTTACTTCTTCCCTTACTGAAGCTGAAATTCTCCCTCCTTGAATTTCTACCCGGTATGGCCTCTCTGGTTGCTACACAAATGAAATTTAATCCTAATGCCATGTAGCTTATTTTTTCAAGCATAACCACCCCGATTTCATTAAATCATTCCTGATATGGCATGACTTGAACTCCCTCACCAACCTAAGAGCTCCAACTGACTACTCCTCTCAAAGTATAACACTCAAAACTGAACAGTGTTCCACATGTGGTCTCAGCACAATTTAGGTCTCTGGTTTTCCTTCCTCTGGATACTGTTGGTCTATTAATGTAAATGGTCTTTCTAATTTTACAGAGCTCCCTGTTCTATTGTATACAGTGTTAAAAAAAAAAACAAAAAAAAAAAACAGGCAGCTTGCTTTCTGAGATGTCTTGGCTCTATTCTCCCCAACATTCATTTGGCACTTCTCTTTTCTTTGTCCCTATTCCATGCAATTTTGATTCCATTCCCACAGTTTCTCCTTTAGGGTGAGGAGGCCCTACTTTGAAACACAGCCCTGACAGCCTGGTAGGTCAGTTCTGAGAGTTCACAGGGGTTAAACTACCCTTGCCCTTATCGTCCTCACTGAGAGCCCACGGCACTCACCATTCGTTCATTGTTGGAGTAGGCAAAAGACCTACTAGTTTCATCTGTTAACTGGCCAGCTGGCTTTTCCAGTTAAACTATCTGAGGGGGTCTCCCATTGCCAAGTCTGATCCCCGTTGTTTCCCTTTTGCTTTTTCCTACTAATATACTGATTGATATATTCAGGTCTTGTAGCTATTGATGTTTTGCCCTTACCCAGTTGTATTTTAGGGTTCAGGAAATACAATGTCATGGGTAAATGTTGCCCACAGGTTCTTTGTTTTGTCTGGTACTTTGTTTACCTACTTATACATAAATTCAGAAAGACATAAAAATTGGATTGCTGTCTTCTTCCCAGATTTTTCTGTTTTAAATTAACTTAAAGTTTTAAGCTAACGTTTTAAGCAGCTATCTCATAAAACAGGAAGTAATATTTAAAAGTTTTGAATAATATAACAATGTTACTATTACACAGAGATAATTTTTGATAAAGGAAACCAGAGTTCTTTATGCATACAAAGATACTTTTTAAACTTTTTGAATGTCAAATGCTGAAAATCCAAGTCTACTGTTAACAGCAAGTTTAACAATATAAAGGGAAGTGCTTTCCAAAGAGGAAATTTCTGTTAATTATGCAGGTATTATCATTATTTGGCCCTGGTAACCCAGCATGAAGGTTAGATCCTTTCCTCTGCTATGAAAAGGAGTAATTACTTAAAGGGACTGCCAGTGGTCCAGAATGTGAAATTAAAAGCAAACAGAGATCATCCTGGGAATAATATATTACTATCACAATTTTTTTTTTCCTGAAAAGGTTTTTGCTTTTCCCTCTTTCTTGAAAGACTGCTTCACTGGGTATGGATATATGACTGACAGTTTTCTTTCAGCAAACGGAAGATATTATTCCACTGTCTTTTGGCTGCCACTGCTGCTATCAAAATTCAGCCAAATGCCAAACTGCTGTTCCTTTTTTTAGGAAACTCTCTTTTCTCTGTACTTGTTTTTAAAATATTTTCTTTAACCTGACTGTTCTATGTGTTCTACGCTATGATGCGTCTAGATGTGAATTCATTTTAATTTCTCCTGTTTGAGATTCATTAAGTTCCCTGGATGAGCTTCAATGGTTCTAGAAAATTCATAGCCATTATCTCTTGAAATATTTATTCTCCATTCTTTTTATCATCTCTTTTTGAAACTCCAATTAAATGTGCTAGACTTTTACATTCTGTTTTCCACATCTCAACCTTTCTTTTTTTTTTTTTATTCATCTACTTGCCTCTCAAGCTGCATTCTTCCTTGGAACTTTATCTGTAGAATTCGCTGAGCCTCAGGTTAAATTTACATTGCTCCAGAGAAAACTCAGGTTTTTTCAGCTAGTTGAAACACCACCACCTCTGATTACCACTTGAAGTTCACTGCTTGAGGATTTCAGAGCTACATAGAGCTCTATGTGACAGCTACTTATGGTTACATATTCAGGAGGAGGGGGGAGGATTCTGCCTCTCCTTTACCCAAAACTAAAACTGAGACTGAAAGGTCTCTCACTGTACATTTTTGTGTGGTAGGTTTATTTTCTGTTCATCCTAATAGAACCTTTTGGGCTCCCACTTTATATGTGGGTCTCATATTAGATACCCATCTTATGTGGTCTTCTAATTTGCCTCTTTGTCTCCAGCACTTGAGGCAGCCCTTAAATTAGAAGCCCAAGGTCTCTACCTTTTGAAAAACACCCAGGGCAAAAACTGGCTTTAGCCCATTCTTAGCTCGCAGGGTCTCTTGTTTTAGCCACTGTGGATTTCTTTCTTGTCACGTAAGCACTATAGTTGAATCAGTAAATTTACACACCTATCTGTATCTTTATTTTATCTGGCGTTTTGGTTGCTTCATTTGAGACAGTTTTCACAGTACATATTTGGTATTCCACATTACTGCCAGGAACAAAAGTCATAATTAATTCCTTGCAGGGAGACCTTGGATGATTTTACAAAGAATATAATATTTAAAGTGAGTACTAAAGTACTATTAGGTGGCACTCTAAAAGTAGCTAATTAAAGAAATAAAGACATGTGAGATGTTTGGTTTTGCTGGGCTTAAAACTGAATTGTAGGGTACAAAATTACTAGAAATGAAAGTGATGGACTAGAAGATGAGGCTCAAGACACACAGGATCCAACTCTTGAGAATCTCTGTATGCCATGATAAGGAAGATGAATGTGAGACTGGCAGTCACCAAAGGGCTATAAGCAGAGAGCTGATACTGTCATATCTATGCATCAAAAAGATTATTCTCACAGAAATGAAAGAGAGCAATTGGAAGAGACAAAGCAGAGCCTTGCTATTCAAAATCTGGTCTTCCACCAGCAGTGTACTGTCATCACCTGCGAGCTTGTTAGAAATACAAAATCTCATGCACCACTCCAGATCTACCTAATTAGAATCTACATTTTTAACAAGAACCCTAGCGATACATCTGGAAAGTCAACTGATGTCAAAACAATGATCTGCAAAGCCAGTGAACATTAGCTCTATTTTAAATTTCAAGAAAAAAGTCTTAATTATTCTGAAGTACATGACATTCATTTGATGTTCAATGTTGCTTTATTTGCCTAATAACAAGCTAGTAATATCACAGATCCTTAATAGGTTTAAATTTGTTAGGTTTACATTTGAGGTTTTGACACTACAGACTTATGATATGTAGTGATTAGTTATTTAGTTGTGACATAAATTTGAACCCATTAACATGTTGCTGTCTAAGAACAAAACATTTAGTGAACAGCAGTAGACTATTCAGAATCAAAGTAGCTTTTTATTTTTCCGTTCATTGTTACATACGTGGTAATTCTCTAAGAGGATTTAAAAAAAAAAAGTAGAGGGGCTGGGGAGAACCCTTCTGTTTAGTGACAGAAATAAAAAGGTCTAAGAATCTGATGCTTTTAATTAAAAATTTTCACAAGAAATGGAGAGAGTTCTAAGCTATAAAGCTATTCTGCATTTTGGATGTTTAACATCTCTAGCTACATTCCTATTTAATGTCAAGTACATATTATATTTGAACCACTTTATTAAATTTAATAAGTATTATACTAGTTAAAATTTTAGAAGAGTGCTTTTTTAAAAAAGTCTTATTCTCAAAGTAAGTTGCATCAAAATCACTGGGTTGCAGGGGGGCCTTAAATGAAGACACTTGAGACCTCGTCTAGATCCACTGAATCCCAATCTGCATTTTTAATAAGCAGCTTCCAACTACTTCTGTGAGCATACAAGTTGTTTTTTTCCTTCATTTATTGACCTTTTATTTGAATAGAAGACTTATACTAAAAAGTGCCAGCACCAGATCAAAAAATAGAACACTCTGATAACCCTTGAAACCCTCTAGTGACTCTAGAAACTAGCCCTCTATTCTAGAAATTAGAATATACAATGGGGAAAGGACACTCTCTTCACTTAAATGGTGCTGGGAAAACTGAACAGCCATATGAACAAGAATGAAACTAGAACCCTATCTTACATCATACACAAAAATCAATTCAAAATGGATTAAAGACTTAAATGTAAATCTGAAGCCATAAAACTCCTAGAAGAAAACATAGAGGGTAAGCTTCCTGACACAGGTCTTGACAATGATTTTTTTTGGATTTGACACCAAAAGCAAAGGCAGCAAAATAAAAAACAAGTGGGACAGCAACAAACTGAAAAGCTTCTGCACAGCAAAGGAAATCATCAACAAAGGAAAAGGCAACTTATGAAATGAGAGAAAATATTTGCAAATTATATAAATCTGATAAGGAGTTATAATATCTAAAATATATAAAGAAGTCATACAACGCAATAGCAAAAAAATAATCTGGTTGGAATATGGGAAGAATAATGGAACTTCAAAAGAAGACAAAGGGCCAACAGGTACGTGAAAAGGTGCTCCACATCATGATCATCAGGGCAATGCAAATTACAACCACAATGAGGTTATCACCTCACACCTGTTAGAATGGCTATCATCAAAAGACAAGTGACAACAAGTACTGGGGAGGATGTGGAAAAAGGGAACCATTGTGCACTGTTGGTGGGCATGCAAACTGGCACAGCCACTATGGAAAACAGTATGGAGGTTCCTCAAAATATTAAAAATAGAATTACTCTATGACTCAGCAATCCCACTTGTGGGTATATAACCAAAGGAAATGAAAACAGGATATCAAAAAGATATGTGCACTCCCATATTCACTGCAGCATTACTCACAATAGCCAAGATATAAAAACAACTTAGTGTCCATCAATGGATGAACACACACTTGCATGTGCAGGCACACATATATGTAAGCACACACACACACACACACACACGCACAATGGAATATTATTCAGCCATGAGAAAAAAAGGAAATCCTGCCATTTGCAAACAACATGGATGGATCTTGAGGGCATTATGCTAAGTGAAATAAGCCAGAGAAAGACAAATACTGCATGGTATCTCTTATATGTGAAAACTTGAAAAAACAAAAGTCAAATTCATAGAAACAGAGCAGAAAAGTGGTTGCCAGCGGCTAGGGGTGGGAGAAATAGGGAGAAGTTGGTATAAACTTTCAGCTATTAGATTAATAATGTCTGAGGACTCAATGTAGAACATGAGCTGATAACACTATTATATAATTGAAATTTGCTAAAAGAGTAGAACTTAAATGTTCTCAGACACATACAAAAGAAGTATGTGGGGTTATGGATGTGTTAATTATCTTTCACAATGTATATATATATATAAAATCACAATGTACACTTTAAATATCCTACAATTTTATATGTTGATTATATCTTAATAAAGCTGAAATCTTAAAAAAAAAAGACATTCTGATACCCCCAAACCCCCTATAGTGACTACTTCTAGAAACTAGCTCTTCACCCACAAAGGTAACCACCATAACTTTTAACATCATGGATCAATTTTGCCTGCTTTTGAACTCTATATAAATGAAATAATGAGTTTATACTCTGAATCTGTTTGGAGGTTTGTTTGCTCAGCACTGTGTCTTTAAAATTTGTTTACATTGTTTATCTGTAACTGATTCATTTTCATTCTCATTCCTGTATAGTTTCTATTGTATAAAAATACCAAGAGTAAAAATACCATTTATATGCTCTACCTCTGATGGACATTTGTATACCACCACATTTGTATGTGAACCATAATGCTATTATACATTAATTAGAAAAATCGGGGTCCCTGGGTGGCTCAGTTGGTTAAACGTATGCTTTCGGCTCAGGTCAGGATCCTGGGGTCCTGGGATCAAGCCCCATCTCCGGCTCCTTGCTCGGCGGGGAGTCTGCTTCTCCCTCTCCCTCTGCCCCTCCTCCCCACCCGGGCTCTCTCTGTCTCTCAAATAAATAAAATCTGAAAGAAGAAAGAAGGAAGGAAGAAGAGAAGGAAGGAAGGAAGGATCTGAACTCTTGATATATTTGGCAAGTTTTTGTTTTTCTAATCTAAAATTTCAAAAATTACCATTGCTTAATTACCACTGACAATTTATAGGGTTTCAGCTTTCAAATACAGTTCTAAAAGTTCGATTAGAGTATGCTGGAGTAATCGAGCATTACTCCCTTTCCTAAATGAACTAGAGCACTAAGAAATCAAGTAACAAGGGGAAGCATTTCTTGATAAAACTATTTGTTAGTAAATGAAAAAGAAACAAGAGAATCAGAACACCATCATTTTGCAACTGTCAGTAAATGAATGGATGGAAGCACCAAATATCAGTAGCTGCTAACATCACAAGAGGAGGGATGCCAGATGCTAGGTGACTTCTAATGAAATAACATACTACCCACTAGACAGAGGGGTCAAACCAAGTCTAATAAAGCCTCTAGATCCAGCTGCCAGCTTGAGGAAGTAAAAAGGACAGATGAATGTGCTGAACTGCACTATATGTATATAATCAGTCAAATCTAGACTATGAAAACAGGTCAAACATAAATTTTAAGAGAAAGAAAGGTATGGAAAATAAATCTGTAGATAAAGAATTTAAAAGAAATAGCAACTGTTTTTAAAATGGTCAAGACTAAACAATAGTATCTAGGGAGACACACTTGGGTGACAGAATTACAAACACAAGGAAATGATTACTGATAAGAGTAATTTAGAGGAAGGGAGTTTCTTAAAGAAGGGAATATGATTGCCTCAGGGCACACAGAGAAGCATCTGGCATAGTTGGCAAACTTCTATGTGTTGAGAGCTGTGTGGTAGTTACAAGAATGTATTATCTTAATACACTAAACTTTATTTTATAGAGTTTTCTCTATCTATATTTTACAATCTTAAAAGTTGAGATTATAGATAAAATTTGCTAATCTAATAAGAACTCCCCTACAGAATAATCAGGAATGGGCCGGTGTCACCTGGGTTATTTCCAACAATCATTTTCATTCCAAACTGTCACAGTAAGTATGATCTCAAAATAAAGCAGAAGGAGATACAGAATTTGACAAAGTATCTTAAAATGCCTGATGCTTGTCTTGATGATTCTAATAGAAACTATTCAGGACAATATTCAGACTCATTGGTCCTGCTGCAACATAACAGCTGCCAAATTTCACAAATTCAACAAATTTGGGACTGGAACACAAAGTTTGAAGCCAATTAATTTACTTTAAGACACCTCTTCACTCCAATATTCCACAAGCAGTGTGCAAAACAGTAATTCACTTGTGCAGTTGAGGAACAAGCCACAGCTGCCAGATCACTTGGCTTTTCTGGATTTCTTCTAATGTCAAAGAGGCCATAAAAATTCAAACTATAAGGTGCTAGGATATCACTTTTACTATATAAGACTTTAATTTCTCTTTAAAAATTAAGTATGTGTGTGTAAAAAAATACTAAGCCATAATCACCTTATTTCTTAAAAACTCACCTCAATTTCAATTAGTAATTTGAGGAAATTTTTGGTGTCTCATTTTAGAGTCCAACCACATTTTTCTGAAATTTGAAACTCCTGGTTACTTTAAAACATAGTTATATAGAGACTCTTTTGAGGTGTATGCTCTACTACTTTTTCCTGCCATTCTTAACAAAGTTTAATCAAGAAATTACAATGAATTACCAACTCTATGCTAAGCAATGAAGCAGATACACGACATGTACAAAAACAACAATCATACCCTTAAGAAAGCCTGAAGACTAGCTGGATATAAGCTAGTACTTTGTATTATCAAAAAATTACTTGGTTTTGTGTTATGCTCTGGATACATTAAAGTTCCAAGAAGGAAGTCTTATGTAACCAGCAACAGAACACAGCTCTGCACATGAAAGACAGTAAGTACTAATGGAAGGAACAAATGAATGAACAAAAAGAATTGGTGCGGAATTTAAGTAGGGTCCTCAACAACTAGCAACACAAAATCTGTTCCCTGCCAAAAGAAGAGTCCTAAAATCTGAATACACACCTACAATATTTCAGAGATTCTAACAGGCACACATTTTCTTCATATTTTAGCTTCTGAGAAATTGATGGCATGCCATCATTTAAATAGCAGTATTTTTTGCTTTTCTAGTAGTTAAAATAATTATGTACCCCAGCTTCTCAGATTTGATCAAACATATCTACTAAGCAGAAATATGTCTTAGTATATAAAATGATTCCAAAAGTAATCACTTACTACATGCAAATTTGGATATCTAATCTCGATTTTTATAAGTAACAGTTCAAAAACTTAATGGAAGCCAGACACCTTGCAATGTCAAATCCTGAGTTCTGATTCTTAAAATTTCAAAACATAAAAGAACGTAATTACAACCACTACAAACTCATACAACACATCTTCCATAAAATCCCATGCACAGTCTCTAACATTACTGCAAAACTTAGTGTGAGGTAAACAACAGCAGGTAATATAAATAAATCTCAGTTACAGAAATACTGAAGATAGTCCTCCTTTCTTACACAAAGAGGTAGCAAGCAGGGAAAAAGAAAATAATCTGTTGCTATATTTTTATCTATAAGTAGGTGGATAATATAATAACCACTAAAAAATTAGAAATTTTACTGAAAAATAGAAAGGGGTTAATTTTGTATTAACCAAGTTAATTTCATATTCACTTATAGCTATGCTAAAGAAAAACTACTTTCATCAACATAATGCAGTAGTATAAGACAAGCAACCTGGTATATTTTATTTTGACTGGAGGAGACGCCATGTTCTTTTACAAAATAAACAATGAATTTGCCAATGCCTAAGTACTATCACTTAGCTGGGGAAACGTTTTATCATCCGCTAGAAAAGTGCAAACCGGGAAGAATTAAACTGCTGACACAACCTTAAGCACAGCACCCTTCACTTGAAAGCAGCACGACTCTAGAGCAAAAACTTATATCGAGCAAAGAGCTTCCCTACCAATGTTTTATCCTCACTATATCAATACCTGAGTAGAAAGGAATATGAACAAGTGAAACATGTTAATCAAGGTCAGAATAAACCTTAAATCAGGAGAATCTGCATGTGTGTGTGCACCCATGAGTATGTGTATATATCTTTATAGCTGTATTTCTGAACCTATAAATGGGTTTTGTTTTGCTTTTGCTTTTCTCCATATAAAACTAAAGATTGGAATTATGGTTTTCAGTGAATCTGACTTTTGCTACATACAGAGGTAACCTTGGGCAAGTCACTTAATCTTGCAGTCTCAAGTTTCATTACTAAAAAAGGAAGTAATATTTGTTGAGTATCAGCTATTGCCAATCACTGCACTAGATGTTTTATATATATTTCTTAATCTTCAAAAGAATCTTACCAGATAATTAGTATTAGTCTCACATAACCAAAACTCAGTCCCCTAAATTTGATTCAACCACAAGTCCCCTTCACTCCTAAGTTCCCTTTCTTTATCACATGGTAATGATAATGCCTAAATTAATACCTAAACTATTCAGAATATAGAATAACAAACTATAGAAATGATCCCTGAAAGAATATAGAATAATTCTGACAAAAAGATGACATAATCTACATGGCCTATTTTAAAATAAAAAGCTACACAAGTGTAAGGGACAAATAGTACTCTATTGATAAAACTATTCCATCACATTACTCCCTTCCCTATGTGGGAGAAATGCTTTGCACTTACTAATAGCACAGGGAAAAAAATATAAACATGAATGTACACAAGTACAAATTCAATACATGAAGCATTAATGACAAAACAATGGGACTAGAGACTATAGTCTACTTTTCTACAAAACGCATTTCTGTAGCGGAAATTCATTCATTTGTTCAACATTAGGGGATGAGGTCAGTATAATGTGAAAGTCACATTGGCCCACAAAGAATTTTCTCCAACACAGTAATGTTTTAGAGTCCTTAGGGATGAGCTTTCTCACAGAGAGAGCTTTAGCAATATATGATGACCTTAAGAGAAAAAAAAAAAAAAAAAACCTACAACTAAAACTCCTGTAGAAGAGGGCAAGTAGAGGCTGGTTAATGGCTTCAAGAACTGCAAGGCTTTCCACAAGTCTAAGAGTACACATACAGAAGCCATGAAAGTATTACCCTCCCTTTTTTTTTCCTTAAAAAAGGGGGGGAGGGCAGTAAAGAGGACTGATTTAAAAAAATCTACATCCTGGGTCAGAATTTTAATTATGACCATTTATCTTAAGTGAAAATGAATGCTCTCATGGACCTGTATGTCAAAGGAGAAGGCATAAATTCTAGGACTCAGAATTAAGTAACTGACGTCAGGTAAATCTTCAGCTGTATTATTATTTTTACCAGAATTGTTACCAGTTTTGTTAGTACACAGATTACAAAGTTGCATAGGTTTCTGAGAGGCTTGTCTCTATTTTTAGGGTCTAATTTTGCAGAAGTCTAGTTTTTTTTCCAGAGGAACATATATTGCTTTATAACAGAACTGCCTGTATTATGGTATTTAAAGAATCCCAGTTTCACCACTTATTTAGACCAAGCCTAACTTCAGTATTTGCTCTTATGGGATAAAACCAATCTGCACTGATAGGTTACACCTTATTGCTACTGAACAGTTTAAGAATTACTTTGTCAGATCCAAAATATTGCCCATTTTTATTGCTGCTTTAAATAACACTAATGAAGTGTTAGAGTTAAATATCTGAAATGAATACAAATTAGTAATAACATTTTAAAATACAGATTATAGTAACAAAGGTAGAAGACCTCAAAAATTATGCTAAATTAAAATTCTAGTACATACAATGTATTAAAAATAATATTTTGAGTCATTTTTTTCAATTTTACAATAATGTCACAAGGAGGATGACATTCATTACAATAATAATACAGGTTTTTTCCTTAGGAGTGATCTTTTTAGTTAGCACAACACACACACTTGAATTATTTTCTTTATGAAACTGTCAAAGTATTAGGGAGAAAACAATATATGCCCACTCTGTTGATCAAAGAGAACATTTCTTTACTAAGTTGAACAACAAAAACTGACGTTAGCATTTAAATATCTGTCTGCAACATATGTCTAAAACATTTCTAACAATTTAAGAATGCCAAATCCTAACCAAAATTTAATTCTGGTAATAAAAGTTATTAAAAATCAAAAGCTCTTAAATTTTTTTACCTGAAGTTTTGTTTTACATTAAGAATATTTTTAAAATTTTATATTAATTCCAGTGTAGTTAACATACAGTGTTACATTAATTTCAGGTATACAATACAATGATTCAACAATTCCATATATTGCTCAGTGGTCAACAAGATAAGCATACTCTTAATCCCCTTCACCTATTTCACCCATCCCCCCACTACCTCCCCTCTGGTAACTACCAGTTTGTTCTCTATAGTTAAGAGTCTGGTTTTTTGTCTATCCCTTTTATTTTGTTCGTTTGTTTCTTAAATTCTACATATGAACGAAATCACATATTTGTCTTTCTCTGACTTATTTCACTTAGCAGTATACCCTCTAGATTATACCATGTTGTTGCAAATGGCAAGACTGCATTCTTTTTTGCAGCTAATATTCCATTGTATAAATATATCACATCTTTTTTTTTTTTTTTAAGATTTTACTTATTTATTTGACAGAGAGAGAGAGAGAGAGAGATCACAAGTAGGCAGACAGGCAGGTAGAGGGAGAGGGAGAAGCAGGCTCCCTGCCGAGCACAGAGCCCGATGCGGGGCTCGATCCCAGGATGCTGGGATCATGACCTGAGCCGAAGGCAGACGTTTAACCCACTGAGCCACCCAGGTGCCCCTATACCACATCTTCTTTATCCATTCATCTACCAATAGACACTTGGTACATTAGGAATTTCAATGTACTTTTTATGATGCTCTGAAATAGATGCCTCCTGAAGGATCAAATCACTTAAATTAGAAATAGGAGAACATGCTTACCACTTTAAAAATGGGAGGAAAAGGTGTAAGAGTTAGTGGAAAGGGGAAGAAAATGGTATCTTGAACAGAACAAGTATACCAATTTGGTAAACCAATGCAATCTAAGCATCCCCCCCCACCACCCTAAATCATATCCTATCTACTTTATACTAAATGTCAGTTGGACCTTGACCATTCATACCACCTTCTAGTCTTTCGGCCATTTCATATTTATTGCTGTAACACTCTGAATCAAATTATGGCTCAGGGATTATCAAAAGGTCAATAATTGCTCTGAGTTTAGATGATCTGCTTTCAAAAACTTTCACTATGGAACATATTCCTCTATGCAAAGTTTTTAAGATATAAATAGCAAAATTATCTTTCCTACTCAAAAAAAAAGAACATTTTCCACAGTGATCAAAAAGAAAAGAAGTATCAAAACTAAACTGTCCTACATAAAATAAAATGTTTATTAAACAACTAGAATTTATACTGCTAAATGAGCATTTTACTATGCTTATTGAGAACACTGAAGCTTTCAGAGCTGTGCTCTTGTCAATTTTCAACATCTCATACCCAATGGTTTTGTTCCTTTGCCCCTTTCTTCTGACTCTGAAGAAAAAAAAGTGATCGCTATCATTTTCAAGACTAATACAACCAGTCCTTCTGATTTTGTATACCCCTACACTTCCTCCAGAAACTTGCTCATCCCCCTCCAGCTTAAAGGTTCAATTTCTTTAATCTCATCCTTGCTTCCCCTTCCATGAACAATCACAAGTATATGCATTAAGTGTTGGATGCAAAACAATGTACATAAGTGAAGCCTTATATATAGGAAGGGGGTCACTTCAACTATATAGATTTGAAAAATTAATAAAATTCAGTTTTCTTTTCAATTCACTCTTCAATAGCTCTAGAATGAAAATAGACGAAACAAAAGTCAATATCATAAAATATGTAATGAGCAAAGGTAAATGGTAATGATTTCTCACCTTTATTTCTCAATAACGAAGGATGTCTTTGATATGTCAAACTGTTATCTAAAAACTATCCCAGATATTATTCTAAGAAATGAATTTTAAAAGGCACTTTGGGGCACCTGGGTGGCTCAATCAGTTGAGCATCAGACTCTTGATTTCAGTTCAGGTCATGGTCTCAAGGTTGTGAGGTCGAACCCTGTGTAGGACTCCAAAGCTCAGCGGGCAGCGTGCTTGAGATTCTTTTGCCCCTCCACCCCCAATCCAGTGCGCGAATGCACAAGCACACTCTCAGCTCTCTCTCTCAAATAAATTAAATCTTTTCTAAAAGGCACTCTTCAGAAGATAGGGACTGCTATGACTTTCAACAACTATTCAACTCCAAAATTTAGGAATTAACTTCCTTCCTATATAGAGACATAGACATATGTTGCAAACCTTTTCCTATGTTTAGTTTTTCATTTAGAAATTAAACTTATCTGTTTCATTTTTTTTATTGAGAGAGGGAGAGTGCACGCCCACACGGCAGGGGAGGAGGGCAGAGGAAGAGGGAGAGGGAGAGAATCTTAAGCAGGCTCAACTCCCAGCACGGGCTCCATTTCATGACCCTGAGATCATAACCTGAGCCAAAATAAAGAGTCCTATGCTTAACCAATTGAGCCACCCAGGCAATGCTAAACTAATCTGTTTCTTAAACACTATCTTCAAAAGGTTAACACTGTGATTTTTATTTACTATTAATCTCAGGGTAAAGAATAACATTTTCTTCCTACATACTATAATCTCAATCAGAATTCTGAGACTTTTCCTCCAAAGTTTGTGATTGTATATGTTTACAACTTAAATATACTGGTTAAAAATATATATATATATATATAAAATTAAGAAACTTATAAATGTGGAAGCATGAAAGAAACAAAGGATATATCTGTCACGTAGCTTTTCTATCACTTTCTTCTTCCAGCTTGAAACAACTTCTGTTATGTTCTTGATTATTCCCACAAAATCTAAGTCATGACCAATCCTATCCCTAGACACTAAAAGATACCACTTATTATATGTAAATTATAACTGTTACATTAATCTAATCTAACAGCATCTTGATCCAATGACAATGCTGCATTACAGACTACTTTCTATAAACCCCTATAGGGACCAGACCACAACTACTCATGCCAATTTGTACATGATACACATGTAGTTCTGATTTAAAGAGACAGGACAAATTTTACTATAAAGCCCAGAGTAATGATTTTAATTGGCAAAGAACACAGGGATAATTTCTAGGAAATCCAGGAATAAAATCTATGGCCTTTTTGACCCAATTCACTTTTATAACCTGTTTCTCCTTTGATGCATTCCCTTTGCAATTCCTACTTTTCTTTTCTGGGATCTTCCATTGCCTAATTCATATTGCAATTTAGTAACTATGAAACTCTCCTTCTCTCAGGCCTTACCCTCTTTTTGCTAAAATGCTACTGCTTTTAGGTTTCTGACTTCTTTCTCATTCTACATACTCTCTTCAAGCTACTATATGTACTCTCATTGTTTCAGCTGCCACCTATAGTGATGATTCTCCATCTTCAATGGGATTAAAGAACACTTAAGGGGGGGGAAGTGCTTATTAATATTAATATTCACATTCCCAGGACCTATGACAAGAATAAAATCTATGGCTCCTTCTAAATTCACTTCTTCTAAGGTAGGTTCCCAAGTACCTCTTACCACTACCCTCAAGCAGAATTAATTAACAACTTTATGCTCCAACAGCTTCTATTCCATACCTATGTTCTGAAATACCTTATTAAACTCTTTTGTTGTCTGCCTTTCCCATTAGGGCTATAAACACCCAGAAGGCAATTTTGGGCTTTTCCTTCTTACGACTTCCAGTGATTTGCACAAGAAACTAGCTATTAGCAGTAAATGTCAGAAATCACACATGTACTATCCAGATGAGAGGATAAAAAGTGACTGAATAAAAACAATAAATAATTATTCTTTATCTATTTTGCTCCACTCTTTGACAGTCTGAATTATACTACAGTTTTCCTTGTTTCCCATTTATGAATACATATATACATTTCAGATGGACCTGGATAATATCAAAGATAAGAACAAGGGTTTTGAAGTAAGAATTACTGAAGTAAAAACCCAGATCTGCCTGCTACTTAATACGATTTCAGGTAAGCTGATAACGGTCTCAATTCTAAAAGGAAGCTTATACTTAATGAATAAGTTTTAGGTAAGAATTAAAAGAGATAACAAACATAAACCATCCAATATTTGTCATTTGTTGATAATCAAAACATGGTAGATATTATTCTTATTAAGCTATAATCTTAAAAGCAAACCACTGGGGCGCCTAGGTGGTGGAGTCAGTTAAGCGTCTGACTCTTGGTTTCGACTCAGGTCGTGATCTCAGGGTCGTGAGATCGAGCCCCGCATTGGGCTCCACGCTCAGGGTGGAGTCTGCTTGGAACACACTCTCTCTCTCTCCCTCAAATAAATAAATCTTAAAAAAACACTGGTAACACCTTTGATATTTCCTTTCCTCCTATTCACTCAACACATTGAAAAAAGTTTTCATGTACACCACTCCAGTGATACTTATATCAACGATAAATTTGTTGTTAATCCACCATTTAACATTTCAATATATTGAAACTTAGACACATCCTTAACCAAATCTCAAATGATATGAACATCCTTCTGTTCATGTTACCAGTGTTCACAGAAGGTTGTTTTTCTTTTCTTTGCCAGGGGGTGGGAGGGTGGGGGGGGGGGCTGGTATAACAAACTTTTTACTTATTACCTATTGAATAAAAGATTACAAACACTAGTTTTTAAGTTATATTACAGTCTTCCACAGTTAATGTTTTAATTATCTGAATTCACAATAAAGTACAGAATGATATTGGTAATATTTACATCTTTCAAGAAACACTAAGGGCAAGTATTTAAGTACATGAGAAGGAAAAGCTATCTTCACATGATGGTTTGAATACCATATATAATGGCAACTTTATGCTCCATTCCTTCTATAGCAAATTATTAACGTTATTTAATCACTATAAATGTTTTTGGGTGTGACTGAAAGAAAGGTATCTCTATCATGGCAAGAACAAAAACATGGTTAAAGAATATAAACTAGGGAAGAATAGAGAACTCAGTGTTTTTAATATGTCATGTTCTGTACAAAACACTTTACGTACTAGATAGCGAAGTAGAGGAGTTGGTGAGAAAGGGAGAGAGGGGAGATTATTTTCTTTCCTATGCAAAGCCCCAAGCCAAACTTTAAAGTAGGCAAGGTCATGGGTACCTGAGTCTCACTGTTCTTTCTGCAACAGCAGTTCTATTCTGCTTTAAGCTTTAGTCCTACCCATCTATATTTGTAATGAAGTATTTGTTTAAAAGGTATAGACGAAAGATGAAAACAATTACTAAAATGCAATCACTGAAAATTCATAATCTTGGATGTTAAGTTTTTCATTTGCTATATTCTTAAACATTACTTTAAAATAGCTAACTATATGTTTTCATCAATATCCTTTAAAATTGGTTCAACTCAGACTTCCGAAAACGTCATTACACCTATGAAACCACTAAAAGAGCAGAAGACCAAAAAGGATACAAAACAACTCTAATACAACTCACTAGTACAAGAATTTACCATAATACCACTATTGTAATTACAGCTAGAGTTTGAAACTGAGAACATTTACAAACATTAAGAATATTGTTTCATTTAGATGACACAGGATAGTTAACATAAATCCTATATTTTGGAGATGCTCTCATGATCAATACCAGAGTATGTTGATAACGTATGGTGATGCTGAGCGAGGCATACGGAGCAGAGAGTTTACATTTCCTTATACTCAAGGCTACCAGCACCAATGAACTTTTTAAGAATTGATGAATGAAATAGCATATAATCTCTAAAATTTCATGGGGGGGCACTCGAATTAACTATAAAATTGCTGACGCTACCCAAAACTTACAGCAAAGAAAATTTTTTTTAAAACTCACTATTCTAATTTTAAAAATAAGCACTGCTGCTTTAAGTGGCCAGCATCCTCACGTCAACTCCAGGCTGCAATCACAACATCCATTAGAGTGCTCCACAGCTCAGAGCAAGCAAGCAAGTGGTTGTCAGTGCCGCTAGTAAATCACCTGATCCTATTACAAAATCAATTACTGCAGAGCATTTCCATTGCTACACAATCTGATGATGACAAAATGATATTGGATAGCTACTGCAAGGTCAAGAAAACTGCTAAGAACATCTTTAATTGGTCTTTTATTTTTAATCATCTGGTCCTAGTTATAAGGCATCCATTTTAATTGTATATTTTTATTTGAAATAAATCTATGTAGTTACCTTTGGTTGCCTGGGACACTCGATGGATAATCTCTGCAACTGGTCTGAGGTATGGCTACAAGAGAACAGATCGGAGCAGCAGGTCGAACGGCTCAACCTCTTCATTAAAGAAGAAACAATGCTGCAGCCACAGCCACACATTGAGACTTGTTCACTAGATGAGAACTTAACTTAAAAAATCAGAACTGGTAATGTCCCATATACACTCAAAATTGGCTAACTGCCTCATTCTGCAGCTCTCTGGCTGAAAGAAACACTGTTAAAAAAGAATAAAACATCAGCTTCCCTACAGAAGATACCAGACACAAACTCATCACCAAGAGAAAGTCGGTATTAAAAACAGAAGTCTCCTGGCTACTCTTTAGAAATAAGGTAAGGTGCTTTAATATTTCAAACTGTTTTTATATTAAAGCCCAAGTACTTCACAAAGGAGCAAACTCAAGATATTACACCCCCAAATTATACTAACCACTCCTTCTGTCCTCCATCAGTTTAGATCTGTTTGCCTACTCCTTCAGCTCAGCCTATCCAACCTGTTCCCTCTGTAAATGCACACTATTTCAACAACCAACTGGAATGAGCCCCACCCCTCCCTGTCCCCACACACACTGTTCAAGAACCGCTCAATATCTGGAAAAGAACGGCTGCTGCATTGCTTTGAGAAACAACAGGGAGCAAATTACTGGACGGATTCTTTAACTTACCAATCAGAACTGCTGACCTTTGGCGACTCCTCGATTCAAGAAGGCTGCCAAACACTCACAGTAAGAATAATCTACTGATTTTACTTCTATGCTAGAGATTTACAGAACTGTTTTCTACCTTATCATTCAATCTAAAATACAAAAACATAGGTGTATGTATTTTTTAAAACAAAATTTAGACAGTAGCTGATAAAAACCTTTCAGTATTGCTGGGAGGGCAGGACGGTGGTTGATATGCAAAGTAAAAAATTCCCTCTGAATACTGTACTTAAACTTGAGAAACACAGAGTGGGGAGAAAATTCTACAGCAAAAATAGGGGTGTAGGTAATGATGGAATAAATAAGCAAGATAACCCAAGGAGACCCCTGCTATCATAAATGTTAGAAGAGTTTTAATGAGAAGAAAAGGGCATGTGGCTACAGGTAGGTATGGACAATATGGGGGTGGGTATCAAAAACCTGATTGTTTTGATATTCAATCTTCTCTCACTGGGTTATTTGCATCTCATTAAATAGATGCAAAACCCACAAACCACCCTGATAACATAAGCAATCGTATTAGATATGTCAGCCATACTACAGTATCTTTTATACTTAAGCATTATCTTTTGCCAATAATGTGTAAAGATGTTTATTTATACCACATTATAATTTCCAGGACAAGAAAGGGTCACCTTAATACAAATACTTTATAGTCTTCCCAAATAATCATACTTCAAATAATGTAACTTAATGAACATTCATAGATCAATGATTATTAATCTCTGTTAGCACCTCTCTTGAGGACGATAGTCTAAAAACTAAATGTAATAAGAAACACCTTGAATGAAAATGTGTATTTTTAAAACTTCCTGCTTTCTGTAGCACTGAAAGTTTCCTTATTTGTGTATGCCTCATGCTCAATTTCTTTCTTGATTTAAAGCTAAAAAGAGCCAGTATTGCATTGCCTCTTCCTTCACCTTGCACTGCCCTTTTGATATTCATGTTATACTTAAATCAATTTCCAAAATGTCTAAAAACAGACATGCATTTCACATTGAATTTTTTTAAAAATCTTTTGTAGATAAAGGCTATGGAAACAAACAAGCAAAATAATGCAGTAACCTTTTACTCGCCTGCTGGAGGTACTATCTGCTGCATAGAATTTTAAATCCTCATCTGCAGATGCAATTGAGCTGGTATTGCCAAGAGCTCTGCTTCTCCTGTGCTGCTGCTATACAGCTATTCATCAAAAGAACACATTATGTGAAAAATGTTAAGTACTATCAGTTTAAGTTTCTTATATGATTTAACAAAAGAATTTCTAAAATCTAGCTAAAGCTCTGCTCTGTCACATTTTCAGATGCATGTCAGACACGTTGGGGAAAAAGGTCTTATTGCTGCTGATGTACTCCTCCTAGCAAATGTGTGAGACCGGGAAGCTAAGAGAGGTATGAACAAATTAAAACATCATCCTAACATAAAAACAATGTACCAAGCATTAAAACCACATATAATTTACATTGTCAACAAATGGATAACATGCCCAAAATAACAGGAGATTTTTATTAGCTTTGTAATTAACAAAAGCCTACAAGTAAATCATTGCGGCTACGATTCTTACAGACAAGCATCAATAAAAATCCCCACCAAATGCATACTGCTATTAATGAGAGTACGTTATTCTACTAGCTACTCAGCATTAATGTTATTTTTCTTAAAAAGCATTAAATAGAAGATCCGAAAGTAAAGCTTACTTATGAAGTAACTTGAGGTGTAATGTTTCATCCCCCCACCAATACCCTCTGGATCTTATATCAGTTATAACTAAAATAGAATGTAAGCAATAAGGACTGTTTTCATTATCTATTATTTTTCCTTCCATGTCAGCTGATTTAATGTACTATTGATTCCTAGGTTGCATACAGATGGAGGAAGAAAGCAAATCAACAAAGATATATAAAGCTTTAAAAACTATCAGAAAGAGAAACATAACAGTATTTAGATAAAAACACTATCTTTAATTGTCTAGCTAGAAATATATGTATAAAAGGAGGTGGAAATATTAATATTTGCTCACTAATGACAATTAAGCATCATGATTGTTTTTAACAAACTAACTGAATTTTAAAGTGTGCTTTCCCCCTTAACTGCAAGTAACTCTAAATACCAAAAGCTTTAAAGATTTTAACCTTTCTATTGAATTTCCACTTCTCTAAGAAATAAGGTGACCATTCTAATTACATGGTAGTCCAAAAGATATGAACCCTACAAATATAGCCCTGTAGGTAAGGGCATCATTGCTTACTGCTCAAATTGTTATACATTAGTAAGCACAAGCTAACTTCAATAGTTCCCTTAAAGTAAAATGTATCAGACAGAAACTTATCAAACTGACACTATTACATTATTTAAAACTACTCCTTCATTTAATACAGTGTACTGCCACATATAGCATCCCAGTGAGAAGTGATTCCAGCAGTTCTCAAAATATGGACCTTGGGGGTCCCTGAGACCTTTACATGGAGTCTGTGGGATCAAAATTATTTTCATAATACTAAGACGATATTTGTATTTTTCACTCTCAATCTCTCATGAGTTTACACCGAACCTTTCTTCAGACCACATGGCATGTAGTACCATAACAGACAATGCAGAAGCAGATATAAGAATCCAACTGTCTTCCATTAAGCTAGACTTTATTTAAAGAAATAGAAATGTAAAACAACATCAGCTTTTTCATTAATTTTTTGTTTCAAAAAAATCACCATTTCCCAAAAATAGGTTAATTGCGTGAACATGTAATTAGCTGTTATTTTTTAAGTGAATTTAATAAATGGTTTCAAAACTTCTCAGTTTTACTTCCTAACAGGGTAAATGCTGAGATATATAACCCAAATAAATCAAAGCTCTTTAAGAGCTTAAATAATTTTTAAGAGCGTAAATGGGTACCAAGACTAGGAAAAAAATGAGAGTTTGCTCACTAGAGTTTTTGCTTACATTTTTCCCTTATATCAAGGCTTACAGTTTTTGGTTATAAAAATGACTTCAGTGATTTCAAAAGCAGTGATTCTAAAGACATTCATTTTAGCAAAGCAAATATAAAATGTTCTGAATTTTCACAGATGTCACTTTTAAATACTTAACTTTCAGTCATCTTAATTATTGGGTATAATTATTACTGGCTGTGTTTCACAGTACTGTTAAAAACTATTTTTTTAAGTAGTAGATAACTGATAATGATGATGTCTATGCAACATGATACTAAAATCTAGCTAGTAAACATATATACATTGAAAAAGAGACAAAATCAGTTATTAGGAAAATGGAAATGTGAGATTATGTATTTTTAAATATTTTTTTTTCCTGAGAAGAAATATCTAAACTTGAAATAAAATACATCTCAAGAAGGGACTGCCATTCAGTAATAAAAAGATAATCATGGGGGAAAACTTCTCAAAACTATATGAAAGACAATTAGAGAAATTATAGTACAATAACTTAACTACTTTAGAGTAATTCCTATTGCTGAGAATAGTTGAATGTTTGATACAGTAAGGCTTTACAGTCAAACAGGGAAGAGAAGGCTTCTTATCTCCCCCCAAATTTTTGTGGGCTAGCCCACATTTGCCCCTGTAAATCCCACAGGGTTAATTTTGAAAGCAGTTCTCCTTGGTTTTGTCCGTGGCCAAACCCCATATCCTTATTAGCCTTCAAGAGCTCTGGTTCCCACTCACTCAATCATTCAATGATGTACTAAGCACCTACTATGTGCTAGACAGGTATAGGTTAATGAAAATGAAGCAATGCACAAAACAGATAAAAATCCTTCCTGCCTTCTTTGAACTTATAGTCCAGGTGGAGAAGACATGCAACAAGCAAAAATACCACAGCAGATGGTAATAACTGCAAAGAAGAAGAGGGGAAGAAGAAGGAAGGATGAAGGGCACCTGGGTGGCTCAGTCGTTGGGCATCTGCCTTCAGCTCAGGTCATGATCTCAGGGAGGATGAAATGTTCAAGGAAAGATTCATTCTCTTATTAGAAATACAAATTTTTTAAGGATTTAAGAATATTTTCTAAATGTTGGGAGAGGAATAGTGGCAACAAAAATAATGTGGTCAGTGGACACAAAAACTGAACTGTTTTAATGAAAATTTTCAATTATATATAAAAGTAGAGAGAAAAGCATAATGAATTCCTATATATCTACTCATCACCCATATTCAACAATTATTGAAGATATTACCAATATTGCTGACTTTGTCTTTTTTTCTTTGAGTTTTTTCTTTTTTAAGGTTTTATTTATTTATTTGACAGAGAGACACAGCAAGAGAGAGAGAACACAAGCAGGGGGAGTGGGAGAGGAAGAAGCAGGCTCCCCACCAAGCAGGGAAGCCTGATGTAGAGCTCGATCCCAGGACCCTGGGATCATAACCTGAGTCAAAGGCAGACGCTTAATGACTGAGCCACCCAGATGCCCCCCTTTAAGGTATTTTAAAGTAACCTAGACATAATGTCACTCCCTCTCCCACCCACCCACATCATATATATTTAAATAATTTATCCATTGCTTTATATAATCACAAAATCACTACATCACACTCATCAAATTAACAGTTTCCATAGTATTAACTAATAACAGTCATTATTTAAATTTCCAATATCATCTCAAAAATGTCTTTTCTAGGTAATGTGATCTAAAAAGAATCCAGGGGCGCCTGGGTAGGCTGTCAGTTAAGTGTCTGCCTTTGGCTCAGGTCATGATTCCAGGGTCCTGGGATCAAGCCCCTCGTTGGGCTCCCTACTCAGCAGGGAGTCTGCTTCTCCCTCTGCCCCTCCCCCAGCTCATTCTCTCTTTCTCTCTCTCTCTCTCTTTCAAATAAATAAATAAATAAAAATCTTAAAAAAAAAAAGAGAATCCAAACAAGAACCACTCTTTGAATGTGGCTGTTATGTTTCTTACATCTCTTTTACTTGATAGTAACTCAACTCCCCACGTCCCTCTTTTTCATGCCACTGACGTGGAGAAACCACATTAGCTGTCCTATATTCTGAAATTGTCTGTCACTTACTCTGTAACGCAATCTCTCCTACTTCCCACAAATAACTTCTCATAATACCTATTCTAAATTCCAACCCCAACATAAATACTAGAGATACAGGTAGCAGACACAGGAGTCCTTCAAACTCCAGAGAATCAAACAGCAATTTAAGTCTACTGGTAATTTTTGAACATTTGTTGAAATTAATTTGAAAAATTTAATATGGTGCCATAACTCTGAAAAGACAGAAGAGGGAACTATACAATTAAGAATTCTACACTTAAGCAGCACTAAATTTTGTTTTAACTTTAAGACCTGATTTTCAAGTTTACAATGGTTAAAAATATAGTAATGATAACCATTTTAGATATCCTCTTTCCGACAAACAGAAAAGTCCTAGAACCTAAGAAAAAGATGTGGAAAAATAGGATAAAGACTGAACGCACAGATATGTTTAAGTTGTAGCACACTAATAAATAACCATTAACCAAAGCGACCCATTCAATTATTCTAACAAACAATGCATTGCCACTTTCTAAATAATTTTCCTCAATAAAAAGTATATCTAAATAAAACCAATGTATGTGTTTTTAATAACCATTTTAGTTCAAAATAATAAGTGTAAAAATATGTTTTCAAAAGTTTTTTTAAAGGAAAATCCAGAAATAAAGATTTTACAGCAAATTACTTTTACATATCCATTTATTCAAAGGGAAACTTCAAAAAGACTTGAGTAATCATGGTATCTTAAGAATAAGTATATATAGTCTATGATGTTTCTTGGTTAGAAGGTAAAGGAAAAGGGCAGTGGTACTCAGTTTCCAATGGATTTCTCTACCACTCCAGTCACCCCGAACCCCATTGAAAAAGAGAGAGGGAGAGAGGGACAGATGGAGAGAGGGAGAGCGATAGAGAGAAAGCTCAAGAAACTTTTATAATTTGATGTTTAAAATAAACTTTCTAAGAAGAGTGATACAATGGTCAAAACTAAACTTTACTAGTGGTAAGGCACATTTACTTTCACCTTCTAAAAGAGTATCTAATAAATTATTGACTCGCCTTCTGACATTTTTAACTCTCAAAAGGTAAAAGAAATGTATCAACTTAAGTCAACTAAAAAGAATGATCCAGATGTACATGATCCAACATAGCACAGAGACACTATTAGGAAAACAACACATCTGGGCTCTAGGTCAGACAATTCTCAGTAGGCAATACTATCTTAAGCAAGCCATCATCTCATAAACATCCATTTGCTCATTTAAAAAGGGCAGCATAATAATCTCACGTTGACTTGCTTCCATAGTCCCATCTCTTTGCAAACCAGCTCCATTAAGAATGAACTTACTTATAACTGAGGGAAAGCACTCATCATGTAAAAACGAAGGAGAGGGGGAGAGGGGCAGAAAGAAAGAAAAAGAAAGAAAGAAGAAAGGAAAGGAAAGGAAAGGAAAAGAAAGGAAAGGAGGGAGGGGTAATTGCGGCACAGTTTGTTATGTCAGCTTCTGTGTATCACAAAAATGTTTCAGCATGTGTTGAGAGATAGATGAGCAATTCAATCTTGCCCATTTTGTAGCTTAGCTGAAAGCAAAACCAATACAGCCTTAACATAGCTAGAAAACCACAATTAAAAATTCCCCAACCAGTGTGATCTAAACTTATAGAAATTAGGGTCTAGTTACTTCCTCTCTGCATATTTACTCCAAGGTGCAGTGAAATGGTCCCAAAAGAGAAGTGAGGAATTCTGTCTTGAAAAGTATTATTCTCCCTAAATTACTAGCCAAAATGGAAAGCCAGTTCAGATTACAACATAACTTCACTAGGTAAAAGAGCATTCAATCTACCACTAATGTAAGAAAAATAGTCAAGCCAGAGGGACACTTCAGAATCAACCTATTTTCAAAACCATTAGCACTTTTACTTTTTCCAATTAAGCTGACTCTATAGTAAAACAAAAAGCCTAATTTTATACTAGTTTCTGCCTAATAAGCAAGATGGTGTCATTACTCCATCTCTTTAGAGCAAGTAGAGTACTACAGTATTCTAGCAAATTAACTACAAGAGTAGCCAAATCATGCAAAGAGCAAACCCAATAGTCATTCCCAAGATTCTTTTTATAGATAGCAGTTTAGTCAATCAACCCTGGTGATCAATGGGGAGTTATATCAAAAGCAGACTGCCCTTAGAGTCATAAAGCAGTGCTTCCAAACCAGGTAGAGGGGCAGGGCAGGAACTATAGTTTTAAAATGTATAGCCAATACTACAATAAATACACCAATTTTCTTTATACTACACACTATAGAAAGTAATGCTTTATACATCCCTAATAACATCTTCTGTTTGTGGATAATAATAGGTATGGGTGGAGAAAGGCGGAACCTTCTTCCCTGTTTATAAAATGGAGGATAATACTGGTTTTAACAGGTACTATGGGGTATGAGAAAGAAGGGAATCTTGGAGGAAAATGGCCTACGATGCTGACCTATATCTAAAAGTCAGGGATGAGTTAAACTATAACCTCTCTCTAATGGAATGACTTAATAATAACTGAGATTCAAACTGGAAACCCTAAATTATCCCAAAATAAAACTATGGTCATAATATGCTACCTTTTAAAAAGAAAGTATATACTATTAAAATAGTTATAGCAAAAAACATTTTAAATTGTTTTCCTCTCCAAAACATATTCTATGGAATTTATATTTTATCGTACGGTTTTTTAATCACTTTGGAGCTAGAATTGCTAATTTCTATAACAAATGGGTTCAGAGAAGTCAGAAACCCTCAGGAGCAAAGTCTGAGGATATACTATATATAAATATATATTACTATATAAATAAAGAAGTACTACACTTACTCTGAGTTAAGGAAGTAGCCAGTCATCCTTGGCAAGTAACAATACTAAACAGAAAATGTTTACTATGGTTTAAGAGAGGTTTTCAACAATTTTCCCCTAATTGGACCCTTTCCAAATGAAATCTTACAATATTTAAAACATATAAACAATATTATTAGTGTAAAATTTTTATGAGTTATAGATTTCCTGAGTTATATTTACTTACATAAAGAAAATTAATAAAGCAAAAAAAGGCTATCTAATAAGTATAAAAACATGTAATCATTGAGTTTTTATCAGTTTCAGCAACTTATTTCTATATTGTTTTAGTTACACTATATCAAGAAAATCCTGATACATAAAGATAAGTAGTTGAATAAGAAATTTCTAAAAGATACTTGGAACTTTTCGATCCAAAGCTAAATCACTAACAGTTTCCAACAACTGCTAACTTACTATAAATGTGCAAAACTAAAAACACTCCGAACTTAAAATGAGTATTAATATCATGTGTAATACAATATGCTCAAGATGAGACATATTTACTGATTCATTAACTACACAAATGACTATTAACATTATTGACACCGTGGTATTTTTACCACCATATACAGCAAAGATGCATGGCAAAACTACCTACAACTGACACTGTGTTGATTCATGGCAATATCGCACAAATAACTGATTTTATTTTATTGACCATACCCAGTCACTTATCTTGAAAGTCTTTCATTCATAGCATTATACTTTTTTTTTTGCTTGCTGATTCATCTCCTCATTCAACATCATAATTTTTTTTTCTACTAAAATTTCCTCCTTCGTTAAAAGAGGTATCAGTTTCCAAATACAAGGATGCATATTTTAACTGAGCTTTGTATTGCACTGTGAAAACCTTCTGGTGTTGTTTGCTCTTGGAGCAATGTCACATATCCATTGACAGATGTTCCAAAATTCTTTGGGAAACATGGGTTCAAAACTCTGCACCCCTGAGAGCCATTATGAGAGCTAAGATTTACAAATGAGAATACTGTGTCAAGGGAGTAATGAAACCCAAACTTTTCATAGGTATAATAATGGTATTGTGCTTATATATGAAAAAAAATCTTATTCTTACATCATTCATGCTTAGTACTTAGCAGTTCAGTGTCAGGAAGTATAAATGTTAGTTTTTCAATGTGTAACCGAAAGAAGTTTATGTTTTATATGTAAATGTAGATATGAATATAAATAGAAATACAGACATATAAGGTGAAAAAAGTGGTGAATATTAACAAAATGTCAACAACTGGGGAGTCTAAGTGAAGAGTATACAGGTGTTCACTGTACTATTTTCTCAACTGTAGATTTGAAAATTTTTAAACAAAAAGAAAATAAAAAATACACATCAAATGTTTTGAAAATCTAGTTTATCAAATTTGTGTAATATTTGCTTCCACCGAATAGTTTGGAAACCAGTAATATAAAGTTCAGGATATCAAAATATTCTATTCAATATTCTATATTGAAACAATACAGAAACATATACAACATAAAAAAAAAAACCATTAAAAAAATTTTTGCTGGCAACAAACTAGGAAAATATTTTTGAAACAGACATTAAGACCTCAAGGATTAAAATAACCAGATATTTTTAAAAAACAGTTTCAAGAGAAAAAAACGGTAACATATAAACATTTCATAGAATTGCCAAAAACTTACAAAAAGATGTTCAGCCTCACCAATAATAAAGGAAATGCAAATCAAAACAATGAGAAAACATTTTTCAGTTAAAAGGTGATCAAAAACAACATCAAGTATTAATGAGGGGGGTAGTGAAATGAATAATATACTTAACCACTGATGATGAGAGTAACACTTGAAGGACAATTTCACAGTATTTAGTCCATTTTTTTAAATGCTTATACCCTATTATGCAGCAATTATACATTTTGTTAGCTACCCTAACGCTGAAGGAGGTATAACAAGGTTGCCTGTCATAACCTTGCTTTTGACACCAAGGACTTCAAAATTAATCTAGCAATAAGAGAATGGTTAAACATTAAACCATAGTACAACCTTAAAATGGAATACTAAGTTAGAATAAATCAGATCGCAGGCCCTAATACATAAGTATTAATGTGACAGTGATACCAAGTTTCCAAACCAAAGTTCATTCTCACCCTCCCCAGTTAACAGCATTGTAGCTGGGCTTGTGGCTTCCTTGCAATTACATGTAACTAAATCTTCACCAAAAGAAACTCAATTTTATAAGTAATGTGTGCCCTTTTGTGTTGGGTATTTTAAGAGGGCAGGTATGCAGGTTATTTCTCCTTCTTGATATAGCTGGAACCTGAGAATAAAGCACAACAGGATGATGGACCTAAAAGATGAAAGAAGTCTGGGTCCTCAAATGAGCCCATCGAAGAGTTTCACTGACATTCTGAAAATGTGACAAATTCTCTGATGGCAACCCCATTACAACTAGAACTAAAATCTAAATTCCTTAAATTCCTATCCAGGTCATATATAATTTGGTCCTTGCCTTCCTTTTCAAACTCATCTCTAACCCCTGGCTCCCAACCTCACTGCCTCCTTTTAATAAACATACCAGACCTACTCCCACAATAGGGCCTTTAAATTTACAGGAATCCTACTTGAATTGCTCTTTCCCACAAACACTCATAAGGTTCTCTCTGTGCCTTTAATCAGATCTTTGTTCAAGAGCCACCTCTTCAGAAAGACACAATCCCTCTAAACCATCTCCCAGCAATCCCATCAGATCCCACTCGCATCCATGCTCTATCCCCTTAAGAGGGGTAAATCTAGGTTTTGAGGGGCCTAAAGCTTCTAAAAATTGGAGGATTTAAAAGAAAGAATACAAATTAGAAATGAAAGTGAATGCATGTTTGAAATTAAAAAAAAAATCAACACAATACAAAGACTAACCAATACCATATATATCACACGATCCAGAAAAATAACATTTATTTTAATTAAATGTCTGAAACACTTCAATTATACCATATTTCCTATTTTTTTTTGGTTCAGTACTCTTTGCTTGGCTTTTCATACGACAAATTTCATAAGATTCCCTATACAGATACCAGGAGGATAATTTAGTCTTTACTCTAGCTTAGTTGTCCAAAATTTGTAGAAACTCCGTGCTTCACAACCTGTTATCAGAAATGTCATGTAAATTTTCTAAAGAGTTGACAAATGTGAGGAATCTCTATCAAGCTTCTTTCACAGAGAAACTTGAGAGTTCAAGTTTTCTTGTGCAGTAACTAACCTTATGTATGCTAAATCTAAGACATTTATTAACCAATCATCAATGCTATTGTTGGTGTGTTATGAGATTTTGCTATGTTTCACTTGTCAGAGAATTTGGTTTCAAATAAGTAAGTCATTCAGGTATCTTTCCAGTATTTTTATACGATCCATTCTTTTTCATTAATTGGATTATCAAAAAACCAAGAGCCTGTTCATTATTTCTGTTTATAATTTATTTTTCCCCTTAAATGAATTATTGCTTTTGTGTTATTGGAACACTTTTATGTCACAAATCACTTCACAATGTCAAAATAATTTCTAATTATTCATGGCACTTCTTTAATCATTTTTGTTTCATATTCCACTAGTTTTTATCTGAATTTTCTCTTGATTAATAAATGTAATACAATATGTCCTTAACATACATCCAAATCAGAAGTCTATCATTTCTTACTTGTTTTACTAAAGTGTTCCAATAAGCAGATGAAATTACATATTTTAATTTTATCAAATACAGTATTTCCATTAAAATAGAAAAAAAACTATCTGGTGCATGTACAATTATATACATTACACTATCAATTATTTTCTATACAGGAGCATTGATATTTCCAAATGAGTGGGATGAAAACCAAATCTTAGTTTTAAATATCTGAAAATGTTTCCACAGACTTGGTTCTGACTCTACATTTCAAACCTAGTTTCTCCTCCTCTACTAGCAGTGGCCTCATACTTCTAGTAATGGCCATTATAGGACACATTCATAGTGTAATACTCCCTCTAGTCTTACACATTCCTGTCAGGATGCCTAGAGACACTAGACATTACTAGAACACATTCCTACAGTGAGATGGCTAGCAATGATTTAACTATACATGGTAATGATTGATCTCTATCTAAATATATACCACTACACCCAAATTAAGTGAAATATATTCCCAATTCAGCTTATTTTAGCCAGAACCAATAAAGTTAGCGGCTAATTATACTTACAAAACCTTCAAATCTGTGTTAAAACATCTTTTCAGACATTTGCCTGGCAATAATCACATAAATAAGAGAAAAAGTGGCAAAATTAAAAGAATTACCCACTATTACCAAATAGAATTGTGTTCCAGGAATTCAAATCTTACATAATATTAAGGGCGGGGGGAGAGACCATTACCAACAAATTTCAGGAAGCTTAACAGAACATTAGAAATGGATCTCTAAGGAAGTACAGAGAATATAATCAGAATATTCCTAAATTCACAATGAGAAGAGTATGTAACAGAAGTAGGATTTGAACCTGCCCAACATCAAAATTTAAGTTCTAATCATACCGGTTGTCTCAAAAACTGAATGGTGACCTAAATTGGCTCTCCTATTACTAAAGGTCTTAAAGAATGATCCAATGCAGAGAAGACTTAAATAAGTGATATATTTAAAGATTTAAACTTTTAAAAAACCAGGCTATCCAACTTCATAGTAGGCAATAACAGGATTTTTTTAAATGAAATAGAAAAGTATTGTGAAAAATGCAAAATAACAATACTACCAAAGGAAAAAATTGAATTAGCAAATCCAAAACCTTCTTTCAAGAAATTTTCACTAGTGAATTCTATCAAATATTTAAGAAAACCATATGCCAAGTTTCATATAAACTTTAATTAAGTCTGGCATACAAACATTGGCCAGTATTATACAAAACAGAGGAAAAGAGGACACTTTCAGCTTTGACAAAAAGTTTAGCAATTCAAATCCAGTAATAATATAAAAATAATATGTCCTAACAAAGCGGAGTTTTCCTAAGAATGTAGAGTTAACATGAAAAATACTTAGCGTTAATTCACAGTAATAGCTTAAAAGGAAAAAACTAAATGATCATGGCAGTAAAGGTAGAGCATCCAGGGACAAAAATCAAATACCATTAATGATTAAAAACAGACAAACAAAACCACTGAGTAAAGAACTTCTTCAACCAGATAAAGGGTATCTATGAAAGTCCTATGGCTAACAACAGATTTAAGAGTGAAAAAAATATATTCTCCCTAAGTCTGGGAACATGGCAAGAATGTCTGCTCTCATTATTTATGCTCATAATTATACTGCAGAAATCTAACATAAAAAGGTAAGAGAAAGAAAAACAAAAAGATCAAAAAAGAGGTAAAACTGTCTCTGTTCATATGATGGTTCATGTAGAAAATCCTAAGAAATCTAACCCAAAAAAAGGTACTATAAACAGGAAATAAGCACTGGCGCGGATATGGAGAAACTGAAACCCCTGTAAATCGGTGGTAGTAAAACACAATGGTGAAGCCACTGTGGAAAAGTCTGGCAGTTTCTCAAACAGCTAAACATAGAATTATACCACATGACCCAGCTATTCCATTTCTAGGTACATACCCGAGAGAACAGAAAAGAGGACTCGGATGCGTGTACACCAATGTCCACTGCAGCATTATTCACAAAAGCCAAAAGGGGTAAACAACCCAAGTATCCACAAGCAGATGAATAAATAAAATGGAATGGAATATTATCCAGCCATAAAAAGAAATGAAATTCTAATGCATGCTACAACACAGATGAACTTTGAAAACTTTATGCCAAGTGAAAAGCCAGACATGAGGAAAATATTGGATGATTCCACTTATACGAAATGTCTATAATAGGCAAATTCATATAGGCAGAAAGTTGATTAGATATTACCAGGACCTGGGAGAGGGGAAAATGAGGAATTATTGCTTAATTAGTATAGAGTTCAGTATTTATCACCTTAAAAAAACTGCCATACATTACTGAGAGCAATTAAAAGATAATCTAAGTGAAAGATAAACCATGTTCATAAGCTAGAATACTAAATATTAATGTCAATTTGTCTTAATATCTTATTATGACATGTTATACTAACTATTGTATGATAGGTCTATTCTCAAAATCGTGAGATCAGCTACTTCACCAAAGAAGACTCTCAAATTGCCAACACACAAAAAGATGCTGAATACTAACATCAGAGAAATATAAATTAAGCCAGAAGTACCCCAACTTTGTGCTACTGTTTTCATATACATTTTAAACTGAACAATACATAGTTTTTGCTTTAATCCTAGGTAATTTTTTAAATTAATAAAAGTGTATGTAGTTGTTATAATTACCCTTTTTTTTTTATGTTGATTCTTTACTGTAGATGGCACTTGTAATCTGGTGCCATTTCCCTTCAGACTAATGAACTGCCTTTAGAACTGCTTGCAATGCTAGAGGACTAGTGAAAAATTCCATCAGTTTTTGTTTACCTCTTCAATGGTTCTCTTGCTTCTAGAATTTCCCTCGGTATATTCCCAGTATACAGCTTGGCTAGCCCTAATTTTTATCCTATGCCACTGAACTGCAGGAGGCTGGGATGCACCCAAAGCCAAGAAAGCCACACATCACAGTTGCAGGCTTATCTGGCTTCTGCCTCATTTTGGTTATTTTCTGCTGCTTTCAAACAGCTGGAAGTTTTTCTTTCAGTATTTTACCCAGATTTTATAACTGTTATCTGAAGGATGATTCACTCAACTACTTCACTGGCCTGACTGCATCATTACCAGATGTCAGAAACTCAAAATTCTATTAATGTTTAGTGAAAAACTTCTAACATCCTTGATTTTCTTTCCTCCCTCCGAATTAGGACCTTCATCTCACCACATAAGAATTTAAAGTACTCCTACCTTCTTCTAGTCTTTTCTCCCTTAACTCACATAGTACACTGACAGTGATTTCTTATCAGACTGCTTTTATCATTAGAAACAATGTTTTCTGTGAAAATCAGGAAACATGTAATCAGAAACCTAATTTTAATTTTCAACTCCACCACTATCTGTGAAACCATAAGTAAATCACAATCTCTATGATCCCTATTTCTACCACCTATGAGAATATCATCTGCCTCATTAGTTAAGCTTAGGACCAAAATATAATAATTAATGTTTACAAGTATAGACAAGAATTGGTCAAAGATGTTCTAGGCTTTGTGACATGAGAATAAGTGAATGGTGAAAATCATTATATAAAAAAGAACATATGAACAGACCCAGACAGTCGGATAATGAGTTCATTCACTAATTCAAAATGCATTTACTAAGTTCCAACCAGATATCAAACTTTTTTTTAAAGATTTTATTTATTTATTTGACAGAGAGAGAGACAGCGAGAGAGGGAACACAAGCAGGAGGAGTGGGAGAGGGAGAAGCAGGCTTCCCGCGGAGCAGGGAGCCCGATGCGGGGCTCCATCCCAGGACCCTGGGATCATGACCTGAGCCGAAGGCAGACGCTTAACGACTGAGCCATCCAGGCGCCCCTCAAACATTTTCAAGGCAAATTTTTCAGCGTGAGAAGTAATAATTTTGGGGTGCTGAGGACATAACAGGTAAAATAGGTAATGAACAAATACATGGCATTTGTGAGGCATCACAACTCTGTGATAATTTATATAATAAAAACAGAGACCATCTCCAAGGATATGTAATGAGGAGGAGCAAAGCTTCAACCCAGTTCATACTTAAGAGGCGTATAAAAGAAAAGAGCGATAACAAACAAAACAAAACAAAACAAAAAAAAGGCAGACGCTTAACTGACTGAGCCACCCAGGCGCTCCAATATAAAGCATTTTAACATCTGCCTAACTAACGTCTATCTACCTGGTTAGGTAAGAAAAGAAGTTTACTTTCACTCAAGGAAACAGAACGTTAGTAGAAACAACTGTCAAACTGCAGAAGGTAGTTGAGAAAGAATTGATAAACTGGACAACTAGAGTCAGTATAAATCAAACAAGCTCAGTGGTAATGGGAAGGATAGGGAAAGAGTAAAAGTATGGTAAGACAGAGAACCCAGCATGGAGCATAATAAGAATAACAGAAAACAGCAAGGTTCAAGTGAAAGGAAGAGGGATAAGATTAAGAATATAGATGTTAGCCTTTGAAATAAATGAAAACATCATGTTCTTTGAGTAAAGACAGACTAAGGAAAGAAAGTATAAAATATGAAATGAGAAAAGAATGAGGAAAATAGAAATAGGACTGGTCTTTTGAGGACAGTGGAAAGGTTCCAAATAACTAATATGTAAAATGAAACAGAAGATCAAAATGAGATAGTGACTACCAGGAAGCACTGAGGCTAAAGCTAAGGGAAAAGTGTTGATTTATACTAGGAAACTCTAAAGATAGTAATAGGATAGAACTCAACAGATCTAGGTAGTCCATGGACAGGGAACAAAACAAATGAACAGTTGTAATTATTTCAATTAACAGACTGGGAAATTTGTGAAGAAAGATTAGGAGAATGGAAACCTTGAGTATTCATAAGAATAAAATTGAGATGACGATTAGATTAAAGGTGGGTTACTCTGGATCAAGTTTTTCATTAAAAAAGAGGTAAGTTCTGAAGGAAGAAGCTTTTAGGAAAACTTCCTTGTATAATGTTACTATATAAATTGTACTGGGAGAAAGGGGAGTCAAATACTACTGTGTAATGGTTTTCGGACATTTGTACAAAAATAATGTGACATTTAGCATAATCCAAGTCCATCTGAGCTTTCCTCAGTAGGATTAGTAAGTAGTGAAAGACCCTTCTGATAAAGAATAGTTTAATTGTTCTATCCATGCAACCCTGGCCAAGGTATACGATGAATCACATCAGGAGAATAGCAAACTCGAAGACATGGGCTGAGAATCTGCTACCTATAGTATAAAGCAGCTCCTACTGACTTTAGTGACAAATTAGTGGTTTAACTAAAGGGTAATCCTTCTTACTCTTGTAAGAAAAAGGGGTCTCTTAATATTAAACCCACATTTCAAATATAAATACTCAGTGAATATATCTATTATGTTAGTAAGCAAATAGAACAAGAGAAGGAAAATATAGTGCACAAAAACCATTTTACCTTAATTCAGCCATAAATAGGTTATCAAAATCCTCTTAATTACCACATGCAACATATACTAGAAGGAAGTAACTCTCAACTAAATCTTTTCATTTTTTATTACAACAGAAAATGTAACACCATCATGAATGAGATATGTCAGTTTTTATTTCCTTTTCCATTGCAAAATGTCCATGGATGGTATAACAGAAACTATAAAAATACCAAACCGAAGAACAATATTACCTATCGAATGGACACTTGATTGTTAACCAATGGATACCATGATTTAAAATCAACTAAAAAGATGAATATCAATAACCTTAGCTCTATAAAATTTCATAAAAATAGACTTCAGATTATTTGAAGTTAATACGGAGTAGTATTAGATAATACGAATGATACAAACAAAAGTAAATTTCCTTAATAAAAATATATTTATTATAGTATATTACAATCCCTTGCCCTTACACAGAAGACCAAGGCTACTTGGAATGGTGATATCCCATTGTTATATGCCATTTCTCTATAAACCTACATTAGACAACAGTATAGAACAATTCATTCTGAAATATGCCTTCAATTGATAGAAGCCACACAATGATAAAAAATAAGGAACTAAAATTGTCCCATAAAAATCAAGAAGACACATACCTAACTAAAGCAGAGGTAAACTATACATATTCCACATGTAAGTTTACAAATACATCAAAATATTACTGCCAACAAATATCCTGCACAAGACTAAAACCAGTAAGATTCTCAGAATCTATTCTCTCTTCACAGAAAAGATAAAAAGAACTCTGATAATAGTGTTAGCCTAAAAGGTAATGGTTTATTAAGGTCTGACATCAAACACACATTAACTGCCATGATAAACTAAAGTATTACCCAATCCAAAAAACTAAACATGAATTCACAAGACTAATATCAATGAATTTATCACACACAGCTAACATTTTCATGGTAACTCATGGGATCAAAATATAATATTTTGCTTAAAACAATTAGCTAAGGAATTGAAGCACAAATACAAAGATAATTGCTTCCTTTGGGCTTTGGCTGTCAAACACAAGAAATGCCATTACTTCACAGTCCTATGATAATTAAAACTTTGTCACAGATTTGCACTATCAATGAATATTTATTTAAAAATACATTTGCGGGGTACCTGGGTGGCTCAGTAGGTTAAGCGTCTACCTTCAGCTCAGGTCATGATCCTGAAGTCCTGGGATAGAGCCCCACATCAGGCTCCCTGCTCAGCGGAAAGTCTGCTTCTTCCTTTGCCCTTTACCCTGCTCGTGCTCTCTTCTCTCTCTCTCTCTCAAATAACTAAAATCTTTTTAAAAAATACATTTGCAATATGACACCAAAAGCACAAGCAACAACAACAAGAACAACAACAAAAACAGATGACTGAACATCATCAAAATTAAGAACTTTTTTGCTTCAAAAGACACCAGAAATAAAGTGAACAGACAATCCACAGAATGGGAGAAAGTAGTTACAAGTCATGTATCTCATAAGGGAATAGTCTTCAGAATATATAAAGAATGCTTACAATTCAACAAAAAGACAACCCAATTAAAAAATGGGCAAAAGATTTGAACAGACATTTCTCCAAACAACATACGTAAATGGTCAATAAGCACATGAAATAATGCTCATCATCAGTCAGTATAGAAATGAAAATCAAAACCACAATGAAATACCATTTCACACTCATTAGGATAGCTAAAACACAGAAAAGCCTAACAATAACAAGAGTCTGTGAAGATGTGGAAAATCTGGAACCCTCATATCCTGTTGGTGGGATTATAAAATAGTGCAGCCATTTTGACAGTTCCTCAGAGTTAAACAGAGAGGGATCACATTACCCTGCAATTCCATCCCTCTAAGCATTTATCTAAAAGGAAAACACAGGTCCACACAAAAACTTATACAAAAATGTTCACTGCAAAAGCATTCCTAATAGCCAAAAAGTATACAACCCATCAACTGATGAATGGATACACAAAATGTGGTATATAATGGAATGTTTTTTCCATAAAAATGAATGACACACACTACATGAGTGAACCTCGAAAATATTATGTTACGTGAAAGCATCCAGACACAAAAGGACAAACAGTATATGCTTCCATTTATATGAAATGCCCAGAATAGGCAAATCCATAGAAACTGAAAATATACTGGTGGTTGCTTGGAGGCAGAGAAGGCGGTGGGGCAAGGAAGGGTGTTTAAAGGGAATTAGAGAGTGACTGCTTATGGATAAAAGGGTGGTTGGAAGTGTCCTAAAATTAGATGGCAGGGACAGTTGTACATCTCTGAATATACTAAAAACCATTAAATTGTACACTTAGGGATGAATTTTCTGATATGTAAAGTGCATTCCAATAAAGCAGTTACTAAAAATAATTTGCAAAAATGAAATATATGACATAAGCATATACAATGCAAAGATGACTGCTTCCCTCAAACTAACTCAAATATATGTATCAATGGGGGAAAAATATTATGTTAATTTTTTCTACTTATTATATCTCAGAAATCAGTTACCACATTTTAAAGTAGTAAAATTTGTTTGAGATTTTTTAACATCATTTGCTTCTTAAAATGTTACATTTATTATAAATATACAGTAAGCTGAATAGTTATAATTGTTCAATATTTTAGCATCAACTGTGATTATTACAGAATTTTAGAAACATTTATTCTTTCAAACACATCAAAAAGCATAATAAAAGAAATCAATGTTTATTATTAAATATTTCTTCATGTATCTAGGAAATTTCCATTAGCTAATCAAATAAATGTATTCATTCTTAATAATATTTCACTAACTACATTAAAACAATTAAAAAACTATGACACTTGATAAACCCATGCCTCACATTGCTGCAGTATATTTAATAATTTTTAAATCTATCAACTATTAACTATTAATCTATACAGTCACCAGAGTCTAAAATACAATGTAAAGTAAAACACATTCTAGGATTAACTGTCTACTTTCAGTCAAAATAAAAAAGTAAAAGCTTTATCTAGTGAAAGCATAAGTTTACGAAATTCTTCATATTATGTTATTACAAAGAAACTGGAGGAGCGCAAATAGGAAATAGCTTAGGGCCTTACCAGAGTACTGGTCTTCGTGTTGACTTACTGGGGTAAACAGGACCTAATGTAAGGAGGAGTCAAGTAATGGATGGCTAAAGAAATTTGTACTACTATCAACAGCTAATAGAAAACTGCTACAAAAATCTTACATGAGGATAATCCTGTTTCATTCACCAAAGTATTAGCATTCCTGCTCAGTAAGACTACTACTTTATTTGAAGTCTTTTAATATTTAGATTGCACACTGAAAGAATTGTCTAAATACAATGTGTACAAAGAATCAGAACGGGAGCAGAATAAATATAAAGAAATTCCAGGACCAGGTAAAAATTAAAAGAAATATGAATTATATTTATAATTTACACTGGCTATTGTAAATGTAGGTAACATACATGCAAACTTAAGTAACATGTAAAACATTTAACACTGAGCGTATGTACTTACCCAATACTTAACAGCCTTTTAAAAGTCCCCCTGCTGGTTGAGACTCCCTAAATAAGAAAAAAAAGAAGAGGAAGAGGAAGAGCAAGGGGAAGAGGAAGAAGAAGAAGAAGGAGGAGGAACAGTTTTTACACTTCAGAAGTTACCCCTACTCTGTAAAATCTACCCAAGAATCCAATTTATATGAGAATAATTTACTTAAACACAAATCATACTGCAACTTTGGCACATGATAAATATAAAACATTTTTTCTTAATCTTATAAACAATTTAAATTTTATATGTAATATATAGAAAAGCTAACGAATTATCAAGATACTGACAGAGTTTATTAGATTGGCAGAGTTTACTAGACTACAAAGAATCAGCTCTATAACAAATCAGATTTTAAAACTATAGACCAAGACAACAGCAAACTAACACTGTCTCAGAGAAGCACTCATATGTTAAATTCTTCCTGACCATTAACAAACATACACTGTCATATACTACATTCTAGTATCTGTAGTTACCACCTTGTAAGTAGCACCTAGACAATCTAACTATAGAGTTAAAGTACTAGTCACTGAGGTGGAAAATTCTTTACAAAGTATTCATTCTATTTTTTTTTTAAGATTTATTTATTTGTCAGAGAGAAAGAAAGAGAGCGGCAAGCAAAGGGAAAAGCAGGCTCCCCGCTGAGCAAGAAGGCCGATGCAGGACCCAATCCCAAGACCCTGGGATCATGACCAGAACCGAAGGCAGAAGCTTAACTGACTGAGCCACCCAGGATCCCTTCATTCTATTTTTTAAAATTAAAGTAAGGAGCATTTTAAAATCAACCTAATGTTGGGACGCCTCCCATTCTCTCTCTCTCAATTAAAACATAAAATAAAATCAACCTAATGTTAACAGAAAAAAATTAAAATATTATAAGGAAATGTATAAACTAATTTTAGTATTTACAAAAGTTGTAAATAATTTTATAATATAATATATACCCTTTCAGTCAAGTGTCAAGTCAAAATAGCCTTCAAAACAAAGTTTAAAATGCAAGAAAAAAAGCGCTAAATATTATAGAGCTTTTATTGTTTGCCAGGCACACTGTTCAGGACTTGAAAAAACTTAAACACCCTTTTAATTACCTCATTTACTCCCCATTTTACAGATTAAAAAAACAAGCCTTATAGAAATTAAGCTGCTTACTTAGAGATATAGCAGCTGCCTTTGCACAATCCAACGTCTTTAAGGCACAGTACTATGACTCTTCAAAAACAAAACAAAACTGGGGCACCCGGCTGGCTCAGTTGGTAGAGAATGTCATATACTCTTGATCTCAGAGTTTTAACTTCGAGCCCCACATTGAGTGTGGAGCCTACTTAAAAAAAAAAAAAAAGATGTAATATTACATAAAACTAGCTCAGTCGGTTAAGCGTCTGCCTTCAGCTCAGGTCATGATCCGGGGATCCTGAAATCGCCTTGTGTCAGCTCCATGCTTGATGGGGAATCTGCTTGTCCCTCTCCCTCTGCCCCTCCCACACACACCCGCTCATGCTCACGTTCTTGCTCTCTCTCTCTCAAATAAATAAAATCTTTAAAATATATGTATATATATATATATATATATAATATAAACTTAGACTGCCTCTTTTAGAGTCAAGAAAAGTGTTTTTAAATTCCTTTTAAAGAATTACCAGAATACTAATCATGTATCTTACTAACAGAAAATGGTATCATACCAGAATTTACAATACTACATACAAAATAAAATACAAATGTTTTCTTATAGTAAGCCATACCAAAAGATTTTCTATCACTACTACTGTTAAAATTCATCAAATTTATCCATCTATAGGCCATTGAAAAAGGAAGAAGAAAAAGTGTATTAGAGACTTAAAAATGAAGGTTAAAACAATAAAGCTTTTTCTATGAGATGACAGAAAAATATCATCCTGACTTTGAGATAGGCAAAAATTTCTTAAACAAGACATGAAGATCAACAAATGGGACTTCATTAAAATTTAAAAGTTATGTTCTTAAAAAAGTGAAAATGCAAGCTACAGAGCAGGAGAAAATATTCACAATGCACATATCCAACAAAGGACTCATGAACAAAATATTATTTTAGAAAAATAAGTCACCAAGAACAAGACAACCCAATTTTTAAAATAGGCTAAAGACCAAACAAAACTTCACACAAAAAAATAATTTTAAAACCCAATAAGCATATTGAAAAGGTACTCAATATCACTATCAGGAAAATATAGATAATGCAATAAGAAACTATTACCAACCAAAATGAGTAAGATTTATCTAAAAACCAGACAATACCAAGTGTGAGTGACTGCCAGGAGATATGTAAATTAGTATTACCAGTATGGAAAACTATTTGGAAGTATCTACCAAAGGTGAAAATACCCATAGCCAATGACTAAGTAATACCATAGCTGGGTACACAAGCAATAGAATGTGTACAATGTGCACAAAAAGCTATATACAAAGTTTATCACAGCAGCTTTATCTAAAGAGCCCAAAACTCTATATAACCCAAACTGTCCACTGGCAAAGGGGGGAAATAAATGTAGCATATACATATTCATGAAATCCTAAACCTCAGTGAAAATGAGAAAACTAATGTCATATACAAAACAAGATACATCTCACAAACATAATGCTGTTTGTGAAAGAAGCCAGGTGTGTGGGGGGGTGTGTATATATATTTTTTTAATTTAATAAATTCAAAAACAAGACAAACTAATCTCTGATCACAAAGTCAGAATAGTAGTTAACTTTGGGGTGAGGGGGTTATTTGATTGGGACAGGACACAGGGCAGCTTCAGATAAGCTGATATCTTGATCTATGTTGCAACTACAAAGGTATGTTCACTTTGTAAGTTTATCAATATAGAAAAGTTAATCTATAATTTTCTGTATGTAAATTGTACTTCAATTATTTTAAAACTTTTTAATTTTTTTAAGATTTATTTATTTATTTTAGAGATAGCACACGCACAGGAGTGGGGGGGGAGCGGCAGAAGGAGAGAGAGACTCTTAAGCAGTTTCCATGCCCAGCGTGCAGCCTGACTCAGGGCTCAATCTCACAACCCTAAATCATGACCTGAGATGAAACCAAGAGTGAGACACATAACCAACTGAGCCACGCAGGTGCCCCTTAAGTTTATTTTTAAAAATAGATGAAAAATTACTTCACAGTAAAATAACTTCAGGTCATCATACTAATGATACGTACTAATTTAAAAATCTGAATTTCCTAACGGTGTATTTCAATTTATTTCTACTGACTCTATATAGATAAATATGTCTTATATATATATACTAGAGAAAACTTTACATAAAATCTTGCTAATGTCTGTTCTACACAGGTTCAAGTTAGGTTTACAAATGTGTAATTTTGTATACATATTAAAAGTATTAATAGCTAACTCAGAAATTGATTTCAAAAGCAATAAGATGATCAAGCCAAGCATTCATAAAAATGTTAAGGCAAATTACTTGGCCCTGTTGCTTAGAAAATCTTAAGACTTTTGACAAAGGAGGCAAGAATATACACTGGGGAAAAGACAGTCTCTTCATTAATGGTGTTGAGAAAACTGGACAGCTACATGCAAAAGAATAAAACTGGACCACTTTCTTACACCATACACAAAAATAAATTCAAAATGGATTAAAAACTTAAATGTAAGATCTAAAACCATAAAATTCCTAAAAGAAAACATAGGCAGCAAACTCTTAAACATTGGCCTAAGCAATATTTTTTTGTATATGTGTCCCCAGACAATGGAACAAAAGCAAAAATAAACAATTAGAACTATATCAAACTAAAAAGCTTTTGCAGTGAAAGAAACCATAAACAAAATGAAAAGGCAACCTACTGAATGGGAAAAGATATTTGCAGATAACATATCAGATACAGGGTTAATACCCAAAATATACAAAGAACTCATATAACTAAATACCAAACAACAAATAATCCAATTTTAAAAATGGTCAGAGGGGGGGATCCAGGTGGCTCAGTGGGTTAAGCATCCAACTCCTGATTTCAGCTCAGGTCGTGATCTCAGGGTTCTGAGACCGAGCCCCACATCAGGCTCAAGCACTGGGTGTGGAGTCGGTTTAAAATCCTTCTTCCCTCTCCCTCTGGCCCTCTCCCCTCTAATAATAATAATAATAATAATAATAATAATAATAATAATAATAGCTGGGCAGAAGATCCAAATAGACATTTTTCCAAAGACGACATACAGATGGCCAACACGCACATGAAAAGGTGCTCAGTATCATTGATCCTCAGGGAAATGCAAATCAAAATGACAATGAGATATCACCTCACACCAGTGAGAATGGCAAGCAAGTATCAAACAGACTAGAAAAAACAAGTGTTCACAAAGATATGGAGAAAAGGGAACCCTGGTGCACTGTTGGTGGCAATGTAAACTGATGCAACCACTATGGAAAACATTGTGAAGGTCCCTCAAAAAGTTAAAAATACAACTAACATATGATCCAGCAATTCCACCTCTGGGTATATACTCAACAAAAACAAAAACACCAATTCAAAAGATACGTACACCTCTATGTTTATTGCAGCATTATTTACAATAGTCATGATATGGAAGCAACCTAAGTGTCCATGGAAAGACGAATGGATAAAGAAGATGTCGTGTACACACACACACACACACACACACACACACACACACACACACGCACACACACACGCGCATACACAGGAATATTACTCAGCCATAAAGAAGAATAAAACCTTGCTATTTGCAACAACATGAATGAACCTAGAAGGTATTATGCTCTCTGAAATAAGACAGAGAAAGACATATGCCATATGATCCCACTTTTATGTGGAATCTAAAAAACAAAACAAATGAACCAACAAAACACAAACACACTCATAGGTACAGAGAACAAACTGGTGGTTGCCAGGGGATGGGGGGGGGAGGGAAGTGAAATAGATAAAGTGCATTAAGAGGTACAAACTTCCAGTTACAAAATAAGTTAAGTCAAAGAGATGAAAAGTACAGCAGAGGGAATATAGTTAATAAGACTATAATGACTTTGTATGGTAAAAGGTGGTAACTACACTTATCATGGCAACACTTCATAACATATATAACTGTCAAATCGCAATCTTGTACACCTGAAACTAATATGTCAGCTGTACTTCAATTTTTTTTAAAGATTTTATTTATTTATTTGAGAGAGAGAGAGAGAATGAGAGATAGAGAGCACGAGAGGGAAGAGGGTCAGAGGGAGAAGCAGACTCCCCGCTGAGCAGGGAGCCCGACGCGGGACTCGATCCCGGGACTCCAGGATCATGATCTGAGCCGAAGGCAGTCGCTCAACCAACTGAGCCACCCAGGCGCCCAGCTGTACTTCAATGAAAAATAAAAAATTTAGGGGGCACCAGCTGGCTCAGTTGGTAGACCATGCAACTCTTGATCTTGGGGGTTGTAAGTTCAAGCCCCATGTTGGACACAGAGCTTACTTAAAGAAAATAAATTAATTAAAGTAAAAAATAAAATGTAGAGTTATTTTTAAATTTTTTAAATAAATAACTTAAAAATTTTAAAGCCAATAACATTTTGAAGAAAAGCCTTGCAAATAAGTATTCCTACAGAACTAAAAAATTTTTAGGTTGATATTTACAATGGTACCTTCCTTATTCAAAATACAAACAGTCCTATCTCTCATCCACTTTTCCACTGTATTTACCTAATAACTATGATTTCATCTAACCAACTTCTATTCCTCTCTTTAAATATCATTATTTGATCAAATTTGAAAACTTTTATCTTGATGGAAGCCCACCTTATCAGTCACAACAACAACAACCTATTTGTCTTGAGTTGATTTTTTTGTTGTGTGAGTCTTTAAGACAATGTTCAGAGGAACAGAATGGTATAAGCTCCAAAAGTTCAGTTCCCTGAACAATTCCCAGAGGCAGAGCTTCCTTTGGACAAACTTAACTTTAGACAACTCATCAAAACCTTACAATAACCTTCCTCAGTCTTGTGTTACTTTATCCCTAAGAGCCTGGCCTCGCAGACTCCTCCAAACCTCCAATCAGCCAGAAGTTATCATCAGGTTTCTACAAGAAGGTAGCTGGCCACTCAGGTCCAGTTCTGAGACATAAGGTGCACAAGCAGTCCTTTCACAAAACTGTAATCAGTCTAACCATTCACCCAGCCACCAAGCCAGACGCCTGCTTCTTCTAATTCAGGTATTTAGCTTTCTAAATGGTATTCACCAGGTTACTCACCAAGAATAATGTAAAACTAACCACTCCCACTTTGAGAAACTTTTGATAGGAACAAAACTGTTAATTTGAGAGGCACCTTAGAACTAGAAGAGGGGAAAAAAACCTTCCCTCAAGAGAAGTTTGCTTTATCTTCCTAAAAAAGAAAGATCAACTTAGTGAATATAAGGGAGATCTCTCCAGAGGTCACACATCTCAGCAAAACAAGATAAATACTAGGAGAAGGGTGAGGATCACAGATATGGTTCACCTTGAAACTAAGAACCAACAGATCCCATCCAACATCTAAAGAACCTGCAGAAACTAGATATGGGTTTATTAGAAAAATTACCTAACTTCCATGATTTCTGGTAATACAAAAGATCCTGGAGAGGATGATAAGCAGATAGCAGAACAGTCTTCCCCTAAAATAAAAGATGCAGGATGAATTCAGTGACTGCACACTGTTCACTCAGCAATAAATTTAATAAAGATTTCTCATCAACTATAACCATGTAAATATTCATATTTGAAAATCTAGCATCTTTAAATGGTGCTAATGATATATTTCCCTAGTATACTGTTATTTTTTGTTGTTTTCTATTTTAATTTTGTAGGTGGAAAAGCTGGAGCTAGACTAGTATCAGATATAAAAAAAAAAGCAGGATCGCAGCTAGTCAAGAGCTGTAAGCAGTTAGATATCAGATCTTGAACTACCTGGAACAAAGCATTAGAAATCATTTCTCAAATTACCCATCATCCATTCTATTTAGCCTAAGTATAATATTTCACAAATCAACCCAGTGCAAATCAAGTCTATCTCCATCTTATACAGAAGTGAATCCTAGATAGCCTTTAAATGTCTTCAAAAACCTTCACACCATCACATTTTTTACAAAAGATGTAAATTTGTACTTTAAAAACCTCATGTTGCATTTCTATTTCCTGAACAAAGAAGGCACAGCACTCAGTATTTATCCTCTCAAGCATCTTGCCTGATTGCTTCAAAACTGCAAATCAATGCTTATATAATACCTCAGAGTTTGAAAGGAATCCCTCAACATTCTGCTGACATTATCATAGACACTACCAACAAATCTAAAAAGTAAATTCATGGTACCTTTGAAATATCTGATTTGCCCCACCTGTTACAACACTACAAAATGTAAGTTTCGGGGCGCCTGGGTGGCTCAGTCGTTAAGCGTCTGCCTTAGGCTCAGGTCATGATCCCAGGGTCCTGGGATTGAGCCCCACATAGGGCTCCCTGCTCAGCAGGAAGCCTGCTTCTCCCTCTCTTGCTCCCCCTGCTTGTGTTCCCTCTCTCGCTGTGTCCCTCTCTGCCAAATAAATAAATAAAATCTTAAAAGAGAAAAAAAAAGTTTCGATACAATTTATCTGCATTTTTATAATCCTTTTCACTACACAAATACACCTTTATAAAGTTAAGCCCCAACCATTTTCAACATTCCCACAAACCTTAAAAGTATTTCTAAATTCCTCACAGTTCCTGTAAATTGCCAATTTTTACAATGTACTTCTTATGAAGCTTGTGCTTCAAAATAAAATAAAAATACAACATATCAAAATTAGTATGATGCAAACAGTGTAGTGCTTAGAAGGAAATTTATAGCATTAAATGCCTATATTAGAAATGAAAAAGAACAAAAGTTTTAAATTGATAAGATTCCACCTTAAGAAAATGGACACAGAAGAGCAAGATAAACTCAAAGCAAGCAGTAGGAAGGCAATAATAAAGAGCAGAAATGAATGGATATCAATGGAACTGAAAACAGAAAAATAGAGGAAAATGGACACAAAAACTGGTTCTTTTTTAAAAGTCCAATAAAATTAATAAACTTCTATCTCGACTAATCAAGGAAAAAAAGGAGAAAAATAATATAAATTACCAAAACAAGGATTGAAAGCAGGGATCTCACTATAGACTTTAGACATAAAAAGAATAATTACAAAATACTTAAAATAACTAAGGAATACAAATTAATGTCTACAAATTCAGCAACTAAGATGAAATGGATCATTTCATCCTGAAAGAGAAAAACTGCCAAAACTTATTAAAGAAAAAGTAACCTGAATTTTCTGGTATATATTAAAGAAAACAAATCTGTAGTTAAAATTCTGCCAAAAATCACATGCTCTGATGGTTTCATAACAAATAGTACAAAACATGTAGGAAAAACAATGTCAATTAAACACAATTTACTCTAGAAAATAGAAGAGGAGGCAGTACTTCCCAACTCAAGATACCAAAGCAAGACAAAGATATTTTAAGAAAATAGCAGAAACAACATCTTTCATGAAGGATACAAAAATCCTCCACAAAATAGCAGAAACAACATCCTTCATGAGGATACAAAAATCCTCAACAGAATAAGCAAACTCAACCCAGCAATATAAAAATGAATAAAAGCTCATAAGCAAGTAGGGTTTATGGCAAGACTACAAAGCTGGTTCAATATTTGAAAATCAAACAAGGAATTATATTACATTAATGAAGTAAGAAAAACCACATGATCATTTCAATAGCTAAAGAGGCACTAGACAAAATCCAGCATCCATTTCTCATTAAAAATAACAAAAAATAAAGCAAAGTAGGAATAAAAGGGAATTTCCTTCAACTAAAAGCCATCTAAAATAAACCTACAACTAATTCTATATTTAACAATAAACAACTAATAAAAGCCCAGGAACAAGGCAAAGACGTTTGTTCTACTCAGCATCGTTACTGGAAGTCCTAGCAAGTGCAGTTAGGAAAAAAGTAAGAATAAAGACATACAAACTGGAAATTAAGAAATGAAAACGGTCTTTATTTGTATGCATGACTATCTACATAGAAAATGTAGACAAAGGCTACAGAAAAGCTCCTACAACTAATAAAAGATTGTGACAATTCATGGAATATGGGGACCTGACTGGATACAGAATAAACATACTAGGCAAGAAGACTCCAAAGGTGGTTAAGTATTACAGATCACAGCAAGAAACATATCCTCTGTTTGAACCACTTGCTTCAAGTGGCGACTTACAGATCTTCCTGTTTATAAAGGCACATTTTCCCCTTTGTAATAGTAAGTGATATATGGGATAATAACTTGATATTAGGTATATATCCTGTTTCCAGCAGTCCTTCCCCAAAGGTTTTGGCACTCACTAATGTGTCTGTCCTAAATTGTTTCACTGGGGTTTTCAGTACGATAATTTTCTAGTTCTAACACTACTTAAAAATGTGTTAACTTCTTTCTTCTTTAAAGAAGGCTTCCCTTTTCCCTTATCCCTCTAGACTCATAAATTATTTTTTCAATTTAAGGTTTTATCATTATTTACAAGCATCCTTTCACTAATGCTCAGATAGTTCCAGATTTGGCCAGTAGGAACTCCTGTGATTTGGGGTTCTGTTGATGTGATCCAACAGCTTTTAAAGCACTTTTCTGTTTTCTGGCTGTGTGTTTTCTCTGCCCAAGAACTAGAATCTGCAATTTTTCACAGAAGCCTTGGATCCTTTTCAGTAGGAACAATATTTAGAGACCATGTTATCAATGCTAAGTGTAATTATTGCTATTGCTATTGCTGATGCTTCTAAGCCCTTCTGATAGGAGGGGGCAATATATGTGTATAATCATGGATTCATATTAATATCTCTGCTTAATTGATAGTGAAAGGTTTTTAGTGACTATATCTGTCTATATGCCCTTAATGTTAAATTTATGGTTCCTAATATTATTAATAGGTCAACTTAAATGACTTGCCTATAAGATATTTAGAACAGTTTCAAGATTACCATAAACAATATAGTTCTAAGTAACTGAGATCATACTATGTGAATCATTTTATATATTAATAATATGTCTTTGAGATTTTGCTATATCATGACACAGATTTTAATCTTTTTAGTAAATCTATTAATATTCAAAATGAATTTATGTAGCCATTTCCCTACTGGTGGACATTCAAACTGTTTCTAACATTTTGCTACTACAAATAATACTATAATTAATATAATTAACACATTTGTGTGTATATATATACATATCTTTATGCATACTTTCATAAAACTATTCATGTATATTCTTTGAATTATTTCCCTTTATTCATAATTCATTTTCTAAGTTTTGTTAAATTTAGAAGCTCTTTGTTATGTTTGTTAAAACTTTGCTACAAATTGCAAATATTTTCTACTATACTGGCCTGATCTTGTTATATGTTTTCTTAGAGAAGTCTGTTCCATTTTAATGGACTCAAATCTGTTTTCCTTTTCAAATATATGGTTCATCACATTTCAATATGTTTTTTTAAAAAAAAAAACTTTGTGCTTTGTGTGTGTGTGTGTGTGTGTGTACAATTTTCCTATTTTTCATTTATTTGGACTCTTTCTGGCTCTTCCTGCATCACTATCAATGTTTTAATTACTACAGCTTTATAGTATAGCTGTAGTATTATAGTATATAATACAATACTCTATATTATATATAGTATATATCTCATAAAAGACCTGTCAGATTTTTATTTTTAAAACTTCTATTGGCTATTCTCATTCATATACTCTACATACTTGAGAATCAAGTTGTCAAGTTTCCCCCACTCTTCAAAAAGAAAAAGTAAGTTGTGATTTTGATGGAACTGCATTAGTTTGATGGATAAAACTTTGAAAAAATCTGTATTTTACAATTTTGGGCTTTTCATTCTAAAAAACAGTAGGTTTCTTCATTTATTTGACCCACAAAAAGGAAATCAACTGCAATACAATTTACTTGTGGCACATATATATTCATATAAAATAAATCCACTCACAATAGCTAATTTATTTTATTAAATGCTCTGATACAAATTTCCTCATTCTTCATTTATTTGACCCACAAAAAGGAAATCAACTGCAATACAATTTACTTGTGGCACATATATATTCATATAAAATAAATCCACTCACAATAGCTAATTTATTTTATTAAATGCTCTGATACAAATTTCCTCAGGACACAGATTTATGCAAAGAAAAATATAAAGCCCAACTAAATGTGAAGAAAGAAAATGAGAATATAGTTAACAAATAAAACAATAATGACAACAAAACACCAAAAAGACTGAAACCAATACCCAAGATCAAAATTCTACAGATCTAGAGAAAAGACAAAGTTGTCATGAGGTATATCATCAGGAAGCCTTTAGGTATTAAACTACCAACCCATAAATAGGCCTTGTACGTGATAAGCAGATTCTGTGAAATTAATTTCCTAGGAAGGTATCCTAGACACCAAGAAGGCATCCAAAGTCACCTGAAGAATCAAGGGTAAATACCTTAAACCAATACTTCTCGCAACAGTCCAGTTTAGTGTCCCTAGCAAAATACCACCAAAGGTAAAAGTAATCAACATATAACTCTCTCATCTCACCCTACCCTCAGTTCCATCTAACCTATGACAATGCAGAGTACAGACTGAAATAGTCTATCTACATGAAAGCCAAAATATTTGGAATGTTTGTCTTACGTTAAAAATTAACACACGTTTTGCATTCAACTTTGTATTATTTGTGAATTCATTCTATTATATAAATAATCTTCTGATTACCTAACAGTTAAATTGCTTAACATTTCTTTTTTTTTCCTTCGGGATTCAGAATAATCTTTTTTATTTTTATTATTGAAGTATAGCTGACATAGAGTGTTATATTAGCTTCAATTGTACAACATAGTGATGCAACAATTCTATACATTACTCAGTGCTCACCATGATAAGTACAGTTAGCTCAATGTTTCTCTTCTCCAACTCTTTAAGTAAAATTGATGCTCTGACAAAGTGTATATCCTATGGATACACCACACTCCCTACACATAGGCCAGACCAGACTAGACCACACCACCAAACACTAAAGAAGTATACATAAAAAGCAAGACCTTACAAAATCAAGAACAAGGCAATATAAACAAAATAGACAGCAATATATACCCTGATGGACAAATACTTTGTTTGAACAGCCAAATATCTAGATTTCCTATTTAAATCAGGTATAAAAGTAGGACCACACAAATTCCTTTTGAAATTAAAGGAACAATTAAAGAGTAAGGTGAGAAGTAAAATCAAATGATACTAGGTCGTAAGGTATATTTTTTCTTTAATGTTAAGTTCATAATGACAGAAAATACAAGTTCATAATGACGTGAAGTAAATATATACAAACATATATAGATGTGTTGTATATATGTATTTAATACTTTTAACAAAATTTGTCAAAACAATAGCTTTTAAACTAGGAACTAAAAGTAGTCTTTGGTCTTCCTTTAAATATAAATATTAAATATAACCACAATGGACATTTGTGATAACTATTAAACAATTACATAATTTCCATTCATAACTGAATGAACTGTAGCAACGATCTTTTAAACCTATCATTTAATTCATCTTTAACAGCCATTTTACAAAAGTTTTGAATATCAAGATCCCTGTCTTCTATTTTAAGAATAATCTTTACAAATGAGTAAAATCTGGAAACATAGATTTTTCTCTGGTGCCAAAACCTGATTCTAACAAACTATCTAGCACTGAGAAGAAACATACACTAATATACATAACCTCGGCATACATTTATGTATTTAAGAAAATATACAGCATATTCCAAACTTTCCAATTGAATAACCCTATTAGGTGACTGGAAAGTTTTCCAAATGTATATACCTGAAAATATGGCCAGAAAAAACAAAACTTGGCTGGACATCCCTGTATTCAAAGAGTTCTGAGTCGCCACTCCCACATCTCCTATTCTCAATTACTTCCATGTGGAAAATATTCAATTAACATTCAGGTCTTGCCTACCTCTTAAAAAAGGCACTGCAAATAAGCATTTATTACAGCAAATAACCCAAATTATATAATCAAGCTTCCAAGTATAAATGAATTTTTTTTACTAAAGACAAATCTGTATATGTACTCCAAGCTTATCATCATCTTCCTTTAACTCTTCTCCTTAGAGTAGATGAGATCTAAAGTAGGACATATTAAGTTATCAGCGGAAACTCCCCAGCTCCACAGTAGGCTACCACATATGATTTCAGGGCAAAGTTAGAAAGAGATCATTTTTCTCTAAACAAGGCTACATAAAGAAACATTACCTTAATATAGATGCCTTCCAACATGCAATATCACTAAGACCCATCCAAAAAGCTTCACTTTTAATAAACTATTTACTAAAACGCAGTCATGTGGTATCTTAAAAAGATCTGCTTTACAATAAGGCACACCCAACTACATAAGATTTTGTTAGGTATATAAAGAACTATCACGTGTCACGTATTCATGATTGAAAAATGTAGTAACAAAAATTATATGCCAAGAAACTATAAAGAAAGTAGATATGAATTAAAATATTTTTGTAGAAGGGAGAATCAATTATGCAGGTGATTTTGAACCTTTTGTCTATCTTGCAAATTCTAGTTAATATGTTTCTTAGCCATTTAAAACACATGTAACAAACAAAATAACCAAGCAATTCTATATCTTATAACTATTAAGGATCATTACATCTTTTTAAAAATCTTCATATTAGAAAAAAATCTTTATATTAGTATCAGTGTTGGTTTGTTTTTTTTTAAGATTTTATTTATATATTTGACAGAGAGAGAGAGCACAAGCAGGGGGAGTGGCAGGCAGAGGGAGAGGAAGCCAGATGTGGGACTCGATCCCAGGATCCCGGCATCATGACCTGAGCCGAAGGCAGCTGCTTAACCAACTGAGCCACCCAGGCACCCTAGTACCAGTTTTATTTATCACTCCAGCTCTAGCACATGGGAGTAGTACATATAGTAGGCACTCAATATTTATTTAATAAAATTATTTAATTTTTTTTAAGATTTTATTTATTTATTTGACAGAGAGCGAGCACCAGCAGGGAGAGTGGTGGGCAGAGGGAAAGGGGGAAGCAGGCTCCCCGCAGAGCAAGGGAAGCCCAATGTGAGACTCAGTCCCAGGACCCCGGGATCATGACCCAAGCCGAAGGCAGTTGCTTAACCAACTGAGCTACCTAAGCGCCCTATTTAACTTTTCTAAGTTTCAATTTCTTCAAACTAAAACAGAGTAATACCCACATGTTAGAACTGCTTAAGATTAAATAAGATAATACAGGCACACAGTAGGCGATAAAAGGTTAATCCCTTGTTTTAGTAAGTACAAATAACTGTTGCTTTGGTTCACAGCTAAAAACAAGACCAAATAATTCTCTCAAAGTTTATATGGGACTAACATTAGCACAAAATTTTAGGATAAAAAGAAAGGAAGCTTACCAACCAGTTATGAAGTCTTACTATATATCTATATTGGTGAAAACTGCAGCATTAGGTAGTAAGAGGCCAATGAAACAGAACACAGAGCCCAAATTCAAATCTGTGTATATATAGAAATTTGATACATAACAAAGGTAGCATTACAATAAGTGAGAAAAAGGATTATTTAATGAATGATTCAGGGACAATTAATCATCTACTTAAAAAGTAAAGTAAAATTAATCTAGTCCAGATAAAACTTTCTAGGTGTTATGTTTTACCAATACATGAAAATCAAAACTAAAACTTTCAAAAGACCATATAGAATAACCTCACAAGATATGAAGACAGAAACTGTTATTTCAACTAAGACACAATAACCATAAAAGTTGATAAATCTGTCATCAAAACTTTAAATTTCTGTATTAAAAAGGGTACAACAAAGTTAAAAGTCAAATGACTATATTCCAAGTTCCCAGAGGACAACAGCAGCCCCATGTAAATCCAATCTCTCCATATACCCTTCGGAAAAAAAATTTTTTAAAAAGGCATCAACCCAGAGAACAAATAAAACCACCCATAACCCACACCATCAGTTTAACTAGCAAACAAATACAGAGTCCAAGTTAGACATAAGTTGTGGAAGGGGATAAAATTTTAGCAGAACAAATTCTGAAGAATCAAGCAGACTGCATAGAAAACAGAAGGAAACTGGAGCCTGGAGTAGGTGGAACTCATAAAACAATCTCCAGAAAGGGAAAGTCTGACAGTACACAGGAAAGTACTAAGATAAGGTGTCTCAGGGTAGATCAGATCGCTCGCTACTGAAGAACAGAAAGGAAGGGCTGTTCTACAAATAAGAATCTCAAAAAGTATACAATCTACCAACGCCTTTCCCCTCTTAGACCAAAAACAAACAAACAAACAAACCTATAAATTAAAGAAATTACACTTCACTATACCAACGAAAGGGAGAGCTCTTTAATAAGAAACATTATAAGCCACGGACTCCTTCATCCCTGTATACATACAACTAGTAATGCTGAGCCAAGAAATGAACAGAACTAATAGACAAACTAATAAAAAAAGCTACTATAAGAACACAAATTCCAAGTCCAAACACATCTAATGAAAATTCTCACCACAAAAAATTCACAAAACTAAAAACTAATACTCCAAGATAATTACCTATAATATGTATATATGTGTATCTGTGTGTGTGTGTATAGTGTGTGTGTGTGTGTGTGTGTATGTGTGTATAAACAAAACTCAAAAACCCAGAATAAAAATGGACAAAACACAGCAAGATATGAAATAAGAATTGACCCTATTTGGGAGGATACAAAAAAAAAAAAAAGAAAGAAAGAAAAGTCAAATCATTTTTTACATAAGTAATACAAAGACTGGATTCAAATAAAACCATAAGGGAAAATAAGGAACAAGCAGTCAATAAAAATAAAGGGAAAAATGATCAAAGAAAAAAAAAAACCAAGATCTGTAAAGAAGCTATAACATGCATAATTGATAACTTTGAAGAACAAAAGCAAAATAAAGGAACTAATATTTAAAACTATAATTTCAAAAGTATTTCCAAAAACAAAAACAAATATACATATGTATGTTGTCATGGCCAGGAAGAAGTATGAGATACATGAATTTTGACCCAGAAAAATCTACTGTATACTTGGAAAAACTGTTCCAGAATAATAAACTCTAAAACACAGACTAGTAAAACTTTAATTAGTAAATAGGAAAAAAAAATATTTTGGGCCTTCAGACAGAAATACTAATAAGCCTCTTAGAAAAGACAAAGTAAGCTTGGCATCAGATTTCTAAATAACAACATTCAAAGTGAGTCAACATTGTAGCACCTCTCTCAAGAAATCCAAGGAAGCAGGGGCACCTGGATGGCTCAGTTGGTTGAGGGTCTGACTCTTGATTTTGGTTCAACAAAAAAGATAAAAATATTTAGGAACAAAGTTAAATGTATAAAACCTCTATAAGGAAAACTTTAAAACACTTCTGAACCATACAAAAGTAAACTTGAACAGACATCCCCTATTCTCTTGCAAAGGTGACTTATTATCATAAAGATGTTGATTTCCCCAAGTTAATGGGTAATAACATTATTCAAATAAAAATACCCAGCAAATGTCTTCCTAGAACTCAATAAGCTAATGCTCAAATTCATTCATAAAGAATATGCACATATAGTATCTTTCTGTTTGTATAAAAAAGAATAAGAATAATATATACAAACATAAATGTATACACACAAAAAACAGACTTATTTTTATAAAAGGAAACACAAGGATAAACCAAAAACTAATGAAATTGATTAGCTACAAAATGAGTGAAAATGGAAACAAATGATTGAGAAGAAAGACCTCAGAGAATGCCTTTTTATGTAGTTGGGACTTTTAACCATGTTACTGTTTTACTATACTCAAAACAATAAATAAAATTAAATCAACAATGGGGGCTAAAAACTGAATACAAACCAAAAAAAAATGAACCAAATATTTATCAAGATGCCATAAAAAACATAATTAAAATAACTTATGAGCGGGCACCTGGGTGGCTCAGATGGTTAAGCGTCTGCCTTCGGCTCAGGTCATGATCCCAGGGTCCTGGGATCGAGTCCCGCATCGGGCTCCCTGCTCCTTGGGAGCCTGCTTCTCCCTCTGCCTCTCTCTCTCTCTGTCTCTCATGAATAAATAAATAAAATCTTTAAAAAAAATAATAATAACTTATGAGCATAGTACCCTGACTACATACCTCCACTGGGATATATTGTATGAACAAAAAACTGCATAGAAATCTTAAGCTTTACTTATTGGGCTTACAGTTGGCAGTATTGTTATGGCAATTTCAATATTACGTTGTGTATATACTGTAGGACAGAACAAATGAATAAATATATATTGATGTTATTGTTAGGATCCTCACAGTGGGAGAAAAGCCATCCAAATATGAAACAAAAGAAAAACCCCATGGTACTAGATTGGAATTACAAGTATTAGTGGTTTTTTAAACCCCGCTTGTTCTGTCGAATGAGGAGAGTCCCTAAAAACAATCATACACAGTAATACAGAACATATCCAGTGCCCATGATGTAGCCTGTAAAGAGCCACTAAGAGGAACAAGGGTCCGAGGAGAAATAGTCATTTGCAGGTCTGTGGTAGGAAAAGCATAAAGGTAAGAATGGAACATTTTGTTGTGCCAGAAAGCAAATAAGTGCTCTTAAAATGATGGGACATATCACAGAGACACAAAAACAAAACTGAATGAGTTCCCACGGCTAAATTTTAACAGTTTGAACCTTCAAAAGAAATATAACAATAATGAATTTTAATTCTCTGAATAAAAGAAGAAAACATGAGCCCACAGTGATAATGTAAAAAGGAGAGGAGAAACTCTTCCTTACAGAAGAATGCCAGCTAATAAATGTGGGAAGAATAGAACTAAAAGAATCATCATTCTGCAAGCATTAATGCAATCAATGATTCAAGCAAAAATCAACAATGAATGTTAAAATCACTGGGTGAAAGGTTGTTAAGAAATAATGTTTATTCAGCCTCCAGGCAGGGATTAATTACCAAAGAGAAAAAGGTATCTTTACAATGGAGAAATCCGGCAGCACTAGCTAAACCAAATAATCCAGTTTAACATCACAAATAATGGAACGAACTAATAATACAGAAGTTAAAATAAGCAAACTTTAAGTACATACATACATCAAAATGGATAATCTTGATATGAACACTGTGAAAAAAGCAGTGTTAAACAATATTGACATTTTAAAAATCAACACTACTAATATTTTTATACAAATGCATGCATAATCAATGCATAACTTCAGAGTAGTAATTATCTTACAAGAAAGACAAAAGAATGAGATTAGTAATCTTCAACTATGTTTTTATTTAAAAAGTTCTGAAACAATTATAGCAAAAGGTGAATATCTGTCAATTTTGGCAGTTTGAATATATGAGCATTTTAAATTCCTCCTTGTATTTTATATATATATTTTTATTTTTTTTAAAGATTTTATTTATTTATTTGACAGACAGAGAGAGAGAGACAGCAAGAGAGGGAATACAAGCAGGGGGAGTGAGAGAGGGAGAAGCAGGCTTCCCACCAAGCAGGGAGCCCGATGCGGGACTCGATCCCAGGGCCCTGGCTGAGATCATGACCTGAGCCGAACGCACTTAACGAATGAGCCACCCAGGCGCCCCTACATATATATATATACATATATATATATATATTTTTTAAGATTTTATTTATTTACTTGACAGCACAGAGCAGGCAGAGGGAGAGGGAGAAGCAGGCTCCCCCCTGAGCAGGGAACCCGACGCAGCGCTCAATTCCTGGACTCTGGGATCATGATCTGAGCCGAAGACGGCTGCTTAACCGACTGAGCCACTCAGGTGCCCCTATTTTTTATATTTTTAAATATCTCATAATTTAGAAACTTAAAATTGCAAATGAACTGCTGTTATACAAATCTTAGTTCTATACAGCTATACAATACTTAGTTCTGTAATTCCTGGTGTTTAAAACTATTGTTTTGAAGAACTTTGATTTAGAAGCAGCCCCCCACCATGATTCTTTCTACTTTAATCTCTGATGTAAATTAACAGAAGCAAATCAGCACTCCCAAATGATCCTAATAAGCAAAATGAATTTCATTTACTTAAATAAAAGATATCCTGGAAGGTATGCCATCTATGTGGCATTACACCTTCTATAAAATTTAATACCACCTGTATCTCATATGGCTCTTAATATGTTTCACCATTTAGAGAACTGAAAAGTTTACCCACTCTAATAATTCACAGTTTTTTCAATCATTTGACCTACCTCTACAAAAAAATCCATTAAAGTTATTATTTTAAATATCAGTCTATTTTTAAAAAATCTACTGTTGTAAAATTGGTGCAGAAAAAACTTTTAAAACTCAAAAATTTTAAGTGACTTGCTAAGTTAGTTCTTCATCACATTCCTTATAATGCTTTAATCTATTTGTAAAAACTTTCTATTTTCTGCTTAAGAGAAGGTCAATGGCTTTCACTTCACTACTCTAACATAATCATGAATTGAAATAAGAACTCTTAGCTCTTTGGACCGACAAAGCTACCAGTATGCCTAAGCCAATAAAGCGATTCGTTCATTAATGCTGCTAATAAAGCAACCTTTTGTTAGTCTATGAAACATCAGAAACCTCAGAGACTCTTAACTTTGCAATTTTTCCCCTGTTTTTGCCATATTAACTTAAAAGTTCTCTTATATGCCATTTACTTTAACAACTAAAACATAATCATCTAGAAATCTGACTTTCCACTCTAGGTAATTTAATAACTTAACATATTAGTTCCAGCTTCAGAAAACTGTTCCTAGATGAACTACTTATATTTAATTATTCTTTTCTATTTTCCTACAGAGCCAATCTTGTAGAAATCTGTGCCATCTTGTAATATTAACACCTTAAGGAACAAGCCCTATAATATTCTCAAGATGAAAAACAAAAATGTTCATTTACCCAATAAGCATTAATTGATCAACTACATTAAGCAACACATGAAAGACACTACAAAAATTAATATACAATCCCTGCCCTCAAGCAACTGAATTTAAGGAATAAAACAAGCATCTAGAAAAATTAATGTAGGCAGCTTACAATAATATTAACTACTAAATGTAACAGCATGAAGGATATAATTAATTGAGCTTAGACAAGATAAAGTCTTCAATGAGGAGACTTTTGAGGCAAAATGAAGAAACTATATTTAGGCTTAGTGAATAGCTTATATACAAAAATAGGTACATAAAACACACAATAAATGTGGAAAATTTTAATTAACTTAGTAAGGCTAAAATGTATCATGCATCTAAGGAATTAGTAGGAAATGTTCTTTTTTATTAACATATAATGTATTTTTGGTTTCAGAGTTAAGGTCTGTGATTCATCAGCCTTATATAATACCCAGTGCTCATTACATCAGATGCCTTCTTTAATGTCCATCACCCAGTTACCCCCATCCCTCCATGCCCTCCCCTCCAGCAACCCTCTTTGTTTCCTATGACTAAGAGTCTCTTATGGTTTATCTCCCTCTCTGGTTTCATCTTGTTTTATTTTTTCCTCTTTTCCCTTATGATCCTCTGTTTTGTTTATTAAAGTCCACATATCAGTGAGATCATGATAATTGTCTTTCTCTGATTGACTTATTTCACCTAGTATAATACCCTCTAGTTCCAAGCAGGAAATGTTCTTGAAGCACTTTTGGATTTGGACTTTTTTTCCATGCAATGGACAGACTTTAAAGGGTTATAAGAAAAGGTAGACAGTATTCAGATCTTTTTTTTTTTTAACAGAAAGGTCACTCCTGAGGTACCCTGAATGCCCAAAAGCTTTATATATTATCAAGTTACTGAAAATACAAGCTTTTGGGCATTAGAATGTGCCTCAGGAGTATCTAAATACTAGATTTTCAAATGTTATTCATGCTTCATGCTTGGTATAATTATATATCTATTATGTGCTCCTAATTAACTTTTAGCATTGTCTAAGTAATTGCCAATCAAAGAGAAATATCAATAAGTAAAATACTGGTTCCAGTAATAGGCATTTTAACCACTTCAAAATATTAGAAAAACATCAATTTTCATGAACCGTAGAGTCATATTGATGATCAATTTTAAGAGTTTCAGATAAAATCAAGAGACTACATTTACAATTTGTAGAATAAATCATAAAACTTATCTCACTATAATCCTTACATCCACGGTACTCTCTGCCTTACACCCTTACTTTTTTTCAAGCACTATCTCTTATGAGAGTATAGTTCAAAAAAAGCAATCAATAAAAGCCATCTTTGAGGAAGCCCAGACAATGGACTTACCAGACTTTAAATCAGCTATTTTCAATATGTTCAAAAAACAAAAAGAAACCATGACAAAGAACTAAAGGTATGATTGATAATGGTATCTCACCAAATAGAGAAGATCAATAGAGCGAAAGAATTAAAAAAAAAATTCTAAAATTGAAAAACACAGTGGCTGAAAATGAAAAACTCACTAGAGGGGTTCCATAGGAGAACTGAGTAGGTAAAGAAATAAGCAGCAAATCTGAAGACAGCTCATCTCAGATTAACCAGTCTGATGAACAGAAAGAAAAAAAGGAAAATGAAGGGTCTCAGAGAACCTCTGGGACACCCGTGTCTCTTCACATCAACCTGAAGTGATGTAACAGTTATAAAACACTCCACCCAAAAGCAACAGAATACACATTCTTCTCAAGTGCTGCTGAAACATTCTCCAGGGAAGACCAGATGTTAGGCCATAAAACAACTCTCAAAAAATTCAAAGAGACTGATATCATACGAAGTGTCTTCTCCAATCACAAGAGAATGAAGATAAAAATCAATAGCTATACAATGCATGCTACAATATGAATGAACCTTGAAACCATTATGCCATCTGAAATAAGCCAGTCATAAAAGGACAAATACTATGATTCCTCTTATACGGGGTACCCTGAATAGTCAGGGTAGAAAGAGAGGTTACCAGGGACTGTGGGGAGAGGGAGATGAAGAGGTATTGTTTAACGGGCAGTTTCTGTTTGGGATGATGGAAGAGTTCTAGAAATGGAGAGTGGTAACAGCTGCACAACATTATGAATGTACTTAATTCCACTGAACTGTACACTTTAAAATGGTGAAAATGGTAAATTTCATATTGTGTGCACTTTATGACAATTAAAAAGAAAAAACCTTAGAGAAAAAGGCATTATTTATCAGGCTCCAGAGAACCCAAATAGTAATAAATATCTAATATTTACTATGTATCAGGCACTGTACACACTACTCATACAATCTCCACAATGCTGTCAGATACTATTATTATCTCTGTTTTAATGATGAGGAAACTGAGGCACAGAACTGTTAAGTCACTTGGTCAAAGTCATGCAGCTAGGAAATAGTGAAACCAGGACTCAAACCCTGGTATTCTGACTCTTTAGAGTCAACACTCAAACCATACAATATGCTGCCTCCCAAGAAGCAGCGAGAGTTTAAAAAAAAAAAAAAATCAGAGCAGAAATTTAGCTATTTTGTTAAACAACTGAAGTATTCCATGGAACTACAAAATAGCAAAAAGCAAAACACAATCCCTCCCCTTCAATACTTTTAATGTACATTTGCATTGAAGATAAGATGTTTAAAAAAAAAAGATAACGTGTTACATTTAATGTGTAACTATTCCCACTTTTATCAATCTTTATTATTCATTAGTTCATATCTTCATTTGGCAATGAAGCATATCAAAGTCTAAAATATATACCTACAATACAAAAAATAAAAAAAAATGCCCTTAAAGATTGTCATCCCTGATAAACACCAAACTAATAGGCAAAGGTGAAAGCACATTAGAGAAGAGGTATTTAAGAATAATCTTTGTAAACAGGAAAGGAGTCTTACTTACTCACATGCTTCCAAGTCAGAAAATACAACATAATAAAGCTCAAGAGTATTTGGGGAACCAAGTGGCAGGCCTTCTGGACATGGCTCGAAATCTAAGTACACAGTATTATTGCTCTTTTTTTTATCAGATGCCAATAAAATGAGAACGAATTACCACCTATCAAGCATTTGCTCACATTCGTAACTTTTTTTAACATACTGATCCAACAATCAAAGTATGGAATAATAGAAAAGCTCTTCAATTTTTATGTTATCTTTAATTTAAAAAGAAAATACACCAACACAACCATTCAATAAATTTATTACACGAGGCACTAAGACAACAAGAATAGAAATGCCCTGCCCTCTGAAAACTTAAGTCTACTGGAGAGATTGATATGAAGTAATTAAGCAAATAAATCACAATTATGATAAAAGCCATGAAAGCATATAGCAGGGGCACTTAAACTAGTGAGTGTTTTGAGTCAGGAAAGACTCCCCCCACCCCACCCCCCAAGGAAATGACCTTTAGATTGATATTTGGAGAATGTTTAAAAGTGAAGAGGGAGTCATGATAGCAGTTGGTGGGGGAAGGGGATGTGGAATCAGGGTGTGGTTCACAAGGGAAAAGAATTATATTGGTATGGTTTTATTTATTAAGCCAGTGGTAAGAATAGGTGCTTGCATGTCTTCATAACTTTTGGATTTCCAAAACAAAACAAAAAATTATTTTCATGTGGAAAATTTTAAACATATACAAAATAAAATAGTATAATAAACTCCTATGTATCCATTACCCAACTTCAGCAACCATCAACATTTTGCCATTCTTGTTTCATCTATACCCTCTGCTCCCTGGCACCCAACTTAATTGTTAACTTTTGTATTTTTTAGGTAAAATTTATATAGACTGAAATATATACTTATCTATACAACTCTGCCAAATAGATAAACTTGTGTAACCCATGCCTCTATTAGATACTAAACACTTGCATCACTTCAGGAAACACTTATGCCCCTTCCCAGCTGAGCACTAGTACTCCCTACAGCCAAAAGAATGCAACCCCTGTTCAATATTTTAAATTTTTCCACCATAGATTCACTTTGCCTGTTCTAGAACTTAATATAAATGGAATCACACTGTAGTGTGTCCAGCATCTTTCTCTGAGTGTTTTTGTGAGATTCCTCCATGTCATTTTGCATATGTTCTTTCCATCTTATTACTGAGTAGTATTCTACTGTGTGAATATACCAAAACTTTTCAATCTGTTATCCATCCTAGGGACTGACATTTGGGTTGTTCCAGTTGTTATAAATAAATTATAATAATTATTATAATTATAAATTATTATAAATAAATCTACTATAAATATTCTTGAAAAAGGCTTTTTGTAGACATATGTTTTCAATTCTCTTGGGAAAATACCCAGAAGAACTGTTGGATCCAAAGGTAGGCAGATGTATGCTTAAATCTATATAAAAATGCCAAATGGTTTTCCAAAGTGGTCGTACCAGTATATACACATACCAGCAATTTATGGGAGTTCTAGCAGTCTTAATGGAAAATTTACTATTGCAGTCTTTTTAATTTTATCCCTTACAGTTGGTTTAAGTAGTTATCTCAGGGTTTTAATTTTCCTAATAACCAATGTTCATAACTTTGATACATACTAAAAATTGGTAGTTTTTTAAAGGTGAGGAGCATACTGACACAAGAAATATCAAGAGCAAAGGCTCTGAAGGAAATGATATAGCATATTTGGAGGCCAGTGTGGCTATATAGCAAGGAGTAAAAAGGAAAGTGCATGAGATAAGGCTATATAGGTAGACTAGGGTCAAATCACATGGATGGAGATCATCCTAAATTCAGATTTAGACTCATTTAGACTCCTCTGGGATAGCTAAGTAGAATTATGAAATAGGACTGGAACTTAGATAAGTAAGGGCTAGAGTAACAGATATGTAATTCTCTCCATAAGTGGAAATCAAAGTGGTGAGACTGCTTGGTGAGAAAAAAACAAAGGGGCAAGAGAAAGTATCCAAGGACCGAGGACCAAGACTCAAGAAATTACCATTTAAATGACCAAAAAGAAGAGAAGCCTATAAAAGAGGCTGAAGAATAATATACCAAAAGGTTTGAAGGAGTTTTCAACAATGCTAAAAGCTGCTAAGAGGTTATTCTAGGTTGAGTTATGTTCCCCTAAAGTTCCAATGTTGAAGCTCTCACCTCCAGCACACCTCAGAACATGACTATATTTGAGAATAGAGCCTGTAGGGGTGATTATGTTATCATCTAAGCCCTAATCCGATCTGACTGGTGTCCTTATAAGAGGAAATATGAACACAGACACCAGGGATGTACATCCACATTGGAAAGATGGTAGACACAGCAAGAAGATGGTTATCTGCAAGCCAAGGAGAGATGCCTCAGAAGAAACCAAACATGCAGACACCGCGACTTCTAGCCTGTAGAACTGTGAGAAAATAAACTTTTGTTGCTTAAGCCACCCAGTCTGTGGTATTTCATTACAACAGCCCTAGCAAACTAATACACAGGTCAAATAAGAGCAAGTCTAAAATAGCCATGTAATTTATTGAAACAGAGGTTACTGGTATCATTAGCAAATACTGTTTGGTGGAGTGAATAAATTGAGAGATGAGACAAAGGTGAGAAATGGAAACAAACATAAATAATGATTTCAAGCATTTGGCTAGGAAAAAGAACAAAAGATCAGTAATGTGGTGCTCATAAAGCCTTATTGTTTCGTTTTGGTTTTTTTTAAATAGTGACAATTGGTACGTTTAAATATTGATAAGAACCCAGTGTAAAGAAAGAAACTGAATATACGAAAGAAAGAAGAGATAATCAGTAGTGTAGAGAGAGAAGGCAAAAGAGAGAGCCCTGGTTTATCTGCTTTTTATAAGCAGTATTGCCCCTACTTTAACATTAAGGAGGAAGAAAAAAATGGTATAGATAGTGGGCAACTAAGGGTTACCATCTGGTACTCCTATTTCATTGCAAAGTAACAGGAAAAGCCTTCTCTGGAAAGAGAAGGGTCATCTTGGAGGTCTGAGGAGAGTGGTTAACTGAAACAGTTATGGTGGAGATGAAGAAACCAGTTGACAAGAGGAAGGCAATAGATTTCCAAGTAGTAGCAGGGTCCACTTGATGATCATGAATTTATAATGAAAAAAGAGTATGTTCTTTCAGGTGATTTTCTACTGCAGCATTCATGTGGTACAGAAATGGAAGAAGAAGATCACTGGATTAATTCAGAACTGGGATTTTGTCAGACAGTTGGGACAAATATATATAAGTAAAAGGAATCTAGGATATGGACAAGAAGTAGACAACAAATTCTCAGTTAACAAGAAATGTGAAAAATGGAGAAGGCTGATAATTGGAAGAATGAGAAGCCAAAAGACTGGAAATATAAATGAGTTGGTAGTATAGTTATAATGCTAATCAACAATTATATAATTAATCAAACAACCCTGAAGGACACAAGGTACTTATTAATAATTTATTAGGTGGGACAATTAATAATTCCCATGGGAGTGAGTAATAGGGTAGACTGGAGGCCAAAGTCACTGGATTTGGAGGTCAGGGAGACTCAGTATGTTGGTGCATCATCCATATGGATGCTGAAATCATCCAAGATCACTGTAGAACCTAAAACATACAAGGAGATTATGAGCAATATGCCATTATCTTACAAGAATAAGTAGAATCTGGGGTGTGCCTGGGTGACTCAGTCGTTAAGCGTCTGCCTTCAGCTCAGGTCATAGTCCCAGGGTCCTGGGATCGAGCCCCGCATCGGGCTCCCTGCTCAGCGGCAAGCCTGCTTCTCCCTCTCCCACTTCCCCTGCTTGTGTTCCCTCTCTCGCTGTGTCTTTCTCTGTCAAATACATAAATAAAATCTTTAAAAATAAAATAAAATAAAGAGTAAGTACAATCTACTAGGAAGGCAGTAGATAACAGCTAAAAGAAAACTAGAACAGTACCTGACACTGTTGTAAATAGTTCGTATGCATGAATTTAATGCTCACAAATAATCTGATGTAAGAATGATACTGCTGCTGCTGCTACTACTGATGTAGAAACAAGCTCAGAGAAGTTTTAAGAGACTTAACCAAGTTTACTCTCTTAAACCACTCTGCTATAGGATGCTGAAAGACATCAAAAACCAGCACGAGTGGGAGCAAGACACAAAGAATCCCGAAATGGAGTGAAATTTCAATTAAGGAAATTTATACAGTACAGGCTATGCTTCCAGTTCCAACAATATATCAGATCAGATCACCTGAAAAGCCTTCTCACAGAAAGTTCATCCAGAAGGGATAAATCAAAATCATTTTTTTAAATGAACTTTTTAGCTACCATGAAAGAAAAATCTTTAAATTCCAGTAACACAGAAAAAAATTAATTAAGACTGCAAGTTGACACTGCTTCTGCCCTAGGATGGGTTACTAGTCTTAAGCTATACCTTTGCATTTAACTCATACAGGCCTTTTGGACCTTCGTGAGAGACTTTAGAACAGATATCCCTCTTCCTCCTCCACATAGTAATACACATATAAAGCCAAAACCCAGGTAGGGCTATATTTTAGTAAAGGAGCCCTAGATAGCTCAATAAGACAAGAAAAGTAAACAGGCTTAGGCTGGGAAAGTAACAAAAACAATCATTACTCCCTGATTATCTGATGAACTACATAGGGCATCCAAGACAATCCATTGTTAGAATGAGAGTTCAGCGAAGGGTGCTGAACAATATACAAATACAATATACAAATAGCAATTCATTTCCCATACTAATTGGTTACTGGTGGTGACAGAATGTATAAAAATTTATCATTCACAATAACAAAAGTCATAAAGAATGTAAGAATAAATCTAATAAAAGATTTGTGAAAACAATATAACTACTGAAAAACATTAAAGAATACTTAAACAGAAATATATACGATAGTCATCCAATAAGACAATTATCCCCACTGTAGCTTGTAGATTCAATGAAATTCCAATCACAATCCCGACATGGTTTACCGTTTGTTTTTGTTGGATTTTCTTTGAGGTGGGGATAAAATCTGACAAGCTGACCTAAAATTCAGTAAGAGAGAAGATGTAACCTTATCAGACATTAAGAAATATCAATATTATTATAATTAACACAGTATGATAATGACATGAAAGCAAGCAAATCAAGTAAGACTATGGTACAGAATAGACTCTAGAAATAAACCCACGTAGTAAATTTTAAATTTTTAAATAAAATCGAAAACAACTGACAGACAAAACAAGTGTTGATGAGGTTGTAGAGAAAAAGGAACCTTGGTGCACTGCTGGTGGGAATACAAACTAGTGTGGCCACTGTGGAAAACAGTATGGAGTTTCAAAAAGTTAAAAATAGAACTGCCCTATGACCCAGTAATCATGCTATTGAGTATTTACCCAAAAAATACAAAAACACTAATTCAAAAGGATACATACACCCCTATGTTTATAGCAGCATTATTCACAACAACCAAATTATAGAAGCAGCCCAAGGGCCCATAAAAAAGAAAAAAAATCTTGCCATTTACAATGACATAGATAGAGCTAGAGTATAATGCTAAGTGAAATAAATCAAAGGAAGACAAATATCCTATGATTTCACTCATAAGTGGAATTTAAGAAACAAAACAAATAAGCAAAGGGGAAAAAAAAAAAAGAGAGAGAGACATGCCAAGAAACAGACTCTTAACTACTGAGAACAAACTGATGGTTATCAGAGGAGAGATTGGGGGGCGGGGATGGGTGAAATGGGAGATGAAAATTAAAGAGTGCACTTGTCATGATGAGCACTGGGTGATGTATGGAATTGCTGAACTGCTATATTGTACACCTGAAACTAATATAACACTGTATGTTAACTATACTGGAATTAAAATTTTAAAAATAAATTTAAATTTAAAAAGCCCACAGAAAATAAATAAATAAATAAATAAATAATAAATAAATAAATAAATAAATAAAAAGCCCACAGAAAAGATGTCTGCAATGCTAATACCAAAAACATTAATATCCAGATTATAAAAAGAATTGCAATAAATATAAAAGCCAATACCTAACAGAAAAAAAAAATTAGCAAAGGACACAGAGAAAAGACTCACATAACAGGAGACCAGAATGAACAAGACCCATGCAAAGATGTTCAACTTTACTAGAAATCAAAGCAATGAAAAGAGTTTATCTTTCAGAGAGGCAAAAATCAGTGGCTAGATAAAACAAAATCTTCGTTAAAAAAATGGGGAAGCATGCTGGTGGACACAAAATAGTACCTCTACTTTGTAATGGACTTGGCATACTTGATAAAATGTAGTAGCACCTACACCTTGTCATCTGGCAATTCTACTCTTGTGTGTCTGTGCTAGATAAAGTTACATGTTGACTAGGCACTTATTTCCAAGGCTATTCATTACAATATTATTTGCCAAAGGTAGGACCTCACTGTCTCTTAGTATAAAACTGAGTTCTATTCAACATAGAATACCAAAGAGCAGTTAAAAAGAGTGAACTAAACCTACACATGTCAGTAAGAATACATCTAGAAAACAATGTTGTATGAAAAATTTTCAAGTCATCTTTTATGTAAATGTTTTATATATACAAAAGAACAGAGGCATGATGCACAAGAACATCAAGATAATGAGTACCTCTGAAGGAGGGAGGAAAGGTTGGGGGAGTAGAATTTTAAAATAAGAGAAAAAGCAAAAGAAGCAAAACATTATTTGACCTTCAGGCTGGGTACATAGGTGTTTATTGCATTACTGTCTGTAAGTTTTTGTGTTTTTCAAAATATTTCATTATTTACACAATTTTTTAAAGAAACTGAAAATAGTAAGCTTGATGATTATGAACAGCAATTCTAGAGGGTACAATAGAAGTAACCAGAAAGTAAGGAGAAAATAGAAGGCTTTCATCAAGGTAAAAAGTTATAAAGCATTATGAATATGGTAATTCAGAAGATAGTGCACCTGCTGATGAAAACAGGGATGAGAAACAAGTCTCAGACTTCCTGAGAAAAACAGAATTGGGCCTCCTGGCCAGACTATATTGTCTCAGTAGGACCAAGATAAAGTAAATTTAATTAGTTTATTATCTCAGCTCACTTGGCCAAGCATCACTGATTCTCATCAGCTCTGATCACTATACATTATGAAAGTGAATATACTGAACTTCGAATCGAATAGTTGCAAGGCATTCTGCTGCTTATCATTTAGTGTGAGAGCTAAGATGTGTACAGAAAGAAAAATTTTTAAAAACCTAGCACTTAACACCTAAATAAGTGCTACTAGAACTCAGAGAAGAAAAGAATCCATCAGGTTGCTGGGATGTACAAAAAGGCTTCATCACAGCAGTGGAATTAAAGCTGAGTAGTGAAAGACAGGAAGCAATTCAAATGGTACAAAAATTAGCATTCTAGGTAGAAAAAAAGTGGCAGAGAAATGTAGACTTCTGAGGACACAAAAATAAAATATAAATGCTTGACAACTTTTGGATCTTAATTAGAAAAATAAAATACCCTGGGGCACCTGGATGGCTCAGTTGGTTGAGCCTCCAAAATCATGATTTCAGCTTAGGTCATGATCTCAGGGTCATGGGATAGAGCCCTGTGGCAGACTCCACGCTCAGTAGGGAGTCTGCTTCTCTCCCTCTCCCACTGCCCCTCCCCCACTCTTGCACACACACTCTCTCTCTCAAATAAATCTTAAAAAAAAAAAGAAAATATTCTGACAATAAGCAATCTTAAATTAGATCAATCAGGGTTCTTATTGCAAACAACAGAACCTATTTCAGGAAGTTTCAACAGAAAAAGAATTTATTAAAATATATCAGGTGATTCAAAGAATTCCCCCCAAAAAGCCCAAGAATCAGTTTGGTGGTATGCAGCCAGGAAAAATACCTAAGTCTCCCCACCAAAATGTTCCCACCCTTTGAGCCCTGGTACCATGAAAGCAGAGCCTCAGACAATAAGGCTCACTAGGATGTCTGCCACTGCTACTATACCTAACATCCACATTAGGAAGCCATTCCAAGTAAGAGCTGTTTACCTTGCAATTCTCTCTCGTGAATTCGTCTTACACAGTTGCTTCTGATCAATAGAAGCTAGGTCACATGCCTGTTCCTAGCTGCAAGGGATGCTAGAAAATTGAGTTCTGCCTTATATCAGGCTCCTAACATAAAAATTTCTCCAACATTAAGGAGTTATTTGAAATGAGACCAAATACAGACCAAGTCTTGGCTATCAAACAACATACACATTTATTTCAAATATCAAGCTCCAAAGTTCTCAAGCCTGACACATTATAATAACTAAGCCTTGTAGGAATAAAACTCTTTCTGTTCCTCAGGCGTCTAGGTGGCTCAGTCAGTGAGTCATCTGCCTTCAGCTCAGGTCATGATCCCAGGGTCCTGGGATCGAGTCCCGCATCGGGTTCCCTGCTCAGTGGGGAGTCTGCTTCTCCCTCTGCCCCTCCCCACCCCATTCATGCTCACTCTCTTTCTCACAAAAATAAATAAATAAAATCTTAAAAAAAAAAAAACCCTCTCTGTTCCTCAAGGGGAGATAATAACTAGTGTCTTATCAGTTGTCGCACTCAACTCCAGTATCAGAATCTCTGGGTGATGTCTCCTTCCCTTCTGGTTTCTTCTATAACTTATGGACTAAACTGCAAAGGGGAGTAGGAATGGAAAAACAAGTGAAAATATTTTTTCAAATGCATAAACGAAGAAGGAAAACGTAACAGATTCTAATTCAAGTCTAGGAACTGTGTGAAGAACTACAACTCACTCTTAGGACAGTTCAAGTCAAACCTTCACTTGTGAGTCCTAAAATTTTTGGTTATATAGATCAAATAAGACCTTAATGGGCCACCCATCTATTTTAGACCTAGGGATCCCATCATCATTTAACTACAGTCAAAAAGAAGCAATCAAGTCAGTGCATCTCTGATCATCACGCCTATCAGGCTAACTAATGGAAATGATGCCCATCCATGAAAGTTAGAGCCACACAAGAATCCCACCACCTGAAATGAGAAAGACATTTCATTGGCACTATCTCCTCCCACCTGCAGACAACAGCAATTATACTGCTTTTCATAGATGCTGGCACTGTCCTCAAAGTACTTCTCATTACCCTCAGGAATGAAGTATCTTCTGGACCTCTTAGTGGATAATGGTGAAGAGGAAACAAGGGAGATGGCTGAATGGTCACAATGAAAAATCCTCTCCCATCAGTCCTATTAATATTAAGCCCTTTAATCTTCTGACTTCTTCCTCGATATTATACCATAAATTTGTAGGCACTCAACTCCATTCGGTATAGGCTAATTGCTGAGACCCATGAAAGGATTATAACCAATTACAACACCTAGTTGTCTGGGCTAGAATCCTGAATGCAGACTCTCTGGAAGTTGCAGCACTGTGCTAATACACTGAGCCAAATGCAAATGTTTCCCTCTCACCATCAGAACCCATTTCTACACATAGTACTGAAGCTCTTGCGGATACCTTAGCAACAAATTTTTTTTAGAATGTTAATATATAATCCTTTTCTTCCCATTTTGACTATGCAAAGGTACAGAATGCTACAATTTGACTCCAGTTATAGATCTGAAAACAAGGAGGATTGTGGAAGGGGTATGAGGAAACTGACTTCCCCTTAAATAATAACCATCATAAGTTAGATTGTTAGAGGTCCTCAGAGAAGACAAAGGAAAATGGCTTCTGCCAGCAAGAGAAACTTCATGAAATTTGGAGATTTAAAGTACTATGTGTCCATAATTCCCCATATAAAGAAAATTTATTTGAAAGATTGGTGGCCATAAATATGTCATATGTCCAAATAAGGGGGGAGAGGGTATTTACTACATTGCTATTCCACCTCAAAAATTTTCTTAAAATTAACAATATAAGATTTTTCTAGTTGGCTATTCTCTTATGTATTTAGTATTGTTACAATTTCTACATACTAAGATGAGGCAGCATTAATAGTACTCCAATTCAAGAGCAAGTGAATTTATGCCTCTAGAGGGCAGCATTTCTCATAGGATAGAGGTTTGACTTAAAAAAAAAAAAAAAAGTAATTTCATGGTCCAAAAAGTTGAAGAAATGCAGGATAAACAAGGCTTAGCAAGTTTCTTTCTTCTAAGATGCCTCAGAGTCTCTACTATATTGTTGTGTATTGTAAATCTTCAGTAGGTCACCATTATGGTATACTGTATTTCTCCAAACTTACTAATCACAGAACCCTTTATTCAAGGGCCATCTCTAGTGACTATTTCTACAGAAAGCACTTTAGAAACAATCTTGTGGACCAATTTTTTCAAGACAAGTTTTCACTTCCTTCTTTATTCATAAACTAACTCTTCTGATTTTTAAAATAGGTCTCTAGATGTCTCCCTATTCTCACAGATCATGACTGAGAATGGAATAAAGACTGGCAACAGCATTTATGTGGAAATCAAAAATATTAGCTTACTGCTTGGCTTGCTCAAAGGACAACAGAAAATAAACTATTTTTTAAAGACTGGTGCTATAACGAGTTGAGCTACAGACCCTTCTAGCTTTAAAAACCACAAAGGAGGTGTGCCTGGGTGGCTCAGTTGGTTAAGCATCTGCCTTCAGCTAAGGTCATGAAGTCAGGGCCCTGGGATCCAGCCCCATATCACACTCCCTGCCAGCAGGGAGTCCGCTTCTCCCTCTTCCTCTGCCTGCCACTCCCCCTGCTTGTGCTCTCTTGCCCTCTCACATTCTCTCTCTCAAATAAATGAACAAATTCCTTAAAAATAATTTAAAAAAATAAAAACCACAAAGGAGTTAAAATATACTTAATAAAACATTTTCATATTTATCCAAACTCAGAATATTAAATATTTGAGCTCCATTAGTAATTTTCCCACAATCCATGTCAACTGAAATTGAGTTTCCTAATCTAAAGCTCTGTTGTAAACCTGATGAGGCCTCTATAAATCTCTACAGATGAAATATTCTTATCTTTTCATTTGTGAGAGAACATTCAAACAAAATTACTTTCTTAAAATTTTGGTCTTTCACCAAAATGATGAAATAGTTTTTAGGATTCAGACATTTTTCCTCTTCAAGTATTCTATCAAAAGGGAAGTGAGCCATGATTTCAAAGAAAATATGTGTATCCAAATACTTTATTTTTAACTTTAAGTCCAGTAGAGTTAACATAGTGTTATATTTAGTTTCAGGTGTACAATGTAATGATTCAACACTTCTATACACCACTCAGTGAGTGCTCATCAAGGTAAATGTACTCTGTAATCCCCTTCCTATCTCACCCACCTTCCAAATACTCTTTTGAATTCTAACTATCCTTTTATCCATAAACAATGTTTGAAATGTTTTCTTTTTAATCCATCTTGAACTATGAGGCATGCCACAAAGAAAATGCAAGTCCTTCAAAAAAAACTTTAACCCCTAGTCTCAAACCACCAAAATACTTTAAGCAAGTATATGACCAACTCTCAAAATTTTAATTTCCAGACCTGAAACTAAATATAAAACCAACTATCAAAAGTTGAATTTCCAATATAGTGGCCATTAGTTGCATGTAACTAATGAACACTGAAATGTGACTAGTGTTACCAGGGAATTAAGTTTTTATTAATTATAATTAATTTTATCTAAATTCAAAAGCTAAAGCAGTGCAAAATGTCTTTCTACTAAAGAAAATGTTATTGTTTTGATAGGCCAACATTCCACTGTAACCACTGCACTGTGTATTATACTAAGCACTATAATGAGTCATTTCTAGTATTACATATAAAAATAAAATTGATCTAGACAGTATCAATTAACTATTAAACTGGAATGATTAAAAAAGGTGGAATGATTTTTTTACACATATCATGTAATAATACTGTAATGCATTTATTTAAGTTATTTTTGCAAATAACATAAGTTGCAGTGATGCCCATGTAAATCATAATTAGTAACTAGTGATACATTTTCATTTTTACCTTAATTTTATTTTTTAATTTTAATGTATTTTGAATATAGTTATTTTCTTTAACTTCAAAAACAAGTGGACAAAAAGGAAAGAGCAGGGTATGAACAAAATTTTTAAGTTAAAACAAAGTCATGCAGAATTAAGTGAAGACATAAAAGCTAATACTACCACCAAAACAGTAAAGTGAGACTGGAAGAAAGTACTCCAAAAGTTTACTATGAAGTGTAATCAGCTGTGGCAGAGCAAAATAAAAAAGCTGTTTCTTATGTAAAAAAAATATTTTTCAAATACAAAAGTAGACAATACAAGGATACATAGTGAATTTTATAAAAAGTTTCCTCTCTACAGTCAAAAGAGAGGCAACAAAATTAGTCACCTGATAACAGAATTAAATGTCTATCAAAGGTTTTTAAATGATTTTTAATAGATTACTCTGGCCAGGTATAACATGGCCCATTACTCTGCCCAGCTACAAAAAGGCCTGAATTCTTGCATCAAAAAAAGGGAACCATATTTAGATGGAGAGATGGTAAAGACATTATTTCAATTACAGAAATTCTGTTAGAAAATTATGAGGAATACTAAAAAAGGATGATATTTTGCAAAGAGTGAAAGTTCTTTTTAAGATTTTATTTATTAATTTGTCAGAGAGAGAGAGAGAGAGAGAGAGAAACCACAAGCAGGGAGAGTGGCAGGCAAAAGGAGAAGCAGGCTCCCTACTGAGCAAGAAGCCCTCTGCAGGACTTGATCCCAGGACTCTGGGATCATGACCTGAGCGGAAGGCAGATGCTTAGGGGACTGAGCCACCCAGGCATCCCACAAAGAGTGAAAGTTCTTAAACAGAGCCACCAAACTGCCCATAATATGGAAGGCTTTTCTAACAATATCAAAATCAATAGATTCAAAATCTGAGAAATTACTATTTTAGCTTTAGATGACCCAAGTGATACAAAACACACTGCCAAATTAAAACTTTAGGCACATTTTGTTTGAAAAAACTTCCAAATTTAGGAAGAAATGTCAACACGTAGCTTTAAAAAAAAATCAAAATTGCAGCATATTTTTCAATCTTTTATAGCTTTCAAAGAATTTCAGCATATATTTAAAAATTAGTTTCTATCATAATAGTTCTAGCTCCTTTAGGTCAAAAATCCATACTTACTGGAATTTTAAAAGAAGAAACTCATGTTTCTCTTTATTGTTTTGTTCCACTGTATGATACACATTGAACATATCTGTGCTCAGCTTTCTAAAGCAGACTGGAAAAGCATTATGGATTAAATTGTTAAAACTGTTACGTATGTAACATGCAAATGGTATGTATACTAGCCAGTTTATGAAACTGTTGGAAAAAACAGAAGATGATACATTTAATACTCTTGTGTTCTTTGCTCAAGAATTTTACAAAGATTTACCATACTGTTAACTCTCATTCAAGGAAGGAATGCTTTTCAATATTCAATAATCAAAGACAAAAAGGGCAATATTCTTTACAAAAATGCACTGGGATCTCACTACATATAAACAAGCTTAATCTGAAAAAAATCAAAGAAAAGAAACGTTTATGACTTAGCTACACAGATGTTAAAAAAATTATGTTAAAATTGAAAGTTTTCATAATACAAATCAATAATAAAGATTTTATACTTTTCCCAAATATGAATCAATATACAGAAGATTTTAATTACAATGTACAATGTTATGCAAACTGGCTGTAAAAATGACAAGAAATAGTTGAAGAACACTTTGTTGATGCTGATTAAATTTAGAATTGCTTTTCAACTTATACAATACCCTTTGGAATTTTATGTCAATAGTACTGAGTTTAGGGAAGCCTGGGGGGATCATGACCTGAGCCGAAGGCAGCAGCTTAACCCACTGAGCCACCCAGGTGTCCCTGGAGAATGGTTTTGACACAGAAATCAAGAGAGAAAATAGCTTGTGCTCGTTCTCTTTCTCTCTGACAAATAAATAAAATCTTTAAAAAAAAAAAAATAGTACTGAGTTTTAACTCAAGAGTAGGTGAATTTCCTTAATTTGAGTAGTACCGTTTTGAAGCAGGTAAGCTTTTGCTTCAAAGTCTAACGAATTCTACCAAAAAAAAATGTACAAACCAATTTTATCAATTTGAATGCAAATATTAAAAGAAAATTAATTTTTGGCACTTAATTCAGACACTGAAAAACATTAAGTATATTTGAAACAATTTAAGTGTGTGAACCTACTCTTTCAACCATAAATTTTATGAAATCTAAATGAAGATCAAATATTTCTGAAGAAAATTTAGTGGCCAAATTGAGATATAAAATATCTACCAGGTTTTGAAGAATTTGTACACAAAAAGAAATGTAAAATATCTCAATATTTTTAAATTGATTTTATGTTAAGATGATATGTTAGATATATCACATTAAATAAAATTAATTTAACCTTTTTTTTTACTTTTCTTAATGATGCTACCAGAAATTTTCAAACTACATATGACTCAAATTATATTCCTATTACACAGTGCCGTTCTAAACAAGATTAAGTAAAGATAAACATTCTTGCAAGAAAAGAATTTTTTTTTTAAATAATGGCAAGCTGTATTTTTTCTTTTTGGGGGGAAGGGGAAGAGGGAGAGAGAACCTTAAGCAAGCTCCAGCCCACCCCCTTAATCCCCACCCCACATGGAACACACTTGGGGCTAGATCTCACAACCCCCAGAGATTACAACCTGAGCAGAAACCAAGAGTCGGGCACTTAACCCACTGAGCCACCCCAGGTGCCCCAAAAAGAATATTTTTTCTTTTTAAAGATTTTATTTATTTATTTGACAGAGAGAGACACAGTGAGAGAGAGAACACAAGCAGGAGTGGGAGTGGGAGAGGGAGAAGCAGGCTTCCTGCAGAGCAGGGAGCCCAATGCGGGGCTCGATCCCAGGACCCCAGGATCATGACCTGAGCCGAAGGTAGACACTTAATGACTGAGCCACCCATGTGCCCCCCCGAAAAGAATATTCTTTAGGACATCACTCTCATCTACGTAAAATATCACCCTGAAAGTTCATGTTATTAGTAGCCCCTCACACTATATGCAGAAAATACAGTAAACAAGTCTCAGCATCAGAATATAAATTTGCCCAAGGAAAATTTAGTGATAAGCTATGTTTTACAGCATTTACAGATGGATGGGTAATATACAGGAGATAATACACAGGAGGTAAGCTTCACTGCTATAATAGCTTAAATCGTCTTTTATAAAAACTCAAACAGGAGAGACCCATTCTCTAGGAAACTAGTTACGGAATGTAACAGCAGCAAATTATATAAAGATAAGGAGAATAGTAAAATTGGGGGCTTATTAAGAGTAAAGATACAAACTATATAAAAACAAAAAAGTAAACACTATCATATTTAAACATTCCAATTCTGCTGCCAACAGGGACAGGCATCCTCAGGAAGTATGTATAGGAATATCCTATACATACTTCCTGAGGACATCATAATGTTGGGCTCACACAAAAAACAGAATGGCAAAGCCAAAAGTATAGTACTTTTTAAGTTAGCAAATTGAATTTTAAGTTGGTAAAGAACAAGTCTTGTGCCCCGTCATGCTTTCTACAGAGGCCCAGGAGATTACACATCACATGATACTAAATGTATTTCTTTAGAATTTACCAAGTGTAATATTTTAAATGTTCAAAGTTACTCCTAATTTTATTTTTAATTAGAAAAAATAATGCAGTTAATTGCCTAAAGAATTTTTATTTTTGAAGTAAAAAAATCAACACGAGAAATTTATATTCAAAACACTGTAGTACAGAGGCGCCTGGGTGGCTCAGTCATTAAGCATCTGCCTTCGGCTCAGGTCATTATCCCAGGGTCCTGGGATCGAGCCCCACATCGAGCTCCTTGCTTCACAGGAAGCCTGCTTCACAGGAAGCCTGCTTCTCCCTCTCCCACTCCCCCTGCTTGTGTTCCCTCTCTCGCTGTCTCTCTCTGTCAAATAAATAAATAAAATCTTAAAAAAAAAAACACTGTAGTACATAAGAATAAACATATATACAGCCATGGAACATAATTTAGAGTCCAGGCATTAAACCATACATCTATGGCCAACTGATTTTCAACAAGAATACCAAGCCCATTCAGTAGAAAAAGAATGGCTGGATCTCCTCAGCACATAGTGCTGGGACAACTGGATTTCCACAAGCAGAAGAATGAAGTTGACCCCTGCCTCATAGCAAAAGTTAACTCAAAATGGACCAACGATCAAATCACAAAACACACAAAAATACTGAGATAAATGTTAATGATCTTGGACTGCCATGGTCATGGCAATGGAGTCAGGACACCAAGGTATGAGTAACAAAAGAAAAAATAGATAAATTGGACTTCAAAATTAAAAACTTTTGTACATCAAAATATACCATCAACAAAGTAAAAAAGGCAACCTACCGTACAAGTGAAAATAGCTGTAAACCACATATCTGGTAAGGGTCTACTATCCAGAACAAGACGACAAAAAGAGAAACAACCTAATTAAAAAACGGGCAAAGGACTTGAATGGACATTTCCCCAAAGAATATATACAAAGGCCAATAAGCATATGAAAAAGTATCCTACATTATTAATCTTGAGGGAAATGCAAATCAAAACCACAATGAGATACCACTTCACACTTACTGGAATGGCTATAACTGTTTAATATTTAAATAAAAGATTTTTTAAATAAAAATAATAAGCACTGGCAAGGATGTGGAGAAACTGGAACCCTCATACATTGTTGGTGGGAAGGTATAACAGTCCAGCGACTGTGGAAAACATTTTGACAGATCCTCAAAAAGCTAAACATAAAATTACCCTATGACCTTGCAATTCCATCCCTAGGTATAAAACCAAAGAGTTGAAAAAAGAGACTCAAACAGATACTGATATACCAATGTTCACTGCAGCCATATTCACAACAGTTAAAAGGTGAAAGTAACTCACATAGCCATCAGATCAACAAATGAATGGATAAACAAACTACGGTATATACATACAATGGATTATTATGCAGCCATAAACAGGAATGAAGTTCTGACACATGCTACAACATGGATGGAACCTGAAAACATGTTAAGTGAAATAAGCCAGAAACAAAAGGACAAATATAATATGATTTCACTTATAGGAAATATGTATAATGAACTAATGGATAGAGACAGAAAGTAAGTTAGAGGTTAGCAGCTGGGGTGAGGACAGAATGGAGTATTACTTAATGGGTACAGAGCTCTGCTTGGGAATGGAAAAATTTTAGAAATAAACAGTGGTGATGATCATACAGTATTATGAATATAAATAATGCAGCAAATTGTATGAACTTAATATATGGCTACCAGAAGTTGTTCTGACAAATGGCCTAATACGTCAACTTTTTTCAAATTCAAAATCAATATTAATTAAAGTATTATGTCCATTAAGATACTATAAAATACTTTATCTGAGAGTAGATTTTTTTTACAAAGCTTAATTTACAAACACATTTCTTCAAAATATCGCAATATCCCTAGAGCTTGGTTAAGAAGTAATATAGCAGATAGATAAAATGGCACTCTTATTCCCTACCTCCACCAACAATTTGAAATAATTTATAGGAAATGTATACAGCAATGTTTCTCAAATAAGTGCATCAGGATCACCTAGAGGGCTTGTTAAAACAGTCCGCTTCCTCTGGGTGGGTCCTGAGAAGTTTATATTTCTAACCAGTTCCAAGGCAAGATTGACACTACTGCTGGTAGGGATCCACACTTTGAGAACCACTGGTAAATATAATTTACAGACAAATTCAAGATTTGGATTTGGTCATTCTTTGGAAAGGTCAGTATATAAAACAATACAGTCTAAGTACATGGGGTTACAATGTCACAATTAAAAGCTCAAATATGTAGGAACTTCTGGTTTGTAAATAACGCTTCACAATTTTTCCCTTTTTGAAACTTCTAGAGACCAAATTTGAAGTTAAAGTCTGTGATAGAGATCTAATGTATACTGTATTCATTAAGAGCAAATACATGTTTTAAAAACTAAATGAGCAGAGAAGACTAAAATCTTTTGTACATGCTGTAAAGCCTAATCAAAAATGTTCTCTGGGTAGATGGCCAACCCACCCCCCACATGGAAGTGAGCCAACAGAGTACTTAAGGCAAAGTCAAGATTTTTCTTAAGAAAAAATTCTGAAGGGGTGCCTGGGTGGCTCACTTGGTTAAGCGTTTGCCTTCAGCTCAGGTCATGATCCCAGGGTTCTGGGATTGAGCCCAGCATCGGGCTCCCTGCTTGGCGGGGAGCCTGCTTCTCCCTCTGCCTGCCGCTGCCCCTGCTTGTGCGCTCTTTCTGACAAAGGAATAAAATCTTAAAAAAAAAAAGAAGGAAAAGAAAAAATTCTGAAACTACAACACTAAATAAATAAATAAATAAGGGATATAAACATTTCTGTACCATAAGCATTGTAAGGAAGCTCTTAGAAAAGTTTTTTGTTACTTGTTACTATCAAATACCCAACAAAACCAAAGAAAATTTTTAATCCTGTTTCCATGAATTTGGTACAATGTATGAAGAAATCCTCTGGTTTTAATTAGACAAAATGAGTCTTCTGGGAACTAAACAGACAGTCTGCTACAAAGAGAATTACTGAATATAAATTAATTTCTGTACAGCAAGGTTATGTGCCCAGATCATCCAAAGTGATGATTTTAAGCCAGAAAGATTTTTAAAAGATGGTGAGATAAGATGGTGAGATACAAGTATCAGGGGAAAAAAGCATGGAAGAATCCCAATCTCAAATAAAGAAATATTCCTTGGTAAAATCGCTAATTTCATGGCTAGGGCAAGAAAAGTACAAGATGAGCCTGAAATACCTTATAGTGCTAGAAAATGAGTCAGTCCTCAAAAATGACGGACCAGGAGCCTCCTTGAAAGAGTTCCCAAGGGTCAAATCTGAGATAATTAGAACACCAAGATCAGTAATGATGGAGGGGCGCCTGGGTGGCTCAGTCGTTAAGTGTCTGCCTTCAGCTCAGGTCATGACCCCAGGGTCCTGGGATCAAGCCCCGCATCGGTCTCCCTGCTCGGTGCGAAGCCTGCTTCTCCCACTCCCACTCCCCTGCTTGTGTTCCCTCTCTCACTGTGTCTCTCTCTGTCAAATAAATAAATAAAATCTAAAAAAAAAAATCAGTAATGATGGTAACAGATTAAATCCATAAAATAAGAATCAATGAGTCCATTTGATATAAGCAGAATAAAAATCTGCAAGTCTATTCTGATATAAATAAAGTGAATATATACATAATAAGGGAAAGCTTTTCCCTATAGGAGAATTCCAACCAATAAATGTAGAAGGAATGACGAAGACAGAGCATCACCATTTTAGCAAACACTATAATAATAATAATTTCAAGTAACAATCATCAATGAAAGTAAAATTAGAGAGCAAGAGTATGATAAGATAATTACCTGGTCACAAAGTATCTTCCTATAGGATACTTACTAATTATAAAGGAAAAGCACAACTACAGCAGACAAACCCAACTAATACCACCCTAACCAAGTAAAGAAACTTAGTATCACTGGGGTAAGAGTATGTAAAAATCATATCATATGCCTCTTAATAAGATTCATGGTATCACTTCTACAGTATCCTTAACTAAAAATTCCTAACATTAACTGAATCATGAGGAAACCACACAAATCCAAATTTGGGACATTCTACAAAATTAGTAACTAGCACTATTCAAAGCATATGTCATGAAAGACAAAGAAAGATTATAGAATTGTTTCAGATTAAAGAAAACTAAGAGGCCATGATAACTAAAATACAACAGGTGATCCCACACTGGCTCCTAGACCAGAGTAAGAACGTTAGTGAGACAATTGGTGAACTTGGAATAAAATCTGGAGATTAGATAATAGTAGTATATCAATGTCAATTTCCTGATTTTGATAACTGCATGCTCACTGTGTAAGAGGTTAACGTTTGGGGAACCTGTACAAAGAGTATATGGGAATTCTTTGTATTATTTTTACATCTTTTTTCTGGGTTTGGAAAAAAAAACACAGTAAAACTACGAATTAAATAAAATAAAGCTGATAATGTATTATCCAAATACAGTCTTGTTTTTATATCATATCAAATTATTAATGTATCTGTGAAGAAACTAATGCTTTGACCTAAACTTTCACAGGGATAATAAACAAAATGACATGTTCTAGTGTACAGTAATTTAAGTAACTTAAATTAACATTGTTCCCTGATGATAAAAGAATTAAAAGAGAAGGAGAAGCCAATAAAAATCACAAATAATCTGCCAACATTCTTTACAATAGTAGTTTTCAACTGGGAGCATACTATACCCCTAAAAGGTGTCAGAAGTTGCTTTTTGAATCAGTAGTTATACACAATTGTGACACAATGACATCACAATGGAGGAGGGGACCAGGAAAGCACAGGACTATCTTCACCAATAGGTCGTCTTATCCAAAAATACCAACAGCACCCTTACTGACAAATACGCCTTACAGGATGTTGAAGAATGTGATAGTGGTCAACAACGAAGAGTTCCATTTTGTTACTGCTATAAAATGTCAGCCTGTGAGGTCCAGATCTACAGAATCTTCTGTTCAGGAAGGTTAAAAGGCCTGTTTTAAGTCACACACCCATTTAGGCAATTAGCTGTAATTTCAAATGAGGTCTCCTGCACTCCTTTAAGTATGAGAAGAGAAAAAAAAAAAGCAGAAGACTTCTCAAAACAGAGCCATAAAAACATTCTCCACACTCATGAAATGGGTAGCACATACACAAAGATGTTCATGGCAGCATTTTTTCTAATACTTACAAAACAACCAAGAGCTTAAACATCCAGTAGTTAAATTATAACATATCTCACCATTTTGCTGGAAAAGTTGCAATAAGTTTTACAGTTCTCTTCTTAATAAACACTAAATTTAAAAAAGAGTGCAAGTTGGGGCACTTAGGTGGCTTAGTCGGTTGAGTGTCGACTTTTGGTTTCAGCTCAGCTCATAATCTCATGGGTAGTGGGATTAAGCACACGTGGGTCTCCAAGCTCAGCGGGGAGTCTGCTGGAGATTCTTTTCCTCTGCCCCTCCCCCTGCACACACACTCTCTCTCTAAAATAAATAAATAAATCTTTTAAAAAAATAAATAAATGAATAAAATTAAAATGAGTATAAGCTTTGCTGAATTTCTATCAGAACAAAGAATTTTCATCCCTAAAGGACTCACCGTTCAAGTACTAAATTCCTGGAAGTATAACTGCCAATTCAAAGGGCATATGCACTTTATTTTCATAGATATTGTCAAAATGCTCTTCAAAAAGGCCGCATAATAGGCCCAAAGACACCTCCAGATTTAAAGTGAGGGGGTGGAAAACCATTTATCATGCTAATGGACAGCAAAAGAAAGCTGGAGTAGCAATCCTTATATGAGACAAATTAGATTTTAACCGAAGACTGTAATAAGAGATGAGGAAGGAAACTATATCATAATTAATGATACCCAACAAGAAGATCTAATAATTGTAAATACTTATGCCCCTAACATGGGAGCAGCCTATTATATAAGCCAACTAATAACAAAATTAAAGAAACATATCGATAATAATACAATAACAGGGGACTATAACACCCCATTCATTGCAATGGACAGATCATCTAAGCAGAAGATCAATAAAGAAACAATGGCTTTGAATGACACACTGGACAAGATGGACTTCACAGATATACTCAGAGCATTCCATCCTAAAGCAACAGAATACACAGTCTTGAGTGTACATGGAACATTCTCCAGAATAGATCACATACTGGGTCACAAATCAGGTCTCAACCGGTACCAAAAGACTGGGATCATTCCCTGCATATTTTCAGACCACAGTGCTTTGAAACTTGAACCCAATCACAAGAGGAAATTTGGAAAGAACTCAAGTACACGGAAGCTAAAGAGCATTCTACTAAAGAATGAATAGGTCAACCAGGAAATTAAAGAAGAATTTCAAAACATTCATGGAAAGAAATGAAAATGAAAACATAACTGTTCAAAACCTTTGGGATGCAGCAAAGGTGGTCCTAGGAGGGAAGTATACAGCAATACAAGACTTTCTCAAGAAACAAGAAAGGTCTCAAATATACAACCTAACCTTACACCTAAAGGAAGCAGAAGAAAGAACAGCAAATAAAGCCTAATCCCAGCAGAAGAAGAGAAATAATAAAGGTTAGCGCAGAAACCAATGAAATAGAAATCAAAAGAACATTTGAACAGATAAATGAAACTCAGAGCTGGTTCTTTTAAAGAATTAGTAAGATTGATAAACCTCTGGCCAGTCTTATCAAAAAGAAAAGAGAAAGAACCCAAATAAATAAAATAATGAATGAAAGAGGAGTGATCACAACCAACACCAAAGAAATACAATTATAAGAACAGATTATGAGCAACTAAATGCCAACAAATTAGGCAATCTGGAAGAAATGGATGCATTCCTAGAGACATATAAACTACCAAAACTGAAACAGGAAGAAATAGAAAACTTGCACAGACCAATAACCAGAAGGGAAATTGAAGCAGTAATTAAAAATCTCCCAACAAACAAGAGTCCAGGGCCAGATGGCTTCCCAGGGGAATTGTACCAAACGTTTAAAGAAGAATTAATGCCTATTCTTCTGAAGCTGTTTCAAAAAATAGAAATGGAAGGAAAACTTCCAAACTCTTTCTATGAAGCCAGCATTACCTTGATCCCCAAAGCAGACAAAGACCCCATCAAAAATGAGAACTACAGACCAATACCCCTGATGAACATGGATGCAAAAATTTTCACCAAAATACTAGCCAATAGGATCCAACAGTACATTTAAAGGATTATTCACCATGACCAAGTGGGATTTATTGCAGGGCTAAAAAGGTAGTTCAACATCCACAAATCAATGTGATACACTACATTAATAAAAGAAAGGACAAGAACATATGATCCTCTCAATAAATGCAGAAAAAGCATTTGACAAAGTACAGCATCCTTTCTTGATTAAAACTCTTCACAGTATAGGGATAGAGGGTACATACCTCAATAGCATAAAAGCTGTAGATGAAAAGCCCACACAGAATATCACTCTCAATGGACAAAAACTGAGAGCTTTTCCCCTAAGGTCAGGAACACGGCAGGGATGTCCACTAACACCACTGCTATTCAACATGGTATTAGAAGTCCTAGCCTCAGCAATCAGACAAGTAAAGAAACAAAAGGCATCCAAATCGGCAAAGAAGTCAAACTCTCACTCATTGTAGATGACATGATACTCTATGTGGAAAACCCAAAAGACTCCACTCCAAAATTGCTAGAACTCATAAAGGAACTCAGGAAAGTGGCAGGATATAAAATCAGAGCACAGAAATCAGTTGCATTTCTATACATTAACAATGAGACAGAAGAAAGAGAAGTTAAGGAGTCTATCCCATTTACAATTGCACCCAAAATCATAGCATACCTAGGAATAAACCTAACCAAGAGCCAAAGAATCTGTACCCAGAAAATTACAGAACACTCATGAAAGAAACTGAGGAAGACACAAAGAAATGGAAAAACATTCCATGCTCATGGATTGGAAGAATATTGTTAAAATGTCTATGCTACCTAGAGCAATCTACACATTCAATGCAATCCCTATCAAAATACCATCAACTTTTTTCACAGAACTGGAACAAATAATCCTAAAATTTGTATGGAACCAGAAAAGACCCCGAATAGCCAGAGGAATGTTGAAAAAGAAAACCAAAGCTGGAGGCATCACAATTCCGGACTTCAGGCTCTGCTACAAAGCTGTAGCCATCAAGACAGTATGGTACTGGCACAAAAACAGACACATAGATCAATGGAACAGAATAGAATAGAGAACCCAGAAATGGACCCTCAACTGTATGGCCAACTAATCGTCAATAAAGCAGGAAAGAATATCCAATGGAAAAAAGACAGTCTCTTCAACAAATGGTGTTGGGAAAATTAGAGAGCCAAATGCAGAAGAATGAAATTGGTCCATTTCCTTACACCATACACAAAAATAGACTCAAAATGGATAAAAGACCTAAATGTGAGACAGGAATCCATCAAAATCCCAGAGGAGAACACAGCAACCTCTGTGACCTCAGCCGCAGCAACTTCTTGCCAGACACGTCTCCAAAGGCAAAGGAAACGAAGGCAAAAATGAACTATTGGGACTTCATCAGGATAAAAAGCTTTTGCACAGCAAAGGAAACAGTCGACAAAACCAAAAGACAACCAATAGAATGGGAGAAGATATTTGCAAATGTCTTATCAGATAAAGGGCTAGTATTCAAAATCTATAAAGAATTTACCAACACCCAAAGAACAAATAATCCAATCAAGAAATGGGCAGAAGACATGAGCAGACATTTCTCCAAAGAAGACATCCAAATGGCCAATGGACACATGAAAAAATGTTCAACATCACTCGGCATCAGGAAAATACAAATCAAAACCACAATGAGGTACCTCCTCATGCCAGTCAGAATGCTAAAATTAACAAGTCAGGAAATGACAGATGTTGGCGAGGATATGGAAAAAGGGGAACTCTCTTACACTGTTGGTAGGAATGCAAGCTGGTGCAGCCACTCTGGAAAACAGTATGGAGGTTCCTCAAAAAGTTGAAAACAGCACTACCCTACAACCCAGCAATTGCACTACTGGGTATTTACCCCAAAGATACAAGTCTAGTGATCCGAAGGGGCACCTGCACCCCAACGTTTATAGCAGTAATGTACACAATAGCCAAACTATGGAAAGAGCCAAGATGTCCATCAACAGATGAATGGATAAAGAAGATGTGGTATAGATATACAATGGAATACTGAGCCATCAAAAAAAATGAAATCTTGCCATTTGCAACAATGTGGATGGAACTAGAGGGTATTATGATAAGCAAAAGAAATAAGCCAATCAAAGAAAGACAATTATCATGATCTCACTCATATGTGGAATTTAAGAAACAAAACAGGAAAAAATAAAACAAGACGAAATCAGAGAGGGAGACAAATCATAGGAGACTATATAGGAAACAAACTGAGGGTTGCTGGAGGAGGGGGGGAGGATGGGGTAACTGGGTGCTGGACATTAAGGAGGGCAGGTGTGTAATGAGCACTGGTATTATATAAGACTGATGAATCACTGACCTCTATCTCTGAAACCAATAATACATTATATATTAATTAATTAAATTTAAATTTAAAAAAAAATTTTAAAAAAAGGCTGCAAAAATTTATACTCCCAATGAGGGGTAAGTAGTGTGAAAGAGTACTATAGATCCCTCCAGCCACAGGTCAAGCCCTTATTAAGGGCAGAGCTAGACTTTCTGCAACTAAAGAAACATTGGAAAATCTAGGAGACTGACCCAAGATGATGTTAAGGGACAATTAAGGAAACTTCAAAAAACAATGACTGGGAAAAGAAAAAACTTTCATGACTGTACTCAGCAAGTTCAGTCCATTTAATAAAAAGGCTAACCTTACAGAGTCCTTTTATAGCATCTTTTGTTTTAATATTTAAATTATCTTTTGCATAAAAAATAAAGCAATGAACAGTTCATTTATTTTCCAAATGATTAGAAAGTTGTTGCAACATAATGCAAATCATCCATCTTTTCCCCACCAATGTGAAATACTGCCTTTGATAAATACCTATATATATTGGGATCTCTAAGTACTTTATTCAAATGCATCCTGGAGTGTTTTTATTTACTGTCATTTTGTGATACTTTTTAATATCAGAAATGGCTCTTTTAAAAATTGCAAAGCAGACTTAGAGGCTTCTTAAAGTACTGATCCAGAAAATAAAGTCTAGAATTCTATTATTTCTTTCCAAAAAAGAAGCTGGCATGACTGCTTTCTCCTTTCGCTCATCAAATGCAATACAGATATAACAGAAAGGACAGGAGCTTATTTAAAATCAGAAACACCTGGATTAGCATCCTGATCGATCCCTGCATTGGTTGCATGACCATAACCAATTACTTAAAATTTTGATCCTACATTTTTTCATCTATAAACAAAGTTCAAAAAAACTCTGGTTTCCTTTTTCCCATTTATATTCCCTTATCTTTTTTCTATGCTTAAAAGTACAGGTAACAAAATTTCAAGTGGATATACCTTTGACCCAGTAATTTCACTTTGGAGAAATTATTCTGCAAGAAAAAAAATGATAAAGTTCTCAATGTACTATTATGAAAAGATCTCTAAGATATACTGTGAAATAAAAAAAGAAAGTGGAAGAGCCACGTGGGTGGCTCAGTCAGTTAAACATCCGACTCTCAATTTTGGCTCAGGTCATGATCTCAGGGTGGTGAAATGGATTTGGAATGAGTAGTAGGCATGGAAGCCTGCTTAAGATTGTCTCCCTCCCTTCCCCTTTACCCCTCCCCACTCTCTGAAGGAAAGAAAGAGAGAGAGAAAGAAAGAAAAAGAAAGAAAAGAAAAGAAAAGAAAGAAAAAGAAAGAAAGAAAGAAAGAAAGAAAGAAAGAAAGAAAGAAAGAAAGAAAGAAAGAAAGAAAGAAAGAAAAGAAAAGAAAAGAAAAGAAAAGAAAAGAAAAGAAAAGAAAAGAAAGAAAGAAACGAGAGAAAAAGAGAGAAAGAAAGGGGGAATGCTTCCTCTCCACTCCTGGTATTTCCTCCCAAGTGGAAGGACATCCCACTATGTTCTCTTTCAGTAAAATGGGAAAGAATATCGCTATGTATATTTGTGTGTGTGCATGCATAGGACATTCTGTAAGTATTTTTTAAGTATATGTAAAAATATCTCACTTTTACTATTTCAGAAATGTCAAAAGGAGAAAAAAACGGACTCTATCTTGATGAGGAAAAAAAAAAACTGAGGCCTCAGACAAAACAAGCTGCTAATAGTGTTAACCAGAAAACGACTAATTTGAATGAGTTCCATATATCAATGGCTGATTCAAATGATGTGTTTTTTCATGTTATAGAAAATGAATATATCTCTGTTTGACATTATGGACAAATCCAAGAAAAAAAAATTCTTTACTATTACGTTTCTTTCTATTCTAGTACTTGCTTTTGTAAAATTCTCCATTCTCTCTCTCTCTCTCTCTATATATATCTATTTATTTAAATATATATCCAAATATAAACATATGATTGGATATATATTTATAAATTTTTAATATAACATATATAAAATATAATACATATATTTATATATAACATAGCCTAAATTTAAGTAATTTTTATTTTTTTTAGATTTTATTTATTTGAGAGAAAGAGAGAGAGAGAACACAAGCAGGGGGAGGGGCAGAGGGAGAGAGAGAAGCAGACTCCCCACTGAGCAGGGAGCCTGACCTGGGACTTGATCCCAGGACTCCAAGATCATGACCTGGGCCGAAGGCAGATGCTTAACCGACTGGGTCACCCAGGTCCCCAAAAACTTAAGTAATTCTTAAATGAATTCAATTGACAGATTTATCAATACTGTCTATATAATCTATCTAATCAATACTGTCTACATAATCTAATCATATGTAATACATATTTAGAAATAGTAAAGAATACCACAATGGAAAAGAAGAATGTAAAGGAAAGTAGCTTGAGGCCACACTTTCTAAGACATTCAAGTATTTTATGTTATATAAGTGACAGGGAGCCATTTGAAAGTTTGAACAGAATGAGGGATCAAGTGAAGAAAGTAATGTTCTTTCATTCTCCAGATCTCAAAAACTGGGTGATTTACTCCTAACAGCCAAAAACTGGAAACACAAATGTCCATCAACTGATGAATGGATAAACAAAATGTATTATAGCTCCATACAATGGAATACTATTCTGCCATAAAAACAGAATGAAGTACTGATACGTGCTACAACATGGAAGAACCTTGAAAACATTATGCTAAATGAAGGAAGGCCATAAATTGTATGATTCTATTTATGATATGTCCAAAATAGACAAATCCATAGAGACAGAAAGCAGATTCCTGGTTGCCAGGGAGCTGAGGGAAGGGGAAATGGAAAGTTACTGCTAATGGACATGAGGTTTCTTTTTGGGGTGATGAAAATGCTACAGAATTAGAGAGTAAAAATGGATGAAAAGCTTTGTTGAATATACTAAAACCCACTAAATGGTATACTTTCTTAAAAAGGGTAAATTTTGGGGTATGTGCACTATATTTCAACAACAAAAAAAGTTGGAGGTATGCGTAAAAGACTGCAGGCAGGAAAAATGAAAGCAACTATACTGGTTTAGAAATGAGTACATAAAAGCCATCAGGGTTTCTATTGTTAACCCCAACCCAGGGAACACCATTCAGATTACTATGTCCCAAAGAGCACTACTCACAGAGACCCTGTAATAAGATACAGCCTGGGAAACAGAATGAATAAATTTAAGCAAACAGGCAAAAGTATTATCAATAATACTTAATAATTGTCTGAATATGAAGAGGAAAGAAATAAGACAAAAAAGGAATACATTTTCTCTTTGATTTAAAATGAAGCAGTCACAAAGAGGAAATTAAAGTTTAACATTTGTAATCTTTAGAATGAGGAAGAAAAGGGCAATTTGTAGTCTCCTATCCAGAATTTTCCAAATTTTCAATAATGACATTACTTGTATAAGGAAAATGTATAAAAATGTTTTTATAAACAAAAACTTTTGTATCTCAACCACAGAAACCATCCTGAAACATTAAAGCCCTAACTTATTTAAACTAAAGCCAATTTCTTGTGGAGTCCACATGCTATTGCCTCAAATAGAAAAAGCAAAACAGAACAAAAACCTTCATAATCTACATCTGCATTGTCCCATATGGTAGCCATTAGCTAGTGAGAACTTGAAATGTGGCTAAGTCCTCATTAATATGTGCTGTAAGTATAAAATAAAACATACAGCAGATCTCAAAGGGTTAGTACTAAAATAAGAATCTAAAATATCTCATTAATAAGTTTTCAGATTGATTACATATTAAAATAATATGTTGGATATATTATGCTAAATAAAACATTATTAAAATTGTCCCGTTTCTTTTTAGTTTTTTAATGTAGCTACTAAAGTTAGAAAAAAATTTAAAAAATACATTCAGATAAGATCAATAATAATTCATTTACTGGATGTTTGTATAACATCTTAATTGTGTCCTACTAAACGTATGATGTGTGAAAATCTTTATTAAAGGAAAACAGGTTTGGGGGCGCCTGGGTGGCTCAGTCGTTAAGCGTCTGCCTTCGGCTCAGGTCATGATCCCAGGGTCCTGGGATCGAGCCCCGCATCGGGTTCCCTGCTCCGCGGGAAGCCTGCTTCTCCCTCTCCCACTCCTCCTGCTTGTGTTCCCTCTCTCACTGTGTCTCTCTCTGTCAAATAAATAAATAAATAAAATCTTTAAAAAAAAAAAAGGAAAACAGGTTTGGAAAAAAAAAAATACATTCAGATATCTAGCTTGCATTATATTCCCATTAGACAACTCTGTGTTAGATGACAGCTAAATGAGCTTTTGAGAGCTTCACTTGAGTTCGCCCTCAGTTCCCTTTTTCTTATGCTACAGGAAGTAAGACTTTTCCCAGAGTGCTTCCTGCAATGGAAAACACTGCACATACTAAGTAACATGAAACAAGCAATAACCGTAAGAAGTGACTATGAGAGAAATCTTTTACGTTTCCTAAAATTCAAACTGTACTATGAATCTCAACAAAAAAGAACTGAAATGAGTACACTTTGAAATTCTCTTGGGGTGCTGTGACTATCTTAACAGTTGAAAAGCCTCAGATAGTAACAATGTGAAATTTTTTAGGAGCTTGGAATTTCTAGTTGAAAATGACTTCTGTTTTTGGCCTAAGTAGAAAAGTGGACAGGGAAGCAATGCAAGCACAAATGCGGTTTAGGAGAGCCAACCCTGAGTAGGGTGAGAAAAAATATGTAGGCAAAGTAGATGTTAATAACATCCAAAAATTGTGTTCAGAAAACCTCAAGGAGGATCATTTTTCCCCCCACAGTGAAAGAATAAACCTGAGACCTAATAAAGAAACGGGTATTTCTCCAAGAATAAGATCTGACAAAAACACAAAAATTAAGAGTATCCTGTCTCTATATCCTTTTTTTTTGTTTTCCTACTGCTTAAAATACCAGAAAATGCTAACTAATCTATACTAACAAAAATCATATCAGTGATTGCCTGGGGCTAAAGGACTGATTGCCAAGATCACAAGGAATCTTCTGAGGGTGATAGAAATGTCCTGATTGTGGTAGTGGTTTCACTTATCAAAATTCATCAAATCATATACTTTAAATAGATGTAGTTTACTGTATATATATCTCAATAAAGTTAATTAAAAATAAATAGGAAACAAAAAAAAAGCAATCCATTTCTCCTGTAGCACTCAAAATAGAGCTTGCGTGTATGAATTTAGTCACGGCAGTTTATATCACCCTAAATTTTACTGAATTCTGTGTACTTTTGGTACACACATGTCAAGTTTACTTCTCATTTTAGGTATCCTCTGAAAGATTACACTATGGGGGTGCCTGGCTGGCTTGGTCAGAAGAGCATGACTCTTGATCTCAGGGTCATGGGTTTGAGCCTCACATAGGGTGTAGGGATTACTTAAATAAATAAATAAACTTTAAAAAGAAAAGAAAAGATTACACTATGATTCATCATTGAAACAAAAAATTATGCTTGCAAAAAAACACAGCAACACAGCGGGGGGGGGGAACAAATCTGATACTCATGAAGCAAATATTTGTGCTAGGAAGAATAACCACAATTCCATTTTTTTTTCCAGAAGGCAACATCCCAATACCAAAAATACCATTGTATCATACTTTAATACAGCATTTTTCTTCCTTAGTGGTACAAAAATACAACCTATCTTATAATTGATCATGTGGTAAGCAGAATTCTAAGACGGCCCAAGACTCCAACACCTTGGTGTTCACATCTTCAACCAAATATTAATCTGGATGATGCTACAAAGGGATATTACATACATAATTAAAATCCCTAATCAGTTGACTTAAATTAGGGTGATTCTTGGTAAGGCCTGACCTAAGAAGATCAGTTCTTAAAAAGGCAGAGAGATTCCAAGGGAGAAAGATTCTCCCACTGTCTTTTTCAACAACCTTGTTGTGAACTGCCCATAGAGAGAACCAAGTGGCAAAAACCTAAGGATGGCCCACAGGAGCCTTGAGGAAACAGAGAGCCAGCAAGAAAAAGGAACGCCATTCCTATGAACACAAGGAATTGAATTCTGCCAACCACCAGTGCACCTGGAAGAGGACTCTGAACCTCGAATGAAACTGCAGCCCTGACTGACACCTTGATTTCACCTTGGAAGACCCTGAGGACAGGACCCAGCCAAACCATGCCCAGACTCCCGGACTACGGAAACGGTGAGATTGGCTGCTAAAACTGCGGTAATCTGCAATGCAGCAATGGAAAACTAATACAGAGGATTCCTTTGATTTACGGAAATATGGCTTATATTATTTCTCTTAAAGCCTGTTAATCTTTATTCTCGTGTCAAAACAATTTCTAATATTTCACATTATTATGAGTGATAAGATTCAATTTCACAAGTCAGCAGGATAAGATAATACTACTCTCAAAACTTTACAGGTAAAATAAAGCTTGACAATGCCTAAGAATTTACTTCCTCTATCAACTGGGCACGAACACACTACTATAAACTTAGTCTATTTGTTTCTGCCTTTCAAAATCAATGACATACAAAAATAAACAAACCAATCTCAGTCCTTACCCATTTCAATGGAATGAAAGTAAAATTGAATGTGTGGTGAGAAAAGCTAATTTTGAGATCCAGCATGGCCATATAATTTTGAGCAATAATCTAGTTTCTAAGAACCTCAGGGAACGCAGCTATTTTTAAAAAAGGGAATAAAAAATCTGAATAAAATCTGGAGTCTAATTAATAGAAGAAAAAATGCATACATACTTAAATGGATAATAATGCGTACTTTGCCAGCCTTATAGAGTATATAATTAAATGCCATTGAAAAGGGCCTGTACTTCTATAGACCTTATTATGTGCCAGGAACTGTTCTATAACTAGTATGTAAGAAATAAATTTACAGATGATAAATACAGTATAGAATAGTGATCAAGGTCCCAGGCTTTACAACCAGACTGCCTGAATACAATCCTAATTCTACTACTAACTAAAGTGAGGTCTTGAGCATGTATAACTTCTCCACACTAAATTTTCAACTATAAAATAGGGACATTAACAACACTTACCTTAGAGAGCTATGATGAAAACTGAGTAAGTTAATACAAAGGATGAAGAAGAGTGCCTGGCACACGTTAAGCACTCAAATGTTGATATCAGTATTATTTTTACAATAGTACCATATTAACATTCATTTCTAAGAAAGGCAACCTGTGGTACATAACATAAAAAAAACACTAATGAGTCTAAGCGTTAGAACCCTAAAATCTTGATAAGATTATTTAATTCCTTGCGCCCCAACTCCTAAATTCTTATCTACCAGAATTCAATTTTATTTAGGCAGTTTTAATCTTTAATAGAATACCATTCAAACCACTGCTCTGTTTGCAAGTAACTTTTGATAAACTTTTACAAAAACATAGAATTAAAATTCTGGAAGGGACAAAATTCAAATGTATATAACTAAAGTTACAAATACAGTATTTAAAATCAAGAGGAGAGAGAAATCTTTTAGGAAACATTTTAGATTTAGGTAACAAAATAAAATTATGAAAACTATTTAAATCTCCTGTGAACAAATAAACCTAATATGTTCTCACTATATTTATTAAATATAAAACACCTATAAATAAAACTAATTGGGTAAAGAATAATCCTGTACAAAGTATGAAAAGGCAGGAAAAAGAATTTTTTTTAAATGACAAACAAAAATAGTTTAAGAAATCACATAAGGGAAACACGCAACAGATACTCATTGACTTAAACAATTTATACCTTAGAGACTAACAAGTGGTGATCCTCAAATTTTCTGCTATACCTTCCAAGCATGCCATATTATAGATTTTCAAATCCTAAATAAGAGATTTCTGTGGCTCATCCTCTAAACAAGAATGTCTTTCAAAACAGTTCACTGTAACTGCAAAACACATTTTAAACACAGAAAAAATTATAAAAATCACTTTGCTCCACGATCTTTTAGACAGATTTTGCCTAGATTGACTTCTTCTACGGCTGAAGATGTATCTGGGTCCTGATGGTTGTAGCAAGAGTAAGACTAAATTTAATGAAAAATGTAGTTTAGTGCAAGTCAATTCAAATTACAGGCTTAAATTTCACAATTATTTTGTATAAGGCCATAAACCTGGGAACTGCTTCTCCATGAGTCTGTTGTTTTCCTTCTGACAAACCCATATAGGATGAAATCCTATTACTTTCCCCTCCTATCTCAGTATACCTGATGACTTCCCATTTTCAATACAAAACTCCTCCACTGACACTTAAGAGGCAGCATGAATGCATGGTGATTAAAATAGACCACAGAGTCAGATGGATCTGGATTTGAATCCCAGTTCTGAGTTCAAATTCCTAGCTATATGTTCTTGGAAAAACTTCTGAATCTATTTCTTCTGTCATAAGATGGGCTTACTAATACCTATGTCATAGGGACTGCTGTGAGGAATAAATTAATGCACACAAATATCCTTAGCATAGTGCCCAACATATAGTAAACATTCAATAAGTAGTAATAAGGATGATCAATACAATAATTATCAAATTACTTACTCATCAAATTATCAAATCTATATCTTATCCTCTAGATTCACACCCCTCTCCCTTCTAACTAATTCTTTATAAATAAATGGAGGCAGCTCTGAGGTAAAAACCAATCATCATAAAAGAAAAAGAGACCTAGTAGGCAACTTCCTCACCTCCAATCACCTTTGTTCTCTCTCATGCCTCAGTCATTATCCATACTCGACAGAAAATACATGATCACTCTGTCTGGGCTGAAATGTACAGAGGAGAAAAGAGGCCTTTTACTTAAAGGTAGCTCATCCATGATGTAGCACTAACACTACATATTCACCTTTTCAACAAGCTCACTACTAGAATGCGCGAACAGGTGAAAAAGAAATCAACTAAAAGCATCTTTCAGAAAGTATTTGTTGAATCAAAAGTTTCATTACTGAGTCAGGAAAAGAAAGGTCAACTTAATGCATCAGATGTACCAAATATCTAGGCTGTTCTACTTTTAGGATATGCTTCCAGAAATGCTGAAGAAAAAGGATGATACAAAATCTCCATCAACTATTGGAACTGGCTTCTAATTCATTCAATAAATATTTGTTTGGTACGGACACCTATGGACAGGTATTAAACTACACCTATGGACAGGTATTACACTAAGCACTTTGAAACAAAGGTGACACGATAATGTCCTCCTCTTACACAGCCTATTAAAAAAATCTTTCCAATCATTTTTTCTCTTTCATTAGTTAGCAAACTACATGCCTAATAAGTAGCAGGAAATATTAGGCACTTGTGAGGGAGGAGATATTAACTGAAAGATGAATAAGACATAGCATAAGACATAGCATTTGCCCTCAAAGATCGACAGACCAGTAGAAGAGAAAAATACAAACAACTATTTTAAGTGCTATAAAAGCCATAAGGAGACTGTGTATAACCAGGAGAAAAAACAACTAATTCCACTTACATTAATGAGAACAGGTTTCCTAGAGAAGATGATATTTAAGCAGGGTCTTAAGAGACAAATGTTTTTTTTTAAAAAAGATTTTATTTATTTATTTGAGAGGGAGAGAATGAGAGATAGAGAGCATGAGAGGAAAGAGGGTCAGAGGGAGAAGCAGACTCCCTGCTGAGCAGGGAGCCCGATATGGGACTCGATCCTGACTCAGGTCAGGATCATGACCTGAGCTGAAGGCAGTCGCTTAACCAACTGAGCCACCCAGGCGCCCAAGAGATAAATGTTTTGCAGATGAAAGGAAAAGAATACTCCAGGCCAAGGAAACAGTAAGATGCAGAGACAAATATATGTGAAAGTATATACGTGTACACATACACACACAAATATGCATTAAAATGTATATACACTTTATGTGTGTATATATGGATATACAACCAGTGCTAAGATACAAGTGAGGGAAATCGTTTGAACTACAAAATACAGAAAATGACATGACTCCCAAAGATGATACATAACTAAAACCATGTATAAGAGAAAAGTTAGTTCATTCCAATTTCAGCCTTAGGGCATTAGCATTTAATTCTTTCCCAGAAATAAAGGGATGATGCTAGGAGGTCTGAATGGTAGACTGAATCCAGACTAGAAAGGCTCCCCCTAGAGCAGTGTCAATTCAGGCAGGAATATAAAGGACAGTAGCAAAGAAATCAATTTAGAAGCTCCTGAAATAGACAGGGAATGGTAAGCATGCAATTTTAGATAGGAAAAAAAAAAGAGAGAGAAAGAAGTCCTAAGTTAAATAGCCCTCAACTTAGTAATAAAACAAGAGAGGGAAATTAGATGTGATCCAAGGTTTCTCCCAATAGATCATTCCATTAACCTTGATACTTGCTTTTTCCATTAGTGTATATTTGATTCTATGACTATTTACACAACATGGCACTCACATCTCATAAGCCCCCTACTCTTTTTTTTTTGAAGACTTATCCATTTATTTAAGAGAGAGAGAGAACAGGTGTGCACACCTGAGCAGGGGTGGGAGGGAGAGAAAGAGAGAAAGAGACTCCCCACTGAGCACAGAGCCCCCCACACAAGGGGCCTGATCTCACGACCCTGAAATCACAACCTGAGCTGAAACCAAGAGTCGGATGCTTAACCAACTGAGCCACCCAGGCGCCCATAAGCCCCCTATTCTTGATACACTTTTATGTGAACAGTTTGCCATTTTAAAAAAACAAATCAGTAAAATCCACCTGGAAATCTTTCCTAGTGTCTGAATAATAAATGGAACCACTTTTACATTACTTTTGGAGTAACTGCCCTATAATCTTGAAAAAAATGAAATCTATTAATTTTCCTTTACATCTTTTTTTTTTTTTTTAAGTTAAGGATCTCGGGGCGCCTGGGTGGCTCAGTTGGTTAAGCAACTACCTTAGGCTCAGTTCATGATCCTGGAGTCCTGGGATCGAGTCCGTCCCACATCACATCGGGCTCCCCGCTTCTCCCTCTGACCCTCCCCACCTCATGCTCTCTCTCTCTCTCTCATTCTCTCTCTCAAATAAATAAAAAATCTTTAAAAAAATAAAGTTAAGGATCTCACCTACTAAATATCATATGTGAACTTTATTTATTTTTCTTAAGATTTTATTTACTTAACAGAGAAAGACACAGCGAGAGAGGGAACACAAGCAGGGGGAGCAGGAGAGGGAGAAGCAGGTTTCCCGCAGAGCAGGGAGCCCAATGCAGGGCTCCTACATCTGTGTTTTAAAATGAATGTTAAATGAGGTCCATGTCTATGACTTATCTTTATCAATAATCAGTACTTATACAGAATCTAACTGGAAAAGTGAGTACCTTATATGAAGAAAATATCCAAATGAGAAAGAGGACTTTTCATAAAGCAGGGTTTTCCCAACCTTGTCACAACTGATATTTTGGACCAAATAATCCTTTGTTGTGGGGTGCTGTGCTGTACATTGTTTATACCTGGCCTCTACCCACTAGATACTAGTAGCACACATACCAGTCTCTCCCTAGCTGCAACCATCCAAAACACCTCCAGATATCACCAAATGTTCCCTGGGGCCCTTGTTATGTACCAGGCACTGTTCTGTGCTTCCCATTTATTATCTCATTTAATCTAACAACATAGTATCCATGAGTTGGTTATTATTTTCTCCATCTTACAAACTAAGAAACTGAAGCCAAGGGAATTAAACAACTTGCCAAAAACTACATGACCAGTTAAGTGTGGTAGTCGGTATTTGAACCCACATGATGGCTTGAGTCCCTGCTCCTAATCACTGTTATGCCATCTCATATTAATGTCTCAGCCTTTATCACCCAATATTTGAAAGAAAAGTAATATTTTTAATCTCATCTGGAAGTAAAAACTAAAATTATCCATACAAGTGGAAGTTAAATTAAAAGACTCTCAACCTCAATTCAGAATAACTTAAGTATTTTTTTAAACACTGACTATATGCCAAGTATCGAGTTTAGGAACTAGAGTGGTTCAAAGAAAAAGAAATTATCATTTATTAATGATTTAGCTCAGGACCTTTTTCACACATTATCTCTCTAAATTTCTCACAACTTCCCTGTGGGGTAAGTAATATCTTTTTTTCAAGTGAGGATGCTAAGGCTCAGAATAGAAAAGTGGTCCCTAACCTAAAAAGGCTTACAATCTAACTGAACAGACAAGAAAAATACTTTAAAAAAAAAAAAACCGAGAATAAACTAGTTAAATATCTCAGTTAGCAATACACAGAAGGTGGGAAATACAAAATAGATGAAGGAAAAGTATACAGTTAGATCAGTTAGGGAATATTTTTTTAAAAAGGTTTCTAATACCCCTTCTTTTAAGAAGTGACATGGATAAGCAAAAGGTAATGAGCTGGGGAGGAGCACTCCTTCTGTAAACAATGTGAAACCGAAATTTGGGGACTAAAAGTTTGTGATAGCCAATTTAAATAGTAAGTCAAGTAAATGAAGAGTGTAAAGACTGCCTTGCAATTAAGATTGAGCCATGGCTGAAAACAATGAGACTAGTTCCATGCTTTTAGGGTGCTCCTGCCACAAAAACTCTTAAGCAAAGGAGGAGAAACAAACAAAAAAAATATCTAATGGTGAAGACTGATTGGACTGGTTAACACAGGCTTAGACATATGAAGTCAAACACCAAATTTCATAAGATGAGTGATGGGTCATCTCTTTTGCTTTGTGTATTCTGTTTCCTCAAACAGAATATAAGTTTCGGGCGCCTGGGTGGCTCAGTCGTTAAGCATCTGCCTTTGGCTCAGGTCATGATCCCAGAATACTGGGATCGAGTCCCACATCGGGCTCCCTCCTCGGAGGGAAGCCTGCTCTCCCTCTCCCACTCCCCCTGCTAGTGTTCCTGCTCTCGCTATCTCTGTCTCTATCAAATAAATAAATAAAATCTTTTTGAAAAAAAGAATATAAGTTTCAAGAGGGCAGGATTTTCCTGTTTTGTTCACTCAGATCAATGCCTGACACAGCAGGTGTTCAGTAAATACCTGCTGCTAAAAAAAGGGCAGTATTCAAAATAGGGACCTATCCAGAAGATCACAAATGCCCCTGGCATTCTAAAAACCAGCAACCTCACAGAAACTACAATAGCTTAGTATCATAATATCAATACTTACTATTGCAACAACATTACTGGGCACTAACTCTGAGCCAGACTTCAAGATGCATTAATTTACATAATCCTCTTAACTACCCTATGAGAGAGGTAGGTACTATTAATATTCCCAGTTTTACAAGGAACACACACAGACCAGATAACTTGCCCAAGGTCACAAAGCGATACAGCTGGAACCTGGGTCTATCATCTCCAAAGCTTACCTCTCAACTACTAGGTCACATATAAAGAATGACAAGCATCCCTGTTAGACAAAGCTAGAAAATATGGCCAAAGAAGAAAAAAAACAAGAAAACAAAAAAGTAACCCCAGTGCAGTTGAAAACCTTTGTCTGACCCTTCTCCAAGCAGGTACTACGGAAATTTTCCCACCCTAGGATACATTGATTATCCCAGACAGATTAAAACTTCAATAGCTTAGGGCGCCTGGGTGGCTCAGTTGTTAAGTGTCTGGCTCGGGCGTGGTCCCAGGGTCCTGGGATCGAGCCCCCGCATCAGGCTCCCTGATCAGCAGGAAGCCTGCTTCTCCTTCTCCCACTCCCCCTGCTTGTGTTCCTGCTCTCACTCTCTCTCTCTCTCTCTCTCTCTCTCTCTGTCAAATAAATAAATAAAATATTAAAAAAAAAAAACTTCAATAGCTTAAAGAATCCAGATGTTGAAAAGCTAGGGACTAATCTAATCAACATTTCAAAGGATGGTACATAACATGTGATAACACCCCACATCCACAGCCCAAAGAAATAACAGGGTGTGACCTCTAAGACTGACCTCAAAACTTCCGGTGCCATTCTCTCCGGTATCTGCCCTTTCCTCCCTCCTTTGCTCTGTCTCTCCCAACCTCTGTACATCCCACCTCTCCTACTAAATGCCTGGCCTTTACAAAAAATCTGAAGTTTCCTGTTTCCTGCTCTAAATTTCTAATCTAATAAATTAAAATTTTTATATTTCTCTAATGAAAAGAAATCTACCTATGTAATACTCGAAAAGGGCTCCTCAACCACTCCTTACGGCAGCATTCCAAAGTGTATATTCTCAAATTCACATGGCTGTCAATTAAGAGACCACCAATCATGCAAAAGAAAACTGATAATCCATATAACCTTCTGGTATTACATGCAAAATAAATGGACAGGAATAAATTAAAGCCACTACAGAGACTATGTTCTTCTCCCATCTACCCAGTAGCCTAGTCATTATCATAAAATCCTTCTTTGAAAAATCTCTGAAACAGAAAGCATAACTCCAACTGCTACCAACAAAGAAAAATATTTTACATAACTGATTTTTTTAATGAGAATAGTCATCAAATTAACCACATAACTTACTACTAATATACAAATCAATTTAACTTCTGCATTTACATCAAAATCTAAAGCAAACTCGCCTTAAAAGAAGTTAGAGAACGAAGACAAGAGGCAAGATAATCATTACTAAGAAATACATCTCAGTGTGTTCTTTCTGCCTTTGGATTTTTTTCATGTACTTACCTTAAATATACACTCCTATTAAATAAACAGACTATGAAGACATAGCCACAGTGCTCTCAAAATAGAAATACTTTCCAAATATAAAAACAATCAAGACTCATTTGTTTCTTATACTGGCCAACAGAACACGGATTATTGCCAAGCTTAAAGGAAAAGTTATTTCCGAAAATTGATTTGTACTTAATAAACACAAAGCATGAAAGGAGAATATCAAACACATAAATACTAATCATTTTAAGAAAGGGAGAAAACTAAAATTTAGTTAAAACTGAATCACATAAATAAAATTCCTTCAATCAATTTGAGATGTAATGATACAGGGGTGCCTGGGTGGCTCAGATGGTTAAGCGTCTGCCTTCGGGTCAGACCATGATCCCAGGGTCCTGGGATCAAGTCCCGTATCGGACTCCTTGCTCAGCAGGGAGCCTGCTTCTCTCTCTCCTTCTGCTGCTCCCCCTCCTGGTGCTCATTCTCTCTCTCTCTTTGACAAATAAATGAATAAAATATTTAAAAATAAAAAATAAATAAAGAGATGTAATGATACAGATAAAACTTGTTAAACTTCTTCATAATTGTTAAAAGCTTTTTGTTCCTAAGCACTAAAGAGATGGACAGTTAAGAGACTTGATAACTGAATTACAACCTGATATTTCTAAATGAACAATTTAAACCACAGTCACTTTCAGAGATAATCAATGAATTATTCAAAAAAGATTTCTTTCTGGTCTAAGTATTTCTGAGTTCTTTAGAGATGACTTCAAATTCTAGCTATGTTCAAATCGGTCCTTCTTTCCTATAAATAATAAGCACAGCAGTCCGTCATTTCTCTAGTTTTTAAGATTCTTTTAATAAAAGGTTAATGAATCATACACTAGTTCAGATACCTTTGAAAACACTGCAGAATTACTTCAGTATTATTTGTCAAACTCAAGGGCTGAATTTAAATGCTGGACAATATAAGGCCTGACTTTAGCCCTCTGTCTACATCATACCTTAAAAGATCTTTAATAAGCTAACAGGGATGGGTTCCATTACTGTATGTCAGCCACCCTAAAAAGTGTGAGAAGATATATACATTCTTCCAAAAACAAACCAGCAATTTGCCTTCAGATTTCACAATTGGCACTAACATATATTAATGGGTTCACTCCAGATGCTGTAGGATGAAAAAGCCAGTAGAAAACAGTATCTTATCCAATGGTGATCCTCTCCACTAAAAATATTTTGCACTATATCTTTCAATATTTCCTAAATTCAAGAGCAGTCACGTACAAAGGAGCACCTAACACAATACACTAGGTACATGTACACACAGACACACAAACACACAGTACATGCTAACTCCTTCCTAAAACCATCCAGATTTCTGATAACTATCCCCCAGCTGTAAAGAAAGGGCAGAGGCAACACAGCATAGCAACAGAAACTGCACAATATCTGAATGATCTACTAGCTATCCCTTAGGTGATGTAGAAACAGCAAGAGATACTCAAGCAATGAGATCTCTTGTGCATTTTTGTTATTTTTCAACTACCTGCATCGCAGGATAATACAACATATACAGGCTCTCAAATCTTGTACTAGCTAACTGCTTTAGAGAAATCAAGTGTTACTCAAAAATTTTAAAGGATTATTTGAGAAATTGTTACATATTAGTCATTCAAAATCCAGATCAAGTACAGATGTTCCCTCAAATATTTCACAATTCTGAAAGTGGAATAGGAGGAAATTTTAAATATACTTGTGTGTAGTAGTACAATTATTAGAAAATATATATCCCATAGTGTCTAGGAAATGTCATATACATTTAGAAAATAAACTCTAAACATACTATGAAAGGTATCATGAGAAAGTGACAATGAGGTCTAAAGAGAAAGCAGCAAAAATCTAAAAGTACATTAAGACATAAGACAGGCTGGTTTTACACTTAGTGGAAAAAGTCTCCAAGTAGAAAGGCTTAACACCAAAAGTTCATTATTTACTCAAAATATGCTACCAAGTTGGGCGAAGGCAGCTTTCAGCCAAATTGTATGGTAAAAGAAATTTGGTTTGTCACTCCTAACTTCTTCCTTAACTCACTTCTTCCTCAAGGGCATCCTTTCAGGAATTCAGTCTCTGCAGTCGGCCCACCTATTTATTTCCTGATCAAAACCTGCTCTTAGAGGGGCACCTGGGTGGCTCAGTCAGTTAAGTGTCCAACTCTTGATTTCGGCTCAGGTCACGATCTCAGGGTCATGAGATGGGAGCCCAGCATCAGGTTCTGTGCTCAGCAGGGAGTCTGCTTCTCTCCCTCTGCCCCTTCCCCTGCACGTGGGCGTGCACTCTCTCCCTCTCTCTCTCAAATAAATAAATCTTTAAAAAAAATAAAACTTGCTCTTAGAAAAAGATCCTATAATTTATTTATCTTAGAGAAAGCTGTGTAAAAACCACTTCTGTGTAAAAGAAATAACTGTACAGCTATTATCAAAAAAAAAAAAAAAAGAAAGAAATAACAAGTGCTGGCAAGGACTGAAGGGAAGGGAACTCCCATACACTGTTAGTGGGAATGTAAACTGGTGCAACCAGTGTGGAAAACAGTGTGGAGGTTGAGGTTCCTCAAAAAATTAAAAACAGAACTATCATATCAGCCAGCAATTCTACTTCTAGGTATATATCTGAAGAAAATGAAAATAGTAATTCAAAAACACTTTCACCACCCCTATGTTCATCAAAGCGTTACTTACAATAGTCAAGATATAGAAACAACCTAAATGTCCATCAACAGATGAATAAAAAAGATGTGGTATATATACACACAATGAAATATTAGTTAGCCATAAAAATGAATGAAATCTTGCCATTTGCAACATGGATGGACTAGAGGGTATTATGCTAGGTAAATTAAGTCAGACAGAGAAAGACAAATACCATATGATTTCACTTATATGTGGAAACTTAAAGAAAACAAATGAACAAACAAAACAAAACAGAAACAGACTCATAGATACAAAGAATGAACTGATGGTTGCCAGAAAGGGGGTAGGGGGCAGGAGGCTGAGGAGACGGATAAAATAGATGGTGATGGCATAAGGAGGTACAATCTTCAAATCACAAAATAAATACAATATGGGGCGTATAATGTACAGCACAGGGAATATAGTCAATAATAGTCTAACAACTTTGCACATGGTGACAAGATGGTAACTACACTGACTGTGGTGACCATTTTGTTATGACTATAAATATCTAATTACTATGTGGTACACCTGAAACTAATACAATATTATATGTCAATTATTCTTCAATTTTAAAATTCTAAAAAATAGTTTATTATTTAAAAGCAACTTTACTATCTGTTTGTAATGACAATTCAGCTCAGCTTTAAAAAAAAGCGGGGGGGGGGGACTAATACACCACTCTTTTCCCTGGTCCACTGAAAGTGTCACCAATATAGAATATTTCTACTAGGAATGTTTTCAGATATGAGACGAACATCTTGTGTCTTTTAAATCACCATCTATCCTTAAGCTTAAGACAATGATAAAATACTTGAAAAGACAAAAACTTAAAAATTTTTAGAAGAACAAGAATCTTCCCCTAATGAACAGGAAAGCAGCTTTATAATGACCTTCTAAAAAGTACACTAAAATTGTCATATTGTATAGACTTTTTAAAGAGAAAGGAAATGAAGTACCAATTTCATGTGTAGAAATACTATGAAAAATAAAAACAGGTTTGAAACCAACTAAAAAGTTATCATTATTGCAAGGGTCACCACCTCCCCTGAGGGGAATCATGAAATAAAAAAAATTTATGAAGCCAGGGTAAAAATACACCATCATCAGGCGCCTGGGTGGCTCAGTTGGTTAAATGTCTGATTTTGGCTCAGGTCATGACCTCGGGTTCCTGGGATTGCTCCCCATGTTGGGTTCTCTGCTCAGAGGGGAGTCTGCTTGTCCCGCTGCTCCCCACACCCCCTCGTGCACAGGGTGCTCTCTCTCTCAAATAAATAAAATCTTTAAAAAAAAAAAAAGAAAAATACACCACCATCCAATGCAGGTATCTGTTGACATATGAAACAAAAGTTTTGATAGTAGCTGTGACATAAAATTGCACAGTGTATTATTCTAAACAATACATTTAAGATAGATTCACCTAAGAAATAAATTAATCCATGCTACATTTACCCTCAAGAATACAGCAAAGATTTTTTAAAGTACACATTTAAGTTATCTAGAGGATTTTAGAATACTTAACAAAACAAAAATTTTGTACCCAATAATTCTACACACTGAATTGGTCATTGTAACAGTACAAGACTTTAAAAAACAGAAGTACCAAATCTTAATGTTCTTAGAATTTGGTTTAATTATTTTCACCTGACTCAAACCAACTATAAACACTTATAATTTTACATATAAAGTAAATGCTTTACAATTATTTACAACTTGTTTTCAGAACCATTCAGAATTACACCCCTAAGATTCTTCAAAGATACTTTCGGCTATGATACGTAGCCAGTATATTACTTTATGCAAATTATTTATCTCTGAATAAAAAATGCAAGTAGTCCCTACTTTTTAGCTGCTATAGACAGCACTGCCCCTTGTTCCTCAAGTTCCCATAGTATTCATCACTCTGGAGACAAAAGTATTTTGAACTGTAGACTTCATATAGAATCACTTTAAGACAGGACCAAGGAACAGAGAAACCTAAAACAGCCAGTCCAAGTTTTGTAATGGAATGAAGCTCATACTGTATGTGGGTCGACTTGGCAGTTTTCTACACGAGGGTTCCATAAACTACACAGTTTAGGTATAGTTGACCCTTGAATAACAAGGGTTTGAACTGTACTTACACATGAATTTTTTTCAATAAATAACAATACAGTATTGTCAATGTATCTTCTTAATAAGATTTTCTTTACTCTAGCTTACTTTATTATTAAGAATGTGGTATATAATACATATAACCTACAAAATATGTATTACACTATGTTATCGGTAAAGCTTCCAGTCAATACTAGGCTATCAATAGTTCAGTTTTGGGTGACTCAAAAGTCATACACAGATTTTCAACTGCATAGGGGGTTGGTATCCCTAACCTCTGCATTGTTTGAGGGTCAGCTGTATAAGGTTTTACTGGAACACAGTCACACTCATTTGCTTACACACTGTCTATGGCTACTTTCAAACCACAAGAGCAGAATTCAATTGTTGCATCAGATGTAGTCCACAAAATCTAAAATATTTACTAACTGGCCCTTTACAAAAAAAAAAAAAAAACCTCCTCCACACAATGAGATGTCAGAGGCAACACATGACATCTCCAAGAACCATCATCTCTGAAGTACACGAATTGAGCTGCTGTCAGCCTAGGTGTAGGCTTTTGGGTCATCTGATGCTAAAACACAAATGCACACCCCAGGCCCTTTAATCATCCCATATCAATCCCAAAGTTGCCAAGGCAAAGCACATGAGGTTACCACTCCCTCCTACCAGAGTCACACCTTTCCCACTACCTTTACTAGTAAATTATGTCAACCCAAAAAGGCTGCCCTTTAAGTTCATCTAAACATGGTTTCACCCGCATAAAATATGTTGTGGAAAAGCAGAGGGTGGAGAAGGCACCCACATGGCATATATTCCAGTCCCATACTCTCATCCTAGAATCACCTGAGATCTAGCTCCCTATCTAAACATCTCTTCCGCAGAGTTCTGCCATTTGAATTAAATTCTTAAGAAGAGACCAAAGAAGCTACTAGGAAGGTGGTGAACTGAATGAACTAAGGAACACAAAAAGTGTGGATATGTATGTATTCCTTATCTTACAATCCTTAATCTTTGTTAGAGTCAACACTAAAAGCAAGCCCCATTAGCTGCAGGCTTCACCACAAAAAAAGGTCTTCCAGTGTCTCATGCTTCAAAGACAGCTGAATTTTTTTAAATGCCAAGTTGTTTTTTGTTTGTTTGTTTTTTAATAAAAAGGTTTAAAAAAAAAAAACATTTTCAGCACTGCTGTGCCAACACAGGGATATCCCCTCCATTGTATGGGACACAAAGACACACATCAACTGCAAGCAGGGGAAGCAGCCTTCTCTGCCAGCTATTTTTAGCCCTACTTCGTCATGTTAAAGACCAAACTTAGGATAATAATGCTGGACAAACTTAAAAAACATGAATTTTTATGAAAACAAATCTGTCCTTTTATGTATAAGTTCCTTAACAGTGAAATCCTATATATTCTTCTGATCTTAATCTCAAGAGACCTATATACTCTACAAAAAAATTGTTAGCTCCTTCAAAAATATAGACTCACATGTCCTAAGACCGAACTGGTAGCCACGTTTAAAGACTGTTCCTCTCTTCTGAACTTCAAATCTTAATCTACTTTTAAAACATTTTGTTAGGGAGAGTCTCATCCATTTTTTGTTCTTACCATATCTTTGCTAACTTTAACAGAGTCCCTTCCCCCAAAGTAAAAAGACACATTTTTCAGCTCTTTACTCTCTGTCAGCTCTCTCAAGAAACCTAATACTGTGAAAATGATTCCTAACTCTACATTTCCAGCATATCACACTTTAGTTTAACTATTTTTCTGTCTTCAGATTGCATCAGCACCAACTTTTTACCCTAAAATTTAGTGTCAAAAACAAAGTCCACTGCCTCATTTCTGAATTACTTTCTATAAGAAACCACTAGCACCAATCTAAAATATTGGGAGCATCTTTTTCACTCCTCCAGTTGTACAGCTCTTCGAAGACTATGGTGTAAAAATGTTGGCTCCCTAGAAAAACAAAATCCTACTCCAGGTATAATGCCTCCTGACCTAGAATACAATTTCTCCTCAATCATCTAAAACTACCCTCTCGGTAACATTGTTCTCAATTGCTTCTTTGGGCTGTACACAATGTAACTGCACAAACACAAACTGACTCCAAGCCTACTCAACAACTTTCATCCATATTCCCATCAAGCTAACTTCCTAATTACATTTGTCCCGCACAACCTCCAATTCCAAAAGTCTTAAACACTTTACCTCCACCTATACCTTTCTTCCCAAAAGAGACCTTACTTCCCAGATTTGGTTCAGACACTCCAATTAGTTTTGTACAGTCCAACACCAACACTTCTCTAATAAAAAATATACAAATACATGTATATCTGTAAGGTACCAAACATAGTAATATAACATATAGTGTCATACATACCTCTTTCCTACAATTTTGTGCAACTTAGTTTCACTGCCTATACCATAAGTAAAAGCATCTCAAAGGCAGGGCAGCAAATACTTTGCTGTTTCTTTGCTACCCAAACATGCAATAAAACATTACCATGCTTTTTAACCAATTTATAGTCAAAGCAATAAAAATAAGTCTTAAAGTTAGTAAGCAACTTTGATAGAGTACAAATCTACACTCAAATTATAGTTTGCTGGTTTGTCTTCCCTTCCTGCCTGAAAAACAGCCTATGCCAAGACTAGATTTCTCTTTCTCCCATCTTTATAAAACATGGGATACATGACTTCCTCAAGGTCTCAAAAGAAGATAACAGATCCAGAGACATTTGCTTTTGATTTGACATCTAACATCACATCTACTAATCAGTATTTTCATGTCATTACCCATTTAAATTAGAACTTAAGGTTCCTTACAAAAGCATAACAAGCACAAATATATAAAGAGAAACAAAACAGCTGGAGAAGTTCCAGAGGCGGTAAAATGACCAAGGGATCAAAGTAATCATTCTAAGACCGACACAGAGAGTCAGGAAAGACAACGGTAAAGAGGAATAATCAAAATCTATAAAACCAGGAAAAGATGAACTCCAGCTTGTCCTAGCACTTCTCAAAACAAAAACTCTGGATATGTCTTGGAACTTTAAAGAGACAGATTTTGGACAAATAAATGAAATGTTAAATAATTCAGGGGCTAATAAGCTTGTAGAACTCACTACCTCAAAGGAGAAAAAGTACAGATGAAAACACTATTTGAGAAAGTTTTAAATAAATTTAATCACGATCCTGAAAGGAGAAGTTAGCACAGACAACCCCTGGCTTACATTCATTACTACAAAGCTTCTCTCAGCAGTGGCTTCAGAGGGAGTGAGCCCACACTGTTGCCTGGAGGAGCCACAATTCTCAGTATAGTACTGCCTATGTTCTGTTAAATAAAATGCCACCCTATGCTTAACCCTTAAGGTCTATATAAATATACGAAATGGTAATTACTTTCTTGCATCTCAACTTGGCACTCTTGGGAGGATACCTAAAATGCATATCAAAGATTTTATAAACTTCACCTTAAAAATCATTCTTCAAAGAATTAAATACCAAAAAAGTTTCTCCTTGTTTGATAGTGAAGTAAAGATAACTCAAACAAGCAAAGTCTCAAGTCATTCTGCCAAATAAAAAAAGTGCTAGCAATTAGGACATACGCTACTCAAAAATTAAAAAAAAAAAAAAAGCATTTGGATAGGGAAAAAAATGTAACAACTTTTATAAACTGGTTAAAGTACTAGATGCTCTCCCCCAAGTAAGTCGTGATTCATAAGAACTCAGAATTTCCTGAGTAACAAATCTGTTACGAGCTCCTGGCACAAAGGAACTGGACCGAGGAAATAAGGTAAAAAACTCCTGTACCAATAGGTACTGAAATGAAAATCCCTCAAGGAAGACTGCAAAATAAGAAAGGAATTTTACTTTCAGGGGTTCACAGGGTAAAAGGTTCCCTCTTGAGAACCCTAATAAGAGTTGCCCCGAAACAAAAACCACAGCACAGTTTCACACCCGGTGTACCAGGAAAAGGTGTATTACAGAGATGTCCTTTGTGTGCACATATGCTTTGGCTTCCTCAATTTCCTTTTGCCAATTACCGGCCAGAAAGGCGCAAGTGTCCACTCTGGATAGACAGAACTCCTCTAAGAGAAATCTGTAAGTTTGCATATTACCCGTACAAGGGGCTAAAATATTATAAAACACAGGACTACCCAATACCTTTTCCCCGCTGTAAAAATAAAAATGCACCCTCTCATCTATACACTCCCAACACTCCTGCAAAACATCAGCAGCACTCCACGAGGACGAACCGGTATCCTCCCACTTTCTACCCCTCGATTCCCTTTCCCCCCGCCACTCACACTTTAGGGAAGAGCCGTGGCGCTGAGAAAGTGGGTTGGTTCCCTTCCTCCTTCGCTCTGAGGCGGCAGCTACGGAAGGCTCCGGCACGTTACTGAGGAAGAAGCGGTGCTTGTGTCTCTAAGCCAGGCGGTCACCCGGGTCTCTTCCGCGCTGCCGGAGCAGAGGAGGCGGCAGCGGCCCCGCTTACCTCCTCTTTTCCTCTTCCTGGGTCTCTTCAGGCTGTGTCTTCTGCCCGCCCTGGGCCACTTCTCCCGGGACAGTCACGTCTGGGAGGCTCCAGATTTTGCTCTTACAAAGTTTTCCTCTGGGCTGAGGCTGCAGCCGGCCCCCCGGGTCCCCCCCGCCCTCGGGGCTGGGGCGGGGGAGGGGGCTCTAAGAACTCCTCCCGGAGTTCTGCCGAGGAGCCGGGGGGCCGGCGACTGGCCAGGGGAGAAGACCCCCTCCCCCGCGAGGGGGCTGAGGGGGGGGGAAGGTAAGGAAAGGACGGCGGCGCCGGTCCTGCTCTCCCCGCCGCCGGGGCCGCCGCTTCACATCGGGGTCCCCGCCCCCCCGGCCGGGGGGTGGTTGTTGAGCTTGGGTCCCCGGCTCATACACTCTGGGGCAAGATGCTACGGCCCCGGGCGGGTGGCCGAGGCAGCGGCGTGGTGGGGGACCCGGCCGGCTCCGCTCGGCGCCGCCCCCGCTCCCGGCTCCCGCATGTGTCGCTGCGGCTGGGACCCCCTCCCTACACGTTGGGGGTCCCTCGCCCCGCGCTCCGGGACGAGACAGAAGCTTCGGCCCCTCCTCAGCGTCTTCTCACCGCGGAGAAGCTGACTAGTCCCGGCCCGAGGTAGCCGCCTCCCTGCCCCCCAGCCGCCGGCTCCGGCTTGGGCTCCGGCGTGTGCAGCCGCCACTGCCGGCCGGGAAGGTGAGGGGGGGAGAAGTGGGGTGGCCGCGGCTCCCGCTGGTCCAGGTCAGGACGAAGGTCTCGGCGGTGGCCAGTGCACGGGGGCTGGGTCTCTCAGATGCTCCCTCGCTCTCACGCTCTCCGCTGCGGTGGCGGTAGCGCCCGGAGCTCAGCTCGCTGTCTCGCTCGCTCTGTGCGGGGCTCTCGCCTCACTCCAGAGAGGGGCGGGAGGAAAGCGGCGCCGCCGGATGACGCAAGTCACCTAGCAACCGCTCCCCTCACCCCCTCCCTTTTCTTTCCGCCGGGACGTTTCCTCCGCGGCCTTTTTTTCCCCTTTCTAACCACCCCGCCCTGGGTGACTCTGGCGCGCTCTGATGACGCTAGAGGGGAAGAGGAAGTCGGGGCTCCGCGAGCGGGTGGGTGCGCCTCGGGACGCGGGACTAGCCGCCGTTGCCGCCGCCTCTACGGCCGCGTCAGAATTGAAGAGAGGAAGGGGAGGAGCCGAGTGGAGCCTAAGCTGCCGCCTGATCTTACCCCTGACCCGACGGTGGCGGGGAAAGCTCGCTCTGTAGCGGTTTCCTCCAGGGCAGGTGGTGACTGCTCCTTTGGGAGCAAGGAGGAAGGCCCAGGCCGCGCGGCCATGGTCGGGCGCGCACCACCCGAAGGTGAGGCATTTAGCTCCGAATGGGCCTTCGAAAAGCCAGACTGAGCGAGAACTTGTCCTACAGCCTGAGCCGCTGCACCTGCTCCAAGGAGCGAGCGCCCCACCCTTCCCGTGGTGTGGGGCGAGCCTAGCACCCGATAACGTGTGGTCGGGCCGAGCAAATGTTTGGTGAATTAATGAATGCCTCCCTCTGAGGCACTCGCGGAGTTCAGAGGAGTTGATGGAAGTGCAGGCGTTTTGTAAGCTACGTTGTATTGTAAAGATGAGAGTGGTAATACATCCCTTATCCCCCCCCACCCCCCACGAAAGGAAATAGGGGTGCGGTTTGAGTACGGAGTCACAACCTGGGTCTTTAGTGTAAAGTGGGGGCGAATTGCCAAGACAAGGGAAGGAAGCATCCTCCCGGAGATTGTGGAAAGATTTTTTACTTTTTCAGAAGGAGATGTTAGTAGTATCTCAGTTTTAGGAACCATTCTTGCTTGTATGAAGCTTTGGAGAGCTGATCTTGGTTGGTAGTAAGTGTCCATAACCATCATCAAGAAATGTTGGCCTGTGTTTCAGGCCTGACTCAAAAGCTATTTCATTTCTAAAATAAATATTATTACTATTATGCAGCTTTTCCTACAGATGTTATTCTGGAAAGTAAATTCAAATAAAAACTCATGAGGTTGAAAGTGTAGTTCTCTAGGAAAAGAAATTTTAAGATGAAAGGATCAGAATCCTCAGAATCTGTCTTGAACCTGTCCGGGTGAAGAGCGTGAGACTGAGATGAAAGCAGCAGCAATGATGAAAGGAAGCAGATTCCAGAGTTCTTGTCGCTGGACCCTGGCACACCCTATCTGCTCTCCAAGCAGCATTAACGGATATTACAAGTCTTTCCACTTCAGGGAATAAGGAGCGAGTTTTTATAGGCAGACTTTGGAAGCTCAGGGTTTCTACCACCACCATATGCGAACAGTAGACTAAGGAAACTTCTAACTGGGTGAATCCAAGGGCTCATTTTTATTAAAATGCTGCAGAAAAATTGATGGGAGTGGTAAGTGGATGTTGCAGAAGCAAGAAGAGTCTCACAAAACAGCACTTGCCGAAGTGTCCTTGAATCAAAGTTCCAAGAGCCAGGTTAGCGATCCTGCTTAAGCTGCTGTGGATTTGACTGCCTTGTCATGATCAATGCCCTGCCATGTCCTTCCAAATAAGACTCACAGGGAATCTGGCCCCCAAGTGCTAGCCCCACATGGCTACAAAATAAATCTCTATTTGGTTCTGCCCCCTCCCTAATTTCCTGGTGGATATAAATGAATAAAATGCCCAGATTTAGGAGATTCTGTGAAGCTGAGCACCTCAGATTTTAAGTTCTGTGTGCTTTGGATAAAAAGAACGCAAACACCAGAGCTCTGCAACCCAGCAGAGGACACCTCCAGGAAAGTGTGTACTGTACCACATGGGGTTTTTCAGTAGCCTGATCCATTTTCATTGTCAGTGGCTCCACCTTAGAACCTTGGTACTGAGAGGAAAGCACTCAGGAGAGCCCTCATCCACCTACTTACGAAGTAATAGCGGCACTAAACTTACTGGGCAAAATCCACCCACATCACCACCCAGTACGAAAACTGGAGGAAACAGCTGGAACTGGCAACTAGAGAGGAGGAAGTTCATACATTTCTGACTTGGTCTGCATGTCTCTTTAGTTATTATTAATCCGGAGGAGAAAACACCTAGTTTGTTCAAAATTCCAAAAAATCTGAAATTTCAGGTAACAGTTCTTTCCCTGCTTCATCAGTTTGTTTGTGATAAAGATCTGCATGCTATGTTAGAATATAACAAAGGGATATTTGTAGAGGGTTCTTTTCTCATGCACTTGAAAGTGAGCTATTATGAGAAACTATTTAATCAGTGTTTTATCATCCCACATCAGTGGTTTTTACTGTCAAAGATTTCATAAGCTAAATTATCTGGTAAAATTTCTAGAAATGCCATCTAAAAAGTCTTCAATTACTTTTAGCATTTTTATTGTGAGATATACATTAAAATGCGTATAGCAGTTATTCGGTGTAATAAGTAGTTATAAAAGAAACCTGCCTGTGGCCAACCAGGTCAAGAAATGGAACATTGCCAGCATTCTAGAAGCCCCCCTGGTGACCTTCCTGAGCACAACTCTTTCCCTCTCTTTTAGAGGTAGCCATTATTCTAACTTTGGTGATAATCATTTCCTTGCTTTTCTCTATTGTTTTCTCCTAAGCATGCATCCCTAAACAATATGTTGTTTAGTTTTGTCCTTTCTGTTGAACTTTATTAAATGGAAAAACATAATGTGTAATCTGTTTGCTTGCTGCTTTCGCACAACGTCGTTTTTAATCCGTATGTTGTTCAGGTTGTTCATATAGTTGTAATTTGTTCATTTTAATTGCAGTGTTCCATTGTAGCAATATTCCATAATTTATTATTTATTTAACCGTTCTATTGTTGATGGACATCTGGATTGTTTCCAGTTTGGGACTGTTAAAAATGCTGTTGTGAATATTCTTTGTATGTATATTCCATCACATTTATATCAGTTTCTGTATGGTATATACCTGGGAGCTGTTTCTAGAGGGTTATACTCACGCCAGCCATGTATGTGAGCCCCATTGCTCCACACCCTCATCCCCTCTCAGTATTGTCCATCCTTTTGCCAGTCTAGTGGATGTATACTTGTATGTCATTATGGTTTTAACTTGCATTTCTCTGATTGCTGAGATTTGAGCAATGTTGTTATTGAATTCCTTTTCACATATCAACTAGCCATTCGGATTTCCTCTTGGGAAATGGTTATTACCTTTTTCATGCCTGATTTCCCAATATAAGGCTCCCTTCTCCATCTCCCTCTGCTGCTCCCCCTGCTTGTGCTCACTCTCTCTCTCTCTCAAATAAATAAATAAAATCTTAAGAAAAAAAAGACCAAGACTATATTTTATTTTATTTTTACCTTCCAAATAATCCCATGCTTTCAACTTTCAGTGCTGGAATTTCTCATGGCAGTTTTGGTTTTTGTTGTGATTTTGTTTCCCTCAAGTATGTAAAAGAGATTTTTATTCTCTTGAATCTATGTAACTCATTTCTGTTCTTTGTTACTTTGTATGTGATAGGCAACTCTGTAACAAATTATTTCCCCAGCACAGCATAGGGTTTGTTTGTTTGTTTCATTTCCCAGTTTCATTCATTTTATAAAAGTCGCAGTGACTTTCTCTTTATTTCTGAAGTCCCTGCTAAAATAATGGTTTGTTGGGGTTTGTTTGTTTTTTAATTTCACTCAGTAATATAAAATACATACCATACATGTCGCTACCTGGCAAATTTCCCCAACATACTCTCTTTGGTCGTCTTTATCATTTCCATATCTGTCAGTTCTTTGTGTAGAATCAGTGATATTTTCTGATTTCTCATCTTAAGATGAGACCCAGAGAAATTATTTTATGTGGGGTCAAAAAAAGCAAGTAAAGAGGATGCCTGGACTCCACCCCAAGTCTTCCAATAAGTATGCTTACCATTATATCACACTGACTCAGTCTTCTGGAGCAGTAAATAAATTAATTCCAGTGGTCTATAGATTATTGTTCACTTCCACATGGCAAACCTCTTATTCTATCATTTTAAGCCTAATAACAGCTTTAGGATCAGATTAAGGGTGATAGAAATAAAAATAAATAAATACAATTTTTAAAGATTATTATAATTTCTAAAAAGGGATTTCATGGATACTTGTTTTAATATCCTTTTTTTAAAAGATTTTATTTATTTGAGAGACAGAATGAGCAGTGGGGAGGGGCAGAGGGAGAGAGAGAAGCAGATGCCCTGCTGAGCAGGGAGCCCAATGCAGGGCTCAATCCCAGGACCCAGAGATCATGACCTGAGCTGAAAGGAGACGTTTAACCAACTGAGCCCCTAGGGGCCCCTGGATACTTGGTTTAAAAAAATAAGGTTTCCCCACTCTTTCCTTCACTAAGCCCGCATCGCCTCTTCAGAGAACCATCATGCTTCCTTAATATCTGAGAAAATTATTACACAAAGGAAAGCAATGGTTAGTGGTGTCAAATAATTCAGGAAAGGGTCTTATATTTAGTGCTCAGCTCCCTAATAATTTCATAATGCTGTTAAAAATGTTGACTATCAGAATATAATGACATCTGTAAATCTGAGAAAAAATCAGCCTAGAAAACCTCTATCAACTGCCTGATGAGATCACCCCTGTATTTGCCTTTACCATCAACTGGACTTGCAAAAAGATTGACTGTAAAAATGAATTATAGATGACTACTAGTTTTAATAGAAAATAAATCACTTGTAATCTTTGATAGTTTAACCTCGGAGTTTCAGAAAAATTCTTCCTTTGGTTTTGTCATTAGTCACAAAGTATTTTTATCTAATAAAATCCTACCAAGGTAGGATTGGTTGTAACTTAACCCTGGAGAGCAAAGGCTTTAAAATTTTCTGGCTTGAAATTCAAAGTTGAGTTACTGAATTAACAGTAGGGAGTTGCCAAAGGTACCAGATATATAAATATTGTCTATTTTTACCATAACTTCCAAAATGCAGGGATATATAGAAAGTGTTAGAACATCTGTCATAAGCATAGACTTTTCACATTTACTTCACAATTCAGTGAACAAAAATTTATTTATCACCTACTACTTCCTAGCACTTAACCAAGTGCTGAACATATAATGGTGAAACAGACCTAATCTCTAGCTACATAGAGCCCACAGTCTCCTCCCTAGTATGTGCTGGGTTTGATACTTGACTCCAGTCACTACCATCTAAAACTATTCGATCTATATTACCATCTGATGATCTATAAGTAAATGGGTGACTATGTTTATTCTCTTGGTAAGCAAATAAATGATCATATGCTAGAACCTTCGATCTTACCGTCATTTTTCAGAATTTCATTATGACAGTTTTTTTAAAATAAAGAAACACTGAAACGTACTATAATGCATGTTTATTTACTTAGATTCAGTCATTGTTAACATTTTGCTATATTTCCTTTAAGCACTTTTTCCTGAACCATTTGAAACTAAGTTGCAGGCATCATGTGGCTTCTCTCCAAGTACTTCAGCAGGGATCACCTAAGCAAAAGGATATACCTAACCTCAATCTTTAATCTGACCTAAGAAAATTAAGAAAAATCTATATCTAAATATATGATTCATATTTAGATTTCCCTAATTGTCCCAAATAGTTTTTCCAGTTTTTTGGGCTATACTTGACAACACTGTATAAGGTTAAGGTGTACAACGTGATGATTTGATGGACATACTTATAGTGCAATACTTATAACAACAGTAAGGTTAGTTAACACATCCATCACCTCGTATAGTTACCTTTGTGTGTGTGTGACGACACTTAAACATTTCAGATCTCTCTTAGCAAATTTCAAGTATAATATTTTTCATAGCTTGTGCCCTCCCCCAACCTGGATCCAATCAAGTTTCACACATTGCATTCTTCAGTCATATTTAAATGTAAATATTTTTAGAGAAACTAAAAACTGGACTCTCCAATAATATTTGGAAATAATTGTTTTACATTATGTCATTTCTCTCTTTAACAATGTTATAAGTCTAAGAGCATTAATATATTTTTAGTGGAGGATGGTCTCCCTTTATTCAGTAGCTTTTCACTCACCTTTGACATCACTTAGTGCAGCTTTAATAAATGGGGAACCCACTGAGATACTGAGCATTCCCCTATTTTCTGAAAATAACCTATAATATTTTCTTAGACACTGCTTCCTTCCACATTTGCCCCACCGTGCTTTTCCTGGAAAGCTCTGATTTTTCTCCCATCCAAAACCCTTATTACCCCTTTTCCCTCTCCTTGAATCTGTCTTAACTTTCTAGAAACCCTTTCCAGAGCATCTAACTGCACAGTTCTTATCTTCTCTTATTCTCTACCCACCTTTCAGGCTACTGTAACCTCTTCTTAGCTCTCCCAGAATCTGCACCTGATTTCCTTTACCAAAACCCTCTCACTAGGAGTCCTTAGCATCAGAACCCACCACCACGAGTATTACCCAGCTGATTCCAAAGGAAGAAAGGGGCATAACATTTGTCAAGAGCTTAGAATGTGGGGTGCCTGGGTGGCTCAGTCGTTAAGCGTCTGCCTTTGGCTCAGGTCATGATCCCGGGGTCCTGGGATCGAGTCCCACATCGGGCTCCTTCTTCGGGGGGAAGCCTGCTTCTCCCTCTCCCACTCCCGCTGCTTGTGTTCCCTCTCTTGCTGTCTCTGTCTCTGTCAAATAAATAAAATCTTTAAAAAAAAAAAAAGAGCTTAGAATGTGCAGTTGTTCAATCTTCACAAAACTCTGCAACATAGGTGCAAGATGCCCACATTCCTTATTCCTCACCCTGACCACATAGGAAGACTGTTTCCCAGTTTCCCTTGCTATTAGGCTGGGGCCATGTAATTGGTCTGGCCAGGAGATGTGGGCAAAAGTAAAGTGGGTCATTCCCAGGCTTGATTCTAAAGTCTCCTGTGAGACAATCAGCTTGTGACTTCTCTCTTGTCTACAACGCTTAAAAGCAAAGGATGTTAAGATACCGGATCACATGTATCACAGGAGTTCAGATTGTTTGGTTACTACGTAGAGGAGTTCTATCTGACCTCAATCAGACAGTGAACTGAGCAGAATATAAAGTTGTATTAAGTTTCTGAGTTTAATACCAAGTTTGCATTTAGAAACATAAAGAATAGCAAGCCATTGTGTTAATATTCTGGTCCAGTGAGGTTGGGTTATATAAGCTTTTGCGACCTGACATGAGAATGCAACCCCCCTTTGTTCAACTGTTTTTATAGAAACGTGAGTTCTGAGTTCCAATCCAAACTATAAAAGAACTTTTAGAGAGAAGAAAACAAAGACTCTAGGGATTGATTCTTCCGTGAAAGAAGTACCGCATATTAGAACACCACTAGCCTTCAGGTATTTGTTTAAGGCTGCCTTTTCAACAAATGGGCTGCCATTTAAAAGATGAAGAAATCCTCAGTTTTTTCAGCCTTTTATTCCAGGGTTGACATTTCTTTTAATAACCAAATAAAATGTCACGGCCTACCATCTTATATGCCATGAAAAGTTCAGAGCCAGCTCTCTCCACTGTAGCTGGCTTGTCCAAGTTATTTCAATGCTGTGCCCCGTGCTGGACACTACTATTTAAATTCCTCAACATGAGACTGTTCTATGTAGTGGACTTTCAGGTTGAGAGGTAACAAGTCGTTATCATAGTATAAGAACCAACTCATAGTACAGGAAACAACTTCAAAATCAACGTCAGATACAACTTTTCCTAAAACTGTTGGCCAACTGCAACCTGAAGGATTTCTTTCACTGCGTATGTCTTTCCTTAGGTCTCTTCCCATCACCCTATATTTGCTACTCTAATCCCCACATTCTCCCCACATCCCTTCAGAACAATCTCCTTAAATACAAGATTCCTTTTATTTCATTGAGCAAATCATTCAACTCTCTTGGGTCTCCACCTCTCACAAAAAAGCCCTTCAAACCCATTATTAATAATGTACACAGATGCAAATAACAGAAAACCCAAGTGGCATAAACACTGAGAGGATTCATTGTTTCCCTTCATGAGAAATCCTCTGGTCGGGAATCCAAGATTGGCATAGCAGCTCATAATACCATCAGGTACCCAGGCTGCTTTTCTTTCATTGCCATCCTTGCCACACTGACTTTTATCATCAAGCCTGTGGTCTAATGAGTCACAAATGGGCGGGTGGCCATTCCTCAGGAGTCACACTTAAATTGCAGACTGGAAGGAAGAGGAAAGGGTGGTGCCTGTTTGAGGAAACATTGATTCTTTCCCCAATGTTTCCAGCACACTCCCGTTTAGGTCTGACTGATAGAAGGGTATCTTGGGTCCATGCCTAGATCTAAAGAAGGCTGAGAAATCTTTTTGCTGGGCATTGTGGCCCAAAGTGAGGTTGGAATTCCATTAATAAGGAAAGTGGGAAGAACAGATAAGGAGTAGGAAAGTAGCAGTGTCTGACGCGCTTTGTCTTAGTCTGTCCTGTCTGCTATAACAAGAAACCATCGATCAGGTGGCTCATAAACCACAGGAATTTACAGTTCTGGAGGCTGGTAGTCTGAGACCAGGATGCCAGCATGGTTGGATGAGCGCCCTCTTACAGGTCACAGACTGTCGACTTTTTGTAGCCTCACATGGAGAACAGAGAACATCAACCACTCTCCTAACTCTTATATAAGGGTATGAATCCCATTCATGAGGCCTACACCCTCATGACTTCATCTACTCCTAATTACCTACCAAAGGCCTTACCTCTTAATACCATCACATGGCTGCGTGGGAATGGGGGGCGGGGAGATGGGGGCAGTAATAAGATATCAACATGTTCAGTCCATAACACCCTTAGAGATGTTTTTCTTAAAAGGACGATGTACTCCAGAGATGAAATGCCATTCTCTAAACCCCAGAAATAGCTACCGTGTGTTTTTATTTGAAATAGCAATTTTCCTTAATGTTTTGCATACAAATATCAATAATATGTAGAATCTTCTTTTTTTGCTTCTTGTAACAGCTTAAAAATCCGAGCAATTTAATTTCAAGAGCATTTTTAAATAAATGAATTTGTGATCTCCAGATGGTTGGCTTTTAGTCTCTTACATCATCATTGCAAAAGACATCATACCAGTGGCATTTTAAAGCTCTTTTTTTAGACCTATGTCTAAGAATGATTAAATTTTCGTTTCCCTATTAAAACCAAAAATAACCATTTTTATTTATTTTCAAACAATCTGAAACTTACAGGAAAGTGGTAAGTATGGTTTAGAGAACTTTTTTGTCTTGAGCCATTTGGGAATAAATTGCCAACTTGATGTCCCATCACCCCCAAATACTTAAGCGGGTATATACAGGATATTCTCCTACATAATCACAGTGCAGCCATCAAAATCAGGACATTAACCCTGATGATTCCTACCACCTAATCCTGGGACCCCTCCCCCCATTAAATTTCATAAGTTGTCCTAGTAATAACCTTGATAGCAAAATAAAGGATACACTTCAGAATGTGTGTTGCGTTCAATTGTCACATCTCTTTAATCTTCTTAAGTCTGAAATGTTTCCTCGGTCTTTCTTTGGCTTGCACAACTTTGATACTTTTGAAGTTTACAGTTAGTTCTTTTGTAGACCATCCCTCAACTTGGGTGTGTTTCTGTTTAGCAAGAATATCACCAAAGTAGTGCTGTTACTGCGTTTCATTGGGTGCCACTCAATTGGCTTAATCATTTGATTAAAATGATGTCTGTCAGGCTTCTCCACAATTAGGTAACTCCAAAATAAAGTTATTATTTTTTCCATTTGGAATTAATAACTATTAATTTTGTGAGGATACTTTTGTGGAGATACTTTAGCTCTAAATAAATATCTTATTCCTCATCAAGCTTTCATTTTACTCTTTTGTTGATATCAGTATAGGCTCATGGTTCTCTCTCTTGATTAGTGAGTTATAATCTGTTACTATTATTATTTATTTTGATGCTTAAGTTGTCCTATATTTGGCCAGTGGGAACCCCTCCAAATTGGCTTCTATGTCATTTTGTCCCATCATTCTTTTAGCATTTTTTTTCCTAGCCCAACAAAATGTTCCAGACTTATGTTGTACTTTTTCTGCCCCGGTGTCGGGCATGGCCCTTTCTCCAAGGAATAGGGGTTACCAAACAAAATAAAGGTTAATCAGTTAAATTTGAATTTCAGATAAATAATGAACAACTATTTGGCCTAGGTATGTCCCATGCAATAATTTCTTATTTGCTAGATATCTGCTATATTTTTAAATGATAAATCTGGCACCCTACTGAGGAGCTTGGTTCCTTTAAGTGGTGAATGGTATTTAGAAGCCACAATCTGGGTGGCTTCTAAATGTGAATGGTATTTAGAAGCCACAATCTGGGTCCACTAGTTGCAATTTGAGTTCACAGCTCTCAGACTCTCTTGATGGACTGCGCTAGGGAACATGTACACACATACACACACATACACACACATGTACAAATATTTACTTCTGTATTTATATATCAATACTGGTGCCATATAAATGTGGATACAGTGTAATCCATGAGCTCACACTGCTAATATCTAATTCCAATCCAACACCTGGGGGTTTATTCTAGTTTTTTCCTTTTCCATATATATGACTTCTTTCTCCTAGGGTGAGAAACCTGACTTGCATTTATCCTTAATATGCTTACTGATTTGATCCATCCGTTGGTTTATAATCAAACTCACACCACTGCCATTGCCCCCTTACCTCTGAAGATGCCCTCCTCAGCTGCTTGTGCTAGGTCCCCTGTGCCAGGCTATCCCCACGGTCAGACACCCTCTTCAACAAACCTGGGCTCTGACACTTCACCACAGGCTACCCCACAGAATGGATGCCCTCCTCACCTTGCTTGGGATCTGCCCCCACCCACTCATGGCACGCCACCCCTCCACATGGATCTTCGCTTCCCCCTGCCCAGGCTTTGCCACCACATACCATGTGGAAGGCCTCCTTGGCCTGCTCAGAATTTGATTCCACGCTGGTCCTTCTCCCTGTGTGCTTCCTCTCCTCACCTGGCTTTATGCACGAACGTCTTCAAAAATAAGTGATACTTAAGTATGAAATACCATACTCCTCTTATTACTCATAACACAAGCTAAGGTTTTCAATATAAAAGACGTTCTGACAGACGCACCTGGAAAAATAGTTACTCACGGATATTTGTAGTCATTTGCATTGAGCTGATACTAACCATGACTTTTTGACTAATAGTAAAAATCCAAGAAAAGGCAACATTGGAAATGTAGACTACTGTTGAAAAACATATGTTTGTTCTCTATTTCCTCTCAAAACCCCCTCAAATAATGGTAAAGGTGTAAAAAGTACAAAGACAACAGGAGATAAAATAATAGGAGAAAAGAGATGTCAGGAAATTCTAGAAGATAGTAGGTAGGCAGGAGCAACTCACTTCAGGAAAAGAAAGCTAAAACCTAAGTTTCTGCAGCAGATTGTCCTGTGATAACCAGCCAGTTCCTGATATGGAACCCTAGAAAATGGCAAGATTGAAATCATTAGTTGCCTCTGAGGGCACAAATGCAGGGTAAAGCAGAAAACAGGCTTTTTCTTAAGTATGAATAGAAAGACAAGGATCACCCGAGCATTTGAGGAAAGTCTGACACGAAAGTAAAGAAAATTAAAGAAAAGAAAGAAAATTAACCTGGAGGAAACTGAGATAACACAGAAGAAGAAAGGTATCAAAGACTGTGATAAAACTTTTTAAAGACGAAGGGCAAGGGATAATGGTATATGTCTGTGTCTGTGTGTGTTGAGATAATTAAAGACTCATCTCTAATAGTAGGAACTTAATAGATGACGTCTTGGTTTGAAAAAATCACGACATATCTGTATCAGCATGTTATTTGGATGCAAATACTAAGAGGAAAAAGCACCTGAAGAGTTGAAAGTATTTGCCTCTAAGGAAGCCACATTAGATGAGGCAAAAGGCAGGTGACCCTTGATTTTTGTTTGTTTAATTTTTTAAAATTTTATTTATTTATTTATTTGAGAGAGAGCACCAGCAGGCAGAGGGGCAGAGAAAGAGGGAGAAGCAGGCTCCCCACTGAGCAAGGAATCCAATATGGGACTCGATCCCAGGACCCTGGGATCATGACCTGAGCCAAAGGCAGACACTTAACGAACCGAGCCAGCCAGGTGCCCCATTTTTTTTTTTTGTTATTGTTTTTTACGAACCCATATATTACTTTGATAAAAATAAGAATTTAAAAAATCAAGTTTGTGCAGATTGAAATATCTCAATATAGCACAATTTGACAAGAAGCAGGCTATAGTGAAAAGAACCAGAATTTGATACCTAGATTCAAGGACAATTCTGCCCTTTTATTGCTTATGTAAATCTGTGAAAGTCTAAGCCTTGAGACTCAGTTATACATTTATAACTTGGGGATAATACTTCCCCTACCGTGTTAGTTTATAAAGACTGCCATAACAAAATACCACAGACCAAGGGGCTTAAACAACAATTTAATTTTCTCCCAGCTCTGGAGGCTGAAATCCATGATCAAGGGGTCGGCAGGGTTGGTTTCTCTTGAAGCCTCTCTCCTTGTCTTGCAGATAGCCACCTCCTTGCTCTATCCTTAAATGGCCTTTCCTCTGTGGGAGCTCATCCCTAGGGTCCCTTCCTCTTCTGAGGAAGATACTAGTCATAGCTAATGACCTAATTTTAATTTAATCACCTCTTTAAAGACCTTATCTCCAAATACAGTTACATCTGAGGTGCTGGAGATTGGGATTTCTACATGTGAATTTTGGGGAAACACAATTCAGCCCATTAAACCTACCTTCAACATTCCTTCGCTTGCTGGGATTTACTGGGACTCCTACATGTTCCATCCTGTACTAGTCAATGAGGACTGAATGAAAGGATCAAATGAGATAATGGTCTTTTGAAACTAAAATATTTTTTTAAATTAAGGCACAACCCATCTGACATAATTCTTTGTTTACAAGAAATAATTAAATTGGAACTAAACCAAATAAAGAAGATGGAAAATTTCTAAAAAGGAAGAAAATGGGAAGGGTGGACAAATTTATTAAATTGCACCTGATACGTACCAGACACTGATTATAAGATTTATATAAATTATCTCATTTAATTCTTACCTTACCCTGCTGGAAAGACATTACCAAAATCATTTTCCTGGTAAGAAACCTATCACTCAGAGACTCAGTAACTTCCCTAAGGTGGTACAGCCAACCTGACCTGAATCTGACTTGGATCTGTCCGACGCCTCTACTCTCTACTGTGAGTCACAACAGAAAGGAATTGTGGTTAAGCTTTATTTCTTTAAATTATTTTTGTTAAATATTGAATACATTCAAAATGTATAATTTATGTGTATAGAGAATAACAATAAAATGAACACCTGTGTACTTACAACCTGACTTGAGATAGAATATATTACCAATGTCATAGAAGTCCTGTTATACATTTCCTTCCATCCCTATTCTCTTCTCTCTTCCTTCCAGAACCATTAATCTAGTTTCTTTCTAAAGTTTTTTTATCTATTATTTTTTAGGTGGTGGGGAGGGACAGAGGGAAGAGAGAGAGAATCTGGAGCAGACACCCCACTGAACGAGGAGCCCAACTCGGGGTCAATCCTACAACCCTGAGATCATGACCCAAGCCGAAATCAAGAGTCAGACACTTAATGGATGAGCCACCCAGGCACCCCTATTCTAGTTTTGTGTTTACTAGCCTGTTTCTCTCTCTCTCTCTCTCTCTCTCTCTCTCTCTCACACACACACACACACACACACACACACACACACACACACACACATACACACATTTACATTTTCATTTTGCATGTTTTTAAAATCCAAACAATTCATGGGTTCTTCTGGAACTAACCTACCTCCCTATCAACGTTAGGTCCCTAAAATTAATTCATGTTGATGTATGTGACCATAATTACATCCCATTGCCCCTGATGGCCTAGTGCTGCCAATCTGGCCTCAAGAATCCTGTTATGTCCATTGACTTTGAGGCATCTTTTATCAGTCTTGATCTAGAGGATAAGCAATTATGAGCTTCTCAGAATGTACTTGTAGAATACTACACTTACCACTTTAGTGAAGGGAGTATCCTCTGAGTCCTCCCAGGGAATGTTGCTAGCTGGCAGGTTCTCTAGTATTACATAATAAATGCATTCTTTTTTTTATTAACATATAATTTATTATTTGTTTCAGGGGTACAGGTCTGTGATTCATCAGTCTTACACAATTCACAGCACTCACCATAGCACATACCCTCCCCAGTGTCCATCACCCAGCCACCCCACCCCTCCCACCCCCCTCCACTCCAGCAACCCTCAGTTTGTTTCCTGAGATTAAGAGTCTCTTATGGTTTGTCTCCCTCTCTGGTTTTGTCTTGTTTCATTTTTTCCTCCCTTCCCCAATGATCCTCTGTCTTGTTTCTCATATTCCTCATATCAGTGAGATCATATGATACTTGTCTTCCTCTGATTGACTTATTTCACCTAGCATAATACCCTCTAGTTCCATCCACATCATTGCAAATGGCAAGATTTCGGTTTTTTGATGGCTGCATAATATTCCATTGCATATATATACCACATCTTCTTTATCGATTCATCTGTGGACGTACATCTAGGCTCTTTACATGGTTTGGCTATTATGGACATTGCTGCTATAAACATTGGGATACTCTTAATTCTAACCTATCTGGATTTTTTTTACCCCTTCATCATCTTCCTCCTAAGAAATTCCAGTATCGGGGGGTGCCTAGGTGGCTCAGACAGTTAAGCGTCTGCCTTCAGCTCCAGTCATGATCCCAGGGTCCTGGGATCAAGCCCTGCATCAGGCCCCTTGCTCAGCAGGAAGCCTGCTTCTCCCTCAGCTTGCCACTCCCCCTGATTGTGATCTTTCTCTCTCTCTCTCTCTCTCTGTCAAATAAATACATAAATAAATAAATAAAATAAATTCCAGTATCTCCATCTCATCATTGTTTTCAAGTTTCAAAGAGCCAGTTTTGCAATGTACTGGGTACAGTTCTAGGCATTCTACTAGGGCATAAAGTCTTGAGTCACTGCATAAGGCACTCTCCCCTATCCAGCCTTATAGTCTGTCCTCCCTGATCCAGCTCCTTTAAGTTCCATTTCTAGGCAAATTCTCCCAGTTCCAGCTGGTACATATTTGCCAGGTGCTGCAGTGCTTTTGGTGAATAATCCCTTTCTTCACATAGCAGTATTTCTCTGCTTGGCTCATGATAAGACTTCTAATTATTGGTCTAGAAGCAATAAAGAGAGACAAGGAAAGATCTTGCAGACAAGCATCATCTTGCAAGGCATCTGCCCTAAGTAAAGCATTTACACAATCTCCAGGCAATCAGACACTGGTTTCCTCTAGCAAGAGGAAGGGCTCCAGAGAATTCTGGCCCAGAGTATCCAGAGGAATCTGGGGAGTTAACTTAAAGTTAAGTCTTTAATCCCAACCATTCCCATCAGAGGTCGCAAGGCTCCTCTTCTTCCCTTTCAAGTCCCTGATGTTAGCCTAAGAAAACTTCTGGGCACTGAAGATCAAATCTGAAGTCTTGTTTTTCAGCTTAGTCTATCTACTCTGTCCACAAGAGATGAGACTACCTTTAAAAGACGCCAGGGAAGATTTCTGGCCTTCTTTCAAACCATGTTCTAAATTAATGGTTACCTGATCTGAGCCTGTTATTTTCTTCCTTCACGGCTCCTCTAACAGCTAACAAACTAACTTCAAAATTCTAATAATTACCATTGCCCCCCATAGATGGCAGTTTAAGAGTTATTCTATAGGCCAGTGAATTTTTGTATACTTGTACACTATCCCAACTCATCAGAGGTAATACTCGTAGTAATAATGATGTGAGAGCATGCCAGAGATTATCAATAGCAACTGGGTCTTCCTTGTCACCTGACCAGCAAGTGATCCAATTCTAGTACCTTATTCTGATCGTCTCCTTCCTTGCATCACCTCTAGGACCCACTGACTTAGGCTGGGTTCCCCCAAAACTAAGGATCTGAGTAGAGGTGGCATGTTTGAAAGGTAAAATGTGATATTGGGAAGTACCGGCAGAGGAATGGAGAAGTAAGACAGAAAGGGAAGGAAACAGTACCGAGCACTTTAATGAGCAAGGTACCGCTGAGGACAACTGGAGATTAATCCCGTAGGGGATCTCTGGGGAACATGTGGAATACACATCAAAGGGGTCCCACCCAAGGAGGAAGGGAAGCTAGGATGTTTGTCCTTCACCTCCCATTCCATTGGCTGAGGTCTGTTCCCTGAGCATGGGCCTGCCCTATATTCATTCAGAAAAAGAGAAGCCACAGACAGAGAACACAAGTGTTTCCAGTGAGGTTGGCTTGTACTGGATCATTCCAGAGTACCTAAGGGATGTGGGTGAGGCACCAATGGCTGTCAGCTATACCTCCTCTGACTTCCTTTCTAAGATAACATACACACCTCCAATGGAATATCACTCAGCCATAAAAAAGAATGAAATCTTGTCATTTGCAACAACATGGATGGACCTAGAGGGTATTATCTCAAGTGAAGTAAGTCAGAGAAAGACAAATACCATATGATTTCACTTATATGTGGAATCTGAAAAACAAAACAAATGAGCAAACAAAACAAAACAGAAATGGTTTCATCTATACAGAGAACAATCTGGAGGTTGCCAGAGGGGAGGGAGATGGGAGAATGAGCAATATAGGGGCAAGGGATTAAAAGGTACAAACTTCCAATTTTAAAATAAAGTCATGTGGATGGAATGTACAGCATAGAGAATATAGTTAATAATATTGTAACAACTTTGTATGGTGACAGATGATAGCTAGATTTATCATGGTAATTATTTCATAATGTAGCTAAAAGTCAAAGCACTATTTTGATACTTGAAACTAATACATTATCATCAACTGCCCTTCAAAATAAGTAAATAAATAAAATAAGAGAACACACAGCACATCATCCCCCTTTACTCTTCCATTGTTTTTTTTTTTTAATTTTTCACAGTAGTATTTCTACCTGGAATTCTGTTATATTTATTTATAGTCTCCCTCCACCACATACATATCCACTAGAATATAAGCCAGAGACCTCATGTGATTTATTCACTGCTATATGCTCTATGCCTAGAATAGTGCCTAAAACATGGCATGCACACAATAAATATTTTTGAGTGAATGAATAAAAAAATAGTATTTGCAATATGGCTTGAAAACACTCAGCCTCTGTGGTTAGGAAGTTAGGAAGGTCGGGGTTTCAGAAGAAGGTCTTATTGAGCAGAGCCATGAAGGATGAGCTTTTTTGCAAATATGTTCTCCCAACTTGTGGCTTGTCTTCTCATTCTTTCGACATTGTCTTTCACAAAGCAGTTTTTCATTTTAAGTCCAGCTTATGAATTATTTTTTTCATCTATTGTGCCTTTAGCGTTATATCTAAAAAGTCATCACCATAGCCAAGGTTATGTAGGTCTTCTCTACTATTATTATTCTGAGGACTTTTTCCCCTCCTCTATCAATAATTTATTCTTTTTCATTACTGAGTTCCATTGTGTGGGCATATCACGATTTATTTATTTACCTGTTGATGGATACTTGAGCTGTTTCATTTCTCTTAGGTCAATATCTAAGGGTTGAATGGTGGGTCATTTGATTGGTATACATTGAACTTTTAAGAACTGGTTCAGCTGTTGTCCAAAGTGATTATATCATTTTGCATTCCGACTAGTAGTACATGAGAATTCCAGTCACTCCACATTCTCCCAAACACTTGGTACCATTAGTCTTTTTAATCGTATCCATTCTGTCAGCTGTACAAGGGTATCTCATTGTGGTTTTAATTTAAATTTAAATTTTTATGAAATCCAAATTATTGATTTTTTTCTTTTATAGTTTATGCATTTGCGTGTGTTTAAGAGATCTGTGCCAAACTCAAGGTTACTACAATTTTCTCCTCTGTTTTTTGTTTGTTTGTTTGTTTGTTTGTAGAAAGTTTATGGTTTTAGCCCTTACATTTAGGCCTATGCTCAAATTTAAGTTAATTTTTATATATGATCTGAGGTGAAGGTTGAAATTCATTGTTGCTCTCGGTTAAGATGTGTGTTTTTTCTAAATCAGGTGTGGGGTGATAACATTGAATATAGAGAGGATAGCGGTGAGAGATTAGAAATAGAAAAAAGACTTGGTGATTGACTATAGCCTAGATTTTTCCAGGAGAGTCTTGATTTTTCATTTTCTGTCCTTTCCCCTCTCCTCAGCTTTTATTATTAAAAAAAAAAGTTCAAACATACAGAGAAGTTGAGAAGAAATTTTATAAATGCCCTTATACCCACCATGGAGATTCAGTGGTTGTTAAAGTGTTTCCATAGTGCTCTATTTAATTATCTTTCTGAACCATTTGAATGTAAGTTGCTAAAACCAAGACACTTTACACACAATGTTAGGATACTCTTTTACATAAAATAGTACAATTTTCACATCCAAGAGAATTAAGAGTTATTCCGTATTGTCATGTAGGATCCAGTCCTACTCAAATTTTCCCTAGTGTGGTCTCTAGTGTTTTCAAACCAGCATCCAACCAAGTTTCATCTCCTGCATTTGGTTGTTACGTCTCTTTAGTCTTTCTAAATCCAGAACTTCCCTCCATTGTTTAAAACATGTCTTGTAGAAGGTACTATATTCAGGATATATTGTGTAAATTCCATTTATATAAAATCCTGAAAAACAAAAACTAATCTATGGTGACAGAAAGCAGTTGATGGTCACCTGGGGATAGGGGCAGAAAGTGAGAAGGAGTGATGAATTGCAAAGGACCTGAGCAAACTCTTGGAGTGATCGTACGTGCATTATTGATTATGGTGATGGTTTCACGGCTGACAACATATGTCAAAACTGATAAAAATGTTTTAATTTTAAAACATTTTATGTTTTAAATGGCACATTTTAAACGTGCCATTTATTGTACATCAGTTATACCTTAACAAAGCTGTAAAAAGTTGGGGAGGGGCAGAATGTACAAATGAAAATAATAAGACAGAAACTTTTAAATTGAGACTGTCCTGGAGAATCCAGGCTCTATAGGAATTGTGCTTATTATCAATCACCACGTCTTCATCTTACCTGCTCCTGAACTCCTCTCCAATACCCTAGTTTCACTCCTATCCCTTTCCAGTGGATTTAGAAGAGGCATATAGCAAAAATACATCTTAAGTTTTAAACTATTTCCATGTAAGTGCTTGAAAATAAATTAAGAAAACATCAAAAATACATTTTAATTTAAAAAACAGAAGAACAAATTTTCAGTAGCCCCCTCCCCCAATGCCTCCCGAATTAAACAGAGATCACAGAAAGATTTAAATCTCTTTTCAGCTTCTGCTCCCATTACTACCTATGCACATTCCATCCCCAGACTGGTGGGCTTGCCTGCCACTTGCAGGCCTCACGCCTGCCCTGCTGATGCCCTTGGCCACATTGTTCTTTCTGCTTGAGGTGCCTGCTTTTCCCGGGTGCTCGCCTCCTCCTTCAACTGTCTGACAGGCAGAAACCCGCCTCATCCTTTAAGGCTTCTTCTGGAAACTGCTGATTCTCACCCTAACCAGACACGTCTTCCTCCGCCTTGGACCGCTGCAGTTTACCCTGCCCCCGTTGTCCTTTCCAGCCCTGGGACCAGGGTGAGGCCAGGGAGGCACCCACCTGAGATACGAATTTTAAGGGAGCAGCAAAAAACTCAATAATCAAGCATTTTTCAGATCAGCACCTCATCACATTTCACTCTTTGCATTTGGTGGTCATCTCCTTAGTCTTTTTTAATCTAGAAGATTTTCACCACCTTTTAAAAAATGTATCTCACAGAATGTACCATATCTAGTACATTTTATAATATTTGTATTATATATTCATGTGATATTATAAACATTTTTATAATATTTATATTATAGTTTATATAAACTTTAAAAACATTTAAATTAATGCCAAATATAGATGACGATACTTGATGATATAGAAATTTTACATGAAGACAGGATCAGGATGACTGATTTTTCCTGAGCCTCAGGCTCCAGTATGGCTCCAAGTGGCACTGGCTCATTCCCACAGCGCCTGAATGAAAGGACTTAGTATCCCCTGCAGCTCCCATCCTAAGGCCTGGCAGGTCATGCATACCCATTCACCTGACCACAATTTTCCGCTTCTTCTATATAAAACTTCCCTCATAAAGGAAGGACAGAAAACAGCAGTTGTGATTAGATGTCTAAGGATAGAAAACTAATAAGGAAAAAGAGATAACGGGTTTGTAATCTAAGAGGATACAGATTGTCTCCTAGGCGAAGAAGTTCTGCTGCACCCTGCATGTGAAGACAGACCTCAAGGGAAAAAACAAGTTATTACCTTAAATATTTCTCATTTTCAAATCTTTTTTTTACACCAATAACAATCATCCCAAATAATTGAAATCGTCATGCCCCCTTCTTATCTTCAGTATAGAACTTTTTTGTCATACATAGATGCATATTCTTAGTATAAAATGAATAAATAAAGCCTCTTTCCAGATTTTCTTTATCTTTCCGTTGTAGATTTCTTTCTTGCAGTAGGACTGAAAAGAATTGTCTGTTTGTGGCTGTCCACATTCTCTGTGATTTAATAACCATTTTGACAGTCCTCTTTTGTGGGTCTAAGACTTCAAAATAAAATCTGTGAAAGTATTTGCTGACAAGTAGGGTATCTCAGTACCCCATTGTGTTCGTGTATTAATCACAGACTTAATTATTCATTTCTTCAGGCATTATGATATCATCATATGTAGTCTCTTTTCTAATCTGGTTAAAACCAGTTTGGTTCTCATGACTGTAAATACACTATATAGTACAGAAAACATCAAGGCTTAAAGAGAAAACAAAACAAAACAAAACCCTAATGTAACTTACTGATCTGTTGTACCTTTTCATGTTCTTAGCAGTATTGTTTCTAATTACATACGTAATACTGCTTTGTTTGGTAATATAGCCTATTTCTAACATTGGTCTTATCAGAATATAAATACCTTAAATTAGGGTAAATAATACCCTGCGTTCATGGAAAACTTAAAACTACTATTAACTATAATGGAAATCCATCACTTCAGTTCCATCTTAAGAGTGAATAATAAACAAGCTAAAAAAAATCCTCTTAAAATGTGAAGTATTTATAAATGAAATAGACCTGACTTGAGACTGGGACTAGATTCCTCATTTTGTTCATCTAATGACATCTAGCACGTACAAGATGCATCTTGCCAATTTGGGGGGAAGAAACCAACGAAAGAGTTGGAGGATGCCTTATATTTTCATTTGCAACTGTATTACTGGTGATCCATAAATTATCTTTTGAAATTTCAACTACAACTTTAGATTTTATTACTGACTATAGGCAGAACTAAATTTCTATATGTTAGTCATTAGATAGGAAGGAAGATCTAGATATGCTCCAAGCTAAGAAAACAGGCAGAGACCACCTTTTTGGGCAGTTGCTTTCCTCTTGCTTCATCAAATTTTGTAGTCAAAATTAGATCAGGATCTATGCTGTGAGCCAGAAGAGCTCATTCCTGTTACACTAAAGAGAGGGAACTGGTGAGTCAGGAACCTGGTAAATCACTTGTGGATACCATTGATCTCCTCAAGTTGATGACATAAGCAAATGATCTCCACAGGGAAGAACAAGAAGACCTTCAACACAACAGGTAGAGAGAGTACTTGTTGCCATGGAAAAGCTGTTGTTGGGGACTGAATATCTGACAGTTCTCAAACTTAGATCAAGGGCAACAATCTTGCTTGTTTTGTCTACTGCAGTATACTCAGCACTTATCAATGTGCCTAGCCACAGTAGGTGTTTAATCCATACTGTTGATGAATTTTTTAAAGTCTATAGATTGAAAATACACAAGGGACACTGAAGTGCATATTTCTAAGTGAAAGAGGCCAGTTTGAAAAGGGTGCATATTGCATCATTCCAACTATATGACATTCTGGAAAGGGAAAAACCACAAAGACAGTAAAAGATCAACTGTTGCCAGAGGTTCTGGGAAGGAGGGAGAGATAAACAGGAGGAACACAGAATTTTTAGGACAATGAAACTCTTCTGCATGGTACTCTAATAGTGGATATATGTCATTACATATTTGCCAAAACCCATGAAACGTACAATACAAAGATCGAACCCTAATGTAACGTGATGTAATGTAATGTAACGGACCATAGTTAATAATAATTTATCCATATAGGTTCATCAGTTGTATCAAATGCATCACACTAATGCAAGATGTTAATAATAGGGGAAACTGGGGAAAGGGAAGGGAGTATATGGAAATTTTTGTTATTTTCTGCTCATTTTCTGTAAATCTAAAACTGCTGTAAAAAATAAAGTCTATTAAAAAAATATTTGAGTCTTTATTGTGCCCTTTACTTCCACTCCAGGACAATATAAAAGAAGTTACCAGAAACTAGATGAATGAATGAATGAATATGGTACTTGAATAAATGTGGTATTGGGTATTGAATGAATTTGATATTCTTTAAAATCTATTTTGAGTAAATAAATTCCTATTGAGTGCCAACCAAAGCACTGCTAGGCAGTGTACAGTGTAGAAAAAAAGAAACTGCTCCTTATTCTGAGAACTACAAAGAAGAGCTTTTTATTCTCTTGACCACAAGATTCTTCAGGAGAGAAAATATTTGCCTGCCAAAGGAGAAAAAATAAAAACTTTAAGGAGTGCGACAATTAAGTAGGAATTTAAATACAGTTGACTGAGACAAAAACAAAGATTCAAAGACTAGGGAAATGTGTGAAGACAGGAAAAGCATCCCAGTAAAACTGAAGGTGAATCAATCCATGTTGTCTATAAATGTATGTGAGAATTATGATCTCCTGGAACAGTCAGCAAGCTTGAGTATGGTTTTGTAAGTCATCGGAGAAACTCTATAGTCCCAAAGACACACACACACACACACACACACACACACACACACACACACACACACACACAAGCTGTACCCTCCAAGGATCTCCAGGTTCTAGACAGTTGCACACAGCTTTGTGAGGTAGGGGAGAAGGAAGTATCTTATTTGATGCTTCCACAAAGCAATGCAAAACACAGGCTTATACAATTAGGATATCTTTCTCATGACCAAAAAACAGAGAGGTAGTACTGTCCCTTCTTGCTTCCATACCCAATCCTCTGGCTAAGCTTTGGTGACTTCCTTCATTCTTTAAATCTGGTGATTTGAAGCTGGCTTTCCCTGTACACCAATTGCAATGCATCGAGTGGTAAAGAAGTGTGATAAAAAGAAAGCAGTAAGGTTTACCCTAAATCCTAACCCACACAGGAGAGCTCCAACTTGAACATAGTGTTTGGGAACTATAGCCTACTCAAGATAGATATGAACACAGACACACACACACACACACACAGACACACAGACACACACACACACACACACACACACACACACACACGCACACACACGATCCCGTAAGATTCCAGACACTGGATAAACTTCTTAAAGGGTTGGACAGCTGGGGCGCTAGGATGACTCAAGTCAGTTGGGTGACCAACTCTTGGTTTCCACTCCAGTAATTGTCTCAGGGGTCATGGAATCCAGCCCCACGTTGGGTTCCCCATCCTGAAACTCTAAGTCTTTTTTAGGTTCTAAAATATCTATAGAAATACTAAAACTAAAAAGAGACAACAAAAAGTATAGGAATTTTAGTCCAACCCGCTGATGATATTTAAGTCCTACCTTCAATTCTGAGGTCAGCCACAATAGAAGTATTTTCTATATTACAAATTTTAAATAAGAACTCCACATGAATCAGAAATTTCTTCCTCGTGCAAATGAATTTTGCTCCCAAAAAGAAAGAGCAAAACCAGACAGAGGAGAACAAGGTATCAGAATCCTGATCTATTTGATGAGAGAAAACCCTGATCTTAGCATTTGGATACTTTCCAGAAGTTTTCTCTCTTAAAATTTATGCAGTTCCAATGAACAGCTCAATAGGAATTTTTTTTTTTTTTTTTACTTTGGAAGTTATCCTAACCTTTATCTGAAAGAATGACCAAATGAAAATAACATGGATATCCTAAAGAGAAATGAAGTGGAGAGCTAGTCCTACCAGACACTAAAACATAAAAGCAATAAGAATTAAAACTTTGTGGTGCTGGTATAAGGATTGAACTGACAAACCCCTCAGTGGAACATAATAGCCTATAAATGGGTTCTAGCATGCATAAAATACATATTAAATGTTGTATCACAGATCAACTAGGAAGGAAAGATCAGTTCATAAATTGTAATGGGTCGAATAGCCAGCAATGGAGAGAAAAATCAGCTCATACCTTCATCTCACATTATAAATAAAAAATAAAATCTGGGATATGTAGAGAAATGAAAAAGAAAAATCAAGTTTTAGATGAGCTAAAATAAAATAGAATTAAATATTTTTCAAGTTGCTGGAAAAATATGAATTTCTAAGCCTGGAAACAATTGATGAGATAAAAATTTGACAACATAAAAGCAAATATAATTTTGAAAGTTAAAATAAAAAGGCAAACTGCAAACTTGAAAACACTGTCACTTATGGGAAGGGACTAATAACTTTAAAGAGTTCAGATAAAGAGATATAAAAATTACCAAGATTCTACTAGATAAATCAGCAAAGGGCACGTGCAGAACATTTACAGAAGAGCTACTACAACTAATCTTAAATACAAAATTTCCCCAGCAGTTGTGATTTTACAAAGCAAAGAACAAAATAAATATTTGTCATTTTCACCTATTAAACTGGTAAAATGAAAAGGGGATGGTACTCATTAATGTAAAGAGGACAGAAAAATGTATATGCTTTATGAATGTCTACTGACATTTCACATGGACAAAAGCTTTTAGAAAGTAATAAATTTGACAAAATGTATCAACAAGAAAAGAAGATCTCATGCCCTTTTATCCAGGGTCCCTTTTCTGGAAATGAAGAAAACAAAAGGTATAGAAAAAGCCATATGCCGTAGGACGGTCATAGAATATTATTCATGATTATAAAAAATTGGAAACAACCGAATTATGAAACAATCAAATTGTTTCAGTGAAGTAGAGAACTTGACAATGGTAGTTTGAACAAAAATATTAAATGAATAAAATATACATATAGTGGAATATTACTCGTCAACAACAAAAAAAAAAAGATTATGTAAGTTGAATGACCATGCAGTACACTTACTGGTTGTTTCTTTCTTTCTTTTTTTTTCTCCCTACTCTGCCCAGCATGGTTACGAATCTCCCGGTAGCAAGATTCCTTTCCTTTGGAGAATCCTTCCCAATCTTGCGTGATCCTGGTGGGGGTGTATGTCATGGTAGCCCAACCTCATCTCTGCCAACTGGTGAGTATATGATGCAGGTTGGACCGGTGACAATGTAACATCCCCCTGTACATGGTAACTGATCAAAGATACATTTTTCTTGCCTGACCAAATTGAGTCTTTTCCCAGATTGTTCCAAATTGAAGATAGAGAGAAGCTGTCTTCCATTTGGAGGACCTCGGGTTACTGGCAGCTGTAGCCCCGGTTGGCAGGGTTCAAGAGTTGCAGAGGAGAGGGTGGGAAGCAGAATTAATGAGAGACAACAGAAAGATCTGAGGACATCCTCTGGACCCCTGGGTATAGCCCTAACTCAACTCCCTATACTTCCCACTATACATGAGCATTCCTGACAAATGGTTTGGAATGGTTAAGCTGATTTGAGTTGGGATTTGGTCCTTAGCATTTGTGTCCTCACTCATGCAGAAATAATTTTTGTATATTATCTTTGGTGACTGGAGTACTCTTAAGAATATAGGTCAGATATGTCACTGCTCTGTGTAAAATCTTATAATAGCTTCATTTTGCTCTTAGACCAGGAAATAATCTCTTTACCATGCTTTCCGGGGTCCCAGAGGATCCTCTTTCCCTCTGTCTTACACACACACACACACACACACACACACACACACACACACACACACACACCCTCCTTTCCTTCCCCCAACTCATCTTCGTCCATGTTCCTCTTGCTCATTTACTCCATCCACACTGGCCACTTTTCTGTTCCTCAAAGTTCATTCCTGTCCAGCTTCTTTGTCCTCACTGCATCAGGTGTGAGAAGGATCTGGCTCAGACAGTCAGGAGGCTGATTCTTTCTTGTCGATCAGGTTCTATCTCAAATTACATTTTTGTGAGACCTTTCCTGACTACTCATTCTATATCTGTCTCCTTTATTTACTTCCCCTTACCTATGTCCATTTTAAATTACTTAATTTGCTTGCCTTCTGTTTTAGAATGAAAGAAAAATTTAGGATAAAACCTTATATGCACACTGAGATTGAACTAGGAAACAATAAGCATATGAGAAAATATATCAGATTTGTAACATGAGGGTCATGGGGATTGATTATGTCTGATTTATTTCATCTTTTTTTTTTTGATTTCCCAAATTTTCTGTAATGTATTTATGTTGTTTGATTAAGACATTAGAAAAAAGCCATATGTTCTCCAGAACCCACCAGCTTCCTAGCATTTTTATGAAAAATTTCAGTGAGCCCAGTCTTAATTTTCAGAAACTATAATGACAGGTTTTACTAACAGCTAGCCTCAGAAAAATCTCTCGGTTCAAAAGGGAAAGAAATTAAAAGGAGCATTGGGCATGACAGTGTTCCTAATCATAAAAGATACATTTGCATTGAGTCATTTTGAAAGCTGCCAAAGCACAAAATAGAACCGTGATGGGTTTTCTATACATACACCTAAGCTCACATCAAGACATATCAAAGATCAGATATAATAATGAGAGTTGTTAGAATTATTTGTTCCCATGCCACATCCATATACATAATGAAAAGGGTCCCTTATTTATTATCTATAACATAGGAGTAGTTAATTGAGAATAAATAGGCTAAGGCCTAGGAACTCTACAATTTTTATATTTAAAGTGGTATTTACAGTTTTTAAAACTGTAATCCTCCATAAAAGTGTTCCCAAAGCCTAAGGTGATCACATCTGTTTCTCAATCTCCACAATGACCTTCTCCTTGAAATCACTTTTTTTTTTAAGATTTTCTTTGTTTGTCAGAGAGAGAGAGAGAGAGCACAAGTAGGGGGTGCAGCAGAGGGAGAGGGAGGAGCAGGCTCCCTGCTCAACAAGGAGCCCGATGCAGGACTCGATCCCAGGACCCTGGGATCATGACCTGAGCTGAAGGCAGACGTTTAACTGACAGAGCCACCCATGCATCCCTGAAATCACATTTCTTTTTATCCCTAGTGCTCTTCTGGCTCTTTGGTACACACGGACCTTAGTGCTTCTGCCCTTCTAGAGATCCCACAATCACCCTTGCTGGTTTCTTTGAGAGTCTCACCTGTTTTTCAACCATCCAGTCTCAACGTGATGGATAACTTCATTCACTGTTCCCACGAATAGTTATGGAGTGCCTCTATGTGGTAGCTCCTGGGTGGAAACAAGGCATTCTTCCTCTCTTAAAATTTACAATGTGCTGGGAAAAACAAGTGAACAAAAACAAAAAAATACAAAATTGGTTAGGTTTTAGGGAGGAAATAACTGGGATTTACTCCTAAGATGGTCAGGAAAGGCCCCCCTGGAAAGGTAAGTTGAGATCTGAAGTGTGAAGAGGAGTCCACCTGGGGCAGAAAAAAGCAAGTTTATTTAAAGGTTATGGTGGCTGGAACATCATAAGCAAGGGGCTAAGTGGCATGAAATAAGATGAGTGTGTTTAGAAGACGCCAGATCAAGAATGGCCTTATAGGTTGCCTTTTATTTAAAATGCAATTTAAAACAGTTGGAAGGTTTTAATCTGAGAAATAACATATCCAATTTACTTTTATTCTTGTTTTATTCTTCCCCTTTATTTACTGGTTTTCAAAATAATGAGTAAGTTTCTCAGTATCAAAATGATATAAACTTTACAATTGACATTGATATTCATAAAATAATTGAGATTTTGATTGGGATTGTGTTGAATCTATAAATAGGTTGGGGAAAAACTGACATCTTGACAATATTGAGGCTACCTGTCCATGAAGATGAAATATTTCTCCATTTATTTATTTATTTGTTTATTTTTTTTTGAAGATTTTATTTATTTATTTGACAGAGAGAGAGCACAAACAGGGAGAGTGGCAGGCAGAGGGAGAGGGAGAAGCAGACTCCCCACTGAGCAGGGAGTCTGAGGATCCCGGGATCCTGAGATCATGACCTGAGGAAGGCAGACACTTAACCAACTGAGCCACTCAGGCGTCCCCCTCCATTTATTTAGATCTTTGATTTCTTTCAGCAGTTTTATAGTTTTACGTATATAGAACCTGAACATATTTTGTTAGATTTATACCTAAGTATTTCTTTTGGTGTTAATGTAAATGGCATTGTGGGGTTTTTTTGTTTGTTTGTTTTTATTGTGTTATGTTAATCACCATACATTACATCATTAGTTTTTGATGTAGTGTTCCATGATTCATTGTTTGCGTATAACACCCAGTGCTCCACACAGAATGTGCCCTCTTTAATACCCATCACCAGGCTAACCCATCCCCCCAACCCCCTCCCCTCTAGAGCCCTCAGTTTGTTTCTCAGAGTCCATAGTCTCTCATGGTTCGTCTCCCCCTCCGATCTCCCCCCCTTCATTTTTCCCTTCCTACTATCTTCTTCTCCTTCTTTTTTTTTTTTAACATATAATGTATTATTTGTTTCAGGGGTACAGGTCTGTGATTCAACAGTCTTACACAATTCACAGCGCTCACCACAGCACATACCCTCCCCAATGTCTATCACCCAGCCACCCCATCCCTCCCACCCCCCACCACTCCAGCAACCCTCAGTTTATTTTCTAAGATTAAGAATTCCTCATATCAGTGAGGTCATATGATACATGTCTTTCTCTGATTGACTTATTTCGCTCAGCATAATACCCTCTCTTTCCATCCACGTCATTGCAAATGGCAAGATTTCATTTCTTTTGATGGCTGCATAATATTCCATTGTATATATATACCACTTCTTCTTTATCCATTCATCTGTCGATGGACATCTTGGCTCTTTCCACGGTTTAGCTATTGTGGACATTGCTGCTATAAACATCGGGGTGCATGTGCCCCTTCGGATCTCTACATTTGTATCTTTGGGGTAAATACCCAGTAGTGCAATTGCTGGGTCATATGGTAGCTCTATTTTCAACTTTGGCATTGTGTTTTGATTTCAAATTCACTGCTGACATATAAGAAAGCAACTGGCTATTGTATATTAACTTGTGTCCTGCAATCTTGCTATAATCATTAATTAGTTCTAGGATTTTAAAAAATGATCCTTTGGGATTTTCAACGTAGATAATGACTTAGTATCCTTCAAAGGTTTTACATATGCATGTTTAATTATTTGAATTAATTTTATTATGAATTCATGGATCTAAACGCCTTAATCTGTGTCAATCTCTTGTGATCATTATTTTTATCAATATATAATTATCTCATATGGCCACTGGAAGTCTCTGCAGGTGGATTCCTGAGTCCTTCTGACACGTCCTTAGTAGTCTGAGATTGCTTCACTCCTCTCTGATATGGTAAGACGTTCCAGGCTAGTCTTTGACATTTCTTGCGCCAGACCCTTTAATCAGTTTACTCTTCAAGGAACCCTGACTCCTCTTATTGGTAGTCCAGATGGACCATCACACCATCTTCTAGTCCATTTCTCAAATTACACTCAGCTTGCTTTTATTCCGTTCTCCACATAAAAGTAAGGATGATTTTAAAATCACACCCAGAGGGGCGCCTGGGTGGCTCAGTCATTAAGCGTCTGCCTTCGGCTCAGAAAAAAGGCCTCCTATGGAGCTAGAGGCAACCCCAGCTCTGTGTCAGCCATCACCTCAAGTGTTAGAGTCAGCCTCACCTCCATAAGCTGTTCCAGAACTGGAACAAGTGTTCGCATCTTCTGTATGTGTGCCGGGTCTTGAGCGGCAGTCAGCTCGGCCATCATCTTTCCTGGGAATTTTAACTCCAGCTCCAAAAATAGAGACAGAGGGGCACCTGGGTGGCTCAGTCATTAAGTATCTGCCTTCGGCTCAGGTCATGATCCCAGGGTCCTGGGATCGAGGCCCACATCGGGCTCCTTGCTCCGCGGGAGGCCTGCTTCTCCCTCTCCCACTCCCCCTGCTTGTGTTCCCTCTCTCACTGTGTCAAATAAATAAATAAAATCTTTTAAATAAATAAATAAATAAATAAATAAATAAATAAATAAATAAATATCATACCCAGAATTGTAACTCCTAAATACCATTTCCCAATAAAAGGCCCTTTAGAGAAAAAAAAGACTCAAGAAAAACTTCCCAGTTTTGCGTGAAGACTGATGGGGGGCTATCAATATCCGAATAATGAACCTTCTGAGGAAGATTTGAAGTGGGATATTAAATCACTGCTTCAGAATGGCAGAGGTCTAGGGCGCCTGGGTGGCTCAGTCGGTTAAGCATCTGCCTTTGGCTCAGGTCATGATCCCGGGGTCCTGGGATCGAGTCCCACGTCGGGCTCCCCGCTCTGTGGGAGGCCTGCTTCTCTCTCTCCCTCTGCTGCTCCCCCTGCTTGTGTTCTCTCTCTCTCTCTCTCTGCCAAATAAATAAATAAGATCTTAAAAAAAAGGTAAGATACTGAAGACAATGGAATGGTATCTTTAAAAAAAAAAAAAACAGAATGGCAGAGGTCTAAATTTCAAAGATACTGTACAAACAATGTTTCTGAAACTCTCACGCCCTCAGTAACTGTTTCCGAGACTTTGTATCCTCTTTGAGCCCTTGTTGACTAAGTCTACAATTTAAAAGTTGCAAGCAATATGTCCATTCTGCTTTCCGGCCTGCATCTTTCCATGTAGGTAATCACCTGAAAAGATATTTAATCATGTTAAAATACACTAATTGACTTATTTTCTTATTTTGGGTACTTTGCTTCTGATTTTTTTTATTATTGTGTGGCCAGTTAAGACTTTGGTTATAAGCAACAAGAAGTGATTCAAGTTACTTTAAGTTGAAAGGGTAATTTATTACAAAGATAGAGGGGTGTGTCACGGAGTCAAAGGGTAGAAATGCAGTTTGGGCGTCTGGAAGGAGCCAGAAAGTTGACAGTCCATTCTTTGTTTATCTCTGTTTTTCTTGGTAAATCTGCTTCATTCTTCTTTCCTTTACCTTGACTGTCTGTCCTTGCAGGGGAATAGAGTTACCTCATAGTTTATTGTATCACTCTGACCACATACAGAGATTAACCTGCAATTTTCTGTCCCAGTTCCACATCCTGGCTTGCATTAGATCCAACCCTGATTGAGTTGGAAATCATGAGGGGGATTGCCCACTACAAACATGGTCGTCGGGGCCCCACCTCTGGGGAAGGGAGGGAGGAAGGCGTTCCCACAGAAGAGAGGCTAGCTCACGGGCTGGGCTGACCCCTAAAAGACGTCACTACAACTTGAATAATGCCACTACGAACAAGTTTGTGGAAGTTACTTTTGTTCTTTGTCCTTGGAGCATGTTCTTCAAGGGGGAATTAGTGGGTCTCAGAGTAGGAACAGTTCATGACTTATCCTTAGACAATGTGAACTGGGCCACAGAGACAGGAGAGGAAATAAGGGTGTTAGGAAATACTGGTCTGGCAGCTCTCAAGAGACTTCCTTATCTCCGTGATAGGCCTTTTAAGTCATTGCAGTTCCACCCTCAGAAAGCACCAGAATGAACAACACTCTCTTCACATTCCTTCTGCTTTTTATCTTTTGTCCCTTCGGTAGTATTTTTTAAACAGAAGCTTTGAGAGGACAATAAAATCCAAAGCTCCTGGAGTAGCGTCACATTCTTAAAGGGAGTTATGAACTTGCAAATTAAATTCTTCTCACAAACAAATACCCCACATCCTTTCATCTTTCCTGTCGGTCCCCTTTTCTAGTCCTTTTCACATTTTTCTGGCCCTTGCCACCCTCTGTCTCCTTTCTCCCCTCAGTCTGAAGATCTGGACCATGTCCCTCCAGCATACAGTACTGAGAAATTCCCAACAACTTAAGCTATTAATTGCTCGGCGTAAATGATCACTTTCAAGGATATTGACTACCTGAGTACTTTGCATTCGTCACATTTCAAACAAAATTACATTGTTCTTTTTTTTGGTTGAGGCCAGAATTTAGTGTATCTTTGGATTCCTTGATTCATGAATTTGGGAACTGGACAGGAGTCCGTTCAGGATAGCAGGAAGTCGGGGCCAGGGAGTGGATAAGCTAGAGAGAACCAGGACAGAGGATGTCCCGGGTCAACATTATCCTGGCTGATTGGCAAAAACCACACACAAGAGGGAAGGGAGTGAGGTTGGCCAGTAAGATGGGTCAGCTCACTGACCCGGAAGAAGTGACAGAGTGTGGCCTCCAAGCAGGGCAAGCTAGCTACGGAAACTAAGGGTCCTGAGTGGGCAAGAAGGCAAGATAAACTTGGAACCCAAGTGTTCAGATAGAGAGGGTCCAAGGCGTGGACGAAAAATATATCCAGCTCCAGGGGCCAGAAGGATAACCAGAGAGGTTTGGCTCCATATATCAGCATTGAGAGAAGTATTCACCATATGTTTTCAATATATTCTAATTCCCCCAAATTGCCTTTTCTCTTCATTCTTTTGCAATGTTCCCATGTTGCTTATTTAAAATTGTACCATTCACAACGGCGCCGTCAGAACATGGCTCTTGGTTCTAAGTCAGAAATCTCATCCTTTGTCTTATTTTTAAGTGCAAGTGACAAGGGTTGGCACAGCCTGGCAAGTGTGTTCTTGTCCACAGTAAGGTGGCCCTTTGCCGATGCAGGGGGCAGTGTCCCCTGGAGGATCTCTCTGTTCCCAAAGGAGTTCTTCCGTAGGTACAATGGGAAAGTTAGGAGCCCTTTCCTATATCATTCATTGTTTGACATACTCCCACCTAATTTTAAGGGTATAAAGGGAATGGCAGCTGGTTTCTGAGTTTGCAGAGAAAAGTGCTGAAAGCAAATAAATAGTTGGGAAATTGTCTTGGAGTCCATGGAGTGAACAAGGCACTAATGTATAATAGAGGAGCTTTTAACTGTTCTGGGAACATTCTACCAGTGTGTTAGAGAGATGGTTGGCTATTGTTTTTTTTGTGTGTGTGTTTTAAATTAAAGAATAGCAAAAGCCTCTCTCTAGTAGTCTTTGAGGGAGTGCTGTGGGCAAATTACACAAGAAAGGGGAAGGGGGAGCGCATGAACACCATTAAGCAGCTGTCCGTTAGGGAACATTTAATTTAAAATAAGATAAGCATCCATTGTACTGTAAAACAAATATTTTTGCAACATTTCCATCCCTGCCTCCTTACGTTGCTGTTTTCAGACTTTGCTAGAATGTAGGATGGAAAAACAATGTGAAGCTCAGATAGAATATGACTCAATTCCATTCATCAGGACTGAGGGAAGTATTTGGCATGTGTTTTCAATAAATTATAATTCCCCAAAATTGCCTCTTTTCTTCACTCTATTGTAATTTCCCCTATGTTGCCTTATTTAAAATTGTACAATTCATAAAAGATTAATGCTTGCTCCAATGAATATGCTAAAATTTCTCATTTGACATAGAATTACGTGTGCTTCTGTCTTTGTTAGTAACTAACCCCCTTTGGGTCCTTAATTCTTAATAAATATTAAGTGATGTATTGGCTTTTGTGTTCTTGACTAGAAATTACATGACCACGCATATTCTCAACTAGTACACCTTTTTGGATAATGTGCTTTTGTAGTAATGAATCAAAACAGATTTGTATTCAAATGCTCCCATGAGTTCAAAATAGAGAGAAAGGGATTCTAGGATCTTTAAGACACTAGGGAAATGTGACTCCACAGTGGAATTGAGTCAAATGAAACTTCTGGGATAAACTGAGGAATGTTTTTCTAACCATTAATTCTGGAAGTAAAAGGAGAATTTTTTTTTAAAAAAAGGAATATCTTAAATGAGATATTATTAATTATAACAATTATTTCAACTACTCCAGGTTATGTATGATAACTGAATCCATCAAAATGAACATAATGGACTCTGATTTAACTAGATTGGACCACAGTTTTTCAAAGCAGTGAACTCCAACTCGTATTTAGTAGGATTTTTTTTACTATGCTGCTGACCTACTTTCAGATGTGGGCTCACAAATCCCAGGCCCCTTAGGAGAGTAGGAAGAAAAGTTACTTGCTTATATTCTGCAATTTATTACACCAATTTATGGTCCTTCAAGTCTGGGCAGGGGATGGGCTGTTCTTGTTTTATAGAAGAACCTTTTTGTCCTTTGTTGGGGACGTTTCCAGCAATTTAACAATTGACTCTAATAGAATCTTATGAATAAAACTAATGAAAACATGAAGAAATGAACTCTAGAGACCAAACATACAGTAGCTTATTGTTCACTCTCTGGAGAATAGAAATACCTTCTCTAACAAGGTACAATGGTGCAAACAGGAACTAACACTCGAGTTTCAACGAATAAGGCATTCAGGGTCAGGAGAAGGTCAATATTACTGACCTCAATCTGGTCAGTAAAAATAAACTCCATAAAGGGGTACGAGCCGAGGTAAATGGTTCAGCTTTGGGCTATGTTCAGGTGATTATTAAAATTGTTTTAAGAGAGAAACAAACTACAAAATCTAGTTCTTTGTCCTTTGACTCATCTCCATATTTTTTTGAAGGGGCTATATATAATATGTAGTGTTTTCTCATTCACTAAGGCCAATCCTTATTTTGCCTACTCTCTTGGATTCTGGGGAGTATATGGGAAATGTGAAAAAGAAGAATTGGTACTATTGAAATACCTAGATGGCTTTTTCTCCCCCCCCCAAAGAATTATCAATTTATTTGGGAGAGAGGGAGAGCTCGGAGCCTGACTCAGGGCTCCATCTCACGACCCTGAGATCATGACCTGAGCTGAAATCAAGAGTCAGATGCTTAACTGACTGAGCCACCTGGGCGCCCCCCTAGGTGGTTTTTAATTACCAAATTCTTGTATCAAGCCTTTTATTGGAGTTGCAGTCATAGACTCTGGGCAAATCACTTCAATTCTTTGGGTCTCAGCGTCCTCATCTATAAAATAGAGGGGTGTATGTGATCAGTGTTTACCTGAGTGTGTGACCCCCCATGCCACCAGTAGTACATGGGAGAATTTTAGATGACAAATGCTTTTATGTACTTATTTTACTAGCCTATCAAACCTGTAATGTTTATGAATATTACTGCTTGGAAGTAAAGTAGGTATTATGTGTTTTTTTTTTTAAACAATTGACCTAAAGAAAAATATTAAGTAAGTGATATAGGAATATGACAAAATAGTGACATATTATTTTTGCATGGGTCTCATCTAGAATATACTAGACTGGATATAATCCCTGAGATATGTTTCAGCTCTAAGTCTGAACTGTCTATAATTTTTAAGCCTTTGTTCCAAATGTTACTCGCATTACCCATAACAGAGAAGCCAACATTAAATAAAACAGAGGTTAATCAGCAAAAGTGGAAAGAAAGAAAACCAAAGTGCTCGAGTAATTCTTAGGCTTGATCCTCATGCAAGAATTAAAACTGGATACATTTCCTTTGATCTTGCCATAGAATTTGCACTTATCTGTCTGAGCTGCTTCATGCAACACTTTCATAAAAGCCTTTAAAAAGACCCCCAACTTGAATTATGAATTCTGTAAATCTGCCCCAAATGTTTATATTATGATCAAAACTGGTGTTCTAAAAGAGTTGCATACTCTGTTTTGGTTTTCCTTTAACTGCTTGTTGGACCAGAAAGATCATAACATACATACTAACTTCATTTATTGGGTACCCAGCAATGGCCTTGCACTTTATAAACTTTGTCTTATGTAATCCTCACAACAACCCTACAAAAGAGGCATTATTTTCCCTATTTTCAGGGTAAGAGACTGTAGTTCTTTAAGATTCCTAACTTGTTAACTATCTTACCCAAGGGCTCACAGCAAGTCTGTGGTGAGCATTTTAAAAAAGATGCTACTCAGATCTGTCCCCTTTCTACCCACATGCTTTTCCCACAACATGGAAGCTTTAGGTAAGAGTTTTGTTTTTTTTTTAAAGATTTTGTTTATTTATTTGACAGAGAGAGACACAGCGAGAGAGGGAACACAAGCAGGGGGAGTGGGAGAGGGAGAGGGAGAGGCAGGCTTCCCGCAGAGCGGGCAGCCCGATGCGGGGCGCGATGCGGGGCGCGATGCGGGGCGCGATCCCAGGACCCTGGGATCATGACCTGAGCCGAAGGCAGACGCTTAACGACTGAGTCACCCAGGCGCCCCGACTTTAGGTAAGAGTTTTAAGGGAACATTTCTTTCTCTCTACGTGTGAAATAAAGAGCCCTTTGGCCTCGACTAAGAAACGCTTTTGGAAGAACGCAAATTCCCTCGATCGGACACCTCGGCTGAAGTTGCAATGACAGGGTGGACCCTTTCTTGAAAGAAAGCAGTGGTTATCCTGGAGATCTGCCATCTCTCTTGACAGCTTATGCCTCATTCTGGGGTCCCTAGATTGTGACTCTTCCTCCGCCTCTGCAGAGAACCACCTGCCCTTCACCGGGATGAAAGTTGGCATCTTCCATTACTGCTTTACTAATCTTTCTTCCGCCACAGTTTATCTGTCTGGATCCCCAGCTCAGAGCCTATTCTCTCACTCCCTTTCCACCAACTTAACTCAGCAAAAAGGGACCCCATGGTTTGCCAAACCTGTACAACCCTCCATTACCCCCCCCCGGACCCCCCCACCCCGTCAACCTTTCCTCCCTGTTTATCATCAAGGAGTCCTCTCTGGAATGCTCTAAGGACTTGAAGGAAGACCAGCTATCCATTCCTTGAGAATTCTCTCTGTCATCCAAAATCAATGTGGTAAGATCAGAAGTTAGAAATTATATCTGCAAATAAAATGATCAACTTCTTGATCCTTCAAAAAAAAGTTTTTATATAAAGTAATTTTTTTAACCACAGTAAAAGAAGTATCTTATCAAGTGGGAGAAATAAAACTCAAAACATTGATAGTACTTAGAAAGCCTTCTTATTCATAAAGGTGCTGAGGAGAGAAGGAAGCTCCCTCTAAGCATACCTTGTTTAAGACACAATGGCCTCAGTTACAGACAGCTGACAGGTGCTCAGAGCAGTTGCTCAAGGACAAACAGCCCAGCAGAGAAAATATGAATGTAAGCCCATGGTTTAATCCCATTCCCAATTTTCTCTGTTATCAGCACCTTTCCCATTCACAGGTCAAGTCCTAAATGAGGCTGTGTCATCAGGAGACCTCTCCACAGCCGGGCCAACCCACCTCTTAATTTCAATAAAGGAGGTTGCCATTTGCAGGTTAAAAAATGGCCAGATATCACCGATTCCAACCGATATATTTCCTTCCCATCGAAGGAAGGTAATGCTCTTGCCTTGTACTTGGTCTCTGTTTCTTTCATTTTCAAGGACGACTCTTCTAGATTGAACTTTTGCAGGCCAGCCCCCCATCCAGACACCATCTTTAGTGCAGACGGATCCCTGGACTTAAGCTTTGGTAGGAGCGCTGCTCTTTGTCCCTGCCCAACTTGCTTGGGAGAAGGTTTTAACTTTAAAGGACCATATTCTAAGAAAAGTTGGGGACAGGGTATTCCTCAGGGAATTCCCACCACTACACAGGCTCTGGACCCCAGAGGCCACTTGGTGCACACATACACCCCCAAACACAGACAACCTCATCTCTGCTATGGACAATGCACATGGACATTTTCTATTATTTCATTAAAAAATGCCAGTGGGTACCCAAGAATGTGTCATAACCTACTTTGTGACCCAAGAATGGGTCATAATCTACTGTTTGAAAAATACTTCTCAGAGGCCTTCTGGATAAATTCTTTGAATACAAGTAAAAACTAATAAATGCTCCCCTCCCCCAGAGACTTGCTTTTTGGGTGCCGTGACTAGTCCTTCTAACCCTGCCGCAATCCTTTTGTCACTCTGGCTCAGGGTTTCCTCATCCAGTGGACGTGACAACTGCTCTGGGAATCTTGTCCTTGCCTTCGGTAGGCTTCCGCTCCCCGTGTCCACCCCCGGCTTCCGGTCCAGAGTTTCTTGCCCCTTCAAAATGTGTGCATGACCTTGATATGAAGTGGTAGCTTCGGGGATTCATCAGTTTGCCATGTTAGTGATTCCATATTTTAATCCAATCTTGAAAATTTGAGATGTATTTGATACAGTTTATCTTCACAAAGAGCGCCACACACAAACAAGTGAACCCAAGTACTAACATCATAACTATCAATTACGAAAGGCACTGAGACATTGGGAAATGGCAAAATTATACTTCTCAAGTGTTTTTTTCAATGTCTGTTCTATTTTCCAAGATTTTAAAAGAAGTCAGAATTTTTCTTCATAGCTTTTTTTATAGATTGTAGTATTTATTTGTGGTTATTTGGTCAATCACGATCTCCTCTCCATTAGATCCAAGTTGGGTGAGATCAGAAACTCCTTTGATCACTCCCCAGCACCTAGCACGAATGCTTGGGATGTAGTAGGTTTCAGTAACTACTTGTTGAGTGAGTAAATGAATGTGTCCTTTAAGAAGACTTCAGTAAGATCTCTTTCTCCACAAAGGCTTTTGAACTTTCTCTCATGGCTTATAAACTAGAATACTGAGTATGAATTTTCACTGAATCAAAAAATACATGTACAGCCCTATAGGTTTGAGTTATTTTTAGGGTCCCACTGGGTTATACTTCCCCCGCAAAATAAACACATGAGCATCCAACCCCAAATGTACTTCCTCATAATAACAGCTGCTATCTTGCCTAGCTCACTGTAACTCCAGGAGGTGCGTGTTGGTGTTATCGCCCATTATACAGAAGAGAAAATTGAGGCTCAGAAAGGCTTAATCCAGGCTCTGGATTCCATGCCATTTTGTCTTTATTCTACCCTTTTATGAAGCATGCTGTCATCTTTTTTGAAAAGTGGTGTTTTTTAATCTCCCCATCCTTCTGAAAATCTTTTTTTTCTTAATTTTTTGAAAGATTTTATTTATTTATTTGAGAGAGAGAGTGTGTGTGTGTGTGAGAGAGAGAGACAGAGAGAGAGAGAGAGAGAGAGCACAGAGAGAGAGGGAGAGGGAGAAGCAGCCTTCCCGCTGAGCAGGGAGACAGATGTGGGGCTCGATCCCAGGACCCTGGGATCATGACCTGAGCTGAAGGCAGATGCTTAACTGACTGAGCCACCCAGGTGCCCCCATCCTTCTGAGCATCTTTTGTGCAAAGAGAACATTAAGAAATGTCATGGAAGGGGCACCTGGGTGGCTCAATTGGTTAAGCGACTGCCTTTGGCTCAGATCATGATCCCGGAGTCCTGGGATCGAACCCCACATCCAGCTCCCTGCTCATCGAGGAGCCTGCTTCTCCCTCTGACCCTCTCTCCTCTCATGCTCTTTCTCTCTCTCTCTCTCTCTCTCTAATAAATAAATAAATAAAATCTTTTTTAAAAAAAAGAAATGTCATGGAAGGGGGCTCCTGGGTGACTTAATCGGTTAAGTGTCTGACTCTTGATTTTGGCTCAGGTCATGATCTCAGGGTCATGAGATCGAGCCCTGTGTCGGGCTCCAGTGGGCATGGAGCCAGCTTAAGATTCTCTCTCTCCCTCTCCCTCTGCCCCTCCCTCCCCCCTCTCTTTCTCCTACTCTAAAAAAAAAAAAAAAAGTCATGGATGGAAAAGGAATGAGCTTCAAAATCAGGTTATTCCAAAAGAGAATGTGTAATGTCATCATGGAGCGGCTCCTTAAAGATGTTTACACAAGTTTTGAACATGCCATTTAAAAAATGTGTCTTTTCTCAATGCAAGTAAATGATCAGTCTTTTAAATAGCATCACTACTGCCTGATCTTAGGTTATGTTCTTTCAAATATAAATGGATGTCACAGTGATTGAAAGGAGGAGGAGCTGGTACTAAAATAAAACATCTAAAATAAGGAAGAAGAAGTAATTTGTAGTTTAAAAAAACAGTATTCTAAACAGTTTTTAAATTTAAAAGAGGGAGTTTTGTTCATCTATAATTCTATGAATAATTTCTACCTTGGAGCATGGAAAGGGTTCTTGAGATATATTTTAATCTGCAAGCTCTATGCCTTTCATCTTGCCAGTTCCCTCTAATTGAGTGGCTAGAGTTTGCAAAAGGTGTTAAATGGGGCTCAGGGTAGCAGGGGCTGAGTCTTCTGATTTTTACAAAAGCAGTGGCAATTTTTTATTACTTTTTTCAGTTATTTGCATTTCAAAAGGACACATATCCGGATATTGTTTTGTCTCTCATAATTGATCATCGCAGTGAGGTGCTTTAAGAATCTGGCTGGCAGCAAACACGGTGACCACCCAAAGCACTCAATAAATGCTTAGTGAATAAAAACTGATGTTAAGATTGACCTCAGCGAGCACCAGGTTGAGAGGTTGGTGAAGATCAATCCACATTGCTTTTGCTCCTTGCTTTTCTTGCCCAACTCTACCTTTGACCTCGGAAACTAAATTGAGATTCTTTCTGCTGGTTCATGGTGGGAAATTGCCAATAATTAAGAAACAAAGTATTTACTGATAACATTAAGGCAACTGCTTTGCCCCACCCCCCCTCTGCCCCCATGGTTGATTTCCACGGGCAGTCAGTCCAGCTGGGGCCTGGACAGCAGCGAGGGAAGCCAAGGTGGTCCAGCCCCTCTGACCACCCGGAGAAACAAACCCACGGAATCATGGTTAGGTGTACATAATCAAAGTGGGAAATCATGCAGATAAACAATGCTGCTTTGATAGCCAACTCTAATCTCGTCCCAAAGAAGTTAGGGAGTAAGATGAAAAGTAGATTTTAGAGTTTCAGGGGTTGGTCATTTTGTGGTACTAAAGGAGCAGTGGAAAAAGAAATACACACACAGATGGGGAAGACGGGTTAGAGTTCCCCCCACACTGCCTCACTGTGGGGTCTGGGGTCATTTCTTACCTGCCTGGTCTGGGAAGTTCCCATCAGCCAAAAAAGTGTGTACCTGTTGAGCAGAAACCATACAAACCTCAGTTCCTTACTTTTCACGTCATGGGAAATCAATCATTTTCCTTGTTTTAGAAAAAGATGATATAGTAGCAATATAAACATCATTTTCTTAAATCATGTAACTGTCATAACTCCCTTTTTGCAGGTTACCTCCCACATGCATGGTTCAAATATAGTTGCACTCATAGTGTACATACATTTTATGCAGGAATATTTAACAGTAAATAAATCCACCCACTTGAACAACAACAACAACAAAAAAAAACCTGTCCTTTGATTTGTTTACTGAAATATACTATATGCATTGCCAGATCTTTTATGTGACAAGTTCTTGCATAAGTTTTGTTATTTCTCTTTCTTTCTAGAAATGAAGGATCCTGCAGGACATTTGACATTTTGCTTGACTTTTGGACTTGTTTTGTCAGGGGGATTTTAGCTTGTAAACTAAACTTTATTATTTTTTTAAAGATTTTATTTATTTATTTGACAGAGAGAGACACAGCGAGAGCAGGAACACAAGCAGGGGGAGCGGGAGAGGAAGAAGAGGCTTCCAGCTGAGCAGGGAGCCCAATGTGGGGCTCAATCCCAGGACCCCGGGATCGTGACCTGAGCCGAAGACAGACGCTTAATGACTGAGCCACCCAGGCGCCCCTGTAAACTAAACTTTATACACAGTTGGATTAAACAGGCATTTAAAATCACCATGACCTTTGGGTACTCCCAAGTTTCCATATGGCTTTGGCTCCTGCCATGCTATTGAAATTTTTCCTCCTGAAATGAGGGACCACTTCTACCGTTTGAAAACACTCTCCTGTCTACCTACCTGACCCCACACTCTTCTGGTGCCCCTTCTACTTCTTTAGCGACACCTCGGGCTTCTTTGTGGACTTGTCTTCCTCGACACCATCTTTAAATGTTGGGATTTTGGGGATTCAATCAGGAGGCCTAATTTCTTCTCTCAAATATCCTTTCCCTAGGGCAGTTCATCTACACCCATGGTTTTAAATACTTTCCTAACCAAGCCTCCCCTCTAAGCTCATATACATCATATATTCAATGTACTTATCAATCTGCCTCTGCCATTTCCCGAGTTTCACTGATGTTTGAAGATGCTGATGGAAATAATCACAAAAGCATCATGGAGCATGACCATCCTTAAGAATACAGAACTTTCTTAACAGGCACCTCAAAGTCAATATCCCCCAAACAAAACTCTTGATTCAACCCAGTCCCCACCCCCAGAACATTCCCTCCCTTAGTTTTCTTCCATCTTAATGAGTGGTACCATCTTCCATCCAGTTGCTAAATCCAAAAGGCCCTGCCATACCCTGTTCCTCCCTCCCTCTTTTCTCTCGCTTTCATTAAATCTTGCCTTTTCTACTTCCTTGAATATTTTTCAACTTCCAACAGTTTCTCTCCAGCTGTAAGCCACTCTCCACTCTTGCCCGGATCACTGCAGTAGTGGCCTGACTTCCTGTTCCCACCAAAAGATAACCAGAATAATTTTTTTTAAATATGAATTGAATCATGATACAGCATTGTTTGACCACCTTAAACAGATTGTGTTTCCAATAAAATCTAACCCTCTTTCCTGGCCCACATGATCTCGGCCATACTGAAATCCTTTCTCCAACTGAATACACCAACATCTTTTCTCTTTCAAGGCCTTGTACTTACTTTTCCTTCTAATTGGGACCCTGCTCCCCCTTCTTTTTGTTTGTCTACCTCCTGTTTTTAGGCCTTGGTTTCAGTGTGACCTCCTCCAAGAAGCCTCTCTCTACCTAACTACACACATATACACACCACACACACACCATTAATATCCCACTGCATCTTTTCATTTATAACATTTATCACATATTTAATCATGCATTTTTTTCTTTGTTTATTGACCAAGTGCTTCTGCCACTTATCTTCTCACTGGTTAATAGCATATGAATATTTGTTGAATGACTAATTTACAAAATGTGAACATAAAATAGCTGACCTTTAAAAGGGGGGGTAAACTATTTAAACTTAAAAAATTGTTTTTAAGTATTTCCTTTGCTTGGAAGTCTTCAGGTTTATAACCATTTGAAATATAAGCCAATAAAATAATTTTAAGTAACAGTGCTCTCTGTGAACTGGCCTACAAGCAAAGAAAGACAGTATTTGTATATTTGTTGGGAATGTGAAACTGAAGACTGAAGAAATTGATAGAAGTAATCATAGAAGAATCATAGAGCAGGACCATTCTTAGTAATTCAGAATTTTCTTCTACTGGTGTTTATGGGAAGAGGTAATGTCCATAATGGCATCAGCCAAGGCTGCTCTTGCAATTATCAGTCACAATAAAGAAATCATTCGGTCTGACAAATGAGTGACAAGAGGGTTTTATCATCCCAGTTCAGATAAAACGTCCAAACATCTGGGATTCTCTCAGAGTTTAGGATCTTTTCCTGGTTTAAAAAGAATGCATTTTTTAAAAGCATCTGGTTTGGACTTCTTCCAATTTGGTAAACAGTTGAAAACATCCCATAGTGTGAATTAGCCAATCCATTCAAGTATTTTGAAGGAGAGGAATCTACAGTGAGTGATATTATGGAATTGGAAAGCGAGCTAATTTTATACTATTCTTTGATTTAATAACAATAAGTGCAAATTTTTGATTATCCACCATGATGGTACAGATGGGTAGGAATATCGATTGCTTGAATTAATTAGGCATCTATGGTTTTAGTATTTTATGAGCATGCATCTATTGATCAAGAAAGGAAATTAGTACAGATGTAAAATCAGGACTACGGAGCGCCGGGATGAGAGGCCAAGTGAGGCTTCCCAGAACCTCTCCGTCTTTCCTTTAAATGGTGTGACCCCCAGCAGAAGTGGCACTTGTGCCCGCGTGTGGGCCTGCATGCGAGGTTACCGCCACAGGGAGCCAAGTGGCCCATACTAAGAACGAAAGCCGAGCAGAGACTACACAGAGAAGGGGGAAGAGCAAAACCGGGGTGTTTCTATCAGCCAATGACTTCAGAGCCGGATAGAGAGTTTTTTTTTAACTTAATACTCAAACAAGAAGTTATAAACATCCTCTTTATTTCTCTGAGAGCTTACAGGCACAGCTCCGACACAGAGCAAAGAATCAACTGAGAGAGTGGGGGGTGACAGAATTTCCTGGACAACAGGTGGCCGCTACAAGCCCTTTGCAGCGCCAAGGGAAGAGATACTTGCCTTCTGCTCCACGCGCGTTCCTATCTGGCCCATGACAGAAGCACACTTGATGAAGATTCTCTTCCTAAAAGGGCCACTTTGGGCCACTGCAGATGGAGAAAGAAAACGAAAAGCCTTCATGCAAGGAAATAACAATTTTGATGACAACAAGCATGGATGAGAAACAGCATGAAGCCTCGTAGGAGATAACTTAATAAAAATGTCCAGGGAAAGAAAAGGAAAAGATCCTGGGGCACCTGGGTGGCTCAGTCGTTCGTTAAGCATCTTCCTTCGGCTCAGGTCATGATCCCAGGGTCCTGGGATCGAGCCCCACATCGGGCTCCCTGCTCAGCGGGAAGCCTGCTTCTCCCTCTCCCACTCCCCCTGCTTGTGTTCCCTCTCTCACGGTGTCTCTCTCTGTCAAGTAAATAAATAAAATCTTAAAAAAGAAAAGGAAAAGATCCTGACAGGCCAACACAGATACAGTGACCTCAGTGAAATCTAGTTAAGAATCACATCTGATGCTCAGTGAGGAGGGAATAAAAGTTAACACCAGAACTGTTCCATGTATTTTTATATATAAATTTTGATTGGGTCAACTATTTGGTTAAGTCTATATTGTTAGTTGCCAAAGTATGGATTCGATCAATCTCAACTTATCTTTTTTTTTTGTAAATTCCTGAATTAAAAAACAATCTAAAAGGGACGCCTGGGTGGCTCAGTCATTAAGTGTCTGCCTTCAGCTCAGGTCATGATCCCAGGGTCCTGGGATCGAGCCCCGCATCGGGCTCCCTGCTCAGCGGGAAGCCCGCTTCTCCCTCTCCCTCTCCCCCTGCTTGTGTTCCCTTGCTCGCTGTGTCTCTCTCTGTCAAATACATAAATAAAATCTTAAAAAAAAAAAATCTAAGGAGTTGGTTAAAGAAAGAAGGTTGTCCTTCACAAGTCCACCTGCTAGTTCCAGTCAAGGTTCCAAAGTGGGCGGACCCCTTAGAGAACAGGGGTAGGAGGGGCGGGGATAGGTGTTAATGGAACACGAATGCTTCTGATCCTATGGTGAGCGGTTGAACAAAGCTGGTGTTTGTCCACTAAGACCACAGTCTCCCAAGACCAATGGAGGCCAGTGCCAGGGATGGCAAAGAATGTGTTATGACAATCGTTCCAGGGGAGAGATGACAGAACTGAGAGCTAGGAAAGCAGGATTTGAGAACAGAATCTGTACCAGCAGCCAGCTGAGTGACCCTGCTCAATGCTCCTACTCCTGTCTCATTGTTGACAACATTCTCCCCTTGGTCCCAGAACCTTCTCTGGCTTTACTCCACCTATCCTCGCGCTCTGTGGCTCATCGATTCCTCAGCTCTTCCTGGAGAAGCTCTCAGCAGTTTGGACCCATAAACTCACCTGGACCGGGGGCTCTTGCCAAGAGCCTCTCTCTGCTTGCAGAAGATCTAAGACATTTCTCTGCTCTGCCTGTGCCACCTCTCCGTCCCCCCATACCTACCTATCAAAGTCCAATGCCTTCGAGGCCAGGTCAGATCCTGAGTTCACCAAGAAATGTCCTCAAGTCTTCTCAGAATATTTCCCCTGACCCCCAGAGTTATTTATGTATATATTTCCCTTCTGCTGTTCCTTGATTGTGGGCTCCTCCAAGAAGAGATCAGCTCTTTGCTACAGCCCCTAGCATTTGCTTTGTTGAGTCTTTTGTGTTGCTTTGAACAAAATATTTCTAAGTTTTTATTAAATAAATATCACTGGGGTAAGTGTAAAAGAACTGGTTGGGTTATTTCATACACATTCTGACAAGTGTTTTTTTTTTTTTAAACTCTCTTGTTCCCTTGTTGAAATATAATTCACATATTATACAATTCGTCCATTTAAGAGTGTACAACTCAGTGTCTTTAGTATATTCACAGGCTTGTGCAACCATCACCACAATCTAATTTTAGAACAGTTTAGGCTCTCCAGAAAGAAACCCTGGACCCAATACCAAACCCCATCCCCCTCCCCTCAGCCCCTGGCAACCACTAATCTACTTTCTGTCTCTAGATATTTGCCCATTCTGGACATTTTATGTAAATGGAATCATACAGTATGTGGTCTTTTCTTTCTTTCTTTCTTTCTTTCTTTCTTTCTTTCTTTCTTTCTTTCTTTCTTTCTTTCTTTCTTTCTTTCTTTTCTTTCTTTCTTTCTTTCTTTCTTTCTTTCTTTCTTTCTTTCTTTCTTTCTTTCTTTCTTTCTTTCTTTCTTTCTTTCTTTCTTTCTTTCTTTCTTTCTTTCTTTCTTTCTTTCTTTCTTTCTTTCTTTCTGTTTGACAGAGAGAGACACAGTGAGAGAGGGAACACAAGCAGGGGGAGTGGGAGAGAGAGAAGCAGGCTTCCCGCCAAGGAGGGAGCCCAATGCGGGGGCTCGATCCCAGGACCCTGGGATCATGACCTGAGCTGAAGACAGACACTTAACGACTGAGCCACCCAGGCACCCCTATGTAGTCTTCTCTGATCTAAGCTTTATGCTATTGAAACATTCAGAGATTTTTCTTTTCTTTTCTTTTCTTTTTTAGATTTTATTTATTTATTTGACACAGAGAGAGAGAGAGCACAGGCAGGGGGAGATGTAGGCAGAGGGAGAGGGAGAAGCGGACTCCCCGCCGAGCAGGGAGCCTGATGTGGGGCTCCACCCCAGGACCCTGGGATCATGATCTCAGCTGAAGGCAGACACTTAACTGACTGAACCACACAGGTGCCCCTCAGAGATTTTTCTTTTTAAAAGGTTGGCTCCTTTAGAGGGGCACCTGGCTGGTTCAGTTGGTAGAGCACGTGACTCTTGATCTCGGGGTCATGAGTTTGAGCCTCACTTTGGGCAAGAGATTACTTTTAAAAAAATGTTGTAGTTTAAAAGGTTGGCTCCTTCGCTGTGAATTGTGTAAGACTGATGAATCACAGACCTGCACCCCTGAAACAAATAATACATTATATGTTAATAAAAAAAATAAACATAAAAAAAAATAAAAGGTTGGCTCCTTTAAATAAACCTCTGGCAAAACCCAGTCTGGAAGGGAGAAATCATTAATCAGATAGTAACATTGAATGACCTTTTTAAGATTTTTTTTTTTATTTTTTTATTGTTATGTTAATCACCATATATTACATCATTAGTTTTTGGTGCAGTATTCCATGATTCATTGTTTGTTCATAACACCCAGTGCTCCATGCAGAACGTGCCCTCCTCAATACCCATCACCAGGCTAACCCATCCCCCTACCCCCCTCCCCTCTAGAACCCTCAGTTTGTTTTTCAGAGTCCATCATCACTGAATGACCTTTTTAAGGGTATTTGTATTTTAACAGAGAATAACAATGCCATCACACAAATAAATGACTCATTTAAGGGGACGACACTTTGGGCAAATGTGAAACCCGAGGCAGGAGCAGCTGTCCTCTCCCAAGGCAGGCTCTTGCCTCTGGAATATTCCAATCCTTCAGCAGACCTTGATGGGAGGAACTGTCAAGTTCTTGAAAAAGGCCAAAACTTTGCTGTGTTATCTTCTAACAGGATGAGGTACAGTTTTTTTGACAATCTTTGAAAAGTGGCCTGATAATTAAACCCATCCTCTGAAAAAACAAGTGTAAACCTTTATTACCAAGTCATGGATTCTAAGATACAGATATTTTCCCCCCACATTTAAATGTTCCTTCATTTAGGATGCATCTTGTCATTGCATCTGGCCTGGTGGCGGTTATGAAAGAGTTGTCATTTCCGACACAGCCACAAACCTGTCATGGCTGTTCATAGGGCATTTCAATTAAGACGTGGCATGGTTGTCACCACCGGTGCCGAGTCCCCAGGCCATCTACAATGTCTTCAGAAATTTACACTATGATTTGACGTTGACATTCTACATACCCATTGCCCCTGACGGCACAGAGATGATATTACGTGAAGGAACACAGGTATGTTGACCGAGGGTTTAAAAAAACTGATTCAGAAGACTCAGACTCTGCATGCAAAAAAGTTTTAGGAAAACCCCAACCTGATATTTTCCTTCTTATGTATGTGTGTATTTATGTGAGAGTGGTGTGTGATTTTTAAAAATCGGTCTAAGTAAGGCCAAAGGAGTATTTTCAAACTTTTTTTTTTAAAGCCTGTGTTAGAGTTTCATTAGCAGGCATTTCTTTCTTAATGATATATTTTACAATCTTAAATTCTGCATCTTCAACTTGGTGTACGCCCAGTGTGTTATCTCATCCCGTGACAAATGGAGCCGAATTCTCAGACAGATTCAAGCCAGCAGGGATAGAAAACTGAGTCTTATGTAAGGAACTTTTGAGGTTACTTCTCATGCCCCACTGCTTGTACAGAGAACAACAACAACAGAAATCATGATGGAGAAAAGTAAGTTGCAGCACGCAAGGTCCAAGTGGGATTCAGTGTTCAGAGTGCTGTCCAGCAGCCTGGAGACGCTCCATAAGCTCCTGGAGTCCTCGGGAGGATTGCAGAACTCCATAAACTCTATGCTGACATCATCCCTGTCTGGGCAAAGACAGGACCAGCAGCCACCCAAGAATGGCCTTTCAGAATCCCTAATGAATTAATCACCACAAGCCGGAGCTGGAGAGGGAGAACGTGTTCCTGCCGTCAGTCTGCCTTTGCCCAGGGGTCCCACCTCCCATTCACCAATTAACTTTACAGTCGCATCTGCCTTTCCTGCCAAGCTCTCCCATAAAGGAATTTATCACCTTCTGTTCTGCTTTTCTTCCCAAATGTGAATCAGAAACCAACAGTACCGTTTAAAAAGGCACTTTCAGCAAATCCAATTATGATCCCAAGCACCTTTATGTGGAATGAGTGAGCTCTTCTGCATTTCCTTTTGTGGCTTTATTAACCATGCTGGCCAGAAGCTCGCTGCTAGCTGGGGCCAATAATAATAGGAAACATTTGTTGTGTGCCAGGCACTGTTCCGAGGGCTTCATATCGATTACCTCATCTAATCCTCGCAAGAATCCTATGCAGCAAGCACTTCTATTACACTCATGCTACAGATGAGGAAACTGAGTCAAAGAGAAGGTAACAAACTTGCCCGAGGTCACACAGCTCTAGACAGAGGAGATGAGGGTTGAACCCGGGCAGGCTGGCTCCAGAATCCGTGCTCCAGCCACCATCGTGTTTGACCACGAGAAAAGATGATCAGGCTCTTCACTTTGCTTTTTCGTAAGTAAAGAACGTGAAGGTTAGCTCGTCTTGGGCTTTTTACACCTTTAAAATCAATCTTCCTTAGAACTCGATATATATAAAGCCTCCAAGTTTGAAATGGGGGCAAGGTACCTGTAGGTACCCTGATTGGCTTTCCTCCAGACCCCTGAGGGGGTCTTGGGTCCTGGGAGCTTCTGGAAAACCTCTGCCTAAATGCCTCCTCTTGACAAGTTACTTGAGAGCTCAGAGAAGCAGTAATCTCCCCAGGCTGCAGGCAGAAAGAGCCCAGCTCTCCTGCCCAGCTCCCGCTCCCTGGCCCTGCCCCAGCACGCTGCCTCTGCATGTCGGTTAGCGCCTGCGACGCGGCACTTAATGAGGACAAACAAATGTGCTCATCGCATTGAGTTCAAGTGTGAATGATGTGATCATTCTGCTCCTGCTTAGCAATCCTTTTTCTGGAAAGATCTAGGACAGATGCTGCAAAGCTTTGAACATAAACTCCCAGATAACAGTGGCATGCTTAGAGGGAAGTCCTGAGAATCAGAGCCACAGGGTAGCTCCGTTCATGAATCAATCTCCACTAGTCTCATCTTCAAGGGAGTTTCTTGTCCAGCTCTTACTAGTATCTCATCCCAGATATTGTTTGGAAGTCTGTCCTTCTAACTTATCCCTAATGAGATAGGGGACAGAAATCCTAAACTACCTGAGAAATTTCAAAGCGTTCATTCAAGCTGGTTAATATCTCTTTCTGGGAGTATAAGTCACAAACTTCGTCTGTATGGATCACGCTGGTATCTACGGAGAGCCCACAAAGCATCATCGTTTTGAAAGCATTGTCACTTAAAAATGAATCTGGGTCCTTTCGTTTCCAGCAGGTGCCATCAAGACCTTCTCTGAGGGCTCAACCCAGAGAGATGGAATAATTGGCCATGAAGTAAGAGTAACATACAATTACCACTTTGTATGTCTAAGCTAATAAAGAAATGAACTTTTGTTTGCAACACTTTCCTTTGTGTTAACTGAACATTTACTACCTGACATGGTAGTCTGACGACTTTTTCAAGACTCTGGTCACATGTATGAAAAACTGAGGCACCCTTGCTTCCCTTTCTGGCCTTGTCTGAGACTGTCTTGATAACCTCAATACTGTGTTCTATTTATGTAGGATAGGAGGGGGAAAAGAAAGAATTATGTTCTCATCCAATACTGATAAAAAAAAAAACAAAAAACATTTCATCTTCCTCTCTGTGAACAGACACATAGTTAGAGTCAAATGCCTCCACACTATTATGTTCTGTATCTCTGGGCATCTTCAGATTTGTCTGCCGTCATTCGTTGTACCCTCGGCCAAGTTATTTATGCTCACACTTAATTTCTCTCTAGAAATAATGCCATGAGAAATATAAATTCCCTCTTGCTCTGGCTTGAGATCAGGAGCTCTAAGCCATAATGTGGCAAATTGTGGGGAAAATGAGTTGCTCAGTTAGGAAAGACGTTGTTAACAGAGGAGGAGAATACTTCCGCTTTCAGTTAAGATGGTTGTCTCCTCGGGTCTCACGTCAATCTGAAGTCAGTAGTCTGGGGCAAGAAGAAGCAGCGAGTAAACATCTTCTTGACCGAATGCAATCAAGTACAAAGGAAAATCATATAACGTCCTTCAGAAAATATTCTAACAATAAATGCTATTAGAATTGCCTCATTTCTTCCAGTAATTCTTCAAATGCAATCTCTCTTAAGTGAAGCATTTTCAAGGTTAGAGTCTCTGGGGATGTGACCCAAACAACATGTTGAAAAGTCTTCCCAAATTTTTTGTTGTGTCTACCCTAACTAAGAATGATTTCTCTCGATGGTTCGTTTTTGTATTCTAATTTTTAAAATTGGAAGCACTCGTAACTTTCTGTAATGTTTTATTATTGGCTTCCCTGATGGCAAAATTAATTTCCCTGGTTAAAACATTGCAATGCCAGAAGATGATTTGCAAGGTAAAGTTCACTGCAAATGATACTTGGGAGAAGGCAGACCAGATAAAAAGTTCGGAGACTTCACCAAGTCGCAGTTTGAAGGAAGCACAGTCGGTGTGGGTTAAAAACTCTTACCATCTGCTTACTTGATGCAATGACTTGGTGTCAAGCCAGCAGCAGACAGGTGTCCCGGTGCCACCAAATACCGACCTGCCCATTATCACCAATAAGTAGTCTGAAGTGTAGAGGCCCAGCGCTGAGCAGACCCAGCAGGGTCTCTGGCCTATGTCAGGACACCTGAAGTCTTGGGGAGAACTGGGGCTGAACATCCATGGGGCAGGCCTCCCAAAGCTGTTATTCCTAAGCAGTACTCAATTCCTTCTGGAAGCACACATTCCTGCACACAGCTAGTGTTGCTGACGAGCCGGTCATGGCCCCGGGAGTGTGAGCACACGGGGCAAGGCTGAAAATCGGTTAAACAATGTATCAAAGGCCAGATTGTACCAAGTCTACGTTCATATATTGTAGTTTCATATGTCTCTGTCGTCGTTTTACCAAAGAGCATCTTCTCTTGGGTAAAGTGAAACCCTTTCAAAACGGCAAAGCGTGAAATAAGAAGGAATCACAATAGGTTCAATCTTCTCCGAGCTGTGGTTTTCTATGTGCAGATGCCCGTCGTGAGTAGCTTGTAAAATCACCCACTGTGACCGTTCATGCATAGGCTCTGCTGATTTTACAAATACACAGTAACGCAGCCGCCTCTCCAAGGGCAGGCTCCAGCCTGACGTTTGCACAGCCAGCAGAAATCATTTCTTGCAGGAGATAGAATTTCATCGTTTAGCAATATTTCATCAAAGGAAGCTGCACCCTCAGCCACACACGCTGTCTGTTTTGGAGGAGGTGGCTGCCCTCCCCCGGCTGCTTCCCTTCAAATTAATAGGCAACCAGCAGGTAATCAATGCCTTTTCCAGAGGGTGGCAGAGAAGACTCTGTAGGTCACTGTACTGGGAATATTTCTCAGCAAGGCAGACACGAGGCTTTAAAAAAATAACGTGTTGTTTTTTCTTGGTCATCAAAGTAAATCATGTTCAACACAAAATGTTGAAAAATAAGAAAGCTTAAAAGAGGGGAAAAAATCATTCTTAATCCAGTCATTCAAAGATAAGCTCTCTAATGTGTTAGCATAGTTTGCAGCCTCCCAACACAATTGGCCTCACACGTACACTCTCTCTGCTGCTTGCTTTCCCACTTAATGTATTGTGCATGCCAGACGTTTCCTTGCTTCGCTACTGTGCTTATAAATACTGTTGCAGGGATTCTCCTTGTATGTAATTTTTTGTCTACATTTCTGGTTGTTTCCTTAGGGTAGTTTCCTGGAAGTGGGATTTCTAGATCAAAAGATATGAATGAATATCATGGCATTTAAACAAAGATTTTCTGGGTTAATTTGAAAACATAGCGCTATGTTTACTGGTTGCGTACGGTTGTTTCTGGGTAAGGGGAAAACACCTGCCACTAGCTTTTCTCATTCTAATGCTTTTTTGATGTTGTTCTGGTGGTAGGTTTGATGCTTCCTCTAGAGAGCGGATGATTGAGTGACAGGACCCAAGCTACGCAGCTGCCTTTTGTCTTTTCAGATTTTCTCTTCTCCACCCTGTTTTGTGCCCTGCATGGCTGATCTTCATGAACTACATCAATAGGTTCCCTTGCTCTGTGCATTCCAGTTGGGTCCACCAGTAAGGAGTGAGCGGGGGGATGGAAGAACAAAGAAGCTGGACCTGCTCCCTAAAGAATTGCTGTGGGTTGGCTGCATCCTGGTGGTTTTTTTTTCTTTTTTCCTATCTGCACTTAAAAAAAGTGATAAAATATACATAACATAACATTTACCATTTTAACCATTTTTAGGTGTACAATTCAGTGGTGTTAAGCACACTTACAATGTTGTGCAACCATTACTACTAATCCATTTCAGGAACCTTCTCATCATCCCAGACAGAAATTCCATACCCATGAAACAATAACTATTACTCCTTCCCCTTAGCCCTTAGCAACCTCTACTCTAATTTCTGTGCCTATGTATTCGCCTATTCCAGGTACCTCTTAGAGGGGGATCATACAGTATTTGTCATTTTGTGTCTGGCTTGTGTCACTTAGCAAAATGTGTTCAAGATTCATCCACGGTGTAGTATGTGTCAGAATTTTATTTTTTTTAAGGCTGAATAATATTGCACTGTATGTGCCATATTTTGTTTATCCATTCATCTGTTGATGGGCATTTGGATTGTTTCCACGTTTTGGCTATTGTAAATAATGCTGCTATGAACATTGATATACAATGGCTGCATCCTTTTACAAGATCACAAGTTCTGTCAGGTGGTCTTCTCCATATGGTGACCATCTGTTTGTTCCAACAACCACTCCCTTTCCTTCCTTGGCTTTTTAGGCTTAGGGTGGTAGTGACTCCCTGCGTTGCTAGTCTTGGGGTGTTATACCATCCCTTGTGGATTTCCCTACACCCTATCCATGCCTTTGTAATTCTCCTCTTTATTGATCTTTCTTCAAATTACCTGATTTGATTGTGTCATCTATTCCCTGCCAGGATTCTGACTTGCGCTGACCTTTTGCTGTAAACTTCTCCTCTATAGGCCTGAAACCACAGAGCACCTGTCAGAGTACCTGGGCGTATGACCAATGCATCCTGCCAATAGATACTGACAAATATCTGGAAATTTAAAATAATACACATGCCCAGGACCCATTCCACTTCAGTCAATTCAAAATATCTAGTGCTAGGACCTAGAAAATCTTTATCTTAAAAAAGTTTCCCCATGACTCTAATGCTGTTGGTCCAAGTCTCGCATGAACCCCTGACACTGGGCTCTTGTTTGTAGCACTGAATCAAGATAGAGTTCTAGATCTGCTTTAAGAATTTAAGTCAACATTTTGGGGGGGTGCCTGGCTGGCTCAGTCAGTGGAGCACAAGATGCTTGATCTTTAGGTCATGAGTTCAAGCCCCACATTGGACATAGAGATTACTTAAAATAAATAAATAAATAAATAAATAAATAAATAAATAAATAAATAAAATTATTACCTATTAAAAGAAGAAAGAAAAACTTAAAAAAAAGAAGTTAGGTCAACATTTTTTAACTGAAATAGCCAAAATACATTGAAAGGAAGGTATCTGAAACTTAATCACGTTTTATTCACTTTCTAAGTTAACTTTGTTTCATATTGGGTTGCCTTCCAAATGACCACGTTTTTAGGAAGGAAGAACAGAGAATGGTGTACATCCCAGAGGTTGTCTTCTCAGCTGCCAACATCTTGTCCGTTGTCCTCCAGGTGCTGTCCCATTGTGCCCTAATCTTTTTAAGTTCAAGATTCAGGAGTAGTGGCAAAAGGCTAACACTGAGAAGCATGCTACCTTCAAATTTCTAAAACTTACTTAATTACCAGTGCTTTTTGTAGTCTATTTTCCGAGGTATACAGACACAGCTGTCCTTAAGTGCAATATTAAAAGCTGCAGTAGACAGGCTATGACTGCATCACCAGGCCCTCTTAGCAAACAATGGCTCCAAATATTGGGACTCGGAGAGAAGTAGGGAGCTGAAAGGCAAGAAAACAGCCTTTATTTACCTCAACATTTTGCCAAAGACAATTATGAATTTGGAGTATTAAATAAGTTATTAAAATATCCTTTGCTTATTACCCCATATTTATTCTCAATCCTATGAGGTGGTAGTTGCCTAATTGTAGGCAATTCATTAGCTTCCCTAATCTTCAATGTCTTCATCTGAAAAAAAGGGAGAGAAAATATTTTTGCTCTACTAAAAAGCATCTAAGATCTCATCAAATTAAAGATTCCTTGGTTCATCAATTCCACATTACAAACGAGGAAGTGAGGTACAGAGGACATTAAAGGACGTGTCTAAGTCCAGCCTACTACCTAATAGAGGGATTAAGTTTCCCATCCATGCCTCCCGGGTCTTAGTTTCAGAGGGAGGCCAAGACACAGCCAGTCAGAAGGTTAGGAGGAATGTAATTAGCAAAAAAATAAACAAAAACAAAAAAGAGAAAGCACACAAACAAGAACTGCTGCTACAAACACCGGACTTTCCCCATCACTGGCGAGACTGAGCCGGAGTGTGGTCACCATGGTTAATGCAACCAGTCAGCCCTGATGTTTAAAAAAAAAAAACAGCTTGCAAAGATGTGAAATATCCCCAACCTTACGTGAGCTGGACAGGAGCTAAGCAGAAGGGAGGTGTTGAGAATGACGAAGAGGCCGTTGTCTGGTTCACTGTGGCACTCAGTTCAGGTCAGCCACTAGAAATAACCCGCGGCTGCTCGGAGGCCAGATATGAACACTTCACAGGGCTGCAAAGCCTCTCTTCTGAGGCTGATAAATTTGTTCAAACTTATCTACAAACGTCCTTTTCCCTCTCATCTTTAAGATAAGAAGCTGAATCACTAAGTTTTCTTCCTGCTCCTCAACTAAAAAAAAAAAATCAATAACCTTTATTTTCTAAGCATCTTTCTAGATCCTGCTGGAAGCTGCTCTATAGTTGACTCAATTGCTTTCATAATAGCCCAGACTATGAACTGTTGGTAAATGGAGCTTTTAATGTTTAATATTGCAACATAATTACATTTGGGATGATCTTATTTATCTTTTGAAGAACTTGACCCTAAACCACTATCATAATCACTATAGCAAGTTGCTGTTTTGAATCAGAAATGGTTTTTTAAAAAAATAGACAACTTCATTTTCAGCACGTAATGTACAACTTATATTTACTTCAGAAATAGGGTTCTACTGGGGGCGGGGGGGGACCCTGTCTTTCTCAGCGGGCAGTAGAGTAAGAAAGCGTGCTGCAGATTGTCCAAAAGCAAAAACCATCCTTCCGTTTCTGCAGTGTGTGCAGCCTTTGCCCAGCCCTGAAATGTCGCTAAATTTGAAATCATTTTCTAACACATCACACCCTCGCTTGGAGGTAACTGATTCGGCACAGGCAGAATCAGAAGCCAGAGCCTGCAAAGCCCTAATGTTGGGGGCAGGAGGGACCAGATAAAACAAAGCACGTAGGCTCGGCACAGCTTCCTGGAAGCCAGGTGTTAACTTCTACTGCTGTGTCATTGTCACGTTCGTTTTCTATGTGTTGCAGGCTAATTGATTAACACTGTGAGTCAGCTGTGGTCACATCACCTTCATACTGCAATGAACGTGTGAAATAAAAACCCAAATGTTTCTTATACTCAGTAAATTCAGTTCCTTTTTTCTTATTCACTTCTTTAATGGAATGTCTTTTTTAGTATAGCAATGAGGAAATGGCTAATAGAGCTAAGAATGAGACTACGTCAAGTTCCAGGGGGATGAGATGACTATTCTTGTGACTGGAAATTGCCCCTTCCATCGCAGAGAGGATATAATGGATGTTCCCTCCTTTTGCTCCTGGACCTGCAGGCCTCAGGGTGTGATACCAGGTTTATGGTGTTGTATTAGAATGTGGAGGTCCCGTTGAGAGGAGGGGATAGGACCACCTTCACTTGGGGGGAAGGGGGGATTTTCCCCATGGGAAATGTGTGTGATCATTCCCAAACAAGGAGGCTGGACCTCAGCAGGGAAGCAGAAGTGGGAGGGCGAGGCAGGCAGGCAGAAAGAGCAATCCTTTCTCCCAATAGCCTCTCCCTGGCCCTTGGGCTGGGATTTAGCCCTCATTTCCCAACCCCACTTCTGGGGAAGGGAATAAGATGGCCTCCGTGGTAGAGAAAGCCTGGGAGCAAGGCGGCGAGGCACATCCTGAGCTCCAGGGGACATGGCACACGTGCTCTCCGTGTGATCGTGGAGGCTTGCTTTAAGGATTTCAGCTCAGTTGTGGCGGTGCTGGGAGGAATTACAGGTGGAGCTGGGAGTCTTTGCGCCGATCGCAGCATTACATGGGGGAGCTGCAGTCTCAAGTGGGATGGTCCCAGACGGAAGGGGAACATTGGGAAGCAGAAGACGGTGTGCGGCTGGCAGCCCCCGCAAGATCTTTTCCTCTGTGATCAGCCTTGGAGGCAGTTTGCACAGCAGTTATACGTAGGACTCTTGAGCCAGAGTTCGTGTCTTACTGTCTCAGTCCTGGTGCTTATTGGTTGGTTGACTTGGGGCAAGTTAGCCTCCCTGGACCTCAGTTTTATTGTCTATAAACGAGGGATCGTAACAAGTTGAGTGTGAGAATTAAATGAGTTCTTAAACATGCATAAGTGTCCACTTTCATGTGAAGGTTAACAATGCTGTTGGATTTCCTTCCGTCGGGATTCTTAGGATCACTGCTGAAATGGGTATGCAGCTGCACAAGGGAAGGCCAACGTAAAAGGAAGGATGGCAAGAAGATCAGAGAAAAGGATGATGTGGCCACCCCATGGCAATGAATGTGAAATAGTTACAAAGAACACCCTGAACTGTCACCTAGCGGAAATTGTCATGGCGTCCTTGTTTCCACCCCGTGGGAAAAAGGGCAGGGGTGAGCTTTAAGCTTGGACTCAGGACTCCTTTGATGGTAACAAAAGGGGTGGATTCAGATAAATCAACCACCCTCCTGCCCCATGAAATAAAAACTTTCTATATTTTACAACACAGTGACCTCAAGCACAAACTCTAAGGATATTTGGTGTAGCAAGTTCACAAAGGAGTTGATGACAACTCTTAGTAACACGGGGAGGCTGTTTGGCTCTCGCCTGGTGTCTTCTTGTGACCCATAAGGTCTGCTGGTACCCCCACTGAATTCATTTCCTGGGGCTGCTGTAACAAATTACCACACACTGAGTGGCATAAAACAAAAGAAATGTATTCTCTCACAGTTCTGGAGGCCGGAAGTCCAAAATCAAGGGGTGGTAAGGGTTGAGTCCCACTGAAGGCAACAGTTAAGGTTCAGGATGAGCTTGATGATCCCCTCAGAGTCTCCAGCTGCCGATGGGAATTTCCAAAGCCCCGCCACCCCCACCCCCACCCCCGCCGCTGCCAACCGTGACCGCAGGGAGGGGAGAGTCTATTGCAGGTTTAGGGTTGGCATGGAATAGTACTAGGACAAACGCTCGAGGGAGGGGGCTGCATAAAAAACCATATCCACATCTGTTTGCACTGCCCTTTCTACTCCAAGCTGCTAAACCTCCCGCAGAGCAAACCAACGGGACACCCAGAGAGGAAGGACAGAGAGCCCGTCTGCCCACGGAAACGGCCAACCCTCCTGAAGGCTGGCCAGAGGTGCCAGGTCCTGATGTGAAGGATGGCCCTGTCATTAGATGGCAGCAAGGATAACATTCCAAGCCACTTTATTTTCAAATGAGCACAAGCAAATCCACGGCCCTTCCTTTTCATCTGGCAGGGCATGTTCTCCATGCAGCAGCACTTAGCAACGGCCTCGTCCCTCCTGATTAGTGCTGCCATTAGAGAAATGATTCCTCAGCACAGTGAGTCATCTCGGATCCTGACAACTGTAACCATTCCAGATGGTGAGAACATCCACGACCATAATGGCCCTTCCTGTCAGTGTTTGTCGTGGATTGTTCTCGGAACCACAGGGGACAGACACCAGCTTGTAGCCTGGAGAGATTTACAAGGTGTGGTTGCAAAGTTAACGACCCTGATTCCACAAGCCACGTGGGGGAATCAGTTACTTTTCTTCAGAGTCACCAAGTAGGGGCCGGATCACAACACCGACCTGGAGAAGCAAAGAACAAAAAGCCTCGGGTGACCCGGCAAATGGCCAAGCCAGATGCCGGAAACAGGTGCTCAGTCCGTCTCCAGGCTGGTGCTGTCAACCCAGGCTCTTTGCGGGCAGCGTCTTACATACCGTCACCTCGACCAACGCGCAGGCCTCGGAGGAAAAGACGGGCATCTGAGATGCAAGTCGTGGAGTGGGAAGAAAAAGAAGCCATCTGAAATTGCTCATGGAGACAGCAAAAAGCCCAACATCTTGGCATTTCGGATTTTCAGGGAAAGATATGCTAAGCTGGAGAAAAATAAAGGCAGTTTTTAGAATTTGTGCAAATGACTTCACGAAGCTGGTTGAGTGGAGCCGACTCCCCCCGCCCCCCCCCCCCACACCTGAATATCTGGTTCCGGAGGGCTACGAGAGTGTGCTAAGCACAGCTGAATTTATTTTACCAATTTTCAAGCTTATGTTATAAAAAATAGTACCGGGCGAAGCCTCATCATCATTATGGCATAGTGAAGCGCTCATTTCACAATTGGTTGTTTAAAGTTAATAGTAGATCAACTGAGCAACCACTAAAAAGATGATGCATTGGCTTAATTCTGCACTGTTACAGAGCTCAGCAGCTGAGTTAATATATACATGGAGATGTTGGCAGACGGTTCCTTTTGGTAATAATATTCATTTTTATGAATGGCTCATTTATTTTTTATATGTTCCTCTTTAGCCCTGCCCTCATTTCTCCCCTCTGTACTGAGCCTGGCTCCCAGGACTCCGAAGGTAGAGAGCCCTGCATTTTAATGGAGAGAATGAACAGGCTGCTACCTAGGAGGGCTCCAAGGCAGTGAAAAATGAAGAGGAAAAAAAAATTTTTTTAGACAAACGAATCTGTGGCAGCTATTGGTTTCAGAAGGGCCAGTTGGCTGGTTATTTACTGAGTCTACACCCCGCGTCTCTTTGTAGGTGTGTTTGTTTCAAATCCAGGTGGTGACTCATCATTACAGTGAATCTCTCCCATCCGCTCACTTCCTGCAGGAGGAAACTATATGTGCAAGGCATTTTATCTTTTTATCTAATCACCTGAAGAATAAGAGGAGCATACTTACTTGGGCACAAAAAAAAAAAAAGGGAAAGAAAGAAAGAAAAATAAAAAGGACAACCCTCAAAGGAAAGGCACTGGACCTTTGCTTTGAAAGTTATCAGAGCTGGGCGGAGAGGGGCTTACAGCTGTTGCAGCTTCTCTCTTGCATTTGCAGGTATGTTTATAGCAGGGCCCCAAAGGATCCGATCATCACTGCTGAGCAGTTCCGGTATTTTCTCTGCCTACCAAAGCTATCTGCTTTCCCCAGATTTCTGGATGTTTACTGTGAAGGAAGGCATCGAGGCCGTCCTCCATTATCCCAAGAGCATTTGCCCTCTTTGCTTGGCCCTCTCTCCACACAGCCCTCCTGCAGACCGAGGATGCAAATGGGAAAATTGGAAAAGGAATGGCTAAGGGGCTCTTTGTGGTCGCAGGCCACAGAAGAGGGAGAGCTGAGACTCCCCAAAACACAAGAGAGGCTGTTGAGCCAAGGGGTTTAGAACTTCCGCTGCAGAGTCAGACTGCCCTGCCTGGAATCCCGGAACTCCTGCTTCCAAGATGGTGGCCCTCAGCAAGTTACTTCACCTCTTTGTGCCTCCATTTCTGGAAATTGAATACGATCATAATACCTCTCTCACAGGTTTGTGGAGAGGTTTAAAGGAGTTAGCACAGGTAAATTTCTTAAAATGTTGCCCAGCACAAAGTAAGTTTTAGCCACCGTTGGTGATGTTTCAACTTCCTGTACTAAGCAGTCCCTAATTTAAATGCCAGAAAAGTGCCCCATTGTCCCCATCACCCTAAACTAGCAATAGGAAGAAAGAGCTCATCAGGGGAAAGGAAGTTTCTCCCCCTTGCCCTCTCAGAGCCATACTGAAGGGAGCTGGTCTTTGAAAGTATCACCCCTGGGTGCTGAGGGAGCCATGCTTGAGCTTCCTCGCTGGTGGAAATCTGAGAAGACCTTCTCTTACAGGACTCAAAGCTAGTCATGCCTCACTTGTGTTGGTATCTCATCGAGTCTTGGGGGTCTCACTTGGCACTGTGCAGGGGCTGCTAAAAATGCCCAGTAAGTCAAAGTAGGTCCCACTGCCAGAGGTCTCATACTTGGGCACGGCGAGCTAATGAGAAAGGCAGCCTCTGATGGAGTTTCCGATGCGTGTGGTGCTGTGAGGGCTCCGGGGGCTCAGGGCAGAGAGTGCCAGCAGCTCAGCCCCGGGAACCACGGGGCTTGCCCTTCAAACCTTTGCTCCCAAGGATAACAGGGTTCTTGCTTATTCTTTTTCCTTTTCTTCCTCCTCTTCCTCCATCTTCTACTTCTTTGAGAATTTATTTGCAATCGGTTTCAGAGGAAGATACAGCATACCGAGGCTGAATAAGAGCTTCTGGCAGATTTCTGTGGGGTCCCCAAGTTCCTTGCTTCAGAATGATCTGACTTGCTCATTAAAACTGCTGATTCGTGGGCCAATCTCCCTTTGGCATGGCGACCCAAGACTTTGAATTTTTAAGAAGCTGCTCAGAGAGATGCTTTTTGTGCGCACTTTGGTGGGACAACTGTTGATTTGGAAATGATTTAGTCTAGCTGCTTTGTTTTGCAGATGGGAAACTGAGGCCCAGGGGAGTCAGGCAACCTTCCCAAAGTCCCCCGCTGGTTAGTGGTAGAAGCAGAATGCTGTAGGAGAGGAAATACGGGAGTGTTCTGACTGCAGAGAGGGCCTTGGGCTCTGTGGATGTGAAACCCTCCCAGACAGGCAAATACTGAGCCCTGTTTCCTCTCCAGCTGGCATCTCGTCCTGGCCACAGCAATACGGGACTTGTTGCGATATTTTACAACAGACATAAATTCTGCATTTCCAAATCAAACTAGAACCCGGTATCTGCCCAAAAAGAATAAATTAGTTTTAATGAGGATCTCACGTAGTATTTACAGATTTTCATGTTTCATTTGGCAATTTAATGCTATTTTACCTTCGGTGTTGGTACTGAATTGATGAGTTGTGTTTTTTTTTTTTTTTAAGATAGGAAAGAAGAGACCATAAATATAACTATTTCCCAACCTTTATAATTCCACAAGAATTAATAACACAAAAACTATATAAAGTAGCAAAGAGTAGATAATGACAGAGTTGGGGAAATGTCAGCCATAAAGGGGGAAGGTGGGAAAACTACAGTCCATCATACCTCGACGTCATGACGTCTTAGGAAATGTCATATGGCTCACGCATTTGTCATCATATAGAAAACAATTCAAGGCCAGCGTCTCTGACTCTTGTCTTCTTTGCACTGTCCCACAGCACTAAGCTCAGTCTTGTGTCAACACTCCAAATGTGCTCCCAGGTGGATGGGAGAGGAAGTTGGGGAGCAGGTGAGGTAGTGAGAGAGGATATGTGAGGGTGGGAAAAGGAAACTGATATCAAGGAGTGAAGGAAGTCCGTGTCTAGTTCATCTAGTCTCTGGTTCATCTTTTACAGAATTGGCATATATATAGATGGGGTGCAGGTGTCACAGAGGAGAATGGCAGGGTCTGGCAGGAAGACCAGTGGGAGTCCGAGGAAGCGCAGATGCTTAGTAGAGCACATTGCTATAGAGATAGAATTGAATTCGAGGGCATAGAAGAAATGAGCTTCCAGCTCAAAAGCTCTCAGCGAACAAACAGTGAAAGCATCTAGACGGATAACTATCTGTTGTCATTTCATCCATTCATGTTTTGTTTGTTCACGGATTCATTCAGTTATTCTAAAGACATCTGTTTCTTTCTAAGAATAATGGTAAGAATGGCCACCAGTGATAAAGAGCCGACTCCGTGCCATCACCCCATTACACTGAAGAGGAGCTGAGGTTCAGAGAAGCTGGGTAACCTGCCCAAGCTCACACAGCTGGGATTCGAACCCAAGACTCTTCCATACCAGCCTCTCTTCTGAATCACTGTAATGTTGTGTGCAGTGAGTCCTTACTCAAGTATGTTCATCTGGGGCTGCTACAAACTCTCCGCACAGTCTGTTTCCTCACTTCATCTGGGGAATCTGGTTCTGGCCCCAGGTCTGCCACCCACCTGCGGTATGACGTTGGCCAAAGCTCTCTATTTCTATGGGTCGAGTCTCTTCCTCAGCAAAATTCAGGGATTGTACTAGGTGATTACTGAAATTCCTTGCTTCTCTAAAATTCCACGTACCCATCACTGGACACTCATTCCCCTCGGCTGGATGAACACTTACGAAACTGCACAACTTCTCTCATGACTCAACCATCTCATCCAGGCTCTAGCTTCCTGTGGTAGAATCAGCCATTGCCCGTCCGACATTACATTATTCTTAGGAGAACACCTGACTTTCTTCAAGATAGCAATGCACCCACCCCTAAAGGACTACGTCTTCCAGCTTTACTTAAGGCGAGATGCACTGCTTTTCTAGTGGTTTGGGCCAATGAGACATAAGTGCATCAGGCTTTCAGGGGAGTGCCTGTTACCTTCCCTCTTCTTCCTTCCTGCCAGCAGGACAGGCTTGATGACCAGAGCTCCAGCAGCCATCAGATGCCAAAGGTGGCCTTGAGGATAGAATCCACATACTAAGAACAGTGGCATAGAAAGATAGAGAGCATGGTCTCAGGCGACCTTGGAGCCACAGTATCAGTCCTGGACTTCCTACCTCCAAACTTCTTTTAGGTGAGACAACAAAAAACCCTTGCAAATTCAAGCCTCTCTTCTTTTGGATTTTCTGCTACACACAGGCAACTAATTCTCATTAATGTACCCACAAACTGGTCACACGTTCTTTCTCTAGCTGTAATATCCCCCTTAAATTGTAGTGGTAATTTGCTACGGCCTGCCGGACAAACTGACGACCTGTGGGAAACTCCAAATCAATTTGTGTGACGCCAGATTCATAATCTGGAAAATGTAACCTGAAAAAAGGTTCCTCTTGTGTTCCCCCTTGCAGCAAATGGCAACACCACATTTCCTGCCACTAGTGTCCAAAGCCTGGTGTTAGTTTTCATTCCTGTTATTCAGTCAGTTACCAAATCGTGTAGATGCTGCATTCATTGATCTAACATTTTGAGGGCGTGTTAGCTCAAGAGGTGATTGGTGCTGGGGCTACAAGAGCAAGCCAAACAGAAATCTCTTGCTTCTCATGATGCTTGCAGTCAAGGACAGGGATTTATCTGTTCTCATGAAACTTATAACGAAGACAGGCATTCTTTGAAGAATCACGAAAACAAATGTAAAATTGCAATGGCGGCGCATGCTACAAAGAAAAGGTAGTGAGAACACACAGTGGGGGCCAAAGAAGGCTTTGACTAAGCCAAAATCTGAAGGATGGTTGGACCTACTGTGGCAGAGTAGGGACGGGTGTGGGGGTGGTAGGGGTGCATGTCAGGCAGAGGAAAGAGCTCGTGAGAAAGTCTAAGGAGGGAAGGGGCACAGCGTACTCCATGAGTTAAGTCTAAGGAGGGAAGGGGCACAGTGTACTCCATGAGTTAAGAGAAGGCTGTTGGCTAAAGCACTAGGAGCCATGAGGAATCCAAGAGGCAAAGGTCGTGTTCAGACCATATTAAGGACTTTGAGCTCATTTGAAAATCAATGGGAAGCCATTTGAAGGTTTTTAAGCAGCTAAAGGAGGGTGGGCAGTGACCTGATCATATCTGCTGTGTCCTTCCTATTTCTTTTCTCCTCTTTTCTTAATTCCCTCTGCTGCTACACTCATTTCCTATTACTCGCTTCTCTCCCTGAAACTGACCCTCCACATGTGAGGATCATTCTTCCAAATCCCAGGGCTGAGCGTCGTGCTCTCATTCCCAAAGGTCTTCAAGAGCTCCTCATTCCCACTAAATGAAATCCAACTTCCTAAACCAGAGTTCAAGGCCCTGGCTTCCCTGTGCCTCCTACCTCACCTGCCACTGTCTCTCGCACGCCCTGTGTGCTTCAGCCAAATTGTGCTGGACTCTGTTCCCCAACTCTGTGCCTTTCCTCATGCTCTTCTCTAGGAACTGCAATGCCATTTTCTTGAATGACCATTTGTCACAACCCTCTGTCCTTTAAGACCTCGCTCCAATTCAACTTTCTCGCCCGGGGTTTTGTCTGCTGTCCCCAGCCCTGTCATCCTTCCTCCTCTGTACCTCTGAGCCCTATATCTGCTCCTCCCCAGGAACTTGTCACTCTGCATTTGGGCACAAGCCTTATCTCCTGAAACAGCTCGATGGGAGGATCCTGGCTTCTTTTCTGCACCTAACAGGTCCCTCTGTGCCCTACTTAGAGCAAGGGGCTCAGTAAACGTCAGCTGAAGGAACAAATGAATGATACTCAAATAAGTGGGCAAGATGCCATCCAGGGTCACCCTTCGCACAATTCCTTCATAGTCAATGAAAACGGCCCATCTGCACAGTGAGCCTGGTAACAAGCAGATGGCTTTTGGAAACAGACTAGCTGGGTTGAAATCCCAGCTCTACCACACACTACCTGTGTGTCCTGAGCAAGTTACCTCATCTCTCTGTAAATGGGGGTGATAGGGGCACCCGGGTGGCTCAATTGGTTAGGCATCTGATTCTTGGTTTCAGCTCGGGTCATGATCTCAGGGTCGTGAGATCAAGCCCCATGTCGGGCTCCCCACTCAGTACAGAGTCTACTTGAGATTCTCTCTCTCCCTGTGCCCCTCACCCCCCTAAAAATAAATAAATAAATAAATATTAAAAATAAAATGGGGGTAATAATATACTTACCTGGGGAGTTAAGCGAGTTAGTTCCCAGGGAACAAGTAGAAGAGTGTCTGTCACCGAGTAAATGCTCAATAAAAGTCTTCATCATCATACTGTCATTCCCAGTTGGACTGGCTCTCGCTAGGTGACTGCCTTCCATGACCCCATGACCTACAAAATGGTGCCGAGGCCAGAGTCCTGGGCAGCGTAATTTCCTAAAAGCTGTTTGGCAGGGGAGCCTCCCGACAACTCTGCATCTTACCACCTGGGCCTGGCAGATCCTTCTTCTTGTTGCACAAACTTACAGTCGATGCCATTGCAGCCTCTGGACTGTGATCTCCTTAAGGACAGAGATGACAATAGTAACAGCCAGCGCTACACAATCCTTACCACACACTGCGTACTCACTGTTCAGAGCGTTCACATGGATTGACTCATGTGGTTTTTTTCAGAAAACCTTATGAGGCAAGTAGGGCCCAGAGAAGTTAGGTAACCTACCCAGAAGCATGGAGCCAGCATTTAAACCCAGCCAGTCTGGCTCCAGAGGCTGCGGGCTTCCCCACGCTACCCCACCTCCCCTCTGTCTCTCTATTACCTGGCGCAAAGTAGGTATAAACAATAGATGTTTGCAGAATGAATGGATCCCAATGGCATCTTGAGGGAAGGCTTTTAGTACTTTCTCTCTCCGGGATTTCTGAGTGGCTCCCTTTCCTATGGACCCCTCTAAAGCCCCCAACAGCAGCCAGTGAGTGTTCCTGCTCTCCTCAGGAAAGCGTGCTCCCTCAGGCTGCATGAGGAAGTGCCCCCCCCACCCGTGACCCTCAACAGGGTTCACTCTCAGCCTTCTTCTCATGTTCCCTTTCTTAGAAAGGGTTGGTGGAGATTCCACATCACTCCTAAAAATACAAATCTCCTTGCTAAGCTGGTGGAATTATGAATGATATTGGGGGGTGGGGAATTTTAATTGGACTTTATTTTCGATACTTTTTTGCTCTATGAAAAGTGTCTGTGTTAATTATAGAAACTGTGACAACTGTAGAAGTATACAAGGGAGACGATTTTAAATGGAGGATATTTTTGCTCTTTATTCAAAATATTCTTTAATATTTAATGATTCTTATGGTAAAAAAGAAAAGAAAAGAAAAGAGAAGAATCCAAGTGATTAGACATTATGCATTGTGGGGAGAGAAGTCTTTCTAATGCTGGCTTGCTCTCATTCAGCTTCTTAGGATCTTGACGACTGCTTTGATACCTTCTGCTCCTGTCCTCAATGGTGACACAATCCACAAGGTAAATGCAGGGTCTCAAAGGCTGCCCTGATTCTCTCATAAGCCCTGACGAGAAATGCGCAAAATGTGTCCTTGTTCAGCCCGGGATACAGGAATGCAGGTAGAAAAAAAACCCAATACATTCCACGCTGCAGAGCGAGGCTATCAGGGCTTCTCACCAACCCCCATCCAGAACCCCTTCTCTTTCCTACAAAAAGTGGTCCTGGTCATATACACCTAAATGTATTCATTAGCTTTGCAACAAAGTTTCACAAGACGTTCTTATGCTGTAAAAATATTGAATTTTCCTGTTTGAGCTCTTAATATTTCTGCTTTGGTTAATGGAAACTTACCCACGCTATTTTTTGTAACATAAATTACAAAGGTAATACATGTTTATTGTAGAACATTTAGAAAACACTAAAAATGTACAAAGGAGGAAATGAAAAGCATCGGTAGATCCCCCATCTTGAGAACCTGGCCCACTCTGGACTTCTGACTCTGAATGTGGATAGTAAGGGGAATGGGAAAGAAGAGCACGGGTAGTGATGGATACCTGTGTGCTTGGTTGGTCCCAAATGCCCTGCATCTGGTCATAGCGCTCTGATTCCCTATAGAAGCTGCTTCCTCATGAATCCTCTCCAACCAACCAACCAACCAACTAATGAACTAATCAACCACCCACCCTACCAAGCAACTAATGTGTGTACCAGACACATACACACACGTACACACATACACACACACTTCAACCTGTGGTAGTAAGGGAAATGTCAACCCTAGTTGGTCCCAATACCATTTTCACAGGGTTAGGCATAAAAGTCCTGCTGGGGGACTTTTCTTCATTGGGTAATGGAAAGAGATTGCCTTCTACTTTGGTGGGAAAGACAGAAAGATGAGCTCCCTGGAGCTACTAGCTGCAATAGTTATAGTCTTGTGGAGAAAGTTGTTTCAGACAATGAAGGAAAGACAAAAACACTGAAGAATCTTTATTGTGTTTGAGTACCTGGTCTGGCCGCCCCTTGCTGTAGCTGAACCTGCTTCTGCTTGTCTCTGAGAGCAGCAACTTCCTGCCTCTTCCCGGTTTGGTTACCTGAGCCTGGAAGTTTCTTTTGGTCTGAGGTATTCTGAGTTGGAAATTTTCTCATGGAATTGAGTCTTGTTTAAACAAACACACCAACATTACATGTGAGGGCAGAAAATTAGAAGTGTATTTATTTAGGATAAATTTGTAACGTTTATTCAGAAGAAAGTGTTGGGCCTTGCCCAGGCCGCACCTCGAGCGGCCTGCTCTGGATCTGACCAGATAGGCAGATGGTCTGCCCCTTCTCAGACAATCCAGTTAGCTCCCACAAATCTGATAGGAGTCAGGGTGTGTGTCCCAATGCTGTGGGAGCATGAATCCTAGCCCAGGGTTTAATATTCATGCTGTCTCTCTAGAACTGAGTTTCTCAACTTAACAGGGAAGAGATGCAACTCTGCCATAGAGAAGGTATTACTGTGTGTCCTTTCTGCCCTTCCACCATAAAGCCAGGCTGACTGCCATTCCCTGTGCATCCCGTGGCCAATGAAAGCAGACTCTGCACAGCTCAGCTCCATTGTGGAAATCACCCAGAACCTTCCTCACCCTCCTCACTCCCAACACTTTCCAGTCTTCTTCTGTCTAACTCCTGCCTCAGATTTGTGTTCCAGATTTTGATTCCTATCCTGCCCCTTGGTCTTCACAACTTATCTTGGTTTCATCTGTTGAACCAAAGAACTCCCTAAGAGTTTTTCCTCACATACGTCCCACCTCCTTCCCCAGACCACTGTGTTCCCCTTGTTCATGCTCCAGCCCCACTCAGAACACAAATCCTGACATTAATTCATTTGTCTGCTTCCCCAGATATATCTATCCCCAGTCCCTGAAGGTAGAATGTTGGGCACTCTAAGCAGAGAGGAAGGATGGAGGTTCGTCTTGAAAGGAACAGGGGTGGGTTACGGACAGAAAGGCAAATTCACATGAGATGAAAAGTCATCAGTCACCACATGTAACAAGACGGAGGGATTTCTGTACAGATTCATGGAGGTGAGAAATAAATGGGTCCCATAGTTTACCATCTTGCCCCATTAGCTGGCTTGGCTGGCTTCATCTATATTTAGTGCTGGCTGGAGAACTTTGAGGAAGAATTTACAGCACCTCTCGTTTTGTTCATCTGTCTTCCCATCCAGGGAAGAAACAGTTCATATCTTGCTTGTATCATCACCTAAAATAGATCATTGACTCTTTTTATTAATAAAACTCGCATTTCCTTTCCCCATGCACAGTCTAGAGAGCAAAGAAGGGGAGCCCAGAGCTGAGCAGAAAGAAGCGGCTGAGAGGATTTCAGTGATCTGCTGGGCTCCCCCCTCATGTTCCCTCCCCTCCAAATCAGGGCCACCTTTTCTCCTCCACTTCCACTTTCTTGCTAGTTCAATTATGGTGGTTCTCTGCCACCTTCCAGATTGGATTTAAGACAGCTAAAAACAAAAAGCACACACAATAGCACAATTTCAAAAAAGAGATTAAAAACAGCATCAGAAACTATTAGCTGGAAGGTGAGGGAAACACAATGGAACTGGAAACTTGGGAAGAAAATGATAATGGACAATAAGCAATTCTCTATTTGGGTCCTGTTGTCACTGATGATAAAGACTGACTTGATACTGAGTAAGGGCAGTACAGTGACTCTTAGCTCAGTAGGTGATTGGTTTTCCCATGATAATTGAACATTTCCTAGTGCCAAGCTCTGTTCAGGACACAGAGATGCCTAATGGTTTTTAATCCTCATCCTCAAGGTGCTCACAGTCGAATCTGTTCCCATTAGAACCTTAGGTACTGAGAATAGGCATAAGTTTCTATGTGTCTGCTCCCCCCACAGCTTGTTCTATGCTGTGTCTCAGGCCTCATGGAGGTGGTGAAACCTACCAAAAATTACTGGACCAGGGATATATGTCTAAGCCAAAGACAGCCATACAGGCACTAGACTCAAGGGAGGTCAAATATTCCGGAGGACACGTGGTGTGAGCTTGCCTGTTGTATTTCCTCTGGTTAGCATGGGGCCACACCAATTTTGGCAGATGATGTTTTCCAAAATGCCTGTAACATATCTCTTACCCCACTTGCTCTTGACACTGATGGTAGCATTTATGTCCTCTCCCCCTTGAACTTTCTGACTGCTTCAAATGACAGAGGATGGCAGAAGTGATGATATGTGACTTCTGAGTCTAGCTTATAAAAATGCCATGTCTTTCCATTTCGTTCTCTTGGGATATTTGCTCTTGAAACCCAGCTATCCTACTGTGTGGCTGCAGTGGAGAGGACTATGTAGTAGGAACCAAGGCCCCTGGCCCACAGACCTGGCTGGGTTCCAATCAAACAGCAGTACCAGCTTGCCGGCCATGGGGGTGAGCCAGGTGAAGGCGGATCCCCCAGCCCCAATTCAGTCGCCCAGCTGATGCCATGTGGAACAGGGATGAGCTATTCCCAATGAGTCCCACCCAAATTGCAGACTCATGGGCAAAATAAATGATTGTTGCTGGTTTAAGCTACTATTTTTTTTTTTTTTTGGTTTTGTTTTTGTTGTTGTTTTGTTTTATTTTGTTTTTGGTTTCAGCTACCAAGTTTTAAGTAGTTAGCCGGCAATACATGGACAAAATGCCAATTCAATCAGATTTTTCTCTCTTGTGAAGTATGAATGCTTCCAAAGGTGGGACTCTTGAGCTCAGGGAGAATCTCAAACAATGCTGCTTTCGCTCTTCCACGCAAGTGCTATGTACCTGCCAGGTTTGGCTGTTCTGAAAGCCACAATGATTATGGCTGTTAAAGAGGTGATCTTTCAAGCAACTCTACATTCTCACATGCTCGCGCTAACCACCTGTATTTTTTTTTAAGGTTTTATTTATTTATTTGAGAGAGAGAATGAGATCGAGAGAGCGCATGAGAGGGGAGAGGGTCAGAGGGAGAAGCAGACTCCCCGCCGAGCAGGGAGCCCAATGCGGGACTCGATCCCAGGACTCCGGGATCATGACCTGAGCCGAAGGCAGTCGCCTAACCGACTGAGCCACCCAGGCGCCCTAACCACCTGTATTTGAGAGTACCTGGGCATGCCTCTCTATTGCAGCCTTAAAGAGGACAACCACTATCCTGTTGACTTCAGCTCCAGTAAGTGGGATTTTATTTTTTCACTCAGTGAGCAAATCCTTACCAGTACCTAGGTCCAAAGACTAGGTTTTTTCCCTTATCCCCCCGATTCCAAGGCCTGGCTTCTTTTTCTCAGCATGATAAACCATTCCCCCTGGCACTGTGTACGGTCCTTCCTTCCCCGCCAGCCCGCAGCTTCCGTTACTTCTCATCTGATCGTGCCCACCGATGGGCCTCCTTGACAATGACTAACTCCTTCTTAATCATTCTCCTACTGTTTATTACTGGGCAGGTGGTTTAGTATAGTAGTTTAAAGCACGTGCTCTGGAGTTGGGAAGACATGGGACAAGTTCATGAGTTCTCTAACCCAGTCTTAAAAGTATATGGTGAGGATTAAAATGAGATGATACATGATAAGTGCTTAACCCCCTATGGCCTGGATTGCTACCTCTTCGGATACCTAATATTGTCTCAGTGCTTTGGGAAGCAGAACCTTATTGTTGGATGGGCTAATGTGCCAACCCCGGAGACCACTGTTCCCTGCTGCCTGGCAGATAGGCTGGCTAATGAGATGTAGGCCTAGTTGTTTCAATGCACTGGCAGGAAAGCTCTTTCAAGTGGCTCCCCCCTGCTCTGGTTCCCTTTCTCTCCTCCTTGTGAACGTGATGCTAGAGCATTTCCTTCATATGGCCACCTGGAGGACGGGAGCTCCGCCCCATGGAGGGGGGAGGGTCAGAAGGAACCCAGGTCCCAGGTGACCGTGGAGTTACCACACCAGCTTACCTCTGTACTCTTTCATGTGTGAGAAGAAAAGATCTTGCTTAAAACAATTGTGTTTTGTGTGTCTACTATTAGAAGCTGAACTTAATTCCTAACTGATACACACAATAGATGCTAGTTACAGTTAGTATTATTTTTCTCTCTTAGTCTCGTTTCCCTAATGCTGTGAGACTGTCTGCTTTTTGGGTTCAAGCCGTCTCGAGGCTGATCTGTCTCATCACTTCAGTCCCTTAGTCATTCTGGTTGAAATAGGAAGGAAATACCCGCTGCCACAGACTCTAGGGGTAAAACACTGCCGTAAGTGACCAGGTTGTACCTTAACTGTGGCCTGGAGGGGGGGATCTTTCTGCTCATTGTTTGTCAATGTGCTGACTAGTTTTTGTGACCTGCAAGAACGCATTCTTATTCAAAGATGTCTTCATATGATCTGTGTGTGGTGAACCTGCCTGTCAGCCTTGTTCTAACTTTTACAATGTCAATGTGTAGAAAATGAAATTAGAATTAAAGGCACGAAGAAAAGTGAGTAATCAGGACAAAGAGAAGGCTTCAGCTCTGAGATTTTTCTATTTTTACTAAAAATACTTTTAAAAATTACATTCCATAGACAATTAAAATTTCATTTCTCAATTTAAAAATATTTTGCAAAGGAAAAAAAGACAAGAATGTGTTATAATATCTTTTAGATATGTAGAAAATCCAATTAATTTTTAGGGTAGATAATTTTGTATAAAGCAGTTTCAATTCTATAAGAACTTTTAAAATTGACATTGCTTCATTTATTTAAAAAGTATATGGATCAAAAGAGCATAATTATCGAAGGTAACAATCCTTCTTTTTCATAGTCACAGAAGTTAAAAGAATTTTCCTTTAAAAGATGTTTAATTCACCCCTTTACAACATTTTAGTAAACAAATACCTTACCTTCAAATAAACATTTATTTTAAATGTTAATATACATTAATTACATAGAAACTAAAGTCAAAGATATTCTTTACTCCTATCTTATAGTGCTTCATTTTTCAATTAAATTTAGAAATGCTTTTAAGTTGATCACTGCTGATTGAACAATTTAGCATACAAACTGGTATGGACTTACTCTTTTTTTTTTATAAAAAATCATGCAGCTGAGAATAGGGCAATTTATACATATACACATGTATATCTGATATTTCTAAAGCCATAAGCTGTAAAGGAAAAATATTTTATATATATGATTCTCAGCATACAAGGCAAGAGAAAAAACCCTAAAACCTTTAATCAGTCTTAAAACTTTAGTAGTTGTGGGGCGCCTGGATGGCTCAGTTGGTTGAGCCACCAACTTTTGATTTCAGTTCAGGTCGTGATCTCAGGGTTGTGGGGTCAAACCCCATGCTGCGCTCGGTGCTGGGCGTGGAGCCTGCTTGGGATTCTCTCTCTCCCTCTGCCTCTGCCCCTCCCCTCTCCCCTTCCTCTCTGAAAACGAACAAACAGAAAAAAAACAAAAACAAAACTTGAGTAGTTTTGCAAATCAGTTCTTTTATTTAAAGATTTTTTTTATTTTAAAGATTTTATTTATTTATTTGAGAGAGAGAGAGAGAGAGACAGCATGAGAGGGGAGAAGGTCAGAGGGAGAAGCAGGCTCCCCGCCGAGCCGGGAGCCCGATGCAGGACTCGATGCGGGACTCGATGTGGGACTCGATGCGGGACTCGATGCGGGACTCGATGTGGGACTCGATCCCAGGACTCCGGGATCATGACCGGAGCCGAAGGCAGTCGCTTAACCAACTAAGCCACCCAGGCGCCCTGCAAATCAGTTCTTAATCAGTAGTGACGGGGCCCTTTCTCACATGAGGCTTCCCAGGTAGAATTTCTACATTGAAGCCAAGTGGTAAATACAACATCTGATGATCTTACTGACCTTCTGAGGAAGGTATTTCTGAGGAAATACTTGATACTGCTTGAAAAATGAGAGCATCTAATAAAGTAGTTTTTTACATTATTTTCACTTAACTTTAAAAACAAGATGCATACATGCTAAATTACTAACGACCTACCAGATTATTTTTTAACTTGTTGGCAAATCACATTATCCGCTCTTTCTGAAAGCTGACATTTATTAAACACACAGGGTTTCCCTAGGTTCTTGATGTTATTTATAATTTCAGGGGTTTCACCTAAGTCAGAGAAATATGGTGATTACTCACCACTGATAATTACACTGAAAAAAATGTTGCTCACTATTTGTAGTTTCTATGTGTCATTTATTTAATTCTTGCCATGCAGACCAAAGAAGTGAAAAATGTGAAGAATATGCTTTTTGTAAAAGGTCCAATTACTTATTTATAAAATACCAAAGGCCAGAGATGATACTGTGATGGGAAGTGAGGAACATGATTACCTGAGCCCTCCACGCCTGAAGTCCAATTGAAGAGAATCCACTCACCTTTGGTTGTCTTAAACAGTTCAGTGCTGAATTTCTCAACTTGTACAGCACTGAAATTAAAGTCTTCATATTCCTGGATGTACTTTGGTTTAGGAATTTAACTTCTTAAAATATTTCAAAAAGAGCTTAGAGTATCTATAGAATCGATTTTAAAAAAAAATTTATTTTATATAACTGTATGGATCACTATTCTGTGAATATGACATGTTTTTTAGAAAAGGTAATAGGGCAAAACCCAAAAGAAACCAAAAAAACCTACTGTGTATCTAAAAATAGCCACCCCCCAAAAGGACTGGGAGGAAAATAAAATTTTGGTATCAGATGGGAGAGTTCCAAGGTAATACCAAAGAGCTGCTCAGACAAACAAACAAATTTAGGCAATTTATTGTTTGGATTATAATAATTAATAAACACTTTGACTAATTCCAGTCCACACTACTATATAGTGACTCTCCTGGTTACTTTAAGATTGGAGAAACGTAATCTATGAGTGAAACTACTCTGGCCTTCCTGTCGTACCTATTAAATGGAACCCCAGGATTCATCCTGAGTATCTTCTGAGTGTAAAAACATAGCATGTGTAAATTTAATTTAGCATAAAGTTTCAATGTTTTCCCCACAATGGGAATTTCAGCCGTGTCTTCCTAGTATGTAACTGCGCCTTATCACTCCAGTACGTTCAGAATTTGTATGAATTCTGACAGAAATTGAAACTAAAGTCTATATTTTCTGTTTACTCATGATAGGGGCCTCCTTCCAGAGATGGTGCAAATTGATATTTTAAAAAACCAAAATAAAAAAAAAAATAGACAAAAGCATTTTTAAAGCATCCATTTACATTGCTAGAGGCATTTGCCTCCGCCCCCCCCCCCCCCCACCGTGGATATGAAGTTTGATCCATTCTGTACTCCTGTGTTTGGATACCAGTGAGCTCCCCAGAAAGAGTCGTCACATTACTGAGTTAAGAGTAACAGGTTGATATTCTTACATATTTATTAAAACAAGTTTCCTGAGAAGTTTGGCTCGACAATATTGTTAACCTGGTTTGCTTAAAATGTCCAAAACATGCAGTGACACTTAACATATCTTTAAAATATTCTGAAGTCAGATTTTGTTCTGATTGGCTAGCCAATTAAGAGAAAATTTGTTAGATGTTTACAAACAATAATCTGAAACATAAAATTAACTTTGAGTTTAAAAGCAAGTCTTAAAATTATCATAAATATATGATACCTATTGATTGAACAGTAACACAAGATATAGGGTGCTAGGATTGACTCTTCACTGCTTTGGTTCATACATCTTGCCAGAAAAAACTACCTTTAAAAAAATGGTTTCTATACTGTGCAGTTATAGAGGTTGGTACATTTTTCAGACATAAATTGAATGACATGCTGCTGAAACTTGCTTCTTCTGGAATTTGACATGATTTTAAATACCGAATGAGAATATTTTTATCGTATCATAAAATATTGTTTCATCAACATGAGATTCCAAGACCCCTTCTGGATCTCTAAACTTCTAAAGTCACAGTATTTGATAGTCTTGGATAAAATTTACAAGCCTCAGTGTTCACCAAAAATCTTGGATAACTGGAGAGAGAAAGAAGCAATCTGAGACTCTTCTGAGAGCCAAAATGTTGAGAAGAAACAAAGTAACAAAATAGGCAGAAACGATGATTCAGAAAAATGGCAATTTTGGCATAAATATCTGGGAGTCATTGTGGACCACAGTGGAATATGAATGTGCAGAACAGAAGTTCTTCAAAAATGCCATATTAGGATGTGCTAAGGAGACTATGACAGAAAAATCTGTTGAAATTATATACCACGAAGACTCTTTTACCAAAGCTCTGTGAAGTCTCAAGATAGCAGAATAGCAGTGGTTAAACACAACCAGATAGTTTTCTTTCATTGTGTGGAAAGATCTCCCTGGCTTTGGAACTCTGCCTTTAAAACTATGGGCACAGTTCAGAAGGCGTGTATGCCAGAAGGATCCAAAAGGGAGGAGAGGGGCAGTTTTTGTTACACATTAAGGCAGCCTTTCAAGACCCCAAAATCAGCATCAAATGTTTGGTGAACCTCATCTCTCCTCAGTTTATATGTAGAGAGGAAAATAAATAAAGTTTTCATTCTTTACTTCTTTCCTGGAATAAAATAGCTGTTGTAGAAGACCTGAGGACTCCCAATGTGCTAGATTGCTTTAAAGGTCAGGAGTAGAAAATTCAGGATGAAATGAGGATTGATTGTACGTGAATGGGAATGATAAGCAGGCCCTTCTGCCCTCTGCACCATTGCTTCTTGTAAAGGGTGTCACCAAATACGGTGGAGAATGTCCTCTCTGATGGACTGATAGTGGCCTCCTGGACAGCTGCATCGAGAAGGATGCGGGGCTTGTCCCAGCTTGACCGGAAAGTGCACTGAGTGAAATCAGCCACACATGCAGGTGTTTCCTATTCCTATTCTGTTTGTTTCAAATGACCGTAAAGATCTCAAAAACATAGAAGGCTGACAGCCGATCCCCCTGTGCACGTGTCCTATTCACATACCACGGGCAAGGGAGGTGTGGTGAGAGCAAGAATGCGCTTTGGGAAATGTGAACAAGCAGGTGATTTTAGCTGAGAAGGAAATCACTTTGCTCTCTCACTGAAGATTCCTGTTCCTCTGAGAAGGTCCCAAGGGGTCTGGTCAGCTCAGAGTCCACAAGGCACCAAACAGCATCTCCTTTGGACGGTGGACTCTCTCAGTACACCTTCTGGGCAGGTAGATGAGCTTACCGAGCCCCTGGGATGATGTGTACAGTGAAACACTCGCTTTGTTTTCTGTCTTTTCCGTGATGTAACTCGCCTGGAGGAAAGTTCCTGCCGAACGCAGATGACCTATCAGAGGACTTGACTAATCAGAGGAAATTATCCAGAGCTAATTAGGTAATAAGGTGACCCAGAAGGAAGCCATATATGAAACAGCTTCCTGATTTAAACTCCAAGGAACGAAGCAGAAAGATAACAAAGACCGAGAGAGCTGGCCAGAATGAATACAGGCAGCGTGAAGGCTGGCCCAGAGGAGGGAAGTGGCCCTGATGAGAGGTGAAGACCACGTGGCTCCTCCTTTCCTCAGAGGCCACCCTGGACGGCAGCCAAGCCTCTTCCCAGTGCTTCTCAATCGTGCATTCTTCCAAGGACAGGTGATGCCATCATTAGGAAGAGTGGGCGTTGGAAGAAACAGCAAAAGGTTCTCGTGTCTACGTCGATTTGAAATTAATTAAATTCGCATCCTCTTCACCCTCTGTTGGCAGGCTCGGCGGGCTCCCTCCGGGGCTGCTTCTCTTGGAAAACATTAGCACCATTCAGTTTCAGGATTCATTGTCACTGCAGAAAACAGAACAATCGTATATTTCCAAGGAGCTCCTGAGAGCGGGTCACTCCACTATGGAGGTGACTCAAGAAAACGTAAACAATCAGGAAGCCCAGGGTGTCCAGCTTGTGATTTCTGAAACAAAGGTTGGTTTAGAATTTATATTTCATCCCTGAGGAGGAAATCCATGAGAGCCGAGAAATAATCCCAAGCTCTTGCTCTAATATCCCTCCCTAGTGCTGATGTGGAGAGAACCAGATGGAGTTGGGGGTTCCCCTCTTTAATTAAATCTAATCCCATTCTCTATGAATCAATGCCAAATTGCTTTTTTTTTTTTCTTTTTAAAAAAATTGTCTTGTTTTGTTCTCAGGAGTTTGTGGTCCTGGCGTGTTTTCAAAAGCCCATTTCGCTCATATCCACAAAGGATCTGGAGGTGCCTTCTTGGTGTCATTTAGAATTCAATCATTAGGCATCTTGGGGTGTGAGGAGACATAAATTATGGACATGGTATTCGGACATGACTGTGCTGGCTGGCTAATTTGTGCTTTTGTTTCTAACTTGGCTATCTTGGCCACCTATCTGGCTCTGCAGCTTTTCCCCAGTGAGGCCATGCCCTCCCCCCCCCCCACGTCTCCCGGGAAGCAGGCCACTCTACCTCTCCTCCCCTTCTTTTTTCAGTCGTGTGCCCCATCGCTCAAATTCCAGAATACCCCTACTTGAAGTGACCTTTGTCTCCAAGAAAGGGCCTGAATGATAATAGCCAACAGAACCTCGGATCTCCTTCGCTCACAGGCATGGACCGTCTGCCACCGACTAGATTCTTCTGACTCCTATTTCAGAGCTCTCCTGCTCAGGGAAACAGCATGTGTTTCCAAAAAGACTGAAGCAATTTGATAGATAAATAGATCTATCCATGGAAGGAGAGGGGAGACATTGTGTGTACGGTTATGTGTTTGTGTTTGTGTTTGTGTTGTGAAGGCGAGGGAAGAAGCTGTGATTGAGGACGGGCCATCGATGAGAAAGGAGGAGGCAGACAGTTGTGAATAAAAGACAACTTCCGTGGCAAAACTTATTTGAACTGGAAAGCTGATGGAAGGAAAATTAAGACATTTTTTTCGCCGAAGAGCAGATGTAACCACCCCTTCACTTCAGTGGCCCTGAACTACTCTTAAACTGGGCAAGGAGTTTCCATTTCCTGGAAATTGGGTGGGTAGCAGGATATTATTTCCAAGATCTAGGAGTTCATCTCTATAGCACATAAGTCTCTTTCCTTCTGCGGCCTTACCTGGAAATTTCAGCCACCCTAAGCAGAGTGTAACACAAAGCTGGATAGCTATGGGCGCAAACCCTCTTTTGTCTACAGCACCGATCTGCCTCCAGCTGTCCTAATGGGAGTGATTTTTTTAAAGTATTGTAAAAGCAATCCGTAGCCTTTGTTGAAAAAATAAATACAAATAAGCAAAACAAAAATACTAACAATCTTACCACAGTTAACATCTTGGTGTGTACTCTTCCAAACTTCCTTCTTTTGATGATGATATACATTTTTTTTGTACAAAAATGGGATCATATTATGCATTTCGTGCTGTAATCTGCTTTTCTCACCTTCCTTCACATACAGACATCATTCCTTGCTAATAAATATACCATATCTTTTTAGTGGCTACGGAGACTTCCATTGTGTCACCAGACCAAAAACCATTTTTCAAACTATATCCTTATGGTTAAACATGTAGACTCTATTTCTGATTTTTAGTTTTTATTTAGTATAAAAAGATCTTTGCACACTTCCAATTGTTACCTTTGCCTAAACATACCTAGAAGAGGAATTGCCAGGTTAAAATGTATGCCATTTTAAAGCTTGAACAGCCCATTGTCAAATTACCCCCTTCCCTAGACATTTTTGCACAGTTTACCTTCCTCCCCACACTTTCTTTAGGGAGATTTCCTTTCCCCACATTCTTTCCAATACTGGATATTATTATTCTCATTTTTTATTGATCCAATAGGTGAAAATAGTATCATATTTACCTTTACTTTTGGGTAAATGATTTACTTTTTAATGATTTTTTAATGATTTCTAAGAAAAGTAAACATTTTTTTAAAGCTTTTACTTTTTAGTGATTTTACTTTTTAATGATTTCTAAGAAAAGTAAACATTTTTTTAAAGCTCTGTTGGTAATTTTGACTTCTTTTGCTAAATTCCTTATTGATAGTTTTTACTCATATTTAAAATGGGACTATTACCTTTTTATTGGTTCATGTATTAAGAATGATAATTTTTGTTCATCATATATATATTTTGCAAATACTTTCCCCCAGTTTTCCTCTTCCTTCTCATTCTATTTATTGTGTTTTTTGAAGTACAGAAATTTTGAGATTTTAATGTAGCTCAAATCTATGCTTTTTTAAAAAAGATTTATTTATTTATTTTAGAGAGTGAGAGCGTGTGCGAGTGCGGGGGGAGGGGGAGATGGAAAGGGAGAGAGAGAGAGACTCTCTAGCAGACTCCCTGCTGAGTGTGGAGTCCCACGAGGGGCTTCATCCCACAACCATGAGTTCAAGACCTGAGCCAAAATCAAGAGTTGGATGCTTAACTGACTGAGCCACCCTGGCACCCGTACATCTGTGCTTTCCTGATATGGTTTTTAACTTGTGTGGCATGCTTTCGACCCATCCCCACCTTAAAGTTATAATAATATTTATCTATATTTTTTCTGGACTTTTTTTCTTTTTTCAACATTTAAACTCATTTGGAGTCTAATCTAAAGCATGAGGCAGCTCTAAATTTTAATCATTACAATGTGGAGTCTTTCAGGAGTACAGTATGTCTCTGTCTATTTTTAAGAATCTTTTATGTCCCTCCATAAAACTGAACAATTTCTTTTTATGTTACACCATGCATTTTTTTGGTTAAGTTTATGCCTCGGTATTTCGCAGCTCGTGTTGCGTTTAGGGTTGTGCACATGCTAGTATGTGCTAACAGAAGCTCTTCTACACAGTAGGTAAGAGCACAGGGTCAGATGGCCAGAGCTGGAATCAGGGCTCAGCCACTTCCTTGCTGGGTGACCTTGGGCAAGGGCACCCTTCTTGGCCTAAGTTTTCTGATTTCCTCTCATCCGCAAAACATACATAATAATGCCATGGACTTTATAGGGTTGTTGTAAAGAATAAGTGAGGCGTGCCTGGGTGGCTCAGTCGGTTAAGCGTCTGCCTTCAGCTCAGGTCATGATCCCAGGGTCCTGGAATCGAGCCCCACATCGGGCTCCCTGCTCAGCGGGAAGCCTGCTTCTGCCTCTCCCTCTCCCTGCCGCTCCCCCTCCTTGTGCTCTCTCTCTCTCTGTCAAATAAATAAATAAAATCTTAAAAAAAAAAGAAGAAGAAGTGAGCAAATCTAAGGAAGCCACGCTACCGGCCTGACATACAAACCCATGAACGTAGATTCTTCTTATTTTGCAGATTCTATGCAAGCAAATGTTTATTGGTTCAACACAAGCTTCAACACAGCTTCAAACATCCAAAGGCTTTCAGAAACCATCTTCCAAAAACACACTTTCCATTTCTGAGGAGAAAGTACTTACAGGGGGTAAGAACACCCTACAAGCATTTGGAAGGCTTAGTGTGTGCGACCGTCCACCAACCCCAACTGTTCACTGCGAGCACCAAAGAGCCCGGGAGCGCACACGCCGCACTCACTGCTTAGCTCAGCTCTGGAGTCGGTGAGCAGGGCAGGGGGCCTGCCACCCAAGACGCTCCCAAAGCGGACCCCAGTTGCTGCAGCTGTGGGGCACTGGGTCATGCCTAGTGTCACAACTCTCACATGCCCATTTTCCCCGGGATGGTGGAGCAGTGGCCGTTGGGCCCGGGAGGAAGTCCACGCCCTGGGATCTGGCCCCCACATGAGCCTGGAGGCATTCTCTCTCGCTCGCTCGTCCCTTCGTTTAGTTAGACGTGTTCCCTGCTGTCATCCGTGCGAACTGATCAAGGAAGCCCGGCTGTGTTTAACGCTGGCAAATCCTAGAGTTCCCTGTGAAAAATACCTTGGCAAACTGCCCCACGATTGCAAATAAACTCAGGGATCCTGCCTGAAACCTCTGTGCCTGCCTCCATGTTAATTCTGGCGGCTCTGGCGTCTGGCCGGCGACAGTGGCATTAGCCAGCAATTTTTCTCAGAGTGTTATAGAGATATTTTAAGCATGTGGGACAGCTTCCCCAAAAGCCTTTATAGTAACAGGCCTACAAACTGTAAAAACAAATTGAACTGATGACAAAGCATCATCTTACGATTTTTAAGAAAGCGTTTCATTGGAACGCCAGCAGCGAAACGAGGCCAGAGGCTGCTCTGAACACCTCGTTTCCTAACTGCCCCTGGGTCGCAGGCGGGAGCAGATCAGCCTTCTTTGGTCTCCTGACCAGTTTATCTTCTAGCGCTCCCTCCGTCTGACCACGGCTAATGTTTCCTAGCTCCGAAGATGGCAATAAACCTGCATCAAACCTTTCTGGTGTCATGATGCTCCAAAGCTTGGAGCAGTGCAGAGCTCAGTATAACACAAAGTCACGTAACAATTCGATCATGCTCCCTTTCTCTTCATCAGTATAACCTCCCTTCTCCTTCCCGAAACGGGCCTGGCCCGCGCGGGGGGAATTATAGAGGTCACACATCTGGCTAACCACAGCCAGATCTAAAATTCATCCAACACACATAGATCATGCCCACGGCAGACATAATCCTGGCCACTCTTCAAGCAATGCTGTGGTTTATTCAATTGAATACATTGTCCCTCACCATCACATGCACACGCACGCACGCGTGCACGCGCGCACCCACACCTGCTTTTCAACAATGTTATTTGAGGTTATCATCCTGCAGGATTATAAGCGGTTACTTTGTGCCCCTCATATGTTACTTTGTATCCCTCATAAAACAGAGCTCAGATTTGAGGGAAATCAGTTGCCACTCAACGTACTTCCTATTGAATACCTGTTGAGTTTTAAAGGACTTTTGAGACATTAGGAAGGAAAGAAGGAAAGTGGCCACAGAGATTTACTTGAGTGGAGAGGCCAAAACAGTTCACCGAACCTGCTGTTTTCTCACAATTAATGGTTCAGTCTTGTCAATGACTACATGAGGTGATGGATACGTCATCCACCAGATACTGTCATGTATTCGCCTCACGGTGGCTGCCTTCCTTGCTGCTGAGTGTCCCTTCTATTTTTTAATCTCTAATTTGTCTCCTAATTTGTAGAATATCTCTTATCTTAACCAATTAATAAAAGTAAATGAAAATGTAGTTTTAAAAGATACATTGAGTTTTATCATAAACTTGTTGTGGAAATTGGACAAGTCACTTAACCTCTCTGATTCCAGGTTTACTCATACAGATTATTTCATTTTAACTGGTTGAACCAGCATGATGTAGACCATGCCAGGCACATACTGGGTGTTCAGTAAATATATTTTGTAAAACGACATCAACAATCATACTTTTCAAAAAAAAAAAAAAGACAGAGAGGAGCAGAAACAGGAAGAAATTCACAAAATTCTTTATTAAACTAACCTGGATTTTCCTGAGAAATATTGAAGTGATCCATTTTTACGTCATTGAGCTCAGACATGAATCATAAACAATTGAATTATTACAAAACCGGAACAGGTATGCTGTTATTTACCCTGACTAGCTAACTTCCAAGGTGATAGTACCTAGGCTTCTGGTATGTATAAAATTCTGTATAAATGTCTTATTATTTTTTGTTATAAATGTGTTTTCAAAATTCTAAATCCACTTGGATGGAACCAAATCGATTTTCCCCCTAGTCTTCCCCAATGCTATTTCTCAATATAAACTCATCACTGTGGCCAATTGGCATAACGGGAAAGAAGATGGACACTTGGCTAATATTTGCGATTCCTTTTCTGTGATTATTCACCTAAACTTGCAAAGACAGAAACACCGCACTTGCAGGAAATTGTCGAAATATAAAGGCCTCGGGAAGAAGGGACAGGCTGGCTAGACCTTAAGCACAGTGATGAAAGGGATTCTATCCTTCATGTGGTTACAACTATCTAGCAGCTTTCAGGAAGGTGCTGGAAGGGTTGGGGTAGACAAGAAGGGGAAGGCATTCTTTACCGAGAATTTAAACACTAATAAAACCAACTCAACGGATCTGCTTTCTGTTATCACCAAGTGCTGGCAAAGCTTAACAACGCCACTGATGAAATTCTCTTCAACTCCAGGGCAGACCTCTCCCCACCTCCCACTGCCCCGCCATACCCCCTGGACACTACTCCACCAACACTACTATTCCACCACTACTCTCACAATGCCTCACCCATAGCAGACAAGAATTAGGGGGAAAATGCTAAGGTAGGAAATAACATAAAGCTCCCCCTCCTCCACAATTCCTTTGTTATATTTCCTTATTGACTTTCTAAAAACATGAAAACCATAGTATAAACTTCCCAGAGTGCTTTGTATGTCTCTGACCCTTATGAAAGTCCTGTGCTAAATGTTAGATTCCATAGCATAAAGGAAAATGTCCATTCCATGAGGACAGGGCAAAGTAATGAACAATGGCTGGCCAATGGGATATGCGGGAAAAGACCTGAAAGACCGGAGACTATGGACCCTAATGAGAAAAGTCTTCACACCCAGTGCAGTGCATTAAGGGGAGGGTGGTGACCAGAGTGAGTCCTTTTTCCAGAAGCACATGGACTTTATATATAACAGAGGTTCCATGTCAGGGTGTCTTTCTAGCATCAAGAAGGATTGAACCCTTTAAATGGGTTCTGGAAGTCTTAATGTAGCAAGAGGATCGAGACGTGTGTTTTCTACTAAGCTCACTCTCCAGTGACTGTTATGTACTTTCTGAAGCATTGTGTTCCCCTGCACGCTACTTGAATGGTAGAGGAAGGATGAGTCGCAGACGTAAAAGCCAATGGGGAACTTTGGGGATAATGATGTGTCAACGTACGTTAGCTGATTGTAACCAATGTACCCCTCTGGTGTGGGACACCAAGTCTAGGAGGCTGTGCGTGTGGGGGGGTTGGGAGTATATGGGAACTCTCTGTAATTTCTGCTCATTTTGCTGTACACCTGAAACTGCTCTAAAATAGAAAGCTTTTTTTTTTTTTTAATGCCCCAACCACTAATATGGATGTGCCTGGGTCCTTGGACATGGGTTCCTTAGCCCAAGAGGCAGTGAATTTATGTATATCAATTTTAAGTTAATAATAATAATACCAGGGATGTCTGGGTGGCTCAGTGGGTTAAGTGTCTGCCTTGGGCTCAGGTCATGATCTCAGGGTCCTGGGATCGAGTCCCATGCCAGGCTCCTGCTCAGCGGGGAGCCTGCTTCCATCTCTGCCATTCCTCCTGCTCGTGCTCTCTCTCTCTCTCTCTCTTTCTCTCTGACAAATAAATAAATAAAACCTTTAAAAATAATCATAATACCAATACTTCTTGAGAGTTTATTCTGTGGCAGGCTTTGTTCCAAGTGCTTTGTATCTTTCTGAGTTTTTAGTGACTAAAAATTAGATTTGCTTTACAATCTTGTACTGCTCTTTGAGTAATCAGAAAGTCCCTTTAGTACCAAAGCCTTGGGACTTGCCACTGTTGGTTCCATACGCTGGTGCTGGCTTCACTGAGTGGGAACGAGGTGAAGCCAGACTGTCATCCTGCGAACTGAAGCCAGATTGTTTTGGACCAACGGAGGAATGTAGACATGCACCTTAAAAGCAATAGTTTAGCATAAAGCAGCCCTCCAAATAGGTTAAGTATTTGTCTCACAGGCAGAAGTGAGCTCAAGCTTATTAACAAGACCAACCTTCCAATATTTCAGAAATGTGATCTCTAACACGCTTTCACAACCATACAATCCTCTAACATTCAGTTTCTTCTATGTTGCCAATAATTTCAAAGATCAAGAGGCAGGTACATAAAAACCACCATGTTTCACATCAGTTGAGGGTGCCGGTCAGAGATACGCTAACAAGACATTTATAGGGTTTCGGTGGTGATGTGGGTGAGCCCCACACTGAACATACACAATGACTCAATTTTAGGTAAGATTAAAATGTGGAGAGAATACTCCTTTGTAATTTCCTTTGTGATACTCCCCCTAACATTTTCTTCTTTCGTCTGCTTGTTAATATCTGGCATCTCATTTAAATAGTATAGAATCTTTTCTGAGCCAGTGATGAATTTTTAACATGAAGATACCTGGAGAGATAATAATGACTGAAACCTTCAATACGAAGTGAATTTCCACGTCAAAGCTGAGGATTGCCTCAGTAAGACTGTGGAGGCCTGATGTGTGAGATGTGGGGTGACCACCTCTCAGAGGAGGTTGAGGGAAAGGTGCAGAATAAGGGTTCAGAAGACAAACATCTGACTGCCCAATCACTATCGACTATCAGCCTTCCCCTGTGATGCTCCAGCCTCAGGGACTGCCCAGTGACAAGTGACTGCGTTCTGGAAACAGTTAAGATGACTGGCACAGGAACTTTGGTTAACATGGAGGGAGAAAAGACGGGTGATGTTTATCCTGCTCTGAAAGTTTCTTCTATTTATTCCCACAGAAGTGTAAAGTCTCGGTCACAGGCTCAGTCACGTTCTCTGCTCCCCGACCCCCTCTGAGTCACCCCTACCAACAACTTGGCACCCCCCAAATCACAGTGCTGCCATGTGGGACAAGTACCCAAGCTGCTGCATCATCAATCCTTTCTCCTGTGACACTTCTCGCGTCCTGACCAAACAATTCTCTGATCAAAAACACCCCAAACATGGTCATTTCCATCCTCACAAAAGAGAACAACATTTAAACAAGATTACGGTGTGCTGAACAACGCCAAGCCCTAGACACCAAAATCTTCTATCAGGCAGAGCCACCTAGTGGTAGGATGGAATATGTTTATCAAATTCTCACTTAATTTCTCTCCTATAACAATCCAATCCAGGTGGGGTTTGGTTTTGTTTTGTTTTGTTTTGTTTTTTAATATGTTCATTTTGCTCATTTATTTACAGTTATCCCCTTTAAGATGGCCACTTCCATCTGTTTTCCTTACCAAACATCTCTCCATCCAAGCTAAACAAACCTCTAGTTTGTTATAATCACAGTTTTATGACTAAAACGGAAGCCGACACAACAGTGTCTCTTTAGAAGGGCAAGAAAATGCCAATACCAATTTACTTCTAAAGATGGAGTCACTAGGATATTTACTTTACATTTTCCTCTTTGCCATAACTCACACTTTCTTTTCTCCACATGACACACACATACACCCATGTAAATTGTCCCATAAAATTTACAGGCACAGAGACGGTAAGCAAAAGGGCTCTACTGTGGTCTCCTCTCCCCTCCCCCACACACCTATCATCAATAGTGGAAACTAGAAGTACCTTGGGTTGTGGTTTGATTCCTTTTCTTCCTTTAAAGTAGGTAAACATTCACAGTCAGCTAGGACAGAAAAAAAGCAAACTCATTTTTAGTCACCAAAATTCTATTTTCTATCCGCAAAACTCTTACATTTGAGCATCACATTTCCCTGATCTGTATGGTTACTTGTGCAGAAATGGCCTCACTAGGGAGTTCCCGAGGTTAAAAGATTAATGATGGCAAGGCTCTTGAAATGGAAAAAGCATCAGTAGCGCAGATACAAGACTTCAGCATGGCCCTGGCCCTGTTGGAAAGGGCACAATGCCTCCCTGCTTGGTTATTCAGTCCCCGAAGAACCCCACCGTTGCTCCAAAAGCTAGAATCTGCATGTTTCAGGTTAGACACTGGAATAAAATTGCTTTACCGGAGGTCCTGATGTGCCTGCAGAATGATTTCAGTCACGATGCCCAATCAAAAAGCAGCAGGTAAAGTGAGGAACAACTAACCTTCTTAAAGTCGTCAGAGTTCCCTCCTATTATGCCCCAGTTATTTTTAAGGAAAAACAAAATCCATCGGCTCCATCACATATGTGTCAAAATAACTCTTTGCCGTGGGTGTTAAAAAGAAAGGCCTTTTTCTAGGTTTCTGGTTTAGTGAGTGTAACAGGATCCTGATTTTGTATTACAATTGTCCCAGGCACAAAAGGAAATATGGCAAATGATTAAGAGAGGTTATCTTTGGGTGGTATATTCTTTTCTTCTTTCTACTTTTTTTTTTTTTTTTGCATTTTCCAAATTCTATTATGTAGGTATATTTTATAAACTAAAAATAACAAAATGAAACTACCTTCAGGATTACCTCAGTGACCTGCCCCCATCCTTAAATGCTCTACAGAGCCATTCTTTCCTCCATATTGGGCTATGAAAAACTGTTCTGTTGGAAATTACACAAGTTCATTGAATGGTTCTAATCTTTTGGAAAGCTTATGTTGATAAGCCTCTGGTACAATAATTCTAATAACAGGTCTCTGGATTTGGACTTCACTATTGTTGAATCTGACAGACCCCGGAGTATTTTTTAAAGACGAATGTGAAAAATACGAATGATATGATAATATAAATATTGGATCTTATTAATTTAATCCGAGCGTGAAAATAATTTATTGACTTTTTAAACGGAACTTTAAAAAGGAAAAAAACAGCTACCATCATTTTTAAATCCAAACATTGATTCAATGAAAAGTAAAGAACACATACAATTACTGCCAGATATCAACAAGTTCATGAGCATATCTATAATACTACTGTATTAGTGTTGTCCCATAGAACTTTCTATATGATGGAAATGTTCTAAACTTGTGCTGTATAATATAGTAGTTATGAGCCGCAAGTGGCTACAGAGCACTCAAAATGTGGCTAGAGTGACTGACGAACAAAATTTTTAACTTTATTTCATTTTTCTAAATTTTTAATTTAAATAGCCACATGTGGCTAGCATTTGTTGTACTGGACAGCACAGATCTGTGTAAACTATATGTGGTAAAGTTTTATATCCATATACAGATTAAAATTGTAGATCTCTAAATTCTACCATATATAAGGTAATGCCAGATGCTAACTTTTTCCAGATAATTTGGACCTGTTCCTTGTTTGAAAAAAGACCATCGGCTTCTTTAAAGAGGCCATTTGAAAAGCTTGTACAACAGTAAAAACCAAGGGCACCAAGTGATGGCCTAATCAAACGGAGTCTTTAACGATGGTCAGACCCAGGTTCACCATTTGCATGCTCCAAATCTAATGTGGCTTGGGCTCACCCTGACACACTCCAGGATTTACGGGGTATTTCTGAAACTCTGACAGTCTTCTCATACTAGAGAAGACAGAAAAAGAACTTTAGGTGACCGTACCATTTCTATTCATGCTGTTCATCCACTTGTCAAGCTCTTCCATTTCGATTTCCATAACAGAGGGCGTGTCTTCCTCAAAAATGGGGCTAGAGAGAGAGCAAAAACCGCGTTAAAACAAAAAGAAGTGTGGTGGACAGAGTTTCCTTTTGGGAGAGCCTGGAATGCTGAGTGGGAGAAAGGTGAACTTGAGGTCGTGTGTGACACTCCAGGGCAGATGGGGGGGGGGGTTGCCCTATTCACATGTACCAAACTCTAAATGGAGGAAAGGCTAGAACGAAAATAAACCTTCCTCTATCGCTGATCCAAAGATGGAGGGCACGCAGCTCAAAGGGAGACCCGGAGACACTGCCTGCCCCCCAGAAGGCACAACGTTGAGCCAATAGGCTTCCACGGTGAGGATCCTCCGGGGAGTTGCCCTGTTGAGCATTTTAGCCTTGCTTAATTTCACTTCCCTTTCTTTGAGGTTTCTGATCTGGGCCCCAGGTCAAGAGGCCCCCGTGAACAGGTTGCTTTCCTCACCTCTCCTTCCAATTCCCAGGTTCTTCTGTCATGGAGAAATAGAGCCCTTGCTTTCAGAAACCCACCGCACTCACTTAGCAGGGCGCAGAGCCCACAGTTACGGGAAAGAAGCCCCCGGTCAATGTAAATGGGGTTGGGGAGGAGGACCACCAGCTCTGAACCACAGTGTGGGCGTGACACCGTGGAGAGGAAGTGAGCAAAGTGTTTAAACAAGCAAGGTTGCTAGGGGGAAGTGGGGGCGAGGGTGGTGACCGGGCCCCAGCACACTCTTCTGGTGGAACCTTGTTCTCTCTCTCTCTCCCCCCCCACTTCCCTCCCTCCCTCTCCCCATCTCTCCCCTCTTTCCCCTCCCTCCCCCTCTCTCTCTCTCCCTGCACCATCCTTCCTTCTTCTCCCCCTCCATTCCTTTTCTCCCTCCCACCCCACCATGGTTCTGCCACATGAACTTTAGGCTTCTACCAGGGCTCTCCTCCTTTAATACCAGGGAACATATCTTTCCCGGTGATAAAATGTTAACAAGAATGAAAAAACCAATGTCCTTGAAATACACCCAGTGTCAGAATATTGAACTACAATGCATTTGGAACTGGTAGTAGTCAAAAAGATTTAGTTTTTTCTGAAGAGGACCCTGTTCTTTACCCAGATCCCCCACTGAATTGAGGTTGGGGGATGAGCGTGCATCCCCATAGGCTGCTCAGGGCCCTCTCCCAGGGCCCAGGAAGCAAGAGGCCCCTCAAGGGTCCCTGAAGGGTGTCAGAACAAAAACTCATAAAAAGCAGATGGCTTTCTAATCTGCTCCTCTCCCTGATACCCTTGTCCTCACTGAGCTGGGTCAGAGGTAGTGGGGACTTACACTTTGATGTTTTCACTTCCCAGTTCACCTAAAGAGAAAAAAAAAAAAATAAAGGCCATGTTAGCTTTCACTGTCCATAACAACTTTTTATTTCAACAACAGCTGAGATCTCCTTTACAAACACAGGAGATGACTTCAAATCGCATTTTTAAGGGAGCAATAATTAACCTCTGAGTCAAACATGTGCCATATTGAAACGAGGTCCTAATCCGCATGAAATCTGTTTGGTTTTTTTTTTAGAGATAAGATGGTCCTCTGAGAGTGTTTACCTCAAATCAGAAGTTTATCCCTTTTTATTCTTTTAATCCATATGTGGAAGAAAACAGTGGTGAGGGAAGGCAAGGAGGAGCCAGACAAGAGGGATGGTTCCTTGACCCCCTACCCAAAATGTCCCAGTTCAAAACATCACTGTTGCATCTCCCGTGACACATCAAGCCCAACACTGGGACTGTCTCTTTGTCCCGGAACAGGTCGTGGTATATTCCATCAAGCGCTCCCCTTAGAACTCTATCCTCACCCCTGCTGCTTGCTTGGCTGGACTCCTCACTTCCTTCTGGTCTCAGTTTATAGTCTCTCCTCAAGGAGCACTCTACATCTGAAGTAGGGCCCACCTTTCCAGTTGTTCCCCAGCCCAGCACCTTTCTTGGTCCTTCACAGCATTTGCCACAATTTGTCACTGATCAACCCATCTGCTTAATTTTGTCTGTCTCTCCCGCTAAAACATAGTTCCAAAAGGACAGACATCATGCCTGTTTTGTTCGCCCTGATGTCCCCTCACCTCCCATCCAGCTAGCACAGTACCTGGCAAACACCCAGTAAATCTGTATTGAATAAATGAGTAGGTCTTAATCTGGATGGTCCAACGCGGATTAAATTCACACCCGGTTTTGGACTTCGTAATATCGTAAAATCGAAGCTCTGAGCAAACCCGCTCTGTGTTGCTGTGGTTGAGGTGAGAACCAGGTAACAGACTGTCAAATGCCCATCAGACTCCAGATGAACATGTGGCAAGAATCAGGGCGCATTGCCCCAGCTCCAGCTCTGTTTTGTTTGGCAGGGGAACCAATGCATCCAGAGAAATGAGGCAGTCATGTCATGTGAGTGGAGAGCATAGGCCCCCAGCACCCTCTACCATGTGAAAACCATCAGGAAGCAAACCACTTTACAGGGGTCCACCGAATAGTCAGATGTTCCCGATCCTTGGCAATCAGAAGTCTCTTTTCACCAGGCCTGCAGAAATGCGGGTCCCCATCAAGGAAACACAGCCAGCAGGCACCGGGAACTGAGCTCCTAGAAGCTGGGAGCCGTTGTCATTTCCTGAGGGTTGGCAAGCTTTCACGGCCTTGCTGATCCAGGAAAGCTAGGCACAGATGGAAGTTTCGTGCCATTACTGCCTACCTCCCAGGGCCACTGGGTTATGTCTTTCTGGCCCCTGGTAGGAATCTGAAGCTCCCTGCAGGCGCCTGATCCTCCCTGCAGGTGCAGACACTTGGACTGGGGAAAGGGGAGTATATTCATTTTATAATTTTTATATAATTTTAATCTCAAATTGACATGATATTTCCTTAAGGGGTTTTACTATAAATAAAGTCCCTGCACATTGAACCTCCCCTACAGGTGACTCATAAAGATCCCCCTATTTTGTCACTTCCCCCCCTTTTCCTCCCCCTCTTTTCCTGCTTAGTAACACCCCCCCCACACACACACACACCCACACTAATTTCTCAGAGAGCAAGTGGCCCCACAGCCCCACCGTAGAAGGCATGGATTTATCTTTATAATTTGAGTGCCCGCAGGCTTTGTGGAGAGCAAAAGCTAACCCTGCATGCAGATGATGGAAAAGTTTAAAAACCCATTACAAAAGTGCTCCAGATGCACCAAATGCGAAGCTCCTGTAATCAGTATTCAAACAGAGCAAAAAGCCTTCTGTGGCCTCGTCTCTCCTGCTCCGAGACCATTACCCCCGGCCCAGCCACCATGGCAACAGAAAAACATCTGGGAGAGCTCACCAGAGCTGAGCATTAAGCCAGGGGGGAGACCAATTACATGTCCCCAGCAATCAGGCCCTGCCCGCACCTCTCCACCTGGCCTCTATCTCTTTATTAATAGCCATCTACTCCCTCCGAAACTGGAGGGCAAATGTACCTCTTACACAACCCCGCACCTGCACTTGATTCCATTTTCCCTCCTACAGCCCTTCCGTGTCATACCCTCCTCCCCACTTTGTCCTCTGCCTCCAGTCCCCAGTTACACCCACTTAGCACGCCCGTACCCCCGCTGTCAGCTACTCTCCTCTGTGCACCTCTGGTGGTGGGGTGGTGGGTGGTGGGACCGCTGGGCTGCGTGGGGGGGGGGAGGGGGGCGGGGGGCGGCGCGGAGCCCCACAGGGGACCAGCTGGCTTAGCTTTTCTTTTCCATGCGGAACCCTGAGCAAGAGAGAGTCTTTCTGGAGATGTTCTGAGCCGAGCCAGGCTTCATGTCGCCACAGCCTGTTTAAAGGGATGCCTGCAGCTAACACAGAGACACAGCCCATCGAGTCCCTTAATAAATGTTAAATAAGAACAGCTACAAATGTAACTCCTGGAGATCTAGGAAGAAGGGCAATTGAACAGCAAATTACCGCCCAGCACTTCCCTTCTCCTGGACTTGAAAATGGACAAGGCCAAAGGAAAAAAAACGTGATTGCCGGTCAGAAGAAGGGCTCTTTCTAAAGGTGTTGGCCGGGTCCTCCCCAGTCATCAAATGTGCAGGTTTACTTCCTGCTGGAGAAGAACACACCAGGCGCTATTCACGTGGGGGGAGAACCAATGTGTCTATTTCTAACTTTCTGAGGCGACATCACCCATGCCCTCCCACAAAACATCGTTTTGGATGCTTTCCAAGCAAAACGCTGGTCTGACCCAGTGTGACAGTTTTATTTTTCCTGGAAAAAAATACTTAAATCAAATTTTGTTAATTTGAACAGTCTCCTTTATTTTTTTAAGACTGATTTATTTATTTTTTAGAGAGCTGGGGGGAGGGCACACAGACGGAGAGGGAGAGATAATCTTAAGGAGACTCCCCGCTGAGCATGGAGCCTGATGTGGGGCTCAATCTCACAACCCTAAGAGCATGACCTGAGTCAAAAATCAAGAGTCCAACGCTTAACCCGCTGCGCCACCCAGGCGCCCCTCTCCTTTTATTGATCTGCGTTATAATGTTAAATATGAATGGGTGGACTTTGGGAGACAGTAGTGCTTAACTTTTCAGCATTTAGTTTGCTTGAAGAGATATTCATGTGTTAAGCAGTTAACCATCTGTATCTATATTAAAGGAAATATTCAAATTAAGCTCTCTCTATCAAAACTAGTGATAAGCAATTGTTTTGAAAATTTAAGATCTCTGTGTTGTTTCTCTTAAAAGTGAGGCATATTTTAAAACAAAAAGAATGTGCCAGTTTGTATTAAGAATAAGTTTCGAATTTGTTTTTTATCTCTGAGAATAGGTAAGTGTTCTTTTAAAAAAGTACTAACGCTGTTTCATTAACTCGTTCATTCAACCACATGTATTGAGCAGCTAATATAATACCGTGTCAGGTCAAAGGGGCAATAATAATAAGAAGCAGCAGCTAACACAATATGCCAGCTACCCTTTTTCCAAAGTGGTTTACATAGATGAATCCATTTCCTTCTCACCGAGGCTCTGTAAGCCAGGTGTTGGATTTGCCCATTTCACAGATGAGGAAACTGAATCAGAGAAGTCGTAGAGCTAGGGAAAAAAGCCAACCAGGCAGTGCGGTTCCGGAGCCCATACTCTAACCCCCACATCACACCATTAAACAAGATAAATAGGACAAGTTCTTGGTTCTCTCAGACCTTAAAGAGAACATAACCTAGTAAGAGAGACTAAAAAAAGAAAAAAGACAAGTCACCAACTTACGCAACGTAAATGCTGTGCGCAGTAAGTGAGAACACAGAAGAGGTGGTGATTCATTTTGCCCAAGGAGCGATTACTCAAGGCTTCATAAAAACTTCAGAACTGGGCATGGAAGAATGGAATGGCAGTTTGCCAAGCAGACAAGAAGGAAATCCCAAACAGAAGAGTAGTGTCAACCAGGCATGTAAGCATCATGAACGTGTGTATAAGCCAGGCTCCGGGAATAGCAAATACTTGGGAGTGTGGCTCCAGCACGATGCATGAGTCCTCTGAGAAGGAGGCCAGTTCTTGATGGTGAATGGCTTTTGACTTTGGAGATGCTCACAATGAAGTTCCATGAAAAATCCCTTCCTGTATTTAGAGCCTTGAAAGCAGGCACATTTGACCAGACACCCCCAACATCCCCCCCCAAATCCCATAATATCATTAGGTAAGACTGGCTGCAGGGCTATGGTTTAGGCAGGAAATTCTTACTGTCCCTGAGGTTAAAAAAATGGGGTCCAGGCATCTCCGTTTGCTTTATCTTTTTCTTTAGCTTACAAAGGAGTTCCCATGTGACCACTGTTACTAGGTCACCCTGAAATTTCAAGCAGTAGAAAAACATGTGGTTTTTTCGACTCCCTTGGAAACTATTATATTGGCTCCTGCCAAGAAAGGTAACGCACATCAGTGCTTCTTCCCTAGCTCACTTTTACCATACCTGCTGGCATAATGGAAAATGACCATTTATAGCTCCTGCCGAGAGCTTAAAGGCTCTCCTGATACGAGGAGAGTGAGCCAGGCCTGCAGGCCAAGGGCATGATCGCAAAGCCAGGGGTGCCCTGTTAGTGAGTGTGAGGGATATACAGTGAGTTTTTGTATGCACATATCAATATGTAGCTCATTAGAGATAGTCTCATCCCTTGAGTGATTTTTGGAATAACTAAAGGCTTCAACTTTAAAAAGTCTAATTAGAGTCATTTTTACCAGCACAAGCCAAAAGTCCTCAAGTCTGTTTTGGACTTAGAAGCACCCTGACACCTAGTATTTGTTGCTCCTAGATTTGGAGCTGAATACCCACAGAGGTATCTCTGACCTAGGGAATTCTCTATCAGATCGGTTTCAGCTTGATGCTGGTAATCTTCAGCCAATTAGGAATTTCGTACAAAAGTTAGCATAGCTTTAATGAGAATAAGAACAATGCTTTACTCAGGCTTTTTCACAATCGAATTGGGCATGGAAGAGAAAACGGTATCTTCGACGGCAATATACAGAATATATTATATAATATACAGAATATACGGCAGAAGAATCCTCTTCCAGTGGAGACGAGCCCAAGGTCTCAGCCTTCCCATCCCCAACCCCAAACTGACCCACCGCTTTGCCCTTTTGAACGTTTCCTCCAATTTAGGGAATGTTGCATGGACCTCTTGGCCGATATTAGACAAGGCCCTCCTCTGAATTAGGTACAGAGAGGGGAGCTGTGTGTTTTAAATCTCATTTTAGGCTGAAGCCATTCTCTTTTTGAAAAATAAGGGGATGTTCATCATTTACTAGTTTATGTGGTCCTGGTTGCTCAACTTTAAAACCTCTCCCTTCTTTTTCCTCCCCCATCACCCACTCCAGACAGGCATTAGGATCATACTCACATGTCTGTAAGGCACTCTGAGATCCTTGGCTAGAAGGCTCTGTGTAGAAGAAGCAAAAAATATTTTGTTTTACTGATTGTTCATTAACACATGAAGCGATTGTCCGGAAATGGGAACATACAAAATATTTACCTTGTTTGGTCCTTTTTCTTTTATAGCGTATTACAAGGATTATCACTGATAAAAATAAGAGAGCAAATAAAACCAGTGGGATCAACACCATTAATACAAACTCCAACTGATTTTCATCCTCATCAATGTCGCCAAAACTTGAATTTGCCATGAATGCTCCCGTGGTCACGGCAACAAATGCAGTTTGAATATGAAAAGCTTCATCTCTGTTTTCCTCTTCCAGGGGCATTTCTGCTGACTGTTCTGTTTCCTCAGAGAAATCTGTAGGGACACACACAAAATTGAGAGTGCCATGGAGACAAAGCTACTATGTTGTTTTCAATGAGTTTTAAATATATCCTACATGCATCCAGTGGTAAACTTGATCCACTGCGTTTGGTCTTCCAGTTCAGTGTGACAGAGTGTTGATTTAGCGTAAATGGAGCTCGAGCTGGGAGTATATTGAACATGGAATCAGAGCCCAGAGAGAAACCTGCCACAAATGCAGGCAATTTAGCCTTGACCAGATACGTTAGACACACTTACGCGAAGGGCACTGAGAAGCTTTGTTGTGTCAAGAGGGTGATATTCCAGAACATCTCCTATAGGGCATGATGCTATTTTTATGCTATAAATCTAAATTCATATCTACTAGAAGTTAACTACTTTCCTCACAACACTTGGGTATAAAGGAATGCACACTGTCCCAATTTTTTTTAAGATTTTATTTATTTATTTATTTGAGAAAGAGAGATTGCGTGTGCCTTTGTGTGAGTGAGGGCAGGAGCCGAGGGGGAGGGGCAGAGGGAGAGAGAGAATCTGAAGCAGGCTCCCCGCTGAGCGCAGAGCCCACCATGGGGCTCCATCCCACGACCCTGAGATCATGACCTGAGCCGAAACCTAGAGTCCAAGAGTCCGACGCTTAACCGACTGAGCCACCCAGGCGCCCCGCACTGTCCTAATTTTTAATAAAAGGTTACCTATCGGTGTGGAAGAATTTTTGGAAACTGGGGCGACTGATTAGATTTCAGTGTCTGTTCTCACATTCTGCAGAGAACTGAGTCTCTCTGAGATTATCTGACAGAAATCTTCCTGGGTTCTAAATAAAAACACAGTGCGGATTTCATTTGTAAGGTGACATTCTCAAAGAGGAAGTTCCCTTAGAGACTAAGGAAACTGCACCAATATTTAAATGTATTTAATAAAAAGCATCTTTAGAACTTTCCCTATTAAGAAGCTATAAACCAGTTTACTCTGTTTGAGTTTCAGATTGTGTTGGAAAACCATCCTGGGGCCCATCCCAGGGCAGGGAAGGACTATGAGCCTGATGATTATCTGAAAAATCTCTCCTCATCTTAGCTATGTAGTGACCACAGTAAGGTAAGCCGAAGGTTTTCATCCTACCATAGTATAACATTGTCTATCTTTCAAATGGGGCCCACCGAGGAAGAGAGCATATGAGTTTAGGCCTTAGAAAACTTACCCAATACATAAGATGACGTATGGGAAAGTTCTTTCTAAAGAGCAAGGTGCTGTGCAAACAGAAAAGTCAGCTGCTTCAAGCCGTGCTCTATAACCAGAGGTTAGGTCACCATTTGGAATGCCAGAGCAGGCCCCTGCAGGGCCCATCCCACACCCTATCCATCTGCGCAACTGAATGACAAGGGATTCCTCTGATTTAATATATAAAAATATTTATTTGATCACAGTCTATTTTTTTTTTTTTTTGGTTATACAGATGAACATTTCAGTTTCCTCCAAGACCAGGGAATCCACTTGATAATCACATTGGTAAATGCCACCCCAAACCATCAGAATCAATTATAAACTGCAGAGTCTAACTAACTGGTATTCCTCACGTGTTTATGCCAAAAGCAGGATTTTAAAAAAAAATATCTACTATTTATTGACTTCTGTCTGGGTTAAACAGCTTTGTCTTATATTTACGTCTTGGAAATAAGGTAATAAGTTAATAATAATAGCATATGTTAAAAGCTTTGATGCATCATGTATCACCCTGAACCGGGAAAAGATATTTGTCCACTAGAACAATCTCCTCATTAGAGTCACATTGCTTGCAGAACTACGGAGACCAAATAGCATTCTTCACTGATAATCCAGCTGGTGACGATGAGACATTTACAGGGGGTGGGGGTGAGTGGCACATATGCAGGTGCAATTGGTGGTACTGACCCTGTTCCTTGAGGTCAGTGCTTACAGACCTTCCTCGAATCCCCAGACTTGCCTTTTATCTCTTTTGCTTACTTCTACTACAGCTGAGGCTGCCGCCACTATGTCAGGCTAACCTTTATAGAGAATTGACTAAGCCTCTGCCTCTTACCCAGATTATCTCATTTTGTCCTTACCATTTTCCCAGATGGAAACTGGGGCAAAGAGGTTACACAACTTGCCCATAGTCACAGAGCAATCATGGAGGAGGATTTGAACCCAAGAGGGCCAGTCGCTGAACCTGAGCTTTGAACCTCACACGGTATTTTCCTTCCAATTAGACCAGAATATGATTACCAGTCATCAAGTGGTGAACAAGAGAGGGAACCCCATGTCCTTGCCCCTCTGCCTATAAGGAGGTGGCTTTCTGGCATGAAAGGGAAGGGCAGGGGGATGGGTCCCAGAAGCCTTGGCTTTGCGGGTCTCCTGCTAAGCTCCTCAGCCCAGATGTGCTGTGAGCAAAGCTGTCCAGAAGAGCAGGTTGTGTTCGGCGCCTCTCCAAGGAAGGCTTTTTTTTTTTTAAGTTTTATTTATTTTATTTTTAAAATTAATTTGTTTTAGAGAGAGCAAGAAAAGAGAGAGAGAGATCACAAGCAGGAGGAGGGGCAGAGGGAAAGAAAGAGAATGTCAAGCAGATGCACCGCTGAGCACAGAGCCCATTGCAGGGCTTGATCCCACAACCCTGAGATCATGACCTGAGCCAAAACCAAGAGTCAGATGCTCAACCAGGCACCCCTCCAAGGAAGGCTTTGGGTCACCATTTGACCCATGGCCCCAGAAGAAGAGAAAATAGGAAAGGAAATAAGGTAGCAGGAATAACAAGGGCGTTTGGATAATCAGGAATGAAAGAGAAATGGAAAGAAGCACACCAGATGGTCCCGGGTTGTACATTCATCTTTTAGCATAAGGGGCAGTGCTGGTCACAGGTGGCCTTTAGTGACAATTTGCAGTGAAAAGGGCTGGAATTTCTCTCCCCATATCCCTCTCACATACACCCTAACATACATTTTCCACATTAAGCATCATTTACCCTCTCAGAATCTCTAGTGACTACCTAAATAAATAAGAACCAAGGGGTTGGTCTCTCTCCCTCTCTATTTTATTTTTCTTTACCCTACAAGCCTTCATCTCCAGATGCTTCTATGATAACCTTCTTCCCAGCCCTCTCTGCCCCATCCAACACCATCATAGCCAAAAATAAGAAATAACAGTAACTGGCATTTATCAGATGCTTCGTATGCTAGGAACTAGCTAGGATAACAGGCACTACCTACTTTCATCTTCACAACAACAACTTTATTGTGCACATTTTACAGATGAAGAAACTGAGTCTCGAATGTCTTGTCCTGGGGTACAACCCTGTCATTTATAAGTTCTGCTACATATGATTTGGAAGCCACATTCCCTAGAGCATAAGCACCAAATGACAGCGAAGGTTCTAGTCACAGCTCTGTCACTTCATAGTAGCGAGAATCTGAACAGATTATTTACCCCTGTGACTTAATGTCCTAATTTGTACAACTAAGGGGTGATCCCCAAAGCCCCATCTACTTCCACATTTCCACACATATGGTGTTTATCTTGTTTTTAATTAGAATTTTTGAATTGGTACTAGACACATGGTACTAAGGTCAGAAAGGAAATGTCACTACACCACATCCCCCAGTTACTACTGTTCCCTCCCCAGAGGTAGCCGTTGTTTCTGTTGCCTTCCAGAGAAACTCCATGCGTATATAAATATCATTTCCTGTTTTCTTTTTTTAACACAAAAGGTAGCAAAATCTATATATGTTCTGTCTCTTGCTTTTTTCACTTAAAAATTGGTTTTCAAGATTATTTCCTGTCTATATACAGACAGTTGTTTTTTCCCCCTATTATTTGACTGTATCATAACCTATTCCTATTGACAGAGATTTCGGTTGTTTCTCTTCCGTTTTCAGAGATGCCACAATAAACACCCCTGCCCATCCTTCATTTGGCACATGTGCACATACAGTCTGTTTGGTTTGTTTTTTTTTTAAGATTTTACTTATTTATTTGTCTCAGAGAGAGAGAGAGAGAGAGAGAGAGCACAAGCAGGGGGAGCGGCAGAGGGAGAGGGAGAAGCAGGCTCCCTGCTGAGCAGGGAGCCGGATGCGGGACTCGATCCCAGGACCCTGGGGTCATGACCTGAGCGGAAGGCAGATGCTTAACTGACTGAGCCACTCAGGCACCCCTGTACTGTCTGTATTTTGTCTCAAGTGTGGTGAGAATAGGGGCGAGGGCGTTGGGTGCAGGAGGAGAACGGACAGCACCAAGCCTGTGGTCCGCCCTCACAGCTTCTCCAAATAGCTCCAGCCCAGGCCTCACACGATGAAAACTGGCAGAAACTAAATCAGGAAAGTGCTGGGGGTGCAGGGGGTGTTGGATGGGAAAGGCGGGGGCAGGAGTTGACAAACAGTGGGGATCAGGCCCAAGAGTTCATGCCAGGAGCATTACGTGTCGTCAGAAGGGGAGCTGGAAAAGCAGGGTGGGCCACTGAATCAAATCAGTGACTGAGCATGGGTGACCAAGGGGACAGAGAGGTAAGAGCAAGAAAACCAGAGGTGGACAAACCCAAGGTGGGAACCGCAGCACAGCCAGGGGTCACAAGAGCAGGCAGGGGAGTCCAGGGGGCAACTCAGGGGACGTTATGGAGGTTCCTCCTGTGGCCTGTGGAGTAACAGCAACTTTTAACCCAATGGACACGGGTGTCCCCAGACATGCCTTTGGACCCCAGCCTTTTCTAAGCAACACTTGCTAAGGCCCCTAGCAGTCCGTGGTGATTTCCCGTAGGAACCATCCTATGCTTCTGGGATAAAAGCGACACTTGACAACCTAAGGGGTCCAGCACTATTGCGGGAGAACCCAGAACTCTCTTTCAGGAAGTGAGTCTGGAGCTTGCCGTGTGGAGCAGAGCGTGCAGGGCCGTGTCTTGCATGGTGCGCGGGCTTTGTGGACATCTCCGTGGTATGGGGTGGTGCGCAAGACGCAGACCGACGGGGCCTGCGAAAGCCCCTCACGGCTTCAACCCTCTGTTTCTTAAAGGCCAGGAAAGGAGGCCCCTGTCCTGCCTCTCGCGTACCATTGGGCTGAAGAGCAAAGGGAATCACACCCCTGACAACCCAAGATAACCCAGAGAACACCGCGCTCATGCCACCTGCTGGTGGGTTTGCTACTTCCTCCGCGCTCTACCCACCCGCCCTCCGCGATCTCTAGACTCTCCAGTTTCTCTGAGGCTCCCCACGGGACTTATCTGCCTGCTACAATGTCTTCATGTTTTTGGTTGTGTCTTCTTACCTAAATTTGGACATATTTCAGGGTAAAAGATGTATGGTCCGGGGGGCTAAAGCTGAGAAAGCTGCAGAAATGGAGAGGATCAAGCTTGAGAGCGAAAAGGGAGAGGCGTTAGCCAGCAAAAGTACGGAAGAGAAGAAGAAAGAGCGAGCACAGGACGTGACAAGCAGACGGGCTGTGTGTGAGGGCCGCCCGCGGAGGGACCCTGGGCCCTGCACGCGAGCTGCCCACGGAATGCCCGCGGGGCGGCCAGGGCTCCAGGCCACGGAAGCCCTGTCTTCAAGTGGCCCCAACGCCAACTCCCCGCCCCGCCCCCCGCCCTGTCCCCCGCACTCTCCCTTTCACCATCTCTCCCCCTCTGCTCAGATCCTGCCGCATTACTACAAGATCATGGGCATAGTGACGGGAACCAGGAAAGCACTTCGCTTGGCTTTTAATCCTCAAATCCTAAAATTACCAGATCATCAACCGCACCGTTGTGGCATCCCTCACAAAGGATCATTGACTATATCCATGCAAACACATCTGGGACGCATATTCCACACATCTGGCAAGGACCCTGAGGAAATCCTTGTGGGTCGGAAACAGGCAAATGCTGGAGGTGAGCCTGGCAGCCCCAGCCCCCTCCGAGCGGGCCGGTCACACCCCTCCCCCCCATCACAGCTCCAAACACCGTCACTAAGTGGAAATGACTCTGCTTCCCAGTGAAGCAAACTAGCTAACTTCTCCTTTTTTGAAAGTGGAACAAATATGCAACCAAGCTCTAGTTTTTTAAGTGAAAAAAAAAACACAAAAAGCAAGTATTACGTAGGAACTGAAAGAACGCTGTTATAGCAGAAAACAGAACAAGGCTGAGAGAATGGCATAAACTCAGGATATCATCAAGTATGTTGGACCTCAATCAGAGGACCCATTCTTTCATCTGTTATGTAGACTCCGTGCACAAATTGTGTCAACTATTTTATCTCATTTTATTTTTTTTAAGATTTTATTTATTTATTTTTGGAAGAGAAATAGAGAGGGCACAAGCTGGGGAGGGGAGGGGCAGAGGGAGGAGCAGACTCCCCGCTAAGCAGGGAGCCCAGGACCCCCGGGATCATGACCTGAGCTGAAGGCAGACGCTTAATCGACTGAGCCACCCAAGAGCCCATTTTTTTTTACGATTTTTAACAATTTTATAATTCAGATAATGAAACAAAGGGAAACACAAGCTGAGTGTCAGGCATTCAAACTCAGCCCTGCTCTGAGGAGTAACTGGAGGATATGAATTTCAAGCTTTCAAGACACCAAACTCAAGAAGTCTGCCTACTTCTTATCACCCCCGTACGTCTGGGCACAGCAAAGAGCCAGTCAGTGAGAGAAGGATGAGACAAAACCAAACCAAGAAGCTCTCCAGTGGTTCTCAGCCTTGGCTGCACGAAAGAATCGCCTGGGGACCTTTAACACTCTTGATGCCCAAACCTTTACCTCATGGTATCTGCAGTGAACACAAGCCTCAGTATTTTTTACAGTTCTCCAGGTGACTCCAAGGTTGAGAACCACTGCTGCCCACCCTACCCATTTCCCGTCTTCCCCTGGGCCACCCCAACACCCTCCCCTCCTGTTCTCTGTGCTCCTCCTTGGTAAAGTGGAGAAGAATCAGAGGTCAGGGAGCTGGATGCCCAAGGCTTGCCTAGAAGCTGCCAACTCAATCACCAGAATGCAGTAGCTTAAGAATCATCACTGAAGCCTGGAGCTCCTGAGAGACTCTGGCCAGGCTAGACTGAGAGAACACTGTCATGACCATGCCTTCCCGAGTAAGTCTGAACAGGAGAGAATGCGCTGGAGTGTAAAACCCTCATTTCCACTAATGGTCACTGCCGACACATCAGCTTGGAGGTTTACACCAGTGGTCCTCAAACTTTAGCATCAGAATCACCTGGAGGGCTTCTCAAACACAGAGTGCTGGCCCCTGCTCCCAGAGTCTCTGCTTTAGTAGGTCTGGGATGAGGCCAAGAATTTTAAGGGTTTTTTTTTTTTAAAGACTTTATTTTTAAGTAATCTCCCCACCTAAGGTGGGATTTGAACCCACAACCCCCAAATCAAGAATCACACACTCTGCTGACTGAGCCAGCCAGGCACCCCAAGAATTTTCATTTCTAACAAAATGCTGCTGGTCTGGAGGCCATACTTTGACAGCCACTGGTTTAAGTTGCCCAAACAACCTCATTTAGTTGTGCTTAATTATTGGTAACACCTCTTGTTCTCAACACTTACTGTGCACCAGCATCGCCTGGTGGATTTTAAGCTCCACCCAGATCCGTTATGTGAGGGTATCTGCAGCTGCACGTGGGCAACGATCTGTTCTCAGAGCTCCCCCCATGATTTCAGCAGTGAGTACACAGTAAGTATGCTGGGTTGAGAGTTACTGAGTTAAACTGTAATTCAATTGACTTTATTTTAATTTGTTGTTATTCGTGAAGATAGTCCTTACCAGCTTTAAAGATGATTGGAGAACCCTACCCAGAAAGAAGCCCCTGAAAGCAAAGTGAACGGATATATGCAGCCATCAAATAAATGGTCTAGCTCTCCGGTTCTGGTATCTCTCTACAAATCAGTTACTCAGCATCTGTGGAATCTGGCTGTGATGGGCCAGGGAAAAATGGGAACAAACACCTTAAAATCAGGCCCCAGCCTGTCTGTGGGAGGGTGATCGCGTTTGAAGCAGGAAGTTGCCCACACCAAGTGGATGGACCATGGCTCCTTGACGTTGGGCCCCTGGGACACCATCCTGCATGGCTTCTGAAGTGTTCTGGCCTTTCTCTGGTTTGCTTGGTTTCAAAAAGAGTGCTAACTGTTTATGATCCAAGAGTAGTTCATTCAGGTACTCGTTTATTGCCCGAGGCCACCGCGGCTTGGCGGCACCTGGAACCCTGTCTGCTGTGAGGTAGCCGTCGGGTACAAGTTGCTCAGGAAACGTAAATAGGCCAGGTTAGTCGGAGAGACACTGTTAAGACATCTCTCACCTTTTTATCAAGAATATCGTGTCCCCTTCCCTCTGTCCACCCTCTTCCAAGAATACACACAGTGCATTCTTAGTCACAAAGAGAACTAGGGATCTCAGGTGGTTTCCTCAAAATGTTATCTGAATTTTAAAGAAAACGCTGGAAAATGGGAGGAACCATTTAATGCCAAGTGAAGAATCCTGAGTGATGAAAATTTTCATGTCTCTAGTTTTTGTTTGGTGGGGTGGGGGGAATCCGGTGTTCCACATGGTTTCCCTCAGGTGACCTAATTCTCTGGGGACAGGGCTAGGGCATCGGAAGCATTGTTGTTTTCACTGTAAGCTCTGTTGTACGACATATTTGATAATTTTGGTTAATTGGAAATATTCACTTAATATATTTTTCCTGACATATGTACCTGAAGAAGATATGGTCAGACTAAGTATGGTTGAACAGATGTGAGGCAAAAGCACAGAGGGGTAAGGGCAGGTTCTAACTCTCACAGGGTAGTTCAGGGAAAGCTGTGCCTGTGTTTTGCACACCCTTTCTCTCCAGCCACCGGATGACTGAAGGTGACGATGCCTTACGTTGAAAGAAGGTTGACAAATGTTTCCTTTGCTTATTTTGAGGAGGGTCATCTGGTAAAATGCTTTCCTGTGGTAGTCTGCTCTGGGAATTTACTTGTGAAGTTTGGTTATATTTTTACCACCTTGCCTTGAGAAACACACCTGCAATTGCAATTCATTATCAGATGAAAACATGCCCCACGAAGGGGGACCACAATGCTCCGATGTCTTTTTTGTTTTAAACTGTTTATTTTGATGTCTTTTTAAGAGAAAACTTACTCATATTTAGTCAGACTTGCCCAGACCCTCAGGCTATCTCGGTTTAAAGTTACTCACCTGGGAAAGTTGCATTTTTGACCTTCTGACTATCTTTTTTGCACACTGGAGACTTATACTGGCCTATGGTACCTGGCAGTTTAAAAGGAATACATGTATTTTTATGGGACAGAGTCCACATACACACTTTTCACATTTAAAACTCTTTCTACCATCAGTGGGATAATAGACACACAAGTGCTTTAAAATGGGGAAAAAAGAGGATTTTATTAAAATATGGTTATTATCATTACTAATCTGAATAATTTTCCACTTTTATTATATTTCTCTCTTTTTTAAAAGATTTTATTTATTTATTTATTTATTTATTTATTTATTTATTTATTTATTTATTTAAGAGACAGAGAGTGCAAGCAAGAGAGTACAAGCAGAGGGAGCAGCAGAAGGAGAGGGAGAAGCAGGCTCCCCGCTGAGCAGGGAGCCTGATGTGGGGCTCGATCCCAGGACCCTGGGATCATGACCTGAGCCGAAGGCAGACACTTAACCATCTGAGCCACTCAGATGCCCCAATTTTTAAGTTTTAAGATTTTAGCTCTAGAGTTTGAACTTCCTAAGGGACCGTATATATCATTTGTTTCCCTTTTAGCATGTATCACAATGCTCTACTCATAGTATTTGATGCATGCTCTTTAAACTGAATTTATTTAGACTTTGTCTGAACAGTATGGGTCTCATAGAGACAGCAAATAGTCTCAAGCAGTTAGGATTCTTTATTCTGCTGTCTTTGCTAGACAGCCACTTAACCAACTGAGCCACCCAGGCCTCCCTCTGTCTTTCTTTTGAATAGCCAGTTTCAAGGATACAATTCTAGAGAGGAAGTTGGAAACAAATGTCCTTGGCCATGCCCTTGTCCTCCCCCTGGCCTGCGATCAGCGCCCCCCTGAGTAGGGGAGGGAGACAGGTGGGCTCTTGCGCCCTCTGTCCAGGCATGGCACTCCTTGCTCAGATCAGTACAGGCTCAGAGTTGCCAGAGAAAGCAACCGAAAGACAGAGACAAGCCAAAAAGCTCAGTGGTAGATGTATGTTTGTGATACATCAGAGGACGGGAGGGTAGGGAAAGGAGATGTGGGCTAGTATCTCAGGGGCTAATGTACCTTCACCACAAGCTGCAGGAGGAAGGGGGACAGGGTGCAATCAGAAGTTCACATCATCAGCCTAAGGAGGAGCAGAGAGCAAGAGTTTGGGAGGCTGAGGAAGGAGGCCATCTCCTGAGGTCTCTGGAGCAGTGTCTGAGGGGAGCAGATTGTGGGTGGGATTTTCTGGGGTCAGCAAAGGCCCCTACCGGGTCTCTAAGCCCTGCTTCCCTCTGATCCTATTTCACCTTGAGACTCAGCCCTGCCCCTCCACCCCGGGGCAATCTAGCAGGACTTGAGCGCTGAGAATTGAGTGTTGCCGCTTGAGCTACTGATGCTGGGCAGCCCCACTCTCTTGTCAACCCCTTTTCGGCCTTTATTATTATGATCCTGCAATTTTTTTTCTCTTCTAGTTTTTAATGGGATGAATTACATTAGTAGATTCTCTAAAGTTGATCCACTCCTGGATTCCTGGTTTTAGCCTATGCAATCACTGGGGTGTTTTTTGTTTTGTTTTGCGTTTTCCAGCACAGGTCCTCTACTTATGAGTTGAATGATTGATCTAGGACTCAGCCTAAATTTTCTTCTAATATTTGCTAACTGGCTACACAGCCAATATGCCTGTGGTCTTAGTGATGCACCAACGTAAGGATGGTCTTTGCTTGACAAAAGATAATCATAGTCAGAGAGCTACTAAAGTACAGGCTGCCCAGTTAAACTTGAATATCAGATAAACAACAAATAATGTTTTAGTCTAAACATGTCCCATGCAATATTTGTGTGGCCTCTAACACTGAACTGCACGAGATGTACTTACACTAAAAAAAAAAGTGTCTATTTGAAATTTACATTTAACTGGGTGTCCTCTAGTTTTATTTGCTAAATCTAGTAATCTTGACCATAAAAAACAAGCATTATGTTTAAAAAAGAATACATTAACTTTTAAATTAATATTGTCAATGTAAGATAAAAGCACATGTCAGCAAACCCTCGTAACCACTGAGCTCGTGTTTCTGAAAACTACAATGGGGCGGGGAAGCGGGAAATAATAAAGACATTGTAATTCATATATAACAAAGACACACAGAAGAAAAATTCAAATTTCCAAAACAAACTAGATTTGGTGGTTTTGTTTCGAGGAAAAGAAACCAAAACACCACCACCAACTGGACCCTGCTCTGGTAGATAACTTCCCTTTCAAACCACCTTCTTCAATTAATCAGGAAATGCTTCTGTGCTGTCATCTCCACCCCCAGGCAGATTTTTCTATTCACTTTTCCTGATACAGAAATTTTATTTCTTTTTCGAGTTTTCAAATCAGCTCCTACTGGCTTGAAATTTATCATCTATGGAATTTGTATTCCTTTTATATTCCTTTCAAAATCTCCCCAAAATGTTTGTGACTACCTGGCCTTTCTGCAAATTGTCATGCTGCTCAATGTATATTTTCTGGGTCTGAACTCCATCCCTAGTTTGAGAGGAAGACGGATAAGAATACTTTCTCAGGGGGCACCTGGGTCCTCAGTCAGTTGAGCGTCTGTCTTTGGCTCAGGTCATGATCCCGGGGTCCTGGGATCGAGCCCCACATCGGGCTCTGCTTCTCCCTCTCCCCGCTGCTCATACTCTCTCTCTGTCTCTCTCTCTGACAGATAAATAAATAAAAATCTTAAAAAAAAAAAGAATACTTTCTCAGTACTACTCGTAGATGTGGCTACATAATATACAGGAAGGGAAGCAGTAACTGTTGCCTGTTTGGGTGTGAGAAGACAGAAGTAAACCCTACATAAAAAGATTTGGGATCATTAACATTTTGGAATAAAAAAAATGTGGTTAACTAAAAAATCATATTTATCCAGGTATTACCACAGTTTCATTTTATTACTTAAATGGTTATGATTTTGTCATGAATACATGTATAAATCTTGGATAAATTTCATGTCATTCCTCAGGCAGTCATGTGCCTATAATGTACCAGACACTGTTCTAGGTCCTGGGATAAAGGTGAATGAGACCAGGTCCAAGCCTCCCAGGGCAGACACGGGTAAGTAGGGACAGTAGCACATTAATCAATAACTAAAATACAGTTTAATAAAAGCAATTGTGTATGATTGTTTGTGTATGGAGTCCCATGAGGACATGGGAAAGGAAGGTCTTCATTCATCTGGGGGTGGAAGATTCAGGAAATCTTCACAGAGGAGGAGATCCTTAAAATGAATCTCAGGAGTTCATCAAGCCAAGATGTCAGGGAAAGGCATTACAGTTGAAGCACATAGAAAGGCTCAGAGTTTGGCACATTCAAGCAGTTGTACCCTCAGGCGTGCGGTGGGGAGTGTCAGGGTTAAGCAGGAAAGGAACTCAGGACAACTCAAAGGGGCTTGAAATGATGTCAAGGGGTCTGGAAGCTAAGGAAAGGAAATCCCACTGAAGGGTAAGTGCAGGAGGAAATGATTACTTTTTGTCACAGAGCTATTCTGGACATTACGTGAAATTGGTTTCGGAGATGAGACTAAAGGCAAGGAGATAGGTTAAGAAGTTAATGAAGCAGGGCGCCTGGGTGGCTCAGTTGGTTAAGCCACTGCCTTTGGCTCAGGTCATGATCCTGGAGTCCCGGGATCGAGTCCCGCATCAGGCTCCCTGCTCAGCGGGGAGTCTGCTTCTCCCTCTGACCCTCCTCCCTCTCATGCTCTCTGTCTCTCATTCTCTCTCTCTCAAATAAATAAATAAAATCTTTAAAAAAAAAAAAAAGAAGTTAATGAAGCAGACGAGGTGAGCGCTAACAAGGGCCTAAACTAGCAGGGAGCTGAAGAGTTCTGCTCTGGACATGCTGAACCTAAGGCCCCTATGACGTGTCCAAGGAGAACTGAGGGCGAGAATGCAGGTCTAGAGCTGGGCAGCGAGGCCTGGTGGGAGGCGGTGTGTTTGGGAATCATCAGCCGAGGAGTGAGATGAAAGCCATGAACATGGATGCCGTGGCCCAGGAAGGATATAAGGAATAAGAAACAAAAGATAGACATTACGATGAAAGGACCAGGTGGAAAAGAAAGACTCCTAACCCCAAACTGGAAGGGAGCCATCAAGGTCATAGGAGATCAAGGAGAAAATGGCATCATAAGACCCAAGGAAGAGGAGCATTTCTATAATTGATTAATTATGTTAAGTGATACAGAGGAAGACGTGTAATATGGACAGAAATGGGTCCCTTTGGTTTAGCGATTAGAAAGCACTGGTGGAGACGCCTGGGTGGCTCAGTCGTTAAGCGTCTGCCTTCGGCTCGGGTCATGATCCCGGGGTCCTGGGATCGAGTTCCACATCGGGCTCCTTCCTCAGCGGGGAGCCTGCTTCTCCCTCTCCCTCTACTGCTCCCCCTGCTTGTGCTCTCTCTCTCTGATAAATAAATAAATAAATAAATAAATAAATAAATAAATAAATAAATAAACAAACAAACAAACAAATATCTTAAAAAAAAAAAAAAGAAAGAAAGCACTGGTGATCCAGAGAGAGCAATTTGAGTGGCTGTGCTTGATACAGTAGCCAGCTTGCAGTGGGTTGAGATAAAGACATGTTGACTGTCTTTCAAAGAGATTGGGAATTATGGAAAGGAAAGATAGAGGAAAGCTCGAGAAGAACTCAGAGGTGCTCTAGTTATTTTTTATTATGAATGTATACCTACCTTTTTTTTAAAAGGTGTTGATATTGTTTAGATCCTAATTTGAACAGAACAACTATTAAAAAACATTTACAAGGTAATTATCAGAGCTAATTAGACATTGATTGGATATATGATGATATTAATTTTTAAAGCAATAATTGTATTGAGGTTATACTTTTTTTAACATTTTTTTTAGAGAACAATGTAACAGATAACCGAGTACCCACCACAAATTTTCTTACACTTTTCCATATTGACCAAAGGGTGGTTCTTAAAGAGCAGAGAATAAATATTTTAGATCTTTTGGTCCAGAAAGCAAAATGCAGTTTTCATTTAACCATTTAAATATATAGAAACTATTCCTAGCTCATGGATCTGAAAAAAAAAAAAAAACAGGACACTCACAGGGATTGGCCAATGGGTCTTCATTTGCTGTCTTCAGAACTGTCATGTTTTTTTCTGAAACACATCAGAAATGCAGGTGAAGCCCTCCTTGTACTCTTCCCAATCTCATTCCCCCCCCCACCTCTCCAAAGGTAACCGCTCTCCTAAAGTTCACGTTATCAGTCCCAACTTTTCAGATATGCCTATATCCCTAAGCAATATAAGCATAATTTGGGGTGTTTTTAAAAACTTTAAATAAATGTAATCATTCTGTGCATAATAGTCTTCAGTTGGCTCTTTTGGCCAACACTACATTTGCGATTAAGTCATCTTCCTACATTTGGACTAGTTCGTTAATTTTATCTGTTGTATGCTATCTCATTTTGTGACTATATTAAGTTTCATGTATTCTTCTTCTGTACATGCACATTTAAGTTGTTTCTATTTTTTCCATCTTTACAAACAATGCTACAGTCAACATTCTTGGCCATGACTCTTTGCTGCACATTTGTTTTTGATCTGGGGTATATACCTAAGATTGAATTGTTGGGGTTGTAGGGTATGAACATATTCAGCTGACTAAATATTTCCAAATTGTTCTCCAGGCTGACTCTATAGAAAAATTTCCTTTTTCAGTAATCTGATATAGTTGGTAACCTGAAAAATTCTCCCAATATGCAACATCTAGAGATCCTGAATGAAATATGAGGCAACTTTTTACTTGTATAAAGAAGTCTCAAAAAAGCAAGGAAATCCCCAGGCCCCAGAAAATGTTTTAAAAAGAAGAAGAAGAAAAGAAAAAGATGATACAGGAAATTTAAATTCAGAGACAAATTTACCTATGGGGATTTCCTAGAACAAAGGTTTGGGCCCATAGGAACATAAGAGGCTATATAATGCTTTCAGGGGCTCTTGTCCATCTCTTGGGTTAAAAGTTAAAGCTAAAACATCAGGCCATGGAAAGAAAGAAAGAAAGAAAAAGAAAAAAGAAGGAAAGAAAGAAGAAAGAAAGAAAGAAAGAAAGAAAGAAAGAAAGAAAGAAAGAAAGAAAGAAAGAAAGAAAGAAAGAAAGAAAGAAAGAAAGAAAGAAAGAAAGAAAGAAAGAAAGAAAGGAGGGAGGGAGGGAGGGAGGGAGGGAGGGAGGGAGGGAGGGAGGGAGGGAGGGAGGGAGGAAAGGAAGGAGCAATGATCTTGGCCAAGTTCTAATCAGAGTCAGGTGTGTCACGCCCAGGCTGATCTCACCATTATCCTGACTCTGTGGACCCTGGCCCCCTTCTGATTTTCAATTTGATTTTGTCTACTTCTTTCTCCTTGGCAATAACTTTGGCATCCTTGTCTACCTGCTTCTGGAATTGACCGGCCCCCACAGCAGACTCTGCTTTGTTGGCTTGTACGTTTCATGGGGTTTTGGCTCCTCCTCATACAACTCCTGGAGTCTGACCCCTGAGGCTGGCTCAGCCGGTCCCCTCTCCATCCCGAGGCTGGGCTTTAAGCCTGAGGTCCAAGCACCACCGGCTCTGCTCAAGCCTGGCGCATCCCTGCCTCCATATCTTCCAAACACTATTCTGTGGTGACAGGACTAGGTTGTTTTGGGAAAGTATTTACAGTAACCTGGTGCTGGAATCAGAAAATCTGGGTTTCTGTCAAATGGGGTGAAGTCATCTCCTGTGTGCCAGAGTGCGTCCTCAGTGCCCCCAAGATTTCTATCATGAATGGGAATTGACAGATACAATGAGCAACAACATTAGGTCTACGTACACGGCAGATAAAAGTTATCAGAAAATACTATGTTTTTAAAAAAAAGACATAAAAGAAGAAATAACTAACACAAGAAAAAAATAAAAGCAAGACAGTATACTTTTTTTCTGGAAATGAACAAAATTTTCTAGAGTGAAAAATATTACTGAAATGAAAAGCCCAATGAATGGGTTAAGCAGCAGGATAGGCTAGGGGATTGCACAAACCCTCCCACCAGTGGTGCGGAGTTCCTGTTTCTCTAGATCTTTGCCAACATTTGAGGGTGGTGCAAACTCGACACAGGTAGGCAGATTGCAGGTTGTATTGTTTCTTTGCAGAATTGGGCCCATCCCAGCCAAGATCCAGCCCTCTTCTGGATCCTTGGATCAGGCTTTTAGACACAGAGGGACTTGAAACCCCAGTAAATCCCTTTCTGCCTGTTTTTTTTTTTTGGGGGGGTCCCTGATTCGGTCCCTGGGGTCAGCGCTCAGCAGGGCTCTTCCACAGGGCTCTCCCACAAAGCTGTGCTTTTTCTCCCTGGTTCCCACACCCTGACACCTCTTACCAGTGACTTCATCATTCCACTTTTCCTGCTTCTGGTCTTCACTTTGCTAATCCCCAGATGCTCTATTGCTCACTCTGCACCTTGCAGCCCTTCCCTTCCCCCTCTACAGGCCAAAGTTAAACCAACTCTCTCCATCCCTTTTCCTATAGGCCAGTCTCTGACCCAACCAAACAAATAGAGCTCCTTTATCAATATGCAATAACCTTAGACCCTAACTGAGGGGGTCTAAGAGGTATGTGATACATCGACAGTTGGAAGGATACCATAGACATATTTTTCTAAACCTGAAGCTAGACACATATCCTGGCAGAGCCTAAAACACCCAGAGGTGTTATGGCATATGTTAGAGCTCGGATTCCTGAGACTGAATCTTACTTAGAGCCACTATTTAGCTGTGTGACCTGAGGCAAGTCACCTAGCCTCTCTGTGCTTCCATTTTCTCATATGTAAAACCCCTGCTAGTACTAGAACCCACTATATAAGGTCGTTAGGAGAACTAAATGAGTGAGCGTATGTAAATTATTTAGAAGGGCACCTGGCATACCATGAGGACTATATGTGTTTGCTCTCATCATTATTACTATTTGAAATTGGAACTGTCCGAGGCAATAGCAGATACCAGTCACATTCAGTGAAATGAGATCAGTGTCAGAAAGCGCAGCTCCATGTATGCAATTAGTGTTTTCTTTAATTCTTTCTTTTCTTCTCAAGGTGTATCTACTACTTACATGGTTCTTACTCTTCTGAAACGGTGCAGAAAATCTCCCAGTCTTTCCGGTCAAACCTGGTGTTTAGTCCTGGCCACCAAAACAGTTACAGCCTCCTTGTTTCTGCCTCATGCCCTTAGCTCTTCTTTTACAAACCATCCTGCCCATCTCAGCTAATAAATCCCATGATTTCGGTGTCTGGGAAGTTGCTTTTAGTTCTCTGATAGTGTTAGGCTAACATTGATAGGGCACAGGGCAAGAAGCCAGGTGAAAATGACTCCCTCACTCCCTGGACAGAATGTCGCCCTGACATTGAGTCTGAATTTCCTTAGCGTCCAACACTGGCCAAGATACCCAAAGCCACAGGCTTTCTTTAACTGGGCTCATCTGTTTGGTCAAAATCCCAGAAAAGCTGTTTTCTCATTTCTCTCCTGGTGACTCCTAAGTAGATTATTTCACTTGGGATAGTAATCAAGACGGCAGCAGGCTCTCCATGTAAAGAGAAAGGACACTGACTCTGAGGTATTGATACTGGGCCAGGAAACTGCTGATATTAGATTATGTTACCTGTTTGTGGTTGGCTTGACTTGAGCTATATACTGGAATATGCTTGCAAGGAGGGGTGTCAGGCTGTTCAGTAGACTGGCCCCTACTACCAAACATCTCCAAGATACTTTCTGAAGAATTCAGGGAAATAAGAGTGTGACACCTATACACTAACTAATGGTCTTAGGCACCATTAGCTCAAAAGGGTAGACATTGATTAATTAAAAAAATAGATAATCAGTCTTTAATTTATAAGAGACTTCCCCTTGGCTTTGATTATCTAGCTTTTTGTGAGTGGGCATTTTTGCATTTTCTGACATTGGAAATCCAGACAGGGCCCAGTAAGTGTGTTGGACTATCTAGGTAAACTCTGCTCTCGGCTGAAATGTAGTTTTTCTCCTGACTTCCCTGACATTCTCACACTGCCTGTTTTCAGGAGCTCATCGGCTTTTAATGCTCAGCCTCAAATCCATTCTAGAATGATTGTAGCATTTATCAACAATGATGCAGTTCTTGATTTATGCGGATCCCAACAAGGTTTTGGGAAGTAAGAGATGAGCTACGGAGCATTTTCCCTGGTGGCGCTCATAGCCTGGTGGGAGATATGGGCACATACACACTTACGATTCAACACAATTAGCTGTGTGTATGGAAGTTAAGTTTTATGTGGGCGTGACACAGGTAAAGTCACCAGGGAAGGTGCAGTGAGGGGAGACATCAAGGAGGACGCAACTTCCAGTCTGGGTCTTTAGGATTATATAGGAGTTCACTAAGTAGAAAAAAGAGGACTTGTCATTCACTTTTGGCAAGAGCCCCAGAGGCCTGGAGCACACACTCCGTTCGGTATGACTGGACTGGGGGAGGGCACATGGGGGGAGATGCCATGGGAAGGAGGTTGAAGCGAGAGTCGAAGTGGCGTAAATAAGGAGCCACCAAAGGTCTTTATGTGGAAAAGCCACTGATCAGATATCAGCCTTAGAAAGAAAACTTGTGCTGAGGCTTCAGGTGATCCTTCTGCATCTCCCAGATGGCATAAGCTTCGACTCAGAAATGTCAAGAAAATACTCAGAAGCTCAAGAAAATACTCAGGCAAACTTAAATATTACTCTCAGGGCATGTTTGAGGCCTCTGTGGTAGCACTGAGATGCACAAGAAGTGGAAGTGGGATGGCTGAGTTCTGCTTCCTGGGCTGCTGAGGACAACCTGCAGGGAAAGGGGTCTGGCCCACAGGGCTCTCCACTGGGGCAGAGGAGGGACCCCCGGAGTCCCAGTCAGAAGAGCTGAGCAGCCAAGGGGCTTGGACATCTGATCTTCCGCTGCCTTAGCGCCTTCCTCTGTGCCACCCATGCAGCTTGAACCTCGTCATCTTTATGCTTGTTCCCAGCCCCCAAACTGTGCCTAAGACAGCACATTGTCCCCCTCGGCGCATCTGAAACACTACCTCCCATCTCAACCAGACATCTTTCCAGTCAGAATGGTTTGCCTTTCACTTTTCATTTTCCACCTCAGATGCCTGGCAAGACCACATGGAGAGCACCCAGGGCAAGAGAAATTGGAGGGGCAGTGTGGTTGGGTGCTGACTGTGAATCTCCAGGAAATTGCCACATGCTAGGTCAGTGCCTTGTGCCTGCCCCCTGCCCCCTATCCTATTTAAACTTGAGAACTTTCCTTTTGCTTGAAATACTGATCTACACTACTAGAAACAGGTAGTATCTGTTGACAGAAATCATGGGCAATGAGTTTATTTACCCAAGGGCAAGTCAACAAAACAATATGAGGCAATCGAGGGTGACTGTGCTTGTAGCAACTGTCAAGGGTATAAATCAATTGGCGGCTCTTAGCTCCAAATAAGGAGATTTAATATTTTGTCTTTCCAATACCTTTGATTTGCTACAATCACATTACTTTCTAAAATAAAAGTTCATTAGTAACAATCAATGCAAAGAAAATATCCCCCCAAAGTAAAAAGATCAAAGAAAAACAGATGAAAGACTTCTCTTGAAAAGTTAGAATGGATGCCTGGTAACTCCTCCGATAATTTCCTGTTTACTTTTCTTTTTTTAACTTACTGGTTTTCTTTAGTATACTTTCCAGTAGTACATTTCCATACCCTAGTTTTTCTAGGAGATTTTGGTACTAGCAGATTTCCCAGCCCACATTTTTATAAAAGTAAGTTCATGACTTCTGATTGAAACATTCTTTTACACAAACTGCCAAAAAAGTTTATGGTTTCCTTAATATGCCTGTCAAAGCCGGTACATTACAGGGACCCTGCACTTGTTAGAAGACAGAAATTGCGGGAAAGTTAAATGGAGTGAGGGAGCTGGAGCGGGATTGGCCAGCTGCAGGGAAAGCCTGCCCAGCCCCCCCCGACCCCCCCCCCACAAAACTACAATTCTAATTTCGTCTCCTTCTTTCGCAGAAAGGACTAGGTTTTCTGAGTGTCACCCCCCCCCACCCCCGCAGAGTTCTGTAGCCTCGGGCACTGAACAAGCCTGGCTATCCTTCCCTGGGGTGGAGAACGGGGAGGTAGCTTACCCCGAGCCTGGCTGGTGGGAAGGAGCGTGATCACCAGGGCAAAGGCGAGGGCAGCCCGGGGAGCCTTCCTGTCAGCTCGCCGCCCGGGCATGATGCTGCGCTGGGCTTCAGCCTCCCTGAAACCTGAACATTTCCTGTTTCCTGCTCATTTGGGTCGGTGCTAACTCGAAGGAGAGGTGTTTGCCTGTTTTTTAGGAAGTGATGTAATTCTGCAGGAGCCTGTCAGACCAGCAAGGATTGCAAAAGAGAAGTTGTTCTACAAGCACTGATTCAGTTAACAAGGTCTCCTGAGCCTTTTTCAGTCCTGGCCCTGTTGCCAGCCCCCATCTTTTGAAACTGTCTCTCAGAAACAGTGTCCATAGCTCAGCTGTCCTTTGGGATCTGGGACTGAGGATCCTGGACCACAAGCATTCTCCATTGGTGATTTTACTCCCCCCCAGGGGAGTCTCTGGGGCTGCGCAGAGTCTAGAGCAGTGCTATCCAGTAGAACTTTCTGAGATGATGGAAAGGTCCCAAATCTGTCCAATGCAGTAGCCATTAGCTACATAGGCTATAGGGCACTTCAGATGAGACCAGTGCAAAATGAATTTGTAGTTTTATTTTTATTAATTTAAATTAAAAGAACTCCACATGGCTAGCAGCTGCTGTGTTGGACAGCTTAGGCCTAGCAAGCAGGGGCATGTGTACCAACAGAAAATGGCCAGGACACTTCTCTCCAGCCAGGCACATCACCATCCCTGGGCCCTGAATGCCACCTCCCTCATAGGGAGGTAAAGGACAATGCTATACACATGCCCAAATGTGCTCTGCTTCCCCGGAGAGAAATGATTTCTATTATTTTTATTTATTTTTTTCTTTATAAAGCCTTTGTGTTTTTAGAGCAGTTTTAGGTTCACAGCATAATTCAGAGGAGGGTGCAGAGATGTCCCATACACTCCCTAACTGCCCCCCCCCACACACACAGCGTCCCATTATCAACACCTTCCAAAAGTGGTATAATTGTTACAGTGGATGAACGCACACTGATACATCATAATCACCCAAAGTTCACAGTTGACATTAGGGTTCTCTCACGTGTCGCACATTCTATGGGCTTGGCAAATGTATAATGACACAAATCCACCATGATAGTATCCTCCAGAATAGTTTCTCTGCCCTAAAAATCCTCCATGCTCCACCCATTCATCCCTCCTTCCACCCTAACCCCAGGCACCCGCTGATCTTTTTACTGCCTCCATAGTTTTGCCTTTTCCCAAATGGAGTATGGTTGGAATCATGCGACATGTAGGCTTTCAGATTGGTTTCCTTCACTTAGTAATGTGTATTTCAGTTTCCTCCATTACATGGCGCCTGGGTGGCTCACTCAGTTAAGCATCTGCCTTTGGCTCGGGTCATGATCTCAGGGTCGTGGGATTGAGTCCCGCATCAGGCTCCCTGCTCGGTGGGTGGGAAGTCTGCTTCTCCCTCTCCTCATGCTCCTCATCCCTCTCTCTCTCTCAAATAAATAACTAAATAAATAAAATCTTTAAGAAAATTTTCCTCCATGTCTTTTCATGGCATGATAGCTTATTTCTTATTGGCGCTAAATAACAGTCCATTGTCTGAATGTACCACAGTTATTAATTCATTCACCTACTGAGGACATCTTCGTTGCTTCCAAGTTTTGGCAATTATAAATAAAGCTGCCAGAAACATCTGGGTGCATTTGTGCAGATATAAGTGTTCAACTCCTTTGGGGAAATACCAAAGGGCTTGATTGCTGGATCTATGGTAAAGAGAAATGATCTTTTAAAGGGCCCATTTCTGAAGCAGAATATGTTCTCAGGGGAAAAAAAAAAATCTTCATTTCACTTTTCTTCCTTCTTACATAACAATAAATTTCTCAGAGGTGGTTAGCAAACAAAATAGGACCGAGTTGGATTAGAATGGGGGTGGAAATCCTGCCCAGTGGAAACAATGCAGGAAGGAGGTGTCTGTTTAGACCGGCAAGCAGGGGAGATTAGAGTGTGTTAGGTTTTTGTGTTCTAATTGAAGTCCTTCCCTCTGTTTAGGTTTAGGGCCTAGGCAGCACAGAATGAAATTTCATAATCAGGTTTGCGGTAGTGCCAAGAAGGGCCGAGAGAGAAAAAGAGGCATCAGAAACCCATCTGGTCTCTAACCCCCCTGCCTGCAGGTACCATGAGTCACCCCCTTCCAGTCAGTTTATCTCTGGTGCTCCGGTTGCTGTGAACACTCCAGGCAACTGGAATTCCTCAGCCCCTGACACAGCCATCCGTTTTGGGATTTAGTGCATAGTTGCTTTTCAGCGACATTAGTCACTGTTTATCTCCGTTCTTAGTCACAAGAAACGTGTTGGTGATTCATGAAATGTTCAGTTTGTTCATGGATCCACAGGATGCATTTCACTGTTTTAAACTGGCTTAAGTCAACTGATACAAGATGCTCTGCAGCGTAGGTGACGATGCAGAGCACACAGCTGGAGAAAACAGGCAAGTTCAACACTGGATGATGGATTTAAAAACGGCGAGAACTCTCGCCGAGCACGTGCGCAGACCACGGGCTCGGACGTGCGGGCGCCAGGTCTGGCGCTGAGTCTGGCTGCCGGTGCCCCGTCCCAGCACGCACATCCCTCGCTGTAACACCCACGAGCTGGAGGGGACGCCCAGGGGTGGGTGTTTCCTCCATTCGGCCGTTCACACCCTAGTAGGACTAGTGTTGGACGCCGGGCTGCAGGCACTCATTTGGCCAGGGCGGGGTGTCAGCCTTGGTTTCTTCAGTTTTAAAAGGACAGCTCGCCAGGGGGCTTTGCAGAATCCGGTATATGTGGCCGGAGCACGGACTCTTTTCTGCGGCAGAGTCGGGCAGCTTCGCACGATCTCTCCGAGTGTGACGGCCATGGCTCCTGCACAACCATGTAATTTTCTTTTGACCCTTGTGCTAAGACCCTTAGTGTGATTAAGCTTATCTTAAGGGGGAGGAAAATTACCACCATTGATCAGAAAATTGTAGCACCTCAGTGATCTCTTTGCCGCCGTTAAAATCACAGGGAGGCTGTGTGCTAGGTAAAGGCGATTTACCTCTGTTTGTTCTAATTTTACTAACCATTAATTTTGGCAAGCGGCTGCCTGGCCTCGGATTAAATCCTGATACACTTGGAACTAAAGGGAAGTCAGGGCCCCAGTCACAACGATGAGACACAGGGGAGGCTCCGGAGGGACTGGCAGGCACAGAGGCAGGGGGGTAACCTTGTCCTGGTGCCTGCCATTGGCTCTCAACAATGAAAGGAGAAACGGAGGTTATGAAGTATGGTGACTGGGAAACGCTCTGAGGCCTTGTCGGGCTCAAGAGGGCTGGAGATGGGGTGGGGGGACTGGTTCTAGGTTCTAGGACTCTATCACTTCACATAAAAGTTTGGCTCTTATCATCAATGGTCTGTGTCACAGAAGTGACTCTCATCCAAATCCTCCTCCCTTCCCTCCTGCTTCCTCCCTGCCCAACCCTCCCTTCCCATCAGCTCTACAAGAGGAGGGGCAAGGGAACAACCCAGAAGTGATGAGATCTCACAGTGAGTGCAGGCTCGTATACACATGCTTCTCCACGCTCCTGCATGCTGCGGAAATACATGAAGATCATCCAAATGAGAACAAGCAAAGACTGTTGATTCCAAGCTTGCTGGAGCAAGGGAGTCGGCCACCATCACTTGCATTTTGGCCGAGGCTCAAAGGCAGGCACAGGAGTGGGAAAACTTGATAGTGGGAAAAAGAGAAGGTTTCACGTATGCCCTGATAGCAGAGGCTGTTGGCATGAGGAACCCGAAACAAGTTCTAATTACTGGTTCTAGTGACTGGCTAGGGGGCGCATATTTGGCTTCTCCCAACTTGGAAGAGGGAATAAAAGTAGGGGCCATTGTTACAAGGACTATTGTTTGGCTTCCTGGACCGGTTACTAGAGATAGGGTCTGACTTGTACACGTTTGATTTACAGCAGGCTGGCTTCCTGAGTTGTTTGCTACAGACCGTGGATTACAGTTTTATTATTACATATATGGTCTGGCCTTTGTCTGTTTATATATCATCTCTCGACACACACCCACATGCATACTCACACAAAAACTCCACCCACACCGAGACACATGCACACACTTTCTGGGGCTTCTTTCTCTGTCTAAATGCTAGATGGTGGCAGCTGATGGTCTGCAGTGCTTGCTTAATAAAGAAGGTCCTCAGACATGGTAATTGTAAGAGCAGGTGGGCGTGTAAATCACTCTGAAGCTGACTGAGAGGGTGTAGGGAGTAGGCTAAAGTCCCAGGCTCTGAAAGGAGTGCCCATACAGATAAGTGGGCAGGGCAGGGCTGGGGCCAAAGGGTTAAACTGAACCCCAGCATGTGCAGAGAGGCTATAGCCAGGAGAGGGGCTGACAGCAATTCTGCCATGTCTTGGTCAGCTTGGGCTGCCATACAAAATACCATAGACTTTTACACTTGACCTTTGAACGACACAGGGCATCGGGGCACTGACCTCCCACACAATGAGAAATCCATGTATAACTTTTGACTCCCCCAGGACTTAACTACTAGCAGCCTACTGTTGACCGGAAGCCTTATGGATAACACAAATAATCCGTTAACATCAATTTTGTATATGTATTATAGACCACATTCTTGCACTAAAGTAAGCTAGAGAAAAGAAAATGTTAAGAAAATCATAAGGAAGTATGGAATCAGAAAAGACCCCAAATAGCCAAAGGAATTTTGAGAAAGAAAAGCAAAGCTGGTGGCACCACAAATCTGGACCTCAAGCTCTCTTACAAAGCTGTCATCATCAAGACAGCATGGTACTGGCACAAAAACAGACACATAGGTCAGTGAACAGAACAGAGAGCCCAGAAATGGACCCTCAACTCTATGGCCAACTAATCTTCAACAAAGCAGGAAAGAATGTCCAATGGAAAAAGACAGTCTCTTCAACAAATGATGTTGGGAAAATTGGACAGCCACATGCAGAAGAATGAAACTGGACCACTTTTATACACTGTACACAAAAATAAACTCAAAATGGATGAAAGACCTAAATTTAAGACAGGAATCCATCCAAACCTTAGAGGAGAACACAGACAGCAACTTCTTTGACCTTGGCTGGAGAAACTTCTTGCTAGACACATCTCCAAAGGCAAGGTAAATAAAATCAAAATTGAACGAATGGGTCTTCATCAAGATAAAAAGCTTCTGCACAACAAAGGAAACAGTCAACAAAACTAAAAGGCAGCCTGTGGAATGGGAGAAGATATTCGCAAATAACATATCAGATAAAGGGCTAGTATCCAAAATCCATTAAGAACTTACCAAACTCAACACCCAAAAAACAAAAATTCCAGTCAAGAAATGGGCAGAAGACATGAACAGACATTTCTCCAAAGAAGACATACAAATGGCCAACAGACACATGAAAAAGTGCTCAACATCATTCAGCATCAAGGATATACAAATCAAAACCACAATGAGAGATCACCTCACACCAGTCAGAATGGCTAAAGTTAACAAGTCGGGAAATGACAGATGTTGGTGAGGATGCAAAGAAAGGGGAACCTTCGTACTGTTGGTGGGAATGCAAGCTGGTGCAGCCACTCTGGAAAACAGTGTGGATGTCCCTCAAAAAGCTAAAAATAGAACTTCCCTACGACCCAGCAATTGTACTACTGGTATTTATCCAAAGGATACAAACAGAGTGATATGAAGCGGCACATGCACCCCCAATGTTTATAGCAGCAATGTCCACAACAGCCAAACTGTGGAAAGAGTCCAGATGTCCATTAACAGATGAATGGATGAAGAAGAAGTGGTATATATACAATGGAATATTACTCAGCCATCAAAAAGAATGAAATCTTGCCATTTGCAATGACATGGATGGAACTAGAGGGTATTATGCTAAGCAAAATAAGTCAGTCAGAGAAAGACAAATACCATATGATTTCATTCATATGTGGAATTTAAGAAACAAAACAGATGAGGGTGCCTGGGTGGCTCAGTTGGTTAAGCGTCTGCCTTTGCTCAGGTCATGATCTTAGGGTCCTGGGATCGAGTCCTGCGTCAGGCTCCCTGCTCAGCAGAGAGCCTGCCTTTCCCTCTCCCTCTGCCCCACCCCTGCTCTGCCCCTTCCCCCTGCTCATGCTCTCTATCTCTCCCTCTCCCTCTCTCAAATAAGTAAATAAAACCTAAAAAAAGAAAAGAAACCAAACAAATGAACATGAGGGAAGGGAAGGAAAAACAAAATAAGGTAAAAACAGAGAGGGAGGCAAACCACAGAAACTCTTAACTCTGGGAAACAAACTGAGGGTTGCTGGAGGAGAGGTAGGTGGGGGATGGGGTACCTGGGTGATGGGCATGAAGGAGGGCACATGATGTAATGAGCACTGGGTGTTGTATGCAACTGATGAATCACTAAATTCTACCCCTGAAACTAATAATACACTATATGTTAACTAAATTGAATTTAAATAAAAGTTTGTTTAAAAAATCAATCAAGAACAAAGAGAGAAAATCATAAGGAAGTTCCAAAAAAAAAAAAATCATAAGGAAGAGAGAATACGTTGAGAGTACTGTACTGAATCAAAAACAATCTGTGTGTCAGTGAACCCATGCAGTTCAAACCCATGCTGTTGAAAGGTCAACTGTATTTTCACATAGTTCTGGAAACGGAAAGTCCAAGATCAGGATACCCCCATGGTCGTGTTCTCGGGAGAGTCCACTTCCTGGTTTATAGATCACTGCCTTCTCGCTGTGTCCTCACACGGCATCGACAGAGAGCAAGCTCTTTGGTGCCTCACCTTATAAGAGCACGAATCTCCTTGTGAGGGCCTCACCCAAATGACCCCATCAACCCCTAACACCTCCCAAAGTCCCCATCTCCAAATACCTTCATATTGGGGGTAAGGGGTCCAACATCTGAATTTGGGCGGCACACATATTCAATCTATAGCACACAGTCTTTGAAGCTGGGAGCCTACACGTTTGGTCCATCCTGACCAGCCCCTCTGCACCTGTCAGGACGCTCGGTGATCTCTGTCCCTGCATCCGGGCTGCCAACTCAGGTGACATATGCTTCAATCGGTCACTCAAAGAAGCTGCTGCAGCATTTGGAGAATCCTAGAAGCTTCCACCCCGGGGCCTCAGCAGGCACCTCCTCCATGACAGAGGCTCCCGGACCCAGGGGGATGGCTCATCACCAAATATGAAACTGGGAAAGATTGGGGTTAGGGGCAGAAGTGGCAATGAGCATGTGGGACGAGGTGCAGATCTCTGGTCCGGAGGGCCATGTGGAGCACAGGAGGAGAAGAGTCTGGCTGGCCCCGAGACCCTGTAGCCCTCCTTTTAACTGCCCAGGGTCTCCCTGAGGGCAGGGGGCCGCTCTATTTCATTCTCCGGTCAATCCCCAGCATTGAGGACAGTGCTTAATAGTTTTTTGAATGAACAAATGAATGAAAAATCGATTAAAAAAATCCTTTTGGTAGTGGTTTTTTTTTTTTTAAGTGGGTGGAAAGAGGAACCTACGTTGGGATTATTTGGGTGAGCTTGTTTATTTCAGAGTCCTGGACCGCACCCCAGAACTAGAGAGTCAGAATCTCTGGAGCTGGGGTCCAGAACTCTGCGTGTTTCATGATGTTCGAGGGGATTTTTATACAGGCTAAAACTTGAGAATCGCTAATCTAGAGTTTCATTTTTAGTTCCTGGAATGGTATTTCCCTTTTCTCAAATAGTAAGAAATGAGTAGCACATGATACTTCCCCTTTTTGCCTTGTTTGCCAGGAAGCCTGGAACTAAGAGTAAAGCTTGGTTGTATAACTCTGCCTAGACCAGCTTCCGTTAGCCCTTCTAGGAACATTTCTTTCCTTGGCTTAGTCAACTTATCTTTCAGGACCTCGTTTGACACCCATTGCCACCAGGGAGCCCTCCCAGAAGTCTCCCCTTGCCTCTTGCATGGCTGAGTGCCCTTCCTCGTCCCCGCCTCCACGGTGCTGGGCAGAATAGACCCGGGCAAGTGCTCCCCTCCTGACTGCCCCTGCCTTACTCAGCTGGGGCTTCCCACACCTGTTAAAAAGAACGCAGTTTCCTTCTACTGCTGTTTCGGTTTTGATCAAATCATATCTTGGTAACTTAGATCTAAGTCTCTTCAAGCAATTTTTAAGTAGGGCAGACAACATTAGTAAATACATAGTACCTGTTCTGAAGCCCACTTCAGAATGATAAATGCAGATTACTGGTCTCAGTGCTTTTTTTTATTGGTTTTGCTATTTAATTTGACTTCTCCAATTCAGCCGATGTCCTGGCCAACTAAATCCTCAACACCAATGAAACCAGAAAATAAAAAGGCACAAAGGTTTGGGGAGAAATTGCCAATTTGAGTAAGAAAGATGTAAGGGGACACAACTCCAATGCTAAGGTATGTGGGTAGTGCCAAAAATAAGTGAAAATGGAGAGGATCTGTAGCAGGTAGGAATGAGTAGTGGAGGGTGGGCGGCGATTGTTTTTTAGGTAAAATGTTATTTTTTCTTATTACAAAAATCATGCGTATTTATGCGGTAAAGTTAAATGCATATAAGCAAAACGAAAGTATTCCATGTTTAAGTTGCTGCAGATATTTTTCCGTACAGACTAGCTAACGGTGTCACCCTAGTTTCATCGCCTGCTACCAGCAGTTGGTACTACTCTCCTGCCAACAGACAGTAGGTTCAAAATGCACAGTCACAGACTCAGGTCTGGAAAAACACTAACTTACTCTATTTTTCCTTTATAGTATCAGTTCTGAACTTCAATTCTGGTAGTGGTAGAAAGGATATAGTCACTTACAAATACAACCAGTCAGTTTGGCAATTTCCCATTTATTTGGGATACACTTTCGGTTATTTTAGGGTCCCTCCATCTCCTTAGTTTTCGCTGAGATTGTGCTGGGAATGCTGGAGTTGGTGGGGAGGGCTGTCTCTAAAATGCAACTCTGGTCCTCGGGCCCTCAGAAGATCAGAAGCCAAGGATTATCTCTTTATAGTTATCTTTGCATTTTAGCTGAGACCTCTTTTTCCTAGACCAAATAGTCTAATTTGCTAGTCTGGGGAGCTCTCGATGAGTGTATGAACAGAGACAGCCCAGGGCCCCCAAATCCTTGTACGTATAGAGGTTCATCTAGTCCTTGCAGCACATGTTCGTGATAATTTTAATAAGAATGCAACTAACTCCCTCAGGGAAGGATGGAAGTGGTGAGACACTCTGGGTCCCCTGGGTTGAGAATAAGAAGTCCAAGGCCCCAGTCTTAGTTCTTTCACTAAATGGACTCTCTGGGCCTCATTTGCTTTATCTCTAAAACAGTAGGGTTGGCTAGATGCCCTCTAAAGTCCCAGCACTCACATTCTATGAGGCTGTGAGTTTCTTCGGAAGCAGGCTCATATAAGCGTTTTCAGAGGAGACCCGGGCCTCTGTTTCCAAAGACAGGACTTGCTTACAAGCCACACAGCCAGGTTCTCGAGATGTTTCTTCATCACTGAGATTCAGAAACGTAGGCATGTATTTACAGCAACATAGCAGCGCTGGGCTGGATAAGAGCGGATCCAGGGGGGTATCACTGAGTGAATGGGAGCGGCCATAAACACAGTGGGCTGGAGAAGCATGGTGGGGGTGGGGGTGGGGCAGGAGGAAGGGAATGAGCAGGCAAGGACACTAAAGAGAGAGATGATGCGTTTTCTTCACTGTCGTGAAGCAGCAGGCTCAAAGCTTCTTCGAGGCCAGGAACAAAAGCCCTCAAAGTCTGCGGGTGTGATTATTTCAGCTCTAACCACACAGGAGTGCTGGGCACGGCTGTCAATCCCATGTTCCAGTACCCGAAGGTCGGCAACAGCCCCACGGCACAGGAAGAGGTCACTTACTTATGTGTCTCATTGTTAGGTTCTCTCTTTGTGAAAAACAGCAATCCCTTATAATAGATTAGATCGTTGTTCCCAGTTCTTTATGCTTTCTCTGAATTACATAAATTACATCCATGCCCTCGTGACTTGGCAGTTCCTTCCACTCAGACAGACAGAGATTATTTCCCTGCCTTGGTGATGTGGGGCCAAGGCCATGTATCACTTGCTCTGACCAATGAAATATGGGGGGAAGAAAGAGTATGCCAGGTGTGAGCAAGTTCTTTAAGAGCCATCGCGTAATCTGGCTTGCCTTCCTGCATTTCTGTGATCTGAGATCATGAGCCCTATAATGTGAAGCAGACCTCAACAAGGTCAGAAACCTGGAATCCAGCCTCACTCAGCCAAACCTCAGCTGACTTAGAGACCCGGGGCATGACGATGAATGTTTCTGATTAGAAGCTATGGAGATTCAACAGTCTTACACAATTCACAGCGCTCACCATAGCACACACCCTCCCCAATGTCTATCACCCAGCCACCCCATCCCTCCCACCCCCCACCACTCCAGCAACCCTCAGTTTGTTTCCTGAGATTAAGAATTCCTCATATCAGTGAGGTCATATGATACATGTCTTTCTCTGATTGACTTAGTTCGCTTAGCATGATGAATCACAGACCTGTACCTCTGAAACAAATAATACATTATATGTTAAAGAAAAAAAAAGAAGAAGATGAAGATAGCAGGTGGGGAAGAATGAAGAGGGGGAAATCGGGGGGGGGGGACCAACCATGAGAGACAATGGACTCTGAGAAACAAACTGAGGGTTCTAGAGGGGAGGGGGGTGGGGGGATGGGTTCGCCTGGTGTTGGGTATTAAGGAGGGCACGTACTGCATGGAGCACTGGGTGTTATCCGCAAACAATGAATCATGGAACACTACATCAAAAAACTAATGACGTAACGTATGGTGATGAACATAACATAATAAAATTTTTTAAGAAAAGAAGCTATGGAGAGATTTAGGATTGTTTTTTACATAACATGAGTGCAGCAATAGCTGACTCACGTCTCCCTTAAGATTCTTCATTCACAAGTTGCAAACCTGAACAGAGAAAATCAGAGAAGGAAAATAGAGCTGTTTTTGGCAAAGCCACGAAATTTTGGCTGTCACCCATACTGTAGACAGTAAAGATAGGGCTTGTAAAGACAGGGCTGTTCACACTTAACTCGCCATTGTCCTCTCCTTCCCTCCTCCGGGAAGAGCTACTGCTCAGTCCAGAGCTAGCAGATATATACAGCTGAGTCATGCTGTGTGACCACGCAGGGTACGCCTGGATCTCTGAGTCCCTGAACAGTTGTGCTAGAAACACTGTCCATGGCAGTGATTAGTGGAGAGGAAGTATATTGACAGCACCTGCAGACTGTTAGCTCTACTTATGACCTTTATCAGAACACATTTAGATTATATAATTTAGACGATCTCTTTCTGCCCTAATTGACCATGCGCTTCTAGAAAGCAGGAACCATGTCTGAGTTAACTGTGAGACTTCTCTAGCTCAAAGCTCTGCCCCACAAGAGAGCCTAAGACCAATTAATACATGTTGAATGAACAGAGGAAAGGAAATAAAGACTCTAAAAACGGCCCTTATTCTAATGGGATTTTTTAAAAATCTCTTTTTTTGCCTTTGTAAATGGTCACAAGTTACCAAATTGGAAACAAAATAATTCTTACTGTCTCTCTGCCAGGAGTTTAGATTCCCGAACTTTCACAAGGGAGAACATTTACTCCCCAATGCACACGCTGCCTAAATTTTCCTCCTCTGGTGTAGTTATTTGTCCCATTGCATAAAATTGTCTGTCCTCCATCCTCAGGGTTTTTTTGTTTTTGTTTTTGTTCTGCAAAACACATTGCCTCTTTCTTTGAAAAAAAAAAAAACTTAGCTACAATAGAATGGAGGTTTTGATGTTTGGCGTTTTGTATCTGAACATCTGAAAGTGTTTGTGTGGTGATGTCTGGAGATTTGTTCGGGCTGAGCTGAAGGTGTTTGGCTTGCTTGGGGAAAGGCGATCTCATGTGGTTGGAAAGTGGAGTGTAAAGTTAGAAAGGAAGGCAGGGACAAGGTCCTAGAGGAAGGGAACTGGATTCTGATGGCAATGCAGCAATATGGCTTGAGCGGCGTTCTAGTGACGTCTACCCCGTGAAGAACGTTTTCTTTTAAATAACATGTATTCCCCCGCCCATGTTGCAAAATGGGTTGCTTTTAAAGGCGCTGCATTTGATATTGGTGGGTTTTCACTGAGGACTGGGTGGTTTGCTACAATTTGGGTAAACAAGTTCCTGAGGAATTGGAGGCAGATAAAAATAGCATCGTGCACAGCTGTCCTTTTGGGTGCAATCTAAATCCATGGCAAGTGAAGTCATAGCACAAATACTCATATAAGTAGCCATCATCTGACACTTCCAAATAGGTTTATTACCGCAATTCTAAATTCAAATGAATCAAAATAGGCTACAGTGTGTTCCCAGGGTATCTCGTGTTGTTTACATTTGCTAACTCCGGAATGGACATCATCATCCTCAAAAGCATTAGAAAACAAAGCACTTATTTACTTATGACACCCCACTGGGCACTACACCAGATAAATTCCTTTATTTTCCTTTTACTTACTTACACATCATACATTAATGTAACATTTTCATATATGTTTTTTAAAGATTTTATTTATTTATTTGAGAAAGAGAGAGAGAGAGAGCATGAGCAGGGGCAGAGGGAGAGCGAGAAGCGGACTCCCCACTGAGCAGGGAGCCCAGTGACAATGTGGGGCTCCATCCCAGGACCCTGAGATCACGACCCTTAACTGACTGGGCCACCCAAGCGCCCTAACATTTTATTATTTTTGAAGTGATATATGCTCACTGTAGAAACATTAGAAAATGCAGATCAGTAGATGGCAGAAAAGAAAAGCATCACCCACTCTTTATTTCCAGAGTTTTTTTTCAAATTAATAAAGAAAAACTATCATTTTTTTCAAAGAATAATTCTGAAATTACACTTGTGTATTTCTGTTCTTTTTTTAAAAAAAAAGATTTTATTTCTTTATTTGAGAGACAAAGTGAGAGAGAGAGAGCACAAGTGGGGAGGGAGGGAGGGAGAGGGAGAAGCAGACTCCCTTGCTGAGCAGGGAGCCCGACACCGGGCTCGATCCCAGGACCCTGGGATCATGACCTGAGCCGAAGGCAGACACTTAACAGACTGAGCCACCAGGAGCCCCACACTGGTGTTTTTCTATTTAAAAATAAAAATTTTCCTGGAATACAGTATGGAGGTTCCTCAAAAGGTTAAAAATAGAACTATCCTACAATCCAGCAAATGCACTACTAGATATTTACCCAAAGGATACAAAAATACTAATCCGAAGGGATATATGCACCCTGATATTTATAGCAACATTATCAATTATAGCCAAACTATGAGCCCAAATGTCTATCAACCAATGAATGGATAAAGAAGATGTGGTGTATATATACAATGAAATATTACTCAGCCATCAAAAAGAATGAAATCTTGCCATTTGCAACAACATGGATGGAACTAGAGTGTATTATGCTGAGCGAAATAAGTCAGTCAGAGAAAGACAAAAATACCATATGACTTCACTCATGTGGAATTTAAGAAAAACCGATGAACATGGGGTGGGGGTAGAGAAGAGAGAGACAAACCATAAAATAGACTCTGAACTATAGAGAACAAACTGAGGGCTGCTGGAGGGGAGGAGGGCAGCGGGACGGGTTAAATGGGTGATGGGTATTAAGGAGGGCACTTGTTATATGATGAGCACCAGGTGTCGTACGGAAGTGTTGAGTCACTAAATTCTACATCTGAACCTAATACTGGATGTTAACTGGAATTTAAATAAAACGAAAACAAATCAAAGTAAAAATTTTCCATTTAAGTGGTGCCTGGGTGGCTCTGTTGGTTAAGTGGCCAACTCTGGATTTCAGCTCAGGTCATGAGCTCAGGGTCATGGGACCGAGCCCAGAGTAGGGCTCCCAGCTCAGTGGGGAGTCTGCTTGAGGATTCTTTCTCTCCCTCTCCCTCTGCCGCACCCCGGCTCATGTCCTCTCTCTCTCTAAAACAAAAACAAATACATCTTTAAAAAAAATTTTTTTTTCCATTTAAGTAAGTACAGGAACCTAATCTATCCTCCAGTTAAGTCTTTATTCTTGGTGAAGTTGATGCCAGTGTGATAACCTCTTGCTCTGGGAATGTAATTATATGTACAGTAATATTTGACTGTAAGGAAAAACAACTACAACAGTAGTTGCTTTTATCTTAATTAGTTAATTGTTGTCTTAAATTAACTAGTTAATTTAATATTTCTAGATATTGTTAGTCCTTTAGAAATTATCGTACTGTGGATTGATGGTTTGTTCCAACAGAGCACATTTTTGTTTTAGCCCTGATAACTTAGTTTCCATTTCTTTTCCCCAAAACAAGTTAAGAATCGTTACTAATTTTATTTTTTTTTTAAGATTTCTTCATTTATTTTAGAGAGAGAGAGAGAGTGCTGCACATGAGTTGGGGGATAGGGGGAGAGGAAGAGAGAGAATCTCAAGCACACTCTCCACCGAGTGCGGAGCCCAGTGAGGGACTTGCTCCCAGGACCCTGAGATCATGACCTGAGCCGAAATCAAGAGTCTGACACTTTGACTAAGCCACTCAGGCACCCTGAAAATCATTACTAATTTTAAAAAAGAGACTTTGATTCTGTTTTTTTTTTTTTTTCATTCTTTTGATCTGAGGAAGTAGAAATCATTAAAAGTACTCCAAGACATGGCAAACAGGGAGCAGAGTGAAGGCACGGCAGCAGTGACTAAAGATATTAGTTCTGGAGTTATTTTCCTAAATCACCCTTTAAACCATTTCAACATTCTTGTCATGGTAGCTTTCATTCCCAACTTCCTCTTAGAGTTTGAAGGAAGATACATCAGGGTATTTTATTGTCTTGAGGTAGGTCGTTGGCTGACTCAAGGTGGCACTTGACCCAAAGCCGTCCAGTGATTACAAAGTAGTGGGTCCGAGAGCTTTTTCCTATAAAGGTGATAATAAGCTAACATAAGTGTGTCCCTCTGAAACTTGAAAGAATTTTTACCCCTTTGGCCAATTTGTTGGTGGAAGGAGAAGGATAGAACTCACAAAAATAGAAGGAGAGGCCCATGTGGGTCAGATAAACCAGAGACAAGAGGAGGACAGGCTCAGAGCTTTGAGATGTGAGAGGTCCAACCACACACAGCCTCACAATAAAGCCTCTGTCTCAAAAGGCGGTCAGGTGTCCTGTTTTTGTTTTGAACAACCAGAGGCTGTACGTGCATATGTTCATTTTAGTGTTCCAAGTGATTAGCATAAGCTTGATATGAACTAAGTCTTAAAAGGTATGGAAATGAAATAATTACAGAAATGAAATTATTCATTTGTTCTCAAACTATGTTGTATTCGAGACCTTGGAAAGATTCTGCATAAAATGTCATGATTCCAATAGACAATACTAAGAGAATTAGAAGACAAGACCCAGACCGGGAGAAAATATTTGCAAAAGACACGTCTGATAAAGGACTATTCTCCACAACATATAAAGAACTCACAAAATCAACAATAAGAAAACCACCTGATTGAACCCTGGGTCAAAGACCTTAACGGACCCTCAACAAGGAAGATATACAGATGGCAAGTAGGCATGTGAGAAGATGTTCCACATCATATGACATCAGGGAAATGCAAATTAAAACAACAGTGAGATACCACCACATAGCTATTAGAACGGCCCAAACCTGCAACACTGACAACACTAAACACTGGTGAGCATGTGGAATAATAGAAATTTTTTACTTCTTGCTGGTGGGAATGCAAAATGAAGCAGCCGCTTTCAAAGACAGTTTGGCAGTTTCTTACAAAATGAAATAATCTCTTACCAAATGATCCAGCAATCATGCTCTTTGGTATTTATCCAAAGGAATTGAAAATTGATGTCCACACAAAAACCTCCTGCACATGAATGTTTATAGTAGCTTTGTTCATAATTACCAAACCTTGGAAGCCCCCAAGATGTCCTTCAGTAGATGAGGAGATAAATAAACTATGGTACATCCAGACAATGGAGTATTATTCAGTGCTAAAACATATGAGCTATCAAGCCATGAAAAGACATGGAGGAAACTTAAATGCATATTACTAAGTGAAAGAAGCCAATCTGAGAAGGCTATATACTGTAAGATGCCAACCATCTGCCATTCTGGAAGAGGCAAAACAGTAAAAAGATTAGTAGCTGCCAGGGCTTGGGTGGTGGAGGGATGAATAGCCAGAGCACAGAGGATTTTTTAGGGCAGTGAAATTACTTTGTATGATAGTGTCATGGTAAATGTATGTTATTATACATTTTTCCAAACAACACCAAAAGTGAACCCTAACGTAAACTATGGACTTTGGGTATCAGTGTAGATTCCTCAATTGTAACAGATGCACCACTTTGGTGGAAGATGTTTTAATGGGGAAGGCCATGTATATATATATATATATATATATATATATATATATATATATATAGGGGGGCAAGGGGTATCTGGTTAATCTCTGTACCTTCTTAATTTTGCTGTGAACCTAAAATTACTCTTTTAAAAATGAAGCATTTTGGGGTGCCTGGCTGGCTCAGTTGGTGGAGCATGCAACCCTTGATCTCGGGGTTGTGGGTTTGAGCCCCATGTTGGGTATAGAGATGACTTAAAAATAAAATCTTTTAAAAAATGGAGGCATTTTTTAAATGCAAAAAATCATGATTTCTGATCTCAAGAAATTTAAGATATAGACACAAATATCTGCAGGCAAATAAAAATGGAGTAATCTTCAGGAGGCTAAAATAACATATGTCATTTAGGATGCTTTTGGCTTGAAGAAACAGAAGACCTAACTTCAAATGCCTTAAACAAAGAGAATCTCACGTAACAGAAAGTCTGGAAATAAAGCAGGTCCAGGGTTTGTTAGCTCAGTGGCTCAAGGACATCATCGAGGACCTGGTTTCCTTCCACCTTTCTGCTCTGCCGTCTTCAGGGTATTGCCTTTACTCCTGAGGCTTGTTCCCTCAACAGATGCCAGATGGCTCTTCTCCCAGGATCAGACCCTCACACCACAGTCTGAAGCCTGGCACACAGAATGTTCCTGATTCCTGTTCTAAAGAAAACTTTCCCAGGGACCACCATCTGACTTCCCTTCACATTGCCATTTTTATGCTAGTCACCGGCAAGGAAGTGGGATTACCTTTATTGGTTTAGTCTAATTAAGAGTCACCCGTGATAACACTGTATTGTATAATTGAAATTCGCTAGGAGGATAGAACTGAAATGTTCTCACACACAAAAGATAAACCTGTGAGGTGATGGATGTGTTAACTAGATGGGAGGAACCCTTATCACAGAGGACACATACATCAAATTATCATGATGTACACTTTAAGTATCTTACAGTATCACTTACCAATTACTTCTCAATAAAGCTGAAAAAAAGATCACCATTGAGACTTTAGAGGCTCTCATGGGGCACATGACTACCCAATACCTCAACAAAATTGGGGTCTCATTAAGAGGAAAGGGGGATATAAAATGACCCTTGAATGGGCATGGGCTAAAAGGGGGCAAATTAAAAAAATATTGATAAAATAAAATGGAGTATAAATTAGCATCAAAGGTGGCAAGAAAAATCTAGATACACTATAAATTAAGGGGCGCCTGGGTGGCTCGGTCAGTCAAGCGTCTGACTTCTGCTCGGGTCGTGGTCTCGGGTGCTGGGATCTGGCCAGTGAAAGCCTCCACGCTCAGCGGGGAGTCTGCTTCTCCCTATTCCCCTCCCCCCCCATGCCCCCTCCTACCCTCTCCCAAATGAATAAATAAAATCTTTTAAAAAAACTATAAATTAAGGAAAAAATAGAACATAGTTTAATGGGAAGAGGAAAACAAAAGCTGAGGAAAATCGAGGTCTAACTGAAACACTCAATCCAGAGAACTAAACTACTAAAAGGATGAAGCGATACGGTAAGACCCGAGGTCCTCAAAGTGTGGTTCTTGGAGAGGCAGCACCAGTGTAACCCGGGGACTTGTCAGGAAGGTAAATGATTAGGCCCCACCCCCAGGGCTCTGGAACCACAAACTCTGGGAGTGGGGCCTGGCGATCTGTGTTAACAAGTTTGCCTGGTGATTCTGAGGTAGCTAAAATTTGAGGATCCAAAAGGAAAACAGATATTTTAAAACACTGAGACTGGCAAAACTCAAAAGATCAACAGGCAAAAAGGGCAAAATAAAAACCAGCCCCTAGATCTATTCCAGGGTTAACGCCCTCGTGTGGGGCAAACAGGTCCTCTGCTCCTCTTTGGGTGCCCCATCCCTCTCCCTCTCCCGACTGACCACCTATTTGGTTGCCCCACCAAAAGTCAAGTCAGTGGTTGTCACCCTAGCTGCACTTCAGAATAACCTGGAGAATATGTCAATAACATGGCTGCTGCAAATCCCACTTCAAACCAAGTAAGCCAGAAGCCCTGGGGGTGGGGACCTCACATTTGTGTTTTTAAGAAATCTTCAAGTGATTCTATTAGCCATAGCTTAGAGTCTCTGGGATGAGAGTGAGGGTCAGAGAGCCTCTCCGTGGCTCCCTTTGCCTGCTCACATTTGCTTCTCATATCTGCATAGCCCAGCTAAGAACATTCAGGAGAAGATTAGGCAAACAGGCGAGCTCATTTCTTTTCTCCAGCAGGTCTACATATACCTGCCCTACCTACACACATTTATTTATGTAAATAAATGGGGGAGACTTGGGGCACCTGGGCGACTCAGTCGGTTGAGCATCTGACTCTTGATTTCGGCTCAGGTCATGATCTCAGGGTCATAAGACCGAGCCCCACTTCGTGCTCGGAATTGGCCCACGCTTGGCAAGGAGTCGGCTTGGGATCCTCTCCCTCTGCCCTCCCCCTCCCCCCCGCTCATGCGTGTGCTCTCTAAAATAAATAAAATAAAATAAATCTTTTTTTAAAGATGGGGGAAACTAATGGAAGATTAGAGTTACTTAATTATTTATCATGTAGATTCATCTTGGTGCCCGTCTCTGGTTTAATAAGAGTGTAGAGTTCTCTCCTGGTGATGAAGAGTTCTTCCCTTCCTGATAGAGGAAAAGGAGACAACTTTACAAATTTATGTGCAGCTCTTAGGCAAATAGGGGGAGGGCAGAGAGTTTTCCTCACATCTGCTTCTTCCCAGCTGCCTTCAGCCCAAAATAATCCTAAAAAATAATAATAATAAATAAGACCACCCAGTGTGGGAAAGCATAGGCCAATGCGGAAATCCTTGACTGAGGTCTCATGTTTTCTGAACACCTGCTGGGAACACAACGTCCTTCCTCACTTCCAGCCTGGGCTGGTTCCCCAGCTAGCCAGCAACCTGTCAGTGCTATCAACACAGTGCAGCTGCTGTGAATGGCTCCAGCATGGGCCCCACAGAGGCTGGGCATGGCCATTAAAGGCAAACTATGGTGGTCAACAACTCGCCAAGCACTCCCTCAAAAAGTGATCCTACCTAGGCTCATCTGGTACTCTGCTTTCTCACCAAGAACAAGCACCCCTTTTTTCCCAATCTTGGTCATGTTGACTAGCTAGTTTTCCTTCCTAGCTCATTTTTGTCCCCTCTCTGACATTCATGCTCGCTTGATCCCTTAGTCTAATGCAGCTGACTCCAGGGGCCCATGGCCCACGGCAGCACTGACCCTTCATTGAATCACCAGTGCCTAGACGGTAAGACACTTCTTGTTGACTTGGAGAAAGATTTCTGGAGTCCTGGACATTAAAGGACCAGAATCCAGGCCTCTGGTCCATTCTTGAGCCATTTCCTTGACTTACATGTCTCTATAGACAGATTCCTTCTCCTCTGCATGTCTTAACTGCCTCCCTGCCCTTATCCACTCTGTGGATAAGACCTGCTGACTCATTTCCCCAGTGTGTCCTTCAGCTCCCTTGACCTCCCGAGGTCCCCTCATCACATATCTTAAAGGTCTGTATCAGTGATTCTCAGTCATGGCTAGACTCCTCTGAGAAAATTAAGTAGATAGATGGTGCCTTGTAGTAATGCTTCTCAAGAAGGTGAACGCAGAGAGGAAACAAAGAAGGTTGTAAGGACCAAGGAATTTATGTGATTACATATATAATAGGTATGTAGGGATCTATGTTAATACAATATTACATAGACTATGTAAGTTCATATATATATATATATATATATATAAAGGAATTTACATATGATAATTATATGTAAATTCCTTTATTTTGTGTAGCGATAATATCTATATATATGAATTCCCCAAAACTTTTATGTATAATTTTATATATAATTTTTATATAACAATATATTATAGCTAATGTAATATGTAATGTAAGATATTAATTATATACATAATATATACATGTGATTACATATTACATGTAATTGTATTATATATAAATGCCTTTATATATGTAATTATAATATATACTTATATATGAATTCCTTTATATATATATATATCCTTAGGAAATTATATATATGCGTAATATAATTACATGTATAAAGGAATTTATATAAATTGTATATGTTAATTACATATGATTACATATTACATAATTACAGTATATAAAATTCCTGTAGACTTTCATATGTAATGATATATGTCAATACCTCATGTGTAATTATAATATCTTATATATATAAATTCCTTAGGCTCCCTTCTTAGAGATTCTGACTTAAGTGGTCTAGGCTGGGGCCTAAATATTTTTGAAGCTTCTCAGGTGATTTTCCTGTGTGGCGAGGATTGAGAACTACTGATTCAGAATGAACCCTTTGTAAACTGAGATCTCCAGATAAGGTAAATATAACATACTTAAACTGAAAGAGAGAAATACAGCTAACCAAAGTCCCCAAAGAAATCATGTCACCCTTACCACAGAGTACCATCAACAGCCCCCTTGGTTACACGGGCTCTTCCACTGAACCTTCTGTCTTTTCTTCCCATCCCAAAGGCTTTGCTCTCCCTTCCTGCCCAGGGAGTGAGCTCAGTTCAATGGCCTCTTCACATTTGCCCTCTCCTGCTAAGCCTCACGTGAACCAACAGACACAAATGACGCTCCTGAGGCTCCTTCCTGTCCTCAAGGCTCAACTGAGCTGAATGTCCCCGGAAAAGTCTGAGCTGGATACAGGAGGGAAGGACTATGCAGAGACCAGAAAGCGGCCACGGTAGATCAAGCAAAAGAAGATGGAGAAGGCCCGTGGGGTGGTGGGGGGGGAGGTTAGGATGACCAACTGTCCTGGTTTGCCAAGTTTTAGCGCTAAAACCAGGACAGTCTTGGACAAACCAAGTCTTAGGGCCAAGCACGGCTTTGTATTCTTCTGGAATGGAACCTCAAGTGTGGCAGCGAGATCTTACTTAGCACAAGCATTTCCTATTTGTTACCCTGTGAGCATGCAGGGAGTTAATTTTTCAGTTTTATTTTTTGCTTTTTAAAGAATTAAGCCATTGAAAAAAATTAAAACAATTGATGCATCAGCCATAGAAAAACTTAAATATTCAGAGAAGCAAGAAGAAAATGAATGACGTTGCTTGTGATCTCACTTCCCCCAAAAAACTGCTTTTAAGATTCTGGTGTTTCTCCTTCCAATTTTCTTACGTGCATATATTCTAATTTTCTGTAAGTATGTAAATATGTTAAATTTATTTTTTTCTATTCGGGAAATCAAAGGTGTCAGGAGAATAGCAGAGATCATTAGGCATGAATAAAAGATGGCATGCCAAGGGCAATGAAAAATAAAACATGAATGACTAGGTAAACTGGAGTAAAAGTAAAAAGCATCTGAGCTGTGTCCAGAGCCACAGCCTTGTTTTGAGATATCAGCGTCGCATGGTGCATGTGGAGGCCAGTGTTCTAGAACCACACAGCCATGCTCCCAGCACTCTCTCCGACGGTGACCCGGTTCTGTGCACATATCTGCACTCCAGAACTCGAGATGCCTGGGCAGCATGTGTGTGAGTGGCTGTCGCTAAAGAACATGGAAAGAGCTCAGAGAACAGAAGCAAAGATGAGTAATGGGGAGTACCAGAAGGCCTTCAAACAGAGGGAAAGAAAGCAGAACTCTTCAGCCGGAAAAGCCAGGCAGTCTGAGGGACAACTTAATAATGCCCTTCACCTAGATGAAGTGTTGGGCACCCACGGGGCAGTGACCCACTGTTTTCCATTTTCCCTAAGGACCAAAAAAGGAGAACAAATAATCAATGTTACCTTGCCTGTGGGTTTTTTTCTTGGCCAAAAAATTTTCATGCCCATTGGATGGTCTCATCCTCAGAACATCTTTGAGATGCTGAAGATGCTTACCTGAGTTGATTTCGATTTATGCAGGAGAAAATGCTGTGAGGGCTATGAAAGCATCCAACCAGATTCTCCATGAAGGGCCCAGGCTCTTCTTTTCGTGGTCAATAAAAATAGAACCATTTCTCTTCAAACGGGGATGCTTTCGACAGTGCCCTGCCTGAGGACAGGGAAAATAATAAGTATCCCTTCCATTTATGTCATACATTATCTGAATTTCTTTCATTCTCCTAAATTTACTGTGGATGAAACAATCATTTGAGGTGGCAGGGATATATTATTTTCTCTAAATGAGGAAATATAGCATTAAAGAAGTGAAGTGACTTGCCCAAGGTCTCACAGTGAATTGGAGAGCTAGAGTATACTCTTGACCTAGGCGTCTTGGTTCCCAGGACTCTTGCCACACCAGCTGTCTCCAGCCTTTAGCACACATTAGAATCACCTACAGGGCTGGTTAAAACACAGACTGCTAGATCCACCTGCAGAGTTTCTGACGCAGGAAGTCTGAGGTGGGGCCTGAGAATTTGCATTCTCAAAAGTTCCCAGGTAATGTTGCTGCAGCTGCCTGGCAACCACATCCTGAGAACCACCATGTTACACCATGCCTGTTGGCCAACTAGACTGGCAATGGGAAAAACAATTTTTTTCCTGAAGGCCACAGACCCGTAAAAGTTTGTTTTAACTTGAAAAATCATCTCCATGCAACTCACTAACTTCTGACCACCTCTCTAAACAGCTGACAGCTGTGTTTACCAGAACACCATAGCACACGCATCTGCTCCCAGGGTAGGCGCCAACTCTTCCCAGTTTCCCACAACACAACCCAAACAGGTAGAAGTAGAGCAAGAAATGAAGAAATATTGAGCACATATTCTATTCTATGACAGGCTTTCTTTAAGGTATTTTATAATACCCTCTTTTATGTTTGTAGTTACTCCTTGATATAAAAATCATTATTTGCCTTTCGTAGATTAAGAAACTGAGGCTCAAAATGTTATGCAACTTGAAAAAAGAAAAAAAAGTAGGATATCCAGCTTCAACACTATATTTTTTCTTTGACGTCATGTATTATTTTAGATCTATTTACCTGATTTCCATTATACTCATCCTAATCTTTGTTAGGTGCTCAACACATTAGTCCATGTAGCTTTCTCCCACTCTACATAGTTATTTTCTCCCCAGCCTATGGCCTTATATTTAACTTCTCCCTAATCCATAAAGATCTTTTCTGGACTTTGGTGCTGGAATCAGTTAGCACTTGTTAGTTGACCAATTCATTTGATGCAAAAGACCTGCCTAAGAAGGAATTAATTAGTTGGGTAAATTGTGGTACATCCGCATGATGCTGTTTTAGTACATACTGAAATGAAAAGATTGTCATAACCTATTTTTTTAAAAGGCAAGTTACAAAGGTAAATACCATATGATTTCACCCATGTGTGGAATTTAAGAAACCAAACAAAGAAGCAAAGGGGGAAAAAAGAGAGAGAGAGAGAGAGAGAGAAACCGAGAAACAGACTCTTACCTACAGAGAACACACTGATGGTTCCCAGAGGGGAGGGGGTGCAGGGATGGGGGAAACAGGTGTTGGGGATTAAGGAGGGCACTTGTCATGATGAGTCCTCGCTGTTGTATGGAAGTGTTGAGCCACTTTTCACCTGAAACTAACATTACACTGTAGGTTAACTAACTGGAATTAAAATAACTTAAAAAGTAAAATTTAAAAAAAAAGCAAGTTGCAAAACATGCAAGGTATACCTTTTCTGGTAAAAATAGTCATGTAAACACACGTGTGTATATGCAAATGCATGTACCCACATTTCGACACACTTAGGAAGAGCACACCTCAAGGTGTTCACAGTGATTATCTCAGAAGGGGTGGCTTTATGGTGACTTTTTTATTTTCTACAATTTGCTTTTCTCAAGCTTATCCTTTTTCTTCCATGGGCATGTATTATGCTGTGTTAAGAAGGCCTTCTTGACCAATCCTTAAAATCAGCCTCTTACCCTACACACTAAGTTCTTTACATTTTCCTGGTGTTTCTTCTCCTAACTAAATATTTAGCGCTATCTTCCCCTCTGTACCAGAAAATAAGAGTTCTTTGGGAACAGAAAGGGGAAAAAAAAAAAACCAACAAAACAAAACAAAAACAGCCTCCCACCTATGTGTAGTTCAAGGAGAAAACAAGGCAGCTACCAAACCTCCCCAGGCTCACATTTTATCTGAGCAGTGAGAGCACTATTCAAGGGCATCAAAGAACTGAACATATGTAATAATTATTCCTCCGGGATTCTTGATCTCTGCAGGGTATGATTAAGAATGGACTACACCAACCCATAAATCCAAATGATTTACAACAAGAGCAAATATACCCTAGTAAATACTTCTGGAAATCAACGAACAGAACTTCTCTGTTGTAGCAGTGCCTAAACAACATGGAAAAATTAATAGCTGAAGTTTGAAGCCCTCGAGTAGTAAATTCTCTAGCAATTCTCTGCCCAAGTGAGTCTGCCTGAGACTTGAGGACAGTGAGGACTCAAAGCTGTGCAAGTTTGAAGAAAGATTGTGCCATGTGAAGTGATCGCCCCTTGGGGAGCAAGCCTCAGGGCCAGGCCTCTTCCGGTAGAGATCATTTGCCAGCGGAACAGAAACCACCAGGTGATGCCCTGGGTTCTGATGAACTCGCTTAGTCACAGCCGGTGCCCTGAGTCAAACCACCCACCCACCTCAAGGGAGCGGGTACCTGCGCACTATCCCCAAGAACAAAACCACCTTTGACCTCTAATGACATTCAAGCCAGAAAGGGAAGGAATATGGCTTCTTTCATATGAGTTCATGGAAAGGATGGAGGGCAGGGGGATTCACTCAGTGAGCAAAGAGAAATATTTGAAATTAGAACATCTCCAAGCCTGCAAACAAACACCTCTAAGCCTTCAAAATAAGAACGTGAGAGTGAGAGCAATTTCTGGCCCTGAGTGCTTCAGCCAGACAACCCTCCTGAGGAAAACAAAAGGGTCAGCCCTCCTTAAGGCCTACGGGGTCTGGCCGGAAGGCTGGTTGCTTAAACGGATGATTGTTTTCTAAAGAGCTCTCAGGGAGAGCAAAGTCATGAAACTGTTTCGCGTTTTCTATCTGGAGAGTGGGCCTCTGCCTGCTTCTGGTTGCTTCTCCAGAGCCTTCTCCTTCACTGTCACTGTCAGACCTGTCAGGTGGGAGTGGGGCAGACAAGAAAGAATGACTTCACAGCCCTTCCCTGTAGGTTAGGGAGCGTGGTGACTATTAGCAGCTAGACACCTGATGGCCAGGAGCGGCGCACCAGACTCACTTCCTCTTTGAGGTGATCTTTTGGAACGTGTGTGTGTGTGTGTGTGTGTGTGTGTGTGTGTGTGTGTGTGTGTGTGTAAGACTTCTGCTCCAGCCCCAGCCTGCCTCCCTACTGTGAGTTCCACCCACATGCCATCAGCAGTGCCTCGGGTGGGTCTGAGCTGTCCCTTCTCTTCCTGTGAGCGCTCCCTAGGGCCCCAGGAAGACCGGCAGGGCCCAACAGCGCAGCAGGGAGATGCCAAGGTGGCAGCACCTCACATACCAAGGCCCGGGCGCCAGCAGCCCCGAGAACACTTTTTGACCAATCTGAGCTGAGGGAAAAAGCACAGCGGCTTGAGCAGGATGCTACACCGGCACCTGCACCTCGTAGCCGCCGAGGGGAAGAGGCTCTTGGAAAGATTCTTTGGGAACCTTGACAAGAAGCTGAATACAATGAGGCACCAAGTGGCTCGCTAGCCACAGTGTCATGCTCACAGCTGCACGTTTGTCTTCGTAACTCCTAGCCACCGCCTATTATCACCTGCCTCCTACTTCTCCAGAGAGGCCCAGGGAAACAGTAGTTCACTGAGTTGTCTTCTAGAATAGCAGCACAGATACTAGAATAGCAGAATGTTTCTCATCTCCCCATGCTGAATGTAGTGTGCCTTTGCCCCTCCTGCAAGAGAACCAGGGCTTCCTTGTTCCTTCCTGTCCTCCTCGTTCTTATAAATCTATCTGAGAAAACACTCACTCACTCTGCCTTTCTTTTTTTTAAGATTTTATTTCTTTATTTGACAGAGAGAGAGCCCCGGTGGGGGGGAGAGGCAGAAGGAGAAGCAGGCTTCCCGCGGAGCAGGGAGCCCCACGCGGGGCTCAATCCCAGGACCCTGGGATCATGACCTGAGCCGAAGGCAGACGCTTAATGACTGAGCCATCCAGGTGCCCCCACACTGATCTTTGTTATTAGAGAAATGCACATTAAAACCACAGCGAGGTACCAGCACACACTTATTAGAATGGCTTAAAAAACAAGGGGAGCTTAGGTGACTCAGTTGGTTAAGTGCCCAACTCTTGGTTTCGGCTCAGGTCGTGAGATCGAGCCCCGCGGCCCAAGGTCTGCTTGTCCCTCTCCCTCTGCTCCTCCACCCCCCGCCCCCGCTCTCTCTCTCTCAAACAAATAAATAAATATTTTTTAAAAAATGGCTTAAAAGACAAACTAACGGTATCAAGTAGTGGTGAGGTTGTGAAGGAACTAGAACTCTCACCTACTGCTGGTGGGAGTATGAAACGGCACACTCTGGAAAACAATTTGGCGGTTTCTTATAAAGTTAAACATATACTTACCATCTGACCCGATCGTCCCACTCCTAAGTGACGTAAATATCTATGTCCACACAACAACCTTTATGCAAATGTTTATGGCTGCTTTATTCAAAATCGCCCAAAGCTGGAAACAACCCTAATGTCCTTCTACTGGATATGGATAAACAAACTGCGCTACATCCATACATGGATGAGGAATGAGGTTCTGATACAGGCGACAACATGCATGAACCTCAGAAATATTATGCTAAACGAAAGGAGCCAGACTCAAAATTCCACGTCCTGTTGCCTCCATTTATATGATATTTACGTGATATTTTTGCAAAGGAAAAACCACTGGGAGAGAAAACAAACCAGTGGTTGCCAAGGATGGGGGTTGGGCAGAGGGGTTGACCACAGAGGGGCATGGGGGGAATTCTGGTAAAGATGGAGCTCTTCTATATCTTCATTATGGTGGTGGTTGCACAAATCTACATGTTTATCAAAACTCACTGAGCTTGGGGCGCCTGGGGGGCTCAGTAATTAAGCGTCTGCCTTCGGCTCAGGTCATGATCCCGGGGTCCTGGGATCGAGCCCCGCATCGGGCTCCCTGCTCCGCAGAAAGCCTGCTTCTCCCTCTCCCACTCCCCCTGCTTGTGTTCCCTCTCCCTCTGTGTCTCTCTCTGTCAAATAAATAAGTAAAATCTTAAAACAAAAACAAAACTTACTGAGCTATACACACAGGGTGAATTTTCCCATATGTAAATGGTACCTTAATTTTAAAACCAGGAAGCCAGAGTTGGAGTCTGTCTTCAAGCAGGCGGTGTGAATGGCCATGACAGCACATCTCTAGCCAGCCTTTCACGAAGGGGTATGGCACTGCTTCTCACCCCCCTGTACGGAAAAAAGAGCACCTTGGAGCCACTGAAAATAAATGCAGCTTCCCCACAGGCTTCTAGCTGGGGAGGAAACTGCTGTTGAGGATTAGCTGAGAGAGGTGACACTAAAAAGAAAGTCAGGTTGTGTGGCTGGTTAAACCCAACTGGAAGGGGCTCTGTCAGGACTGCCCTTTATAAACAATGTCATATGATTAGCGGTCATATAGTAAGTGGTAGTCACTGATGTTGAACACGGTCACCGTCAAGCCATTTAACACTAGGATGACCTCCAGGGTGAAAGTGATGGGAGGCAGCCTTGCCTACCATGCGGTAAGCACGTGCCAAGCTCAAGAAGGTCCCCAACCCCAGGTTACCCTCTGTCCCTCCCCTCCACCATATCCAGTGCCCAATACCATGGGGCCACTGTCCTGGTGAGCAATGCCTCACTCTTCAGCCAGAAAGCCATCTGACATTGGCTAGGAAAACAGAGAGCCAGGGAGGGTTCAGAACGGACAGGCCCCCATTGTCTTTTGTTTCTCTGATAAGCAAGGTCTATTTCAAGGCTGGTTTGGGAGTCCAGGTTCCCTCCATCAACGAAAGCCTATGTTCCTGGGAGCCAGCCTGCCACTGGTTCTGGAAAGAATCCTTTGGGCCAGAGATGAACTGGGGCCTAGATGGCTCCCCTAGCTGAATTCCTGTCTAATGTGCCATGCCCAGGGTGGGCCCCAACAAGGCAGGCCGCCTTCCTACAGTGTGGAGGCCCAAGGGTGCAAGGATTCACCTTACCTCTGGTATCTGCCTCGCCCTGGCTCCAGGCTTGCCTCCATTATTCTTCTCATTGCTCTTCCTTGGCCCTTGGTTACCCTGACCGGCAGCCTTCCCTCTCTCTCTCTCTTTCCCAGTTTTATTGAGGTATGATTGACATAAGCTGCACATTCTAAAATACACAATTTGGGGCACCTGGGGGGCTCAGTCGTTAAGCGTCTGCCTTCGGCTCAGGTCATGGTCCCAGGGTCCTGAGATCGAGCCCCACATCGGGCTCCCCGCTCGGCGGGAAGCCTGCTTCTCCCTCTCCCTCTCCCTCTCCCCTTGCTGGTATTCCCGCTCTCGCTGTGTCTCTCTCTGTCAAATAAATAAATAAATAATCTTAAAAAAATAAAATAAAATAAAATATACAATTTGATAGATTTTGACATGGGCACACATTCAGGAAAACATCACCAGAATCAAGATAGAAAACATGTCTATCACCCCCAAAACTTCCTTCATGCCCACTTTGTAATCCCTCTCTCCTGCCCTTGCTTGCTTGCCCCTCATTCTCAAGACCCACTGATCTGCTGTCACCATAGATGAAAGCACATATTTGAGAGTTGTATATAAATGCAATCATACAAGTATTTCTTTCTCTTTCCCCCTCTCTCTCTCTCTCTCTCTCTCCCTCTGGTCTGGCTGCTTGCAGAACAATTATTGTGAGATTTATCCCTATTGCTGCATTTATCAATAATTCATTCCTTTTTATTGCTGACTAGTATCCTATCATATAGATATACCACAGTTTGCTTGCTATACCATTCATTTGCTGGTGGATATTTCGACTGTTTCCAGTTTTGAGACCACCTTTCTCTTAAACCATCTGGGCTGGCAGTTAATTTCCGAAACGTCCAGGCTTCCAGGGCTTCTTGCTCTGACCTCCCCTGCCCTGCCACAGTGGGAGTGGCAGGCGTCAGTCCACAGAGGATGGGAATAGTTGTGGGGAGACAGCTCTCCCAGCAGCTCCACACACCCCTCCGCTTCTCCCCTCCTTCCCCGTCACCTCCATGCCAACAGCCTTTTAAATCACAACAGCCCCTTGTTTTGAGCTAGGAAGGGAGGTGACCACGCGAACCCTGGGAGGAAGGGGCAGCTTGATAAGGACATCCTCCATGGTGCCACCTCCCACCGCCTCAACCCTTTCAGAAGAAGGCAAGTAAGTCTCTGCAGGGTGGTAGGTCGCTGACAGCTTTTAGAACACTGGTTCTTGGAACCTGTTTTTAAGAGACCAGTATAGAATGTCTATGACGGTGCTTCCTCCACTTTGAGGTGGACCCAAATCATGATAGGATCACACCAAAATGCAGGTTCTGACGCAGTAGGTCTGGAACGGGGGCCTCAGGTTCTAGATTTCCAGGAGGATCCTGGATGATGCGATGCTGCCGCTCTTCAGACCACGCTCTTCGAAAGGGTCAGTCACAGGTATGTCATCATTTAATAATTGCTTTGTAACAAGTGTTTAATCACTACCTATGAAACTCCACTAAATACAGGCTAATTCCTATCTTCCTGTCTCCCGAAGATCCCTGCAGCTATTCTCAGCCGGCCAGGGCCTCCTACTGAACGGCTCCAGTGCTACCTAAGGGCGAGGACTGGCTTTTGAGCTGGATGGCGTCAGATTTTATTGTTTTATTTTATTTTTTTAATGAAATGAGAACTTTTTTTAAGATTTTATTTATTTATTTGTCAGAGAGAGAGAGCACAAGCAGAAGGCGCGGCAAGCAGAGGGAGAGGGAGAGAAGCAGTCTCCCCACTGAGCAGGGAGCCCAATGTGGGGCTCAATCCCAGGACCCCGGGATCATGACCTGAGCTGAAGGCAGACGCTGAACCAGCTGAGCCACCCCAGTGTCCCAGTGGTGTCAGATTTTAGAGGGTCAAGAACAGCACCTCCTGCTGGCAAAATATCTACTGCTTCTCTTGTTTTCTGCCTTATCCCTTAGAGAAATACTAAGTTCTGGAACTAAGATGCTACAGAACTGGGTTATGGGATAGGCTGAGAAACTAAAAAAGAGAATAGAAACAAGGGTATGAACAGGAAAGAGAGGAAGAACTCCTAATTACGTTCCCAAGGCTGATCCAGCTAGAGGCCCAAGGACTGGATGGTGGCGAATCTGAGCCATGCTCTAAGTTACAAACCTAGATCTCCAGAAAATTCCAAATGGGTCTCAGCTGGTCCACTGTTCCCATGAAATGCCCCTACCCTTCTTTTCATTGGCCCTCAAGAACTCCCATGTTTGAGGAATGGCTCATTCATTAATTTGACTCATTTTTTAGGCTGTATACACTTCCCCAGAGCCTAACTCTAATGGAATCTTTTTTTCGTAGGGGCCAACTATCACAGATTTAACTAGAGTGGAAATGAGCTGGTGATGGTCACTGTGGAGATCACAGATCTCTTGGGTACCAAGTTTTGATAAGGTGATTCATTCAATCATGCAAATGAATGTCCCTTAAAATGTGCAAAGCACTGGGGATACTGTCCCTTCCCTCAAGGGAGGATAAGACAGAAACTGATAGATCTACTCTCATTCATGTTGGGAGGTATGAATGAAATCTTTGAGGAGATCAGACAAGAGAAGTGTCACTTGTAGCTACAGTAAACAGGGAGAAGGCAGCCTGCGGCAGGTGGCATTTACCTGGGTGATTGCTAGGAACTTGTTAGGGGATAATGTGAAAGGCACAAAGGTGGGAATGCCTGCTGTCTTTAGAGAAAGGAACTCGCCCAGTCTTTGTGTTGGGAGGAATGGAACAGGAAGACAGGAAGGGAGGCCCACCCTGACTCTATGGCTGCCTGAACTGTGTTGGTGGTCAGCTGAGGATACAGAAGTGACAGAACCAAAATGGAGCTTTAGGGTTAACTTGGCCCCAATGTGCTCTGATGGATCAGAGTGGGGTGAGTGGGGGGGTAAGGAGTCTAGTTAGGAGGCCACCCTATCGGGCTGGGTGGGAGGGCCTTGCCAGCATGGCATTCTGGGAATAAAAAAGGTGGGTTGGGTGAAGGGGTGGGGAAGTGTGATGTCCCAGAACCAGGGGGTCCGTATGTCAGGAATGATAGAGATAAGGCCATGGTCATGTTGTGATTTTGAGTCTCTCTGGGGGAATGACAATTCTGAACCATGAGTTTGGTTTTAGTTCAGCTGAGACATTATGTGAAAATGTCCAGCAGGCACTTAGAAACAAACCTGTAGCCTTGAAAGCGAGGGCCTCCTGAAAACACACATTTGGTTACACTGAGGTCCTTCGAGAAACAAGCAAACAAACACACGAGAATCTCTGGAACTTCACACAGTGCTACTCGCTGGGGCTGGAAAAGTAAGAAAGACAGGGTCTTCCCCTTGTGCAGTTTTCAGATCCGTAGAGGAAACAGGCCCCTCCTGCGATAATTGATTCCAGTGCCCGGGATGGGGAAAGTGCTGCCCTGGAGGGGCATTCAGGGAGTTGCCCCTGAGGAAACCCCTGGAATGGACAAGAGTTCTGAGGAGGCAAGGACATGAGGAAGCAGGCTCTTTGCCCATTGGCTACATTTTTTTAGGGCTTACAATGGGCCAGGCTCTATTCCATGCACTGCAAAGTACGGACTTGAAACCACCATGCCATACTGTCCTACTAAGCAATGTCTGGGCTCTGCAAGGAGAGGAGAGAAATTAGAGGACATGGAGAGGAACTCAAGATACCAAGATGTCCGTGAAGTAAAAAAAAGAGAATATTTGCAAGTGATAGCAGTGGTCGTCAGTGTCAGATGCTACCAAAAAGTCAAGAAGGATAAGACCTGAGCAGAGATGGGGCGCCTGGGTGGCTCAGTTGGTGAAGCGTCCAACTCTTGATTTCGGCTCAGGTCATTATCTCAGGGTTGTGGGATCAAGCCCCACGTTGGGCTCTGTGCTGGGCATGGAGCCTGCTTAGGATTCTCTCTCCCCTCCCCCTCTGCCCCTCCTCCTCCCCTCCCCCCCCCCCCCCCCCCCCCCCCCCCCCCGCTCTTGCATTCACTCTTTCTCTCAAAAAAAAAGAAGGACTGAATAGAGATGGCTGATCTGGGGACTTAGGAGGCATGCTGACCTTGGGTGACAATTTCAGTTAAGAAGCATCAGAGAAAGTTATATTCTAAAAAATTAAGGAATGAGCTGGTTAACAGGAAGTAGAGGAATACTGAGTATAGACGTCTTTTTTGAGAATTTTGGTAATAAAAGAGGAAATGAGTGCTAGCAGTTCAAGGTGAGAGCAATTTAGGATTTTTTTTTTTTAAGGTAAGAGAGCTCAGGGCGTGTTGGTACTCAGAGGAAGGAGAAACCAGTGGAGTGGGAATGTTCAAAGATTGGGGAGATAATAATAACCTAGATCCCAGCGAGAGAATGTAAACGTCTCCTCAGCTACTGGCCTCTGGGGCCCCCTGCTCTCCACGTGGAATCACCTAGGCCTCACCTGTGGTGGCAGCCCTTGGTGGGAAGAATGGGGCCCCCAGTCGGTAGCACTCTGGTTGGACCCTGAGTCCTTCCAGAACCACCCTGCCCTGATCAGCAGTTTCTCCCTTGTGCTCCATTTCCCTGAGAGTGAATTAGTGGCCTGAAGCCCAGTTTCTAATGGCGTTGCTTCTGCCTTCTCACCTGTAAATAAACTCTTGACCTGTTGCAAAGATCTCAAGAAACTGGTTTTCCTAGTCCTAACTGCCAGATTCCCCTGATGCCCAATGACAGACAGCTCCCCACCGTTTGTCTACCTGGATTTCTATGAACGCCATCTTTATTTACCAGACACCCAGGATTTGAGACTTGGTGTGGAAATTTTGCTAGTTGTCCTTCTCCCAAGAAACCTTGCACCTTTCTAACACACAGCTACTAATAACCTGCCTTATTTATATAAGGCTGCCGAACCAGCGTTCGGCTGTCTCCAGTTTAGCTTAGCCTGCTGTTGCCTCAACTTTGGTGTTGAGAGCAGGAGAAATTGTGAGGAGAGCATTGGAATTGTGAGTGGGGCTGCACCCCTTACTTTCAGGAAGTTTAAAGGAGGGGGAAGATTAAGGAGTTCAGGCAGGTCAGCCTCAAGCTCCCGGTTCTCCAGCCCATCAGTCATCCACCTATTCATTCATGTATTCATCCCCTCAACCACTTTTTTATCTGTTCACCAGTCAGCAAGGTTTGTGAAGCACCGACAGTATGCCAGACTCCAAAAGCAAGAGATAAAAACACCGAGAAGCCTCAGGAAAGACTGAAACCAGCCCATCGGTGACTCAGACGCCTAGACTCGCCCAAATTCTCTCTTGCTTTCCACCAAGGAGAAAGGGAAAAACCTGTTTTGTTTGCCCCTCTCAGTGCTGGGGCCTCCCTTAACCAATTGGGATCTCAGGCCTCTCTCACCCTCCCATTCTCCCCCGGGAGGCGCGAACAAAGTCATCATTTGGCAATTCTGGACAATAAAGCAAGCACCGGATGCCAAGTCCTTTAAAGACCTTGCCCTGATTGCCAAAACTGGAGGTGGGTTGAATGCTACCTGCCTAATACGCCTTGCTATTCGTCAAGGCGAGAGGAAAATGAAACTCAAATTTAACAGCAGGCCCTGCTCCAGCAGAAGACCCAGACGGCCTTCTCAAATTTCCACTGCTGAGCACGGGGAAACCAGCAGTGGCCCCCCCTCACCCCAGTCCCACCCTAGAGACACCTGCTTCCAGCTCTACTTCCTTCCCACACGGGACTCATGGGACCCAGAATCCTGACAGCTTCGTCTGCTCCCCCAGGACCAGAATGGAGCCCAGCCTTGGGCCAGGCAAAGGAAGAGGCAGGGCTGTCAACTCCAAGGTGGGGTGAAATTCAAGACTCTAACAAAGGAGCAGGAAGGCTGTTCCACCCCACCCTGCCCCGTCAGACAAGGCAACGTGCGACAGGCCTCTATCTAAATATGCTCGTTTGAAAATGGATTTGTATTTTTTAAAATTTTCTGATTATAAGCAAAAATATTATTATGGTAGAAATTTGTAAAATATTGAAAACTATTAAGAAGAAATAAAGGTCACCCAGAAATAAGCAGTGCTAACATTTGGTCCGTTGCCTATATATACATGTGTTTTCTTTGCCTACATAAATTATGTATTTACAAAGTTGTTATCAGGATTACGGCTATTCTGCCAGCTGCTTTTTTTTTTTTCACTTCCTATATCATGTCCATTTCTCCATATTTTTACATGCTCTGCTACATATTTAATAGCCATGTTGTGGGCACCTGGGTGGCTCAGGTGGTTCAGCGTCTGCCTTCGGCTCAGGTCATGATCCCGGGGTCCTGGGATCGAGTCCCGCATCGGGCTCCGTGCTCAGCGGGGAGCCTGTTTCTCCCTCTCCTACCCACCTGTGCTCTCTCTCGCTATCTCTGTCTTTCTCTCTCAAATAAATAAATAAAATCTTTAAAAAAAAATAGCCATGTGGTATCCACAGGAAGAAGAGTAATGATAACAGCAGCTAGCACATAGACTAGAGCAGGCACTTTAAACAGAGCAACCCATTTAATTCTCACGAAGACTTAGGCAGATGCTATAAAATTATCCTCAGTTTACAAGTAAGGAAACTGAGGCACAGAGAAGCCACCCAGTACTAAGTGAAGGGCCAGGATGTGAACTCAGAGAGTGTCCGCATGCATGCTATTTTGTTTTTTAAGATTTTATTCATTTATTTGAGAGAGAGGGAGAGTATGAGCAAGGGGCGGAGAAGGGGGGAGGGGCAGAGGGAGAAGCAGGCTCCCTGCTGACCAGGGAGCCTGACGCGGGACTCGATCCCACGATCCTGGGATTGAGCCAAAGGCAGACACTTAACCGACTGAGCCACCCAGGCGTCCAGCATGCATGCTCTTAACCACTTACTCATCCTGCAATGTAATGTACTGAATCTATTTCCTGTTGATGGCTCTCATTCCAACTCAGGGGCTGCTTTGCAATCATCAATACTGAGTTAAACATCCTCGAATACACTTACTTTTGTAAACATGCCCAATTATTTCTTTATGACAATTCCTAGGCCAAAGGGAAAACTTACTTTTAAGGCTTTTGATACATATTGCCAAATTTCAGGAACATACCAAGTTATAGTCTGCATATATGAAAGTACTTTTTTTTTTATGAATGCTTACCGATGCTAGTAATTTTTTTCTTTGTGGCTTATTTGGTGAAAATGTTCCGCATGGTTGTTTTAATGTGCATTTATTTGTTTACTAGTTGTTGGTTTTCTGTAACTATTTATTTATTTATTTATTTGAGGGAGAGGAGGGGCAGAGGGAGAGAGAGAATCTCAAGCAGGCTCCATACCCAGCGCCTGAGCCCGACCTGGAGCTCGATCTCATGACCCCAAGATTATGACCTGAGCTGAAATCAAGAGTCAGACGTTTAATCGACTGAGCCACCCAGGTGCCCCACCATGTTTACTAGTTTTATAGAACATTTTTTTCATAAAATTATTGAGTATTTGCATTTTCCTTTTATAAATAGCCAATTTGTGTGTTTACATATTTTTTTCCTATTAGGATCTTCTCCTTTATTTTATTTTTATATTAAGATTTTAAATCTCATGTCTGCAAGGTATGTTGGAAACATTATTCAAGATTGCCATTTGCCTTTAAATGTTATTCACGGTGTTTTTGAAAAAATCTACAGACGTTTTTAGTTTTTATTGTGTCACATTCACTGATCTTTTTCCTTATGTTCTATTTTAATGCCATATTTAGAAAGAATTTCCCTATCTCAAAAGAAGTTGAATAATCACTTATATTCTCTTGCAGTTCTTTCCAAACAATGTCCATTCATGACTTTACGGTCCAGTGAGGAAAACTGCAGAAAATCCGAACAACGTATCCAATGACTTGATTGATTGTCCAGCTCAATATCTACTTTGCTGCCATTTTAAAAATGCCCCTCTTGGGGAAAGACAGGACTCGGGGCTATTTTGCGGGTCTCTTGAGAGCAGCCTATCATTCTGACTCAAGGACTTAAATTCTTCATTCTCACAAGGCTTCATTTCCTATCTCAGAGGTGGCCTGCTTGAGTCAAGATGATTTCTTGCTGCTGTTGATGGGAGCTGTGGGTTTACCATCTGTGTGCACTTGGACCACTTTTCTTTCCTCTCCAGGCTTCTCCAAAGAATATGTTTAAGAAGAACAAACACCTAGAGCTCCCAAAGACATTGAAATATTGGCCTAAGGACTCCAACATTTCCTTTCTTAAGAAAAGAAAAAAAGAGACAGGGAGAGAGAATTGCCTTCGTAGATGCTTGATAGACCTTGTCCCCGCAGGAACAGCTCCACCCAGGGCACCACCCTCTGCCTGGCTGTGATCCTCACAACAAGGTTGTTTTCCAAGCCCCATCAGGCATTCTTGCTGAGGGAGAGGAACACTCAGCGTATTGAGCTGCATCTTCTCAGCAGTCACTGGAAATAAGAAAAAGATCATTCAAGTCCTTATGAGTCACACACTGCTGGCACAGATTATCTTGCTAGACAAACTTTGCCAAGTGCAGAATGAACAAGGTACAGCCTAAATGCCTGAGCAAGAAGCTGACAGTCAAGCAAATGGACCCATTTGTGAGTGAGGAGCCTATGAATTCGGTCTTCTTATCATATTTCTCCTTCCCCATTTTGAGTAAAAGTAAAGAAAAATATTTCCTCTGCATAATTTATCTTTATCCCCTAACCTCACCATTATTTCCTCCCCTCCCCCTTAACCCTGTATTACAATGACTTCCAGTCTTTCAAGAGAGTTCTCCAAGCAAAGTGTTTTCTCCCTGCAATGACCAAGGTGTAAATGAGAGAAGATTTTGCTGAGACAGGAGAGGAGGGACGAGGTCCAATGGGCCTGAATTCTTAGAAAACATTGTTGTGTTAATCACAGTTTCCTCCTCGCCTCCCCTCCCTGCTGATGTATCTGCAACCCTGAGGTGGAAACTGGTAGTAAGTCTAAAGTGAGCACCAACCTGCTTCTTCTTCCTGAAGAGGAACGGGAGGATGAGAGGAAATGCCTACAAAACATCAAGTTTTAGTCACTTTCAATTCCTTCCCTCACAAACATACTTAAAACAGTCTTTAGCTAAGGAATGCAGGCTTGCGGGGGGGCAAAAGAAGAAATGAGAAATCGTGAGAGGCTCAGTCCATCATACTACCATACTCTACCCAATAACCAACTTAAACCAACAATACACTTTCTATTTTAGGACAGTTTCAGACTTACGGAATTTTTGTAAAGATAGTACAAAGAGTTTCCGTATACCCAGTTCCTCCTATCATTAACATCTTACAGTAGTATGGTAGATTTTTTACAATTAAGGAATCAATACTAATAAGTCATTGTTAACTAAAGTCCATACATTTATTTACGTTGTCTTTGTTTTTGCCTAATATCCATTTTCTGTTCCAGGATCCCAACCAGGATAACCACATTACATTTATTTGTCATGTCTCCTTAGGTTCCTTTGGGCTGTGTCAGTTTCTCAGGCTGTCCTTGTTTTTAATGACCTTGAGAGTTTTGAGGAGTACTGGTGAGGTATTCTGTGGCATGGCCCTCAGTTTGGGTTTGCCTCCTTAGACTGGGTTAATGTGTTTTCGAGAAGAAGACCACAGAGGCCAAGAGCCATTCCCGCCACATCCTATGAAGAGCAATGCTATCCATATGTCTTACTACTACTGATGTGATCCTTGATCACCTGGCTTGAGGTAGTGTTTGTCAGTTTTCTTCACTGCAAAGTCGCTCTTTTTCTGTCCACTTTCCATGGCCCTCTCAGGAGGGAAGTCACTAGGCCCAGGCCACACTTAAGGAGCAGGGAGCTCCTCTCCTCGAGGGTAGGGTATCTACATTAGTTATTGGAGTTCTGCATTTGTCTCTTCTTTCTCATTTATTTATGTATTCACTCAATATAAAGATAATTATTTGCATTACTATTGATTCCTGCACTTTATTTTATACTTCAGGATATAATCCAATACTACTTTAACCAATAGGCTTTTTTTTTAAATGTTTTATTTATTCATGAGAGTCAGAGAGAGAGAGAGAGAGAGGCAGAGGCAGAGGGAGAAGCAGGCTCCCCGCCTAGCAGGGAGCCCGATGCGGGACTCGATCCCAGGACCCTGGGATCATGACCCGAGCCGAAGGCAGACGCTTAACCATCTGAGTCACCCAGGTGCCCCTAGGCTTTTTTTTTTTTTTTAGTTTCTCTTATGAAGAATCTTGACTACAGACAAATGTAAAGGATATAGTATAACAAGCCCTCACATCCCAGTCACCCAGTCCCAAAAACCATTAAGCCATGGGCAATTCTGTCCTCCAAACATTGTATCATTTCATCCCTAAATATCTCTTTGTGTAACTATAAAATACAAGGATTTTGAAAAAACAACCATAACACAATGGCCACAGCTAAAATAATGACCAACAAATCCTGCAGAGCAAATAGTCAATATTCAAATTTCAAATTGTTTCCTAATCCTATATTTACAGTTTTTCTTTTAAATTGGAATCCAAATAAGATCCATATATTGTGATTGGTCAATGTGTCCTATAAGTCTTTTTTTTTTTTTTCAGTCTATAAATTCCCTCTTTCTCTCCCTCCCTCCCTCCCACTCTTTTTCAAGTCTTGCAATTTATTTGATGGAAGGATCAGCTGTATATCCCAAGAGTTTTCCAGTCTGGATTTTGCTGACCGCATCCCTGGGGTGTGGTTCAGTATCCCTCTGGCCTCTGGGGTTCCTTTAAATGGGTGGTTGGATTCAGAATCATTAGCATTCTTCAAAGCAGACACCGACTGTCAGTGAATGATGAAACATGAGTTATCGTTACCTGTTAGTATGACCAAGCATAGAGAAGCAGGTCTGTGCAGAGCCGCATTCAAGCCTTGTACCAGTGTTGCCTTGAGATGGGTCAGCGCTGTGGGCCTTCAGAACCTCAGCCTGAAGCAGCCTGAGGAATGGCCGCCAGCCACTATAACACGATATCAGACTCACTTAGCATGCTCTGATAACAGAAGCCCCACAGAATTCAGGTTCAAAGAGGTCTGCATAGATCTAAATCTCCCATTTCTACTAATTTTTAAATGTTCTTGAGGTTCTTTCCAAGCAGCTGCTGACGCTATAATTTTCTTAACTGTTAAAATTCCTGTGACCTGGGATCAGAACCGGCTACATAAGAGGTATGAAGTCCAGGTATGAAGATATGGGGGCCCTTGTTCAAAATTACTAAGAATTTCAAGATGGCAATAGCAAAGCATTAAGCCGAGCATCGGACCCCCTTCAGTGTCAGAGTCTGTGTGACTTGCAGGGCCCAGGAAGCCAGTCCCACATGTAATGCTCAGGAGTTAAGCTGGGAGATGGATACTCCTGATCTTCACCCCTTATACAGGCGAAGGAAAGGCATCTCTACAGAACACCGCACTTCCAACCCCAGAACTCACTGAGTTCTTTGTGGAACACCATGGGACGCTGATACCTCACATCCCTGCACGACAAATCTCTCTCCTTCTCTGGCTCATGGACACACCTGGAGGCAGTACTGCAAAGGCCTTGGCTGGGCACTCTAGAACTGTTTCGTGGCTGGTCACACTGCATGGCACTGAAGGGGGTTCAGATTCCAAGACCCCCATCTCCATTATTTGGTTATGTGGGAAAATTGTCTTGTTCTTAGGAGATACATGCTTAAGTATTTTGGGGTAGAGCATCAGAATGCCTGCGATTTATTTTCGGATGGTTCCGATGTGTGTGTGTGTGTGTGTGTGTGTGTGTGTGTGTGTGTGTGTGTACGTGTGGTGGTAAGGGGCAGCTTAATTGTGCACCTTGTATGTGGACATGTGGACAAAGAGCATTCCGGAACAGGGAACCACAGGAGCAAAGCCTTGACCCCGCAGGCCCTAGCTGGGCAGCCAGCGTAACAGAGCTAAAAGCCTAAATTTGGGGTTCCCAAACCTGACAAGTACCCCTTACAGACCCCACTTTAGCCCATCATAGCATAGTTTGCCACTTGCCATTTGTTTGTTTCCCCCCCAACTAAAATGTAAAGTTATTAGGGAAGGGACCGTGTGTTCTTAGTCACCCCATACTGCCGTATCCCAGCACCCAGAACGGAGCTGCGAGACTAGAAACCCCCTCGATATTTGTTGCCTGAGTGACAATGTGTGAGTAAAGGGTCAAAACGACCGTTTATCTCAAGAGTGTCAAGGGCCCATCGCTCCCTGGTTCTGCGTGCTGCTGCCCCAAAGGGCATAAGAATCAGTGAAGTCAGTCACACGGACTGGCCACATGTCCCATGGCTGTGTCTCAAGAGTATGAGACACTTCAAAGAGAGCCGAGGGAGAGGCTATTACTAGAAGGGCACACCTCAGTGAATGAGGAGGTTGGGGTGGGTGAAGAAGGATGAAAGAGGGGAACTTTCCTGCTTTTCAAACCACTCCATATCATCGGAGTTTGGGCCCCACCCTCCAGGCCCCACCCTCCCTTTCCCTGGGTGGGCCCTCCGAAACTTGGTGGGAGGCCAAGGTGCACAAGTTGCTAGGGGAGGGGGGTGTTATTTCCTCTTTGCTCAGCAGCACTCTCTCAACAGAAACAGAAATTCAAAGGTCCAAGGGTTAAAATGCCACCAAGACCCCTCACCAAGCTCCCCAGGGGGCTTCACAACCTGTTGGAATTAATCTCCTAAGGTTTAGCCATAACCCACGGACTGATTTTATTATCATAATTCTCCACTCGGGAAATACACAGTAGCGATCTGGCTTGACAGGGACATTTGCATCGCCCTGCCTAGAATGTTGATGATCTGGCAGAATACAGAGGAATCCGGGGCCACATTTTTTTTTTCATCATTTTTAGCTTCTTCAGGCACCAAGGAAGAAAGGGAAAGAAAACAACTGTCTGGGAGTTCAAGTAAAATGATAATTCTGGACCTTAAAAACCAGAGTTGGATACATGCCCCAGGGCTGAGCACTCCTGTCAGACATGTTTTAAGAACAGCAGGTTTCTTAAGTACAACACCACATGTGGTGTTGGCAAACCTGCGTGGTTGCTTCCCCACCTGTGAAATGTGTGCATTTATTCCTCTTAAAACACACTGAGGCTGTCAAATATTTAACGTAAAAATAGGACACGTCATGTCATATAAATAGGATTTATGAAACTAACATGATTTGTATGTCAGAGAGCACACACTGGAAGTAGCTAAGGAACTAGCTAGAAGCTTGAAAGTCTAAAGGTTTTATATATATATTATATCATTCCCCAAAGCCAAGAAAACAAAATAAAAATTATGCCAAATTATTCCAACGTTTCTCTCTGCTAGTGAGTTTAAAATCTTTTTAGGGAAAAGTCCATCTGTTTAGACGCAAAGAACAACAGTCCCTTGGCCTTGACACAGGTGAAACTTCTTCAGAGACTTGGTTGGCCCTTTGCCTCAGGTAAAAGCTAGACACGCCAAGTGCACAGACGTATCAGAAATGAAGGTGATTCCCTTCCAGGAACAAATACGAGTCTAGTTATTTGGCAAATGACTAAGTGAGCGTCCTGTTGGCAGACAGATAAAACTGAAGCAAACAGACAACTTGAAAGTTTCTGTAGCTTCTCTCAGAATCAAAGAAACAGAAAGTTGGTTCTATCAACCAGCCCAGTATGGACTAGAAAAACAGGCATTCCATAACCAAGTGCAACAGAGCTTGCGTCACACAAATGACTAATGTCACCAATCTAAATACATCCAACAAGAAACACCTGCTTTAGAAGAACTGTCATCTAGGTTTCATCAGAAGTCATCGCATGTTTTAAGAACAAAGTTAAAACTCCTAGCAAGATTAAGCAAATTGCTTTAGATGGTAAGGAAAGGTCTAGAGAGGATGTAGGAAACACGAGGAAGGTTGAGTCCTTTGCGTTCTTTTTCTCTGGGTCTTTACCTCTGTTTCTTTTGCTTTCAGGCTGGGGCAAGTCCTTTCTTAAGAAACTAAACAGGTAAGAACAGATGTGGTAACATATGCTGTCGAGATGTTTTCTAAAACACGTGATTTAAATGATAACAGTATTTCTAAAAATAATTTGAAATCTGAAACTATTTTCTAAGACCTATAGCTAAGTATTAGTCAGATAACTTTTTAAAAGACCAGGCTTTCACTAATTCACTTGGGGAAAAAAAAATGTTTGTTACATATGTACATTGGAAGCAAACAACACCTTTAAGTTTTAATCTCCTTTTCTTAATTCATGGAAATGAAATAGTAATTTCTATCTCATTGTTGCTGCTGGATAGAAAAAAATGCCCCCACGCGAAGATTCTCAGCAAAAAGGGCTGATTGTTTTAAAGCTCTGGTTTCTCTTGCTTATAAATACACCATTCGTCCTCTGTCTAAATATTTACGAAAACTGCTATGTGCAAAGGAATGAACTAAAGGCTTTGGTGCACGGAGAGAGGGCTCTCCTGTGGATCATTTTGCATGGAGTGTCTAGGATAAAGAACACACAGGACTACAGTCAACTCACCTCACCCCTGGAGGCCTCACTATCTTCCCCTATCAAATGAGAAAGAAACTAGATCGGTAATTCTTAACCTGGGGTCCACGCTGCCCAAGGTGTTCAAAGGTAATATTGGGGGGTCTATAAACTTGTATGGCAGAAAATATTGCATTTAGTTTCCAGTAACCTTTAACTGATAATGGGCATTTTCTGCCATTGTGAATGTAGGCAACAAACCACAGTAGTATTTGCCATGTATTAGCTGTACTCTGTCATCAATAGAAACAATAGGTATCTTCATATTATATGGAAAATTTGCAGGTATCTTGAAATATTGCTTGGGCTCATTGTTACTTTGAAACTATGATAATGATTAAAATTTCTTAGAGTTTTGAAAATTAATATGTTCATGAACAGCATACATACAGTACGATATTACAAACTTGTTTTTAAAAATACGTTGAAAACTCCACCTCATACCCATGACGACGGCTACTATTTTAAAAAGAAAAAACGAAAACAAAAAAAAAATGGAAAATAACAAGTGTTGGCAAGGATGTGGAGAAATCAGAACCCCTGTGTACTGTTGGTGGAATGTAAAATGCTGCAGCTGCTATGGAAAACAGTGTGGTAAGTCCTCAGAAAATTAAAAGTACGACAGATGTTGGCAAGGATGCGGAGAAAGGGGAACCTTCTTACACTGTTGGTGGGAATGCAAGCTGGTGCAGCCATTCTGGAAAACAGTAAGGAGGTTCCTCAGAAAGTTAAAAATAGACCTGCCTTATGACCCAGCAATTGCACTACTGGGTATTTACCCCAAAGATACAAATGTAGTGATCCAAAGGGGCACCTGTACCCCAATGTTTATAGCAGCACTGTCCACAATAGCCAAACTATGGAAAGAGCCCAGATGTCCATCGACAGATGAATGGATAAAGAAGATGTGGTGTATATATACAATGGAATGTTATGCAGCCATCAAAAGGAACACAATCTTACCATTTGCAATGACGTGGATGGGATGAGAAGGTATTATGCTGAGTCAAATAAGTCAATCAGAGAAAAACAATTATCACATGATCTCACTGATATGAGGAATTTGAGAAACAAGGCAGAGAATCATAGGGGAAGGGAGGGAAAAATGAAACAAGACGAAACCAGAGAGGGAGAAAAACCACAAAAGACCCTTAATCTCAGGAAGCAAACTGAGGGTTGCCGGAGTGGAAGGGGGTGGGAGGGCTGGGGTGGCTGGGTGATGGACATTGGGGAGGGTATGTGCTATGGTGAGCACTGTGAATTGTATAAGACTGATGAATCACAGACCTGTACCCCTGAAACAAATAATACATTATATGTTAATTTAAAAAAATACTTAGGTAATAAAAAAGAAAAGAAAAGAAAAGAAAAGAAAAAGTAGAATTACTGTATGATCCAGTAACTCTACGTTTGGGTATATACCCAAAAGTATTGAAAGAATGGACTCAAACAGATATGTGTACAACCGTATTCATAACAGCATTACTCACAACAGCCAAAAGTGGAAACAACCCAAATGTTCATCAACAAATGAATGGCAAGCAAATTGGAATATTACTCAGGCATAACAAGGAAGGAAATTCTGACCCATGCTACAACACGGATGAACATTGAAGACATTATGCTAAGTGAAATAAGCCAGTCACAGAGGGGCAAATACTGCATGATTCCACTTCTCTGAGGTACTTAGAGTCGTCAAATTCATAGGGACAGAAAGTAGAATGGTGGTTGCCAGGGGCGTGGGCGGCTACAAAGAATGGAGACATACTGTGTAATAGGTACAGAATTTCAGTTTTGCAAGATGAAGAATGTTCCGGAGATGGAGGGTGGTGATGGCTGCACTGGTACATTTAAAAATGGTTAAGATGGCAAGTTTTATGTTATGTGTATTTTATCAGAATTTTAAAAAATAATAATCAAAAACTACATTTTGATAACTCTATCTCAACATGATCGACATGTCTGGAACCTTCTGCATTTTATTTAATGCATTTAAAAATATTATTCTGGAAGGGGTCAGTGAGCTTCACAGGAATGCTAAAGGGACCCTTGACACAAAAAGATTGAAAACTTAAAAACCCCAAAAGCGTTTTTCAGTTTTGAAATTCTATAATTCTCTGCAATGGAAAAAGAAGCAGAAGAAAAACAGTTGTTTTATAAAATGGATGACTGTAGCTATATGTAGGAATAGTCAAACCTTCACTATACATTAATATCTTTTTTCCTAATAAAAATTTTAAGCTGGATTCAGAAATATTGAAAATGTTAATTAAATCCCAAGAAAGAGCAATCATATCATAAGCTGCCTTTTTCTTCAAAAAGCTCACCTTGGGGCACCTGGGTGGTTCAGTTAGCTAAGCGTCTGCCTTTGGCTCAGGTCATGATCCCAGGGTCCTGGGATGGAGTCCTGAGTCGGGCTCCCTGCTCAGTGGGGAGTCTGCTTCTCCCTGCCACTGCCCTCCCCCCACCCGGCTTGTGTCCTCTCTCTCTCTCTCAAATGAATAAATAAAATCTTTAAAAAAATGCTTACCTTGGGAGTTTGTCTGATCAGGTGCTCTATGAATTATGTTATTGATTATAACTAATGCAGTCAGGTTTTACCAAGATACAGTAGTGGGCTAAGAAGAGGACTTTTACATCATTCTGCATATAGCAGAAAAGCTCTCCTCCTGTTTTTTTTAATATCTTGACTTCAAAGGGGAAGAGGAAAGTATCTAAAATCTTGAAGGCTTTTTGTCAGCTCTGATACTACTGGATACAGGAACTGGGTATGCTTGATCCAGCCCCCATTGCCTGCCCCAGCTGGTCCCACCACAGGCGAAAGGGGCAGTTCAGGCAAAAGGTCAGGAGGAATTTCCCTAAGGTGAGACAAAGGCCTCTTTGTCAATTCTGTCTCCCTTACCTGATCCCTAAGGTTTGTCTAATTACCTGAGCTGCAAGTAGGTCGTTCTCAGTTGTAAAGGATTTGTATGTAAACTCTTAAGTAGTATGTCATTTGTATAGGCTGCATGTGCTACAGAATGCCTTCATAAACCTTATCTCAGTGGTCTTAACCAGTGCGATTTTGTCCTCCGGGGGAGACATTTTTCATTGTCAAGACTGGAGGGTAGGGGTGTGCTACTGGCATTTAGTGGATAGAGGTTAGGGTCAGGGAAGCTTCTAAGCATGCTACAATGCACAAAACAGCTCCCCACAACAAAGAATTATCCAGCTCAGAGTGTCGATAATGTCAAGGTTGAGAAACCCTGCTTTACCTGATTTTGTTAAAAAGAAAAAGATTCAGTGTGCCTGGGTGACTCAGTGGCTTAAGCGTCTGCCTTCAGCTTAGGTCATGATCCCAGGGTCCTGGGATGGAGCCCCGCATCGGGCTCCCTGCTCAGCGGGAAGCCTGCTTCTCCCTTTCCCACTCCCCCTGCTTGTGTTCCCTCTCTCGTTATATCTCTCTGTCAAATAAACAAATAAAATCTTTTTTTAAAAATCATATTGAGCACTTTAGGCTTTACTTATGAATACTTTAAATATATATATTTTATTTTTAAGTAACCTCTATACCCAATGTGGAGCTTGAACTCCCAACCCTGAGATCGAGTCACATGCTCTACTGACTGAACCACTAGGTGCCCCTACTTATGAGTACTTTTAATGCTCACAACCATGTGTTTTAGGTATTTTCTCCATTTGTACAAGTGAAGAACTAGGCTCCGTAAACAAGTCCCTTATTTGGGTCATAAAGTGACAGAACAAGAATGAACCTGAGCTAAGTCTGGCCCTGAAGCCTATGGGCTATCTGTTACTTGGGCTGTAAATACTGAAAATTCAGCTGTAATAGGATGGACCTAGTCTTTATTCAGTCTTTATTCATTATTTATGCCATGCTGTGGATGGAGCTTATACAATATGCATTGCAGCCTAACTCTTTGTTGCTAAAGCAGCATACAAAAGCAGTATTAGATTGTTCTGGGGAACAGAAATGAGTTGAGGAGAAAAAAATGAATCTGCTTGAAGCTAGTAAATAATAGCACAATATATTATAGCACAATATATTGAATTGAAATAATAGTGCAGTATATTGACAGGTGTTGAATTGGTTGGCATCAACAGTGAGTGTTACGGGATTTGAGAAGGGGACCCATCAGTGTGTGCTGGAGTAGATGGCAAGACTTCATGAAGGAAGTGAGAACTGAGCTTTCAGAGAACATAGGAGTTGAGGACAGAGTTAAATTCAGGAGAGTATGGCAGTATATTATCATGATGAGCATGGCATCCTCTGGAATCAGATTCCCTCGGTTTAAATCCTACCTCTAGCACTTAAAAGTGGTGTGACCTTGGGCAAAGCATTTAGCCTTTTGTGTTTGTTTTTTCATGGGCAGAATCCAGATACTATATTTTCCATTAGGTTGTTATGAGAATTAAATAAGTCATGCACAGAAAGTCTTAGCATACTGCTCACCCATAGTAAATGCTCAGTGAATGTTAGTTAAAAAAAAAAAGGCAAGGTGGGTGTGTGTGTGTGTGTGTGTGTGTGTGTCAGGGTTCTTGCGTAGAAGCAACAGAAATCTAGTTAACTTAAGCAGGAAATAATTTTACTGGAAGATTACAAGGTAACTTGAAGAATTGACAGACAAGAGGACTGGGATCAAGAAACTAAATACAGGTGGGTCACTGAAACGACAGTCAAAATCATTTGGTGACGGGCAAGGTCCTGCCTTCCACCAAGACTCACACAATGAGGAAGTTCTCCAGATAGGAAAGGGTAATTAAGATGTTAGGTTATCGTAGTGGCGCCTGGGTGTCTCAGTTGATTAAGCCTCTGACTCTTGATTTTGGCTCAGGTCTGCCCTGAGCATGGAGTCTGCTTGAGAGTCTCTCCCTCTCCATCTGCCCCTCCCCCTCCTCACTCTCTCTCTAAAATAAATACATCTTTTTTTAAAAAAAAGATGTTAGGTTATCCTAGATTAGCAAATATCTACTAAAGTGGGTATTATGTTTCGGGGGAGTAAGAATGGATTCTAGGGGTTTAAATTTGATGGTGAAGGGTAACAGAAGAAAGCTTCAAATACTAACTGGGTACAGGGTCAGTGGGAAGGTGTTTGGGGGTGCAAATAGAGCCTCCTGATGGTGCCTGTATGAACAAGGAATATAAAAAGTGGCATGAATGGAAGGAACTTCTGAATCTTCCACTGAAGCAGCTTAACCAGCAACCAGAGGAGAATGACCTCTTGCCTCTGCGGGACCAGAAGAAGCAGCCCAGAGGGACCTGCCACACACTCAAAATTTCTTTTAAGTGTCCTGTTTAGTCTTTAAAGTTCTTGTGAATTTAGTATTCTTGTTCACAATATGTTTGTTTTAATATATAACTTAGGTTGCATACTAATTAAATTCTTTAATATATTCCCCTCAAAGCTTCAAGTAAAATGTGTGACTTCACACATCCCCACCCAAATTCCCCTCGTACTCTCCAGAGGGATATGCAAATTTTCAAGCATTTATTCAGCAAGTGTTGATTATGCAGCTCCTATGAGCCGGATGCTAGGTATAGGGCCCTGAGTAAAAACCAGCAAGGTCCCTTCTCCCTCATGGAGTGGTGGTCTATATCCAGTCTAAGGAGCATAAATCCTAGAGGGCTGAGAACAAACGTGGGTGAAGAAATATGGATGGAGTCCAATCAACTCAACAATCACTAGGCCTTAAAGAGAAAACAGAGTTCGCACCAAGTAGGAGAGGCAGACAGGAAGAGGAGAAAATCAGACTCAAAAAGTGGGCAGAAGATACGTAAAGACAGACACTACGTATGATGTAGTTCTTAATAGACGTATGCCTGAGAGAGCGCAACAGCACAAAGAAGGCAGTGATGAATGCCAGGGGAGATGTTACCCTGAAGATGGTTTTAAGGGATGACTCGGAGCTGAGAAGGCAGACGTGAAGGGAAGGGCACTTCGGGCAGAGAAAAACTCAGCGTTGAGAAGCAGCATGGTGTGATGCGTGTCTTTTTACACCCCTTTTCAGCAGTGGACAGAAACAGCCTGGAGGGATGAGTGTGAGCCACATATGACCCCTTTGTCTGTCACATCAGTGCTAGGACTTTATCTGAATGCAGTGGGGGAGTCACCAAAACGTTTTTAAACAGAGGAATGAAAGAAATCCAATGTGTTTTCAAGAAACGTAACTATGGAAGCAGTCGGTAGGTTGGTCTCAAGGTGGCTGGAAGACAACTTTTGAGACTAGCGAGCTAGTCAGGCAAGAAATAGTGAGAGTCTGAGGTGACTGCTGCAGGGATGGGAGGAGGGGCCAAATCGAGCAGGGTGAAGAAGATGACGGTTACAGCAATCAAAATACCAGTGCAGATTCATAAAACTATTGCTATATGCCAGGCACTGTTCTAAGGACATGATGTGAATTATTTTATTAATTCATTCAATAAATATTTGAGTACCTACTATATTCCAGACAGAAATCCAGATACAGTGGTGAATAAAACCAATAAAAATCCTTGTCCTCATAGAGCTTTCATTCTACTAGGAGAGACAGACAAGCTAAATAAATAAAATTTAGTAGCATGTTAGATATTGCTAAGAACTAAGGAGAAAAAATACTGCGGGAAAAGGGGAAATGCAGTGCTGAAAAGGGGTGTAAAAAGTTTAGCTAGCAGAGCCAGGGAAGGCCTCAATGAAAGGTGAGATTTGAATAGATGTGAGGAAATGAGGGACCTAACCACAAAGATAACTGGGGAAGAGCCTTCCGTGCAGAGCGAATAGCATGCACAAAGTCCCAGATGCAGGAGCATATATGGTAAGTTCCAGTAGCGGTGGGAAGGCTGGTTTGGCTGGTCTCAAGTGAAGGAGGAGAAGAGAAATTAAAGACATGGTAAAAGCAGTACTAGGGTCTTAATCTTGTTAGACCTTGAAAGTTGTAATAAGGACTTTGGTGCATCCTGAGCAGAAGAGTGACATGATGTAACAAATTTTACTGGATCATTCTGGCTGATTTTTGAGACTACACTGCAAGGACAAGGGCAGGATTGGAGAAACCACTAGTGCTGTAATTCAGGAGAGAGATGATGATGGCTCCGAACAAAATGGTTGCAATGCAGGTGGTGAGAAATGATCAGTTTCTGATTATAATTTGAAGACAGGGGTGCCTGGGTGGCTCAGTGGTTTAAGCATCTGCCTTCAGCTCAGGTCATGATGCCAGGGTCCTGAGACTGAGCCCCACATCAGGCTCCCTGCTCAATGGGGAGTCTGCTTCTCCCTCTCCCTTCCCGCATTGTGCTCACTCTCTCTCTCTCAAATAAATAAATAAAATCTTTTAAAAAATAATTTGATGACAGATAAAGTCAATAAAATTTGCTGATGGATCAGATATAGTGCGTGTGTGTGTGTGTGTGTGTGTGTGTGTGTGTGTACATACATACGATTGTGGGAGAGAGAGAAAGGCCAAGATATTTCTAATCGTTTTGGCTGAGCAGCTGGAAAAAAAAATGAAATTGCCCTTAACTGACATGGAGATGACTATAGGAGAAGCAAGTGATTTTTGCAGGGAGATTGATATTAGTTCATTTTGGGACCTGTTAGGTTAGAGATGTCATGCTGGCAGTTGGATAATTTGAACTGGACTTCAGAGGAGTGGTCTGCGTTGGAGAGAAAAATGCAGGGATGATCAGCATGTGGGTGATGTTTAAAGCTAGGAGACTATGTGAGATCAGCTAAGGAGGGAATAGACAGAAAAAAGAAGGGGTCCAAGGACAAAACCCTGGGCATGCTGACATTCGGAGGTTGTAGAGTTGAGGAAGAAGAAATTGTTATAGGAGACGAACACGGAGCAGCCAGCGAAGGTAGGAGAAAAACTGGGCAAGTGTCCTGTCCTGGAACCAAGTGAACAAAGTGTTCCAAGGAGGAGAGTGACAAGCCACCATACAGTGTTGCTGATGGATCAAGTTAGATGAGAATTGGGAAATAATTACCAGATTTAGCAATATGGGGTCAAGGGTCCTGTGTTCAGAGCAGTTTCTGAGTGGAGATTCAAGCAATAATGGGGGGAGAGAAGTTGATGTCTGTGGGTGTAGACCATTCTCTCAAAGGAGTTTTGCTCTAGAGAATGAGGGGAATACAGCAGTGCCAGATGCAGAGCTGGGGTCAAGAGAGGTTTTTCTTGAGATGGGAGAAATAACAGCATGTTTGTAGGCTGATGGAAATGACCTTGCAGAGATGGAAAAACTGATGGAGAAAGGAGGAAGAATTTAGTAGTGAGAGGGGCTGGGCTCTAAGGCACTGGAGGTGGGTTGGCCTTAGCTCAGAGCCAAGTTCAGCAATAGACGCAGGAGAGCACATGGAGAACACAAGCACGGATAGGGGCATAGGAGCTTTACATTTAAATTAGTTAAACATTAAACAAAATTTAGAATCCATTTCCTTTGGTTGCATTAGTCACATTTCAAATATTCAGTAATCACTTGTAACTGATACCACCCCATCGGACAGAGTAGATAAAACATTTCCATCATGGCAGGAAGTTCTCTTGGACAGTGCTGGTCTAGGGTAAGGCCATGGGAATGAACGGCTGAGGTCAGGTGGGTAGAGGACAGGGTCATTGGAGGAAAAGTCAGGGTGTTAGAAAGCTGATCTGTGTGTAGCTGACACTCAAGATGGAGCAGTACTGGGGAGAGTGAAGGTGAGACAGATATTAAAATCATCAAAATGTGTAACAATGCCTGGAGACTGTTACAGTCTGTTGATAAGATCATCAAAGCTGAGCGAGCGTGGTCTAGAGGCAGCAAGGAGGATCAAGAGGAGCACCATCCCACCTCTAGCCCCCTGGGAGAGATCCAGCCACCACTGCAGGGGGCCTCAGGGGAAGCAGTGTCTCTAGGGGACAGAGCCAAGTCTCAGTTAGGGAGATGAAGGGAACACTCAGAGGAGAGGTAGAGGCAAAGGAAGATTTTGCTGATGACTGACTCAAGTTCCAGAGGGCAGGCGTTGGGGAGGAATGCTAGATGAGGAATGCCAGATGAGGTCAGGAAATAGGGTAGGGATTAGACTCCCGGGAATGAGAGGTGACCTGAGAGTCCTGGGTCTTGTGAGGATAGGGGACATGGTGAGGTCAGTCCTGATGTTCACTTGGCAGATTGGGAGGGACCCAGGGATCTTGACAGGAGCTGGACAGGTTCTGGATGCCCCTGGATGGCTGCTGGGGAAGGCGTGATTCTGGCACTGATGTGGCCTAATGCCGGGCGCTGTCCTGGCTGCTGCCTAATGGGAGCCTTATTTAATCCCTACAACACCATGAAGGGAGTACAGTTGTTTTCCAATTGTACAGAAGAAGAAATACTCAAAAGGCAGGTAGGATGTAAAATCAACAGGGCTTGGTGAATGGAGAACCTTAATTTGCAGGTTGAATCTGGTCTTGATCACCAGTGAGGAAGTTGATAAGGGAGTCTATTGGGATGTGAATTTGGAGGAAGAGAAGGGTTTGGGAAGCAGATTCCCAGATTCCTGTTCAACAGGTTTTCGGTGGCAGGTGCTGGCAGGGGGGTTCAACAAATGGAAATGAGTTGATGCTCAGAAAACACAAGGAGTCTTGGCTCATGTGGCTGGGCAGGAGAGGTTGATTTGGAAGTCAGCAATCCAAGGCAGAGCAACTTCTCAGTCTCAGGTCTTCCCAGATAGCGGTCTTACTACTGCAGGGAAAGCGGAATTATTTTCTAGGGGTGAGAAACAAGAAGAGATTAGAAGTGGATTTCAATTTAGAAACTTGACAAAATCCCAGCTGCTGCCCTCAAACTACCCGTAGAATGTCTTTCCCCTTGCCATGCTCTGAAGGATTCTTTCTCAATTTTATTGCTGATGTAAGGCTGAAGCTTTTGAAATATTGCTTTCACAGTGACCTCTAGTGTTATAAAGAGATCTCTGCTAACCAATTGAGGCAGGCTGAGAACAAAAATTCCTTAACCTCAGAATCATTGCATAGATTCATTTTGCCAGAAGGTACCTTAATAAATTATTCAATCCAGGCTTCTGCCTTTAGGGAAGACATCGCTTGGACAATTCCAGGTCACTTCCCTTCAAGGCAGCTGTAATGGAGTTTGAGAAAGTTCAGAGAATGGTAACTAGAGTAAACAAGGAGGGAGATGTACTTTCTTGGGACAATACATTTCTTTTAAGATGAAAAGGAATACACTGCAGACTAGAAAGTTGATGTGTCTAATAGAGTGAACAAATCTCCAAGTGCAAGATCTAAGCTAATAGAATAGATCTGAGCTAATAGAATGAACAAATCTCCAAGTGCAAGATCTAAGAAGCACCTCTCTGAAACTACGAAGAGGTCACTTTAGCATAATATTGGCTACTACTTTGGGGCATTTACTTTGTACCAGGTAGGCTGACAGCCACCCCTAAAGTATTATCTCCATTTTACAGGTAAGGAAACCAATGGAGAGCAATCAGTTAATTAACCAAGGCAACACAGCTGGAAGGAGGCAAAATCAAGATGGGAACCTAGCCTCTTCCACCCCAAGTCTGTGCTCCCAACCTGTAAGTGCAACAACCCCTTAATAAATAAGAATGCTAATTTAGATATAGGATGCACATGAATCAGTAAATTGGCAAAGGCTAAAAATGTAAATTTGTTCAAGAAAAGTGTGGACGTGGACATGGCAGTTTGGGAACATAGGGGATCTTTTCAGGCATGGGGGTAGGGGCCGTCCCCTTCCCTTTCCCACCCAGGGTTCCTCAGTCCTAGCAAACCTTTGATCTGACCCTGTGTGCTGTTTCTCATGTCCTTACTAAGTACCACATCTATGGACCTTGGGAGAAGAAACTCTGAGCTGACTGAGCCATGCATTCAATGTTTAAGAATCCTCACTAGCAGAAAGAGTCTTTATGTCTACTCTAAATCCCTCGTGTTGATGCCCATTTTCTTTTATTCTGTCATCAGTGAGGATGGAAAAAGTTGACCAGAATCCTATCTCACCCTTTCTATAGGTAAGCACCATTATTAAGTCACTCTCTAGGATTCTGGTCTATCTGCCTTCAAGATAAGTAGTCCTCATCCTTTTGAATATCTCCATAGGTCTTGTCCATCTTGAGGCTTTGATGCCTCCTTATGGGAGCATTTCCAATCTTAAAGGGATGCTTGTGCATATGTATTTAATAAACCATAAAATGTCTTCCTCCATAATACTTATACAATATTTCTCATTTTCAGAGGACTTCGATATACCTTCTCTTGCTTGATTCTCACTTGTTTGTCCCTGTTTAACAGAAAAGAAAGTGAGCCTCCAGAAAGTGAAATGATTTGCCCAAGGTCCCCTAAAGGGAGAGTGGAAAAAATAACAGGGTTGTCAAGAAAAGATGGTGCATGGTATCTGATGACTCAGAAATTTAGAGACAACTTTTTAGAAAGCATGTAAGGGTTGAAAAAGAATCTTCTTTGTCTTTTCTGTTTATTTTGGTAGCTCTCAGCATCTAGTAATATAAATATCCACCAAACCAAAGCAAAGCAAAGCACAACCTCCCTATCTGGTCATCCTCAGGGCTTTCATCTTCAAACTGGAGCCCAGCACCTCTCCTTTAATTTCTAGGACTTCGGTAGCTGTCAACTCAGTGCCACCTAATGATTTTGATGGTGCCAGTCACTGTTTCGATCACCCTACATGTATCAACTCATGTAATCTTCACAAGGACCCTATGAGGTGGGGGGGGGGGGCTATTTTTACCTCTTGTTTTGGAGATGATAAAATAAGCACAGAAAGATTAAATAATTTGCTCAAGGTCATTCGGGTGGCCCTGGTAAATATAAAGTTTAAGAAAAAGTCATCTAAATTCTGCTATTAAGCAGTCAGTATTCATTACAGACTATGACCCGTAATAATGCTGTAGGGAGGCAGGACAAGTATGCTTCCTTTGACGCATGAGGAATTTGGATCTCAGCGAGATTCAATTATTCAGTGTTGGTTGCACAGTGAGGCGGGGCCGATATCCGTTGGCACCCATTAGTGTGACAATATCGGTTGTTAAAAAGATAAGTTTTTCTATACAGCTTAGCAATGGCTGCTGCCCCAGCTTGCCAAGAATCCCCATTTACCCCTGCTGTCCGGGACCCTCCCCCGCAAGTCCTCCAGCTCTCCCAATAGCCTGGCAACTCCGGGGGTCCCTGCACCAGTGGTGGTTTTGCTCAGCCACGGCAGCCCAGCGTTTGGGAACTGGTGTGGGATGGGAGTGGCATGCCAAGGCAGGGCGGGGGGGGGGGGGGGGGGGGGGGGAGGGGAGGCAGAGAGGACAGCCCAGGATGGGAGGCTTTAGATGCGTCTGCTGCATAGCTCGTTTCACTTAACCTCTGAATTAGCATCCCAAAGACAAAAATAGGGTTCAGGAACAGCAGAGAACATATTTTCTCCTCTGTTTTTACATTAGCTGGAGATACTCCAGGTGTCCGAGCAAAGAAACAGCCCTGTCTGTGGTGTGATGGTACCCTGAGGGGGATTCTTGGTTTCTGCCACCTTCTGGTGGCTCCTGCCATTCCTTGGCTTGTGGCAGCATGACTCCAATCTCCGCCTCTGTCTTCACGTGGCCTTCTTCCCTCCATGTTTCTTTGTGTCCTTGCTTCTTTTTACAAGAACACTGGCCATTGGATTTAGGGCTGCCCTAAATCCGATGATTTCATCTCAAGATCCTTAACTAATTCCGTCTAATTACATCTGCAAAGACCCTGTTTCTAAATAAATCCACATTCTGCAGTTTTGGGTGAACATGCATTTGGGGGAAAATGGTTCAACCCACTACAATGTGTGACCCATAGCAGAAAATGCACAAAGGGGGAGCTTATGCATTTATAAGACAGGGAAAATTTATTTATTTTTTATTAACTTGTTATTCTTACTACATCTAACTATGTCATGATGGTTGACAATAAAAAGCAAACTTGATCTTTATCTATATCCCACAGGACGGTGGTTCTCGGGTCCTGTACCATTGGATAGCACTGGTTCAAGGAGTTTTCACAGGCCAAGGCATCTTTCCCCATAAACCCTGCAGGTTCTGTGTTGAGGCCCCCAGGGCCTCCAGGTGCTCAGCCTCAGCTAAGAGGAGTCACTGAGTAGGAACTTCTTTTAGGTATTGGATTCCACCCCCCAGATTCTTTAGGGCCCAGGAGTAAGGGCAGCATCAGAGCTGTTAGTGAACAGGCTTCAGTTTACACAGAATATTCCAACTTCAGGGAAATGTCAGTAAGAGTGTTATTCCAGTTTTTTTAACAAATCTATGAGAAACAGAGTTTAATAGAAAATGATAAAGGTAAAATATGAAAATAAATTGAACATTCATGCTCCACTTCACGGTATCCCATTGAATATGTAACCACAAGCATCCACCTAATGATTATATACGACGTCATATTGTAAAATAAAATTTCAGGTTGCAATTCTTAAATGCAAAAATGTTGTATATATCTGAAAGAATATATTTCTTCTGTGTTGCCAGACTACCAACTGTCCTTTTTGCTCTGCCCTGTTTACTGTTTGGATGTCAAATTCTTATTTCTTTTATGAAATCATAGTTAAAATCGATTTCTACCTCACAAAACATAAAGGAGGAAACTTTTTGTTGGTTCTGTACTTTAAAAACACAGTTACTGAATAGATCTTATATGTCAATGATTTATTAATCTATTGCTTTGAAACATAGAACGATTACAGAAACAGGTTTCAGAATATAAAGGTATTGCACTATGAGAAAACCTGCCCTTTGGGGCACCTGGGTGGCTCAGTCGGTTAAGCGTCTGCCTTTGGCTTGGGTCATGATCCCAGGGTGCTGGGGTCGAGCCCACACTGGACTCCTTGCTCAGCAGGAGCCTGCTTCTCCCTCTCCCTCTGCCGCTCCCTGTTTGTGCTCTCTCTCTCTCTCTGTCAAATAAATAAATAAAAATCTTTAAAAGAAAAAAAACCCTGCCATTTGAAAGTCAATCTTAAAGAATACATTCGTTACAATACTCTTATCTGTGTTGTTTTTCTTTGAGGTAAGGATTTGCACTTGAGAGAAGGTACACCATGGATGTCCTTTACACAATAAACTCCTAAAGTGCATTTATAATATGATTTCATTTAATACTTAAATCCAAAATTTCAAGAGTACAGACACTTTGCAAATCAAATTATACCCCCCTCTTTTTTTCCAGAGGTAGCTGTCAGTAGGCAAGATATGCCAAAGGCACTTTAAGATCAGGTGGGTAGAATGACTGCAGATGTGGGAGCCATACCCAGACTGGGCAAAGTCGTTCTGCCCAGGACATTGGGTTTTCTTTTTCCTGGGCCTTTACTCTGATTGACAGCCCTGTGACAAAAGCTGATAGCAAAGGCAGGGTCACTAGATCATTATTACAATAGCTTTCAAGTGTCAGAAGACCTGTCTTCCTTCAGATGGAAACCCTCAGCCCTGTCATTTGCAGGAAGTATTGAGCCTACTCTGTCTGAGGTGCTCCAATGGGCGTGGCATACGGTCTAATCGTGTTTTATCTTCATTACGTCCTTGATGTTTCTCTTGTGCAATTGCTTCTGTACTTCCTTCCTTGTACACTTAGGGAAAAAAGACAAAAGTCTCAGGTGCCTTACTAGGAACTGGTTTTGTTGGCTGCTTATAATTAGAAAAGGACTATGTCAAGTTGTCTTCTAATCGTTGTGAATATTTCAAGCTTTTAGAAACCGAAGTCTTATTCATTGCCCTTAAAATGTTTTTGAATTACAACCAGAGGCCTTGTTTACCAATAACCCCGTACAAAGTCATGTTCTAAGAAATACGTATGTAACATGGCTGACTTGCTTTCCAGTCGACTCTTATGGAAAGTTAACCGTGCACTTCTATCTGTGGGTGCAGGGATATGCGGATCTCTGGCTGATTCCCAATGACATTTTTTATCTGCCTCCATGGGGATACATAGTTTAACATCATGCATCAAACCACCTGTGCCTTTCATCCCAGAGAAGGAGTTGGCACAGACCAAGGATGGCAAGAGTCTAAGAAGATGAAAACACTTACCAGTTTTCTTCTTGGTCTTTCTTGTGCTTCTGCATTTCATACACAAAATATATTACGTCCCTGGAAACGTCTTTTTCCCTCTGCCCTCCTACCATCGTGTCAGAGTGTAATATATCATACTGTAAGCCAGATAATAAGCATCCTTTTGGATTGAGCTGGCCAGTAAATTAACTTATGCTAAACGGCTGTCTGCCCAGGATTGTCAGCCCTACCATCCTTGTCTGTCTTCTTTTCCCTTTCTCAGACATTGCATTTCACTGTGGATGACATTTCATTTCATTCTCAATACTATTTCATCTCCTTGCAATGTATGAAATTCTTCAGTGAACAGAATACTCGCTGACCCTTCTGAAACTGACAAGGATACTTCCACACTCCAAATAAGTTCATAATACAATACTGTTTGGCTTCCTTTCCAGTTTCTCCCAAGCTAGTCTACACTTCAGAGTTCTTAAAAAGCATCACCTGTCCTATCTGTGCTTGACTTTCAAAACTGGATTTAAGCCTTCATTATAGACACCCACCTTCAAGGATTGGCCATCACATGAAAGTCCTTAACGGGCTAGTGAGCAGAGGTCATCTAGGAATGAAAAATCAACAGAGATTTCCTAAGCTCTTGCAGTGTGACCTTAGATGTTGGGCTGGTCTCAGAGCTACTTTAGGAGCGCGTGATTACTATGTGCTTTATGATAGAGATCCGTATTCCTAGCATAGCAACTTTTGGAGGTCTTCTATAAATATACGAGGGTTCTAAGTTCTCCCTACCTCTTCAGTTCCAGATACAGAATCACTTTTTCACACAACTATTTATTGAGGCCCTACTAAGTACCCAGATATTTGTTGAATGCTGAGAATACAATGCTGAAAAGGTGGGTGTGGCTGGCGATCTGGTTAATGTTTCTTTGGTGCAATTGCTTTGGCACTTCTCAGAGCTTGTGGTCTGGTTGAGGAGCTGGATGGAGAAACTATTAAGAAAAGGGGATGGGAAGTACAGAACGCTGTGGGAGCACACAGAAAAAGGGAATTAGGAGAGCTTCTCGGAGGAAGCAATATCTGAGCTGAGACCTGAAGTGTGAGTAGGATTTAGATTAGGGGATCGTGAAGGGACCACATTAAACCCTCCTGTGGATTAAACATTGGCTAGGTTTACTGTAGTAATCACTCACTCACACACACATACCCACATGGTTCTCTAAGTATAACTGACATCTTACTATTTCATGCTCTCCTGAAACCTGAGACATAGTTACTGGTCCTATCACCCAGGCTCCACAGCTCAGGCTTGTCTGTATGCACTCCTGGCATTGTAGACCAGGAGCTCCACGGAGGAGAAACATATAACTCTTTTGTAGAGCAACAGTTAGCAAAATGCCAAGAATGAACCCTTGTAATAGTTTCTAAACTGGTGTATGACTCATTTCAATGGATCCTTGCAAGATAGTACCCTCATTTAACAGATAAAGAAACTGAGGCTCAGAGAAGTTAACTGAGCTGACCATAATCACACAGCTTGTAAGTGGAAAATTGGGACTCAAATCAGGATCTAAGAAGGGTTCGTATTTGTAAAATGTTTTGAACAGTGTCTGGATCATAGTTGGTGATACACAGGTAGGGGTTAAGGAAGTCATGAAAAATGTTAATAAAATAGGCTTTCCGACTCCAAAAACAGAGAAAACAGAGCTTTTTCTCTTGATCACAATGGCTTCTCTTGTGTCCTGGGGAGTAGTAGAGTTCTTTGGGGGCTTATTAGGGGTCACTTTAGGGACTCTAGGAGAAGGCAGAGAAACTGGGACTTGAGACCCATCCTACCCTACCCCACACCCCCAACCAGAATGGTTCATTTGCTTGAAGACTTTCCTGTGGGGAGGAACGGAGCAGCCTCCCTAGTAATATAGCTTGCTTATATTCTACAAATACTATCTATCTGAGGGTGATGGTGATGTGATTGGGAAATTGTAACCTAAATATGAGAAAGAGAAACAACAGCTTCCAATTTCCAAATGCATTACATCCCATGGGGGAGAATAGGTACCAGCCGGTGGATCACAGACAGAAGTAACCTTATTTCCTGTGAGAGAAAGACCTGGAACTTTTAAATTGGAGAGAATTATATTTAAGCCTTAAACCTTTCACTGGCTATGTGAACCCCAGTTTTGTCATTGGTAATAGTGGAGCTAATAAATCTTCTTTACAGGATTATTATGACAAGGCCCTAATTTTCAGTGTGTATCCCTGATGCCTAGAGCGGTACCGGGAGTATGGTAGGTTCTCAGTAAATTTTTGTTGAATGAATGACATGAAATGACAATTATGATAGTTTCTAGCCCAGCATCTGGCTCATGGAAGATGCTTTAGTTTCTTTCTGGGAAGATGAATCAACTGGATAAAGACCGAGACTGTTTTAGGGCAGGGGCACTGGAGAGAAATAGTAATAATAACTAACACTTACTCTTTGTACCAGATATGACTCTACGTGTTCATACACATTAACTCTGTGCCCTGAGGAAAGTTACTGAACTTCTCTCAGCCTCATTTTGCACATCTATGTAATGGAAATAATAAGGGTTCCGACCTCACAACTTTGTTGCGATAATGAAATCGGTTAGTCCATATGTAATTCTTAGAACAATTCTGTGTATGTAGTAAGCACTCAATGTGCTTGAACTGCAATCAGGTTGTGAAATCTCAAATACTCCATGTTTTACTAATGTGCCGTTCTCCTGAGTTCAATAAATAAATGCTTTACGAGTTCCGTGATGAGATCAATATAGGCGATAGGAGCATTTACCAGAGGACACGGGATTTAAGCTGGGCCTTCACTACATTTGGTTGGGCAGAGTGGAGCAGGAAGGGCATTCCGGGAGGAAGGAGATACACAGCTGGGGGTGGGGTTAGACTCATCCTCTGAAGTCATGCTTAAATTCCAGCTCGAATATTCACCAGTTTCCCCATCTGTAAAACCAGGATACTATCTGCCCAGGGTAATTGCTATTCGGATGTTATCCGAAATAATGAACATAAAGTGCTTAGCACAGTGCCAGGCACACCATAAGCATCCAATAGAGCTATCACTATTATTTTCATAGAAGAAATAGAAGGGCAGAGATTGCAGTTTGTGAGACAGTGAGAAAACTAGCTGATTCCATCCAAGAATTCAGCTAGCCCCTGGCTCCTCAGAATATATCATTAATTTAGTGATTTTTTTTCATCTACATCAGACCTTATTTGTAGCACAAATCTGGTTTAAGTGGAACCTCAAGTTTTAGTGGCTTGGATTTGGGGCCCGGGGAGTGGGAAGTGATTTTGAGTATACTACTTAGGGTAGGTGTTTTGTGCTCAAACTGGTTAATGTTAAAGTTACTGTGAAATGGAATTACTGGAAAGTAAGTCAAATAGTAAGCTTAGTGGAGAGGCCATTTGCTCTTGCTTCACACCCTTTCATGGAGGCAGAGCCGTGTTTCTTTGAAGTCACCTTGTGGCTGCCGGGGCAGGCAGCAAGTAGTAACATGAGCCAGATTACTTTCCAGCCACTCCTTCACATGCTCAATATAAACTTCTAGCTCCCAAAATAATTTTCTTGACCTCGGTGCTCTCTTGGACTCTGGTGTTCCCTACTGGATCCTTTCATGCTAGCTACCCCAGATAGCTGACATTCCAAAGCAAGAGTTTAGGCCCCTCTGACTTTTTCTTTGATGTGTACGGTAGGAATTGATATTTTAATGATTTCTAAAAGTTCCTTTGTGAGGATTACAGGCATTCATTTAGAATGGAAGGGCGATTTTCTGTTGGAACTTTATGCAGGCAAGGGTGGGTGTTGGTGGCTTTATCTGCAAACTGCACAAGCCCTAGGTGAATCAAAAGACTCATCTTCCACCATCTACGTTTGGAAGCATTGTAAATGGACATTCTTCTTTATATGTGACACAGAAAATATCCAACTAAAGTCCTTTGGTAATTCTTCCAGCCTGGGTTTATTACCCTGCACTTCACCTGTCCAGGACTGAAGCCTTCCTGATGATGGTAATTCACACCACATTCTTCTCTGCACTCTGGGAATCCCGTTCTCACAGGGATTGGAAATTTAGCATGTAGTGGCTTGTATCATCCGGTGTGTTTATTCTGTCTTCCAAATTGGATGGCAAAATCCAAGGGTAGAGACCAGGTCTTTAACTCCTCTATGTCTCTCCCCACAACCTAACATAAGACATTGCAGAGAAGGCTCTCAAAATAATATTTTACCCCTATGTGACATTCTTCCTCCCGGTTCTGAAATAGCTCTGCTAATAATGTTTGTATGACTGAATCATTATTTTCTTTGCTCCAGAAATAGAACACATGTCATTCCTGGGATATTGGCCTGGAGTCTGTAACTCAGTGATTAAAACTTGTGTCTCTGAGGCTCCAGGAGATGATACTGTCAGAGAATGTCGCAATGAGCAAGTCCTGGTTATAGAGATTCAGCCTGGTACTCATTCTGGACTCCGTGTTCAGCTTCTAGAGAGCACAAGTCCTCAGACCATTCTATTTATTAATTGGATTTGGCAAAAGGAGTTAATTCCTTGTAAAAAATACACCAGCAAATGATTAAAAATAACATTCAAAGAAGATAGCCAAAAATAATGTGCAAAAGAAGAGCAAATTGCTTAACTCAAATGCAAGTTTAGAAAAAGAATTCTATTAAAATTTTCTTTAGGTATTTATCGGAAACATTGAAGTGTTTTAAAAAGAAGAGTCAGATGTGGGATATGAGCTCAACTCCTCAGAGACTGAGTTTTTTCTTTCCTTTTAAGCAGTTTTGTATAGCTTTTAATGATGAAGACTATAAATGGTGAAAGGATGAAGCAGGGGCTCTTAATGGTGAATCTTCTGGCATTTTAGGCAAATTTTATATACATGTCCTTTTCCTGGAGAAAATCCAAAGTTTTACTTGGATTCTCAAAGGGGGGTATTAATCAGACGAGATCTAAAAACACGGGTGGGGTTGCCTGGGTGGCTCAATCGGTTAAGCATCTGCCTTTGGCTCAGGTCATGATCCCTGCGTCCTGGGATCAAGTCCCGCATCGGGCTCCCTGCTCAGTGAGGAGCCTGCTTCTCCCTCTGCCTGCTGCTCCCCCTGCTTGTGCTCTCTCTCTCTTTCAAATAAATAAAATCTTTAAAAAATATAAACAAAAACATGGGTGTTCTTCCTATCTACTACTCTGAGCTTAAAGGAGGGATGAAAACACTTTCAAATTACCTTTATTCCAAGTACATCTCAAGTCTCAATGCATTTCTCATCTATTTCAAAGTAAATTTTAGAAACCTCTACCTTTAGCAGTCTCAAAATGAAAAAGAAAAGAATCCACAGGTGGAATTTTTTCAAGGGTTGAAGTATGTACCGATCTCATGCGCTTATCAAGCTTGACAAGGACTTCTGGAGTTGTTCTTGAGAGCTTTGAACATCTGGAGCCCTGTAGAAGTGGGACCACTAAGTCATCAAAACGTGTTAGAGTTTTAGCTTGCCTGATTAAAAATGTAGTGTCATCGCCCCTAGGTCCCACAAAAATCACTAGAAGTACTTAACAGATTCCCACACAGTGAAACCATTCTTTGGGCAGTTAATTAGGAACTGTGCTTTTTTCCCTAGAGTCAAAGAAAGTCTCAAACTGCTCAGCACAGTGTGTCTATTACACACATTATTGACAGTTAAAAAAAATTTTTTTTTTTGCCTGAAACTTGTGGGAAAAATTCTTACCGAAAATAAAAATCAAAAGAACCATCCTCCAACCAGGGGCATTGTGTGAAATAAAGTTAGTTTTTAAGATGTCTGGTTTCTTGTTAATTACATATATTGGAGGTGGAGCAGTGTGAGAAAAATGTGTTCTCAGTGGAAGTGATTTTAGACTCCTACTCCTGTTAATGTGTTCATCATAAAGCAGGGAACGACACCCCAGCTGAGAATATGGTCACGCCAGTGACAACAACAGAATTTGGGGAGGACAGCAAAATTCTAAAAATATTTTTTCTATTTTTTATGCTAAGAAGAGCTGAAGAATAGGATAAAAATACCAAGAAAATACCCAAAATAAAAAATTAGAGGAAAGAACCTTGCCTGTTGTGCTTTATCTGTGCTAAAACATACTTTCTTCTCTTCCTTCTTTTTTTTTTTAAGATTTTATTTATTTATCGGACACAGAGAGAGAGAGAGAGAGCATACAAGCAGGGGAGCAACAGAGGGAGAGGGAGAAGCAGGCTCCCCACTGAGCAGGGAGCCTGAGATGGGGCTTGATCCCAGGACTCTGAGACCATGACCTGAGCCAAAGGCAGACGCTTAACCAACTGAGCCACCCAGGCGCCCCTTTGCTCTTCCTCCTTGACTCCCGTACCCCAGTCTGTTATATAGTATAGCATATCTTGTTACTACACTAGATAAGGGGAAATAAAGGAAGGAGACATCATTTATTAGAGAATCATTTTTTTAAATAAACATTTATTTTTCCTTTTGTCATATTTTTTTCTCCTTAGGTGTTTTCAAATCCTCCTTTTGAGGCTTGAACCTTGAAATAGATAGCTTTTGGATGGATTACTTATTTCTTTTTTAATAGCATTGAAGATGTGTTATTCTAAGATGTTAATTTCCAGTGAAGCCATTTGAGGGCATTGACCCAACATGACTCAAGCCATGCCATGAAAAATCACACCTCAAAGCAGAGAATCAGGAGAACCCTGGCAATTATTCTACTTGTGCTTCCTCATTACACATGATAGTCATCCATATTTATAGAGAAGTGGCAAAAAGGGAATCAAGACTGTTACAGGAGATTGTTGAAATCTATTTTAGTGTTTTTGTAAAGATGTATGTCTTATAGTATGACCTTACCTGTTTGTTCCATATATTTGTTCTTTCCTCCTAGATTGTAATTTGTATTATTAGCATCAAGGAATTAGTGTCACTGTTTCGCCATCACTAGAGGGACGGAGACCGGCATTTCCGCTAGGTGATCACCAAGCAAAGTCCTGGCTGCTGTGGTCAGAGGAAGACTTCCCTGAGCAGGTGTTAGGAGAGAGGATGCCTGACAAGCCCGAGGCCCAGGCAATGGGCACTGCCCATTCTGGTGCTCACTCCAGTGGGTTCTGCACCATCTGCATCGGCAACTCAGCTCCCATAGTTCTTGACCTTCAAATGACATCCCTCTCAGTGACCTTGGCTGTCACCTTCCTCATTATTTTGTGGCCGCGTTGATGTCTCTGCTCTCAGGCCTTTGTCTCTTTTCTCCCCACTGCGGCAGGAACTGCTTTTTATCTTGAAAGGAGACTTCACTTTGGTCAAATTCCATTTTCTTGCTAACACTTTGAGTATGTTCCAAGTCCCATCGGCTTGCTTTGGCCTAGGCTTTAGAAGACCAAGATGGGTCTCTCTTTTCCGTTTACTTTTTTTTCTTATAAAAAGGAGAGCAAATGCTTACCCAGCCCTGACTACAGGCCAGTCCCTGCAAGGCCTGGTCTCTACCTACCTCACTACAATTTTCTTCACTCTAGATTCTTTCTTTCAATTCCTTAACCCATTCAGGCTCCTTCCCTTTCAGAGCCTTTGTCCAGAATGGTCTTCTCTTATCTCCTTTGCCTAGCGAACTCCTACTTACCATTCAAATCTCTGGTCTCAGCTCCTGACACTTCTTCACTGACTCCTCCCTGACTTTAAGACTATGTCAAATTCCCACGTTACATGATTTTAGAGAAGCAGGTGCTGCTCCTTCCGAGTACTTATTGCGTTTGCAATGTTATATGTGTTTGTGTCATTATTTAGCAGTGTCGGTCTCCCCCACGAGACCACTGATTCCGTAAGGGGCTTTTTTTCAATCTCACCATTAAATCCTCAGTGCCTAGCTTAAGGAGGGTGATAGGTTCTTGTGGGATAAACAGTCATTTTTTTCCCTCACTACAATCTTCAGAGTCACTAGGATTGAATCTGTTCTATTTGGAAACTCCTGGAGTAACTAAATTAATTAGGTAAAAAATTAACCTGGATTTCCTAGGATTTCGTATGATTTCTCTAACAGAGTAAATGAATGTGACAGACAATGATCAGATTTGGAAGAAAAAGTCTCAAATTGAAGTTCTGCAGCCTAAGTATAAGTAGATGTAAAAGGTTAGCCTTGTAGTAGACTTAAATTGTACATGCTACAGTTCAGGAATGCAAAAATAAACCCTTTTGAAAAATAAGCTTTGGGGGGTACCTGTGTGGCTCAGTCAGTTGAGTGTCCGACTCTTGATTTTGGCTTGGTTGTTGGTTTCATTTAATTTGGTAATTAACTGTTCATTACATGAACAATATGAAATTCTCGTAAATACTTTTGAGTGTACAAGTGAGGCAATTATCTCTGCAAGAGTTAAGAGGTAACATTCTGGATCTTTCCGGAGGAATGGTTCCTCAACCCGGGAGGTCGTGACAGGAAAGTGGCTCTTAATCTCTTTGCTGTTACCTATTTTGCAACGGTAGAAAATAAGGTGTGGGATCAGCCAATAACACAGGCAGTGACTTTGCATTAACAAAGAGAGTTCAGTAGCACACAATGAGGAAGTTAGGGGAAAACAAAACAAAACAAAAACTTGTTCTTTATTACGAATACAGGAAACAAGACTATCAGCATCTTTGCATTTGGTTCTCCAACTGAGCAAATATTTAATATATTGATAGCCTGTTTGTATTTAATAGGTACTGTTGGGGAGAGATATATAAAGGCATTATACAACAGCCCCACCTATAAAAAAAAAGACAGTTAAACATGATTCTGTTGGATTTGATGACTAAGAAAAAAATAAGTTAAAGTGAAGTGGGGCCCTATCTTTTCAATTTTTTCCCCTGACATATTGGCTAAGAGTTCTCTGAACAAGGAAGTTGACTTCTTTGAACTTAAATTGGGCTAATGCATGGAGATGAACATGCAATCTATAGTACATTAAACCAGCAAATCTAGTTTTTCACCAACTCAATACTATGCTATAGATCCTGTTTCACTTGGCAAAAAAATTTCTAGCTTGGTGGTGGATGATAGGATGTTCAACAAGGAGAATCCGAGGAATAGATTTTAGTTCCAGAATTTGCAAGTCAAATTTAGAATATATCCAGTTCAGGCAAGCAAAGTTGCATATATGTGCAAGTAAAAGAAGTTAAAAAAAGTTTGGACCTTGACATTACACTCAATATTACATGTATATTTAACCAATTTTCTACTAAAAACAGTTTTCAGTCTTTTTTTTTAAGATTTATTTATTTATTTGAGAGAGACAGGGGTGGGGGGTGGGGAGGCACAGAGGAAGAGGGAGAGAGAAAGAATCTCAAGGAGACTCCTCACTGAGTGCCGAGCCCTACACAGGGCTCCATCTCGTAACCCCGAGATCATGACCTGAGTTGAAATCAAGAGTTCGCTGCTTAATGGACTGAGCCACCCAGGCGCCCCAAATAGTTTTCAGTCTTGTTTCTGTTTTAAGCTACTATAGGACCAAATCTTTTATCTGCATTCTGAAACATGAAGAGTCGTTCTGAAAGCCTTTTTGTAATCCATTTGATGGTGAAAGCTGGCCTGATATGAATTTATTTGGCAATAAAAACCATGAAGCTATTAAGCTATTTAGAACGTTTACGTATTTGACTTCATATAAATATGCTTCACTGCAGAGTTATTAATGTTTGATTGTGGGGTGCTGCCCTAGTATCTCCTGGGGGTGTTACATAATATGAAGTATACACATAGGGGCACCTGGTGGCTCAGGTGATTAAGCATCTGCCTTCCGCTCAGGTCATGATCTCCAGGTGCTGGGATCAAGCCCCGTGTCCGCCTCCCTGCTCAGCGGGGCTGGATCTCACGATGCTGAGATCATGACCTGAGCCAAAATCAAGAGTCATATGCTTAACTGACTGAGCCACCCAGGCGCCCCATATGTGAGTATCTTTATTGGTACTAGTTGTTATGGATTGAATGTCACCCCGGAAATTCATATGTGGAAGCCCTAAGTGTAGTGCTGCTTGAAATGGGGTTTGGGGGAGGTAATTAGGATTAGATGAGATAATGAAGATGGGCTCCTCATGATGGAATCAGTGCTCTTACAAGAAGAGATACCAGAGATCGCCCCCCCCACACACACTCCCTGTGATGGCACAAAGAGGTCACGTGAGCATATGGTGAACGGGTGACTATCTGCAGTATTTTGCTGAAGCTTTGCACAGGAAAAAATGAATGTTTCTGGGTCACCTTGTTCCTTCATTCAAAGTGGAAATGTTTTAGTTCTACAGATAAATTGCATATTCCTAGAAATGCTGACTTCCCTGTTTTATTGAATAAAGGAATGCCAATGAGAAAATTGTCATTGATGTCTAGTGACCACAAAGCTAATACCTGGGCATATCCAGAAGTAGTAGCACTGAGGCACCATTCTGGTCATTCTTTGTAGTCAGGGAACACTTTAGAGTTTGCTAAATGCGTTTGCATGCAAAATTTTCTTTCATCCTCAAAATAAATTCAAATGAAGTGTCAGTCTCATTTTATGGGTAGTACAAACTGAGATTTAGAGAAATGAAATGTCTTTTGCAAGGTAGCATAGAACTAGAGCTAGATTTTTTTTTTTTTAAAGGAGTGTTTTGGGGTTAAGCCAAATGCTTTTTTTTTTAAAGATTTTATTTATTTATTTGAGAGAGAGAGAATGAGATAGAGAGAGAGCATGAGAGGGGAGAGGGTCAGAGGGAGAAGCAGACTCCCCACTGCGCGGGGAGCCCGATGCGGGACTCGATCCCGGGACTCCAGGATCATGACCTGAGCCGAAGGCAGTCGCTTAACCAACTGAGCCACCCAGGCGCCCTAGAGCTAGATTTTTTCTTTGAATGAATTTTTCTTCTGAGAACTTACTGTGTGCAAACTACGGTCCCCCAACCTAGGCCTTTCTCTCCTCCAGCGGTAGGAATTCTTCTCAGCAACTGCTGTAGCTTCTTGGCTGCCTTATGCCACGCTGTACTTAGCTAGGTAGCTCTAGGTACCCCCAAAGATCCAGCCCACCACTGGACTCTGAACCTGTTGGCAGATACGGGGTGCTACCTCCCCTGAGGGACAAATCTCTCTCTGCCAGTCTCTACTGAGCCAGTGTTTGAAAAGGGCTTCTCTTGACATCTAAGGTGTTTGCTTGGGAAGCTCTCCTTCAACTCTCCCTCTCCTCTTCTTCTCCTCCCAATTATTCTGCTTTGTATACAGTAAATGGGAGGTTTTACATTTGACCTCAGGTCCAAATGAGAAGTCAGGCAGGCAACATAAAACCCTCAGGTCTTGGTTTACTCATTGTCCTACTTTATCCTGAACCAAACCTTTCACTAGTGAAGTGAATCAATGTCCCAAATTCAATATAAGGTTTGTTGTTTGTTGAAGTAGACAGAAGGGAAATCATTGTTGCAACAGTAGAAATTTATAAAGCAAGAACAATGAAAATGATGTTACATTTAACTGAAAAGCAGGTGAATTGTTAAGTGAAGTTCTTTTCTGAAAAGACAAGTGACATTTAGTCCCAGCTTTGTATTAATTGTGTGTGGAGAAGATAAATCAGGAGTGAGGTATGCCGTGATTTTCTGTTCTAGGAAAAGTGAATTAAAAAAATTTTTGTTCTGAAAATTTTTAAATTTACATAGCTTGTAAACTACACAGAAGGGTATACAACATTAACAACTTAAAGTTTATCTTTAAATTTAAATCTGCAGGCATCTTTTTCTTATTCACTGTAGGAGCCTTCTCTAATTTTATCCCCTTTAGACTTACTATGCCCCAGAAATAACAAATGAATCCTGTCACATAGGAGAAAAACTGGTAGGTCCTTTCAGCACTTTGGGCATATTCATGCTGTTTCAAATATTTTTCTTAGAACTCCACTGGAATCTCTTGTTAGAGTGGTACGGAATTACCAAGCCAGAAAGTCCGAGTGTTGCGTTAGTAACAGTGTTCGCAGGAGAGATCTTGGGAACAGAGTTATCAACATAGATTCAGCAAATTCTCGGATATATTTCACCCTCGGGCCTCTAAACTCAAGGGAAAAAAACAACAGCATTTTCTTTTATGGAGTATAGAAAAGCAGCATTGTGGTATATAGAGGAACACAGGACTAGGGGACACGGTTTTGGTTTTGGTTCTGAGATTTTAACCAAATTATTTTTTCAGGTTTCGATTTCCTCATCCATAAAAGTGGCAGTAGTAATTCCTATGCCATAGAATATCTGGAATGATTAAATAAAAATATTTGATATCAAAATGATATGAAGTAGAGAAACAGAGAGAAAAGAATTCCTGAAGGCTCGACAGCCAGGTGCTCTGGTTGCAGCTGGGGCTCCTAAGAGAGATTAAGATCCATGATTTAGGTCCACAATTCCAACCACGCTAGAATTTTAAATCAAATCATTAATTAAAATGCTTTCAATTAGGTTTAAGTAACCTATATTTTGCTCTACAAGAAATTTTCTTAATTTGAATATATCTTTAAGGCTTGCCATTACTAAATCTCAAAAGCAGAGTAAATCAACAATGGAAAATAAAAATACTTGCTATAAGTATTTCCTTCCAAATGTGTCTTTTGTTGGCAGACTAATAATTCATAATAAAAATAATCTGTATAACATTTAACACTTTTTCAAAATACTTTTCAAAGGGTACCCTAACTTATATGTAATATGTTAAATAAGTATGGCGTTTAAAATTTGAAAACACCAAAGTCTGACAGGTTATATTTTTCTACTTTTAAAGACTATTCTCTGGATGGAGAGAAAATAATTTCATACAGTATTTTAAGAGATTCTGTAGACAAAACTTCCTCAAGCAGAAATTTAATTCAATATGTTAGCCATTGAATTTGAAAGAAAAAAAGATTAAATATATCAAAATATGCTGAAAAGACACTCAGTTTTTCCTGAAAATAAAATTCAGTAAAATCAAGAAAATAATGATAGATTAAAAGTTTCAGCTGTTAAAATTAGAAAACTATCTAACAACCACATAAAACATTTTCTTTTCTAATAACTGCATATATATCTTCATATATACTTTTCAAGAGTAATCTTATTAAAATATAAATATTACAAGAGTTCACAAATGTTCCAGTAATAGATTTTTCTATTAAACACACACATATACATACAGATATTTAGGAAGAATCCATATCATCTTCTGGTTATAGATGACAAAAAGCATCTGATAAGTTAATAGTCTTTCATTTGACCTTCTACAGAAATAACTGGAAAGTAGTGAGACATATATTTTTAATCACTTTGGTGTATAATTGGATCAGATTTTATTTTCAGTACTTTTTCATAATTTCTTCTTAGCAAGATAAGCTAGTTACAAGAAAAATAAAGTAATTTAAAGTTAATACTTGATACGAGGCTGGAATATATGTCTTTATAAAAATAAATATGTAATAGATATTTTACTTCCGAGACGAGGTAGATAAATTAAAATATTCTATAACATGATCTGCACATAAAAAAAAATAGCAATTCACCAATTCAGCTATATGAATCAAATAGCTGGAAAGTTTTTTTATTTTTGACATTTATACCATATATTTCAAGTACAAGGCCTCTGAAATACATTTTCTACTCCCCAAAACCTTGCTAAATTGAAATTCTTATTTTTCATTTACTTACTCATTACTTAATCTACCTAGGGAACTTTTCCATTCAGGCCAAAGACATATGCAATTAAACAAAAGATTTCTTTTTTTTTTTTTTTAATGTTTAAGTGGTATTTTCCCTTTATATACCTCATGTGGTAAAATACATCAGGAAAAGCTATTACTCTTCAGATGTTGTACCACAAATAATTATTTAGATGATGAGTTAATAAAAATTTCAAGGTCTGCTAAAGAATTATGAAGCTCATCATTCATATCTTGACTTCTAAGAAAATTTTTAAGAGTATCTAAAGCAGTTATTGCCTCATTTTTTGATGGCAAAGGGAGTTCAGTTCCTAGAGATCCATCATCATCCTCTTCGTCAGAAGTATAAAATTCAGTTTCATCTGATTTACTTTCTTCGGTCCATACCACATCACCTTCTGGTGCAGCTTCACAAGTCTCCAAATCATCGTCGAGGGCAGCATACTCTTCTATAGATAAACCTTCAGGAAATTCCACGCCTGCTGCCTGAGCATGGGCAACCAAATCAAGACCGGTGTCTGTCTCTGCATTTGTCTTGTCACTTTCTCCTTTTTGAGATCTGAATCCTGCCTCTTCGTAGCTCTTAGCAATAATCTCTGGGGTCACAGCCCTCCAACAAAGGTGCAAAGTATCAACTGCATCGAGTAGGGAAAATGTAAATTCTTTGCTGCCTTCAACAGAGCTTAAAAATTTCTTGATAAGACAATGTCGATATTTGATTTTAAGGCTTTTAATAACACCTTGTTTCATAGCTATAAATTTGGAAGATAAACATGATGGAAAGAATGCTAACTCAATGGACTTTAGGTTCTTTACCTCTGGATGTGAAGGAAAAGAATCAACAAAAATCACCACTCTTCGTTGCTGGACTTGAAATTTCTCATCGAGCTTCCGCATCCATTGTTCAAATACAACTGAGGTCATCCATGCCATTCTGTTAGCTTCATAACACACAGGCAATGATTTTATACCTTTGAAACAATGTGGATTTCTGTTTTTTCCAATGATAAGCAAAGGAAGTTTCTCTGAGCCATCCATGTTTGCCCCAACCACCAGAGTTATTCTGTCTTTGCATAACTTTCCGATTGAGCATGTTTCTCCTTTAAATGCAAACGTATTTGTAGGTAGCATTCGATACAGCAGCCCAGTCTCTTTTATATTAAAAACATTTTTAGGATGATAATCATTTAAATAATAAGGAAGTACATTTTGGTGCCAGACAGTTGAAGGGTCTACTGATACACCTGTAGCTTCTACAGGTTGAGCTCTGAATACTAAACCATACCTGGATTTAAAGCGATCCAGCCAACCATTACTGCACTTAAAATCATTATGTCCCAGTTTCTGGGCAAAATCGTTAGCTTTTAGACGCAACATTGGACCATTAACTGGTACATTTAGACACTGAGCAATTCGATACCACCTCATTAATGCTTCTTCCAGATCTGTGTAAAAAGCAGTTCTCAGTCTTTTTCTCTTTGGATCAAATCTCAGAGATTCAAAGGCTTCTAGAACTTTGTCTTTATTCTTCATAATAGAAGACAATGAATTTTTCTTTATTCCATATTCAGCTGCAATTTCTGCCTTTTTCTTGCCGCTTTCTACTGCATTTATGATGTCGATCTTTTCTTCAATGGATAAACTTTTCTTTTTCTTCACTGTTACAGGCAGAGCTGAGGCATCCTCGGAAGCTTCTGCCATCTCCACCAGTGCTTATGTAGAGATTGCTCGTCTTTCTGGTGGCTGTTTCTTTAAATTTCTAAAAATTGTTAAGTAAATATATTTTCAAAGGTTCTGAGTAAGAAAAATGTTACACACAGCTAGAATATTTTGGAAGAGAAACTTCCTTCCCAGGACCTGTGCAGCTCAGTTTATAGTTTATTCAGTGTTCCAGAAGTCAAGCTAAAATAGAAATCTCATTATGTCAAACCTGTCCAGTCCTGCTGATATATTTTTGGAACTTCAATCCTTTAAGATGATCCATTTTATCCATGAGCGCATTCAACCTCCTATTAATTCTCCGCAGAAGGCCTCCGAGATAAGAAGGAAAAGCATTCAGTAATTTTCAAGCAAAATGTTACCCATTAATTTCCAAGTCTCTTCAGGGTGGAGAAGAAAGTGGTAGAATCCTTCTAGGACTTGACGGCATATCTTCTGCCTCTTGAAAATAGAAAAGAAAAGAAAAGAAAAAAAGAAAGCTATTTTAGCAATGATGTGTCAATTGAATATCAAAAAGAATATTTATACTAATTGGTTATGTTTTTAATAATAATGAAATGAACGGGAACATGTTTCTGCAAATGTAATAACCAAAGCTTCCAGGAGAAATGCTTACCTCCTAAAGGGCCTCTGTAAAAAGCCCTCTAGGTCTGCTCTGTGCTTTTGAATTCTCACTTGCTTTCAAATGCTTTGTAATATATACTTCTGAAATAATTCAGGCAAATTTAATCTGTTTTAAAAATGGGTGCTTACCAAAATTAAAGAACTAAAAATGATGCTGGATAGATCTTTGGTGGCTATTTTTCACATGAAGTCACAACTGCCCCCCTCTGACTTCTCCAAAAGAAAAACACAGTCAGACAGAAGTCACAAGGTTCAACTTTTAATAGCACATGAGAGACAGCGTCCCCTTTATAGGAGTCTGGTAGAAAAGGCTTCACTAAAAATCAAATCAAGCGATTCCATTACAAATTTTAAAAATCAAAATATTATTTTATCTAAATGCTTACAAACCTAGTAACTTTGTAGTAACTTGACACATTAGCCACATGCACAGAGGCCAGAAATAATCAACAAAATGTATAGGAATAAGCAAATGATTAAGAGGATATAATGCAGAAAAAGACCTAGACTAGAATAAGAAGGAAAGTGACCATGGCTCTTGACGTCTCAGGACCTCCAGTTCCTCATCTGTAAAATAAAGAACTTACTATACTGTAAGGATCTGGGCTTTGGTGTCAGGCACACCTAAGTTGACAAGTGATTCCGCCATTTAAATTTATGTGATCCTGGGTAGTTTACTTAACCATTTGAAGCTTCAGCTTCCTTATTTGTAAAATAGGTGTAACTACAGCCCCTACCTTATAGGATTATCGCACATTCAAGGAGATTCAGCAAGAGAGTGTAAAGCACTCAGCACAGCATTTAGCACCTTACAAAGTGTTCAATGAATGTTTGGTGATGATCTCATCATCATTATCCTCTCTCTAATGGCCCCTTGGCTGTGTCGATCTTTATAATTTGAAGATTTTTCAAAATCCTACTTGCAAACAGAAGCCAAGAATCCCACTGAAATATATACTGAAAGCAGAGATCCTTTTAAATCAAACAGTACTGTGAGAACAGACACACGGACCTAGATGGGCTTGCCCCTATCTTCCCAGGTGGCAGGTACCCTCCGAGAATCTACAAGCTCGGGGCACACTGCAGGCCAAAGTAACAAGCTAATTTGATGAGCAGGTGTTACTACTGTGTGAAATAGTGTGGGCATGATGTTCCTCAGGTTTTTCGCTCTGTCTTTCCAGGTTTCAAGATGTCATGTGCATTTTTTGCACAAAATTTTGGACAAGAGTTTTTGTCAAAATTCCTCTGCTTTTGTTGTCTAAAAAAAGTAATTTTTATCACAGGAATTACAACTAGTAAAGGAGTTTTTTGTTGTCACTGTAAAAAAAGTCTTAATAATAATTATGATAGCCCAGGGCTTTAATTTACAAACACCTTTATTTCCTATATTCCAAACAACTCAGGAGGAAGATAAAACTGAATTTCAAAGCTCATATAGTTATAATGCGTTGAGTGCAGTCCAGAATCCAGGCTTTCTAAAGTCTACTATTCTTTTCACTATATTACAGTGTCTTTGAATCACACTGGTGTGGCCTCCTCTGATAATAGTTATACACTCTGTGTCCCCAGCACCAAGCCAAACCAAGGCAGCATTTTCAATGCCTATCTGAATCTAACAAAAACAAAACAAAACAAAACAAAACAAAAAACCCAAAAAAACAAAACAAAACAAAAACAGTATCAAGCCTCTACAGAAGAACAGAAGAATAGGCCTGTATGAATTCTGTGAACACAAATAGCAACCATATTCCACTATTAAGTGGGCTCACCTTCCTAAGTAAGTAAGTTTTGACCATTCAACTAAAAAACAAACAAAAGAACCTTGCTCACATATGGGATCTCTCTGCACATTTTTCTGTCATTTCCTATAAATCTACAATTACTTCAAAATAAACATTTTAAAATTATCTTGCTATTAGGAAGATACCGACCTTCAGAAATTGAGGTAGCAAGAACCAATTTTTCAAGAGAAAACCATGCAAAATTACTCCCTAAGAGAAAAAGGGACTGTCCCAGCTTCTCTCTCCCTTCTGTCTTCTGTTCTTTCCCTTCTTCTTTTCTTTCTTCCTTCTTTTCCTTCTGCCTTATTTCATCATTTGTCACAAATAAACCCTGTCATCTCAAATAACAAGGATTACAGAAAAAGTCACTTGAATTTCCTCCCATATAAAGCAATATAATATACACAGAGATTAGTGATTAACTTGATCAAATTGAAAATAATGATATGTTTCTTTAGGAAGATATTCATTGTTTTCTGTGAGTTAACAGTATATATTTCCTTCTAAAACAGTAGTGAAACCTACAATTTTCCATGGTAACATACAATACATCTTTATTCCTGAAACAATCACATGCCTAAGGCCAAACCAGACAAGCCAGACTTTTTCCCTAGAAAAGAACGAGGCACAAATACTGCTTAATCAATGAAGTTAACAGTTTCCATTCTCCCACAGTATAACGTCTGGGATATTTCTTGCAGGGAGTAATGGCAGAAGGTAATATTTCTCAGAAGTACCCATTCTCTCAATTAAGATCATTAATCATTCTACTCCTTGAAAATATTACAGCAGAAAAATATTGTACTGCATGTTAGATACTATTTTCTCTATGTCAATGGTAAAGCTAACTAAAGAGTAAGAATAGGCAAGTCACTAAAAAAAGACTTACCAATTGAAACTCCAAGAAAACAATAGTCAATTCTACTGGTAACAAGAGAAATGTAAATCTTCTTTCAATACAGGAGATACCTTTTTGTTTTTTGTTTTTGCCTATCAGAATGGCAGTATCTAGTGTTTGCCAGAATGTCATAACATAGTTTGTGAGGAGGTATATAAATTGGTACAAAGCTTATGAAGGACAAATTAGTAATATGATACAAAAGCCTTAAAAATGTGCATAACTTTTACCCAGCAAGTCCATACCTAGGATTTTTATCCCGAAAGAATAATTATAAATATAAAAATAACCTAGCTTACACATGTCTTCATGATCTATTGCTGCATTTAGTAGCTTAAAACAATACCCATTTATTATCTCACAGTTCTGCAGGCCAGAAATCCAGGTGAGCTCAACTGGATCCTCTGCTTAGGATCTCACAAGGCAGAAATCGAGATGTTAGTTATCTGGAGGCTCTGGGGAAGAATCTGCTTGCAAGTTCATTCAGGTTATTTGCAGAATTCAACTTCTTGTGGTTGGAGGACCGAGGTCCCTGAGTTTTTTGCTGGCCCGTCAGCAGAGACTGCTCTCAGCTCCTGGTTCAGGTCCTTGACTGTGGCCCTTTTCATTTCAGCAAGAGAGAACCTTCCTCCTGTCAAATCTCTCTTACACTTCACATCTCTCGCCTTCTCTGCTGCACCAGCAAGAGAAAACTCCTTGCTCTTAAAAGGCTCCTGTAGCAGTTTAGGCCCATCCAGATTATCTCCCTTTTGATTAATTTAAAGTCAGCTGGCTACATCTGCAAAATCTCTTGTGCATGTAATACATGATGAGAATGATGTCCTATCATGCTCATATGGGAGGGAATTATACAAAGTGAGAATCATTGGAAGTCATCTTAGAATTTTACCATACAACCATATTCCTCACATTGTTGTTTTTTAATTACAGACCAAACAGGAAAGAACCTAAATGTATAAAAAGGACTAAGTAAATAAATTAAGAAATACATATGCTGAAACACTACTGAGCCACTGAAGGAGAATATTTAATGATATGAAGAAAATTCCATAATATCTTAAGTGAAAAAAGCAAAATGCAAAACTGTATGGCAACAAAACCAACATATACTGTAAGTTACATAGGGGCAGAGGCTCATGGCTATTCCTACAGTGCTTAGTGCCCAGCAAACAGTAGGTTCTAAATAACAATTTCTTAAATAAATGTAGACAAAGCATATATGCATAGAAAAAAAGACACTGACAAAATGTTGAATGTTAATTCTAGATAAAGGAATTATGAAAAACTTCAGTTTTTTTCTCTTTGTAGTCAGAACAATTTCTACTCTTATATTCTACTCAGACTACTATTCACTATTCTTTAAATGTTCCATTTATCAGTATCCTCTAACAAAGGTTTGTTTCCAGATAATTACATTGTGCAATCATTAACTAAATATGTCTCCATGAAAAGGGAGGTAATGATGGAGAGTGATATAATTATTGTGACATTACCAGAATTCCCCTAGAAAAGATGTGAAGGTAGCACCTTTTTCTTTCTCTTGAGGAAATATTTATATGCAGCATACAGTATTCAACATCTAAAGTGAAGAAAAAAGGTTTTGTGCACTTTTAACTCATTGAGAAAGGAATAATATTCTTTAACCTGTTGCCCCCCTTTGTGGTCAATAAATGAAATATAGGCTGTCAGGGTTCCCACAAGCCAAGTGACTAAATAGCACCCGATTTTTCAAAAGCTGAATAATAACCAATAACAGTACAAAGGCAAATTAGTAGATAACCCCATGTCATAAACATACAGAGAAGATAACTATTACCTTTTCTCTTACCTCTCCAAACATAGATGCCAATTTAGAGAAAAGAAGTAATCTATTCTTCCTAAGAGAATGAGCAGGCAGAATTCCCCAAACTCTAGGGCAAAGAAAAAAAGAGAGGGAAGAAGGAAGGAAGGAAGGAAGGAAGGAAGGAAGAGAAAGAAAGAAAGAAAGAAAGAAAGAAAGAAAGAAAGAAAGAAAGAAAGAAAGAAAGAAAGAGAGAGAGAGAGAAAGAAAGAAAGAAAGAAAAAGAAAGATCCCCATCTAAGCGGGGTTAGATTTAAAATAAGGTCTTTCTGTCAGCATCAAAAATATCCCCCAAATCAAAAAAAATACCAGTTACTGCTTCCTTTTTCCAAAATAAATTACATAGAATTTCACTGTCTTCCATCACCAGCTGAAGTAGCTTCCAGGGTTTTCTCCAAGCCAACCTACATTCTAATTTCCCTTGGGGCAGCAGAAATCATGGGAAGAGTAATCCTGTGTGGAGCCTTGCACTATGTATGAGAACTAATCACGTGCAGTACCAGAATCACACCAGACTGGAGTACCTAACATGGTTAACCGCACCTTCACCAAACAGAAATTAGCATGAGTTCCAAGCAGTTCGGAATCCATCTGAATCTCTATCAAAAACATCAACAGCTGCCAAGGAAACTATCCAGCTAAGGACAAATAATTAAAGCAAATGTCCACCTTTCCAATTTAAGAAACACCTCTGAGTCTAACAATTTAATAGTTAGACTAACTCTAATGAAGCTAAGCATCCCCAAACTCAAGAGACACCTGGCAGGAATCCTTAAGGTGCCAGCCAACTCAAACAGTCAAGTACAGATCATTCAAGCACCACTGAGCACTACTATGCTCCTCTTCCTAATTACCCTTCTGAAACTAAGAATACTTGTACTTAGCTGCTAAGTTCCATTCTGTTCCTATACAACAAGAGTAGTAATTATTCTAGATTGGGATCCTTTTCTTATAATTGAGAAGACTAACATGATGGCTTTGAACAGAAAAGTCCATAGTAGGCTATAGAACTGAAGTTACAGTTTGAGTGAACTGGCATATACATTTGCTCTTCTCTTTTTGTTAAGGACAAAGCCACTTAAGATGAGGGTCCTTAATACACAGATTCATGTTTTGAGACTTCAGTACCTTTTTTTGACAGAGGAAGTGTCCTGGAGATCTCAGCCGATAAATAATGTTACTTACTTTTGAAACTTTTGTGTCCTCAGGGGTATTTACTATTCACGGATATGGGGAAGATATTTGCACAGGCATATATGATTCACCATGCTGAAACTCCCTAGAATTTGTAAAGGCAAAGGTCTATCTTTGGGCACTTAGCCATTAAAAATGTCTCATCAGCTAATATGACAAAGGCAGGTGAGAAGTACAGTCTAAAGAAGAGTTAATCCCACGGGATGCACTGTTATCCTTCGCATTTCTACAAGTGAAATGGCGGTAAAAATGAGCATGCAAGGCATTCAAAGGAAAAACAGTTCTGAACCTTGATGGGAGATGTATGTGGATGGATCAACTGTAGGTACTGTATGCAAATGAGCTTCAGGTGTGTCTAGCACCATTGTGCAGCCATACATTCCCTCCATTCAGTGCCGGGGGGTAGGGAGAGTATCCACAGTACAAGTTGGGCTCAGAGAGAAAGGATTGTTCAGCGGTTTCTGCAGACAAGGCAGTGATCTACCTAAGAAGAAACGGGGCGAGCAAATAAAGCAGAACTCAGTCATCTGGATAAAGAAATAGGAGCAGGAAAGAAAATGTATAAGGGGTCCACCGTCGGCGAGCGAGCAGCGCAGAGAGTGATTACAAAAACAGCAAGTCAAGAACTCAGGGATGCCAGGGTTGGAGGTCTGGTCTTCTTTAAGGAGGTGGGCGTGAGTGACGTGGCCGGAGTGGCGCGCTCCAAGCACCGGGGAAGCGAGGGTAAGGCGCCCGCATCCCGTCTGTTCCCTTAACCCCGCATTCCCTCCACCCTCCCACTCCCCCGCGGGACTGAAACAACCTTCTACGTGCTCTCCAGCAGCTGAGAAAGCTTTGGTTCTGTGATATGCGTGGCGGCGAGCTACGTCTACCTCCACCCTCCCGCCACCGGCTCACCGTCTGCTGGGGGGACGCCTAACGCGTGAAGCTGGGGTGTATGAGTGAGAAAGAAGGGATGCTGAGGGCTCCAGGAGACCTCCGACCACTGAAGACCAGGCCCGCGCGCCCTTCTGCAAGCTCCCGGCTCTGGCAGGTGCATTGGGACCCGGGCGCACACCCCTCTGTGATCCGGCCGCAGCCAGAAAATTACCCGGGCAACAGCACCCGCGGGGCCCCGGATGTGGTTGCTAGGGCCGCAGCGGGAGGGGCGGGGCCAGCCTCCAGGAGAGGGGCGGAGGAGGCCTCAAGGGAGGCGCGCTGGCACCATCGAGATGTGGCTGGGCCGGGCCGGATTGAGGGAGAGAGAGGCCGTCCAAGGCCAAGGACAACGCTACTTCCGGTCTCCTCACTTCCGGCTCCGCTGCTCTCTGTGTTGGTGCTGCAGGCCGGGTTGAGAGGCTGCCGGTCTGAGTGTCCTCGCGGTTGGTCAGTGTGAAGCTGTGACAGCTGCAGTTGCTCCCCGCCCCCGAGGATCCGAGGTGCGTGGGGGGAGGGGAAGAAGGAAAAGGCCCAGGTCGCGTTTCCGCTCACTTGGTGCCCGGTTTGAGGCGATTCCAGAGAGCCGCGGCAGGGATAATCCTCGACGTGAGAGCCGCCGAGTTCCCCCGCAGACAGGTGAGGGCGGAGCCGGCCCGCAGGGAAGGGAGGGGCAGGCTCGTCCGAGGTAGTTGGCGGGGGCGGACACGTTGCCTCTGGAGCTTTCCGTTCCGGACTTTCACTGGACACTGTCCCTAGGCTGTGCTGTATCTGCCCAAGTATTCGGCCTTTCGTTTCTGCCCCAACCCCCTGTGTGCCCGAAACAGCCGGTGAAAAGGGAGGACTGGCCCTTGCAAGGCTGCACTCTTTCATCCTTGCATGTGTTGGATGGGAAAAGGGGTGGCAGGATCCAGGTCTTTCTCGACGAGGTCTAGGAGTGGGCCACCTTCAGGTGTGATGATATCCCGTGTTAATTTTTCTCCTCTCTCTGCATCCCTTACTTTCTCTCTCCCGCAACGAGAGGAATGGAGATAGTGATAGTCCCTCCCAGAGGTTCATGGGGCAATCAGTGGTGCAGGTTGGAGCCTTGCCTAAGAAACGTCCCAAGTCTGTGCCTGTGAGGACGGCCAAGGAATGCTGCAGTTTGGGGAGGAAGTCGTGCCGTCGTTTTCTTGTCCGTTCCTTTTTGCCAAGTTGGTGTTTACGTGTCTAGGAAAAGGAAAGATTTTTTTTTTTTTAAAGAACAGTTTCTAGACGCTTTTCCTTTTTACTTTATTGCTTCCTCTGTTGTTTTTATTTCTCTCTTGAACACTTTGATCTCAAAAAGTTTATAGTTTACACTTACTACAGCCCTTAAGCCATCCCCTTTTAGGATTTCTGTCTCCTCCCTTTGTTTTCTTCTAGATTAAAGTACGTAATTTCTCTAACTCGTTTCTTATCTTTGTTTTCCTTGCTCTACACGACCAACACCCTCTCCTGACCACGTCTCACACTCATTGAGAAAATAGAAAATATTTCTAATTTTATTATTTGAATGAAAATCTCTGCCTCCGTTACTTTCATTCCTTTTCAAATTAATAAATTAGTTTGCTTTAATCCTGGGTTATGCCTTGGGGTCCATAGTCTAGGAGTCTGTAACTTCCAGGGGTTTTCTCATCTGCACCCCTGAAATTATGTGCAGAACTTTGTTTCAGTGCATGGGGTGGGGGAGTTGGGGGAGAATGTCCATTTACAAAATCAAATTCTCGAAGGAGATATAAATCCTCCAGAGAGATTAAAAACCATTCCTTAGTGTCTTGTTCAAGTTAATGACAACTTTTTTTGTGGAGCTTTTATTTTTACAAACTGTAAATAGCTTGTGTTGGGACAGTAGAAAGCAGAGGTTCTAGCTTTATACTGAAATCTCTTAAGTACTTCAAAATGTCGGTGTTTCTAAATTCTTTCCTAGACCTAGAGAAGGAAGCAAGACTGCCTACTTACTTAGTTCCTGATTTGTGGTTTTGAGGTTTCTTTTTAGGGATAGCTGTTTGTGACCAATGCTTTGGAGATCCAGTGGGTTTACAGATTAATGTGGTTAATTATTATGTAATACATATTAAATACCACCAACCTACTAGGTACAGTTCAGAACAAAAAATTTAATTTTTGTTGTTCTTTCTTTCATTTTCTTGTTTTTCCCTTGAGACTTTGGCTTTGCTAAGAATGGCAAATGAGATACTTCAGTAGTGTAGTTCTTAAATTTTTGGTATGTTGCTGCTTATCTCGTCATCCCCTTTCCTTCTCTGTATTAGGTATTTTAATGATTGTTCTTTCATGTGACTAAGTTAGTATCCCTCCAAACTTAATGTGAGTTTAGAGTGTGTACTTGAACTTACTGATCTGGTTGGGAAATGTTTATTGGTTGAGGGTTGAAGTTCTAAACGTTTGCCTCTTGTTTCGTAGAATGTTAGAACTTGAAGAGACCTATACAGCTTATCATAGTTTGTGTAGAGTAACCAGGTTCTTCTGCTCACAAAATTATTTTCCTGAAGTCCGTCATCACTTGGGGAAGCAGAAAACATAATTTTATAAAGAGTAGATTATGCTGAATTAGTTTCTTTCTAAGCTGATGACAAAGTCAGCAGATAGGTTATATCTGACACCGTACCAACAATTAACATTTTTTTGCTTACTGTGTGCCAGGTATTATTTTAAATGTTCTACGTGACTATCTCATCTAATCCTCACGGCAGCTTTATAAGATGGCTAAAATCTCCATTTTTATAGATGAAGAAACTAAAACTAAGTGATTAACTGAAGCCAAAGTAATCTGCTCAGAAGCACACTGGTGGAGCCAGGATTGAACTTAGGTTGTTTGACTCCAGACTTGAGCTCTTAACTACCACTCTAGACTGCTACCATATTTCCTTTACATCATTTTTGGCATGACTTGGGGGTATCTCACCTTATTCCTATCAGCTGTTAATAAAAGAAGATCTTTTCCCTTATTAATCTTCAGTAGGTAAACACCTTTTTGAATGTCATACCTAAAAGTATGACACAAAGAAATGAACTTGGTGAAAGCCTATGGAGTGTTTATTTGATAGTTTTCCCATGGGGATGGATATAAATCTGTGTGTATGTAGAGTGTGTGGGTTTATTATGACGTGAGGAGTGGAAAGTGAGAAAAAGGTTTTAAGTAATAAACTTGGCTTTGTAAGAGTCTGGAGGTATAAATACATCCAAGAATGATAGATTTGGGATGGAGTAAGGAATAAACTCAGGATGAAGGAAGGAATAAATTCAACAGGGCATTTTTTTTAAGATTCATTTGTTTATTTTGAGAGAGAGAGAGAATGAGAGGGAGGAGCAGAGGGAGAGGGAGAGAGAGAGAGAGAATCCCAAGCAGACTCCATGCTCATCGTGGAGTCCGGCTCGGGGCTCCATCTCATGACGCTGAGATCACCACTGGAGTTGAAACCAAGAGTCATGTGCTTAACTGACTGAGCCACCCAAGCACCCCTCAACAGGGAATTTAAGCTAATATGGCTATGGATGAAAAAACTAACAATATATGTACAGACTGGAAAGACCTGTTCCACATAATATGAAAGACGATGACTTAGGAAACATGACAGTCTGAAAGTCAGATATGTACCAGCATTAGTTCTAGGATGTATGAAAAAACACTATAAAACAAAAGAATCTGAAAATAATCTTGTTATCTTTGGTCTACTAGCTTTAGGCAGCCATGGAAGCCACTGAATAGCTCTTGCAGATTCTCAGCTATTGTCTATAAAAGTATCTTTTCTTTTTCTCTTTCCTTTATTCCTTTTCTCTTCTTTCTTCTGTCTCTTATTCTTCTCTTCATGATTTCTAAACCTTTGTCTTACGGTGTTGCTGGAAATAGCTCAAATCTTCTGTGAAAATATGGCAATATCTTTGCCATATTCTCGTCTAAGAGTTTTTATTTTGTTTTATTTTTGTATATCTGTGATAGCATTGGACTAATAGCTCCTTGATGTTCAGGCTTGATCTTTGACCTTTTAGGGAACTGTGATGCAGTTTTTGAAGCAGGATCATAAGAACCGTGGAGTTGATGATGAGGCCTAAATATCCAGAGGAGTCAGTTGGCCAACTCCAGTTTCTGCTAGCATGAGATAGTATTTTAGAACAAGGTTTCCAGACTTTTCTGCATCATGACAGAAATGATTTACTTGTATGGCAGACTATAGCCTGGCTCTCCCTGGCTCCCTGAAGTCTGAGGGAGGGGTCAATATTTCAGCACATCTATAATTCATTCTTGGCACACTGGTTGGAAAGCTTTCCCTTGGAGAAGAGGAATATGTTACTCTTTGTTTAATACCTTCTGTTTATTTTAGCATATAATAATTTACAAAGCACTTTCATACTTTATTTTACTCCAGTTTTTTCCATACTCCATTTTACTCTTAGTTTTACTCCAGCCATATCAAGTAGGTGGAGCAAATAATATTACCATGTTAGAAATGAAAAAATTGAGATTTTAGATAAAGTGCTTTGTATAAGGTCACACATGTAATAAGGGGTGGATCAGGAATTCAAATCCCAGGTGGAAAGAGTCCCTGGGAGTTAAGTCAGTGGCATGTAACCTCCAGGATGGCCAGGACCCTATCTGTTTTGTTTAAGTGCTACTTTCAAGGCATCAAGGGCAGGGCCAGGTACATAGAAGTCCATAATAGTTGTCAGTTATTAAGTGCTACTCTGGCTAGGCAGTATGCTTTGTAGATGCTATATTAGGTATTATATTAGGTATATTAGATATTAGGGATTCTTATTTTCTATTAACAAATGAAGAAACAGGTATATAAACCAGCAGAAGTAATTAGTCCAAGGTTACCCAAGCTGTAAAGGAGAATCACAGACTAATAACCAAAGTTGCTTGCTCCAAAGCTTGTACTCTTTTCACTATAGTGACTGAATGATTTCATGACATTGTAGGGTAGAGATTGGGTTCCATTTAAAGTGTGTGACATTGGGGGCAAAGGTGATGGTGGCAAAGGGAGCTAGCCAAGTGGACTATTAAGTGTTTATTTTTGGCAGTTTTGTGGTTGAGTTCTAGAGATGATGGCTGTCTTTTTTAAAGGATTTCCAAGTTGTTTTGAGATGGGGGTGGGATAGAAGAGTAGTGTGATACAACTCAGTGACTTGGGCCGTTGGTGCTATAGGTGCTCCTAACAAAAGGGTTAAAAAATATAGATCCTCTTCATATATGACTTAATATTAATTATAGATTATTTCCTAAAGGTAGGTTTACAGATTATTTTTATTTGTTCTTTCTGTATTTACTAATTTTTCTCTACGGCATATTAATGACTTTTAAAAATAATTATACAAGTAATATATAGTCTTCAAATTAAAATTCAAATAATATAAGCAGATGGAATGAGAGCTTCTAGTGCTCTAATCCCTCTGTCACCCACATCCACTGTCAGTTAATTTGCACGGTAGTTGCTGGGGATTAGATGAAATAGATGAGGAAGCTCTAAACCAGCTCTCATACTGTAGCACTAGCCACATGTGGCTATTTAAATTGTTTAAAATAAAATAGGAGTAAAAATTCAGCTCCTCAGTCACATCAGTCACATTTCAGGTGCTCAGCAGCCACATGTGGCTAAGTTGCTACTTTACTGGGTAGCGCAGCTATAAAACATGCCCAACAACATTGGCCAGCCCTGGTAAAACTAAAATACTACATGATTAGTGACATAATTGCTGTACTGTTGAACCAAGATTTTAAAAATCTCTATTCCCCATGGTGCCTAGCAGTTTTTGTTTTAGCTGATGAAATATTATTACCATATTCTCTCTCTACTTTTTGTTTTAACTAAATCCAGATGGTCAAAGTCTAATGTTTTTCTTGGATATTTGGGGATTATAGTTAGCTGCTTTTCTAGGATAAAGAGGACAGCTTTTCTAAGGGTGTGTTTTCTCTCTCCTCTGAGCTCTAGACCTGTATATTTTGCTTTCTAGTTGGTGCCCTCTCTTGAGTATGTAAAAGGTGTCTCAAACACAACATGTCTAAAACTAAATCGATTTCCCCTTCACTTCCACACCCCTCCCGCAAAACAAAACAAAACAAACCCCCAAATGTTCATCTTCTGTCTTTGTTCCTTATTTCAGTGAGTGACTCCATTATCTTTCCAGTTGTAAAATCCAGAAAACTAGGAGTGGTTCTTAATAACTCCCTCTCCCGGTTACATCCAGTCTGTCAACAAGTTTTATTAATCTTTCTTTCTGGATATCTCTTGAATCTGTTTACTTCTTCCCATTTCCACTACCACTGCATTATTTTGTTACCATCATCTTGCCCGAAATTTCTCCCGTAGCCTCCATTCTTATCTGCCCACTTCTGTTTTGGCCACTCTCTAGTCCATTAACCATCCTGAAGGCATAGTGGTTTATTTTGAAACACACATCTGATTGTTGCTCTTCTCTCCACCTCCCCAGTCTTTCTATGGCTTCCCACTGCTTCCAGGATAAAAATAAAACCCCTTAACAATGCTTAACTCATTCTCACCCTCCAGCTTCCTCCTATACGGTGTTCTGCTTAACTCTCCACTTCAACCATGCTGGCCACCTTTTAGTCCTTTGTACTTGTCTTGCTCTTTGCCATTACAGATCCTTGGCACATGCTTTTCTCCCTGTCTGGGTCACTCTTCTACATTTCACTTCTCTTGTTAGCTCCTAGCTATTCTTCACACTTCAACAGAAGTTTTGTTTCCTTAGGGAATACTCTAACCTCTGAGATTAGATACTCTAACCTCCCAGAACACACATTTACCACAGTTACAATTTACATTTTGTGTGTGATTATATGATTGTCTTTCTCTTAGATTTGCCTCCAAACTCCATGAAGATAGGACTGAATCTTATTTTCTTTTTTGGCTCATTCTTAAATCCCTGTGACCTACCTAGCTCAGTACCTGATATGAATATTGAAAACTAATTATTATAAAATATAGCACAGTATTCTTAGATTATATTATAATAAACTTATTTTAGAACAGTTTTATAGAATTATTGCAGATAGTATAGTGATTCCTCTATACCCCATGCCCAGTTTCTCTTATCGTTAACATATTGCATTAGTATGGTACATTTGTCAGAATTCATGAACCAGTATTCATATGTACCAACCTGTGTTCAAATTGCATCAGTTTCTCCTAATGTCCTTTTTCTATGCCAGGATACCACATTACATTTAGTTGTCATGTGCCCTCTTGGTTTTGACTGGTTCTCAGACTCCTTCATTTTGATTACAAGTTGATAGTTTTGAGAATTACTGCTCAGGTATTTTGTAGACTGTCCCTTAATTGAGATTTGTCTGATGCTGTTCTTAGGATTAGATTGGATAATGTGTTTTGGCGAGGAAGACCCACAGAGGTAAAGTGACATCCTCATCATATAAAGAATAAATACTATCATTGTGTCTTACCACTGTTGTTAACCTTGGTCCACCTGGCTTGAGATAGGGTTTATCAGTTTCGTGGTGTCCTCTGTAAAGTTACTTCTACCCCCACCTTTGCACATTGTATTTTAGAAGAAAGTCACTATTAGATGAAGTACATGCTTAAGAAGTAGGGGGTTACGTTCCATCTCCTTAATAGTGGAGTATATGTGTGAACTTTTTGGAATTCTTCTGCAAGGGAAATCCGTCTCCTTGTCCTCATTTATTAACTTAATCATTTATTTATATGAATATTGACTCATGGGTATTTATACTTTGACTTATAATCCAGTACAACTTTATTTGTTGCTCAGATTGCTTCAGCTTTGGCCATTGGGAGCTCTTCCAGTTGGTTTTTATATTCCTTTGACATATCCCCATCATTGTGAGGATTTTGTTGTTTGGTTTGGTTTGTTGGTGGTGGTTTGTTTTGTTGTTGTTGTTGTTTTTTAGCACATCTTCACTTTCTGGCACTACAAGATGTTCCAGACGCATCTTGTATATTTCCTGCCGCAGTCCTAGAATCAGCCATTTCTCCAAGGAGTGCTGGTTCCCTTTATTGGAGAATGGTATTAGAAATCAATATCTGGGGACTGTGTGTGCTCATTGTTGCTGTGATTGCTTCTAAAAATATACACCAACTCGTGAATATACATATCTATAAATATTTAATATCTGTATTTGTGTTTAAGCTGTATTCTTAGATTATTTACTCTGAACTGTTTTCCACTGAAAATAATTTCCTGTGAATACTGAGGGGTTTATTTTATATAGTTTTGGGAATTTATCAAAAGAATTAAAATATTCCAATTCTTTTGGTTCTTGGTTGGCTTCACTGCTAATGTTCTGGAACTTGACTGGTCATTTATGAAGAATGAGGCCATAGTACATTGAATAATTTAGAGTTTATTTACAGCTATTTTTCTTTTCAAGGTGTAATTTAGTTTTGAGAGTCTTACAATTTTACTTCTCATTAGTTTCTCCGTAACACGATCTGAATGGGGAAAATAAGACTTCTTCAGTGAATTTATTACTTGGTTAAAAATTAGTAATGGTGGTAGGGATGGGAATAGTTGAATATTGAGTTTTATTTTTTAAAGTTTATTTTTATTAGTAATCTCTATACCCAGCATAGGGCTCAAACTCACGACTCCAAGATCAAGAGTTGCATACTCCTCCAACTGAGCCAGCCAGGTGCCCCTGAATATTGATTTTTAAGTTGTTTCTCATTATTACATATAATTGAGAATTAACTATATTTTGCCAAAGCTTTCTATTTTTGAATTATCTAGACTGTTGTGTTTATCCTAATGAGCAACTTAATCTTAACCACTACCCGAAAGGACTTAGAGATATCTAGCAAAATAGCTTTTACAGATACAAGGTAATTTGTTGACATACAGACAGCAGCATAATGTAAATGGTTCTTTATTATCTTACTTCTGTTTATTTGGTTATTCTACTTAGGAAAGGGAATGTAATTGTATTTTGAACATATTGTGTGGTGGAAACATTTTTAGTTCAGTATCATTTGCATTGGACAGTGGGTTAAAGGATTTTTTTCCTTATATTAAGAAAACTACTATCATAAAAACAAAAATTACTTTAAATTGTTTTGACTAAAGCAGAAAGCTTCTGTATTTTGGGTATTATTTTTCAACTTTAAACACATGTAGTTATTTAATGTCACTATGTATTTTAACTTTTTTTTTGGTAAGTAAGTTCAAGTTGAAATTTCAGATTAAATTATGAAATTAAAGCAAGTCTTGCCATTCTCTTTCTGTTTATCCATGGGCAAGAAAATATATTCTATAGATTCCGTCAAGAATGAAAGAAACAGAGTCACTTTTCTTTAATATTTAGCCTGGTAACCAGTCTCTGGAATAGCAGCAATATAGTAGTCTAAAGAAACTAAGCAAGTTTGGATTAAAGCAAGCCCATTTTGCTACTTTTTGCTTTCAGTTTTCTATATTTACTTCCCTAGCATTGTCTTTGACTCACCAGTCAGAGCTGCTTTGTCCCATATATTATAATTATTTCTACTATTTCTCCAACTTTTTTACTAAAGTACCCCTAGAAAGATGTATCCCTCTTCAGATTTTCTTTTCTTTTTCAGATGTTTCTTTGGAGACTCATATTTTGTTAGAAAAATTCAAGAAATTTCTTAGAAGACTTATGTATATTGTCTTATTCAAGTGAATTTTGCTTTAGCTCCCATAAGATAGTACTTATTTTAATAAAAAGAATGTAAATTCCCATTCTAGTAGGATGTGCCATGTTATCCTGTTTATATCTGCCTTCCTGTGTCTTGATCATGCCATTTCAGACTCTCTGTGGTATGTGGATACCTTAATTTGAAAAACTCATGGTTTCTGTTTAACAACACTTATTCCATACATAGGTCCTTTAGTATTAGACTTCCAGTCTTTTAACTCATTGGCATCATGGAGACTATAAATGCAGTTTTTCTTTTCTGATATCCATGGAGTCTTTTGTTTCTTCTTCCAGTATCCTGGCAAATCTAGTACCTACTGGCTTCTCTTTCTTGGGTCCTAGGAAGACTTTAAGTGCATTTAAGTATTGTAGGCATAGAATCTCCCTCATTAAATTCCAGTTAAAGTTCTTATATAATTTCCCTTTGCATAGCTCTAGTTCATTCAGTTTATGGAAATTAAAATGTGATTTTAATAATAAAATCAAAAACAACCCCAAACGGTTGGATGAATTATAAACTTCAGGTGATATTATTTATGTACTTTTTACAAGTGCTAATTAATAATTCACTTTATAGGTCATTTGTTCTTACACTCATTAGTTAATGAATACCTCTGGCTGATTTATAGAAGTAGAGCCCCAGAGATGACTTGAGGCATTTTTGACCTGCACTACAAACTGGCCTATGAAGCCTGAGCATTAATGGTAGTTTTGTAATAGTAATTTGTCATTCTATTTTGAAAACAGGTTTTTTTTTTTATTGTATTTATTCATTTGAGAGAGAGAGCATGCATGCGCACAAGCAGGGGCAGAGGCAGAAGGAGAGGGAGAAGCAGGCTCCCCACTGAGCAGGGAGCCTGACAAGGATTCTATCCCAGAACCCTGGGATCATGACCTGAGCTGAAGGCAGACACTGAAGGACTGAGCCACCCAGGCCCCCTATTTTGAAAACAGTTTTTAAAGATAACTGAATTTATGTAGAGATCAAAAAACACATAACTTAAACAGTACAAGTTACAAGTCATTAACTTTTTAAATCTTTTTGTTCCCATGTATATTAGTTATCAAAGTTGTGAACAAACTTCTAAAAAATAAATGTGAAGGTCAGATCATTTAAAGAGTATGAACAAAACACAGATCTAGTAATTATCTCTGTAATTCTCAGAAATTTGATTTCCTGTTTCCCTATATGCCTAGGGTTATTTGGCCTTTTCTTGAGCTGGATAATAATATTTTCCTAATTGGTGCTGCTGATGAATACAGGGGGAACAGATGATAACTCCTGTTTTGCTTTTTTCACTTAACAGTATGTCCTGGAAATCACTCCGTATCATAGAAATCTTCCTCATTTTTTTTTTAGTTGCATAGTACTCCATTCTTTGGATGTACCATAGTTTATTCAGTCATTTTCCTATGTACAGACATTTAGGCTGTTTCTCATATTTTGCATTTATGAAGAATACTGCAATGTCTATGTATTTTTGTATTGTTGGAGGTGTATTCCCAGGATAGATTCCTATAATTGAGATTGCTGGGTCCAACAGTAAATCCATATGTGATATTCTTAAGCATCACCAAAATTCCCTCCAGAATGGTTGTACCAATATGTATTCCCATCAGCAGTGTATGAGCGTGCCTGTTTTTCCTTATTTCCTCACTAACAGAATGTTTTTGTTATGTTTAAAATTTTTTTGCCAGTCTAATAGGTGGGAAATGGTATCTTGGTGTTGTTTTAACTTACACTTCTCTAATTGTGAGTGAATTTGAACATTTTTATATTTTGAAGGGCCATTTTAATATCTTTTGTGTGTGTGTGAATTTTCCGTTCATGTCTTTTTCCTGCTCTCAATCTGGTTTTTATGTTTTTTCTTTAAGAATTCTTTACAGTAGTCTCCCCTTATCTGTGGGGGATACATTCCAAAAACCTCCAGTGGATGCCTAAAAGTGTGAATAGTACCAAACCCTATATATACTGTGTTTTTCCTACACAATACATATCTATGATAAAGTTTAATTTATCAATTAGGCATGTTCAGAGATTAATAACAGGGATGCCTGGGTGCCTCAGTCGGTTAAGCGTCTGCCTTCAGCTCAGGTTATGATCCCAGAGTCCTGGGATCAAGTCCTGCATCAGGCTCCCTGCTCAGTGGTGAACCTGCTTCTCCCTCTGCCTGCAGCTCCCCCTGGTTGTGTGTGCGCTCTCTCACTCTCACTCTCTCTCTGACAGATAAATAAGTAAATAATCTTAAAAAAAAAAAAAAGATTAACAACAGTAATAAAGTGGAACAATTATAACAATATACTGTAATAAAAGTTATGTGAATGTGGTCTCCTTCTCTCTCAAAATATCTTATTGTTCTGTACTGTACTCACCTTCTTCCTGGGGTGATGTGAGATGATAAAATGCCCATGTGATGAGATGAAGTTGAGGTGAGTGACGTAGATGTTGTGACATAGTGTTAGGTTGCTGTTGATCTGATGACATGTCAGAAAGAGGATCATTTGCTTATCAACCACAGTTGAAACACAATGATATCCCTCAAATATACAATAGTCTCCCCTTAGCTGAGGTTTCACTTTCTCTTGTTGCAGTTAGCCAAGGTCATGATGAGAAGTTAGGTTGAGAAAGTCTCCCTTGATTCCTTTCTCCTTGAATGTTGCATTTTGAATGGATGTTGAATTTTGTCAAAAGATCTCTCAACATCTGTGAAGAAAACTTTATTCTTTCCCTTAGATTTATGAATACAGTTTATATTAATAGATTTTCTAATTGAACTAGTCTTGTATTCCTGGGATAAATCCCATCTGTTCATGTTGTATTTTCCTAATGTGGTATTGGGTTTGGTTTACAAACTGAAATTGTAAAATTGTTCCCTCCTGTGTATTTCAAAAGTAAAAATTTGTTTCTTTGTATTATAGTACCTAACATGGTGCCTTGTAATTATTTATTTGTTTCCTTGATTAGATTCAGAGTACTTGTAGAATGTGAATTAGATTTTACTCTTCTTTCTCCTTAGTGCCTAGCAGAGTTCTTCATAAATAGTTGGTGTTCTCTAAATGTTTTTGAATAAATTCGAAGCAGAAATAGTCTGTTAAACTCTTTTTTATTAAACTTTTATTTAATGAAATTTGGATATAGTGTTTCACTTAGAGAATGACCAGTCATATCTGTTATCAGTTCAAAAGAGCACTGGCCAGGGAAGTAGAAGAGGTCTGAGTTCTGGTCTAAAACTTTGGGTTTATATAGGCCATGAATAACTAATATTTTGGTTTCAGATATCTTTGGATATGAGTTTTTTCATCTGTCAAATCAAGTTGACCCTCTGATCTTTTAAATTTTGTTTCATATCTAAAATGTATGAAGTTATTTCTTAATCATTGGGGTCTGTATTTACATTCTACATACTTTTTTTTTAATTTTTGCTTTTTAGAATTGTTTACCTGTTATAATCAGTAGATACTCATGTGGTTATAGATCATCTTGCAAAGCACATTCTTACTGCAAATAAATTAGTTACGTTACGGAATATTTGTTTAAGAATATTGGTGAGATTATACAGCTTTTTTAACTAAATTATTTAATGTGTGCTTAACACATTTTACTTTTAGGTATGTCTGACTGCAGCAATGATACTACAACTCTTGGTGCATCTAAACCAGGCACAGAAGAAGTCAAGTCTAATTCTGAGGTGATTGGGTGGTATTTCTATGCTTTTTGAAATCAGCCCATCTCAATCAAAGTTTTAGACTGTCCAAATTGACTCAGTTGATCTAAACATGTGTCATTCTGAATAAACTCTTTTACACACATAGACACAGGAAAGGAGTGGGAAGAGAGAGATTTCTTCAAAAACGGGGAAGTAAGTTGCTATTTACTTTTGGGCATCTGAAATTCTAGAATATACTTGTCACATAAAGATGAATGTAAAAGTTGAGGTCAAAGTATAGCTTTTAATTGTTATATTTATTTATTTATTTTTAAGATTTTCTTAGGGGGGAGAGAGAGAGCGAGCGCACAAGCAGTGGGGAGCAGCAGGCAGAGGGAGAAGCAGGCTCCCCACTGAGCAGGGAGCCTCATGCAGGACTTGATTCCAGGAGCCTGGGTCTGTGACCTGAGCCAAAGGCAGACATTTAACTGACTGAGCCACCCAGGCGTCCCTATAGTTTTTAACTTAAACATGAAATTTTCTATTGAAATAATATAGTAATAGGTTCATATTGAACCTGTCTACTTCCGTATACTGTCTTTAGTTAGGTATGCATCAGAATCCCAAGTATAGAGTTAAAAAAAAAAAAACAAAAAAAAAAACCTGAGTTCTGAACTTTCCTTTTGACTCACTGAATCTAAAGCTACAGTGATAGGTACCAGGTCATATGGGTTTTTGGGTTTTTTTCTTTTTGGAAGTTCTGCAAATGATTCTAATCACTTCTCTGATGGTTCAATGAACCACTAGTTCATTAGAGTAAAGAGAAAAATATGGAAAAAGTTAATTTTATATTAAATTTAATTTATCAGATGTTTTTAAATACCTAATACTAGTAAAGCCTCTCATGTTTATAGTGTGTAACGATTTATAGAGTAGCACTTTCATATTGTCCCATTTTGAACCTTAGAACAGTTTGGTATCATTCAGATAGGTACTAGAACAGCTGTTATTTCCCCACTTATTTGTTGAACATACTTCGCTTTCAGAGATAGTGACTGACTTAGAGGAATTGGCAAGGCTGGAACACCACGTGGGGTCTTCTGACTCCAGATACAGTGTTTCTGAACCAGGTTGCCATCAGTATATATGAACAATGCCAGGCACAGTATTTCTTCAACTAAGCCAAGTCACTGTGAGTCTGTATGAAAGCTTTAACATGGGATTTAGAGCTAGATAATTTAATTTTAGTCCAAAAGTCAGAGATGAGTTCTGGTTGGCAAAAATGTATTACCTATGGAGGGTTTAGGATTCTTTGTGATTTAAAATAGTTTGGTTATTTACTGTTTGTCAAAACAATGTTTTAATTGTATTTAGTTCAGAGAAACTAGGGAATTATGTGTACTGTATTTATCTTAACTCATGGATTTGATTTTTTATAATCAGATCTCTGAATCTAAACTGTTGAGAAATGATCAGAGGAAGTTTGATGCTTGTGAGCTACAGGAAGGATTGGCAGCCCAGCCAATGATAAGATTCATAATAAATGAAAGTATTGTATTTGTGGTTTACCACTGAGTTTCGGCTGTGTGAATGTCACTCACATAGATGTTAAACTAGAAGTTTCTTGCTCTTTTAATAGTTAAACCTGAATGATGATGATCTGAAGGAAACTACGGCCAAGTAATTGTTGTGAAAATTTGTATGTATATTAACATTAAAATCCATGTTATGGGGGCGTCTGGGTGGCTCCACCATTAAGCGTCTGCCTTCGGCTCAGGTCATGATCCCAGAGTCCTGGGATCGAGCCCCACGTCACGTTCCCTGCTCCGCGGGAAGCTTGCTTTTCCCTCTCCCACTCTCCCTGCTTGTGTACCCTCTCTCGCTGTGTCTTTCTCTGTCAAACAAATAAATAAAATCTTTAAAAAAATCCATGTTATGCATTCCCTGCTTTTTAGCCATATCCAAAGTGCAGTGTTCACAGGAAATATTAGGCCGGGCACGGTGGTGCGGGCCTGTAGTCCCAGCTACTCGGGAGGCTGAGGCAGGAGGATCGCTTGAGCCCAAGAGTTCTGGGCTGTAGTGCGCTATGCCGATTGGGTGTCCGCACTAAGTTCGGCATCAATATGGTGACCTCCCGGGAGCGGGGGACCACCAGGTTGCCTAAGGAGGGGTGAACCGGCCCAGGTTGGAAACGGAGCAGATCACAGGAAATATTAGGATTTATTTATTTATTTTTTAAAGATTTTATTTATTTATTTGAGAGAGAGAGAATGAGAGATAGCATGAGAGGGAAGAGGGTCAGAGGGAGAAGCAGACTCCCTGCTGAGCAGGGAGCCCGATGTGGGACTCGATCCCGGGACTCCAGGATCATGACCTGAGCTGGAGGCAGTCGCTTAACCAACTGAACCACCCAGGCGCCCGAAATATTAGGATTAAAAAAAAAAAAAAAAAGATCAGGTGTGTGAGTATAGTCTGAATTTATGTCCAAATTTAAAAGTACTGTGTGAGTTTACAGTTAACCAAAGAAAGATTTAGGGATATTTTTGACTTTAAAATTCCCCGTTTATGGTGTGCCTGGATGGCACAGTTGGTTAGGCTTCCAGCTTTTGGTTTCATCTCAGATTGTGATCTTGGGTTGTGAGATCGAGCCCTGCATCAAGCTCCATGCTCAGCGTGGAATCTGCTTAGGACTCTCTCTCCCTCTCCCTCTGTCCCTCCTTCACTGCACGCGCGTATGCGTGCGCTCTGTCTCAAATAAATAAATCTTTAAAATTCCCCATTTACACTGGGTATAAGACTGATGAATCACTGACCTCTACCTCTGAAACCAATAATACATAATATGCTAATTAATTGAATTTAAATTTAAAAAAATAAAATTCCCCATTTATTTGTATTGTGCTAACTTGAATCTGCTCTTTTTCAAAATCCAGATGAAAACATTTTTGGGGGGTCAGATTTGCTTACAAGAATTTTTCCTTGAATATATCTCTATATGTATTATGGCAGTTAAGTTCTTAAATGTTCTATGCAGCAAACTTCAGTAATTCGGACTGATCTTCAAGCTTGGTGCATGACTGGTGATCAGTAATTCTTGCTACTAGTATAAAGGATATATGGATATTGGTTTCTTAGGAATAGAATATTGAGGACATGGGTGATAGTTTTGATATCTTTAAAAGCAAAACAGAACAACAGCAAGGGGGTTGCTGGGTGGCTTAATCAGTTAAGCGTCTGAATCTTGGTTTTGGCTCAGGTCATGATCTCGCTCTCCTGGGATCGAGCCCTGTATGCAGCTGCTCACTCAGTGCGGAGCCTGCTTCAGATTCTTTTTCCCAGTGCGGAGCCTGCTTCAGATTCTTTTTCCCTCCCCCTCTCCTTTTTTTTTTTTTTAAGATTTTATTTATTTATTTGAGAGAGAGAATGAGATAGAGAGAGAGAGCATGAGACGGGGGAGGGTCAGAGGGAGAAGCAGACTCCCTGCTGAGCAGGGAGCCTGATGTGGGACTCGATCCTGGGACTCCAGGATCATGACCTGAGCCGAAGGCAGTCGCTTAACCAACTGAGCCATCCAGGCGCCCCTCCCCCTCTCCTTCTTCCCACTGGCTTGCACTCCCTCTCTCTCTCAAATAAATATACAGAATTCTTAAAAACAACAGCAAAAACTCCAGCTTCTTGAACTGAGCCAAAAACACTGTCAACCCTGAGCAGAAAGAAACTTAAAAAGTTCATTTAAGTTCTGTAAGGTGAATTGCCTTGCTCATGATCATTCAGCTAGTTAATTATAGAACCTAGGGTGATTTTCTAGCTCTCAACCAAAAGAGCTGTTAAAATATCCATCTCATCAGTGACCATAAAAATGCTTTCTTCTTTTAATGTGTGTGTGTGTTTTAATGACATCAGTTTTTTTCTTTTTAAATTAAAAAAAAAAAAGAAGAAAACATGAGCTTGGCTTGCTTTATACTCTAGTCCAGTCTTGATTACAGCAGATGAAGGTGGATTTTTTTCTTTGTGTTTTTAATATTTAAACTTTGTACCTTGAAATGTGTTTAAACTGCTTATTCTGTATCTGTAGAAGAAATAATGGTTTAATAGGCACCATTCACAGAGAGTCTGTTAGGTGCTAGACACTGTACTGGGTTTTACATATGTACTATCTCATTTAATACTATAATAACCCTGTTTGCATTTGAGGTATTCTCCCTCATTTTACAGATTAGGCAACAAACATAGCTAATGAGGAACAGAGCTGTGATTTAAACCCAAATAAAAGTGGAAAATATGAGTAAATTTAAGAAACTAAATAGGGAAAAAATTATTTAAAGGTAGAAGCAAGGATATTGGGAAAAAAGCAAATAGATATATTTTTAACAATAAAAAAGGAAAGAAAGAAAAGTAAATGTATTAGGTATTAGCATGTTTTAGGGTTATTGCCTGAATTCTTCTTTTCTGTCTGCCCTTCAGTATAGTAACACCTAATACATATTCCAATTTCTAATGTCCAAAAAATATATACAAAAATTTGTGTTTTTCTTTTAATATGCTACGAAGGGAATGCAGATCCTGCATTCAAGACATGTTGATTAATAGAGGAAATTTTAAAATAAATAAAATGTGGAGTAATAATGTCTTTAGAGTGATACAAATAAAGAATTGTGACAGTTCAGAGGAGTATCAGCCAGAAACATCACTGCAGGTGGCATTTTAAACTGAGTCTTAGAGTGTGAGTAGAATTTGAGCATATGAGTGATGATGGTCACTGTTTGAGCAAAGGCATAGAGAAAGGAAATTGAGAAACGTGTTTGGGAAAGTGTGAATAATTAAGTTTGATTTAATAGGGTATCTGAAGAAGTATAATTGATGGAAAGAAGATAGTCCAGGTCATGAAAGGATTTTGAGTGTCAAGAGGAGTTTGCTTTTATGTTGGAAACATACTGAGGGAGACAGAAGTTAAACATATACATAAATAGGGGCACCTGGGTGGCTCAGTTTGGTTAAGCATCTGTCTTCAGCTCAGGTCATGATCCCGGGGTCCTGGGATCTAGCTTCAATTTGAGTCGGGGCTCCTTGCTTAGTGGGGAGTTGTCTTCTCCGTCTCTGTTTGCCCCTCCTCCCCCACTCATGCACACACTCTTTCTGTCTCAAATAAATAAAATCTTTAAAAAAATACGTAAGTGATTTTATAATTAATGTAGTCTTTACTGCTATAAAGCAGGTTAAGGGGCTAAAGAGTGATGAAAACTGCAGATTTGCATTGGTTGGTCAGGGAAGGCCCTTCTTAGATGATGTTTTAGCAAAAACCTGAATGAAAATCTGGAAATATGAACTTTCCAGAAAGAGGAAACAAGGGCAAAAATAAGATTGGTGTGTTTGAGGAACAGTGGTAAGGGCTCTGTGGCTGGAACTGAGTGTCACTGAGGAAAGAGTGGGAGGAAATGTGGTTCAGGTGGTAGCTGCAGCTGAGATTGGCTTGATATAGAAATGAGAATGACAGAGGATGAGAAAGTTGGGAGAAGATTTGAAATGCAGTGGTCAGATAGCACCTGGTAGAAAATATAAGACAAATTAGGTGTTGATACTAATATATTATAACATTTTTAAGGGAAGCTTGCAACGTGTGAAATAAAGATTAAATAGTAAATGAATTTGGGGAGGAGGAGCAAGATGGCGGAGGAGTAGGAGACCTAAATTTGTCTGGTCCCAGGAATTCAGCTAGATAGGTATCCAACCATTCTGAACACCTACAAACTCAACAGGAGATCGAAGAAAAGAATAGCAGCAACTCTGAACAGAAAAGCAACCACTTTCTGGAAGGTCTCCTCTGATTTGTTTAGTGTATATTTTTCTGGAGTTATTACCCTTTTAGCATTTTGTTCTCTCATTCATCTATTCTCCTCTGGACAAAATGACAAGACGGAAAAACTCACCTCAAAAAAAAAAAAAACGAGGCAGTACCGACTGCCAGGGACCTAATCAATACGGACATTAGTAAGATGTTGGAACTAGAGTTCATAATGACAATTATAAAGATACTAGCTGGGCTTGAAAAAAGCGTGGAAGATACTAGAAAATCCCTTCCTGGAGAAATAAAAGAACTAAAATCTAACCAATTCAAAATCAAAAAGGCTATTAATGAGGTGCAATAAAAAATGGAGGCTCTAAATGCTAGGATAAATGAGACAGAAGAGAGAATTAGTGATATAGAAGACCAAATGATGGAGAACAAAGAAGCTGAGAAAAAGATAAACGACTACTGGATCACGAGGGCAGAATTCGAGAGATAAGTGATACCATAAGATGAAACAATATTAGAATAATTGGGATCCCAGAAAAAGAAGAAAGAGAGAGAGGGGCAGAAGGTATATTGGAGCAAATTATAGCAGATAACTTCCCTAATTTGGGGAAGGAAACAGGCATCAAAATCCAGGAGGCACAGAGAACCCCCCTCAAATGAATAAAAATAGATCAACACCCTGACATCTAATAGTAAAACTTACAAGTCTCAGAGACAAAGAGAAAATCCTGAAAGCAGTTTGGGACAAGAGGTCTGTAACCTACAACAGTAGAAATACTAGATTGGCAGGAGACCTATCCACAGAGACCTGGCAGGCCAGAAAGGACTGGCATGGTATCTTCAGAGCACTAAACGAGAAAAATATGCAGCCAAGAATACTGTATCCAGCTAGACTGTCACTGAAAATTGAAGGAGAGATAAAAAGCTTCCAGGACAAACAAAAACGAAAGGAATTTGCAAACACGAAACCAGCCCTCCAAGAAATATTGAAAGGCGTCCTCTAAGCAAAGTGAGAGCCTAAAAGTAACATAGACCAGAAAGGAATAGAGACAATATACAGTAACAGTCACTTTACAGGCAATACAATGGCACTAAATTCATATTTTCAATAGTTACCCTGAATGTAAATGGGCTAAATGCCCCAATCAAAAGACACAGGCTATCAGATTGGATTAAAAAACAAGACCCATTGATATGCTGCCTGCAAGAGATTCCTTTTAGACCCAAAGACACCTCCAGATTGAAAGTGAGGGGGTAGGAAACCGTTTACCATGCTAATGGACATCAAAAGAAAGCTGGGGGCAATCCTTATATCAGACAAATTAGGTTTTAAACCAAGGACTATAATAAGAGATGTGGAAGGACACTATATCCTACTTAAAGGGTCTATCCAACAAGATCTAACAGTTGTAAATATCTGTGCCCCTACTATGGGAGCAGCCAGTTATATAAGCCAATTAATAACAAAATCAAAGAAACACATCAACAACAATACAATAATAGTAGGGGACTTTAATACCCCCCCTGACTGAAATGGACAGATCATCTAGGCAAAAGATCAACAAGGAAATAAAGGCTTTAAATGACACACTGGACCAAATGTATATTCAGAACAAACATTCTCCAGAGTAGATCACATCCTAGGTCACAAATCAGGACTCAACCAGTACCAAAAGATTGGGATCATTCCCTGTATATTTTTGGATCACAGTGCTTTGAAACTACAACTCAGTCATAAGAGGAAAGTCGGAAGGAACTCAAATACATGGAGGCTAAAGAGCATCCTACTAAAGAATGGATGGGTCAACCAGGAAATTAAAGAAGAATTTAAAAACTTCATGGAAACCAATGAAAATGAAAACACAACTCTTCAAAATCTTTGGGATGCAGCAAAGGCAGTCCTAAGAGGAAAGTATTACAGCAATACAAGCCTTTCTGAAGAAACAAGAAAGGTCTCAAATACACAACCTAACCCTACACCTAAAGGAGCTGGAGAAAGAACAGCAAATAAAGCCTAAACCCAGCAGGAGAAGAGAAATAATAAAGATCAGAGCAGAAATCAATGAAATAGAAACCAAAAGAACAGTAGAACAGATCAGCGAAACTAGGAGCTGGTTCTTTGACAGAATAAGATTGATAAACCCCTGGCCAGACTTATCAAAAAGAAAAGAGAAACGACCCAAATAAAAAAAATCATGAATGAAAGAGGAGAGATCACAACCAACACCAAAGAAATACAAACAATTGTAAGAACATATTATGAGCAACTATATGCCAGCAAATTAGACAATCTGGAAGAAATGGATGCATTCCTAGAGAAGTATAAACTACCACGGCTGAACCAGGAAAAAAATAAAAAACCTGAACAGACCCATAACCAGTAAGGAAATTGAAGCAGTAATCAAAAATCTCCCAACAAACAAGAGCCCAGGGCCAGATGGCTTCCCAGGGGTATTCTACCAAACATTTAAAGAAGAATTAATACCTATTCTTCTGAAACTGTTCCAAAAAATAGAAATGGAAGGAAAACTTCCAAACTCATTTTATGAGGCCAGTGTTACCTTGATCCCAAAACCAGACAAAGACCCCATCAAAAAGGAGAATTACAGACCAATATCCCTGATGAACATGGATGCAAAAATTCTCACCAAAATACTAGCCAGTGGGATCCAACAGTACATTAAAAGGATTATTCACCACAACCAAGTGGGATTTATCCCTGGGCTGCAAGGTTGGTTCAACATCTGCAGATCAATCAGTGTGATACAATACTTTCATAAAAGAAGGAACAAGAACCATATGATTCAGTAGGTTCAGAAAAAGCATTTGACAAAGTACAGCATCCTTTCTTGATTAAAACTCTTCAGAGTGTAGGGATAGAGGGTACTTACCTCAATATCATAAAAACCATCTATGAAAAACCCACAGCTAGTATCATTCTCAGTGGGGAAAAACAGAGCTTTTCCCCTAAGGTCAAGAACATGGCAGGGATGTCCACTATTACCACTGCTATTCAACATAGTATTAGCCTCAGCTATCAGACAACAAAAAGAAATCAAAGGCATCCGAAATGGCAAAGAAGTCAAACTCTCACTCTTTGCTGATGATATGATCCTTTATGTGGAAAACCCAAAAGACTCCAGCCCAAAACTGCTAGAACTCATACAGGAATTCAGTAAAGTGGCAGGATATAAAATCAATCTACAGAAATCAGTGACATTTCTATACACTACCACCAAGACAGAAGAAAGAGAAATTAAGGAGTCGATCCCATTTACAATTGCACCCAAAACCATAAGATACCTAGGACTAAATCTAACCAAAGAGGCAAAGAATCTGTACTCAGAAAACTATAAAATACTCATGAAAGAAATTGAGGAAGACACAAAGAAATGGAAAAACGTTCCATGCTCATGGATTGGAAGAACAAATATTGTGAAGATGTCAGTGCTACCTAGAGGAATCTACACATTCAGTGCAATCCCTATCAAAATACCATCCACTTTTTTCAACGAAAGGGAATAAATAATCCTAAAATTTGTATGGAACCAGAAAAGACCCCGAATAGCCAGAGGAATGTTGAAAAAAAAAGGAAAGCTGGTGGCATAACAATTCCGGACTCCAAGCTCTATTATAAAGCTGTAGTCATCAAGACAGTATGGTACTGGCACAAAAACAGACACATAGATCAGTGGAACAGAATCGAGAGCCCAGAAATGGACCCTCAACTCTATGGTCAACTAATCTTCGACAAAGCAGGAAAGAATGTCCAATGGAAAAAAAACAGTCTCTTCAACAAGTGGTGTTGGGAAAATTGGACAGCCACATGCAGAAGAATGAAACTGGACCATTTCCTTACACCAAACACAAAAATAGACTCAAAATGGATGAAAGACCTCAGTGTGAGATAGGAGTCCATCAAAATCCTAAAGGAGAACACAGGCAGCAACCTCTTCGACCTCAGCCGCAGTAACTTCTTCCTAGACATACTGCCTTTCAAGGCAAGGGAAGCAAGGGCAAAAATGAACTATTGGGACTTCATCAAGATTAAAAGCTTTTGCATAGCAAAGGAAACAGTCAACAAAACCAAAAGACAGCCAACAGAATGGGAGAAGATATTTGCAAATGACATATCAGATAAAGGGCTAGTATCCAAAATCTATAAAGAACTTTTCAAACTCAACACCCAAAGAACAAATAATCCAATCAAGAAATGGGCAGAAGACATGAACAGACATTTTTCCAAAGATATCCAAATGGCCAACAGACACATGAAAAAGTGCTCAACATCGCTCGGCATCAGGGAAGTCCAAATGAAAACCTCAATGAGATACCACCTCACACCAGTCAGAATGGCTAGAATTAACAAGTCAGGAAACAACAGATGTTGGCAAGGATGTGGAGAAAGGGGAACCCTCCTACGCTGTTGGTGGGAATGCAAGCTGGTGCAACCACTCTGGAAAACAGTGTGGAGGTTCCTCAAAAAATTGAAAATAGAGCTACCCTGTGACCCAGCAATTGCACTACTGGGTATTTATCCCAAACATACAAATTTAGTCATCCAAAAGGGGACATGCACCCCAATGTTTATAGCAGCAATGTCTACAATAGCCAAACTATGGAAAGAGCCAAGATGTCCTTCAACAGATGAAGGGATAAAGAAGATTTGGTGTACAGATATAGATATAGATATAGATGCAATGGAATATGATGCAGCCATCAAAAAAATGAAATCTTGCCATTTGCAACGATGTGCATGGAACTAGAGGGTGTTATGCTAAATGAAATAAGTCAATCAGAGAAAGACAAGTATCATATGATCTCACTGATCAGAGGAATTTGAGATACAAGACAGGAGCATAGGGGAAGGGAGGAAAAAATGAAACAAGATGAAACCAGAGAGGGAGACAAACCATAAAAGACCTTAATCTCAGGAGACAAACAGAGTTGCTGGAGTGGGGGTGTGTGGGAGGGGTGGGGTAGCTCGGTGATGGACATTGGAGAGGGTATGTGCTATGGTGAGTGCTGTGAATTGTGTAAGATTGATGAATCACAGACCTGTACCTCTGAAACAAATAATACATTGTATGTTTAAAAAAGAAGAAAATAGTATAGGAAAGGAAAAATGAAGGGGGGGGGAATCAGAGGGGGAGATGAACCATGAGAGACTATGGACTCAGAAATACACTGTGGGTTTTAGAGGGGAGGAGATGGGGGGATGGGTTAGCCTGTTGATGGGTATTAAGGAGGGCACATATTGCATGGAGCACACAAGCAATGAATCGTGGAACACCACATCAAAAACTAATGGTGTAATGTATGGTGACTAACATAATAAAATTAAAAAAAAAGAAAAAATAGTAAATGAATTCCCATATACTCATCATACACATTCAATAATAATCTGGATTTTACCACATTTGCTTTAGCTATTCCTTTATAATAGGTTTGAGAGTCATCCCCCCCTTTTTTTTTAAGATTTTATTTATTTATTTGACAGAGCACAAGCAGGGGGAGCGGGAAAGGGAGAAACAGACTGCTGAGCAGGGAGCCCCATGAGGGATTCGATCCCAGGACCCTGAGATCATGACCTGATCCGAAGGCAGACACTTAACTGACTGAGCCACCAAGGCACCCAGTCATCTTCCTTTTAAAATCATGAAATTGCCGGGGGCGCCTGGGTGGCTCAGTTGGTTAAGCGACTGCCTTCGGCTCAGGTCATGATCCTGGAGTCCCGGGATCGAGTCCCACATCGGGCTCCCTGCTCAGCAGGGAGTCTGCTTCTCCCTCTGACTCTCCTCCCTCTCATGCTGTCTCTCATTCTCTCTCTCTCAAATAAATAAATAAAATCAAAAAAATAAATAAATAAATAAAATCATGAAATTGCCAAGAAAGATAGAATAAAATAAAAAAGAACAAAGTTACAGACAATAACATTTGGATTCAGTTTCAACTCTGTCTTGATATTGGTCTGTTTTAGAAAAGTATAGTGAGGATACCCATGGTGAAAAAGTTAGCAAGCATAGGTGTGCTGGTAAGTATTAGTGTTGATGGACCTATTCCAATATTTGTCCTATTGGAGCTGAGCTGAAACCAGTGTGCTATAGTTATGACATCTTTATGTAATACGGTGTTTTCAGTTTTCCCAGCAATTTCCTATTTGATCCTTACGATATATAGTAAGGTTAATAATCTCATTTTATAAGGAGGAAATTGAAACTTGGGAAAATAAAGTGACTTTGATAAACTTATAAAAAGGGGTAAGGCTAGTCCTTAAGTCCATGTTTCCTGATATGTTGGCTCATTCTGAAACTTCATGCAGGAGGTTTATTCACCTAACACTTTTGAACCATGCTGAATTAACACTTCATAATAAATACATTAACTATTTTTTAAAGAAGGTCATATTTTTACTAATGTAGAAGGAAATTTCAAAAACTGAATTATGAGTTTAATATAATTGCTTTCTCTTTTTGTAGGCAAACAAAAATGTAAATAATTTCATTTGACACAGAAGGCATTTGTGCTTTTTGTATTGGAACAAAGTATGGTCTCTGTTGACATGCATATAATTCGTCCACTAAACACTGCAACCTTCATTGTTTGAAGCCATAACTGGAACAATTAGAGTTAAATATTTTGGCTACTTTCTTTTCTTTTTTCACACTGTTCACTTTCTTTGTTGCTCTTTTGTCTCAGATTGACTGGAATTAACAATTTAGTCCCTTAAATTAGCAGAAAATATAGCTATGTGATAGAACAATATACCTACTGAATATATGTAGCCAGTGAACTGAGCACTGGAAATATTTCACAGTACTTTTTAATGAATTTTCAAATACCTTTTTTAAAATGGTAGATTTAAGAAAGAATTGGAAAAACTTAAAGCTTATTATTATATCACTTTATTTTTGCTTGCTCAGTGGTAAATTGGAGTAAAGAACAATGTTAAATGTGTGTGTTTTAGGAGATATAGTGCCTTGTGTAGTTGCAGAAGTCCAAGACTATGACAAGTTCTTTTACATCTTTTCTAGAAAGTTTCTACCTTGTTGCTAAGCATTGTAGAAATTAAGTTTTACCATTAATAATGTAATAAATTGATAACAGGAAGAAATATATTTCCAGTATGCCTTCTCTTTCATTATTAAGATAGATTTTTAGTCTGGGTAAACATCTGTTAATGTTGTATCTTTTATTTTCCATGGGGTGTTCACCTATAAATGCTGACTGTTATATGTAAAGCCTTTTTAAATGTTAATGTCAAGATCTATTTTGAATTAGAATTTGAAAAATATCAGTTGTGCCAGCAAAATTTACAGGAGCTTTTTTTTCTTTTAGCCTAGGTCTTCAGGAACTACAGAAAAGGCTTTAGACTAGGAATTGAATAGAGAGGGAGAAGAGTTACTGTGCATCCTGAAGGTGAAGATGAAGTTAGTAGATATTTGGTTGCCCAGTTGGCCAAGTTGGAGAGAGCTGGAGGAGAAAATGGTATGAGAAGCAGCTGGAGGAATAGGTAGGGGTCAGACTGTAAGCAGTTTTCTGAGCCATGTTATAGCTCTTGTAGTGTTGAAAAAGCTGCTGGAATGATGGACAGTGTTAAGTGGTTCACCAAAGGAGTGCATGGGGGGAGTAATTCTCCCCCCAATGCAGTTGGTCACATGCTTTGGAATGGGTTATCTTTATGACATTAAAGTGAGTAAGTATTAAGACTCATGGGACCCACTAGTGTAAGAAGCAGTTTATAGCATCAGGCTGTATACAGAGCCTTTCAGCTTTGACACTGTGACATTATTTGGCTAGATGATTTTTTTATTGTGGGGGGATTACCCTGTGCATTGTAGGATGTCTGGTAACATCCCTGTCCTGTACCTTGAGGATGCCAGTAACATGCCATCCCCACCATAAGAACCAGAAATGTCTCCAGACATTGAAAATGTTTGGGGGAGGGGGTGTGCAAAATCAGACCTGGTTGAGAACCATTGAGTTATTAGGATCATTGATAACACATACATATTTTCTGGCAGTTGATGCCATTTGCAATAAGAGACTTAGTATCCTGAAGCTTCTGATTCACACATGTCCTAGCTTAATTCTGCATCTGCCCACAGTGGGGAGTAGGAAGTTCCAGGATACAGCTGTCTCTAGGACTCTGGTGTTAGTAAAAGACAGCACTAATGATATAATTGGAGGCTGATGCTACATTTTCAGTTGTTGGAAACGAGGGTCAGAAAAAGACAGTGCTACTCTTTGTGCACAACGATATGGAAATAGAAGGAACAACAGTACAAGTTGTCAACATTAAGAAAGCAGTAGGTTTGACTCACATAAATCTGAGTGCATATATATTGGTTGGCATGACCCAGTGATGTATTTCAGTCACCTTTGGAAAGGTACTTTAATGTAGAGGTTAAAAATGGGGTCTCTGAAGCCAGACTGTCAGATTTGAATCCCAGTTTATCACTTGCTAGTTGTATGTCAGTAAGCAAATTTCTTAATCTTTCTGTTTTCTTACCTGGAAAACAGGAATAATAATGGTACATACATTAGAAAATTATAGGGTTGAATGAGATAATGCACATGGAACAATTAGAACTAAATCAGTTAATTTATGAAAAACACAGAATAGTGTCTGACACATGGAAATACTCAATAAGTGTTAGCTCTTAAAAATTGTTGTAGGGCTCCATTTGCAAAAGGATACATTATTTAAATTATTTAAATTCCTTGACCTTCCTAGTCCTCAGTTTCCTCATCTGTAAATTGGGAAAATCTCATCTATTTCACAGGGCACCTGTGAGGGTTAAATGAAATAATTAACATGACGTGCTTAGCACAGGGCCTGGCATGTAGAAAGCAGTCGATAAAGATCAGGTTTTCAGTTATTCTATTAGATTAGGGGACCATGAAGCTATCAAACAAGTTTCCTAGCCTAACGTTCTGAAAAGTTTCTAAACCATTTCGTAGTTTTCACTCGATACTCAGAAACATTCATAAGACCGTTTTCCATTTATTCAGTTCTTGCAGCTCTGATGTCAGGGTCTTACGTTGCAAGCAGTGAAACTGACTCCAGCTCACTTATGTAGAGACATTTACTAAGAGGATATGAGGTAGCTTACAGAATTGTCAGAAAGATTGGAAAACCAGAATCCAGGCTTCATACCTAGGACTCTGACACAATTGTGATTCAGCATTGTTTCAGTGAGGTTCCCAGTGCTGCCATCACCTAGCACCAGATGTAGCAGCTCACACTGCCAGTCCCCCGAGCTGTGTGCCTAGATGCTCCCGCGAGTGCTGTGGCCACTGCTGACCCAGCATTTGATCTACCTGCAAGTTATGGCTGCTCCAGATGGAGTTCCTGGCGTCCCTCTTTCTTACCATCACTGGTTTCTGATTCCAAGTCTGGGCCAGTGCCTTTTATTTGACAGAACCTAGGTCAGATGGCAGTGCCCCCAGAGCTTGGAAAACAAATAATAATAATTTATATGGTACTTCTTATAAGTCAGGCACTTTTCTAAGTACTTTATATTTCATTTTATTTTCACAACAGTGCTACAGAGTAGGTACTATTACATTTTACAGATGAGGAAAGAGAACTTCAAAAACTTGCCTAAGGTTACCTAGCTCATATGTGGAACCCAGGTAATCTGGCTCTGGATAGTTGCTTGGTTATGTGGTATTTTGAGCTTTTATATAGTAAAACACAGGCTCTACCTTTCCCTGGCTTACAATATGGAGGCTTTCCCCAGCATTGGAAGGGAGCTGTGGCTAGGCAGCCAGAAGGATTATACACACACACACAATACTTGGGCTAAAATCTGATTTGGCAAGCTAGTTATTGCCTCGATTGCTGATTTAAAAGATCTAGGAGAAGGGTCACTGGATCTGAGAAACCGGGATTTTTTTTTCAGTGCCATTTTTTAGATACTCTCTTAGAATGCAAGTGCTTATGATTTTCAGACTGGCTTAAATAGGGAATATATATCTGTAAATGGCACTTAGGACTGTGTAGTGATTTTTATAGTGAGAGGGTATTAGTCTAATATATTTTTGTCATGGAGACATATTTTGGAAAATGACAAACTTCATTTGCTCCTAGGTTGTAGAGCTGCAAGTGCTTAAAGGTGGGTACTATGATCAGGCCATAAACCTCCCCCCACCAGATTGGGCTCTCTGGGTGGATTTGGGGCTAACAGAAGAAATGGATCCTTTACGATTAGAGATGATAGAATGGAATTTTACCCTTTAAAAAAGAAAACAGTTTGAGATGAAATTTTCATATGATAAAATGCACCCATTTAAATATGCAGTCCAATGAGTTTTGACAAATGTGTAAACTTGGGAAACCATAATCATAATCAAGATAGATAATGTTTCCATCATCCTAAAGTTTCTGTGTCCCTTTGCAGTCAATCTTCCCCTCCCCCTCTCTCAAGGTCACAGCTGATCTGCCATAATAGATTTTGTATGTGCTAGAATTCTATATAAATGGAATCATTTGGTATGTCTTCTTTTGTGTCAGGCTTTTTTTTGGCTCAGCATTTTTTGAGATAAAATAATTAACAGTTACTGCATACATAAAGAATTCATTCCTTTCTGTTGCTGAGGAATATTACATTATGTATACATGCCATAGTTTGTTTATCCATTTACCTATTGATGGACATTTTTTTCTAGTTTGGGGCTCTTATGAATAAAGCCACTATGAATATGCTGATAAAAGTCTCTTCTGGACATTTTTTTTAAATTTCTGTGGTGAATGATTAGGTGTAGAATGGCTGAGTCATATGGTTAAGTGTATATTTACTTTCATAAGAATTTGCCAAACATTTCTCCAAGTGAAGTACTTTTTTACATTCCCTCCAGTATGTAAATTATGCAAATTCCAGCTACTCTTTACCAACACTTGTCAGTCTTTTTAAACTTCAGCCCATTATAGTGGGTATATAGTTGTATCTTAATTTGGATTTAAATTTCATTTCCTTGATGATTAGTGATGTTGATCATCTTTTCATGTACTTACCTATCACATACTTTCTTTTGTAAAGTGCCTGTTAAAATTTTAGCCATATTTTGAGTTATTTGTCTTCTTATTACTAAATTGTAAGACTCATATATTATTGTAAATTATATACATATTTATATATCTTGAATACCAGTCATTTGTCAGATACATATATTACGTTTATTCTCTTCCAGTCTGTGGCTTGCCTTTTCATTTTTTTTAATGGTACCTTTTGAAGACATGTTTTTAATTTTGATGAATCCCAGGTTATCAGTGTTTCTCTTTTATTATTTTATGCTTTTTGTGTCCTAAGAAATATTTGCCTACTCCAAGATCATTATTTAATCTAATAAGCCCATTTCTGTTATAGTGATTTTGATCTCTAGCATTTCTCTTTGGTTCTTTTGTATGATTTCTGTATCTCTGTTTACGTTGCCCGTCTGTTGGTATATGCTGTCTACTTTGTCCATTGTAGCCCTTAACATATTAATCATAGTTGTTTTAAATTCCCAGTCTGATAATTCCAACATCCTTGCCATATCTGGTTGTGATGCTTGCTCTCTTTCTTCAAATTGTGTTTTTTGCCTTGGGTAGGCCTTATAATTTTTTTCTTGATAGTCAGATAGGATGTAAAAAGAATTGTTTAAGATCTTTAGCAATATGGTTGTAGAGTATGGGAGAAGGGAAGCATTATATAGCCCTGTGATTAGATCTCAATCTTTTAGTGAGCCTGTGCCTCCAGACTGTGAGCCTCACAGGTGTTTCTCAGTTTTTCTCTCCCTTGCTTAGATGGGACAAGATAGCTAGAGTGTGTTGGATTTGGTTATTTCCCTTTCTGAGGTCAGTTAGGGGCTGATTATATCCAAGCCGGTTATATTCTGGTTTCTCCTGAGGGTAGGCCTTGTTAAGAAGAACAGAGTGGTAGGGTGCCTGGGTAACTCAGTTGGTTAAGTGTCTGCCTTTGGCTCAGGTCATGATCCCAGGGTCTGGGATCGAGCCCCGCATTGGGCTCCCTGCTTCTCCCTCTCCTTCTGCCCCTCCCCCAACTCATGCTCTCTCTCTCTTTCTCTCTCCCCCCCCCACTCTTGCTCTGTCTAATCTTAAAAAAAAAAAAAGGCAAGTAAATTTAGTAGTAGAGGATCTTTAGAAGGTTAAAGTTAAGAGACGTAAAGCCTGAAAAGTTCATTGGCCCCTACTGTGAAGGACCTTATCTTAGTCCATTCTGGCTGTTATAGCAAAACACAGGGTGGCTTATAAACAACAGAAATTTAGTTCTCACAGTTCTGAAGGTTGGAAGTTTAAGATCAGGTGCCAGCAAAGTCAGATTCTGGTGAAGGCCCTCTTCTAGGGTCTTTAAAAACACTAATCCCATTCATGAGGGGCTCTACCCTCATGACCTAAGCATCTCCTAAAGGACCCACCTCCTAATACCTTCACATTGGGCATTAGGATTTTAACATGTGAATTTGGGGAGTGGGGGATACAAACATTCAGACCATAGCAAACCTTAAATAACATAAATCTTAGAAGAGATTCTAATTTTATTTGTAAAGGATAATTATTTCCCAAAGCCTTTTGTATAATTATTTTGAGTGTTTAATTTAAATTTAAACTCAAATTCAATTTCAGTTTAAAGCATGACTGAAGTACTGTGAATGGTTTTTATCCAGGGAGATGACATGGAGTTTTTGGTTTTGAGCCCTATTCTGCCAGTTTTTGTATTGGGTATTAATTTTCACTTCTATGATTAATGTTTAGTAAATGATGTTTCTAAAAGTAGGTCATTCTTTGTGGGTAAGAGAGTGAACAGATAATAGCTGGAATATTTGTATATCTTTTGGCAAATGAATATTCCTATTACCTGCTTTATGGCATAAAGTTGTATTAGTTTATTGTACTTTTCACTTTCAGAGCATTTGTTATAAACTAAAACAACACATAGTTTTACTGTTATAATTTTCTCTGCCGTGTCTGCATCGAGAACTATTTGTCCCCCCCCCCATCTCTTTTGCAGTGTTCTCTGCCCTTTAATGTTCCACTGGATGCTTCTCTTCAGTTTCTCTTGTCCCTCTTACCAGTTCATGCCATCGACATCCCTATATTGGTAACTCCCAGATTTATGTGTTCAGTCTGGGGCTCTGGACCTATATTTTGAAATTCCTGAGGTACTGGTGGTCTTGGATACCCCACATTCTCAAATTCAGAATGTGTGCAACACAACTCATTTTCTGACCTTCCCAAAGCCAGATAAACCTCCACTTTTCCCACTTTGGTGAGTGACATGTTTGTCTTTCTAATTGTCCAAACCACAGGAGGAGGCATAGGTCATCCTAGATGTTTCTTCCTTTTTTATCTTTCACAATCCAATCACTCTGTAAGTCTTTACTGCCTTTTTTTTTTTTTTTTTTTTTGAGAGAGAGCAGGCATAAGCAGGAGGGGCAGATGGAGAGAGAGAGAGAATCTCAGGCAGACTCCATGCTGAGCATGGACCCCCAGCTTGGGGTTCGTGATCTCACGACCTGAGATCATGACTCGAGCTGAAATCAAGAGTCAGACACTCAACTGACTGAGCCACCCAAGCGCCCCTCTTTTGTCTTTTAACCAATTCTTGAATCCACCGTTTTCTATTCCCACAACCTTAATTTAGATCATTATTATTTCTTACTTGAACTGTAAAATAGTGTCTTAAATAGTTTTTCTATGTGGAGTCTTTCCTTCTTTCCCTTCAGTCTAACCTCCCGTGAGACTGTTCTCTAAAATAAATTGATCAGGCTCTCCTGCTGCTTTCTCCTTATCCCTCTCAGGATGAAGCCCATCATGATAGGCTGCTGCATACTTGTTATTTTTATTTTAAAAGACTTTTAATTTTGATGATAAGATTTCATACTGAAAACTTAAACTCTTTACCCAGATTTACCAGCTATTGTTTTGTTCCATTTACCTGAACATTTTCTCTCTATGTATATACAGCTTCCTTTTTGATCCATTTGCGGGTGATTCTTAAATATCATGTCCCTTTTTTCCTAAGAACAAGGACTTTTTCTTATATAACCTCAATATGTTTATCAAAATTAGAAAATATAATTAGAAAATTGATACAGTGCTATTGTTTAACCCACAGTTGTTCTAATAATGTCCTTGCAACTGTCTTTCTCCTTGTTTGTGAACCAATCCATAGTGTACATTGTACTTAGCTGTCTTTGAAGTCTCTTCTTTCATGCAACATTTCATCTCTTTGTTTCTTATGAGCTTAAGCTTGTTGAAGTATGCAGGCCAGTTTTTGTACTATTTCCTTAATTTTTGGTGTGTATTATTATTTCCTTCCTACTGCTTACTTTTAGTTTAATTTGCTCTTTTGTTTTGTTTTGTTTTCTTAAGGTTCATCCTTAGATCATTGGCTTAAGATCTTCTACTCAAATGTAAGCATTTAAAGCTATAAATTGCTCTCTTAGGTGCATCCCACAAACATTATTGTTTTTGTTATCATTCAGTTCAACATATTTTCTTTCTCTCTTGATTTCTTCTTTGTTCCATTAATTATTTAGAAGTGTTATTTAATTTCCAAATTTTGGTGATGAGGTCACTGATATCTTATTCCTTATTGAAATTGATTATAATTTAATTCTGCTGTGGTCAGAGTACATATTTTATATGGTTTTCGTATTTTAAAATTTACTGAAGCTTATTTTATGCCCCCAAATTTGATCTGTTTTATTAAACATGTCATATTCATGTGGAAGTGATATGTATTCTGCCATTATTGAGTGTACTGTTCTATAAGTATTAGTCAAGGTGGCTAATAGTGTTCAGATCTTCTATGTCTATGCAGATTTTCTTTGTCTAGCTGTTCTTTCAATTGCTATGAGATTGGTGGTAATATCTCTAACTATGATTATGGACTTGTGTGTTTCTCCCTTTAATTCTGTCAGTGTTTCATTTATTTTGAAACTCTATTATTGGGACCAATATACACATTTATGATTGTTATGTATTCCTGATGAATTGATCCTTTTATCATTATGAAATGTCCCTCTTAGCTCTTGTAATGAAGGCCTGAAACATACTAATAAAGCTGCATTGACTTTCTAGGTCACCATCATCTCTTGCTTAGATTATTCTGTTAGCCTCCTAATTGTTCTTCTTGCTGCTGCCTTTGTTCACTTATAGTTTAATTCAACACAGCAGGAAAAAAGTGATCTTTTTTTAAAAAAAAAGATTTTATTTACTTATTTGACAGAGAGAGACACAGCAAGAGAGGGAACACAAGCAGGGGGACTGGGAGAGGGAGAAGCAGGCTTCTCGCTGAGCAGGAAGCCCGATGCAGGGCTCCATCCCAGGACTCTGGGATCATGACCTGAGCTGACGGCAGATGCTTAATGACTGAGCCACCCAGGTGCCCCCAAAGAGTGATCTTTTTAAAACATAAGTCAGGTCATTTAATTTTTATGTTCAGAACCCTCAAGTGGCTTCTTACTTCACTGAAAATAAAATCCAAAGTTCTTATGATGGTCTTTAAAGCCACACATGTTCTTGCCCCTGGCTGTTTCTTGATATTTCCTCTCTTCCCTTGCTCTCCCCTCAAGCCACATGGCCTTCTTGTCTTCGCTTAAAAAGCTGAGCTTCTTCCCACCTTTTCGTCTTTGTATTTACTATTCCCTCTGCCTAGAAGGCTATACTCCCAACTGTTTTTATGACTTACTCCCTCACTTTATTCAGATACTACAAAAATATTAAAACCTCCTCTGAGGTTCTCCCTGACCACACTGTTTAAAACACATGTATGAACACATGTGCACATATACATGCCTGTTAGCACTTAGGACTCTGACATGCACATTTATTTGCTTTTTCCCCCAACTAGAATGTAAGCTCTATGAGGATAGGGAGTCTTGTCTGTTTTGTTCACCACTGTCTTGTGTGTCTGAAATTGTGCCTGGCACATTTAAGCGCTCAATAAATCAGTTGAACCAGTGAGTATATGAATGAGGAATCACCATTCTAGCCAAGTTGCTTTACTTGCAATTTCTAGAGTATACCAAGCTCTTTTTCCACTATGCTCCAATTATTCCTTCTATTTAGAATCTTTCCTTTACTGTATCCCAATCTGTTATCCTATAAGATTCAGCTTAAATACCATTGCTGATTAAGTTTTCCCTCTTCCTGCTCACCACATTAAGTGCTTCCCTCTGGTGTTCACCCCACTGTATTATAATTATTTCTTTTTGTCTGCAATACACTTTAGATTTATATAAAGACCTTATTGTTATTTTTGTTTTATCCCATGTACATTGGAAGATAGTAAATACCTGTTGAATCACCAGCTGTTTTTAAGAGGAAGAAAGTAAGAACTTACCTTAAAATTTGAAAGAGTGATGATTATTTAGATGGCTAGATTTTAGCCTTCCAGGTTGAATTAGAGACCAGATAACTAGTGTCTCTTATTTGCAAGAGGCAGACGTCTAACTCCAATAGCCACAAGTAATCTGGGTGTATTGTAAGGATGCAGTAGCAGTGAGGAAAATAGGAATCTCAGAAGAATCCAAGATGCCAAGAACATTCAGTGGGAAAAGGAAAATCTCTTCAACAGATGGTGCTGGGAAAACTGGGTTATCCACATGCAAAAGAATGAAATTGGACCCTTATATACAAAGTCAGCTCAAAATGGATAAGATATCTAAATATAAGACCTAAAACACCTAAAACTATAAGATTCTTAGAAGAAAAAACAGGGGAAAACCGTCATGACATTGGATTTGGGAAAGAATTCCTGAATATGATGCCAGAAGCACTGGAAACAAAAGTAAAAATAGACAAATTGAACTACATCAAAACTGAAAATTTCTGTGTATCAGAGGAAACAACAGAATAGAAAGGCAACCTATGGAATGGGAGAAAATATTGGCAAACCGTATTTCTGATGTGGTTAATATCCAGAATATAGAAAGAACTCCTGTAATTCAGTAATAAAAACACAACCCAATTTAGAAAATGGGCAAAGGACTTAAATAGACATTTCTCCAAAGATGATATACAAATGGCCAACAGGCATATAAAAAGGTGCTCAGTATCACTAATCATCAGAGAAATGTAAGTCAAAACCATAGTGAGGTATTACTTCTTACCTGTTAAAATAGTTACTACCAAAAAACAGTAAATATTGTTGGTGAGTATATGAAGAAATTGGAACCTTTGTGCACAGTTGGTAGGAATATAAAATGGTGCAACCATTATGGAAAACAGCATGCTGTTTCTTCCAAAATTTAAAAATAGAGTTACCATATGATCTAGCAGTCCCACTTCTGAGTATATTTCCAGAAGAAAACAGAATCTTTGAAGAGATATCTGCATACCTGTGTTTATAGAAGCATTATTCACATATAGGTAGAAGCAATCCAAGTGTCCATTGTTGGATGAATGGATAAATAAAATGTAGCATATACATACAATGAAATGTTATTTAGCCTTAAAAAGGAAAATTCTGACACATGTTACAACATGGATGAATCTTGAGGACATTATGCTAAGTTAAATAAGCCAGTCACAAAGAAACTGTACAATTCCATTGATGAGGTATCCAGAATAATCCCATTCATAGAAACAAAAAGTAGGATGATGCTTGCCAAGGGCTTGGGGGTAGGGGAAAATGGAGAGTAGTTGTTTAATGTGTGTGGAGTTTCAGTTTTGTAAGATGAAAAAGTTCTGGAGATTGATTATACAACAGTGTGAATATACGTAATACTACTGAACTGTACACTTAGAAATGGTTAAGATGGTAAATTTTATGTTAAGCATTTTTTACCACAGTTTTTAAAAAAGAATCTAAGAACAGGATTTTCATAAGGTCATAATTCAGAAAGGAAGAAGCAGCCACAGATAACACTGTAAATAAACTTTGACAAGTTTGATTAACACTTGTCAACTAGAGTTTGTGAATTTTTAAGCTGTGACCTGTCATCAACCTAATTCTACTCTTTGCTCTTCTTCTCTCATTTGTCTTTCAATATGCCAGTTGACTAATTCTCTCAGCATCCGTAATTTACACTTCAAAATGACTGATTAGCTCAGAAAATTTCTCTTTCTTCTATTGGGCAATACTTTTCTAACGTGGCCTTCTCTTAGCTTGTAAACTGTGGATCAGCCAGTCTGGTGTCTTTGGTTCAGTTAGTGGGCGCTCCTTAATTGGGGACTATGAAAGGGACAGATTTTCTTAGTAGAGATCAGCGAATTTCTGTAAATTTATGCATAAAATAGATATCCTCTAAACAAGACATTTCAAGCTCTTTTAAAATCGATACTACTTTAGGGGGCCTGGGTGGCTCAGTCGGTTGAGCATTCAACTCTTTGTTTTGGCTCAGGTCATGATCTCAGGGTTGTGAGATGGAGCCTGATGTCAGGCTCCCGAGTCTGCTTGTCTCTCTCCCTCTGCTCCTCCCCCACTGCATGCACACGTCCTCTTGAGAATGAATGAATGAATGAATGAATGAGTAAATACATACATACATACATACATACATACATACATAAAAGATACTACGTTAGTAATAAGGAGGATATAGTGGATGCTGTGGTGAGTGGCTCAGTTACTTCCTTTGGGACCAAAGCCCTCGTTCCAGGAGTACTGCCTCCTGAGGGCTCATAGCTGAGTCTTCCCAGGAATTGCCTCTGCCAAAGACAGTTGCCTTATCCGTGGTCATAGCCCCATCCAGGGAATAGCCTGCATCTAATGATCAGGGGTACAGATGTCAGGGTACAAAGGCCTGGTCTCCTTGCCTTAATTTGGACAACTTTAAAGAGCCATCTCAGCTTTAGTGCTGGCTCTGGGATTGGCCATCGTCTATAACAATAGCATTGCCGCTCTGTCCAGTCTTACTGGCCTCTACTGAAGTACTTTACTGGAGGTGTCTGCAGGCAAAATTCTAATTAATAAGAGTGCCTTGCACATAACAAGCTTTCACGAAATGTTGGTTAAAACCATTTGTCTGTACCATTGTTTTTCAAAGTGTGGCCTGGAGGTTTTGGAGGACCCCAGGAATATTTCAGGGAGTCTACAAGGCAAAACTGTTTTCATTAATACTGGTAAGACATTTGCATTGTTTGCATTTTTCATTGTTGTGTCATTTGCACTGATGGTGCACAAAAATAGGTAAATAAGAGCACCTGGGTGGCTCAGTCAGTTGAGTCTGCCCTCGGCTCAGGTCATGGGCTCAGGTCATGATCTCAGCCCTCATCAGGTTCCTTGCTCAGCGGGGAGTCTGCTACATGACAAAGGTCAGTGGTTGTCTTGAGGAAAAGCACATGTGTGATTCAGTTGTTAGCTGTACTATTTTTTTGTTTGTTTGTTTTTTTAATATAACACCATTTTTTTATTAGGAAAAATGGCAGACAAACTGTGGCTATATTTAGACTTGGGTATTTGAGAGACATACTTTTGGAAAAACCTGTTACTTGAAGTAAAATGACTGACATCATTTCTTGCCAGTGGCCAAATTCAAGTTTTCCAAGCAAAAATTAGAATTTTGGGAAATTTATACCCACCAACCTGAGCTTGATGGCTTCCTAGTACTTAAAGACTGTTTTGATAAGATCAGTTATATATAAAAGTAAGAATTTTTATTATTTAAGGAACTACATCAATATTTGGGTGATATGTGTAAGTCACCAAATCAATGTTTTCTAAATGACCAATGCATGATGTTACTAAAAGATGCATTCAAAGTACAGGGTAGACTGGTGGATTTTAATGCGACAGATTATGAAAGAAGTTTATCATTATGGTTTATATTCCACATTTTAGTTAACTTTTAAGAAATGACCACTTGTCAAGTTTTGATATAGTACCAAAAACGTATGTCCGCAATTATTTGAAGAGACAGTAGCCACATAAGCCAGGTTTTCTTCATAGACTTGTACCAAAGCAACATATTGCAACAGATTGAATGTGGGAATAAATAAGAGAGTCCAGCTGTCTTCTTATAAAGGCAGACATTACAGAAATTTGCAAAAATGTGAAACAGTGCTACTGCTGTCACCAAGTTTTTGTTGTTTTAAAATATAACTATTTTCATAAAAAGATTTTACATTAACATATGGTGGGTGTACATTTATTACTTGAAAATGGATTAATACTTTTTAAATTTACTTTATAATGTAGTAAACATTGATAGATATAACCCACATAAATAAAGGCTTTTTGGGGTACTTGATGATTTTTAAGAATGTGAAGAGGTCCTGAGGCCAAAAAGTTTGAGAATTGCTGGTCTGTAGTGTTAGGAATAAATTAAGTCCTACCTCCATGTACTTGACAGTATCTTCTGTCTCACATACGTAATGATACACACAGTGTATGAAAAATATTGTTAGGTATCATTCAATATATTAATAAGACTTTTTTATGTTTCACCGAAGTAGAGAATAGGCCACAAACCTATTTACATTAATACTTGCTTTTAGTAGTATGACTCACCCTATTAAAATTCCCTAAATTATAAAAATATAGTGTGATTTTTTTTTTTTTTAAAGGTTCCTGGCCTTGAACCCATCCTTAACCCCTCAAAAACAACATGAGTAATGCATGAGCTTGGTATGACAACACTATCTTAGTTATTTTAATCTTTTAAACAAAATTCTTCCCAGAGAAAATCAAAGAGCCTCTTAATGCTCTAGGTAGTAGATTCAGGTCTGTAGATTAAACATAGACACACGCACACACACACACACACACACACACACACACACATTTTAGTTGTTTGGTTTGGTTTTGGTAATTCTTTGTAGTGCAGAATCAGGAGTAGCAGCTGGATTCAGGATTGAACATTAGAACACATATTGTTAGATATCGATTGTGTTGCTAACAAGTCTTTTAGTGTTCACTGTTGTTAAAAGTGTGTGTGTGTGTGTGTGTGTGTATAACACTTTTAAAGCCATTACTGGTTTAAAAGGGAGGGGAGCTGGGCGGAGATGGGGTACTTGTTCTCTGTGAAAAGTGGAATAGGGGTGCCTGGGTGGCTCAGTCTTTGGGCGTCTGCCTTTGGCTCGGGTCGTGGTCCCAGGGTCCTGGGATCGAGCCCCACATTGGGCTGTTCAGCAGGAAGCCTGCTTCTCCCTCTCCCACTCCCCCTGCTTGTGTTCCCTCTCTTGCTGTCTCTCTCTCTCTGTCAAAATAAATAAATAAAATCTTTCTAAAAAAAGTGGAATAGTTTAGCTATTTACTCTGAAGTTTTTTAATTTTTAAAATTAGGAAAAATAGATAATTTTTAAGATCCTTTACAGGTATAAAATTCTCATTTTAACTCTTAGCCACACATGCTTTTTACAATCACGTACGATTGGAGGAAAGAAAGTTTTTACCAACCCCAATTGACTTTCTATTACTGATTAACTATAGTAAGTTTCTGAAAGAAATTTATATTTAGAGAAAATAAGGTTATAAAATTAAGGACTGTATTTTTTAAACATTATTGACTTCTTTTTTTTAAGATTTTACTGATTTGAGAGAGAGAGAGCACGAGCAGAGGGAGAGGGAGAAGCAGACTCCCCGCTAAGCAGGGAGCCCAATGTGAGGCTCAATCCCAGAACCCTGAGATTATGACCTGAGTGGAAGGCAGACACTTAGCCAACTGAGCCACCGAGGTGCCCCAAACATTATTTGACTTTTAGAACGGTAAAGCCAGAGTATAAAACTAGTATAGAGATTTAAAGATTTTTGTTATGGGGTGCCTGGGTGGCTCGGTCAGTTAAGCATCTGCCTTGGGCTCAGGTCCTGGGATTGAACCCCATGTCAGGCTCTTTGCTCAGTAGGGAGTCTGCTTCTCCCCCTCACTCTCCCTCTGTTCTCTCTCTCTCAAATAAATCAGTCTTAAAAAAAATAAAAATAAAAATTTTTGTTATATCAGGGAAACTCTTTAGACAAAAGCTGACCTAGAAGCCCATTATGTACAACAGGAAAAGTAGAGCTGTGTAGTAGAATTAATAATCAAGCTTGGCTTTCTGTGATATTTTTTTCAGTTGTAACTGGTAGTCTATCATTACACTATTTGTGAAGCAAGGGTATTGCCCACTGGGATCTACAAGTAACTTTTTTTTTAAACAAGGAATTTAAGTTGACTGCAGTTTTAAATGCCACATGCATTTTTTATTAGATTAGTATCATGTTTATTATGTGTTAGGTTGTAATTGTTTTTTAAAATGCTATAATAGTGGCTTTTAAGTGCTATAAACATGAAGAGTCTTTTGAATGTGTGCCTTTTATGATTTGGTGTTATTTACAGCTGTTTCTTTTCTTCTTTTTTTTAGGAGTATAGCATGGCTCAAGAATCTCCCAAAAATTCAGCAGCAGAAATTCCAGTGACTAGTAATGGAGAAGTGGATGACTCTCGTGAACATGGCTTTAATAGGGTAAGAATAGTTTTCTTTCTCTTAATACAAAGAATCATGATAAACCCTTAAATGTTGAGATGAAAGTAATAGAGTTTAATATAGGAATATTTTTCTTAGATTGACTGAAGTGTTGGGAATCTAATGTTACCATGTAGGGATGACTAGGTGGATCATGTTAGTGAATTGTCAAGATTAAGCTCCCTGCCAGTAAGCATTTAAGCTTTGATGTTATCATCAGTAATTCTGTTGTATGACCAGGACAAGAGTGTAGCTGATGACTTTGGCATATAACTTTATAAAACTATTTAATTTTATTTGTGATAAGAAAAAATATTAACTGTAGATTATCCTTTCAAAAATTGGCACTGATTTGTTTTTTATGTGTCCTTAGTACATAATTCCTAAGTAGGCTTTTCCTGACTTTGCTCTTCACTTTCTAAAGTGGCATATTGACTCTGGAAAATGAAACTTGCGGTGCTTTTAATTTTGATTTGACTCTCATTTGAAATTGAAATTTAATGCATTTTAATGGAAACACTATGGGTTTAGAGATAATCTGCAAATTTCCACTATTTCATTTCTAGCAGTGTAATCTTAGGCAAGTATTTAATCTCTTCTAAATTTTGTTTCTAATCACTATAAATGAGAATCTTATTTCATGGGGATATTGATATTAAATGAGATAAAGTAAGTAATATGCCTAGGATTGTCCTAGAAATGTTAGTGATGATTATTATCTCTGGAGATATTTACATTAAATACCCCTTTTTATGACATTTGATACATGTGTACAACTTCCCTTTTTTTTTTTTTTTTAAATCAACTTGGGGCTTGAACTCAACAACCCTGAGATCAAGACCTGAGCTGATATCAGGAGTTGGAGGCTTAACCAATTGAGCCACCCAGGTGCTGCCCCTGTACAATTTTAACTTTAAAAATATAGTGTTCGTATTTTTGGAAAAGTAATAGTTGAAAGAAACTTGAATTATTTTATAGTTTAAATAGGACTCTTTAGTTCATACACTTAATAAAATCCTTTATTTTTTAAAATCCTTTGTTTTAACATAAGGTGATATTTTAGATCAGGATTTCTTAATCTCAGCACTGTGGACATTTTGGGCTGGATAAATTCATTGTTGTAGAGGGCTGATGTCTGCATGTAGGATGGTTAGCAGCACCCCTTGGCCTGTTCTGCTAGATGCCAAAAGCACCCTCCTCCAGTTGTGACCAACAAAAATGTCTCCAGACATTGCCAAATGACACCTAGGGTTGAGGAAAAACAAGTTTTAGATAGATTGTTTTAGTTGATTTTAGTAAATTCCATTGAATTTCACTTATTTTTGCCTTAGCCATTTTTTGGAAGCAATGAATGTGTCTTCAAACTTGAGGCTTATTTTAGTTGCAAGTGTTTTAACTTGGTTTCTAAGCCCCTGTGGCCTAATATAGAGTGACTCACAGAAGGAAGAGACCTTAAATTCTGAACACACAAGAAATTTTCATTTTAGGTTTAGTCTTTCTTGTGTTTGAAAGTACTGAGACACACCTGCATAATAAGCTAATTCAAGTTACCATCATTAGACTCTAGCAATTACTTTATAAACTTCTGTTAATTCAAATAACTCATTATACCAAGATTTTAGTTAATGATTGCTTTGTTTTACTTTTGCTTAACAGCTCCTTTTGCAAACTTATTCTGCAAATATTTTTTTTAAGATTTTATTTATTAGAGAGAGAGAGCATGAATGGGGGGGCGGCGAAAGGGAGAGGGAGAAGCAGGCTCCCCACTGAGCAGGGAGCGATCCCAGGACTCTGGGATTATGACCTGAGCTGGAGGCAGACACTGAACCAACTGAGCTACCCAGGTGCACCTTATTCTGCAAATATTTATCGAGTATCTGCTGGGTACCATGCCTGGAGATACAGTAGTGAATAAAAATGACAAAAATACCTGCCATCAGGGAGTTGATATTCTAATAGGCAGTCTAGTGACTTTCGTCTAAGAAAAATGCAGTGCATACAAAATGTTGCATTGTTCTAGAGATTCACCTGCTACCTTAAGCCTGTTCTTTTTCTTGTTGTTTTCATTTTGTTTTGTTTTGAGCTATAGTTTATACACAGTATTAGCAGAAATGTTAATGGGGCACATGGGTAGCTCAGTCCGTTAAGTGTCTGACTCTTGATTTCTGCTCAGGTTATGATCCTCAGGGTTGTAAGATTGCATCCTGTCAGGCTCCATGCTCAGCGGGGAGTCTGCTTCTCTTGCTCTCCTTCTGCCCCTCCCCTTGCACACATGTGTTCATGCACACTTCTCTCTCTCTCTCTCTCAAATAAATCTTTTAAAAAACCCTCAAGATCGTAGATTAAAAAAAAAAAGCACAAATGTTAAGTGTACAGCTGAAGTGGAACCACTACCTACATTAAGATGTAGAACATTTCCAGGACTTTACTGGCTCTCTTGGCCTCTTCAGAGGCAATATACTTCCCTCCCTCCCAGGATAATCACTGCTACTCTAACTTTATATCATAGATTGCTTTTGACTGTTCCTGACTACAAATAAATGGAATCATACAGTATGTACTCTTTTTTGACTGGCTTCATTCAACATTATTTCTATGACATTTATTCATACTGTTGCTTATGGCAGTATTTCATTCTTTTTCATTGTAATGTAGTTTTCCATTGTGTTAATATACCACAATTTGTGTATCCATTCTTCAATTGATGGATACCTAGGTTTTTTCCAGTCCATGGCTATTATGAATAAAGCTGTTGTGACCTTTCTTGTACAGGTCTTTTGGTGTACATGATCACCTATTTCTATTGGGTATATACCCTAGAATGGAATTGCCAGATACATGATGTTTGGCTTTGGTAGATACTGTTAACTAATTTTCCAAAGTGGTTGGACCAGTTGACAATCCTACCAGCAATGAGTGAGCGTTCTAGTTGTTAAACATCCTTACCAAAACTTAGTATTCTCATACCTTTTAATTTTAGCCACTCTGATGGAAACATAATGGATCTCACTGTGATTTTCTTATGCATTTCTCTAATAATTTATGATGTTGAGCATATTTTCATATTCTCATTGACCATTTGAATATTATCTTTTGTGAAGCCCTTTTTTAAGTTTTTTGCCCATTTTTCTGTTGGGTACATGCCTTTTTCTAATAATTTGTAGGCGTTCTTTATATATCCTAAGTCACTTGTTTGGATATATATATTTCAGATATTTTCTTTCAGTCTGTAACTTGCTTTTGCACTCTGTTAATGGTATCTTTTGATGAACAAAAGTTGGTAATTTTTAATGAAGTCCAATTTATCAGTATTTCCTTTTAGTGACTTTTGTGACCCTTTTGAGACATCTTTGCCTATCCCAGTATCATGAAGATATTCTGTTTTCTTCTAAATATTTTTTGTTTTGTTTCTCACACTTAGCTCTGTGATTCATCTTGAATTAGTTTTTGTGTGATGTGGGGGTCAAGGTTCTTTTTTTTTTTTTCCTCATATAAATATCTAATTGCTATTCACTGTTTATTGAAGAGACTGTCCTTTCTGCACTGGAAGCTTTTGCTGTTAATCAGGTAATCATATATGTGTTGTTCTATTTCTGGACTCTGTTTTATTTCTTGGTCTTTTATCCTTATATTATCCTTGTAATAATACCACAGTTACTTAATTACTACAGTAATTAAGTCTGGAACAAATATTATGTTTAACCCTAATACCTAGTAGTTAATTCCTCTAGCTCTGTTCTTTTTCTGGGTTGCCTTATACTTAAACTTATTCATGACTCTTTACTTAAGAACCTTTATTTTTAAAAGCCTTTGGGGCATCTGGGTGACTCAGTCAGTTAAGCGTCCGATTCTTGGTTTCAGCTCAGGTCTCAGGGTCCTGAGATCAGCCTTGCATAGGGCTCTGTGCTGAGTGCAAGTCTGGTTGAGATTCTCACTCCCTCTCCCTCTGTCCCTTCCCCCACTCGCCTGCACACATGCTCTCTCCCCCTCTCTCTCTCAAATAAATAAAAATCTTTTTAAAAGCTGTGGGATGTCTGGGGTCGGGGGGTGTTCAGTTAAGTGTCCAACTCTCTATTTCCACTTAGGTCATGATCTCAGGTTTGTGGGATAGAGCCCTGTCTCAGGCTCTAGGCTGAGCGAGGAGTCTACTGGTCCCTCTCCCTCCCCCTCACCCACTCGCTTTCTCTCTTGCCCCCTCTCTCTCAAAATCTAAAAAAAAAAAAAGATTTAAATAATAAGAACCTTTATTTGCCTTTGAGTGGCACTGAAAAAAGTTTTTATCCTTTCAAATTTTAACTTTAGAATTGAGTCTTATTTGAGTGAAGTGAATTAAACCATAACATTATCTGTGTAAGCTCTTTGCTTATGCAGTCAAGACCAACTGACTTGCTGCTTTGTAAATTACTCATTGGTTAACGTCAAATCCTCTTTTTGGACATTCCCCTGCAGTGTTATTTCACGTCTTTTGGGTGGTAAGAGAAGGAAAAAAGATGTTCTCCTGGAGGTCTCCTTTTATTGGATGTGAACTTTACCTGTGGGCAAGGTTTCTTAAGAAGCAATCTAGGGGTGCCTGGGTGGCTCAGTCATTAAGCGTCTGCCTTCGGCTCAGGTCATCATCCCAGGGTCCTGGGATCGAGCCCCGCATCAGGCTCCCTGCTCAGCGGGAAGCCTGTTTCTCCCTCTCCCACTCCCCCTGCTGTGTTCCCTCTCTCACTGTGTCTCTCTCTCTGTCAAATAAATAAATAAAATCTTTAAAAAAAAAAGCAGTAATCTACTTCAAGTAGTACACCCCACTTCACCTACCTGAAGAAATTCAACATAAAACTTGTTTGTTTGTACCTGCTCTTATTAAAAATATATTCATCACGAGAGCCTCTTACATATTTAATATCCTTGAATTAAAATAAAATTGGCTGTGTGATCCCTTTCACCGTGAGTGAAAACAATATTTCAAAAGCATCTTTCGACCGTTTTGAATAAATTATACTCAAGATCTTGTAGGGATATTTACCTCAATTTTGTCATACTTTCCATCCTTTATTTTCCTGAGCAATAAAAGGAAAATTGCATTTAACCTCAGGTCTGTGTTCATATTTTAATATTGATAAAAGTTCATATGGAAAAATAAGTGTGAAAATGTATTAGCATTAGACTGTATTTTATAGACTAGTAAAGATGTCTCATGTAAAACTCGATCATAACCAGAGTTTTCTGAGATATTTTACTTATATACATCTCCCTTTTATACCTGTTTGTTGTTTAAAATCATTTGATGGCTTTTATTTAAAGCATACTGCATAATGCACTTTAAAAAATATAAAGTCTTGTATAAAACTAAGATGGTAGTTTATCAAGTTGTCATATCTTGACTGGCCAGTTGGTGTCACTGTGGCACAGGCAATGAAATTGTAAATGTTTCTGTCCTGGTTTTTGTGTCTCATTGCAGATGTTTCATTCTTCATTTGGTTTCCCCTCTTAGTGTGTCCTACAGGAGGTCCTGGTTGGATGCTAACTCAACATTCACATTCTAATAGAGATCGTAATGAAAGAGCTTGTCCTAAAAATCCCCTGGTAGCAGCTTAACATATGTTAATATTTTGAGGCTTGTTATTCTTTTTCTTAAGATAAGGGACAACAACTATATAAAGAGATGATAGAATACTAGTCTTAATATTATCACAGTTTTTTACAGCAAAAAATATTTTTTTCTAAATAAAAATTCTTGTTTTTTAAAGATCAGTAAAGTTTAATCTTAGAAGGATACAAATTATTCTTTGACTTATAAACCGTATATTATTTTTACTTTTTCTGTTAAAGTGCTGGTCAAAATATTAGATTAAAAGCATGCAATTTGTGACCTGAATTAAAGAGAAGAAGCAAGTATGAGCTCCACGAAGTTGAAACTTCTTGTTAATTAAGTTATACTTGGCAGATTTAGTGAAATTATCTTAGTAGATAGAGTTAAAACAAAATTTTTTCTGTGGGAAGCCCAAAACTAAAATCCATAATTTAGTTTTTTCCACCTGTGGAACTTTTCTCTGGAAAAATGTACATATACAGAAAACTACCAAATTTTGCATTCAGTTTTAGGGAGTTTAGGACGCCCTGAACCCTGCCTGTGGATCCTTAGTTTCCTGGGTCTTAAAAACCTCTGGTCTACAAGTTTTGAGTTAAATCACAGGATTCAGTTTAGTAGGAGTACTTTACAGATCCCTGAATCCCATTACTTTATTTTACAGTTGAGGAAAAGGACCCTTGGGGTTTTGATGGAATTATCCTTATAACTGGCTGTACCAGTTGTACATGACTTGATTATAAGTAAGGTGAGGGCAAAAATGTTTCCATTCATTCATTACCTTATCTGCAGTGCTGCCACATAAGAGGTAATCCAGGCTTTCATTAAATGTTTGGTGAATAAATGAGTGAATGAAAACACATGTTAAAGCTGGGACTAAAAACACGTTTCTAGACTTCTGTGGAACAACAGGAAGATGTACTGTACTCTCAGACTTGATAAATCCATCTTGTCTTTAATTTCCCAGCATGCATCATCATTGTTGTTGTTGTTGAAATTTTGCATCCGTGGCCTTTGTTGTTATTGTTCTAAGGCTTTTATTGAACTAAGTAGTTACTCCATTCCCCTGTACTTATCAGTCTGGATGATAAACTCTAGCAGTCTGGAGAAGATTGGGGAAGGAACATAAGAATAGAAATGGTTAGAACACTTGTTTTGGACATATTTCCTCCCCTCACCTCAGCGTTGTAACTGCCCATTTACTTATCTGCTTTTCCCAAGAGGTTGAAATCAACTTAAGGGCAGAAACAGTGTGCACACAGCACAGTTACAATTTCATAGGAGTTGCTCAATAAAGGAATGAATTCCAGTATAAGGACTTAAAAAATGTAACATGTTTTCTACTTCAGCCATCCTGTCCTAGAGTGTGAATAGCATGTGATAACAGTTTGCCTCCTTACTACATATTATTCAGTATCACATTTCTGCATTACTCACATCTGGAAAGTTTAGTAGCTCCATCAATGGCAACATTGATTTGATGGGGACTTTTTCCAAAGGCCAGTTTTTACCAGCTGTATATCATGTGTATTGTGGACCCTTTTAGAAGTATGGCAAATGTTTTTCAAGGATTGTTTAACCCATGCAAATCTAGATTCATTTTAATACTTACTTTTCAAATAAAGACTATATTCTTAGTACTATTACCACAAATTATGTTTTTAAGTATATGTTTTTACTACGTATACATCTTTTTTTATGAAATGATTTTTTTTTAAAGATTTATTTATTTATTTGAGAGAGCGAGAATGAGAGATAGAGAGCACGAGAGGGAAGAGGGTCAGAGGGAGAAGCAGACTCCCTGCCGAGCACGGAGCCCGATGCGGGACTCGATCCCGGGACTCCAGGATCATGACCTGAGCCGAAGGCAGTCGCTTAACCACCTGAGCCACCCAGGCGCCCTACATATACATCTTTTAAATTAACTCTGGATTGAAATTTCTATTGAAAAGTGTGAATAAATATAATTATATATAAATATAATTTTTATTATATATTTATATATATAAATATAATTTTTAATGAGGGGCTGAAGCCTTATCTATCTTAATTATAAGATATTGTGCCTATAAAATAGATGGTAGATTCTGCCTTTATTTATAAGCAAATTCTATCATGAATAAGTTTTTTGATTTCTAGTAGCAGTTGTTTTGAATGTAGATACATACAAATGTTCCCACAGTGATAAGTCTTTGAATGAATTCAACATTCCCTTGATGGAGGTTGGCAGGTGATTTCATTCTTATCAAATTTCAGTACTATTTAAAGTTTAGACTAAGAGGGCATGGGGGTGGGGGTGAAGCCGAGAGGGTAGGCAGAAAACTATCAAAAGAGTGCTTCTGTAAGTTCTTGTTAAATGTTTGTTGACTGAATGAGAGGGGAGGAGGGAGAGACAGAGGAGACTGAGATTGTGTGTATGTGTGTGTGTGTGTGTGTTGATAAAATGGAGAAAATAGATGAGTCAGGAGATTTGCTAACTTGATCAAGTGGAATAACAGATACAGGAGGTTGTGACCAAAAAGTGAGTTATTGGTCTTAAAATTCCAGAGGTATTGCTTCCTGAGTGATGACAAGGTCCCAAAGAGTGGCCATGGGAATTCCGGTGGCTTAAGTAGAATGGGGCATGAAAGATGAAAGGAATTAAAGATGAAGTGGTTAATGAAATCTGAGACGAAAGTATAGGTTGGATTGTTTTTTATCTTTTATCGGCCCTCACATTTTTTTTGGCCCATTGTCCAACTACAAATTACCAAACCTGTATCAAACGACCAACTTTGGGCTTCCTACAAGTATACTAAGAAAAAAAAAATCATACAATAACAGATTATTACTACCACCCATCATTCTGTATCAACATAGGTAGGCAAGCTCATGCGATAGATTTTATTTCATTTTCAGTATCTCACAGTTTGTATTAAAAAAAAAAAAGGCAGGGGCACCTGGGTGGCTCCGTCGTTAAGCGTCTGCCTTCGGCTCAGGTCATCATGAGCCCCGCGTCGGGCTCCCTGCTCAGCTGGGAGCCTGCTTCTTCCTCTCCTGCTCCCCCTGCTTGTGTTCTCTCTCTCGCTGTTGTCTCTCTCTCTGTCAAATAAATACATAAAATCTTAAAAAAAAAAAAGAAAAAGAAAAAAGCAAGCAACAGACTACATACCGTGCCATTATAGGCTATGTTTTTGATGAGCTATTAAAACTCAGCTTGGACCTTATATATCAGTTTGGAAAGAATTGCAAACTGAACATAGAATCATTTTATTCTCTGAAAGTGTGCCCAAGGACATGCAAAAGGTTGGGAACACCCAGAATAATGGTAAGAGTTGGGGATAGAGCAGAAGACCTGGATGTGCCAAAGCTCTCAATAAATATTTGAGATTGGCTAAAAAGAAGGTAGATGACCATGTTAAGGTGGGGGAAAGGGCAGTGAGGCAATGTGGCCCACAAGGAAATGTGGGATGGGAGTCAGTAATGTACAGCTATGCAGAAACAGTTCTCTACAACAGAGTTCCTTAAAATGTAGACAAAGGATTAGCTGCATCAGCATCACCTGGCTTATTTGTTTGAAATTCTGGCTCCTTGGCTTCATATTCCAACTTAATGAGATCACAGTGGACAGCTGAGAAGAATCTGAATTTTAGTAGGTTCTCAGGTGGTTCTTACCCAAACTAAAGTTTGAGAACTGGTAGTTTAGAAGTATCAGTGGAGAACTGAGAAAATGCTGACCCTGCCTTTTATTCCTTTGATAAGCAGAATGTTGGAGAATACTCATCTTTGACTCGAGGTAATTGTGGAGGGTAGCGAGGCCACTACGTGGAGGTTAGGATGTTGCGGTAGTTTACAGTAGGATTGGGGGTGTGGAGATCTGTTTGAATAATAGCTTTGCTTCTGGCAGATACTCCTTCTAGGCAGCTGTTAAAACAGCAAAGGGGATTTAAAAAAAAAAAGATTTTATTCATTTGAGAGAGATCATGGTGGGGGAAGGAGCAGGGAGGGAGAGGGGAGGAGCAGACTCCGTGCTGAGCCAGGAGCCCCGTTGTGGGGCTCAATCCCAGACCCTGGACTCATGACCTGAGCTGAAGGCGGATGCTTAACCCACTGAGCCACTCAGGTGCCTCAACAAAGGGGATTTTAAATTACCAAAATTCATAGAACATTTAACAGAAACTTTTCAATTTGTTTCTTTAAAAATTATGTAAATGTTTTGGACGGTTTTATCCATTTTGAGGAATGTTTAAATTGAGGAAATTTCTAGTAAATGAAGTTTTAGTATTATATCTACTAGATGCTAGGAATGAAAACTAAAGGGGAACAAGACAGATAAGCAACCTGGTCTTAGCTTTTACAGTAGGCGGGAAGAAAGAATATAAAAATTAATTAATTTACAAATTTTAATATCATCTGAAAAGTAATATGCTAGGCCAAGTATAGCATGGTCTGAGAACCGGTAGGAAGAGTATGGAAAGATTACCTGAGGAATTGCTGAGCAAGCTGAATCTCAAGAATGAGCTGGCCAAATGAAGGGTGAGGGAAGTTCCCGTCAGAGGCAACTAGAAGGAACTGAAAAAGGTGTAAGACTATAGAATTGAAAATTTTCTGTTGTTGGAGTGGAGAATGTGGGGGCAGATATGTGAGAAATGAGGCTAGAGAGATAAGTAGGGACCAGAGCCTGCAAAACCTTAAAATCGTGTTGAGTAGTTCGGGATTTTACCTAAAAGGCAAAGGGAACTAAATGATGTAAAAATGGGAGGTCTCAATCAGATTCACGTTTTAGGAAGTTCTCTCTATGGGGCGCCTAGGTGGCTCAGTTGGTTAAGCATCTGCCTTCAGCTCAGGTCATGATCCCGGGGTCCTAGGATCTGAGTCCCACATCGAGCCCCACATCAGGCTCCCTGCTCAGAGGGGAATCTGCTTCTCCCTTTCCCTCTGCTGCTCCACCTGCTTGTGCTCGCTCTGTGTGTGTCAGATAAATTTTAAAAATCTAAAATAAAAAAGAAAGTTTTCTCTGCCTACAGTTTGAAGAATGAATTTCAGGGGTGACAAGACTAGAGACACGGGAGATGGATCAGATTTCCAAGGGAAGTGGGGAAGTGAGACTTCAGACTTTTCTCTTGTAGAGAACCTAGAACCAGTAAAGAACAGCAGACCATTTTAGAAGGAGATAAGAGGAAAACAGGGAGAACATAGTGTAAGGGAACTGAGGGATGAGAGAGTTCGTGTGATTTATAGAGTACTTAGAGAATCCTTAACAGATTGTTGCTGGTTACAGGACACACTTTGAGAATCACTCCTTTGTTTAAAATTTCTCCTCTCACCCTACATAAAGGGGAGTATTAATTAATAAATCTCTAGTTCTGCTTATCTGTTGTGGTGTTATGCATCTTATTAAGGATTTGTTAAGCATCCTTAATAAGATGCATAACAAAATTGGCTAAACATTTTGTGTTATTTGCTGGTTTTGCACTATTTCAAAAGTAGATTACTGTGCAAAATTATAAATTCTGAAGTTATGTTTTTAGCCTCATTCCTGTTCTTACCTCCATGAGAATCTGCAAAATGAAGGCATTTTGGTTGAAAATTAGCACCCCTTCACAGCCTTATGGAAGCTGTTACTACAAATACTATTTTGTATCCTCTCAAAAGGACTTAAAATGTACATGAAACTTTTTTGCCAAAAGCATTATATTTATTGCTTTAGCTTAATTGTTTGAAGATTTGTTTTTAAAATATTAAATGCTGAGTTTTAACCTAATGCTTTAATAGAAAGTTAACTTTAGGATTATTCCATTTTATTGTATAATTGTTAAGCATGACTTTGCTAAGTCCTAAACTTTGAATTGAATGTCAGTGACATAAAAATGCAAATTAAGGATTTTATGTTGTTGGGTATAGTGGGCTCATTGTTGCTGAAATACATTCTAGAGACCATAGGGGTAAATGCAGTAGCAGATATTTAAAAAGTTACTAAGCTAGGCACAGCCTTATAACTGAGACACTAAAAGATAAATTAAGGATCATATAAAGGCACATTTTAGGTTTTTGTGAGTTTCGAGGCTAAATTATATTAACATAGAGAATATGTATTTTACAAAAAAACAAAAACAGTAAACAAGCTCATACAATACAGAGTTACCTCACAAGTCCTACATTTCTCTCACATAACCCCATATCACTTTGTGTTACACTCAGCTGCTGGACAACTGTCAAAATGATAATTCTGTTCAGAATCTGAATGGACCCATTTGTACCACTTTTGGGTAGGTTCCTTCTGTTAGTGACAGTTGAGGCATAGAAAGGCCTTAGTGCTTGTCAGATTTCACAGCTGTTTTACATAAAGGTTTTTTTTCTGGAAGAACTTTTGTTTGTTGAGTAAAAGACCCCTAGGAGGTCATTGGGAGGAGCCTGAGTGAGATGTAGTATCTTCAGAAAACTAGTTTCTTCTAGAGGCCATGCATGAGAAGTTGGAAGGCATCCCTGTAACTTCTTGAAAACTTAGATAATCAGAGATATCCATCATGTTTACTGTGTAACCCTCTTACCAACTACTACTACTGTATCTCTTTTCTGGGAATTTACACAGTACTTTGTGACAGGACAGATGATTCAAATGAGTAATGTTCTTTTCAGAGAAGTTCCAAGAACACAGCAAACACAACTGCCCTGGATCTGTATACCATTTTTATTTTTTTATTTTTTTTTTTAAAGATCTTATTTATTTATTTGACAGAGAGACACAGTGAGAGAGGGAACACAAGCAGGGGGAGTAGGAGAGGGAGAAGCAGGCTTCCCACAGAGCAGGGAGCCCGATGTGGGGCTCGATCCCAGGACCTTGGGATCATGACCTGAGCCGAAGGCAGACGCTTAACGACGGAGCCACCCAGGCGCCCCTACCATTTTTATTTTGTTTGCATGTGCCTTTTTTTTTTAAGATTTTATTTATTTATTTGACAGAGAGAGTACAAGTAGGCAGAGGGACAGGGAGAAGCAGACTCCCAGCTGAGCAAGGAGCTGGATGTGGGACTCAGTCCCACGATCCTAGGATCATAACCTGAGCCGAAGGCAGGCGCTTAACTGACTGAGGCACCCAGGCACCCACATGTGCTTTTTTATTCCTCAGATTTTGAGGGGTGTCTTTGATACTTATTTTCTTAGGGAGAGCTAAAAAGTTATCAAGACTTTGAGCAAGGCAACATTCAAGGAAACCATTCTAAAAATAGGTTGGCCTTAATGACCAAACTTGCAAAGTTTAAAAAATGTCTTGGTAGTTTGACAGTATTTATTTTGTAAGTGATATATTTGTCTTTCAGGGAGAAAAGATCGTCTGGTTTTAATGTAAATATGAATCAAAGGATCATTAATATTTAAAACTAGAAACCACTGATTTACTATATTAAAAAATAAACTGGAAAGGTAAAGATCATTTATTCCGTGAAATGAACAGACTCAGAGATTTGGTTTAAAAAGAGGAATTAAATAAAGCTGAGTGTAATGATTTTTCTTTTTAATTCTAAATTTAGAGGAAAAGGATTTTGTCCTGTGATAAGAGATTTTAAGTGACATTAGGAAATAAATGAAAATGGATGAAAGAGTTTTAATTTCTTTTGTACTATTAGGAAATTACAAGTTGAGAATGTATTTGCATTAGTGTTTAAACTTCAGCAGATTCTGAAATAATGTTTTTTAAAAGGCATTTCTTTAAATCTTTTAGAAAACGTAGGGACTAAAATAAATTCTAAGTCTCTAATAAATTGCTTATAGCTATTTACGTTTACTATACATTCAGTTCATATTGTTTCTTAAAGCCTAGTCCTAACTGTATTGCTAGTTAGTTAGTAACTAAATGACACATTTCTGTGTCCCAATTTTTCATCTGTAGAACAGTATCATGATAGTACCATTTAGCATTATTGTCAAGATTAAAGAGAGACTATACAAGCAGTTCTTGTTTTGTATAGATTCAATATGCATTAATTTCATTTACCACAGTTTAATTAAATGATGCCAGTCTCCCAACAACACATCTCAGATTTAAGTCTCCATGGTATATTAACTGTAATTGAATAAAGGACAAACTTCACTGCTAGCACTGGAGTCCATAAATCACTATGTGAATAACAGAGGTAAATCATGATTATCGACTAATCATATCACTTCTTTCAAAGTCTCTTGGTGATTGGTCACTGCCATACCTGTTATTCAGTTCATACAGACAGCAAACCATGTGGTAGTATTACCTTCTTGTCTCTTGGTCATAAACCCATGTGACATTTTCCAAAAGTGGATGATCAAAAGGGAATGGGTGAATAAAGATGGAAGTCCAGCAAAGAAATGAAGAATGATAACACTGGAAAAAGTGAAATTCATATCAAACCTAAATGGAATTTTGGAAGAAATAGCTGACTGTAGGGATGTTGATTGACACTGCCACTGTTGGAGAGACTCTAGATTTGATCCGGAAGAACTTAGTGACGTCTCACTGATTAACGTAAACAAGGAAAGAGCTTTAACATTGTGACAAGAATTTTTAAAGGTTGCGGAATAATCAATATTTTCCATAAATCACTTTGCACGGTTTCAGCTTGCTCGATCATTGTTACAGTCCTACACTGTAATGCAAAGTGAGGACTGCCTATACGTATGTTAAAGTGCTTAGAACAATTCCTAGCACTTAGTGTTCAAGAAGTGTTTTTCACTGTAATTATTAGCAATAGCATTAATTAGTTGTAACAATGATTGTAGTAAGGGAGAGGGATGCCTAACATTAACTGAGTGCCTAAAAATATGTAATGGGGTGCTTTGCCTATATTAATTATCTCACCTGATTTTCATAGAGTTCATAGAACTCTGAGGTAATTTTTAGCCTATTTTTACAGCTGAACAAACAGGGACTAAGAAAATTTTTAAGTACTTGTCCAGGATCACATAGCCCCTAACTAGAAAAGCTGGTATTCCAATAAGGTCTGTCTGAATTATCTTTCCAGGTCTTTCATGTTTCTAGTAATAGTTGGTTCTTGGTGAGACTATGACAATCTTTAAAAAGTGATTTAAGAGTCTTTGCTATTGGGGCACCTGGGTGGCTCATTCGTTAAGTGCCTGCTTTCGGCTCTGGGATCGAGCCCTACATCAGGCTCCCTGCTTAGCAGGAAGCCTGCTTCTCCCTCTCCCACTCCCCCTGCTTGTGTTCCCTCTCTTGCTGTGTCTCTCTCTGTCAAATAAATAAAATCTTAAAAAAAAAAAGTCTTTGGGGGGCGGAGCAAGATGGCGGAGGAGTAGGAGACCTGGATTTCGTCTGGTCTCAGGAATTCAGCTGGATAGGGATCAAACCATTCTGAACACCCACGAACTCAACAGGAGACTGAAGAAGAGAGTAGCAACAACTCTGAACAGAGAAGCGACCACTTACTGGAAGGTAGGACGTGCGGAGAAGTGAATCCGAGGCGATATTCGGGAGGATAGGCGGTGGGGGAGGGGGCCTTCCTCGGCCGCTTCTTCCAAGTGATAGAGCCAGGGAGCACAAAATCGGAACTTTTAGAAGCCGGTTCCGGGGAGGGACGTCGCTCCAGTGGCTAAGCAGGGGGTGGAAACCTCGCGGGACAGTGTGATCTCAGGACCCTCGGGGTCACAGAAAGACCGGGGGTGCCTGAGTGCGGCAGAGCTCCCAGGTATCGGAGCGGGGAAGCCGGCTGCAGAGATGGAGCCGAGGCGCAGGCTCTTAGCTCGGGGTTGCCATAAACTGTGATCTGCGGCCCAGTCAGGCCACTGCTCCTCCAGCAGTGACCCAACAAGCGGCAGATCCAGGGAGACTCCCCTCCCTCCCCCGGGAGGAGCGGCGCAGGAGTGCACTGCAGGGATCTGCTGGGTTTGGAGACTCTACACGGGGTCGGGTGCCAGAGATAGAAACGCTTGGTCACAGGCCGGGTGAGCACGCAGTGCGGCCAGAGACCAGGGAGATGGGAGTGACTGCTTTTCTCTGGGGACGCACTGAGGAGCGGGGCCCCAAGTTCTCAGCTCCTCCGAGTGGAGATTGGGAGGCCACCATTTTCACCTTGGTCCTCCAGAGCTGTATCAGAGTTTGCAGGGAACAAAAGCTCCTGAGAACAAACCGGAGCAGCTTGCTTAGCCTGGACCACAGGGGTGGGGGCAATTCCGCCTCCGGCAAAGACATTTGGGAACCATGGCAACAAGCCCCTCCCCCAGAAGATCAGCAAGAACAGCCAGCAAGCCAAGAACAAGTTTACCGATCAAGGAGAACGGGAGAACTCCAGCGCTAGGGGACTACTGCACAGAGAATTCATGGCTTTTTTTTACCATGATTCATTAGTTTTTCAAAGTTAATTTTTTAAATGTTTTTTTTTAATTTTTCTTTTTCCCTTTTTGAACCAACATCGTATCAATCCCTTTTTTTAAAAAAACATTTTTTATTTTTCATATTTAGAGTCATATTTTATCCCTTCATACTAGCTACCCTTATTTTTGGCATATATGTGTAAATTCTCTCTTTAAAATTTTGAGATACAGTTTCTTCTAACAGATCAAAATATACCCTAAATCACTAGTGTATGGCTTTGTTCTAGTCTCCCGACTGATCACATTCTCTCCCTTTTTTTTATTTTCTTTTTCTTTCTTTTTTTTTAAATCTTCTTCTTTCTTTTTTCAAACAACTTCTTGTATCAATTCCTTTTATAAAATCTTGTATAATTTTCATCTTTACAGTCATCTTCCATCCCTTCATTGTATCAACCCTTATTTTGTACATATATAAGTCTTTCTTCCTTTAAAATTTTAGGAGGCACTTTTTTCTAACAGACCAAAATACACCCAAAATCTAGTGTGTGGCACTGATCTATGCACTAGCCTGATCATATTTGATCATATTTGTTTTTTTTGGTATTGTTCTGTTTTTGTATTTATCTTTATCTTTTTCTTTTTGTTTTCTTTTCTTTTTTTTTCTCTTTCTTTTTCTTTCTTTCCCTTTCTTTTCCTCTGGTTTAGGTCTTTTCTGATTTGTATAGAGTATATTTGCTGGGGACGTTGTTAACCTGTTAGCATTTTGTTCTCTCATTCATCTATTCTCCTCTGGACAAAATGACAAGACGAAAAAAATCACCTCAGCAAAAAGAACAAGAGATAGTACCGTCAGCCAGGGACCTACTCGATACGGACATTAGTACGATGTCGGACCTAGAGTTCAGAATCATGACTTTAAAGATATTAGCTGGGCTTGAAAAAAGCGTGGAAGTTATTAGAGAAACCCTTTCTGGAGAAATAAAAGAACTAAAATCTAACCAAGTTGAAATCAAAAAGGCTATTAATGAGGTGCAATCAAAAATGGGACCACCAACTGCCAGGATGAATGAGGCAGAAGAGAGAATCAGCGATATAGAAGACCAAATGATGGAAAATAAAGAGGCTGAGAAAGAGAGAAACAACTACTGGATCACGAGGGCAGAATTCGAGAGATAAGCGATACGATAAGACAAAACAACGTTAGAATAATTGGGATCCCAGAAGAAGAAGAAAGAGAGAGAGGGGCAGAAGGTATATTGGAGCAAATAATAGCAGAGAACTTCCCTAATGTGACGAAGGAAACAGGCATCAAAATCCAGGAGGCACAGAGAACCCCTCTCAAAATCAATAAAAATAGGTCAACACCCCAACATCTAATAGTAAAACTTACGCATCTCAGAGACAAAGAGAAAATTCTGAAAGCAGCTCGGAAGAAGAGATATGTAACCTACAATGGTAGAAATATTAGATTGGCCACAGACCTATCCACAGAGACCTGGCAGGCCAGAAAGGACTGGCATGGTATCTTCAGAGCACTAAACGAGAAAAATATGCAGCCAAGAATACTATAGCTAGGCTCTCATTGAAAATTGAAGGAGAGATAAAAAGCTTCCAGGACAAACAAAAACGAAAGGAATTTGCAAACACGAAACCAGCCCTCCAAGAAATATTGAAAGGGGTCCTCTAAGCAAAGAGAGAGCCTAAAAGCAGCATAGATCAGAAAGGAACAGAGACAACATACAGTAACAGTCACTTTACAGGCAATACAATGGCACTAAATTCATACCTCTCAGTAGTTACCCTGAATGTAAATGGGCTAAATGCCCCAATCAAAAGACACAGGCTATCAGATTGGATTAAAAAACAAGACCCATCAATATGCTGTCTACAAGAGACTCATTTTAGACCGAAAGACACCCCCAGATTGAAAGTGAGGGGGTGGAAAACCATTTACCATGCTAATGGACACCAAAAGAAAGCTGGGGTGGCAATTCTTATATCAGACAAATTAGATTTTAAAGCAAAGACTGTAATAAGAGATGAGGAAGGACACTATATCCTACTTAAAGGGTCTATCCAACAAGAAGATCTAACAATTGTAAATATCTATGCCCCGAACATGGGAGCAGCCAATTATATAAGGCATTTAATAACAAAAGCAAAGAAACACATTGACAACAATACAGTAATAGTGGGGGACTTTAACACCCCCCTGACTGAAATAAACAGATCATCTAAGCAAAAGATCAACAAGGAAATAAAGACTTTAAATGACACACTGGACCAAATGGACTTCACAGACATATTCAGAACATTCCATCCCAAAGCAACAGAATACACATTCTTCTCTAGTGCCCATGGAACATTCTCCAGAATAGATCACATCCTAGGTCACAAATCAGGTCTCAAGCGGTACCAAAAGATTGGGATTATTCCCTGCATATTTTCAGACCACAATGCTTTGAAACTAGAACTCAATCACAAGAGGAAAGTTGGAAAGAACTCAAATACATGGAGGCTAAAGAGCATCCTACTAAAGAATGGATGGGTCAACCAGGAAGTTAAAGAAGAATTAAAAAAATTCATGGAAACCAATGAAAATGAAAACACAACTGTTCAGAATCTTTGGGATACAGCAAAGGCAGTCCTGAGAGGAAAGTCTATAGCAATACAAGCCTTTCTCAAGAAACAAGAAAGGTCTCAAATACACAACCTAACCCTACACCTAAAGGAGCTGGAGAAAGAACAGCAAGTAAAGCCGAAACCCAGCAGGAGAAGAAAAGTAATAAAGATCAGAGCAGAAACCAATGAAATAGAAACCAAAAGAACAGTAGAACAGATCAACGAAACTAGAAGCTGGTTCTTTGAAAGAATTAACAAGATTGATAAACCCCTGGCCAGACTTATCAAAAAGAAAAGAGAAATGACCCAAATCAACAAAATCATGAATGAAAGAGGAGAGATCACAACCAACACCAAAGAAATACAAATGATTATAAGAACATATTATGAGCAACTATATGCTAGCAAATTAGATAACCTGGAAGAAATGGGTGCATTCCTAGAGATGTATCAGCTACCAAAATTGAACCAGGAAGAAATAGAAAACCTGAACAGACCTATAACCACTAAGGAAATTGAAGCAGTCATCAAAAATCTCCCAAAAAACAAAAGCCCAGGGCTAGATGGCTTCCCAGGGGAATTCTACCAGACATTTAAAGAAGAATTAATACCTATTCTCCTGAAACTGTTCCAAAAAATAGAAATGGAAGGAAAACTTCCAGACTCATTTTATGAGACCACCATTACCTTGATCCCAAAACCACACAAAGACCCCATCAAAAAGGAGAATTACAGACCAATATTCTTGATGAACATGGATGCAAAAATTCTCACCAAAATACGAGCCAGTAGGATCCAACAGTACATTAAAAGGGTTATTCACCATGACCAAGTGGGATTATCCCTGGGCTGCAAGGCTGGTTCAACATCCGCAAATCAATCAACGTGATACAATACATTAACAAAAGAAAGAACAAGAATCATGTGATCCTCTCAATAGATGCAGAAAAAGCATTTGACAAAGTACAGCAACCTTTCTTGATCGAAACTCTTCAGAGTATAGGGATAGAGGGTACATACCTCAACATCATAAAAGCCATCTATGAAAAACCTACAGCGAATATCATTCTCAATGGGGAAAAGCTCAGAGCTTTTCCCCTAAGGTCAGGAATGCGGCAGGGATGTCCACTATCACCACTGCTATTCAACACAGTATTAGAAGTCCTAGCCACAGCAATCAGACAAAAAAAAGAAATCAAAGGCATCCAGATCGGCAAAGAGGAAGTCAAACTCTCACTCTTTGCAGATGATATGATACTGTATGTGGAAAACCCAAAAGACTCCACCCCAAAACTGCTAGAACTCATACAGGAATTCAGTCAAGTAGCAGGCTATAAAATCAATGCACAGAAATCAGTGGCATTCCTATACACCAACAACAAGACAGAAGAGAGAGAAATCAAGGCGTCGACCCCATTTATAATTGCACCCAAAACCATAAGATACCTAGGAATAAATTTAACCAAAGAGGCAAAGGATCTGTACTCAGAAAACTATAAAATACTCATGAAAGAAATTGAGGAAGACACAAAGAAATGGAAAAACGTTCCATGCTCATGGATTGGAAGAAGAAACATTGTGAAGATGTCAATGCTACCTAGAGCAATCTACACATTCAGTGCAATCCCCATCAAAATACCATCCACTTTTTTCAAAGAAAGGGAACAAATAATCCTAAAATTTATATGGAACCAGAATAGACCCCGAATAGCCAGAGGAATGTTGAAAAAGAAAAGCAAAGCTGGCGGCATCACAATTCCGGACTTCCAGCTCTATTACAAAGCTGTCATCATCAAGACAGTATGGTACTGTCAGAAAAACAGACACATAGATCAGTGGAACAGAATCGAGAGCCCAGAAATGGACCCTCAACTCTATGGTCAACTCATCTTTGACAAAGCAGGAAAGAATGTCCAATGGCAAAAAGACAGTCTCTTCAACAAATGGTGTTGGGAAAATTGGACAGCCACATGCAGAAGAATGAAACTGGACCATTTCCTTACACCACACACAAAAATAGACTCCAAATGGTTGAAAGACCTAAACGTGAGACAGGAGTCCATCAAAATCCTAAAGGAGAACACAGGCAGCAACCTCTTCGACCTCAGCCGCAGCAACTTCTTCCTAGACATCGCCAAAGGCAAGGGAAGCAAGGGCAAAAATTAACTATTGGGATTTCATCAAGATAAAAAGCTTTTGCACAGCAAAGGAAGCAGTCCACAAAACCAAAAGACAACCAACAGAATGGGAGAAAATATTTTCAAATGACCTATCAGATAAAGGGCTAGTATCCAAAATCTATAAAGAACTTTTCAAACTCAACACCCAAAGAACAAAGAATCCAGTCAAGAAATGGGCAGAAGACATGAACAGACATTTTTCCAAAGAAGACATCCAAATGGCCAACAGACACATGAAAAAGTGCTCTACATCGCTCGGCATCAGGGAAATCCAATTCAAAACCTCAATGAGATACCACCTCACACCAGTCAGAATGGCTAAAATTAATAAGTCAGGAAACGACAGATGTTGGCGGGGATGTGGAGAAAGGGGAACCCTCCTACACTGTTGGTGGGAATGCAAGCTGGTGCAACCACTCTGGAAAACAGTATGGAAGTTCCTCAAACAGTTGAAAATAGAGCTACCCTACGATTCAGCAGTTGCACTACTGGGTATTTACCACAAAGATACAAATGTAGGGATCCAAAGGGGTACGTGCACCCCAATGTTTATAGCAGCAATGTCCACAATAGCGAAACTGTGGAAAGAGCCAAGATGTCCATCGACAGATGAATGGATAAAGAAGAGGTGGTATATATAAACAATGGAATATTATGCAGCCATCAAAAGGAATGAGATCTTGCCATTTGCAATGACATGGATGGAACTGGAGGGTGTTATGCTGAGTGAAATAAGTCAGTCAGAGAAAGACATGTATCATATGACCTCACTGATATGAGAAATTCTTAATCTCAGGAATCAAACCGAGGGTTCCTGGAGTGGTGGGGGGTGGGAGGGATGGGGTGGCAGGGTGATAGACATTGGGGAGGGTATGTGCTATGGTGAGTGCTGTGAATTGTGCAAGACTGTTGAATCACAGATCTGTACTTCTGAAACAAATAATGCAACATATGTTAAGAAAAAAGAAAAAGAAGAAGATAGCAGGAGGGGAAGAATGAAGGGGAGTAAGTTGGAGGGGGAGACGAACCATGAGAGACGATGGACTCTGAAAAACAAACTGAGGGTTCTAGAGGGGAGAGGGAGATGGGTTAGTCTGGTGATGGCTATTAAAGAGGACACATTCTGCGTGGAGCACTGGGTGTTATGTGCAAACAATGAATCATGGAACACTACATCAAGAACTAATGATGTATGATGATTAACATAACAATAAAAAATTTAAAAAAAATCTTTGCTATTGATAAACATCTTTAAAATATGCCGTAAAAATTCAAAAGATAAGTCCGTGGGGAATTCTAATTGGGATGAAGAAAGCAAGCATAAATCTTTGCAGCTTACTTGTATTAATATTGTGTTTCTGTGCTGTTTTGTGTTTATTTTTTTTGTTTGTCCCCATAATGATTAGCAATAAGACTTTTAAAATTAAATTGTTAGAGCTTTGCTTGGATAACATATTGGAATAGGTAACTTTTTTAAGGCCAATTCAAAGAGATGTCCCTGGTAAAACTAATGTTAATTCGTTTTCTGTTTTGGGGTAGACCTGTCACCTCCATTGGTTTATATAGCAGTTTCTTTTGGTTTTGCTAATGAAAAATTCTGGATGCTGAGTATGCATAGGTTTTACTACTTTTTTCATGTTTTTATTAAATATTAGATGTAAAAGAATGTTGGCACAAAATGTATAAGATATAAAGAACAACAATACAAATGAAAGGCATCAAGATTGGAAAGGAAGAGATAAAACTATTTCTATTTGCAATGTGGTCTTGTATATAGAAACTCCTAAGGAATACACACACACACACACACACACACACACACACAATTTCAAATTATTAGAACTGATAAGTTCAGCAAAGTTGTGAGGTATAAGAGCATTATTGCAAAGCCCAATTTATTTTTAAGGAATAAATAATGCAAAAACAAAATTTTAAAAATTTCAGTACTCAGGAATATGTGCAAGACTTGTACACTGAAAGCTATAGAACATTGTTGAAAAAAGTTAAAGATCTAAGTTAAGTGGAAGGACATCACATGTTTATGGATCAGAAGACTTAATTCATTAAAGTGGCAGTGCTCCCCAAATTAATCATATTCAACATAATTTCTATCAAATCCTGTTTTTTTGTAGAAATCGACAGATTGGTCAAATGTAAAATCGAGATCCTAGCCAAAAAAGTCTTTAAAAAGATGAACAGTTATAGGGCTCACCGATTTTAAAACTTACTACAAAGCTGCAGTAATCAAACAGTATGGTACTCACATAAGGAGGGCATAGGCCAGTGGAGCAGAATTGAGAGTACAGAAGTAGACCCTTACATTTGTGGTCAGTTGAATTTCACCAAGGGCGGCAGGAGTTTTCAATAAGGAAAGGATAGTCTTTAAGAAATGGTGCTGGGACAACTGGATATCCATATGCAAATAATGAAGTTGGATGCAGACCTCACACCGTACTAAAAAATTAACTCAAGGGTCGCCTGGCTGTCTCAATCAGTGGATCATGCAACTCTTGATCTTGGGGTTGTGAGTTTGAACCTCACGTTGGGTGTAGAGGTAGCTTAAAAATAAAATCTTTAAAAAAATTAACTCAAAATGAATCAAAGATTTAAATATAAGAGCTACAAATATAAAATTCTTAGAACAAAAAACAGGTATAAATCTTCATGACTTTGGATTAAGCACTTTCGTGTCTTAGATACAACACCAAAAGCATAAGCAACAAAAGATAGATAAATTGGACTTAATCAAAATTTAAAACTTGTATGCTTCAAAGAACACCATGAAGAAAGTTAAAAGGCAGCTCACAGAATGGGAAAAAATATTTGCAGATCATACATCTGATAAGGGAATTGTGTCATAAAGCTCACATGGCTCACTTCCTCACACTGCTTCCAGGAATCTGCCCACCCAAAGTAGCACTGGTTGCCTGTCACTCTGTATCTCTCTTACCCTGCCTTAAAAAAAAAAAAAAAAAAATTTACTTACTATTTGTTACTTACAGCACTTATTACTGACATACATTTATTTGTTTACTATCAGGCTCCTTCACCTTCCTCCCCCCATGTGAGTCTGATTGGGGCAGAGACTAGTTCCTACACTGCTCTCTGTAGCTAGAGCAGTAGCTGTCATTGGTGTTCATTAAATGTTGGGACAATGAATAAATAAATCCTTTAAGTTTCAGAGCTCAAGCAGTACTTTCACTTTTCCTATTGGGTTCTCATAGATTTAGTCCCTATTCTGAATTCCTCTGATACCTATTGTCTTTACTTTGGCAACAAGTTCAACTTTTACATTAATATTTGTATATCTTGCCTCTCCAGTGAGGCAAGGACTATACCTTACCTTTTTCTTCGCCTAGAAAGTCTAGGATACAGCAGGAGTCAGCAAAAACTCATTAAATTTAAAAATAAACCAAGTTAATCTATATGGTGTTGAATCACAAGTCCTTTCAACAAATTCATTTATTCATTCGACGAATATTTAGTGAACATCTATATCTCAGGCACTATTTCAGGTGCTAAATATATAGCAGTAAACAAAATGGGCAATATCCCTGCTTTCATGAAACTTACAGTATATAGAGAGAAGAGATAAAAATAAACACAAATACTGAGTGATACCTGCTATGAGAAGAGTAAAACAGTAAGCAGAATAGGGACTTCCAGTGTGACGTTGTGAGAGTTCCTATTTTAATTTAGTTTAGTTTTTTACTATTTTATTTTTTAAAAATTTATTTATTTTAGAGTTGGGGTGGGCAGACGGAGAGAATTTCAAGCAGACTCTCTGCTGAGCACGGAGCCCGATGCAGGGCTCAATCCCATGACCCTGAGATCGCAACCTGAGCTGAAACCAAGAGTTGGACGCTTAACTGACTGAGCCACCCAGGTTCCCTGAGAGTTGCCATTAGCCTCTCTGACTAAAGGAGCAAGCCCTGTAGATGTCTGGTAGGAAAGCTTTGCGGGGGGGGGGGGGGGAGGGCAGGAAATACAAGGCTCTTCAACAAAGATTCTTGTTTTTGAAGTAGCTGTGTGGCTGTAAGCCTGAGGCTGGTAGGAGATGAAGTCAAATCATGTAGTGCCTTGAGAACATTTTACAGTCTGGGTTTTCTTCAAGTGAGATGGGAGGCTGTTGGAGAGTTTTTACATGCAGGATAATTTTGGTTGATGTGTGGATTTAGAGGTGTTTGTCTTGGATAGAAGCAGGGAGACCAATTAAAAGGTTCTTGGAGTAATCCAGTTGAAATATGATGCTAGCTTATTAGACCAGAGTGGTAGCAGTGGAAGTGGTGAGAATTGGTTTGATCCTGGATATATTTTGAGAGTAAATCTGATAGAATCTGATAATGGTTTGGATGTGGACATAAGAGAGAATCAAACATAATTCCTAAGATTTGGGCTAAGATTTTGGTAATAGAGATGCTGTTAACTGAAAGGAGTGAAAATATAGGTGGTATTATTTTGTTTTGTCTGTTGGGGGTTGGGGATTTACTGTGGAATCAGTTTTTGACACATTAAGTTTGAGATGCATATTTAATATCCAAGTCGAAATAACAAGTATGTAATCAGATATATTGGAGTTAAAGAGGGAGGCCCAGGTAAGACACCTAAATTTGGAAGTTGTCAACGTATAGATGGTTTTTAAAACCAGAAGAATCAATTAGATCACCAAAGAAGTGGCTATAGGAGAAAAAGTCCTCTGACTGAACCCTGGGCCACTCCAGAATTTGGAGGTTGGGGAAATGAGGAGGAATGAGGAAAGGAGACAGTAGAACATAACAGATGATGTAAGAGGAAAGTCAAGAGTGTCTGAAGTTAGCTGGGGGGGTTGAAAGTACAACAAGGAGGGAACAGTTACCTGTGTCAAATACTGTTTGATAAATGATAAATTTGTTAAGTCAAATGCTGTTTGATGAGAATTGACTTCATCAGTTACTAATTCATTAGGGTCCACCATACCAATCGAATAATTGCCTAAGCAAAATTAATGAGCTTCTCAAGAAAAACCCGTCTCAACATTTGCCAGTTATTTATCTGTTAAATGTAGACTTTGCTAGGGAGCCTGGGTGGCTCGGTGAGTTAAGTGTCCGACTCTTGTTTTCAGTTCAGGTCGTGATCTCAGGGTTGTGAGATCAGGCCCTGTGTCAGGCTCCACAAGAGTCTGCTTAAGATTCTCTTTCTCCTTCTCCCTCTGCCCCTCCCCCCCCTTTCCTCTTTTTCTAAAATCTTTTTAAAAAAATTTAAACTTTGCCAATTAGAAAATTTAAAATGTTAGTCCTGAGTTTTCAAATTGTAACTGTACATTATATGTGATGTGATACCATATTAAGAAAGGATTTCAAAGACATATTTTTGTTTTAGTGCATCATTTGTCATTATTGTGTGAAACCAGTGGAATCCATTCATAGACTCTGATTATGAAAATTGGGTAATTCCTCATATCCAAGCCAGAGGAAAGAAAGGACTTTTGGAAATCTGTGTTTCTTAGCTTTCTTTCTTTTTTTTTTAAACTATAAGACGGAATGTGGAATATTACATTCTTTACAGCTAAGTTCCAATTAGAAGCTAATTTGCAGTTGGGCTGACTACTATCAGTGTTTAACATAAATTTAAATAGCAGAAAATTTCCTTTACCTCACCCTGATTGAAATCCAGGAAGCTTTGCTTACCTAGCTAACCTTGAAACCAAAGGAAAATTAATATTGCAAGTGAATGATTCATTTATACTATTAGCCAGGCTCATCATGATTGTATTAGACATCAGTTTTTACATAATAGACTTTTTAGTTCTCTTAATTCTGTTCTTTAAAATGATTTTTCCGATGTATCAGTAGCTTAGGAATTTGAAAATTGAATTTTAGTATCTGCCTGCTGCTTAGTTCTAGAAGAATGGAAGTATTTTGTATTTGACATACACCATACCTCTTAATAGCAAATCTTGCTGAATTTGCTGCTGCTTATACATCATTATCGAATGACACAACAGCATTCTCTACATAGTAGAGAAAAAGATAGTTTAGAATGTGAGTAAAAGGACACCATTATGCTGAACTGCCATGTGGTGTGAAAAATTTTATGAAAATTTTCTCTTTTATTCAAATGTTGCCAAGGATTTGAAGCGTTCATTACCAGCTGGACTTGGTCTCTCAGAAACCCAAATTACATCTCATGGCTTTGACAATACCAAAGAGGGGGTTATTGAAGCAGGAGCATTTCAAGGTAAGAGCCCACATATTTTTAAAGATGGCTGGGTGGAGGATGGGAGAAATGCATCAAAAGCTATCTTTATTAATAAAGCATAATAAAGTCTTTTGATTCTGTGATAAAACACTGATTTTATAAGCATAATTTTTTCTCTTCAATTTAAATAATTTAGGAATTGTTTTAGTAGTCTTCTTTATATAAATAGATCAATATGCATAATTTCACTGATTATTAAAGAATTGGTTTTAAAATACTAAAGTAAAAACTGAAAAATTATATAAAAAATGCAGATTTAAATTATTTTAGCTTTTAACCACAAAATTTGTAACTATAAGTCAGTATTATTTTATATGAATACATATTTCCTATTTCAAAACAATTAGAAAAATAATGTTTATTTTTCCTATTATACATTCCATGTAAGTGGTCTCCCAAGACCACCCTCAGATTCAGTAATTTGCTGAGAGTACTCACAGGACTCAGTATATAGTCAAACTCATGACGATGATTATTACAGAGAAAGTATACCAAACACAATTAGCAAGGGCAAAGGATGCCTGAGGCAGTCTGGCAAAAGTAGGCATAACTTACAAGGGTCTTCTCCCACAGGACATTAGACAGCAGTTATTAATTATGTTTAATTCCCCCAGCAGACTGTGACAACATGTATGAACTATTGCGAACCAAGGAAGCTCTTTAGAGCCTCGGTGCCCAGGGCCTTTATTGGAGATTGCTTGTATAGGCACCCTCTGCCTGGCATGTACTAACATTCCAGACTCCCAGAAGGAAAACAGGCGTTTAGCATAAACCACATTGTTTGTATAAACAGTTTAGGCATAGTGAACCAGTTTTACCATTCTAGGAATGGACACCCAAAATTTAAGTTTCCAGATGCCAACCAAAGGCCAATTATGTAAGCTGGACTCTTTAAGGATAAACAGACTTGCTATGTTAACTCTTTTCTGCACACATTTCATATATAGGTCTATTTTTAATATAAGGAAAAAGTTGCATCCTTTTAATATTCTTGCATATAACAACCTTTCTCAGGTGTTTTATTTTCATGTGAGTGAAAGTAAAACCATGTAAACATTTGGGTATAAAAAATGAATTTTTTCTTTCTTTAGCTATAGTTAAAATAGTAGTTATATTTGATGTTCGATAAAGTATATTTTAAAACTTCATTATAATTTCATAAAATGAAAAAAAATCTCTGTGCCTTTGCAGTCCTTAGCTTTTATTATACTAATAGCCAATACTTGATTCAAAAACAACTTATATTTTGAAATATATTCTTTCCTAAATGGGTCCTGCAAATAAGCATTGAGGATAATCCAGAATAACAACCTCTGTTCTAGGCTATAAAATGAATGGGCTATCTAGTGACATCATTTTCCCCCCTTTTTATCCTTAGGTTCAGAAAAATAAAACCATAGAAAGGTAGCATACGTGTCAGTATCTCAGTAGTCATTATGTAGCATTCTGGCTAGCATATCTTATCTAGGGGATAACTTTGATTTTGAAAGGGTTGACTGAGTGCCTAGAATTGTGAGTGCTTAAGGGATAAAAGGCTTGCACAATGTGACACCATTTTTGGACCAGTCACCATTTTCCAAATTTAAATGTCGATAGGAAATATAAAAATGCTTTTACTATTAAGATGTTTTAAGTATTCTCAGTGAAATTATTTAACTGACATTTGGTTCGGTCTTTTTCCCCTTAAGTAGAATAGTAGTATACAGTGACTGAAATCAACTGACCATTATAAACTGTTGTGTGTGAGCATGGAAATGCTGACAAGTTTCACGTGCTTATCGATATATCCTAGTCCTTCAAAGTGGAATAAAAAATGTTTCATGATAATGGCAGTAATTTATGTCTCTTTGAATTGTCTTTATATAATTTTTTTAACATAAGCTATGTTGTTGATCAGTATATTAAAAAGAATCATTCTGCCATATGCAGATTAGTTAAGCATTTATTAGAAAGCTGTAGTTTGTTTTTTTTCCAGAAAGTTGTAGTTGTTTTAAGTGTCTTTGTTTAAAAGTATTTACAGATAAACTGGAATGAACATGAGAAAAAGCAACACTATTAAAATGTATGAAATTGGTCTTCTGAAAAAAATGTGAAAGGAGTTGGGGCTGTTTTAGCTCTCTGGAAAAATGACTGAATAATAACTTAATAATGACGTTATTACTTGAACAGTTGCTTCAAGAAAAGTATTAACCATTTACTTTTCCATCTCTAGAGCAAATTTAGGAGAACTTATACTTATAACTTTAGCCTACCAACAGCAAATACTGAAATCTACCTAACAAATACATTGCAGAATTAGTAATAGTGGAAATCATGAATAAATCAAAGCTCATTAGAGTGAAGTATACTTGATACCTGAGTTTTGTTTTAGTGGGGTGTTGATCATTACCTACATATATTCATATTCCTAGATTCCTGTTATTGAGGTGAAATGGAGCTAATTCCTCAAAATTTAGTCAATAAGGATTTTAGATTTTTAAGAATTATTTTTTATTGGATATTAGTGAATGATTTTAGTAATGAATTTAGTCTAAATTAGTGGTTTAAAGGGTTGAAGATACAAAGAAGTGATAATTACCCATGAAAGGAAAAGGAAAAGGCTGAAGTACCCAGTTACCAGGGCACCATGTATTTGCTATTTTAGTTTGGAAGGTTCTATATCATTAGTTACATATATTATACACATCTCCTGTGTCATGGGATTATTTCTTATGAAAGATTAATAAACAGTAATAACCAGAACAACAGAGCTCTATTCCTGGGATCATCAAGAAGTAGAATTACAGTAGTCATTTTTTTTTTTAACATTTGCTTATACAACAGAAACCCTTGTGCCTTGGATAGTAGAGATAGTCTTTGTTTGAAATGGTGATTGGATTGGATAACCTATTAAAATGCCTTCCAACTCACTAAGTAATTTATGGATTGGTGTTTTCTGTATTGAATTTAATAATGGAAATTTTAGGGTGTGAATTCAGAGCAGCTGAGTCTCTGATAAGCTGTTTTAACCCCTCTGGGGTTTATTTCTCCTATAGTTTAATGTCAGACTTAGTTGATTTCTGTCATCCCTTCTAGTTTTAAATTTCACAGTTTATCACATTTAAAGAGATAAATATCTCTCACTTTTGAAAGGTAGTGCCAGTCTATTTAGGTCTATGGCATGTTTGGATTTTAATGTTAGATCTAGTTCAAATTAAGGTTTTCATATTATTAAAACTGGTGACTATTTCTCCAACAGAACTTAGTATATCTGGGATATAACCAGTTTTTACTAACTCTAAGTAAGGAAATTTGATCTTGATTTCTATTAGAACATTTTAATTACAAATTTGTTTCATTATATGATTTCTAGGGAACTGGGAGAGGGTAGTTGAAATAAAAGTACCTTACAGACTTGAAAATATTCTCAGCTGAATGTGAAAGGATATTAAGTTTTTCAACTTTTAATTATCATTCCCTTAAAGATGTACACACTTCAGAATTTAAAATAAAGAAAGCAGTTGAAGTTACATGGTTTTATTTGGTTTAATGCCGGACATTAGAACAATGTTGGATAGTCAGTTTTCTCATTTTGTAGATAACTAAGGCTCAGAGATATTAATTAATTTGCTAGGACGTTCCTGATACTGTGTGGCAAATAGAACCAGAATTTCAAATGCAGAGTTAAGAATTTAAAATTCAGTTGTGTTTCATTCAAAAAATGTTTTTTTCCTATGATTCTCAAACTTCCAGTTGAGTTTGAGAATAATTTGAGTGGCTTTTAAAAAACCACAAATGCCTAATGTACAGCATGGTGACTATAGTTAATAATACTGTATTGTATACTTGAAATTTGCTAATAGAATAGATCTCAAGTAACCACAGAAATGTAACCAAAACAAGTGATGGATATATTAGTTTGTGGTAATCATTTCACAATGAATACATATATCAGAACATCACACCGTACACCTGAAATATATACAGATTTTTTTTGTTTAATAAATAAAAACAATTGAATAAAAAAGGTAAAACTGAAAAAAAAAAAAAACCGACAGATACCCACTGATGATCAGTAGATCATCTTGTGGAGTGGCCCAGCTATGTTTTAAAAGCTCCATTCTTGTGATTAGAGTAGCACTTTACATCAGCACTTCTCAAACTTCAGAATACATACAAATCACCTAAGGATCTTGTGAAAATGCAGATTCTAGTTCAGTAGGTCTAGGACAGGGCCTGAGTTTTTGGATTTTTAATGAGCTCTCAGGTGAAATCCCTGATGTAGGTCCCTTGCATCCATACTGTGAGTAGCAGTGATCTACACTACGTGCTATTGGATTTATGATGTGAAATTTTGGACTACAATTCTTGTGAACGCTGTGACTCATTCACATTTTGTGAATTCTAATTTTGGTACATTATTACATACCTTGTTTATTTAAAGAGCTTTCCTTTGAATGTAGGAGTAGCACATTATAAAATATTTACTTAAGCTTTAAATTGTCCGGCTATGGAACTTTAATCATATTCTGTTCATTGATTTGGAAATAGCAGAGTCCAGGTAGAGTCCTGTTTAGACGTGATCTTGCCAAGTTTCGTCTTATATGTGTTTTGTTTGGTTTCAACAGTTCCATGAAAAGTTTATACAAGAACTCCCCCGATCACATCCATTTATTTTTAGTCCATTCCTGCAAGAAAGCAAATATATTAATTCCAATTTTTAATCCTAGCTTTTTAATATTTTAAGAGCAATGTCAGTAAACCGATATTCAAAATGTGTAGTATGTAGAGGAGGAAAAGGATTTTCACAGTTAAATGTCTACCCTTTCCAGGTTCCCAAGCACCACCATTGCCATCTGTTATGTCTCCTAGCAGGGTTGCAGCTAGTCGACTGGCTCAACAAGGAAGTGATTTAATTGTTCCTGCAGGTATTCACTGCACTGATTGGATAAAGCCCTTCTTGCTACTTCTGAAACTAAACTAATTCACTCAGTTTCATAATCCCTCGCTTTATATTCTTAGGTGTGTGTAATTCTGGCTTTTTTTGGTGGCTGCTGCTTTCTTTTTTAACAAGAACGGAAATAATCTCTCTAGACATACCTATTTTTCTGGCTTTTCAGTGTTATTAACTATGTATCTTAAACCTGAAATTTAATTCACTTTAAGATTAAAAAACATTGTAAAATTGGATTCATTTTATTTTATTTTATTTTAAAGATTTTATTTATTTGATAGAGACACAGCGAGAGAGGGAACACAGCAGAGGGAGTGGGAGAGGGAGAAGCAGGCTTCCCGCGGAGCAGGGAGCCTGATGCGGGGCTCGATCCCAGGACCCTGGGATCATGACCTGAGCTGAAGGCAGACACTTAATGACTAAGCCACCCAGGCGCCCCAAATTGGATTCATTTTAAATCATGCTTTCTTAACTCTGGAAAATGTAGATTTACTTATTTGATCCTCTCAGCTTTGCAGGTCTGCTCTCTGTTTTCAGTTAAACAAAAAAGGAGCCTTCAACAATTGGGTTGTTCATTATTTGGAATGGGTCAAGTGGAAAATGTTGTATCTTCCTATTTTCAACCACAGCTTACAGATAGCTTGCAGATTGCAACAAAATGATATGTAATTTACCAGTTTACCCAATGAAAAATACTTGGAGAAAATGCATTTCTTTGCATTGAATTTGCTCTATACTTTAATATTGCTGGACTATAAAAACAGGAAAAAGTTGAACTACATATTTCTTTTAACATATGAAATGTTAACATTCTGTATTTTGTTTCTTTGAGAATTTTGTAAATCTTAAATGTATTTGATTTTATATACCGTTCTTGATCTTGGGTTATGGTAAAGTTGTGGCAAAGGCTGGTCTGACTGCTGACTGTAGGAGTAAGTGAGAAAAGAAATTTTTGCTCTGGCTTTAAAAACCATTTTTTAGAACTTTTACTCTTCTCCTTATTTCATTGTTCTTTTTAAATTATTACAAAGTTTTTACTCTGAGTCATTAGTATCATAAGCATTTAACTATTTCTTCTATGAAAAATATTTTACTATAGAAACTCTATACTGGTAGAGTTGCTTTTATGTCATAATTTCTTAATAGTCGGAACAATACATTGTCAGCGCCCTATACTGCCTTTATTAATTATGGCTTTTTGCAGGAGGGTGGGTGGTCTCTTGAGAAAAAAAGGAGGTACAATGTAGGTCTTGTTTTAGCCTAGCCTTTCATACTGGTGGTAAGATATTTTTAATGACTATTTGAAATTTGAATTATATTTTTAAATCCTCCAAAATTATAGTAACCTCTGTTGTTACTCTGTTCTACATCGTATGATGAAAGGAGATCACTGTGAAGAGTATGTAACCTTTCCAGATTTTTACTGACACAGATTTTTTTAGGGTCATTAGGTTATAAGATTAATTGTGGGAATTTTGTTTTCTAGAAGTAAAGAGCTTATTTAGAAAAGAAGGCTGGTTGCAGCATTTTTTTTTTAAGACGATAGACAAACCACAAAGCATTTGTGTTTAGTTGGCAGAAATATTTTTTAAGTGTTTGGAAATTGTCCTCAATTATTCCAGAAAGTTCTAGTCCTTTACTTTGTGGAAACCATTTTATTTTTAAATGCATAAGTAGTTTAATTTGAATAGCATCAATGGTTTGGGTTTTTTTTTTCCGTCTACTTGTCTTTATCTAGTTTGTGTTTTATCTTCTGTTATGATCATGCAGGTGGCCAGAGAACACAGACCAAAAGTGGACCAGTTATTCTCGCAGATGAAATAAAAAATCCTGCAATGGAAAAGTTAGAGCTTGTTAGAAAATGGAGTCTAAACACCTACAAGGTTTGTATTTTTTTAATGTTTCTACCCTAACTAGCTCCAAGAATTTTCATTTGTATGTTATTCAAATTATTATTTGCAATTATATGAATATATAGGAAAGAATAATGCCTCTAACTATAAAAATACAATTAGAAAATGAAGTACTCTGTTTTATTGGTCTTTGCATAAATGTAGTCTAAAAAGTCAGCAGCAAAAGAGTAAAAAAGCTACAGAAATGCTTAATTGATAGTACATAATTGAAGAAGAAATATATTACCTTGGAATATGTTTGCCTGTAAAACTGCTATAGACATATCTCTCGCTACCTCCTCTTTTTGATACCTTATAGTAACTGAATGTCAAAGAGGTGTAGTCATTTTTCAGAGTTAGAATTCTCTGATCTTACTGTAATAAGCATTAACTGTATAGACAGCACCACATTGCAAATGAGTTGGACTTCAGAAATGTATTGTTGTTGTTAGTTGCGTTGCCTCAGAGTAATTGGTGGCTATTTTTTTGTATGGCCTCTGTAAAAAAATAAGCAAATTATTTAATCTGTAGTGTATTTGATATATTACAAATAGCTCAAACCACAAATCCATGGTACCTTTGAATCCTAACAGGACAAAACAGTAGAATTTAAAGAATAGTTAGGGGCACCTGGGTGACCCAGTCAGTTAAGTGGCTGACTTCTGATTTCAGCTCAGGTCATGATCTTGGGGTGGTGAGATCAAACCCCACATTGGGCTCTGCACTCATTGCGCAGCCTGAGATTCTCTCTCTCCTTTTCCCTCTGCCCTTCCCCCTGTTCACGCTCATGCTCTCTTTCTCTCTCTCAAATAAATAATCTTTAAAAAAAATAGTTTAAAGAACAGTTGAGTGGATGAAAACCCTAGTTAGTCAAGTCAGAGCATTTGCCGTAACACTCTCTATATTTGTGAATTGTTTGTGGATGTAGTGGTTTGTAAGTCAGGAATTGTCTGTATTTTGATACAGAGGACATGTCTCTTATGTGTCTTCTCAAGAGTAATACAGAAGTGAATTTATACTTTCAGGTAATACTTGCAGAATACTTTCAGAAATCATCTATGAAAGTACAGGTTTTCTTAAGATGATGAAAGTGCCCCTGAAACATGTTCATGAATCTTTCCAAAAATTATTTTCCTCATGCCAATGTAGCCCTGATAAATGCCAATGGTAGTCATCAAAACCTGATGCCAGCGTCAACTGTTCTCATTCAGGACATTGTATTTAATTATTGCTCCTTTTGTTATCAAGTATGTGGGTTCTCATTCCATGTATTGTTTCTCCCTTTGTATTCCCTCATATCACAACAGTTCACCCAGCTATCCAGACTTCTACCTCATCTTCTCATTGATGCCACATACCTCTTATCATTAAATGGACTCTGCCTCCTTAATATTGTTTGACTTTATCCCTTTTTCTCCATTCCAGCTTTCCCAGCCATAGTCCATATTCTTTGTTACTCTCACATTACTGAATTAGCTTCTTGACAGAATCTCTTAGACTGCATATTCTACGCTGCCTAATGTGGTTCACTTTTACTGAAATTGATCGGTTGATCCCCATTGTCTTTAGAATGGCGTGGATCTGACCCATCTACCTTGCCAACGTTAACCCGTTGTTCCTCTCTCCCACCAGTGGATCCAGTGATCCATACCAAATTATCCAGAGATTTCCGAAACAACTATGCTTTCTCACACGTCTATAACTTTGTTCATGAGACTATATTTGCCTACTGCTTGGAATTCCTCTTTTTGCTCCCTTTCATTTCACTTATTTGTCTTTCATACCAAACTGAGCTTTATTCATTTATTTATTAAATTTATTTATTCAACCATTCCTTTGTTCATTTATTCATGAAATTTGCCTCTAACTAGTAACATTCTGTGATCACACATTGAAACCTAAAGAATACAGGCCTTAGCCGTGCCTGTTTGGCTCAGTTGGTAAAGCATGTGACTCTTGATCTTGGGGCTGTGAGTTGGAGCCCCACGTTGGCTGTAGAGATTACTTTAAAAAAAAAATAAGGACACCTAGGTGGCTCAGTTGGTTAAGTGTCTGCCTTTGGCTCAGGTCAGGGTTATGGATTGAGCCCCACGTCAGGGAGTCTGCTTCTCCCTCCCCTTCTGCCCCCTCCCCTGCTCATTTTCTTTTCTCTCTCTCTCTCTCAAATAAAATCTCTTTAAAAAATAATTAGTAAAAATAATTACCACCTGAAAAAAAATACAGGTCTTAGTTCTGAACCAAGTCTTAGTAATTACAAATTATAAAATTTAAGATTTTGTTCATTTGAGCCTTCTTCTCTTGTGTCCTTTAGTTCATGTTTCCCTTGTTCCCTCTTTTTTTCCTATATACTTATTATCTGTTCCCCAATTTTTTCTTTTACCTCTATAATAATCTGAGTTGAATCATTATTAAGATTCCATATTTATCTCTTATATTAACATACCACATTCAGCCTTTTTAAAGTTTATGTTAGTGAAATTGACCAGGCTTTAAAATGTTGCACAGATGGCATAATACTACATGAAGGAGTTATCATTCTCCTCAGAATGATTATTTTTAACTGAAAATTTTTTTCATCAGAACTTAATTGGGATATTACAACCTAAATCAGAAGAGAGGAACTATTGATCTTGGGGTTGTAAGTTCAAGCCCTGTGCTGGACCCAGAGCTTACTTTAAAAAAAAAAAAATTAGGCATACATGGGTGACTCAGCGGCCTGCTCTTAATTTTGACTCAAGTTATGATCGTGGGGTCCTGGGATTAGGCCTCACATTGGGCTCCCCACTCAGTGGGGAGTCTGCTTGAGGATTCTTTCTCTCCTCTCCCTCTGCCTCTCCTCCCTCTTGCGTGCAGTCTCTCTCCCTCTTTCTCTCTCAAATAAATAAATCTTTAAAAGAAATTTGTCTGGGTTGGCATATGCTTCTCCATCTAAACAAGCTCAGAGTGTAATGACTTTATTGGATTTTCTTGACTCTGTTCTTATGGCTTTTTTACCTTTTCATTGCAAATTATGAGCTATATAGGACATTCATTGTCATTTGGATAATCCTTCAAGTATAGATTTTGATTTGGTTGATTTAGGTCTGTACTTATTATCCATTTTACTGTTGAGCAACTTGTTCTGGCTACAACTTTGATCTTTTTCTTGGACTTCAGCTCCTGCATTGTTTTTGGCCTTTAATCTCTCTTCTGTTTCTGTTCTCTAACAAATACTAAATAATTTTGGGGAAGATTGATGAGCATGTTTCAGGTACTTTTATCATCTTAAAAAAACCTGTACTTTTGTAGATAATTTCAGATCATATTTTAGAAGTATTAACTGAAAGAATAAATTCACTTCTGTATTACTCTTGAGAAGAGATAAGGTGTCTGTATAAAAGTATAAACAATTCCTGACTTACAAACCGCTACACCCACAAACAATTCACAAATATAGAGAGTGGTATGGCCAGTGCTCTGACTTGAACAGCTAGGGTTTTCATCCACTTAACTGTTCTTTAAATTCTACTGTCTTGTCCCTGTTAAGATTCAGAGGTACTAAGTGGATTTGTGGCTTGAGCTATTTGTAATACATCAGTCACTTAAAGGCTTTTCCTCACAGAGACTATTTAGCACTTCTTTATTGGTTGTTTATTTTGGCTCAAAAAACAGGCTGGTAAAGCCATAATAAAGTATTTGCTTTAAAAAAAAAAAAAACAGCCTGGTGATTTAAACCAAATATATAATGGGAACAATTTTAAGTTTAGGCTCTGATATATAAGTAAGTATTCTTAAATATTATTTTAATCTACCTGATTTTATTCATAAATTTTGAATCCAAAATTTATTTATTTTCTTATTTATTCTTATCCACAGGAATTCTCAGCCCCAAAATAAAATAAATTTTAAAAAAATTTTTTTAAGATTTTTATTTTTTATTTATTTGACAGAGGAGAAACAGACAAAGAGAGCACAAGCAGGGAGAGCAGAAGAGGGAGAGGGAGAAGCAGGCTCTCCACTGAGCAGGGAGCCTGATGCAGGGCTCGATCCCAGGACCTTGGGATCATGACCTGAGCAGAAGACAGATGCTTAACCAACTGAGCCACCCAGGCGCCCCTTAAAATTTTTTTTATAAAGAATAGAGTAGGGGCACCTGGCTGGCTCGGTCAGTGGAACATGCAACTCTTGATCTCTGGGTTGTAAGTTTGAATGCCACGTTGGGTGTAGGGACTACTTAAAAATAAAAAAATAAATCTTACAAAAAAAGAATAGAGTACTTTTAGAAGTCCATCTTCTTATTATTTTATTTAAGAATAATCTCTGTTTCATCATTCAGAGCTATTTTGCATGTTTCCAAACAAATACTTTCTTTGAATGTTTACGAATTTGTCATCAGTATTTACACCTTATCAAATTAATCTTTGTTGCCTATAAGCCAATATCTTTCAAACTTTCATTCCTGTTTTTCTTAACCATATTGTCTTATTCATTTACTGATTATTCCCCTTGTTCAGTTTCTAGTATTTTCTTTTATGCTCCCTTCTTTCCTATCCTTCACCCTTAATAACTCTTTAGTATCTATCAGCTTTTGCCATGAAATTATTCTTTTCCTTGTACTTAAGTGTTTTTATTCACTTTTTGGTATTCCCAGAAAAAGTTCTTGGTGCTGTATAAATACTGAGAGTGCACAGTGACATCTTATAAATTCAGACCTGTATGATGGTGATTCATAGTATGTTTTTATACAGTGTTTATCACTTTATTATATCCACCCTCCCCGCAAGTAGGAGATCTACATAGAGCAATAGTTTACTTTTGCTTTAACCTTGCTCCATTTGTCTTATCTTCAAAATGGAGTCTTAATTTATAAGTATGGAATACTGAATAGGACTGTCAGGTCATTATAAGTCATCTGCATTTTCAGCAAAGTAGGCTATCTGGAGTGCTCTCACTTTCAGATTACTTAGATTGTCCTTAAGAGTGCACATTATCTATATTGAATACAAGGTGGGAAAGGTCCGTTTCAAAACTTGTTTCCAGTGTCCAAATTTTCACATGCTTCATAATCAATATTGCCTTATGCTTCTTAGTGCCTTGGCTTCCTAGAAACAAAAAACATTTCCTCATTAAACCTTTGACCCTGCTGTCTGCTTGTAACCATTATTTCTGGGGGAAAAAAATGGCCACTTAGACAACAGTAGGCATTTCTTTCATTTTGCCCAGTCTGCCAAGCTTCTTCAGTGAATTCTAGCTTCTTGACTTTTAACAGACTATTTTATCTGGGTTGCTATGGAAGGTACCATATGCTTTGGCTTTTAAATGGAATAAATCTCTGATAATATTGCTTAGGGAAAATCCTGGTGTGGATGAAAAGTGGTGTATCTCCTTTATCTTGTTACCATTTCAGATATTATTTTTGCTGATGTTTCCCTTGTTAAAATGACAGAGTCTTCAGTTAAGCTTTTCTCTTGAAGTGATTTTCATCTTCTAAGAGTGTATGTGTTCATATGTTTTCCTATAGAAATAGTTTTATCTCTCTTCCGTGAGTTTAGCCTCTCACCTTTCCTATCATTTTCAATATAGTTAATTTCTCTGCCTTTTAAAAAAAGAACTCCTTTTTTTTAAATGTTTATTCATGAGGATCCTTAATTGATGAGAATAGAGAATATATAGGGAATTCATTTCAGTTTTAAATAGAAAAACATGAGTAGTATATAATATACTAATTAGAAGGATAAATATAGATTTATATGTATTGACAAGGAAAAATCTCAAGGTATTTGGTCATAGGAAATAGAGGATGTTATGTATAGCATAGCACAGTCTCATTTTACTTGAAAAATATTATATATGTGAGTATAGAGGTTTAAGGAAGAGTCTAGACTATGCATCAAACTGTTAATAGTAGTTTTCTATTATTTAGTGGGATTAAAGGAAGGAAGAGGAAATTCACCTTTTATCTCATTCATTATTATTTTTTTTTTAAGATTTTATTTTTATTTGAGAGGGGAGAGAGCACGAGAGGGAAGAGGGTCAGAGGGAGACGCAGACTCCCTGCTGAGCAGGGAGCCCGATGTGGGACTCGATCCCGGGACTCCAGGATCATGACCTGAGCTGAAGGCAGTCGCTCAACCAACTGAGCCACCCAGGCGCCCTCATTCATTATTTTAATTGTTAGAATAGATACCAGTTCTGTAACCAAAACTGTGAAAGACAAGATAAAAGAGCAAGTTTGCAAATTTAAAAAATTGCAGTATTTATTACTTTTTTAGAATATTTTTGTTGACTTTAAATGATGAAGAGTATATTAATGCCCTATATAGTTACTCTCAAAATATACTATTGAGTGGTGAAGTTGCTTATAATTCTTTGTTGCTAAAAAAAATTTCCTGTATCATTATTTCTGGGGCAGGACAGAATAACAGAATTTAATACTATTCTTTCTGGACAGAAGTAAAAGCATTCAGGAATCTCTCATCTCTACCCCTCTCTCTTCTTTCCTCCTTCCCTTCCTCTCTCCCCACCCTTCCCCATCCTCCTCTTATCTCTTTCTCCTTCCTTTCTTCCCTTCATTCCTCCTACTCACACACATACACACAGCTATTTAAGAGGAAGATAGAAGGAAAAAAAGCATTTGAAAACAACAGAAGAATAGAATTTTGATGTGCTTATTATTCCTATATTTAAACAGCCCACTCAGGTTCTTAAATCAATGCCAAGTATCTCAGTTGTTGTAAATAATCTACCGAAGTATGCTAGGCCTGAAATATGATTCTATGAGGGAGCTCATCTGGTAGTATATAAATTAGCTCTCTAAGTCTTAAAACTTCTCTGGTTAGTAGTAGCTATTAGAGATGTCTGGTAAGTTTATTTTGAATCTTGATGAACTTCTAAGTGGGCTGACAATTTTCAGTTTTTTAAGGGTAGCTTGTTTGAAGCCAAAAATGGTATATGTCAAATGCTGTAGTATTTGTACTTCGGATTGCTATATTATTCCTTTCTCTTTTGTTCTTTTTTTTCTTCCTAAACAAAGTGCATCTTTCCACTTTTAGTGCACTCGGCAAATTATCTCTGAGAAGCTAGGCCGTGGATCGAGAACTGTGGACCTTGAACTTGAAGCTCAGATTGATATATTAAGAGATAACAAGAAAAAATATGAAAATATTTTAAGACTGGCTCAGACATTGTCAACCCAGCTTTTCCAGATGGTGCACACCCAAAGGCAACTTGGAGATGCATTTGCTGACCTGAGTTTGAAGTCACTAGAACTACATGTAAGATTATTTTAAATAACTGTCGGAGAGTGTGGAGGAGGAGAATGGCAAATAGTATTCGAAGATGTAATTTGTTACATTTCTGATTTGCTTAACTCTTAATAAATTTGGAATTGGTGTTCTTTTAAAATATTTCATGTAATTAAAGGTAGAGCTGTGGGTCACTCAGGTAGTTCAGCAGGTTGAGCATATGACTCTTGCTTTTGGCTCAGGTCATGATCCCGATCAGAGTGCTGGGGTTGAGCTGGTGTTTGAGTGCTTTCAGCCAGGAGACTGCTTGTCCCTTTCCCTCCCCCACTGCTCCTCCCCCTGCTCATGCATGTACCTGTATGTGTGCTTGCGTGCACGCTCTCTCTCTCTCTCTAATAAATAAAATCTTTTTTAATAAAAGGTAGAGTGGGACACCTGGGTGGCTCAGTAAATTAAGCGTCTGCCTTTGGCTCAGGTCATGATCCCAGGGTCCTGGGACCGAGTCCCACATCGGGCTCCTTGCTCAACAGGGAGCTTGCTTCTCCCTCTCTAATGCTCCCCCTGCTTGTATGTGCTCTCACTCTCTCTCTGTCTCTCATTCTGACAAATAAATAAAATCCTAAAAAAAATAAAATAAATGAATAAAAAAAAGTAGAGCTGAAAATCATATCTATGTGTAATTTATTTGTTTTATATATACAAACATACACATATTTGGTTTTGTTTTCATAGCCAAGGACATGTACAGACAGTGAGGCCAGGAGCAGGAGCTCTGGGTGGGGCTCGCCTGTGCATGTGCACAGGGAGGAGCTACACCAGACTTGTCTATGTTTCTCCATGATCTCTTGCTACCTCTTTAAGTGGAATCTTTAGAGAGAAAAATCCCCACAGTAAGGAAAGAGGTAGCCAGGGTATAGGGTCTGGGGAAGTGTTAACAGCAGTGTTATCAGTGATGCTGCACTCAGTAGACCCTGCTAATTATAATAGTTAATACAGATTGGGGATTTACTATATGCCAGGTAGTGTTCTAAGTGGTTTATGTATGTATTAGCTCATTTAATGCTCAGTCGTAGCTAGTAGGTACTTTTATTATCTTCTAGATGTCAAATCCTTTTTTTTTTTTTTTTAACAGAACTGAGAGGTTAATCCTAAGTATTCAAGTCCGTTAGACCCAGTTTTAATTTTTAAGTTTGTTATTTGAGCATCTCTAACCCTTTGTAAGGATTTGATAGTTCATGAGTTTTATTCCAATGCAAACATTTACTTATTTTTTTAACAATACTTTTTTTAAAAGATTTTTTATTCATTTGAGAGAGAGAGAGTAGAGTGAATGAGAGAGAACATGAGTGGGTGGGGGCAGAGGAGAGGGAGAAGCAGGCTCCTCGTGGAGCAGGGAGCAGGACGCAGGGCTCGATCCCAGGACCCCAGGACCATGACCTGAGCCGAAGGCAGATGCTTAACCAACTGAGCCACCCAGGTACCCCCAGAATACAACTTTTTATCTTGGAACTGCCATGTGGGTCCATTGGAAATCAAAGACACAGTATGGGATCTTAATGATCTTAAAACATTTTGCTATTTCATCATCTTGGGAATTATTTCATCACTACTCATCTGTTATTTCCAACCATGTTAAAAATTACTAAAATGATAAGAAAACAAAAGAATTCTGGCATCGCCTTAAAAAATAATGTAATAGATAAATACTCTTTGTAGTCTTTTTTTAATGTTTTTGCAACATAGATGAAAATTTAGAATTTTTCATTTTTTGCTCATATAATGGCAAAGAGAAGACAATACCAGAGGAAGATATTTCACAGTTATTAGACAAAATCATAAGATGGCTGCAGAGAGACAGCAGTAGTGACTCAACAATGATGGCAAAATAGATAATACAAGTGAAATCCCTGTCTGAGTCTTCTGATGATGATATCCTAGATGAATTTTCTTAAATTCAAGAGTCAGTGAATTTTTAAGGACAGAAAGGAAATATGGTACTGTATTAGTCAAGTTCTGTAGACAAACAGAACCAACAGGATGTGTAAATATACAGAGGGATGTATTTTAAGAGACTGGTTCACAGGATTTTGGAGTCTTGGTATATGTAAAACCTGTGGGGTAGGCTGGCAGACTAAAGACTCAAGGAAGAGTTGCAGTTTGAATGCAAGGGCAGACTGTTAGCAGAATTCCTTTTTGCTCCAGGGCATTCAGTCTTTGTTCTGTTAAGGTCTTCAGTTGATTGGATGAGAGCCACTGCCACTGTGGAGGGCAGTCTACTCACACTCCACCAATTTAAATATTAATCTCATTCAAAAAAACACCTGCACTGAAATATCCAGAATAATGTTTGACCAAAATCTGGACATCATGGCCTAGCCAAGTTGGCATGTAAAATTAATCACCACAGGTATTTTTATCTAGTTAGTCATTCAATAGGCATGAGTCCATCATGCAACATTTTTCTTTTTTTTTAAGATTCTATTTATTCATTTATTAGAGAGCACGCATGCGTGCACACACACGCACGCACACAGGCACGCACAAGTGAGGGAAGGGGCAGAGGGAAAGGGACAAGCAGACTCCATGCTCAGCACAGGGCCTGACTCAGGGCTCGATCCCACCACTCTGAGATCATGACCTGAGCCGAAATGAAGAGTCAGACACTTAACCAACTGAGCCACCCAGGCGCCCCCATGCAACATTTTTTGACAAGAATTTGGACTATCCTATTTTGCTAAAAAGACATACTATATTCTTTTATGATGACTTATGCACCAAAATATACTTGATATAATTTGTTAGTGAACAAGTGCTAAAGGCAAATATGTACGCAGAAGTGATTTGAAGGAAATAAATAATGTAAGAAATAGAAAATTTATTGGATTAAACATTTTAATCAGTGTTTATAAATATAAAAATAATGGTAAACTAGAACCTATTGGAGATTGTTTGAAATTTGGAATCAGTATTTACAGGATAGATGTTTTTGTATCAGGATTTTCCAAAGAAACAAAACCATAGGAGATATGTGCATAATACACACACACACACACACACACACACACACACACACACACACACACACACAATGGTAAACTAGAACCTATTGGAGATTGTTTGAAATTTGGAATCAGTATTTACAGGATAGATGTTTTTGTATCAGGATTTTCCAAAGAAACAAAACCATAGGAGATATGTGCATAATACACACACACACACACACACACACACACACACACACACACACACACACACACACACACACACTTATTTTAAGGAATTGACTCCCACAGTTGTGGGGCTTGGCAAGTCTGAAATATGAAGGGTAGGTCAGTAGTCTAGAAACCGAGGCCAGATTTCTAATGTTACAGTGTTAAGGCAGAATTCTTTTTCAAGAAACCTTAGTCTTTTTGGCTCTGAAGGTCTTCAACTGATTGAATGAAGTCCACCCATATTCTGGAGGATAATCTCTTTAAAGTCAACTTTAAATCATATCTATAATGTTTATCATTGCAGATGTTAATCACATCTACAAAATCTGTATCTTCATAGCAACATCTAGACAGTGTTTGACCAAACAGCTGTCCACTTTAGTCTAATCAAGTTGACACATAAAATTAACCATCACAGTCTACCCTTTGTCAGTTTAGCAGCACTTACTCACGTATCCTTAAACTATACTTAATCTCCAAATAAAGGCAGTAGCAAAGTCTTACGTTCACCTAACATGACATGACTATCCTGCATGCTATCAAAGACAGATTAGCCTTTTCCCCAGAAGAGTATGCAAAGTCCTTGAGTGATGTTCACTTTTTTCCTTGGTATCCTGTAAGTTGAATACTATGATATAAAGTTAATAATATATCTTATGTTGTATGCCAAGGGGATAAGAGAGGGAAGAAAACAAAGTTATTTGCTTTATACATATACACACATATTGATAACAAAATAAGGAAGGAATACTCGTAACAATTATAGTCTTCATTTCTACAGATGGTCACAAGGTCTTACTTAGCTTCTACTACCCATTCCATAGTGCACTGGCTTTCAGCTAGCACCTCAGCTTGTCAGTTCTTTGCCTCGTGGGGTGACCCAAACCTTCATTCCTGAAGCGTCCAGGCCATTAGTAGTCTTGGCTGAAATGGGTTGTTGTCGTTTTCCATTGCCATTAATCACAGAGCATGGTAGGAGTACTAGGAGATGTCCTAAGAGGTTGCCTATATTCTAGGCATATTCTTCTTTAGCAGTTTAGTTTCCTTTCCCTTGGTCATCAGGATCAGTCACATGCAAGCCAGCAAAGTAACTCTCTTCCTTGCCTGCTGATTTCTTTTTGAGAAAAAGTTGATAGTGTAGTGATGAAGAGCTGGTGTCCACTTCCTCCTGACATATTAACTGAGACTCATTGACAACACTTAGCACAGGTATGGCACATAGTGGCACTGAATAAAGTATTATGGTTATGATAGCTGTTTTGGGATTGCGGCATTTAGGAGTTGGGGAAGAATTTAAAGATTAGCTCAGTTCTTTCATTTTCTAGAGAAACAACAGTATCGAGCAGTAGAAATGGCCAAGCTCCTGAAATTTTTTTGAATGTCTGTAATATTAGGAACTTTAAGCAAGTTGTCTCACTCATTACACTTCCTATCAAACTGTAAGAGAATTATCTTCATATTATTACTAAGAAATTGACACACAAAGAATTTAACAAAACAGATAAATCCAGTCAGTAGCAGAACAAGATAGAAACTCCAAAACTGTTTGAATCCCCAAATTTTACCATTTTATCACATGCCTCTGACTCCCAGTTCTGTTAAAGCATGGCACCTCACCTCATTAAATTGTTTTTTCTCAATTTAGAGAATTGAGTAACATTTACACAATTTAGAGTAACATCTACATCAAGATTAGAAAAGTTCACATAACCCATATTATTGTCAATTATCAATTAGTACCTGTGAGTATAATTTTTTATTGCTCTGTATTTAAATTAACCCACTTGCTATTAATTAGGTAATAATTTATAGTACTAAAACTGGGTGTTTTAGATCTAGTCAGATGTTTCTGTTATTTGGTCCTCATGTATAAGTTTAAGGGGAAATAGTGGTCATTTACATCTGGTAAATGTTGTAAATGATATAGGAGCTGCTAAAGAGAAAAAAAAATCAAATGTTTTGAAACTTTGTTCTCCCTCTGTATAAAGCAAGCAAATATTGAGGAATTGTATTGGCCTTCCCTGTTCAGTGTCAGATTAGAACCACAGCCCTGTTCTTAATGTATATACCCTTTGATTACTTTATATTTAGTTATTTAGTTTATTTGTAATTGTTAAAGCAGTTTATAATATATAAAATGTCCCTGTCCAACCGAAAATACTAAAATAACTTACCAACTAAATGAAGTTTATGAATCCTGTTTTACTTTTCAATGCCCCAAAAAGCATAATTATTTATGTGTTTCTTATAATGCGTATACATATGTATATTCATTTCTTTCTAGTGTCCCAATTGTTTTATATCTTTTACTACTATGTCTCTTGTACCTTACCTAAAAAAAAAAGCTTTTCTATTCTAACCACTTAAGTTTAAATTACATGTTAAAATCTTAAGTTTTCTATTTTCTTCACAGAATTACAGATAGGGTTTATATTAATGAAACAGAACAGTGGCAGTTTACTCTTCCTGTCTGCTTTGAATTTAGGCCGGTTTTTTCATTGTAAATATAGTATTCCAAATTCTGCTATACAACTTTTCAATCTGCTGCTATTTCGTCTTACTATGATACAGGTTTTTTTGTTTTTAGTAAAAGTAGCCTTCTAGGTTGTATAGATCTCCCTTTGGCTAATTAGGACTTGTGGCATTTTCAGTGTTTATAATGTGAAATTGTGATAAGTGAACAGTGTTGGGGCGCCTAGGTGGCTCGGTTGAGCATCCAGCTCTTGATTTCGGCTCAGGTCATGATCTCAGGGTCCTGGGACGGAGCCCCAGGTCAGGTTCCATGCTCAGCAGGCAGCTTGAGATTCTCTCTCCCCTTCTCCCCTCTGCCCCTCACCTGACTTATGCACATGCGTGTGTTCTCTCTCAAATATAGAAATCTTTTTTATTTTTTTAAAGGTTTTATTTATTTATTTGAGAGAGATTGAGCAAGAGAGAGCATGATTCGGGGGGGTGGCAAAGGGAGAGGCCGACTCCCTGCTGAGTAGGGAGCCCGATGCAGGGTTCGATTCCAGGACTCGGGATCATGACCCGGGCCAAAGGCAGATAGATGCTCAGCTGACTGAGCCACCCAAATGCCCCTCAAATACATAAATCTTAAAAAAAAAAAAAAAAAGTTTACATGGACGTCTCTTAAATGGAAAATGTCCCTGTCCAACCGAAAATACTAAAACCCAGCACAATAATTTTACTTTCCTGTACTTATTGGATATTTTATCACCTAGAAATTTAACTGTATCTATAGCAGCAGCATTAAACTTGCATTTTCTAAGATTATATTTAATTTCATATTACATTTTTCAGCTGACATTAAGAAGTATTTCATAACAAACTTCAGAATTCTCAAATTGAATGATACATCTTACAGTAAGCTATGATCAAATTTTTTATTTGTTCGGATATGTCCTGATAATCTGTTAAAGCTTTCCAGTCTTTCACTACTGAAAATTTAGAGTTAGTACTTGCCATTTCTGAAGGAGTCACACGTAATGTTTTCTAAGCCAAGACTCGGTTTATTCAGAGCAAATGAACTCGAACTGGTGTTGAGTGATTCTTCCCCAGCTGTGTACCTACGTAGACCTGAGCTTGGGAGTCAACTAGTCACTGAATTTACAAAGAAATGTGCGTTGTTAATATTTATACACCAAGGAGATTATGTCAAAACACAAAAATTGCAATCTGTCTTATGTCTGAAAGTTTTAGTCAATTGTTAACCTAATTTGGTTGTGAAAGTTATAGTTTCTCTGATTAATAATCTGCTATATTTTTTGTAACAGCTGTGCTTACAGTATAATAAAAACAAAACATGGAAGTGAAAATATTCTTTCTAGTACAAAGTAGTTTAACTTTTTAAAATTACTTAATTCTAGCTATACATCTGAGCTGATGACAGTTTTGGTTTACTCAACTTTTTTGGTAATTATATAGCTAGCTGTGATTTAGATTTGTTTAAGCATTAAAAGAAGAAAACTTCTATAGCTAAATATTTTAAATCAAATATTTTCTAAATCGAATATTTTCCCATTAGTGATACATTTGAGATTTTTTTGGTCACATTCACTAATAAGTGGATATGTTAAGGTGATTTTTATTGTTTTAGGAAGAATTTGGCTATAACGCAGATACCCAGAAGCTACTGGCTAAAAATGGGGAGACTCTTCTTGGAGCCATTAATTTTTTCATTGCCAGTGTGAACACTTTGGTGAATAAAACAATTGAAGACACATTAATGACTGTGAAACAATATGAAAGTGCCAGGTAGGTAATAAATTTTCATTATATTGTCTGCTTACAGATGGTACATAATTCATTTAAGGTTTTAGGTTGCATATGGTAGAAATCAACTCTGGCTAACATGAGCAGAAAAAGAATGCAGTAGAACGTTATAGGATAGCCCATAGAACTAAGAGAAAGGCAGGAGAACAGATTCTAGAAACAAGCAGGAATCAAAATCAAGATAATGCCTCAGAAGAATCTAATTAGGAATCTAATTAGAACCCTGATGCTGGGTACCTCTGGTACTGGATGTTATCACAGCTACATAAGTCATTTCCAAAAGGCCCCTAAATATTTTGCTTCATTGCCTAGAGAGTGTCTCACTGAGCCTTGGTCATGTGCCCAACCCTGCCTGTCAGAGAATTAGGGAGGTAGAGGATCTCCTAGTTCCAACTTCCTTAGAAAAGGACAGGGCCTTGTGTTCTACTAGGTAGTTACTAGATGCCTTCTATAATCTGGCCGTAAGCCTCTCTTCGTTCTTGTCACTGTTGCTTCCCAGTAGAAGCAGTACAATAGCCGGACTTGCAGTTTCACTTTCTCTTCAATATACAAGCTCATTTTTGCTTCCATGATTTTGTTTATGTTGTGGATACCAACAACCTAGCCTTCCACTTATCTAGGTTATAATCAGCTTCAAACTCTTTTGTATTTTACCTTTTACATATTTTCATAGCTGTTTATAATGCAGTGTTTTCATACATTTTATACACACACACATACACACTCATTAATTTCTCTATCTCATAACCATCCTGTTAGGTAAGCTAAGTACATTTTAGCAGATGAGCAGTAGCATTTTCAACTTTTGAGTCCAGGCCCAATTTTTCTCCCATTCATTCTATTCTGACTTACTTTGAGGTTTTTTTTTTTCCTCTGTGAACACTTGAAATCCGTATTTCCCATTATTCTTTTTATAGCATAGTTGAGGATAAGTACAAACTATACTTTTTAGAAGTGTAACTTTATGTTTTGGCCCCTTACCCTAGTTTAATGATATGAGAAATAGCTGTGAAAACTCTAAACTTATCTAGTTTTTGAGTGCTTCTTCTTAAGTATGTATTTCCTTATGCTTCACATGAGTAAAAGCCCAAAACCTTTGGAAAGTTAACTTTTAATCTTTTCACAAGAAGAAATGCTTCTGTGTTACTCTGTGTTTATAATTTTAGGTTTAGCATTAACATGTGGTTCTTAATGACTTGGATATGAAGGTCAAGATAAATAGCTGTGGTTGTTTGGTCGGAGAAGGGTGGAGGGGGGGTTGTGTGCCCTATTTAGGTTTTGGACTTGGTTTTTTACTTTTCTTCATTGTTTGAATTATTTACTAACACAGTATTAAAATCAGAAGGTGGAAAAAAATAAACAGAAGGAATCCATCAATAGGATATCCCTCAATAACATTGAAGGAATTTCTCAGTAAGATACCCTTCAATAGGAATCCCTTCGGTAACACTCTTAGTAATTGGTTCTCCAGTCTCTATTTAAATCTTTTCGTGGACATTGTATTTTTCAAAAGAATATTCTGTATATTTTTTATTTTTATAAATTTTATTTGGTTCTTTTCCAAATCTGTTCCTTATTCATGATGTCCTAATTTGTTCATAATAAATACTCTTTTCCTTTTATTTCTTTAATTCTTTTAAGCATTCTTATTTTCTAGTCTTTCAGATTGTTTTCTGGGTTATGAAGATGAAAATTCTTTTGTTCCCAAATTCCCACCACCACCTCCTAGTCAAGAACTACATGAATCTAGTTTCTGTTTATGTACTTTGTAATTGTCCACCTATCCTGAAAATATCTCTAGTACCTAAAACATATTTTTGTTTAGTATATTTTAAAATACGTTTTATTTTAGCATATAATATCTTTTTGGCCATTCTTTCTAAGGCACTTTTAAAAATATTAACCAATATTGTGGGACGACTGGCTGACTGGCTCAGTTCGTAGAGCATGCGACTCTTGATCTTGGGGTTGTGAGTTCAAGCCCCATGTTGGGCATATAGCTTACTTTAAAATAAAAAATTTTTTTTCAAATATTAGCCTGTAGTAAAGAAGGACAAATTCATCTGATAAGTCACTGAACAGTACATGAGTCATGTTTTAATTCGTGGAGGAGAAAAGCCTCTGGAGGTTAAATGTTTGTTCATTTGGAGCCAATTTCAAAGCCAAAATGAGAGCCCATTGGCTTTCTGCCTTTTACTTTTGATCATTCAGTCTCAAACTTGAACTGGATTTATCTCAAATTTTCATATCTATTTAAAAAATTATGACGCACCTCCAGTCGATAGAGCATGTGACTCGGGGTCTCAGGGTTGTGAGCCCCACATTGGGTGTAGAGATTACTTAAAAATAACATCTTTAATAATAATTTTCACATCTTATATTGAGATATCTGACTTAAAGTACAAAGTGATAAAAGATCTCAATCTAGGGGCTCAGCCAGTTCAGTGTCTGACTCTTGATTTGGGCTCAGGTCATGATCTTGGGGTCGTGAGATTGAGCTCCACATCAGGCTCTGTGTTCAGCAGGGAGTCTGCTTGAGATTCTCTCTCTCCCTCTTTTGCCCCTTCCCCTGCTCGAGCACACACTCTTTCTCTCTCTCCCTCTCAAATAGATAAATAAAATATTTTTTAAAAATCTCAATATGTCTAATATATGGGTTTATTTGAAACTTTTGAACAGAGTTATAAATCAGGTTATATGTACTTGGTAGCTGGTTATCAGGAAATCTTTAACCACCTATGTGTGTAGTTTAAAAACTGACAACAATAATGACCTCACCTCATAATTTATTCTCTTTTTATTGAAATTACAATGTGGGGCGCCTGGGTGGCTCAGTTGGTTAAGCGACTGCCTTCGGCTCGGGTCATGATCCTGGAGTCTCAGGATCGAGTCCCACATCGGGCTCCCTGCTCAGCGGGGAGTCGGCTTCTCCCTCTGACCCTCTTCCCTCTTGTGCTCTCTATCTCTCATTCTCTCTCTCTCAAATAAATAAATAAAATCTTTAAAAAAAAAAAAAAAAGAAATTACAATGTGATTTTATTCATTAAGCTTAGCTTGGGGTTTGACTTTCCTATACTATTTATTGAAGTAACTGAGGGATTCACTATTGTAATACTAAAACATTGCCTGCAGAGGGATAACATTTAAAAAGAACCCCAGATTAAAAGTTTCTCAGTAACTGAATTTTCTTCTCTGTCAGAACCAGAATTTACTGACTTTTAGGGCATGGGTCAGCTATTTGATCAGCACAAAAAGTGGCAATTTAGGCAAATGTCCAGTGGCCTTTTAATGCTCCCTATTATGCATTGTGTACAAGTATTTCCAGCCCTCTGGTGCTCCGTGTATAGAAAATCTTGTAACGGCCCATTCAACACTTCTCCACAGCACCACCAACAAGGGAGTCAGTTGTGGTCAAGACTTTTCAGATGTGGACACCTGTTCTGTAGAAGTTTTACATAAGCCATAAAGTAACCAACTATCACTAACTTTATTGATATGGATTCAGTTCAGACTGGCAACCTTGAAGGAGTTGCATTTTGAAAATTTAGTGTGCTTCTCTTCCTGGTGGTAATGAGCACTGTTAGAGAAGCTCTTATGGAAAGTTTTACTTTGATACCATCTACAAACTCTGGATGTAAAAATTAAGGGATATAAGGTCAGTATTATAACTTTGATTATGTTTATATTAATCTTATTGTTTAGAAATGTGCTCCAAGGCTGATGAAGGATGTTTGTCTTCACGTTAAATCACCATATATCACTATTTTTGTTCTACATTTTTTCTTTCATTTTTTGTTGTTTTTAGTATATTTACATCTGGCTATTCCTCTTCTAATTTGGCTATTATAATAAACACTCTAAAGATACTAGTTATTACCAGGTATCCTAAGTACTCTATATTTTTTAATGGAGATTATTATTCTCATTTATAGATGAAAAACTGCAGCAGAAAGAGATAAAATAACTAGCTCAAGACATGAGAGGCAGCAAAGGTCAGAGTGGTCCTTCGGTTTGCCTAGAGAACCCATGGAGTTTAACTTACTTGTTACCATTACCAAGTCAGTCTTGCCTCCTAAATCTTTAATATCTGTCTCCCCTTCTTAGCCCCACTGCCATTGTCTTGATTCAGTGACTCATTTCTCTTTTGCCCATGGTCTTCTAATTGGTTTCCTTGTTTCTGTTTCTTAATCTACTCCGGTCCATCCTCCATTTCTTACTACTAGAGATGCCTAGTTCTATTCTGAACGAGTAGAACATGTCACTTTCTAGAGCAGAGTTCTTAAATGGCTTCCCATCACATAACTTGACCTACCAGATTAAATCCGATCCCTTTAGTGTGGCCTGTAGGCCCTGCTTAATGTCCATCTTGCCTACCTGTCTGACTTTTAATTCCTTCCACTATCGTGCTCCAACTTCAGGTTATGACATACTGAATTACTTCCCAAATGTATCGTGGTATCTTACAAATCTGTGCTTTTGTTTGTGCTTTTCTCTTCCTGGATTGCTCTATTTCCCTGCCCCAGTCCACCTTGGAAGCTCTTATCATCCTTTAAAATTTAATTTTAAGTGTTTTAATTCTGTTCTAAGATACCTAATTAGGTAATTCTTCATCTTGATTTCCACTCTCCCTTATTCTCCCTCCCTCATGGCAGTTAGCGTTACCTCATTTTGTCGTTTAAGAGTCTCTCTCCCTCTAGACTGCAGGTTTCTTGGAGATAAACTTTTATCTGTTCATCTTTATAGCTCTGGTTTCTAGCATAGTGCCTGGAACATAGAAGGGGCTCACTTAATATTTGTTGAATAAATCAGTGTATCGGTGAATGAATGATTCTCTTCTGGCCCTGAAAGGTCAAGTTTGTTAAATTCAGTACAAGATAAAAATAAATTCTCAAGTCAGATTGGAATATAGTTTATGTTATTTAAAATATTCTTAAAGGGTGCCTGGGTGGCTTAGTCAGTTGAGTGTCTGACTCTTGGTTTCAGCTCAGGTCATGTTCCTTGGGGTCATGAGATGGAGCCCTGCGTTGGGCTCCACACTCAGCCAGGGGTCTGTCTGCTTGTATTTCTCTCCTTCTGCCTTTCCCCCCCACCTCATGTGCACGTGCTCTCTCTAAAAAGAATAAGTAAGTCTTTAAAATATTCTTAATTGCCAGAATAAGAGATGTAGATAGTACTTTAGATATTGAATAAAGAGCTTTAGTTCTGGGGCATAAGTTTTGTGATGCTGATTTTGACTAAATCAGAGGTTACAGTGATCTTAACTGAGTACTGAATAGTAGAGACTGCTGGGTAAGTCACTGTTTTATAATAAGCAAGTTGGTAGTATACTTACACAGGTGCTGTGATGGAGACATTATGAGGTGCAGTGTGATCATGGAGCGGTGGGGGTAACTATTTTAGTGGTAGGAGAATATTAGGGAGTAGGCATCTAAACGAGCACAAGGTGTTAAGTGCTCTGTCATAGATGCCATTGTCATGTTCTAAATACTAATATTACGGAAATCCATTCAGAGTTACTCTGTCCCATATGGTAGCCACTAGCCACATGTATCTGTTGAGCCCTTGAAATGTGGTTAGCCTAAATTGAGATGTGATTAGATGTGTAATATATACGATGGATTTCAGAGACTCATACTACTCCCCCAAAAAGTAAAATAGTTCATTAACAACCTTTTCACATTGATGACATGTTGCAATGATAATATTGTAGATATATTGGGTAAAATAAAGTATATTGTTTAAAAGGTAAAATTAATTTTTATTATTTTAATGTGACTACTAGAAAATTTTAAGTTACATATGTGACTTGCATTATATTTCTGTTGTGCCTTGCTGGCTAGACTATACTTTCAGGACTGCTGACTCTCAGTGTAGCTTCGTTTTACCAGTTAAAGGATGTCATCCTAAAGTCTGCTGTCTTCATATGCTTTGCCTTATTTTTTTTTTTTAAAGATTTTATTTATTAGAGAGAGAGAGAATGAGAGATAGAGAGCATGAGAGGGAAGAGGGTCAGAGGGAGAAGCAGACTCCCCCCTGAGCAGGGAGCCCGATGCGGGACTCGATCCCGGGACTCCAGGATCATGACCTGAGCCGAAGGCAGTCGCCCAACCAACTGAGCCACCCAGGCGCCCCATATGCTTTGCCTTATTGGTATTAACCAATTCCCATGTGAGATAGATCACTTGATCTTGTTGGCATTAGGTTTTAACATCTGTTTTTTTAAACTGGTTTTTAAATTTTGGAAATTTCTGCTTGTCAGTTAATACTGTACTTTGGGAAAAATAGTTAATGAGATTAATAAGCAGCTCCCCCCCATGCTTGTATTAATAGCTCTTTGTATTAAAGAAATATATGATTTTAAAAGTGTAAGGTGTAATATGTATGAGAATTATCTGTTAATATATAACATGAGACTGCCATATATTTTCAACTCACCTCCTGAACTTATTTCACTCTGTTTTTGTAATATGCTTCACTTACTTTGTTCTTTCCAGGATTGAATATGATGCATATCGCACTGATTTGGAAGAACTGAATCTTGGACCACGTGATGCCAACACTCTGCCAAAGATTGAGCAGTCACAGCATCTGTTTCAAGCACATAAGGAAAAATACGATAAAATGCGTAATGATGTTTCTATCAAGTTGAAATTTCTAGAAGAAAATAAGGTAAATTTAGTCTTTACCTTCTGAGATAAATTTTTATGGACTTTAAAATGATGTCATCCCAAAGAGAGATAAATAGAAAGATTTTGTTTCTGTTAGCTCTCTTTCATTACAGTTGCAAAATGGAATTCCACCAGTAATCAGTGTTTGAGTTTTTAGAAGAACCAAAAATATATTTATCTTTCTGTTATAAAAGTCATCATCAACCCTACTGTACCAGTCCTTCACATGTAACAGTTGGGAAAAAATATTTGATGTTCAACTATTGACCTTCAGATTGGAGTTGGTATCAAATGTTATAAAAGTTACATGCTTGGAGCACCTGGATGGTTCATTCGGTGGAGTGTCTGGCTGTTGATCTCAGGGTTGTGAGTTCAAGCCTGTACTGGGTGTAGAGATTACTTTTAAAAAAGTAAAATCTGAAAATTAAAAAATAAATAATAAAAAATTACATAATGATAGATTCTGCTTTGAATATTTTGAGACCTTTTTATTAATGATAGGTACAGACTTCAGAAAGGGAAGAACATTCTTCCTAGTAACTGGTAAATGAGGAATGACTAAAAGGTCCAGCTTAGAGCTGTAGTTAGCATACCCTAGAAGAAACAAGCCAAGAAATCAATTTTCCGCATTATTTTTGTATAACATGAACCCATCTAAGGACTAGAACAGTGAGAGCTGAGATGGACCTGCTGTGGGCTTCTATTCTATTCATAGACTAACAGGCTCCTGAGTTTTGGCTTAAGTAGAGGACAGGTTCCTGTGTTTAACATTTTTTTTTTAAGATGTATTTATTTGAGAGAGCGCACATGCCAGAGCCCAGTGGGGAAGGAGAGAGGGAGAGAGAGAATCTTAAGCAGACTCCCCACTGAGCGTGGAGCCCAAACAAGGGCTCAGTCTCACAACCCTGAGATCTTGACCTGAGGCAAAATCAAGAGTGAGACGCCCAACCCAGATGCCCCTGTGTTTAACATTTTTGACATGACATGCATACTCAGTTTTGTGAGTGGGATTACAGTTCTGGAAACAGGGAGAAGCCAATAGTGGGCACAGCACAGAGTAGGTGGAGTGGTTCAGTCTTGTGGAGATGGGGTCTTTCCACTGCATATTGATGGTCTTCTTGTGATTTTCATATCCTCTGAAGTCACAATAGGTCTTCAAATCTACTTTCTTTAGGTACCCTCTTAAAATTGTTCTTCATTTGTTATTTCCTGTTGATATCCTCTTGTTTTCCTTAACATTTTTTTAGAAACTCTTATGGCTACCATAAAAGCTGCAGAGTAATACATTTCCTCGGGATCTACCAAGTCCTGCACTACCACTCACTTTTTTTAGCTACAGTGGGTAAAAAGTATTCACCAGAAACAATTACAAGGGCAGTAAAAGAAACTTCAGTAGAGTTATCAGACAGATTACCTAGCATCATTCCAACAAGAACGCAGTGCAGCCTTTCAGCATTGATTAGCTGAACACGTAAGATGGCATTCCTTTTAGTCTATTCATATTTATCTATATAGATGTATCTCTCTACAGGTATATATGTAGGGAGAGATAGATCAGTTACATAGCTTAACATTTTAATAGATAGGAATATATCAATACTTAGATGTAGATGTATGTTTTAAACATAAAAATATTTTTTGACATATTCCTCTATAATAGATCAGCATTGTACAGGATAGGGCTAAGTGAGGTATGCTAGCTAGCATTTGAGAGGCTCTCTCCAAAGCTAATTTGAAGGGAAAGAAAGGAATTCACCTAATTTGGGGGTTCAGGACCTCTGCAAATAAAGAAATTGATTTTAGAAAATCTATAAAATGGTAATTATATTCCTTTGGAATCTAATGGTATCATGTACTCTTCTCTGGATAGTGAGATTATGGGTAATTTTTATTTTCTTTATATATTTCTCTATTTTAGATGGTTGTGTTGCCTTGATAAAAAAGGAGAGAAAGTGGGGCACCTGGGTAGCTTAGTCGGTTAAGCATCTGGCTCTTGATTTCAGCTCAGGTCATGATCTCATGGTGGTGAGATCGAGCTCCAGGTCGCATTCCACACTGAGTGTGGAGTCTGCTTAAGATTCTCTCTCTCACTCTCCCTCTGCCCCTCCCACCTCCAAAAAAAGAAGAGAAAGTAATGTTGAAAGAATCAGTACTCCAAAGCAACTATGCTTATTAGTCCTTGCCAGGGTAAATAGGAAAATTACACAAGGATAAACAATGGCCATGTGATTGCTACTTGTCTTACTATAACTACTTTGGAAACTTAGGAGATACCCAGATGTGGACATGAATCAGGGAAGGCACTTATCTGTCAGTTACTATGCATTTTACACATATTCTCACCTAATCCTTCGTACTTTAATTCTTTCAGTAAATATTATTGAATACTTTATATACTGGGAATATGTCAGGGAACAAAAAAGACAAAATCTCTGTCCTTTTGAGGCTGACATTCTTATCAATCAGATACACTCATCATCCATAGTTTACAGATGAGTGAGTTCGTTTTACATCATCTTCTGTGATCATATATGCCCTTCGCTTCTGATCTTTGGAACCTCTGTCTCCCTGATCTGTCCACTGTAAAGTCGTTCCTCACTTACTAGGAAGAGTTGTATGACATACCTAGGCTCTTCCCCTTCATGTGTCGAGGAGAAGTTCTAGATTCTGGGAACATCAAAATCAGTATTTGAGCTGTGGAGAATAGACTGAAGAAATTATTTGGGGCCTGTCTATATCTAGTATCATTACTGCCTAAAGTAGCCCCGTGTTGTATCTGGAAAACAGCTATCGTGCTAATGTGAGAAATAGAAAGGAGGTACAGAGGAGGTGGCAGGGAGAAAAGACCTTGTGTACTTTCTCCTCTGCCCTTGCTTTGCCTCACTTGTTTTATGCTGTGCTCTGCTCTGCTCTGCTCTGCACTAGAGTTGAGCAGCATAGGCTAATGAATAGGCAAGGTGGACTGTGTCCTTTGTAAAAAAGTCCAGATTAAGAATGTGAAAACTTGGGTTCCAGACTTGCTCCTGCCACCTGCTTACTTCATGATCTTGGACGGGTCTCCAAACCTTTGTATTTTCCTCTGGAAAATGGGGGTAAATCATGCCTTGTGTTAAGTGAGTGAGAAAAACACACTGTCCTCTGTAAGGTATAAAGTACTGTTCACCAGTATTTATAGGATTCCTACTGTGTGCCAGGCCCTTTGCTAGGTGAAGGGATGAAGGAGAAAGAAAATAAAGTTCACGATCTTCGGGAGATACAAAAGCATAAGATGGGTTTGTTTTCTAGAAATTACCACCTTCACACCTTCCCCTGGTGGCTTTTAAACTTAACCTGTATCCTGCCTACTTTGTGTCTTTTTTGCTGATAGGAGCAGAAATTGACATTAGAAAAGATGTGGCAGGAGACATGAACTGTATTTATTTCAACATATTAATTTGAAATACTAAATTTATATCATTTGGCATTAGGTAAGCAATACTTTCTCAGTAGTAAGTAAGGGTAATGAATTGACCATTCAGGGAAGTCTTTAAGATCCATGGAAGAGACAGGACTTCAGCCTAGCCTTGAAAGGTCAGGAGGACAGGCCTAAGAGAAGTGGGAGGAGAACCTGCTTGGCAAGGGCAGTGGCCCACATGTACGAGCAGAGGAATATTCATGTTTAGTAGAGAAGAAGTAGACTACCATGATGGGACATAACCTTGACATGCTTTAAAGGAAGAGAGAATCAGAAAGGTAATTGGAAGCCACATTGTATTGAGCCTTGAACACATAAAGATCAAGTTGTGGCCTCAAAAAGGATGCATAGCTGAGCAATGAGGGACCAGCCAGGTTATCTCTGTAAAGTTTCAGTGTCTGTCAGATGGCTTTCACATCCCAACTTTATCTAGTTGGCATTAGAGAATCTGTAAAGTTAGGGGGCATCTGCGTGGCGCAGTTAAGTGTCTGCCTTCGGCTTAGGTTGTGATCCTAGGGTCCCAGGATCCAGCCCCACGTCGGGTTCTCTGCTCAACGGGGAGCCTGCTTCTCCCTCTCCCTCTGCCTGCTGCTCTGCTTGCTTGTGCTTGCTCTCTCTCTCTGTCAAATAAATAAATATATCTTCTGACTGTTGGTGGGAATGCAAGTTCATACAGCCACTTTGGAAAACAGTGTGGAGGTGCCTCAAAAAATTAAAAATAGAGCTACCCTATGACCCAGCAATTGCACTCCTGGTTATTTACCCCAAAGACACAGATGTAGTGAAAAGAAGGGCCGTATGCACCCCAATGTTCATAGCAGCAATGTCCACAATAGCCAAACTGTGGAAAGAGCCGAGATGCCTTTCAACAGATGAATGGATAAAAGAAGATGTGGTCCATACATACAATGGAATATTACTCAGCCATCAGAAAGGATGAATACCCAACTTTTACATCAAGTGGATGGGACTGGAGGAGATTATGCTAAGTGAAATAAGTCAAGCAAGAAAGTCAATTATCATATGGTTTCACTTATTTGTGGAACATAAGGAATAGCGTGGAGGACATTAGGAGAAGGAAGGGAAAAATGAAGGGGGGGAATCGGAGGGGGAGACGAACCATGAGAGACTATGGACTCAGAGAAACAAACTGAGGGTTTTAGAGGGGAGGGTGGTGGGGGGATGGGTTAGCCCGGTGAAGGGTATTAAAGAGGGCATGTACTGCATGGAGCACTGGGTGTTGTACGAAAACAATGAATCGTGGATCACTACATCAAAAACTAATGATGTGATGTATGGTGACTAACATAACATAAAATAAATTTAAAAAAAAAAATCTTAAAAAAAAAGCATTTGTAAAGTTAGGAGTAACAGAAGAAAAAAATGACTTAAAAACATTGTTCGGGCACTATAGTTCAAAGGCAGAAAGAAAGTAGAAGCACGCAAACCAGCAAGGAATCCTTTATAGCCAAATGAAATGATGAAGAGCCTGACCTAGGGTTGTTGGAGTAGTAACAGAAAGGAAAGAATACCATGATTTCAAGGCTGCGTGGCAGGGGTTGGAAATCAACAGAGGAAGCTAGTTTGGCTGGAAGGTTGTGAGGGATGAGGGATGGGTATTTGTTCCATTTAACCTAGTGTATATTTGAGAATATTTTGATGACAAAATATTCACATGGAAATAGTAGGAAGTTAATTATGTGAGTTTGGATGCACAGGGTGTAAAGGCTTCAGAGATAAAGGCTTGGAAGTCATTGCCTTTTGAGAATGAAGAATAACATTGTTGTCGCATCTTCTTTTGACCTTTCTTACTACAAAATTTTTAAAAATTTGCCTTTATTCTCAAGGATTTATGTTCTTAGAGAGTCTAGAGATAGTCTTTGTTTTCGGCTTTCCACGGTTGTCATTAACCTGAGTTTCAATTTGAACTCTAATCAGTGGTGTCTAAAATAAAATCTATAAAGAAACCCTGTTCTTTTTATCTTATTTAACTCTTCAGAACTGTAAAGAGATAATATTGATCTCTGTTATTTTAAGCAATCAGTAGCTGTAATTTGGGTGAAGACTTAGATTCATGAGAAAACTTTTTTTATTGTTAAGCAACTTTTACCGTTTTATTTTTAATAGCTCTAACAAAGGGAGGAAAAAGCAAGCCTTTAGGCTTAGAAACTGTCTGTCATCCTTGTTTGCTTTCTTAGCAGTGTGAAATGCCTCAAATCTTGTTTTTTTCTTCTTTTGTTAAACTACAACTGAATTTGTACCTTAATATCTCTTTTATACGTAGTTGTCAGATAAACTTCTTAGCACTCGGATTTTAACAAAGTATAATATGCTCTTCCTATTTCTTAAATATTGTACATTGAATTTTTAAAAACATAAGTTATTTGAAACATCGTTGAGTGTGCTAGTTTGTAATTTGATAATGTCCTGAAGGCTACTGCTTTTTTTTTAAAGCTGTTTTTGCAGCTTTTGCGGGGAGGAAACTTTATTTGGGTTCTCGTTTCATGGCTTTTGGAGTGTCTTCCCATAGCAACACTTCTCTTCTAAAATGAGAGGCCAGATAACCAAACAACTAAAATGGTGCATAAAGTAAAAGCAAATAATGACTGAGTAAAGGACTAAGAACCATTCCAGTGACTGTTGTAATAAATTTTCATAGCCAACAATTGTGAGAATGTTTTGTTTGTTTCATTCTTAGAACTTTAAAAAAGATTTTTTTTTTTTTGGAGAGAGATTGAAAGGTCGAGTCTTAGCTGTATTTTAGAAAATCGAAGTGTTATATGCCCTTAGTCTAGCCTTCCTTCTTTCTGGCAAAACAGAGGAAATAGGTGTGTAAAATACACACATTCCTGTGTTCGTATATGCATTCATGCTGAGTGATAGTGCATATATCTCTTGTCATTTACTCTTAATGGAGAAACTTGAATTCTTCTATTATGTGAAATCCATACTTTTATCCAACCACTCCTAAGATATATTGTGTTTACCTTTAACCTAAACAACTCTTACTAATCTCTGATATTCTCTTCCTTGTTTTACTAAATAATTGAGTTGCATAGCAGTAAGAACGAATTAGGCTCTTCTGATGTTTCTCTTTTAATCATTATTTCTCCTTTTCCAGACCTTTGAGTAGTGTTACATGAGCTATTTTGTGACTTAAGGCAGTTTATTTACCTTTTATTGTTCCTTTCATGGTTCAAAACAAAATATAGACTAATTGAGTAAAGAGAAGAAAATAGATATTTCTGTTGTTTTGTAGACTTTGTGAGAAAGGCACCATGCCTCCTTTCACAGCCTTCATGATACCTAGCAATGTTGTTAAATATATAGTAGTTATTTTAGCAAATGTGTGCTTGCATTTCTTCCCAGAATTAGAGGCACACTGCAGGGAAGAGAAAGAGATGGAAGAAAATGAGAGTCAGCCACGACAGGATAGAAGGGCAAATCCTGATTACGTCATTCTTTGCTTTAGTGAGGGCAAAGCATGCTCTCTCAGAATACCACTATTGTCTGCAGTGCATACTGCTGCGTGGAAAGAGGAAGCAGAAAATTAGAGAAAAAATATGCGCATCAATGTGAGCAATTCATGTTTATTTTTTCTAAACAACTTTTTATAGGGTTAGAATCACATAAAATATGAAAAAAGTAAGTTAAGATTATTATTTCCTTTAAGATAACTATAATTTAACTTGGGAGTGGTAAATCTCTTTTCAGGGCTACTAGTGCATTAGAGGGGAAAAACCTGAATGTATCAAAAGATTCAACAAAGCAGCTTAGGGTATAAATCAAAAGTAAGAATCTTGTTAATGTTATTACATTCTTACTTTAAGAAAGATGAAATATACTCTAAGGTAATGTCAGTTAATCAGCTGTATCCATTAAATGAAGGGTTTTTTTCCTTTGTTAATGTTTCAGCGACTTGAGGATGACAGTGGGGACAGGAAAAGATGAGCCAAACTTGGGAATGTATCCTGCACACATATTTGATTAATATAGTTGGAATCTATCCTGGACACATGGTTGATTAATATACTTAAGTTAAATACCTTTTTAAAAAAACCATAGTCATTTTTGACTCAGGTTGATGAAAAGACTGTTGTTTACACTCAACACTGTATTTCATATATAATCATCATAATATTCCTGTATATTAGGACTTCTTTTCTAATATGTTATTAATACACTATTTTTTCTAATATATTTCAAACTTATTTCATATGTATCTTATAATTAATTTAATTTTTCAGAAAACAATGCATAAACTAAAATGGGAAGGAGGAGAAAGAGGGAATACACAGACTAAAACACCTAGAACAAAGTAAACATACTCATGTAATTTGAGTCAGCTACATATACATAGTTGTGATGATTCAGTGACTATGCAAATACATACTGTAATAGGAAATACTTGAAACCTAGTACATTTTTGTAAAAATAGGCTATAAATGTTTGGAAAAACTTGGAAGGCAGAGGTATTCTTTGTTTGCTAAAGCTCCTCTGAGAGGAAAAAAAGTACACCTCTGAATTTTAAAAATGGATATTTCTTGCCAAATTTTAAGAAGCATGTTAATTATTACTCAATATGTACAAGCACATACATTCTTAAAATCTTCTCTGTTGTCAAAAGGACCCTAACTTCTTACTCTTGATACTTTTTAAATGTTCATACCAATGACTTACTATCATCTTTTTCTATAACTGGAGGTACAAACAGTTCTCTTGGTATTTGCTCATAGGTCAAGTGAAATTAAGTTCCACAGGTAAAAGGACCGTACTGGTTCTAAATAAAAAATTAACATTTATGGACTGAAATGTGGAAGTATGTATAATAAGCAACCTCAACACTATGCCAAATATGATTACCTACATTTGGATTTTGTGAAACATTCCCTAACTCATGCACCCTTACTTCCTGAGTATATTTCATCATATCATTTCAGGTTGTTATTGTTCTTTTTTTCATTCACTTAACAAACTTTTATCAGATATATACGTGTGCCAGGAAGTGTTCTGGATATTGGTGATACCCATTGAGCAAAACCAAAAACAAATTTTACCCTCAAAGAGCTCGTAGACTAATAAAAGTAACAACAGTGATCAAATCACATCAAAATATATATATAAAATCTTGACTGTGACCAGTGCTCTCAAGGGAGGTACGTGGTTCATTAAGAGTGGCTATGGCAGGCTGCCATGAGAAAGTGGTGTTGAGCATTAACTAGGTAAAGTGAGAAGCAAAGAGTATTCCAAGTAGAAGAAACAGCATGTGTAACAGCCCTGTGACAGAGAAGGGTGTGGTGTGCTCAGAGAATTAAGTATGACTAGAACCAGTGAAACTAGAGCATAGAGAGATGACTGGGAGGCAAGCAAAGGCCAAACCATGCAGGCCTTATAGACCCACATTAAGGAAAAGTTTATTTCAGTATCGGTAGGGACCCCTTGAAAAAATTCTTGGCAAATGATAAGTTTAAAATATGGTGCATAGATCTTAGTTGGAACCTAAGAGTGAATATAGTAGTTTAGACAAGAGATGATGAGAGCTTATTTAGGGTGGTGGTAATGGAAATGAAATGAACTGAAGGTGTTGAGAGATATTTAAATAGTAAAACAAAAATACATATAAAAGACTAAGAGCAAATTGATGTATAATTAGCATCTTTAACTTTTTATTCCTTTATTCATCAAATATTCATCAGTTTTTTATGTGCTGGGGTTAAATAGTAGAAATACAATGTTCTTGCCATTATAGAGCTTATGGTCAAGTAAGAGAAATAGGCATTAACCAAATAATTACATAAATACAAACTATGACAAGTGTTGTAAAGGGGAAATTGAGGAGCCATGTGAGTATACAAAGGGGACTTGGCTTGGCGTGGGGTATTGTGGAAGGCTAGAGAAAGTGACATTGGGGCTAAGCTCCAGAAGGATGTAAAGAGCTGACTAAAGGTGTGTGGAGGAAGCAGACTTTAAATGGAAGGAATAGAATATGCAAAAGCCAATTGAAGAGAGAGGGAGAGGGAGAAACTCTTAAGCAGGCTCCACGTCCAGTGGGGGAGCCCGACTTGGGGCTCAGTCTCACAACCCTGAGATCGTGATCTGAGCAGAAATCAAGAGTCGGCCACTTAACCAACTGAGCCACCCATGCACCCATAGGTTTTTTTCTTTATTCCTCTTAGACCTCATAACATTCTGGCTTTCTATTTGTATTTCTTCCTTTAAATTTTCAAAACATGCACTTTTCAAAAATTATTCAGTAAATTTTTTAAGGTGCCTGTTTGGGGCTATTATAATGCCTAATCCTAAGGAAATATTTTATACAGGGCACCTGGGTGGCTCAGTTGGTTGGGCAACTGCCTTCGGCTCAGGTCATGATCCTGGAGTCCCGGGATCGAGTCCCACATTGGGCTCCCTGCTCAGCAGGGGGTCTGCTTCTCCCTCTGACCCTCTTCCCTCTCGTGCCCTCTATCTCTCATTCTCTCTCTCTCAAATAAATAAATAAAATCTTAAAAAAATATATTTTATAAAGGTATTATGACAAACTTCTTGCTGACAAGCAATATACAGTCTAATGGATGATACTTAGTAAAATGCTGAGTTAAGCATGAGAAAAAAGAAGTAGAGAATTTGATGAAGAAGAGCATTAATGTGGGTTCTTAGAACTACCTGCTAGGCTAGGTAGTATGACTTGAATAGAACCACACAAGAATGAGTAATAGGAGCATTGGTGGAAAAGGTCAGGAAAAAAAAATTCTTAAAAAAACCCTAGAACAGGAGCACCTGGGTGGCTCAGTCGGTTAAGCGTATACCTTCTGCTCATGTCACAATCCCAGGGTCCTGGAATCGAGCCCCGCATCAGGCTTCCTGCTCAGCGGAGAGCCTGCTTCTTCCTCTCCCTCTGCTGCTCCCCCTGCTTTTGTGCTCTTTCTCTCTCTGTCTCTCTCTCTCTCTCTCTCTGTCAAATAAAATCTTTAAAAAACAAAACCTTAGAACATAGGGGCACCTGGGTGTCTCAGTCGGTTGAGCTTCCCACTCTTGGTTTAGGCTCAAGTCATGGTCTAGGGTTTGGGGATCAAGCCCTACCTCACGCTGTGTGCTCAGTGGGGAGGCTACTTGAGATTCTCTCTCCCTCTCCCTCTGCCCCTCCCCACTGCACATGCATGCACGTGCTCTCGCTCTCTCTCAAATAAATAATCTTAAAGAAACCCTGGAACGGGGTGGAGCGAGATGGCAGAGGAGTAGGAGACCTGGATTTCGTCTTGTCTCAGGAATTCAGCTGGATAGGGATCAAACCATTCTGAACACCTACGAACTCAACAGGAGATCGAAGAAAAGAATAGCAACAACTCTGAACAGAAAAGCGACCACTTTCTGGAAGGTAGAACGTGCGGAGAAGTGAATCCGAGGCGATATTCGGGAGGATAGATGGTGGGGGAGGGGGCCTTCGTCGGCCGCTTCTGGCAAGTGATAGAGCCGTGGAGCACAAAATCAGAACTTTTAGAAGTCGGCTCCGCTGAGGGACGTCCCTCCAGTGGCTAAGCGGCGGGTGGAACTCTCTCGGGACAGTGTGGTCTCAAGACCCTCGGGGTCACAGAAAGACCGGGGGTGCCTGAGTATGGCAGAGCTCCTGGGTATCGGAGCAGGGAAGCCGGCTGCAGAGATGAGGCGAGGATTGGGCTCTCAGCTCAGGGTTGCCATAAACTGTGATCGGTGACACAATCGGGCCACTGCTCCTCCAGCAGGGACCCAACAAGCAGCAGATCTGGGGAGACTCCCCTTCCTCCCATGGGAGGAGCGGCGTGGGAGCGCACCGCAGGGATCTGCTGGGTTTGGAGACTCCACACCGAGTTGGGTGCCAGAGATGGAAATGCTCGGTCACAGGCCGGGAGAACACGGAGTGCAGCCGGAGACAGGGAGACAGGAGTGAATGACTGCTTTTCTCTGGGGGCGCACTGAGGAGCAGGGCCCCGAGTTCTCAGCTCCTCCACGGCAGAGATTGGGAGGCTGCCATTTTCACTCTCATCCTCCAAAGCTGTACCAAAAGCTTGCAGGGAACAAAAGCTCCCGAGACCAAACCCGAGCAGATTATTTAGCCGGGACCTGGCAAGGGCGGGGCAATTCCGACTCCGGCAAAGACATTTGGGAACCATGGCAACAGGCCCCTCCCCCAGAAGATCAGCAAGAACAGCCAGCCAAGACCAAGTTTACAGATCAATGAGAATGGCAGAACTCCAGCGCTAGTGGAATACTGCACATAGAATCCATGGCTTTTTTACCATGATTCTTTAGTCTTTCAAAATCAGTTTTTTCTAACTGCCTTTTTTTTTTTAATTTTTCTTTTTCCCTTTTCAGCCAACATCTTATCAATCCCTTTTTTAAAAAAAACTTTTATTTTTCATTTTAGAGTCACATTCTATCCCTTCATAGTAGTTACCCTTATTTTTGGCATATATATATATATATATATATATATATATATATATATATATATATATATATATATATAAGCTGTTCTCTCTTTAAAATTTTGAGATACGTTCTAATAGATCAAAATATACCCTAAATCTCTAGTGTATGGCTTTGTTCTAGTCTCCTGCCTGGTCACATTTTCTCCCCTCCCTTTTTTTTTTCTTTCTTTCTTTTTTTTTTTAAATCCTCTTCTTTCTTTTTTCAAACAACTTATCAATTCCTTTTATAAAATTTTTTATAATTTTCATCTTTACAGTCATATTCAATCCCTTCATCATATCAACCCTTATTTTGTTTGTACATATATAGTCTTTCTTTAAAATTTTGGGAGGCACTTTCTTCTAACAGACCAAAATACACCCAAAATGTAGTGTGTGGCACTGATCTATGCACCAGCCTGATCATATTTGATCATATTCTGTTTCTTTTTTGTTTTGTTCTGTTTTGGTTTGTTTTTATCTTTTTCTTTTTTTTCTCTCTCTTTCTTTTTTCTTTCTTTTCCTTTCTTTTCCCCTGGTTTCAGGTCTTTTCTGATTTGTTTAGAGTATATTTTCTGGGGACATTGTTACCCTGTTAGCATTTTGTTCTCTCATTCATCTGTTCTCTTCTGGACAAAATGACAAGACGGAAAAAATCACCTCAACAAAAAGAACAAGAGGTAGTACCCTCTGCCAGGGACCTACTCAGTACAGACATTAGTATGATGTCGGACCTATAGAGTTCAGAATCATGATTTTAAAGATACTAGCTGGGCTTGAAAAAAGCATGGAAGTTATTAGAGAAACCCTTTCTGGAGAAATAAAAGAACTAAAATCTAACCAAGTCGAAATCAAAAAGGCTATTAATGAGGTGCAATCAAAAATGGGGGCACTAACTGCTAGGATAAATGAGGCAGAAGAGAGAATCAGCGATGTAGAAGACCAAATGATGGAAAATAAAGAAGCTGAGAAAAAGAGAAACAACTACTGGATCACGAGGGCAGAATTCAAGAGATAAGCGATACCATAAGACAAAACAACATTAGAATAATTGGGATCCCAGAAGGAGAAGAAAGAGAGAGAGGGGCAGAAGGTATACTGGAGCAAATTATAACAGAGAACTTCCCTAATGTGGGGAAGGAAACAGGCATCAAAATCCAGGAGGCACAGAGAACCCCTCTCAAAATCAGTAAAAATAGGTCAACACACCCTGACATCTAATAGTAAAACTTACGAGTCTCAGAGACAAAGAGAAAATTCTGAAAGCAGCTCGGGAGAAGAGATATGTAACCTACAATGGTAGAAACATTAGATTGGCAACAGACCTATCCACAGAGACCTGGCAGGCCAGAAAGGACTGGCATGATATCTTCAGAGCACTAAACGAGAAAAATATGCAGCCAGGAATACTATATCCAGCTAGGCTCTCACTGAAAATTGAAGGAGAGATAAAAAGCTTCCAGGACAAACAAAAATGAAAGGAATTTGCAAACACGAAACCAGCCCTCCAAGAAATATTGAAAGGGGTCCTCTAAGCAAAGAGAGAGCCTAAAAGCAGCATAGACCAGAAAGGAACACAGACAATATATAGTAACAGTCACCTTACAGGCAATACAATGGCACTAAATTTCTGTCTTTCAATAGTTACCCTGAATGTAAATGGGCTAAATGCCCACAATCAAAAGACACAGGCTATCAGATTGGATTAAAAAACAAGACCCATCAATATGCTGTCTGCAAGAGACTCATTTTAGAACCAAAGACACCCCCAGATTGAAAGTGAGGGGGTGGAAAACCACTTACCATGCTAATGGACACCAAAAGAAAGCTGGGGTGGCAATCCTTATATCAGACAAATTAGATTTTAAAGCAAAGACTGTAATAAGAGATGAGGAAGGACACTGTATCCTACTTAAAGGGTCTGTCCAACAAGAAGATCTAACAATTGTAAATATCTATGCCCCTATCATGGGAGCAGCCAATTATATAAGGCATTTAATAACAAAAGCAAAGAAACACATTGACAACAATACAATAATAGTGGGGGACTTTAACACCCCCCTGACTGAAATAAACAGATCATCTAAGCAAAAGATCAACAAGGAAATAAAGACTTTAAATGACACACTGGACCAAATGGACTTCACAGACATATTCAGAACATTCCATCCCAAAGCAACAGAATACACATTCTTCTCTAGTGCCCATGGAACATTCTCCAGAATAGATCACATCCTAGGTCACAAATCAGGTCTCAAGCGGTACCAAAAGATTGGGATTATTCCCTGCATATTTTCAGACCACAATGCTTTGAAACTAGAACTCAATCACAAGAGGAAAGTCGGAAAGAACTCAAATACATGGAGGCTAAAGAGCATCCTACTAAAGAATGAATGGGTCAGCCAGGAAATTAAAGAATTAAAAAAAATTCATGGAAACCCATGAAAGTGAAAACACACTGTTCAAAATCTTTGGGATGCAGCAAAGGCAGTCCTAAGAGGAAAGTATATAGCAATACAAGCCTTTCTCAAGAAACAAGAAAGGTCTCAAATACACAACCTAACCCTACACCTAAAGGAGCTAGAGAAAAAACAGCAAATAAAGCCTAAACCCAGCAGGAGAAGAGAAGTAATAAAGATCAGAGCAGAAATCAATGAAATAGAAACCAAAAGAACAGTAGAACAGATCAACGAAACTAGAAGCTGGTTCTTTGAAAGAATTAACAAGATTGATAAACCCCTGGCCAGACTTATCTAAAAGAAAAGAGAAATGACCCAAATCAGAAAAAATCATGAGTGAAAGAAGAGAGATCACAACCAACACCAAAGAAATACAAATGATTATAAGAACATATTATGAGCAACTCTATGCCAGCAAATTAGATAACCTGGAAGATATGGATGCATTCCTAGAGATGTATCAACTACCAAAACTGAACCAGGAAGAAATAAGAAACCTGAACAGACCTATAACCACTAAGGAAATTGAAGCAGTCATCAAAAATCTCCCAAGAAACAAAAGCCCAGGGCCAGATGGCTTCCCAGGGGAATTCTACCAGACATTTAAAGAGTTAATACCTTTTCTCCTGAAACTGTTCCAAAGAATAGAAATGGAAGGAAAACTTCCAGACTCATTTTTGAGGCCACCATTACCTTGATTCCCCAAACCAGACTAAGACCCCATCAAAAAGGAGAATTAGAGATCAATATCCTTGATAAACATGAATGCAAAAATTCTCACCAAAATACTAGCCAATGGGATCCAACAGTACATTAAAAGGATTATTCACCATGACCAAGTGGGATTTATCCCAGGGCTGCAAGGATGGTTCAACATCTGCAGATCAGTCAGTGTGATACAATACATTAACAAAAGAGAGAACAAGAATCATATGATCCTCTCAATAGATGCAGAAAAAACATTTGACAAAGTACAGCATCCTTTCTTGATCAAAACTCTTCAGAGTATAGGGATAGAGGGTACATACCTCAATATCATAAAAGCCATCTATGAAAAACCTACAGCGAATATCATTCTCAATGGGGAAAAACTGAAAGCTTTCCCCCTAAGGTCAGGAACATGGCTGGGATGTCCACTATCACCACTGCTATTCAACATAGTATTAGAAGTCCTAGCCACAGCAATCAGACAACAAAAAGAAATCAAAGGCATCCAGATCGGCAAAGAGGAAGTCAAACTCTCACTCTTTGCAGATGATATGATACTGTATGTGGAAAACCCAAAAGACTCCACCCCAAAACTGCTAGAACTCATACAGGAATTCAGTCAAGTAGCAGGCTATAAAATCAATGCACAGAAATCAGTGGCATTCCTATACACCAACAACAAGACAGAAGAGAGACAAATCAAGGAGTCGATCCCATTTACAATTGCACCCAAAACCATAAGATACCTAGGAATAAATTTAACCAAAGAGGCAAAGGATCTGTACTCAGAAAACTATAAAATACTCATGAAAGAAATTGAGGAAGACACAAAGAAATGGAAAAACGTTCTATGCTCATGGATTGGAAGAAGAAACATTGTGAAGATGTCAATGCTACCTAGAGCAATCTACACATTCAGTGCAATCCCCATCAAAATACCATCCACTTTTTTCAAAGAAAAGGAACAAATAATCCTAAAATTTATATGGAACCAGAATAGACCCCGAATAGCCAGAGGAATGTTGAAAAAGAAAAGCAAAGCTGGCGGCATCACAATTCCGGACTTCCAGCTCTATTACAAAGCTGTCATCATCAAGACAGTATGGTACTGTCAGAAAAACAGACACATAGATCAGTGGAACAGAATCGAGAGCCCAGAAATGGACCCTCAACTCTGTGGTCAACTAATCTTCGACAAAGCAGGAAAGAATGTCCAGTGGCAAAAAGACAGTCTCTTCAACAAATGGTGTTGGGAAAATTGGACAGCCACATGCAGAAGAATGAAACTGGACCATTTCCTTACACCACACACAAAAATAGACTCCAAATGGTTGAAAGACCTAAACGTGAGACAGGAGTCCATCAAAATCCTAAAGGAGAACACAGGCAGCAACCTCTTCGACCTCAGCCGCAGCAATTTCTTCCTAGAAACATCGCCTAAGGCAAGGGAAGCAAGGGCAAAAATTAACTATTGGGATTTCATCAAGATAAAAAGCTTTTGCACAGCCAAAGAAACAGCCAACAAAACCAAAAGACAACTGACAGAATGGGAGAAGAGATTTTCAAATGACATACCAGATAAAGGGCTAGTATCCAAAATCTATAAAGAACTTATCCAACTCAACACCCAAAGAACAAGTAATCCAATCAAGAAATGGGCAGAAGACATGAACAGACATTTTTCCAAAGAAGACATCCAAATGGCCAACAGACACATGAAAAAGTGCTCTACATCGCTCGGCATCAGGGAAATCCAAATCAAAACCTCAATGAGATACCACCTCACACCAGTCAGAATGGCTAAAATTAATAAGTCAGGAAACGACAGATGTTGGCAGGGATGTGGAGAAAGGGGAACCCTCCTACACTGTTGGTGGGATTGTAAGCTGGTGCAACCACTCCTGAGAACAGTATGGAGGTTCCTCAAAAAGTTGAAAATAGAGCTACCATACGATCTAGCAATTACACTACTGGTTTTTTACCCCAGAGATACAAATGTAGGGATCCGACGGGGTACGTGCACCCCGATTTTTATAGCAGCAATGTCCACAATAGCCAAACTGTGGAAAGATCCTAGATGTCCATCGATAGATGAATGGATAAAGAAGTGGTGTGTGTGTGTGTGTGTGTGTGTGTGTGTGTGATATATATATATATATATATATATATACACACACACACAATGGAATATTATGCAGCCATCAAAAGGAATGAGATCTTGCCATTTGCAACGACGTGGATGGAACTGGAGGGTGTTATGCTGAGTGAAATAAGTCAATCAGAGAAAGACATGTATCATATGTCCTCACTGATATGAGGAATTCTTAATCTCAGGAAACAAATTGAGGGTTGCTGGAGTGGGGGTGGGGTGGGATGGATGGGGTGGCTGGGTGATAGACATTGGGGAGGGTATGTGCTATGGTGAGCGCTGTGAATTGTGCAAGACTGTTGAATCACAGATCTGTACCTCTGAAACAAATAATGAAATATATGTTAAAAAAAAAAAAGAAGATAGCAGGAGGGGAAGAATGAAGTGGGGGAAATCAGAAGGGGAGACAAACCATGAGAGACGATGGACTCTGAAAAACAAACTGAGGGTTCTACAGGGGAGGGGGGTGGAGGGATGGGTCAGCCTGGTGATGGGTATTAAAGAGGGCACGTTCTGCGTGGAGAACTGGGTATTATGCACAGACAATGAATCATGAAACACTACATCAAAAACTAATGATGTAATGTATGGTGATTAACATAACAATAAAAAATTTAAAGAAAAAAAAAAAGAAACCCTGGAACATATGTTTAAGGTAGCTGTACATTGTTAAATGTTCTCTTCTCTTCTTAAATAGTGTAGTATAACTGCACATGGATTTTTTTTAAGAAAAATAATGTTCTATCATAACAAATTTTGATGAAGCTTTTCCATTAAGTTTATAAACAGTTCTTATGTACATAGGATCAGAATTTTTATAAGTTGTATAAGAGTTTGAATTCTTAATCTTAAAAAAAAAAAAGTAGTTTTCCAGGGTATGATACAGAACCATATTTAGGACAGAAAACTATTTTATGAATGTAAAGATGAGTGTGAACCGGCCATTGGTTTAACTATAGGTTTTTGCTGTCCAGTGTCCAAAGGCCAGTGAGAACAGGGTCACCTAATAGATGAAAGGAAATATTCAGTTCCTTAACTATTCTTCTGTACCTAAATTAAGTTTTGGTTTTATTTTATTTAAGATTTTATTTATTTGAGAAAGAGCATGGGGGGAGGGGCAGAGCCAGAGGGAGAAAGAGTCTTAAACACACACTGTGCTGAGCACAGAGCCCGACTTGGGGCTTGATCTCAGGACCGTGAGATCCCGACCTGAGCCGAATGTGAAACCAAGAGTCGAACACTTAACCCACTGTGCCACCCAGGCACCTCTGTACCTAAACTAATTTTTGTCTTGGAGCATAAATGCTGTCTTGAATGATTTGTGATACTTAGTATTTCCTCTAGCATTCTGAAAGTTTCTTTCTTCCCCTATTACCCTGCTGTCCATGGCTTTCTCTAGTAAATAAAGCACATACCATACTGTGCAATGAATGAATGTCTGTTAGTCTGTTTCTTTCCCTAGATGTAAGCTCCATGGGTGCATCTGTAGAGCATTCTCTTTTTCCAGCCAATGATTTGGTGAACACTGATCTTTGAGTAATCTGTATACGAAGGAGTTCTTTATAAATATTTTGTGTATCTATATGTATATCTATCTAATCTGTGATCTAGGTGATCATATACCAGTGTACAGATGATGATACTGAGGTTCAGAGAGGTTGAATAATTTGCCCAGTCTCAAAACCAGACCAGGATTCAAATCTAGATCTGTTTGACTCTACAGCCCTGCTTTTAATTGGCGATGATGCTATAATGCTGCTCCAAGTAAGGTTCTTAAAATAGCAGAGGGAGAAGATGGTAGATAACCTTGGAAAACAGAAGCCATATTGGCCATATGGAAACCTGGAGCTATTGGAAGGAAGGGAGGCAGAGGAGGGAGCTAACACTATAAACCATAGAACAAAAGGGCAAAGATATATTTGCTAAAGGGGGAAAACCTGTGTATTGAGAATTTTAACGTGCCATTGGATAAAGAATTAGAAGACCTTAGCACTGTTCTGAGACCTATTGATACTAGAGCCTGTGTTTCATCAGTTGTCTGCTTTTCAAAATAGGACTGCCCTTTTTTCCCTCCTAAGGTGCTTTTGTTTTTAACCTGCTTGTCCATGATTTGTTGAAACCTATCCCAAGGAGTCAGAAAAATAAAATCTGTGCTTCTACCTCCACTTGTAGTTCATATTTGTCTTTCCTTCTCTTACTCCCTTCCCAATGCCCACACCCATGTTTTTGATAGTGCCTTTTTCTTGGCTGGTAGTTGCTTTGACATGACAGGCATATCCAAAGCTATTGCAAAGTAATAAAATTATACTTCACAAACCTAATAAAAGGCCAAGACAGATACACTTTTCTGTTTGTTATTTTTCTGGTTTCTTACTTAACTAAAAAAAGATCAGTGATGGGCAGAGAAAGCATATAATAATACATTTTTAAATAGTTGGCAGTAAAGAATGGAGTTAATTCTTTACATGTTAGTAGTTGGAGACGTCTTACTAAAGAATGATTTTAGGGGCGCCTGGGTGGCTCAGTTGGTGGAGCATGTGACTCTTGATCTTGGGGTTGTAAGTTCAAAGCCCATGTTCAGTGTAAAGATTACTTAAAAATAAACTTTTTAAAAAAGAATGATTTTGTTTCAGCTTTTCCTCACATGTTTAAGCCAAGCTACTACCTAAGTATTGTTCACTTAATATAAACCCTTATTTTATAGAATTACTGGGAGAGCCAATAATTGCTTTGAAGAAACTTCACAATTATAAATATATTAAAACTGGTAACTCTTGGGGGCGCCTGGATGGCTCAGTTGGTTAAGCATCTGCCTTCGGCTCAGGTCATGATCCCAGGGTCCTGGGATTGAGCCCCAAGTCAGGCTCCATGCTCAGCAGGGAGTCTGCTTGAAATTCTCTCTCTTTACCCCTCCTCCCCAAAATAAATAAATTAATCTTTTAAAAAAATGAAAGTATGTAATTAATCTAAATTTGATTTGGAAGAAAAGTTCATTTGGTAGAAATACAGTGTCTTTTTTGTGATTTTGATGCCTGTGAAGTAATACTTTAAATTTTTCTGTCAGTTAACTTTGTAAATGGTATTTATCTTCTGTTGATATATGCTGTGTAGGCAGGAGGAAAGTTTTCAATGTAATCCACTTGGCATCAACTCTCAGTCCTGCTCTTAAATTTCTCTTACCCAGTTTCTATTTAAAACCTCAGCTTGTCTCTGCCTTAGTAGTCAGTGCTGAAGTTTGTTTTGCCCTTTAACAATTAAAGTATTGTATGGCATATTTTAGGTAATTCACCAGATGTTGCTGTAGTGGTTTTGCTTATGTCTGAGCTGGGTTGCTCATTGTTTGGCAGATCTTTATGAAAGTTCTTTGTAATTGAGTTCACAGTGATTTAGTGTATTTCTAAATTACTGTAATTGTTTCTGATGTTAGGTTTTGAAAATTTGTCAAATTTGTCGTCATCCTGTTTCTCCCTGGAATTGTTACCTCTATCTTTTTTGGCTCCTTTTTAAAATCTGCTTTTCTATTGTATGTCACTTATCCTTATAACCACTTTAAATCGTTTCTAAGTTAGGACATTCATAAATAAATAGTTCAATATAGATTTTTTCCCTGCTCTGTAAATATGGAGTTATCAAAGTTTAATATTGCATTATTCTTCATAATTTTAGAAAGAATTAACTTTTCTTTCATCTCCTCCAACCTTTGTGTTAGATCCTTGTCCCGAGGATATTTAAATGTAACTTTAGAGCCAACAACAAAATTAGGAAGGAGGCTAAAGCATATCATCCATACATTTCTAATCTTCCTTTAAGTGCTCTGCCATACCTTTTTTTGTTTCAAACTTTGTTTAAAAGCTTTCCAAAGTGTGTATTGCCTTATGAATAGAGAGTGAGGTTGGAATAGGTGAGAGAACATGGACCTGTTTTGGGAGAAGACATTCCACATCCCAGCCCATCTGCTTCCTAACTCTCTAACCTCAGGCAAGTAACTTAACTTTCTGAGTGTTTTATTAACTGTAACATGGAGAGAACAGAAGCAGAGTAGATGTAAGGGTAACATATTTTCTCTCAGATGCTTTGTAGGGCCTCTGGGTGGCTCAGTTGGTTAAGCCTCTGCCTTCGGCTCAGGTCATGATCCCTGGATCCTGGGATCAAGTCCCAAGTTGAGCTCCCTGCTTGGTGGGGAGTCTGCTTGTCCATCTCCCTCTAACCCTCCCCCTGCTTGTGCTTGCACTCCACTCTCTCTCAAATAAATAAATAAAAATCTAAAACAGTGCTTCATAAAAGTGTCACCCACCGTATCAAAATATAATCTACCAAAAATACTTGGCTGTTTTTTTGATTCTATGTGCTCATCGCTTCTCATGATCTGATAACATAAATATAAACCTAAGTCAAAAAAGTATAATGACCCTAAAATATTTCCTCAAACATTTTTGGCTTTTTGTACCTTTTCCTAAAAGTATAGTCTGACCTTTCCCCCACCTTACTTTCTTCGTCTCTCTTTCTAAGCCATTTCTGTTTGGGAAACTAGAATCTTTCCTAGATTGACCTTCACAAGGCCAAGTAGCCTAGTAAAGTGAACCTGATAAATAAGTCAAGTGACTTAAAATAACACTTTTAAGTCTCCTTAAAACTTCTTATGTATAGTGACAACAGTACAGTCTACTAAGTTTGCAAAAATTAGTTATCTTTAAAATTGTATTTGAAAAAAATAAAAAACAAAATTGTATTTGCAACTGTTTTTCTAATATTACTTAATTGTTCTTAAACATCCTGGGGACTCTGTGTCTTCAGTCAGAACCACATTGACGTTTATGAATACATATTGTAGTGCAAATTAGTTCATCAAAAATTTAAAGAAAATTAAGCAAAAATAGGTAGAAAAGCAAATGTTTTTAACTCATTTAGTACAGAAAGTATATTCATACTGACAATTGATTTATTAATTTATTTTTATTTCCATTTACTTTTGGTAATGGTTAATAATGGTTTGGTTAAAAGATTGTTAGTTTACCATTCCTATTTAAATTTGCATCTGAGGGCACCTGAGTGGCTCAGTTGGTTAAGCCACTGCCTTCGGCTCAGGTCATGATCCCGGAGTCCTGAGATCGAGTCCCACATCGGGCTCCCTGTTGAGCAGGGAGCCTGCTTCTCCCTCTGACCCTCTCCCCTCTCATGCTGTTTCTCTCTCTCTCTCTCTCTCTCTCTCTCTCTCTCAAATAAATAAAATCTTTTAGAAAAAATAAGCAAATAAATAAATTTGCATCTGATTTAAGACATACTACCAAAACTAAAACTTGTACTCGGACAACACTTACATAATCAATGCTAATAGAAAAATGAGGTAAGTTATCTGTTTTGGCCTAAAAAGGCTTCTGAGATTAAAGTAACAATGAAATTATATACTTTATTTCCATAATTATAATTGAAAAGCTGTGAATCCCCAAAGGCTCTCTCTGTACCAGGGAACTGCTCTGAAGTGTGTATATATTTTTAAAGGCTTACACATCAACCTTCTCACAATTACTGGGAGAATGTTTTTGCAAAAATGGGTACTGTGTCATTTTGTTGTGAAAACTAGAATTCAGTCTTAAAAAGCACCCTCTTTCCTTGATTTCCCATGGATTAAGTTTCAGCGGGGTTGGGGAACATTTTGCATACAGGTAATGCACAGGGCTTGAGGCTTTGTTTAGTGGACTACCAACCTTCTTCAGCTACAAAAAGAGGCGTGTCCGTGTTGGGTTTGTCAGCAACCTCAAGGAGGTACGGAAACTGACTCATCAGTTGACATTTGTAGGGTTAGCTAAAAATTGTGTGATGCTCTTCCCACTTTCTTACCGTAACTTTCCAACCATTGTAACAGCTCTCTCCAGGTATAACACACAAACCAGAGCCCGTGCCCCGCTCTTGTCATCTCTAACACTGAAACATTGAGGATTGGAAGTCAAGTGAAAAATTCTTATGACCCAAAGAGCAATAAAGTAATTGGCTAGAATCTGTTTTTGAAAATTAGAATTTCACACTAAAAATACAGAAACCCCTTATTTGCTCTGTAACCCCAGGAACTGAGGATCATCCAAAATTCAACATAAAATAACAGAAAAGCTAAATCATGCTTAGTAGGGCAAAGTGGAAAATTACTCTGTGACCCAGGTAGGTTACTAGTGCAAAAGCCTTAAAAAAAAATACCTCTAAATAGGTAAGAGTATTTAATTAACGGGCTGGTTCATAAACTTGTATATGAATTCAGTTGAATTTCATAAATCTCTAAAAGAGAAGCTAGTTTTTGTCCTTAAAAATAAATAGAAATAATAATGTTTTTCTATTGAAAGAGAGCCTTTCAACTGAAAGGCTTTTCGAGAGTCATTTGAGTTTCCAAATAGATATATATAGATATAGATAGATACACACACCTCTGTTTAGAAAGCAAGTTCTCAAAAACGTTTAATAGAAAGGAACTATAAAAATTATCTTACTCTCTTTCTTTACTATACTGCTATCCTGAACTCTGCCCAGTCTCAAACATACTTACTCGCTCAGCATTTCCATGTGTCTGCCCGAAAGCCATCACACCTGTCCCAGACTGAGCTCTTGAGAGCCAGCTTGCCGCCTTCTACACTCCGCCCTCGCACAGCCTTTGCCATATCAGCCTATGGGAACTTTACACTTTCTGTTGCTCTGGGCAGAAGTCTTGGCATCTTTGTTCTTGATCTCTCACGCCCCACAGCTCCATCTATGGGCTCCACCTTCACAGTCTGTTGAGAATGCCGCCTCTTCTCTTACCACCCTTGTACAGGCCACCATAGTCTCAGTGGGTTATTGCTGTGGTAGTCTAGTAGGTCTCCCTACTTCTACCCTTGTGTGTTTATTAAAGTAAATCAGATGTTGTCATTTTTCTGCTCAGGATCTTCCCGCGCCTTCTCATCTCACTCAGAAATGTAGCCACGGTCTCTATGATGACATCCAACGTCCTGCATCCTCTAGCCCCCCATTACCTGTCTGACCACATCTTCTACCAGACCCCTACAACTCTGCCCCAGCCACACTGGCCTCTTTGCTGTTTCTCAAACACACCAAGCACAGCACCTGCCTCTGGGCTCTTGTACTTGCTATTTCCTCCGTCCAGAATGTTGTTCTTCCAGCCTCATTAGAACACTTAAAAGTATCTTAAAGCACATCCCCTTGCTTCCTTTGGGCCTTTATTCACATGTCACCTCAGACCAAGTCTACCTTTCCTATTTACATTGCCGTGCCCTCTCCTATAAACGGATCTCATATTCCCCATTGCTGCTTAATTTTTTTGCAATAACACATGCCATTATCTAACATACTGTATATTTTACTTACCTTGTTTCTCTTTCTTCTCTCACTAGAATATAAGCTTCTTGAGAGCAGAGTTGTATTTTTGTTGATTGCTTGCATTGCAGCCCCTAGACTAGTGCCTGACACTAGCAGACCCTTGGCAATATTTATTGAATGAGTGAATGTAAGTAACATTTTAGGTGTGGTATTTTTTTTTCTCTGAATGTAAAGTGGGGATGACTGTAGTTCATTAGAACACTGTGAATAGTGCAGATCCTCAGTGACGTTATGATACAGACAGACTTTATCTTTCATAACCTTTCCCTTTTCTAATAACAAAAATGTTAAGTATATTCAAAAGAATGTTTTAACATAGAGGCAAAATATAAAGAGCAATGACAACAAAAAATAGCAGCCATGTTCCCACCACCCAGGTTAAGAAACAAAGTCATCAGTACTTTTGAGGCCTCCTCTGTGCTTTCCCTTACCTCATCCTCCCTCTTCTCCCTATAGAACCCCTATTCTGAATTTTATTTACTGTTCCTTTTGGTTTTCTTGATAGTTTGGCCACGTGTGAATGTATCATTCAGTTAGGCATATTTTTGAGCTTTATATAAATGGAATCCTACCAAGGGTGTTTTTCTGCAGCTTTGCTGTTTCACTCTTATGTTCCTGAGGTTCATCCATGTTGATGCACGTGGGCTGCAGTTCATTTATTCTCACTCCCGTATAGTATCCCCTTTGCATGAAGAGACTGCAGTTTATTTATCCATTCTCCTGTAAATGCAAGTTTTGGGCTGTTTCCTTGTTTTTTCATCATAAAAACAGTGCTGCTATGATCATAATTGTACCTGTCTCATAAAACACACATGCGAGGTTTTCTAGGGTGTATTCTTAGTCAAATTGTTGTTCAGTAGGGTATATGCATCCTTCATTTTATGGATTAATGCCAAATTGTTTTCAAACGTAGTTGTACAAATTTGTACAACAATCAGCAGTGCACGAGAGTGTTAACTTTTAAGTTTGCTCAATGTAGAGGGTATAAAATGGCGTCCCAGTGTGACCATGGCACGGGGCCACGAGAGCAACCGGCTCCAGGGGTCCCAAACAGACCAGGCTCGGCCACTCGCCGCTGACAGAGACAGGTGGTGGTGAAAGGAGGAAAGAATTTCATTGTGGCCAACACATCTCAAAGACTGTCTCCAAAGTGCTGAAACTACTTCTGGGTTTATATAAGGAAAATGTGGGACAAAGGTGAGCAGGTACGTGCAGGTGGGCAGGAAAGGTCAAGGCGATAGTTGTCGTGGGGTCAGTCACATGCGGTCTTGAGGGCTCACTGCAGTCCTTCTTGCCTGAGGGGGTAGTTTCGGTTCCCATCACGGGACGTTTTGCCTGACTTAAGAGATAAGCTAGGAAGAACTTAATCAATTAGAAGTTTTGAGGGCCTAGTGGAGGTAGCTGAAGCCCCTTTCATCAGGTTAGTTTTTAATTTGCACTTTACTGTTTTCTAATGAGGCAGCATATCTTTTCAGATTTAATTGGCCATTCCTGTTTTCTCTTCTGTGAAATACCCATCCGTGTCATTTGCTCTTTTTAATTGGATTGCTTTTGTTTTGTCAGAGTTCTTCACATTTTCTAAATATGTTATACTTTGTCAGTACATGTAATGCAGATATTTCCTCAGTTTGTAACTTGTCTTTTCACTATCTTTGAATGACTAGAAACTCTAAATTTTAATGAATTTAATTTCTCAGTCTTTTCCCTTATGGGTTTTTATCTTTGAAAAGTTGTTTCCTATCTGATGTGGTTTTGGAATATAGGTGAGGTTCGGTGGGGTGGAGTCCGGAGCCTACAAACAAGAAAGAATTCTTGAGACATCTTTGGTGCAAAACGGTGGTTTATTAAAGCATGGGGACAGGGCCCGTGAGCAGAAAGAGCTGCTTCACCTGGGCCATGAAGAGTGGTGATTATACACTCAGGAGTTGGGGGAAGTAAGGAAAAGGGAGCTTTCAAAAGAACTTTCATATGCTAAAGAGGATCTACCTACAAGATACCAGAGGCCTTGCCATTGTCAAGTTAAGGTTGTATTCCCTCTTGCTAGGTATCCTGGAAGAATGTCACACATGTTCCATCCAGGAGTGGAGGGGTAGGGTGGGGGGAGTTTGCAGGATGTCAGCTTATGCTTTGTCTTCAGCTAGTCTTCTGCTCCCTCATCATTTCTAAGGTCATCTGGGGACTTTTCCACCCTCTGTCAAAGCATACTGCTCTTGGACCCCTCCTTTGACCAATCCGTAACAGCCTGTTTTCCAGAAGCTCTGAAACTCAGTCACACAGGCACAGGTGACTGAGAAGAGCTCAGTTTCAGAAAACATTTTTATGTAAATAGGAATCAAACGAGAGCTAAACCTGCAGTGTTTTATTTTACTTATTTTTCGCTAGTTATAATTAATTGACAAATGTCTTACAAGAAAGAGATTTGGGGGGGCATCTGGCTGGCTCAGAAGAACATAGGACTCTTGCTCTTGGGGTTGTGAGTTTGAGCCCCACACTGGGTGTAGAGGTTACTTAAATAAATAAAACTTAAAAAAAGAAAAAAGAAAAAGAGATTTGGTCCTGAAATCAAACCCCACACTCGTGTAAGGTGAACCCTGGTTATAACCTTAATTAGAATAATCTGACCTTTTCCTAGTAGATACTTATACAGAGTGTCAATGTATCATTTTAAAGCTTGTTTTAAATGTGATTGCAATGTAAAACTTTTCTGTCTGGACATAGAGAAAGGTCAATATGAATTAGTGGAATTAGTAGAAGTCTGTATTAAGAATGTTTTAAATTTTTTATGTAATATTATTAATTTGAGTGGTGCTGACCAATGAATAATTTGGAAGAAGTACCTCTGTGGTGCTTGAAAAATATGTTTATTTTAGAAGTAGAGAATCGTGGGCTTATAAATTGACCCTTAAAATTCATAGTTGGGGTGCCTGGCTGGCCCAGTTGGAGCGGGTGATTCTTAGTTCTCAGGGTTGTAAGTTCGAGCCTCATGTTGGGTGTAGAGATGACTTAAAAATAAAATCTTAAAAAAAAAAAAGTTCTTCTGAGGTGATCTGTCGAGCAGAGGAATTCCTTCTGCAGCATCCCGGGCTGTTTTCTGCCCTTGGATTAAAGGCCATTTCAAGGCAGTCAGTCTTGATAAGCCAACCGTGCCCCTGCATCTTTTCAACAAAATTTATTTGCTTAGCACACACCTTTTTTTTTTTTTCATTGTGCTAAGGTAAACTTCACATCAGTTTCTGTCTGCCTTTGGAAAGGAGAAAACTCTTTCTTCTTTTACACTCACAGCACTTTTCAAACACCAGATGTGTGGGGTTTTTCCCACACCAACTGATTCTCAATCCTGGACACCAGCTGGGTATTCCACAGTTCAATTCAGTTCTGACGCTGCCCCCACCCCCTCCACCTTCTGACACCAATCGCAAGTTAGGTTGTCACCAGTGCTTCTGACCATACATAAAAGATTTCCACAACCCCCTCCTCAACTTGGATTGTATGCTAGAGTGTCTCACGGAACTCAAGAAAACCGTTTACTTACTAGGTTACCAGTTTATCACAAGGGCTATTGAAGGATACAAATGAATAACCAGATAAAGAAGCGCATAGGGGTCAAGGTCTGTAAAGGTCCTGAGCATAAGAGCCTCTGTCCCCATGGATTTGGGGGTGCACCACTTTCCTAGCCTGTGGATGCATTCACCAGCCCAGAAACTCTCCAGATCACGTACTTAAGGGGTTTTATGGGGGCTTCATTACATAGGCACCATTGATGAAATCATTGACCCTTGGTGAATTATTCAACCTGTAGCCACTGTCTCCTCCCCAGAAGTAGGCAGGTGGAGCTGAAATTCCCATACTCCAATCACGGTTTGGTTCCCCTGACAACCAGCTCTTACCTTGGTTTTCTAGGAGCCTTCCAAAAATCTCATTAACATAAAGTCAGGTGTGGTTGAAAAGGGCTTTTTATTAACAAAAGTCATTTCTTTCACCTTTATAGCACTATGGCTATTTCAGGAACAGGATAAGACACTAAATAATATAACAAAAGATGCTCCATTCGCTCTTATCACTTAGGAAATAATAAGGGTTTTAGGTGCTTTGTGCCACAAATGACGAATGTATTTGTTATTCTAAATTACATTATCACGGTCTTCTTACAAGTTCCAAATCAGTTTCTAAATAAATGACATTTTATTTTACCAAGAAAAATCAATGTGCTTTGACTATCCAATAGGTAAACTTAGATTCCACTGAAATTGGATGAGTACTTACTGTGTATCAGACGGTGTGCTAGGTAGTATCTCATTTCACTTAACCCTTACAGTGACACTACATATGCAGTTTGGTAATGGCATCCCCGATAAATGGGTAAAGACCTTGGCCAGTGAATTTAGAAGCAACCTGTACCTGATGTCACAAAGAAAACTGGGAAATGGTACAGCTAAGATTGGCATGCATGCCTCGTGATACCAAAGCCCTTTCTGGCTGTTGCTGTAAAGGAACAATACTAATAATGGGAATATTTTACTGATGACCTAAATGAATAACAAATACAAATTTGGGGAGGCTGTAACCAGTATCAAACTATGCCTAATGCAATTGTCAGGTCTTCTAGAACGTTGGAAGTAAAGTCTTCAAAGATACTATATTACATTTACTCCAAAAATGCAGTTAGATTTTGGGACTAGTTAGGAGCATATATGCCTCTCTTGTTTGACTCTCTGTTCCCTAGCTGCTTTCTCTCTCTATTCTCTCATCTCGCAACCACCCCGACTCCTAACCTCCCCAGGTACTTTCTCCTTTACTTTATCACCCAGCTTAGCCTTTCCTCTTTCCAAGCCTATCCTCCCCCTTTTGATGTTCCTCCTTTTCACTGTGTTTTCTAAAACCCTTATTCATTGCTAGGAAAATGCATTCTTGACCTTTTTCATAGATGTACCCCTTATATTTTGCTGCATAACAAAGTACCCTAAACTTGGCGGCCTAGAACAGTAATGATTTATTATTTACCGCAATTGTGTGGGTTGGGTAGATGGGTTCTTCTGGTTTCACTTTCAGCTGGAAGGCCTGCTGAACCCTGGGCGTAGCTGGGATGAAGGCCCTCTCTCCCTGTGGGCTTCTTGGAGGAAGGCTAGACTGTGCATCCTCAAAAGGTGGCGGCAGTAGTCCCAAGAGGGCAAGCGCTTGCCTATCAGGCCTCATTTTCTAATATTATATGGCCAAGCTCGTTGCAGAAGACTCTCCAAGGGTGTAGATAATCCTACTGAGAAGAGTGATTCTTTGGGGCCATTATCGTAGCAGTCCAGTATAATCAAATATTTTGCTCACTTCCTAAATTGCCTTTTAGAAGCCTGCTTTCCCTAACATTATCCTGTTTCTTTAATAATTGCCCTTAGGTTGAGGCTCATCATCCTTTGAAATACCCCCATATCTCAGAAGCAGAGGGCGGGGGAGCTGGAGTTCTCCTGTCCCAATGTTCTTCTTTTTTTTTTTTTTGAAGATTATATGTATTTGACAGAGAGAGACACAGCGAGAGAGGGAACACAAGCAGGGGGAGTGGGAGAGGGAGAAGCAGGCTTCCCGCAGAGCAGGGAGCCCGATGCGGGGCTCGATCCCAGGACCCTGGGACCATGACCTGAGCTGGAGGCAGTCACCCAATGTTCTTCTCCAATACTTCTTGAAAAAACTTACTCTCCCCACAAGTGCCCTTTTTTTATTTTAAGTGAACCCAATGTACTTTTACTACCCATTTATCATACTAATTTTCTGCTGCCGTGTGCCTTAATCCCTAGTACAGTGCCTGATACATGGTGTTAAATGTTTCATGTTTGTCCTTGTACCTGCTACCAGAGGTTTTCATTATAAAGGCCTTAATGTCTGACCAGGTAAATTTAAGATATATCCCTTTTAGTTCGTATAGACATTTTTTTAGTTTTCATTGTTTATTCCTATGTGGTCTTCTTAAACTATATCCCTGCTAGAATTTGTTTTTCTCTTTATCAGAAGAAGAGAAAAAATGTCTTTTGTTTTAAACAACTTTTAAGTACATCCCAATGCCAGATGACCTAAGGGTCTGAGAGTTAGCCTAACCTCAAGGCTTGAGATACTCGTTTCCTGGGGTGTCAATACTTACTGTTGTTTCTGGTCTCCCTTCTCTCTTTCCCCACCCCCTGAGGATAGAAGCTCATGAGGAAAGGAATTTTTTTCTATTTTCCTAAGAACAGTGTATGGTACTGTATTTAATGTATGACTTTTCAATTTCCCTAAAGGGAATAGGTCAGTTTAAGAAGCTGTGTATTCTGTTAACCGTATTCAAACACCACTGAGGGCATTAATTAAAAATATTACTAAATCCCCCCTCAAACTAAATACATTCAAAATCAAATACTGAAGAGGGAAAATTATATATAAATATTTACTCTACAGTATATGCTATATACCAAATATGGACATCATTAAGGACATCATCAAAATATCTAAGATATTTTGAGGAAACAGCATTACAGAAAGTGTGCATAGTGCAGTCCCTTTGTGTTTTAAATATGTATACATGTAGAAAAATTCTCAAAGGGAACACAATAAAACATTAATAGTGATTCTCGTGTGGCAGGGGAGGGAATAGGTGCAGAAAGTATGGATCGGGAAGTTTTACTTTATAATCTGGAGTGTGTCTTATTTTTATAATATTTTAAATTTTAAAATAAAGACTTTACAAATAAATATCTGATATAAAGGTTTGTGTTGTTTGCTTTGTAGAGGTAGATGGATGGAGAAAAGACTAGAGAGACTATTTGTGTGTGTTCGTGTGTCATAATAAAATTAATGTAAATGTCATATAAAATGCCATGTCCTGTTTTTCCCTTAGCATTATATATCAGATGTTTTTATATCAGTAAAAATTATTAAAGTTCAAACATCACTAAAAATTACTACAGCTCAATTTTTTTTTAAGATTTTATTTGAGAGAGAAACAGAGCACACAAGCAGGTGGAGGGGCAGAGGGAGAAGCAGGCTCCCCGCTGAGCAAGGAGCCTGATGCCTGACACTATCCCAGGTCCCTGGGATCATGACTCGAGCCGAAGGCGGACACTTAACTGACTGAGCCACCCAGTCACCCCTAAAGATCAATTGTAATAAATATTGCATTAGATGGATAAGTTAGTATATTTTATACTTTATCTTTGAACTTTTGCAGTTATAAATGAGAGCTCAGGAAAGAATTTTATTCATAAATCTTTGTAATGCTTTGCTGATTTCTTTAATAAAGATTTACAGAAGTAGCTTGGTTTAACTTGGTTAAAACATAATCTTGTTATCATTAGAAGTACTAAGTACTTGAAAATAACAGAGTCATGTGAACTTTAAGTAAATTGGCTTTCTGGGCAACACTTGCTGCCATGCCACTTGGCTTGATTCTTTGCAGAGAACCGCAGTATTTCAAAATATCTGGCCTACTCTGTTTTACGTAAAGTTTAGCCTTAATGATGTCCATATTTGGTATATAGCATATACGGTATAGTAAATATTTATATATAATTTTCCCTCTTCAGTATTTGATTTTGAATGTATTTAGTTTGAGGGGGCATTTTTTTTTTTTTAAGATTTTATTTATTTGACAGAGACACAGCGAGAGAGGGAACACAAGCAGGGGAAGCAAGAGAGGGAGAAGCAGGCTTCCTGCTGAGCAGGGAGCCCGATGCGGGGCTCGATCCCAGGACCCTGGGATCATGACCTGAGCCGAAGGCAGATGCTTAATGACAGCCACCCAGGTGCTCCGAGGGGGGATTTAGTAGTATTTTTAATTAATGCCCTCAGTGGTGTTTGAATATGGTTAACAAAATACACAGCTTCTTAAACTGACCTATTCCCTTTAGGGAAATTAAAAAGTCATCAAAGGCTCAGTGACCCTGCAAAGATGTATAGTCAGGGTGTGTGTGTGTGTATGTGTGAAATACTTGGTCTTTATTAAAACAGCTTTTCCTGATGAGAGCTACACTATTTAGTGAGGACATGTGATAAGTCACCTTATATTTCATTGCCATTGGTGTTAACACTTGGTCTTGTGACCCTGCCCTGTTCACAGGTTAAAGTGCTGCACAATCAGCTGGTTCTTTTCCACAATGCCATTGCCGCTTACTTTGCCGGGAATCAGAAGCAGCTTGAACAGACACTTAAACAGTTCCATATCAAATTGAAAACCCCTGGAGTGGACGCCCCATCTTGGCTTGAAGAACAGTAAAATCACACCCGGGGGAAAAAAAAAAGAAAAGTCACGTCATTATATTTCTAAACAAACCTAATAAGAATTAAGCAGAGTTGGGTTAAGATTAGGGAACTGGTGACCACAACCATTGTAGTGATTCTTGCACAAACAGCTTTAATTTTTCCCTTTTTCATACTTTAACAACTGAACTGTTAAATTTGATGGGAAGGTGGGTGATTTTAATGTAAACATAATTTCTATGATCTGAACACAATAATTTTCCTTTTTGAGAAATCTTTTTGTATTGTGAGGGTTGATGGCTATTTCTGTAGTTTGAAAACATCTAATATAGATTTGCACTGACCAGATATAAAAATTCAAGGTTTTTGGTCCTGGAAAGAGGGCCAGTTGTAGCTTTTCCAAAGGGACGTTTACATGATTTGTATCAACATCAGATATTTTATATATGAATATATTAAACATCTTTAAGAGATTCATTTTCATGTATTGTCTTAAAGAAAAAAGAAACTATTTTGCAGAGTAAAATTATATGGTGTTCCTGCAGCATCCACACAGAGGTGGCAGCTCTAATGAATGACTGATTAGCTTGTGGAGTTGTGGCAAATGCCTTTTTAAAAATGATTCTGTACTATTATAATTTTGTTTAACCTTTTTTTTTTTTTTAAGACGCAGGAATCACACTGTCATTTCTGTGAGGCTTTTGAGCTTAACAGTTTGCATCACCCAAAGTCATTGGGCAGTTATGTTAGCCATTTCTTTTGATTCATAATGAAACCTGCTTAAGAGAATTTTTTTTGGCAGGTGGACTTGGGAATAGAAACTCTTGATGGTTTCTAGAGTAGAAATCTGTGCTTAGAAAGCAAGTTTTGGAGTAAATTCCATTTTGACAGAAGTGAATTCCTAGACAGCTTTCATTGACTTCCATATGTAACGATACCGGTTAAGCCTTAAATCACAGACATGTGCCTTCTCAGATACAGTAATTCTCATTCAACCAATGTACATAATCCATAAAGAAACCCCTTTCAGATAATGTTTGACGTGTCTTTTCCTTCCTTGGAAAGGAACACTGTGTATCAGTATTGGGTTTCTTTGTATTCCTTAAACCACGTTCAGGTTTATGGTAAAATCAACTTTTGAATTTGCTGTTTGGTTTTTCTTCATTCCTTTCATGGAATGAGAAGATGGAGGAATTTTTCTTCATTTGAGTAATGGAAAGGTAATCTGGGACAGTGTGGTGGTAACAAGAAAGGGGATTGGAAAGGCCAGTACTGTTTTAGTTGCTCAGCACTGCTGGGTTTGTGTTATGTAGTTGACCTATCCGCTGTGTGGTTCTATCAGTAATGTAAGCCTTTTAAGTATAAGTTCTCTTGATTTTTGTCATAGACATAAATTAATATGTCTTCATTTCTTTTGTGTTGAGATGAAGTACTAAAAAAATTACTGTTATACATGAACTCTGTGGACTGTAAGATTTGTTATATATGTTCAAATGCCTTTTAGCTGGCTTTTTAATTAATATGCCTGTTTTCAGTGCTTAATATGTACAATGTAATGTGATTGTAAATCATAAACCTATTTTAAATCATTCCTTCCTGTATATTTGTACTCTGACAGAGCCTTATTTTATTCTTCCAGCAGAATTACTACTTGTAATAGTTCCTGTACATTCCCCAGAATGTGCCTCTGGTGTGAATTTTGTATTCTTATTAAAAGTATTTGCTGCACTACCTTGTTTCTATGGCTCTTCATAATTTAAGAAGCAACTATCTGGAAATTGTGAAGATGTGATTTGTCTTTTCCTGACTTTAAGAACAAGAACAAAAAATGGTGCTTCTGTCATTTATAACAGCTTTTCTTCAGTAAGTTATTCTTTTTCCTCAATTAGAGTCTCCCTTGGGAGTGGAACACGTCCACTCTTAGCACATATTGGTAACAGTTTTAGTAGCTAAGGAATTAAACAGTTTCAGGGACTGATGATTTTTTAGAATAGACTAAAAATATCTGATTCTGAGTAGTGGGTACATGTGCAAAAGAAAGAATTAACATATTAGCCAGTTGGTATATTTACTTTGTTAGGAAAGTAATTTATATTCATTGTAGAAAAAAATTAGAAGATAATTTCAAAAAATTGAAGATAAAATAACTTCCCAAGTCAGTAAGTACTGCATGGAACCACCTAACTCTCCCCTGAAGTTACAGATTTTAGTTACCGATTATATTATAAGGTCTAGTTTGAATATCCTTTAACATGCACACCTTCATCTTTGTACTCTACCTAGTTATTTCCTTAGGTTAGATTCTTAGAAATGAAAATGAGCCCTCAAAGTAGATATACACTTTTAAGACTTTGTTAAGCAGTGCTGGTGGCTTTCAAGAAAGATTTTGCCAGGGGTGCCTGGCTGGCTCAGTCGGTAGAACGAGTGACTCCTGATCTCAGGGTCTTCAAGCCCCACATTGGGGCATGGAACCTACGGAAAATAAAAATAAGAGTTTCTTTGAACAAAAAATGGACTCAAATCAGGCAACGCCAGATTAAAAATGATTAGGATCCCTCCACCAATAGGAGCTAGGGGAGAGACTTTTCAGAGACGTAGAAGCAAGGTGAGGGAAATACTTGATTAGCTATAGCTTAAGCAGTTGCCTTATTTGGGAAGGACTTGTTGGCTGTTTGTGATTTGTTGTCCTTGGGTTTTGATTTAACCTTGAGGCATTTCAGGCTTACATTTTGGTTTGTTTATTTAGGATACTAAGTCTCTAAGCCACCTCAATCTAATGGCCCCCTTGTTTAATTAACAACGCCAAAGCTTCTAAATCTTAGGGGCCAGGAAGGACCTGGGCTTGCAGAAGCAATTTAGCTAAAATCTACTATAAGAACCATCTTTTCCATATTCAAAGTACATTGCGCTGATGGTGTTACCAAAACTTATCCCATTAAGAGTGAAACTAGAAGCTTCCCTAGAGATGATCTGTTTAAGGTCCTTTTTTACAGGTAAAGACATGAAGGCCCAAAAATATATTAAACTGGCTTAGCCAACCTCTATTACTAAATATAATGCCAGGTAAGTTATTTGCAACTAAATGTATGGTTTCCCCCTTTAAGTCCTGCCGTTTCAACTGTACAATTAATGTGTCAAAAGTGTCATTTCTTCTCCTAAAGTACAATGTGTATTAAATGTCTTTTCAGTTGAAAAAATAATCCATTCACCCCTAAATGGATTCATAGTAGGCATATTTCAAATATATATGATATATTTCAATCCACTGATCTTAAAGTATTCTGAAAAAGAAATGCAAACCTGGAAAGTGCTATATAAAGTAAAGTTAGCATATTGGAAAGGCTGAAGATAAGTGTCTTTTAATCATGGAACTGTTAATTTGAAGAAAAATGTATCTACCTCAAAATGTGCACAGTCTCCTTTTTCCTTCACTGGATATGAAAAATAAAAGCAAATTATCGAAATAGTTCAGTGTAACATTTGTATATAATTTGTACTAATTTTTGTGAAATACCAAGAATGCCTGTATTTTGTAATATTTCAAAATATCTTTTGCCAGGTAGCACTTTTCTTGAAACTTTCGGTTGCCTGAGAGACTTGAGACCCTGTAAGATCCTTCATCACTCAGCTCTAGCTAAATTTAGACATTTAAGAAATCTGATTCCTGCTGTAAGATTGCAAACTTTTATATTGGCTCAGACAATTTCCAGTTGTGAATAAGCTATTTTCTGATCAAAAGGCCAGTTATATTTTGCATTTTCCAGGCTTTTCCAAGACATTGAAAATTCTACTTCAGAAACCAATATTGCACTGTATGTTAACTAAAATTTAAATTTAAAAAAAGGGGGAGCACCTGGGTGACTTGGTTAAGCATCTAACTCTTGATTTCTGCTCAGGTCATGATTATCAAGCTTCCCTCCTGCCTCCATCCCCACCCTGAACGTGTGCTCTCTCTCTTTCAAATGAATAAATAAAATCTTTCAAAAAAAAAAAAAGGAAGAAAGAAAAGAGGGGCGCCTGGGTACCTCAGTCAGTTAAGCATCTGCCTTCAGCTCAGGTCATGATCCCAGGGTCCTGGAATGGAGTCCTGCATCATTGAGGCTCCCTGCCCAGCAGAGAAGCCTGCTTCTCCCTCTCCCTCTCCCTCTCCCTCTGCCCCTGTTCGTGCTCGCTCTCGCTCTGTCTCTCAAATAAAAATCTTAGAAAAGAAAAGCTTTTCCAAGGGCCACAGGTCCTTTACTATTGTTACAAAATAGCAAAACCTATGAAAATAGAATGGCGATGCAAACAACTTTTCTCTTTTGAGGACTTTCATTAAATTCTGTGTTCCCACTTGAAGGTTTCCTGCTCAACAGGTTTCCTGGCATAAATGGGCCTTTATAATAAATTGCCAAGTGGTTGTCCTAATGTACAGAGAACTATGAAGTTCGGCTTTGTGTTGTGAAATAAAAGTTAACTCAGTAGTTTATGTAAATTAAGTGAGAGCCATTAGTTAGTCTAGTGGTAACTCTGATATGGGAAGAGGAGACTATGGATATGAGGAAGGGAAATTAGACCCAGTCTGAGAACTGGGACTCTATATCTGTGCAGTTAATTGGATTAATATCTTACCAGAGCTGGGAATTTCAATGACATTGTTACAAAATGAAACTTTCATAAAAAAACTTTTTTTTTTTTGGTTTGGTTGGTTGGTTTCGACCCAATCTAGGCTTTGCCACAAGCATTCTCTCAAAGCATGAGCTTTCTGCAACTATGGTTTATCATGAATTGTTGATTCATAAGGACAGTGAAAGGGACGAAATACCATTTTGTTGATCTTAGACAAAAGTAACTTTATGTGACTTAGACTTTGATAGCACTTTGCTTCTGAGAAGCAAAGACGTATTGTTTTTACGTAGGGATGGAATGTATACAATGCTGTCACGGGGGGGGCACATAAGGACGAAAAATGGAAACCATATTAGTCTTCACTATATTTTGGAGCTTTAATTATAGAAGTTCTAAAGAAAATGCAAGCTCTCACTGTAAAAAGAAAAAAAATTTCAACAAGTGGAAGGCTTTATGGGGTAAGGAGAGGACAGGTAACTTTAACCCTGTTGACCTTGCTGAAAAGTTTCAAAATCATGAAATTTTTAGAATAACAACATGCTCAGATTATTCATATAATGTGACTTTACTTTTGTCTTCCCCCTAAATGATTTCTAATTCTATATCAGGAAGCTCTTTATGAAAAACTACCTAAAGTTTTAGGCAGATAATTACAGTTCTTTCCTTTGAGGAGTGTATACTTACGGCTAGACTCTAAGCTCTTGAGGAAGACACAGTGCATGCTTTCTTATTCACCCTGTATCCCCAACTCCGTGCATAATTCTTTTTTTTTTTAAGATTTTATTTATTTATTAGCACAAGCAGGGGAAGCAGCAGGCAGAGAGAGAAGCAGACTCCCCACTGAGCAGGGAGCCTGACACGGGGCTGGATCCCAGGACCCTGGGATCATGACCTGAGCCCAAAGCAGAAGCTTAACTGACTGAGCCACCCAGGCGTCCCTCCATGCATAATTCTTGAGAGGAGCCATGTAATAAAATTTGTTCAGTTTTTGTGATACAAAATTCAAATGCAGAAAAGCATTTGGTGGTTGCACTGCCATTTCATTTGAATGAGTTAACAAAGGCAGTACACTTAGAACTTATTCTAAATCAGTGTCAGGGTGTTACTTCAGATACTAGGATGTTTATAGAAGAACGGCCAATTAAAAAATATAGAAAGATTGGCAAAATTTTAAAAATCACCATTTTTTTTAAAGATTTTATTTATTCATTTGAGACAGAGCACAAGCAGGGGGAGTGGGAGAGGAAGAAGCAGGCTCCCAGCTGAGCCAGGAGCCCGATGCGGGGCTCGATCCCAGGACCCTGGGATCATGACCCGAGCCAAAGGCCGACGTTTAACTATCTGAGCCACCCAGGCACCCCCCAAAAATCACCATTTTGCAGCCCCCACTGAAATATTGATTCACACAGGAATCACCAATGGATGCTAAAATCATTAGAGATTGAAGAAAAAACAGATTATGTCATAATACCAAAGTATGACCTTATATATTACTCAATTTGAAAAGGGAAAAAGTACCATTAATAAAAGACATGTGCTGGGGCACCTGGCTGGCTCAGTTGGTAGAGCGTACAACTCTTGCTCTTGGGGTCGTAAGTTCGAGACCCACGTTGGGTGTAGAGATTACTTAAAAATAAAATCTTTAAAAAAAAATACAAGATTTGTGCTTACCATCCAACTCAAGTGATCAAAGTTAGGATCACTAATAACCTGATAATCATGTGCCTCCAGATAAAAGGCAATATAAATTACACAACATCACTCATGAGATACTCCTGCTGGAATACTCCTGTTTATCCTGAATCTACTCAAGACTTTTTGCCTTTATTTCCAGTGTATAGGAAATACAGGGGGTTAGGGGCGCCTGCGTGGCTCAGTCGGTTAAGCGTCTGCCTTTGGCTCAAGTCATGGGATTAAGCCCTTCATCGGGCTCCCTGCTCGGCGGGGAGTCTGCTTCTTCTACTGCCTCTGCTGTTCCCCCCACCCCCTGCTTGTGCTCTCTGGCTCTCTCTATCTCTCTGTCAAATAAGTAAATAAAATCTTTTTAAAAGAAAATACAGGGTGTTAAAATATAAGTTTAAATGACACCATGAGAAATCAATTGGACAAATCCAGAATCTGGGACATTCTCCAAGATAATTAGCGGGGCGCCTGGGTGGCTCAGTCATTAAGCGTCTGCCTTCGGCTGAGGTCATGATCCCAGGGTCCTGGGATCGAGCCCCACATCGGGCTCCCTGCTCGGCGGGAAGCCTGCTTCTCCCTCTCCCACACCCTCTGCTTGTGTTTCCTCTCTCACTGTCTCTCTCTCTGTCAAAAAATAAATAAAATCTTAAAAAAAAAAAAAGATAATTAGCTTGTTCCTCCAAAATGTCAGGCGCAAAAAAAATACTTTAGAAATAGTTATAAAATAAAAGACTTTAGATCACGGTTCAAAAAATAACTATAGAAAACATTTGAGGAACAACTGAACAATTCAAATGGGTGTTTGATAACGGACTTTTTGTTAATTTTTTTAGGTATGTTATTCTATTGTGGTAACCGTAGGCAAATGGCCTTGCAGGAGTTGCATGCCTAAAGTATTTAAAGGTGAAATGGCATGATGCCTGCAATTTACTTTTAAATGGTCCAGCAAAAATACATACATTCATATGTACTCACATATATGGAAAGAAAGCTGGAGAGAGAGAAAAGGAAGGAGAGAGATGTCTTAAATATGGCAATCTGTGGGTGCCTGGGTGGCTCAGTTGGTTAAGCAACTGCCTTCGGCTCGGGTCATGATCCTGGGGTCCCGGGATCGAGTCCTGCATCGGGCTCCCTGATGGGCGGGGAGTCTGATTCTCTCTCTGACCCTTCCCCCTCTCATGTACTGTATCTCATTCTCTCTCTCAAATAAATAAAATATTTAAAAAAATATGGCAATCTGTTAGCAATTGAAAGAGGTGGGTGTGTGGGGTTTCTTTGTACTAGTCTTTTAACTCTTCCCTTTTGGAATTTTTCATAATAAAAAAATTTTTTATTAGGATAGTTTGTCCAGAAGGGGTTTCTCCTCTTGCTGGTACCAGGGTGGCCATCAGGGGCTTTTTTTTTTTTTTTTTTGGTCGAGCCAATGACACCACTGGCTTTACTCCTGCAAATAACAGAATTCCTCGTCTAGCATGTGAAAGAAACTGGTTTGTACTTGGAAACACAGAAATGCCAGAAAGTATAAGGTTGAACAATTTTCTGTTAGGAAGAATTTATAGAAACAGGGCAACTGAAGAAGCAAAACAAGTTGAGGATATAAAACTAGTTAGAAAAAGAAATCATGTAGAAAAATGTGCATTTCACTAAACTAGATTTTTTTTCTCTCCGTTTTCTCCTCAACTTTCTAAATAGCTACTTGAATCTGTAAGAGAAGTTAAGCTCCCAAATAAAACACTTTTATTTTAACTTAATACCAATGGTTTCTTCTGCCTCAATTTTTTCCCCTCTTCTCATAAAGAAGCATTTATTACTCTATTCCATACTGCTAGTCTGGATTTCTTAAAACTTAGCTGCTTATAGTTCATTTATCATAACCAATTAGACTGCTTAAAATAAATTGTACATTGGTAATTTTTAATAACTTATTTTCAATCTGAAAAGATATTTTATGAGCTGGCCAAATTTTCCCTAATGCACATTTCTTAAATTAATAACATAGCTTAAATCTTTAAAGAATTCCCCAAATAAATAATGGATGTTTACATTGTTCTCAAATTCTCTGTTTCCTGTTCCCTCACCCCTACCTTAGGTCAAAACAAGGAAAATGTGGACTAAAATCTTCGAACTAGTTTACATCAATAATAGCAGCAAGAAGCCCAGATGATGTTTGGTTTTTTTTTTTTTTAAGATTTTATTTATTTATTTGACAGAGAGAGAGACAGCGAGAGAGGGAACACAAGCAGGGGGAGTGGGAGAGGGAGAAGCAGGCTTCCTGCTGAGCAGGGAGCCCGATGTGGGGCTTGATCTCAGGACTCTAGGATCATGACCTGAGCCAAAGGCAGATGCTTAACGACTGAGCCACCCAGGCACCCCCCAGATGATGTTTTGAGAATTGAGTTTTTACCATGGCCATGGTTACTGTTTAATCACTGGTACAATCAAGTGAGTTGAAAAAAAAAATCTGTGAATTTAAACAGTCATGAGTATTTGCTGAATGACCAGTCTGCTTGCCCATGTTGACTTTTTCTTACCTGATTCCATTAACACCTCAAGAGGTCCAGATGGTCCCTGAAGTGGATGTAACAATTTCTTCTTCACTGGTGTTGGCCAACCATTGACAAGATCAGACCTCTGATTCATCATTTAGATTTCCTATGGGGTGGTCTTTAAAAAAAAAAAAGTCTGTTCGTATATTCTCTAAACTTTATCTAAAAAGGCTCCCTATATTTTCTTTGTAAAGTTCAGTTAGCATCTTCCTTCAATTAAGCCAGCCATAAACTAAGAGAAATTAGTTAGAAATTACAAATGAACAGCTACAAGTCTAATTATGTACATACATATACATATATATACACGTGTGGTTGTGTGTGTGTGTGTGTGTGTCTGTTTAGAGAGAGAGACCTTGCCTAAACTCCCAAGAGAAGGGAAAGTATAAAAGCTTCATAAGCAGGCTCTGGTCTTAACTTGCCTCTTTGTCCTTTAAAAAAAAAAAATACAATGACATAATAAGCGGTCATTGTGCTGTCTTTGGCTTTTCAAGCTTTTGGAGTCACTATTTGTGCTCATGACTAGAGCAATGAAAACAAGTCTTTTTTCCCCAAGACACAAGTAGCTTCAGTTCAAGCCACTCCAGACTTCCTTGCAAGTGACCTCAACAGTGACCTTGACTTATTCTAGGAAGAGCTCTTTCTGTTGAGTCCTTTTAGCTCATTTTTATGTGAATTTCTGTTCGCTCCTAGTGGACTAAGATCACCCGATTAAGAAAACGTCATGATTCATTAAATTTCTAGTGTGCTGACTTTTCATTATTTTAATGTCTTTTCCTTACAGTAGCCTCTTTGGAATCTTGTACACCTAGCCTACAGAAGCGGCTTACCCAAGCAGTGACCGAGCCAGACAGCCGGCTTCCCCGGGCACACTGAATCTCTTGTCATTTGGGAAATTGGGAGGAGAGGATCCAAGCTACATTCTCAGTCCTCTGTATCAAATTTCAGAAGTGAGAACTCAATCCCAGTCAGTCTTCTTCCCAAACCGTGTCAAAGCTGGAGGTGTTTTTTAGTCGGACTCCAGCTGTATGGCTTCCTGTCGACCATCATCATGTCTGCTGAAGTGTTTCACTTGACTGGCCCATGTGCACTTCCACTTCCTCAGTTCACCATAAAATGGTGTGATGTCTGGCCGTTCTCTTCATGTGCCCTTACCTACTGCTTCAAAGAGCTTGAGTCTCTTCTGGTGAATTCCCTTCTGGATTCTAGAAGCTCTTGAGGGCAGAACTATTCTGAGCGTTTGTGTAGCTCTCCCTGTGCCTTGCACACGAAAGGCATTCAGTATTGTCCATAATGATGATTCTCATTGCCGGAGCCTCTAGCTTTGAAGGATGAGGCCCACTGGGTGCCATCTGCTGGTGATGAGGACCACGTTTAGTTGGCAGATGCCATGACTAACAACCATTGTCAGAGTCCTAACCGTACCTACTACAGGATATGAAGATTAATACAACAGCCCTGCCCTCAAACTTTCTGATTTAATGGGGAGAAAGTCTATGCAAATCCTGGGATTGGATGGTGTGGGGAGGGCAGGGACCAGTATGCTGAACGTGCTATTTGCAGTTGAGTGTGCAAGCAGCCAGCCTTCACCTCCAAACTGGAGTGTCTTGTGCGTAGGTGTGTGTGTGTGCTGGGTGCAGGAGAGTGCAGTTTACCACCCTGCCATCACAGCTCGGTCATTGGAAATGGTCTAATCTAAACCTCACATAAATCAAATCCTAAATATTAGTACAATATTATTTCTTTGTAGGCTTTGAATCTTAACCATTCTTTTTTCCAGACCAGTCATTTAAAAGAAAGCTCAATTCCTTTTTACCAACTAGCCCTAGAGTGTATTTGGACAAAGAGGCAGAATTTATCTATCTTCCAGATTATCAGGGGAGAATTGTTGGTCAGAAGATTTAGCAGTTTAATATATGACCTTATGGTGTGACCATCTGAACATCAACTTGTGTGTTCCCATTTCTGAGAAGGAAAAGATTTATTAACTTAATAACTAGCTAACTAGCGTTGAAACGTGTGGGTTACAAGTAGGCGTCACCAGGACTGGGGTGCATGAGTGTTTCATGGTCACAAGGAAGGGGGGTTGAATCCGCAAAAGTAGCTTTCTGGGAATTTGAATACGATTCTGGTAAAGTTCTTTATTGCAGTTTCGATTATCGCAGCCTGAGGAAGAAGAAATCAGCTTATTTTGACAGGGAAGGGAAGACACATGTAAAAAAAAGTCTTTGTTGGTAATCTCGAGAGCTTTGGCTAAAGTAGAACATGTGACTTTTGTTAAAAACCCGGACGCCACAGCACCTGGCTCGTTCAGTCAGTGGAGCGTGAAACTCTTGATCTTGGGGTCGTGAGTTTGAGCCCCACGTTGGGTGCAGAGATTACTTTAAAAGTTAATTTTAAAAAATTTTATTAAAAATCTGGATGCCAATAAAAATTTGGGAGTGAGTCATAATCTTCATTGCTCCCCTTTATTGTCTTGTGCCCCCCACCCTGTCCCTGCTCCAGCCTTCTGAATTAGGCCCTCTGATGTCTTTATGGTGACTACCCAGCCTGTCATACAGGACAAAGGTCTTTGAGCCATCAAGTGACTTCTGTAGACTCTGTACCATGAGCATGTGGATCACAAGGGGCCCACTTTTTTATGAGCTCCCGTAGAGTGAGGCTGTTGGGGTGGAATTCCTTCCCCTGTCCTCCCCTCTAGTAGACAAGGCTTAACCTGATTATGCCCACCCAGCAGGCAAAAAGGCACCCCTGGAAATTAGTCTCCTTATTGAGACCGACTGTGAAGAGGGCATGCTTGTAAAGGAAAGAATGCAAAGCTAGAAAATATGTTCCAATCTTTGATAAGGGGTGGGGGGTGAGGAGGGGAAATGAAGATGTGTGAACATCTAGCATTTTCTCTGCTTTCCCTTATTTATACTCCTTTTAAAGTTACAAATGCGATGTGTCTTTGTGACCCCAAACTTGGGGTAAATAAGAATCCACAGTGAGATGGTATTCCGTTTCCCTGGGACGAGAAATTGTCCCTTTGGTGGATGGGGGGTGGGGGGGAGAATTTCCAGCATAAAGATAATTCCATTGTACAGTGTAAATTACAGTCCTGTGTTCAGTTGTGTGCTTGCCCTACATCCCCTCTCCCCCTGTGTAAAACAGACACCCGGAGAGAGACATTGCCCATCAATCACCCCACAGGAAGCACGACACAATTCAAAATTCAGAAATTCTCATACCTGTGCCTTCAACAAAGGGATACAGTGGGGAGAGAGCCCAGAGTTTTACTTCAGAGATCAGCAACATTTCAAGCAAAATGAAGAGTAATTTGCTCTTTTCTGAAGTCTGGTCCTGCGAAATCACCACCTATAGAGAACTAGTGTAGATGTTCTACTCCATGTTATAGCTTAATATACAATTTAACATACAAAAGTTGATCATATGTACAAAAACACCAGATAAAAGGAACTTAGAGGGTAATGTCTTTCATTTATTTTAAACTACAGGTGGCTGAATGTTTGGTACCACCTCTCTCAGTTAGATTCAATACAGTAGCCTCTTTCTTCAGGAGGGGGCCAGCAGTTAGGAGTGAAGATGAAAAGAGAAGTCCAGGGTTTAACCCCAACGCAGCCCTGTTTAGAGTTAGCCTGATCAGGCTCACAAAGGGATACAAACTGTGGGCTAATTGTGATGCTGAGTGTTTTGGCAGGGATCCTCTCTGTGGCCAAGGCCCATCAAAACTTGAATAATGGTGTTTCCACCAAAAGGCTTACCCTCTTTCTCCAAAAATGGTCCATTTGAATTATTTCTATGTATCTGGCTTGAGAAATACTAAGATGCTAATTGTTACGGGCTGGTGTGATGATTTCCTATCATACGGAAAGTATTTGCCTTCTTATTAAAAATAGAAGCTTAGTGCAAAAGTATTTGTTCATAACTGGTCCTTAAACTAAGTACAAACCCAATTTCCAAGAGGAGTAAAAAGGGTTTTACAAATTGCTAAGTCACCAACATGTCCTTTTGCCCACCTTTATATGCCCTACAAAGTCTTGTATAAGACGTGCACATATTATTTCCCCAGGGAAACACACACACACACACACACACACACACACACACACCAGCACTACCAGCACCACATACCAATATTGTTGATTCACTGGGTTTCTGTTTGCTGACTGCCTGTCCTGTGTTATGGTTTCAAATTGCTGTTTGCTCCGCTAACTTCTTCGCTAACTTCTTCCGAGGGTAAACAATTTGAAACTGTTAAAACCAGTAGCAAAAGAAATTGGCATCTGACATCCTCTTTAACTTAATTCCTCTTAGGGAGACTCACATACTTGTTTTGATTATGGGTGAGGCAAAGAAGGGATACACTTTCATATTATATTTTTTTATTCTTTTTTTAAATTTTTATTGTTATGTTAATCACCATACATTACATCATTAGTTTTGGATGTAGTGTTCCATGATTCATTGTTTGTGCATAACACCCAGTGCTCCACGCAGAACGTGCCCTCTTTAATACCCATCACCAGGCTGACCCATCCCCCCACCCCCTCCCCTCTAGAACCCTCAGCTTGTTTCTCAGAGTCCATCATCTCTCATGGTTGGTCTCCCCCTCCGATTTTCCCCCCTTCATTCTTCCCCTCCTGCTATCTTCTTCTTCTTTTTTTTTTCTTAACACATATTGCATTATTTGTTTCAGAGGTACAGAATTTCATATTATATTTTAAAGGTGTTTTTGTCCTGGGCACCTGGGTGGCTCAGTTGGTTAAGCGACTGCCTTCGGCTCAGGCCATGATCCTGGAGTCCCGGGATCGAGTCCCATGTCGGGCTCCCTGCTCAGCGGAGAGTCTGTTTCTCCCTCTGACCCTCCCCCCTCTCATGTGCACTCTCTCTCTCTCTCTCTCTCTCTCTCATTCTCGCTCTCTCAAATAAATAAAAATTTTTAAAAATAAAAAAAATAAAGGTGTTTTTGTCCTCAAAATTTGGATGTTACAAAAGCCAGACCCCACATTGATCATTAATACTGATCAGTTCTCTAAGCACTGTATCAATTGTAAACTAAAAAAAAAAGCCTAGCTGAGGATTTTCTGGGTGAGAACCTCAGTGATGTTGACAGTATTTCTCTTACGTCAGTCTCCACTTCCATCCCTGCCTCCAAAACACACACGCACACGCAGGCACACACACACACACCTTAAAAGGGAGCAAATGAACATTGGGCTCTAAGGAAGCATGGTCCAGCAAGGAGAACCAGGTCATCGACTGTCTAACTGTCTCATTCTTATATGTTGGTAAGGATTGCCTGTAATCTCTCTTACCCTCAAAGAAATCAAGCACTGCTGTTGACGAAGTACCTGTATTTACTTCTGGCCAGGGAAATGCCTGTTGATGCTACCAAGGATATCAACATCACATGCATCCCATGTGAAGCACTTTCTTTTTTTTTTTTTTTTTAGTAGCCTCCACACCCAGCAATGAAGCCCAAAACAGGGCTTGAACTCACAGCCCTGAGATCAAGACCTGAGCTAAGATCAAGAGTCAGATACTTAGATGATTGAGCTACCCAGGTGCCCCTACCCATGAAAGCATTTTCTATTTTAAATTTTCAGAAATCACTACTTAGCACCCAGAAAAAAAGTTTCTCCCTCTTGATGGTTGGAGCCTAGTTATTATTTACTATACTTAAAGGCAACTTTCTATTTCCATTTCTTAGCCTGCAAAAAGAAAACATCATTATCTCAGTTCAAAGTTGTTTAGAAAACAACAGCAATCCAGTGTCTGCATTTCGTCAATAAGATACTTGATGCAAATTTGCATTTATGGTGACAACAACAATTCTGTTGATTTTATGTATTTTACACTTTCAACCTTTGAGGGAACAAGGAGGTCTAGCAATTTCTCTTAGAAATGTCTGTTATTAGAAGGAGTGGTGAGTCTTTGCTTTTGTGTGCCAAGCCTGTTTAACTACAGAGTTGGTAGTTGGTTTCTTTTGCAGTTTCCAACTTTAAGAGCCAAGACACAGCCTCCAATCTGAATACTGAACAACTGACCTCATCAGATATGTTTTAAGAAGAACAAAGATTAAGGAAGTCTCAGTCTGTATCACCAAGAGAAAGGGATTTAAAAATCAGTTTGATGCCTCAATCCTATGCTGGAGGGGACTTATTTCAGGGTGTCCACTGCGGTTCCTTAGTGGGTCCATGAAGTCAGCTCATGCATTAGACTTCCTTACGCAAATAAGCCTGTTTTATTTACTTATTTTTTTAAAGATTTATTTATTTATTTGACAGAAAGAGAGAGTACAAACAGGGGGAGTGACAGGGAGAGGGAGAATCAGGCTCCCCACTGAGCGGGGAGCCCTATGTGGGGCTCGATGCGGGGTTCGATCCCAGGACCCTGAGATCATGACCCGAGCCAAAGGCAGACGCTTAGCCAACTGAGCCACCCAGGCATCCCACAAATAAGCCTGTTTTTTTTTAACTTTTGTTTTTTTTTAAGATTTTATTTATTTTTTTGATAGAGACACAGTGAGAGAGGGAACACAAGCAGGGGGGAGTGGGAGAGGGGGAAGCAGGCTTCCTGCCGAGCAGGGAGCCTGATGTGGGGCTCAATCCCAGGACCCTGGGATCATGACCTGAGCCGAAGGCAGACGCCTAACAATTGAGCCACCCAGGCGCCCCTAAATAAGCCTTTTTTAGAACCGTAAGGTATTTTTTAGGATGGATTCTGCAATTTGATTTATTTTGGTTTTAAGGTTTTGTTGAGCTCCTAATGACAGATTCCAATACAAAATGCTTGATGTAGAGGAAACCACCAGCTTCTCAGGGCTGAGGAAGGGAAGCCCGAAGAGAGAAAATGAACTGGGCAAAGGAAAAAGAGCAATCTGGAAAGGACAGTCTGGGGAGAGGGAAGACATGCTGCAGACCGAGTTCTTCGGCAGGGGTTGGACCTGGGACCCGTGGGGGCTGTGGCCGGGGCTACACGAAGCTACAAGCACGCTCCAGAGAGGTTCGGCTTGCTGGGAGAAGTGCACGCTGACCACCCTGCCCGCTGCTCAGGCACCCCTGAGGTCGGCAGCTTCAAGCCACAAATTCTGGGGCTGGGCTGACTTTGGGCACACTTGGCTTCAGGAGTCTTGCCGGCCTTCCTCCCAGACAGAGCTGCTGACGTTTCTGGGATACAGACAAGCAGCCCACCTTACCTCCCAAGCACAAGGTCCGGGGAGACCACGGTGTGGTTAAGAATCAGCGTATTAGCGGACAAAAAACAAAGTGTCCTCTAGATTCCTCGCCTTAGAGTCACATCCATGGAGACATTGACTCTCTTCGAGAGTTGTGCTCTGTGCTACTCAACTACTTTTTGGCCGCCTAACAGGCACAACATATCAAATAAGAGCCAAAGATGAAGGCTGATACGTTCAGGGCCTGCACACAATGCTGCTTGGGTGCAAAGAACAGTTCAGACCGCAGGAAGGGAAGGTAAAATGCAGCCAGTGTCCGATGGATGATCGCCACTTTCTTCCCGTAGGCACGTGTGTGAACCTACGGATGCTTTTGAACAGGTAGGTAATGTGATGAAATTAGACTTTAAAAAACACTGGGCTGACCGTGGAATCAGGGAGAAGAGAGGAGAAGGAGAAAGGACGCCAAGGCAGTGGACACAGGAGCCCAATTTAACTTCTCTAAACTAGAAAATACAGATTGGTGGGTTTCTAGGGTTGGTGTGAGAATCACATGTGGTGTCTGACACACGGCCAAAAGCAATTATTTATATCAGCTTCCCCAACCTCTAATTGCGGTGAGTGGATGTGGATATAAAGTACAGATGTAAGAGATGAGATTTGTGGAAAGAGCAACAAATTCAGCGAATACTTAGATACAATGAATTCAGAAGAGAAAAAGAACCAGAGGAAAGCCAGGATTTCAAATTTTAAAAATCTAGTCTTTCTTTTTTTTAAGATTTTATTTACTTATTTGTTAGAAAGAGAGCACGAGAGCACAAGCAGGGGGACCAGCAGGCTCTCTGCCGAGCAAGCAAGGAGCCCGAATTTGGGACTCGATCCCAAGACCCTGGGATCACGACCTGAGCCAAAGGCAGATGCTTAACCAACTGAGCCACCCAGGCATCCCTAAAAATCAGGTCTTAAGTAAGAGGGTACAGGTAGGATAAGTGCTAGTTTTAAGAGAAAGATGAGTTGACCCTTGGACATTGAATTTGGACCTGAGATATTACAGAGACAATATGGATTTGAGAGTCACTGACCTAGAGGTGAAGTCAGAAGTGGATTTGCCTTGTAGCTCAAGTTTTCCTGCCCCTCACGCTCCTAGACACTTCCAAGGACATACACCTAGTGTTGTGTTTATAAGTTATTGATTTTCTTTAAAAAGCTCCCTCAAGAGTTATTTAAGCTTCAGGCCCTATAAAATCTGTACCCTTACAGGTTCAAGTCAGAAGACAGAACCCATGGAATAATGGGAGACAGAGTTGGAAGAATCCAGTTACTGTCCTCAAAGGGCAAAAGGGGTCAGCAGAGGAGGCCAGAGGGGCAGAGAGAAGGCCTATAGGCCGGCATGCAGCAGGGAGATCGAAAAGACCCGACATTGAGGATGGGTCACTGGATTTGACTCTTCAAAAAAGTGGCTGATTTGAAAATGTGTACTGAGTACAGTGTGGGGGAAGCCCAGGTTGGGGGGAGCGTATTGATGAGGCGAATTGTGCAGTGAATGTAGACTCTTCATCTGGCCAGCCCTCCATAAAAGAAAAGGAGAGGATACCATTCCGCTCCTCAGTTTTGAAATTCTTCATTTTGCCTGTGCAGTCCATATTCCTTTGGGATTAGTATTAACTCCCTGAGCATGGATCTGGCTTTCTCTTTTATTACATTTCCCACTCCTTGAGATTTTCTCTGCTCTTGGTTGGATCTACTCCTCATGTGTAGTGTAAGCCTGGTCAATGGCTAAGAAACGGGCTGGCAAGGATTTTGTTTTTTTGTTTTTGTTTTGCTTTGTTTTTGTTTTTGCCCTAATAGCTTCACTTTTTCCATCCACATGGAGGATGAGTTGTGGGAGTTCAGGGGTTGAAGACCAGGGTGGAGAGACAGAAGTCATTGGGCACCAGAGGCTGGAAAACTGTGGTCTGTTATCTGTTAACCAAGTCAAAGGTAAGGATGACTTCATCCCCACCCAAGGCGCCTCTCCACCCTTGCAGCTGATTTCCGACCGGTTGGTTTGCCCAGGAAAGGTTTTCATTGACTATGGCTCTCGCTGCCTGGCTTCACAAGTTACTTTGAAAAAAAAGATGCGATTAAACTGTTCCCCGGTTTTTTCCCTGTGAGGAGTCTTTCCCAGACAGCGTCCGTTCATGCGATCTGACTTGCAGTGGACTTTTTTTCCTTTGCTTTGCTTAAATATAACTGAAAGATCCTTGTTACCATCATCGAGGAGATTTAAAAAAAAAAAAAAAGCAACAAACCTACAGGTTGGCAGGACCCAGGGAGGAGGTGACCTTTGGGCAGCTCCCGCTCGGCTGGGATTCGGCTGGAAGGGCTGGGACAGTGCACCCCCATGCTGCCCTAGTGCTCTCGGGAGAAACAAGCGTGGGGCCGAGGGTGGCCTGGCGCGCGCGCCTGTGCGTGTGCGTGTGCGCGCGCGCGGAGGGCGTGCGTGCAGGAGTGTGCGTGTGCGCAGGGAAGGGTGGCGGGGAGGTTGCGGCAGAGGCTGCTTTGTGGAAAGCACTTGCAGGTTCGGAAGCGGCTTGGCGCCTCCCCTTGCGGGTTACACGAGGACACCTGGCTCTTCTTCACGCTCGTACTTCTCTGTTTCCCGCCAGCCCTACTTCCTCCGGCGCCTTCGGGTGCGGGGAGCAGCGTGCCGGGTAGTGGCTTGTAGGCTCCCGGGACCCCGGGAAGGTGAAGGTAAGCGCCGCGGCGCCGGCGTTGGCGCTCGGAGGGTGGGAGGAGGGAAGGGGCCGAGCAGGAAAGGGCGTGCTGCCCTTTGCGGCAGGCGCTGGGAGCGGGCTCGTCTGCAGCATTGTTACCTGAGGCAGCGGCTGAGCCCCGCCCCGCGTCGCCCTGCCCCCTCGCGGTCCCGAGCAGCCCGGGCTGCAGAGACCCGGGAAGCGGCGTTGGCGCTGGGAGACAGCGGTGGGTCCAGGAGCGCGCGCGGGGAGCGCGGGCCGCGGGTGAGTGGGAGCCGGGCGGCCGAGGCCGGGGCGACCGCCGCTCGGGGGCACCGGGAGCCGGACACTCCCCGGCTCCCGAGGGCCAAGGGCGGGGATCAGCCTGGACCCCGGGCTGCGGCGCCAAGTCTCGGCTGCCTTGGAGCCACAGTGGGAAGGGCTGGGAAGGTTTGCGCGCTCCCTCCACACCCACTCGAGTGACTTTGGTGCCTGCATTGCCCAGGCTGCGGAGGACAGCTATCGGTCTGTTGAGGCCAAGACGCGCGGGTCTGGGCCCGCGTCTGGGGAATGAGCTAGGTCACGGGCCGCCGCCCGGCTGGACCAGGATCGGCTAGTTTAGCTCTAGCTGCTAAGATTTTTTGATAAACCGCGCCCCCACTTGATCCCCGCCCGGCCTAAGAGCGCGCCACTGGCCAGTGGGAAGCCAAGACTTGCCGTTCCAGAAAGTGGGTGCGGGGTTGGCGAAGACTGCGTCGGGGTGATGCGGACCGAGGACAGGACGGCTCTTGCTCTCGCACACTGGTCCTAGCCGTTCGAAGTTCAGATTAGAAGTTTTGCCGTCAGCTTGTGGAAGTTTGGGGAGGAAGCGGGTGGGCTGGTGGATTAGCTCCAGCCGCCGCGGTGCCGGTAGCTCGGGAACTGCGGGCTCTCCGGTTTTATCCTCCGACCAAACACCAGGAGTCTCCCCCTCACACTTTTTTTTTTTTTTTTTTGCCGGCTCTTCACGGCTCCTATCCGCTGATCCGCAGTGCGGCCGTGAGGCTTTCTCCCCCGCGCCCGGGACCCAGACCCCGGACATCGGGGAGGTGTCTCCGCGAAGGTTCGAGGACTGGGCAGAGCCCGGGTCGGCGAACCAGGAGATCCCCTCTTTCGCTTCCAAGCACTGAGACACCTTCCCTCTTTAGGGGGAACCGACCCGGCTTCTGGAGCCCTGTGCGGCTGCTGGGCGGAGGGGCGGGTACCCGGGGAACCGCGCTGGGCCCGGGGGTGGGGCGGACCCTAAGCCCGGGTCCTCCGGGCGAGGGGGCGGGGCCGGGCGACCCTCCCCCCCACCCGACACGCCCAGACCCGCCTGCCCAAGGGGCCCCGGGAAGGACGAGCTTGTGCGGCGTCCGCTCCAGTCGATTCTGTTCGAGGACCGGAGGACACTCGGCGCTCCCGGGAGGCGGGGGACCCAGTCCTTCCCGGGCGTCGGCCCTTTCGGCCCCGCTGGTTCCCGCACGGCCCGCAGCGGCCTCTCTGCCGAGCGTGCCCTCGCCCCGCCGCGGCAGCCGCCCTGGAGCCTGCGCGGCCGTGTGGGCGTCTATCTCGGCTGAGCACCGGCGCCCGCTCCCCCACCGCCACTCCTGCCGCGGCGCAGATAAGAACGAGGCTTGAGGCTCGCGCGCGGCCGCGGGACCTCCCACTCGCGTCGCTCCTGGGGATTGGGGCGGACGCGGCGCCCCCCGAGCCCTCTGCACGGCCGAGCCGGGGCCGTTTTGGTGAGTGGCTGGGGCGGGACGCAGGACCCGGGGTTGGGGGGGTGGAAGGACGCGGTGGATCGCTGGCCAGTGCAAAGACCTTGGAAACCTACTGTGTGTCCAGACTTCTTGAAAGAAGTCGTGGCCCCCGGTCCCCCCACGCCGAATTTCTTCAGGACCTGGTAGTCAGTTTTCAAACATCTGTTTGCACAGAAATTGCCCCTAGTGTTCGGCCGTCTGTGACCCCCCTCTCCTGACCCACAGTTGTCTTCCTGCAATGAGTATCGAGCGCTTCCTTCCCTCTCTCTGGAGCATCCTTGGGCTCTCCTTTGCCTTTTTTTCGTGGTTTGGGGACCTTGAGAGAAACGGAAAATGCACATGCAGAAAGAAGCGTTCTTTCTCTGCTCTCTGGGTGTTGCGCTCGGGGGCATCTGTGAAGTGTTTCTGTTGTGCTGCAGATTAAACACGCTGACTGGAGACAGTCAGGGGTTCTTTGGCTGCAGCCTGCAGTGCCAAGGTGAAGCGCTGGATGTTACCAGCTCTGGTTCGACTGTGTGGTTGACATTCTGGGTTTAATAATCAATAAAGGTTTTGAAGGATAGGCGGTCGGGGAGGGGCCTTCCCCCAATGAATTAGTGGAGGGCAAAAATTCCATATTTTAGAATCGCCTGTACTCTTCCCGCCCTTTTTTCTCCCGCAGATAAAAGGGCTGTGTGTTCCCCTGTGTGCTCTCCAAACCTGGCTTGCTTTGCCCCCGTTTGTCATCAGAAGGGTGTGGGCCAGCCCTGTGACACAAGTCAGAAATGAAGGGGAAAGGTTTTCTGGCGGCTTTTCCTTGGCGTTTACTTTTGATTATTGTTGACCTAGAGGGTGAGTGAGCAGCTGAGCAACGGGGCCCCACTAACCCTCTTTCAGGAAAACCCTGAGCTCTGCACTGACTTTCAGGAACATGTTTTCCTCCGAAATATACTGTGAAATGAAACACATATTCTCTCTTCTTCCCTCTGCTCACTCCCTTCATGTTTCTGACACAAAGAGCAAAGCAATGCGGGCTTCTTTGAAGACCCTTATGAACATTCGCGTTCTAAGACTTTTTGCTTGCCGATCAGCTAAAGGCTAAAGACATGGTCCCAGCATCCTCCTATTAAAAATTCACATAGTTAAAAGATGCTCTGTTGAGCTATAGCCTCTCTAGAGGGTCCATCATTCAGACACACCCCTGATGCCTCATGATCAGCACTCAGGGGGCTTGCAGTTCTCATCTTCAGAGCCTTACAGTGGCAGCTCTACATTTTACTCAGGGCTGAACATTTGTCAGCCTTAGCAGCTGTCCTCCCTGCTGCTGAGGTCCCCAATCTGTAGGTGAGATGTTAAATACAACCCTGTCTCTGTCTGCCCTGGGGAGATTGATGGGACCCTTGACATTTTCCAGACAGAGCCAAGGCTAATTCCATTGTGCCTCCTGGCAATTGGCAGCTGTGAGAAACAGCAGTGTTTTCAGGGCGGTGGCATTACCTGTGTGCTAGCACACTTGCAGAGTATGCGTTTGCATCTTTACTGTGGACCGTCCCCTGGTAAATCAAATGCTCTTTGTGTATCCTCTGTTTTCATGTTACGAGACTGTGGAAAGGGTTAGAATGTCTGTCTGCACTCTCTTTTTCCTGTGTCTCCTTGACATTGGAAATCCTTGCCCAAAGGGAAAGCCCTATTAAAGCCCTTTTGAAGCCAGTAGTAAAAGCATTAGCATCTTAGCTAATCATTGCTGGAGAATTTATTCATTAGAAGCTGTTGGGGGCCTAGGATCCTTATTTGTTACCCTGGGAAAAAATTAGCCTGACAACATACCGGTAACAGTGTTGTAAATTTTATTTTGTTCTTTCAACTTTTAAAAATAACATTCTTTCTCTAGATGGGGCAGTGGTTAGAATTATGCCAGCGCCTAACTAACACGTGTCACTTTTTACTTTGACAAGCCTTTATCTTGTCCTTCTTCTGTGCAATGCACAATACTCAAAAAGACTTGCATCCTTTGGAGCTTTGGTGTTAGAAACTAGTGCTGGTGCACAACCTGAGTGTATGGTCTTTCTCACTCTTTTTAGTATCTCTGTATTTGCTGTATGAGGTTTAATGGCACATCTGTGGATGTACTTATGCCGCACTGAGTGAGTTATTGCTTTCTAGGATGGAGACTTTTTAAGGTTATCACTATTCTTAGCAGGAATAATCTGTAAACGAGTCAGCATATCTGTAGTTGGAGGTGACTTGGAGGATTAACAACTCTTCAATACATGAGATATTTTATGTACAAAAGTATTTTAAACTATGCAAGAGTAAACTGCCAAGATTACCTGTGCAGTCTTGAAAAATGAAGAGTTCAAATGTAACTATAAACTGTAATTGACAATGAGTCATTGCTTAAGGGGTGCCAACTATGAAAACAGCCTGGTTATGCCCCTAATGGTAATTATGAAAACTCCTTTTAAAAGCCAGTTGCATCTCAAGTGAGCTGTAAGTTGGCTTGCATAAATCATTTCAGTTTTACTTTCTAAAAAATTACTTAGTGATGATGGCTACACAACACTGCAAATGTACTTAATGTCACTGATACACAATTATAAATGGTTAAAATGGTAAAAAAAAAAAAAAATCCAGTTAGTAGCTGGCAATGCTATCTTCTACCTGTATATAGTTTTCAAAAGTTAAATATTCAAATGTTTCATAAAAACATTTGTGCTTATAATTTATTTATTTATTTATTTATGGGGTGAGGGGGCAGAGAGAGAATCTTAAGCAGGCTCCACCACCCCTAGCACGGAGCTGGACGTGGGGCTTGATCTCACAACCCAGCGATCATGACCTGAGCCGAAATCAAGAATCGGATGCTAACTGACTGAGCCACCCAGGCGCCCCTGTTCTTATAATTTAGAGATAATATAATATCTAATCACTGCGTATTGAAAAAGGACAAACTAGTAACTTAGAAAGCAAAGAATGGGACTGTTAAAGGCTTTTTTCTACCAGCCAGGAACAACTTAGCATTTTATCCATAAACCCAATACATATTTTAAAGAAAATATAACACCTGTGAAAGTAAAGAGAAATCATATATACCCATGACACTGGTAATATCGAACTATATACCAGACATTTTGGTACATGTATTAGCTCGTTCATTCTTATGCAAAGCAATGAAACAATATATCTTTATAGTATACCTAAGGATGCTGAACCATAGGTTCAGCAGCCTACTTCACCTCAGATTGCCCATCTAAGTAGTAGCAAACCTGAAATCTGAGGAAAAAACAGTCTATTTCTAGAGTCTCCACTCTTATTCCCAAGGCAATCCTGCCTTTTATACATGGTTCTGTGTAAAGCATTTCATAATATTTGAATTAGTGCTATCAGACAGTTTACTCCTGCGCAACCCAGTATTATTTGACCACTGTGTGTCTGTAAGTGTGAGCTTCGACAGTGATGCTGTAAAAGGGTAATTACGCTCAGAAGTCCAGTCTAAAAAAGCCTCTCCATGTGACCTGTAGGAAACAGTCCCCTTTTTACACGCCCACATAGTTGGGGAGCTCACTTCATCGCCTGCATGGAGTCCCTTCTACATCCTCTGTTAATCTGTCCTTACATCTGAAGAAATGTGGTTGTTTTGACCTCTGTTTTCACATCAGGTCCATAACAACTCTGCACCAAAAACAAACATTTAAAGGCCAATAAAAACACAAGCCACCAATATAACTCAGTGACTGTGTGGATAAGGGATAGACCTGTGGCAGGTATGATGCGAGCAGCATATACTTGTGGGTATGGGTCTTCTCTGCTAATAGTATCACAGAAGAAGCTGAAGAGGTAGGCATGAAGTTCTGATTGTTTCTGAAGAGTGGCTTAACGAGAATCTAAAATGATAGCATTGGCAGCAACGAGAGAGGTCATGGAATGGATCCCACCCTCCTAGTTTTACAAAGGACAAAACAGAAGTCTGGGAAGGTGAAGTGACTTGTCTAAAACGGAAGCAGTAGGGGCGCCCGGGGTGGCTCAGTGGGTTAAGCGTCTGCCTTCGGTTCAGGTCATGATCCTGAAGTCCTGGGATCGAGCTCCACATCGGGCTCCCTGCTCAGCAGGGAGTCTGCTTCTCCTTCTTACCCTCCCCCATCTCGTGCTCCTCCTCTTTCACTCTCTCTCAAATAAATAAATAAAATCTTTGAAAATAAATAAAATATAAGCAGTATAGTTTGATTTAGAGCTACAACCTTTAATCTTCACATCTAGTGTTCTTCTCTCTGTTAGCGGGGAGACCACATCACCAAACGGAGCAGGAACATGGTGGCCCTGACTCTAGGGGAATGAGTTTGGTCGCTATTTTATCATTTCCAAATGCCCTGCCGCTTCCATGCAAGGCAGAGGATACCCAAGTGATTGGTAGGGGACATGTCCGTACAGGAGAAAGGCAGGGTCGTCCACTAATACCTAATGCTTCAGCCATTTGGGTAATTTCCCTAGGGGTTGGGTATCCATTGCCCAAAGAAAATGAGCCAGTTAGTGAACAAGTAGTTTATTCATAAACTGAGCAATACTTGCTGAACCTATAGCAGGTTCTCAATCAATATGTGTTTTATTGATTAATGGAAGGTTGCCACGTTGGGTTTGTTGGCTGCTCCTTTGGCAGCATTTCCAAGCAGTAAAATTTTGTTTGGTTCATATTTAGAAAAGTATCAGTCCCATTTTTTGTTCTTTTGGATGTGTTGCCTCTCATTCATTGTAATACCCTGCCACTCCAGGAGGACTGGCATGAGGCTCTGAAGGGAATAGCTAGCATTCAGATGTTTTCCTGTACCAATTTCAAGTTGTTTTATCTCTGTAGGTTTGGAAGATGACACACAGCACGGTTGCCTTTTTCTCTGGCAGCCGACCAGCGAGTGAAAAAGTATGACACAAGTTTGATGTTTGTGTCTGCTTCCCCAAGGCCAAGAAATTATCTCCTTAGAAGGCAACAGTACTATGCATGTTATGAATTGTGTCTCCTTGGTCAGCGATAAAGAAAATGGGACTACCACTGAGGCAGCCGGATTCATGATCGGGCAGACAGCACCACCACCCCCTCCTCCACTTCCTCCTCCCCCGCCTCCACCATGTCCGTATTCAGGGGAGGGGTTTCCTCCCTCTCCTCCTCCTCCCCCGCCACTTCCGCTCCCTGGGGGGCCTCTGCTCCCACCTCCCCCTCCAGGACTACCCCCAGCTTCTCCCATGAATGGCTACAGCCACCTTGGTAAGAAAAAGCGGATGAGAAGCTTTTTTTGGAAGACCATTCCAGAGGAGCAAGTCCGCGGCAAAACCAATATCTGGACTTTGGCCGCCAGGCAGCAGCATCACTACCAAATTGATACAAAGACCATCGAGGAACTCTTTGGGCAGCAAGAAGATACTACTACCAAGTCTTCCCTTTCTAGGAGAGGAGGGACTTTAAATTCATCCTTCAGGGATGTTAGGGAAGAGGTAAGAATGGATGGGATCGGGGAGGGATAATCCTCCACACGCTGCATTGTTTTGTGTTTGGAAGGGTGTGTACATTTCAGAATTTGCTAAAGCACTGAGAAGTAAGATAATGTAAGTTTGTGTGCTCTGGAAATGATAGAAAGGGCCTTATATGATGAGCCTGAGCTGACTAGCAGAAAAGTGTAAGAAGCATGCATGCCACATCCTCCCAGACATCCCGGTGGATTATGACCTCACGCTGAGAACATGCTATGTGGGGCCATCGTTCTTTGGCCTCTCAGCACTGCCCTGTCTCCAGCAACATCTGCTGCGGTTTCCCCTGGTGGAGCAGTTCTGCCGAAGTCCACGTTATTAGTCTCTGTCGAAACAAAAACCTGAGTTCCTGAACTCAGCTAACTGAGATTAACTGGAACTTTCTGAGACAAAATGCCCTTTGTTAAAGACACCCTTAACTAATATGCATCCTGAAGATTTTATCCCTATTTTTCCCTCTAGTTTTCCTTCCCTAAGTGTTAGGCGAGAGCCTTCATTCCTCTAAAGTGTGGCCATTGTGGAATAGAGATTTCCAGAGAGTTCAAAGCGTAAAGCTACTTTTAGGATTTTCTAGCAAACATATTGCCAGTTAGCAATAAATGTCTTACGTTGAGAACAAAGTAAAGCTGGCAGGTTATAAGAAGTTCACTGAAAGCATGGCTTCAGAGCTACCAATTACCATATATTATAGAAACTGAGTCAAAAATCGTATTTGAAAGTACTCTGTTTAGAAACAAAGTAAATTGAGAAACCTCTGCTTGCTAGCAGAAGTACTGAGGAAACTAGAGATAGAAAGGAAAGAATGTTGCCCACCAAAAAGAAAAAGTGGGGGGGGCAACAAATGTATCATTTTTTAAATCTCTTCTACAGGAGCAGAGAATATAGGTCAAAGATGGAGTGACTCAGGTAAGAGAGTGGGCAGGGCTCGGGGATGAGGTAGCAGGCTCTCTGCATAATTGAATTCTCAAGCCCACAGTATTGACCCCATTTCTCTGTCTGGCTCAGGAGCAGGTTAACTTCTCTCCATGGATCCACTTGGGGGTCCTTGAAATTAGTGGTATGGTCCCCTGTTGAAATAGCCAAGAGTCTGTGAACTATAAAATGCGGGGAATGCTGGGGTTAGAATTAAGTGTGAACCGTGAAATTAATCTGAGAGGAAGTCTTTAGGACAACCCCTCGGCCCTCCCCTGCTGAACTTGGACTTTTCCTGTTCTTCCCTTTCTGCAGAGCCCTTTTATTTCTTAGCGGATCCTTTCAATATTGGAAGGAGCAAAAAGTCACTTCCTTAGTACCCTGGCCTTCGCCCCAGCTTCCAGCAGAGACTCCTTGCTGTACAGTAGGGCATTTCTCGCCATTGTTTCCTCGTTCTCCCTACTGCATTTCAAGAATTTTGAAGGAAAGAGTGGATGGGTACAGTGGGAAATTGAGCACACCTCTCAGGAAACCACCCATAACAACCAGAAGGGGGTCTAGCTCACCTTGCTGCTAGGGAGACAGCTACCAGGTTAGAATGCGTGGCCTCCTTTATAGATTGGAGACACTTATTTTGGCGAACGATAGTTCATGGGGCCACAAGGAGTTTGCAGCTTTATGTCTGCTAATTCAAAAGCAGGTAAGAAGCACTCGGAGGGAGGGAAGTAGCAGGGGGTGTTGCATCTTGCCCCAACTACAGCAGAAGTGTCCATGTCTAGGCCACGTCTGAGTTTCAGGAATAAAAAGAGTCTTCCCCTAATCTCTCTCTATCCCCTCACGCTAGATACGTCTTTACTTTTTTTTTTCCTTTCACTTAAAAAATAACTGGAACCAAATAATTGTTATTTTTAATTGTGATAAAATACACATTACATTTACCATCTTAACCGTTTGTAAATGTACTGGTCAGTGTCATGAAGAGCATTCACACTGTCCTACAACCATCACCACCATGCACCCACTGAAATCTCCGTGTCTTGCAAAATTGCAACTCTGGACCCATTAAGTCATAACTCCCCATTCTCTCCTTCCCTCAGCCTCTGCCAACCACCCTTCTACTTTCTCTCTCTAAGAATTTAACCACTCTATGTGCCTTAGGTAAGTGGAATCATATAGTATTTGTCTTTTTGTGACTGGAGCATTTCAGTTTGCATAATGTCGTTAAGGTTCACCCATGTAGTATGTGTCAGAATTTTAAGGCTGAATGATATTCCATTGTATATTTGTAGCACATTTTGTTGATCTAGTCATCCATCGACGGATATTTAGGCTGCCTCCACCTTTTGGCTATTGTGAATATGGGTGTGTGAATATTTTTAACACTTATAGGTCCTAATCTGAGAGAAGCTGCTAGAAAGAAGAAGTAAATCACCATGACTGTGAGTCATAAGATAATCTAACTTTTCAACTGTTTAGTACTCAGGATAAGTAGGTTAGGTGGATGGATTTAAGTGTATATTAGGCAATATTGTCACATAACAGGGTTATCCAGAATTATTTTCAATTTTTCATGCTATCTCCAACATGGCTAGAAGTATTATATATATATATATTTTTTTTTTCAGTGAAAGAATACAGTACATGCTATTTTCTTCCCTCATTAGACTTTCTTCTAAGGAAATTACAACTCAGCAGAGTGATAGTTTCACAAGGTCTGGTAATAAGTCTTCAGTTTAATCGGAAGGAGTAAATGGAATCCAGGGTTGAAAACACTAGTTCTCACCACCTGTCTGCGTGGAGTGGAGAATACCCTAAACAGCATGTTTGGCAGAGGGACCCATCCTGAGCCTGAACACAGGCCATAATTCTGGAGGTTCAGACATGTCAGGGATCAGATCATGTCCCCTTGAAATACAATAACCTCCTGCAGAAATGGCCTGCCATTATGTGGTTGGCTCCTACTTTAAAGTGCTTATAAAGCATTACAAATTAGTTTTATTATATTCCAGATAAAGAAGTTGCTGGAAGATAAGGAAGAGCTGGGTTTAGGAATGGCTGAATTTAGGAAGAACAACATTCAAAAGAGAAAAATTAGAATATTTAGCAAGCGGAGGGGAGGAAAGGTTATAAAATATTACTATCCTTGTGTTTTTGTTACCTAAAAATAAACTTGAGGAGGCTACAAATGTTATAATAATAATTAAACCGTAATAAAGTAATTAGAAATAACAAATATATTACTGGGGATAATAATAAAAAGAGTCAGCTCTTTTCGGAGTTCACTGACCTCATCCCTGAGAAGTTTCCTGTCTGTCACCACTGCTCCCCAGCCCCCTCAGAGCATTGTTCACACTAGTGGGTTGGGTCTGTACTTGTCTCCCTCTAGAATCTGAAATGCTCTTAAAGGGTAGGACAGTCTTAGCCAGTTGGTATCCTCCAAAAGAAATTAAAGGTAACTGAGCTGACAGAACTGAACCAAGGGGGCAAAGGGAGTATTTATCAGTATGGTAGATCAATATGATCAAAATTGGGATCGACAAAACACAAGGTGAATGAGGCCTGAGGATGTATTATAAAACAAGGTGACTGCCGTTGATAACCTTGTAGTCGGATAGTTGTTGGATAATTGAAGTTTGCTAAGAGTAGAACTTAAATGCTCTCACTGAAAAGGAGGAAACCAAGATAACCGTGAGGTGGGGGGGGGAGGGGGCGGAATCCTTCCACCATGTTTACATATAGCAAATAAGCACGATGCACACCTTAAATATCTTACAATTTTATCTGTTAATTATACCTCAATAAAAGTGAAATAAAAAAGGAAAAAGAAAACACAAATGTTGGAACACATGAGATCATTCAATATAATGTCTGTAGTAATCTTTACAATTAACATTAATAATACTGTATAAGAAATAACTAAAATTGCTTATTAGGAAAAGAGTGAGGAAAAAAGGAAGGATGGAAGGAAGATTGCTTTTATAAATTTCTGAGAAGTAATAATTCTCCCACACTAATTCAGGTTATCGGTTATTCTTTCTCAACTTTTGTTATGTTCTCAGTATGTTCTAGAATTCTGGGACATGCTCAATCCAGAACTACAGAACTAGATGAGTATTTGAAATACATTTGAAAGAAAAAAAAAACTTCAACTGGGTTTTTATTTTTTTCCCCCCAAACCCGGGCTGGAACATTTCCCAGTTGGCAGCCAACCAAAAAGAAAATGAAAACAAACAAACAAACATCACAACCCAAAAGCTATGTCTATATAAGAGGATACGGGAAGATTTTTTAAGTTTTGCTTTTCCGAATTTGATGTAACATTGAAATAAGCACTACTTAGTGGTACTTAAGCAGTCCAGGAAGCCCTCTTTGGCATATTGAAACAAAAATGGTTTAACAATTTCTTCTACCTTGAGGACATGATGCTAAGGGAAATAAACCAGTTGCAGAAGGACAAATACTGTATGATTCCATTGATGTGAGGCTCCCCAGAATAGTCACATTCTTAGAGACGGAAAGTAGAAGGGTGGTTGGCAGGGGCTGAAGGAAGGAGGGAATGGGGAGTTATGACTTAATGGATACAGAGTTGCAATTTTGCAAGAGGGCAAGAGTTCTGTGGGTGCGTGTGGACACACGGTTGTACCACAGTGTGGGTGCTCTTCATGACACTGACCATTTACAAATGGTTCAGGAAGGGGTTCCTGGCTGGCTCAGTTGGTAGCATATGCGACTCTTGATCTCGGGGTCATGAGTTGGAGCCCTACGTTGGGCGTAGAGATTACTTTACAAAAAAATGGTCGGGGCGCCTGGGTGGCTCAGTCGGTTAAGCGTCAGCCTTTGGCTCAGGTCAGGGTCCCAGGGTGCTAGGATCGAGCCCCACATCAGGCTCCCTGCTCTGCGGGAAGCCTGCTTGCTTCTTCCTCTCCCACTCCCCCTGCTTGTGTTCCCTCTCTCGCTGTGTCTCTCTCTGTCAAATAAATAAATAACATCTGTAAACAAACAAACCAAATGGTTAAGATGGTAAATGTTAACATGTATTTTACCACAACTAAAATGCAAAAGCTGTTTCTTCCTTGGAAGATCTTCCTTGGAAGAATATGGGAGGCAGATTGTGTAGGGGATTGCTTGTAGATAAATGTACAGGAATTGTAGAAGAAATGAGGAGCGCTTAGAGTTGTGGTGGAGCCAGCCACAGCCTCTCCCGAGTGCTGCAGTCTCAGTGCTTCAGAGGGAGGCAGAAGGACCCTGGCCAGCCTTGCAGTCTGTGGGGACGCTGCTTCTCTAGCAGGGCTGCCTCACATCCTAGTGGGAAGTCCTCAGTCGATTCCCACATGTGGCCTTGTATTTCATTCCCTCGTTCTCCAGGGCTGGCGTTAACTCTTCAGTGGGCCTTTGATGGGAAAGCCCGTGAGCTCTACAGTACCCTGGCTGTCCCTGTTGTGACAGGCCCTGACTTCAGTGGGGGTCCTGCCCCCCTGTCCCGCGGTGCCCAGAAACGTAGATTTTTGTGGATTGGAACTGGGGGGCAGGGAGGGAGCCGGGTTAGTTCATCCTTGTTCCTGAGGCTGGCTTTCACAGCCTGTGCATCCAGCACGCATGCAGAGTCCGCTGCTCTGGGTGATTCCAGAACACCGCCCAGTCCCCCATGCAGGGGTTCCTGAATTGCCCTGCTTTGAGATAGCAAGCATTTGGGGAGTAAGATAAGCTAATTTGCATTTGAAACGATAACCCGCTTTAAAAGACTTTAACAAACACATTTATAACACTGCTTTAGAAGGATGGAGTGTGACAGCCTGTGAGGAAGAGACTGCTCATGCGCTAGGCAAATCTGAGGATGCCAGTAGAGTGGGACTGTCCCTGGAATGCTGTCCGTTTTCCTGCTGTTTGGATGAGTCTCTGGGCTTTGTTTGCCCTGTAAGGTGCTCAGGGATGGCCAACCCAGGTTTTTCTTCGGAGTATTGCTGAATTCTCTTAAATTCCTTTTTAAGATTTTATTTATTTATCTTTTTGTCAGAGACAGCGCGCGAACAAGCAGGGTGAGCGGCAGGCAGAGGGAAGGGGGGAAGCAGGCTCCCCACCGAGCAGGGAGCCCGCTGCAGATGCAGGGCTCTGCGGGGCTCGATCCCAGGACCCTGGGATCATGATCTGAGCTGAAGGCAGACGCTTAACCACCTGAGCCACCCAGGCGCCCTCTCTTAAATTGGTGGCCAGTTTCTGAAGCTTTGCTTCAAGCGGTGGAGGCAGCCGCTACCCCAGGCTGTGGCTTCTCCCCTGTGTCAAGGGCATGATGGCAGCTCCTGAAGGCTGTCTCAGCTGTGAGAACATGATTTCTATCCATCATCTCACATAGACAGCCCTGGAATCGCCAGGGAACTTGGCCAGGACCTATGGATGGCTTTCTATAGATCTGCCCCCATTCCTAGAGTGGATACCAACCGAGGCTGGTGGTGGAACATTGCCACTTGTCTATACTCTAGCAATATTAAAACTCACAGAAACAAGAGAAGGAACCCGAGAGACCCAGGCTAGCATTTCAGGTCTCGTGTTGCTTTGGGGAAGGGATAACATGACATCGCTGAGGCTCGGTTTCCTTATCTGTCAAATAGGAATAATAAGAGTAATTTCTCCATCATTTTTCCAGGGGCACCAAGTGTCAGGGGGTTAGGGGTGGAGCTTGGAGTGAGGGGCAGGGGAGGGTGCTGCCATCCAGGGTCAAATAGAGCAAGAGGTGGTAATTTAATGAGAGAAATAGAAAAGGAGTTTTTTCCTCATTCTGGGTAGAAGTGAGTGCCAAGGAAGTTCTTTGGATATGTATAGCACTATATCAATATACATGTTATTACTTGTGGCTTTTTAATTGATGAATTATACACTTGTTTTCTGTCGTACTAAATTTAGATTCCTCTGTTTCCTATGAGCTTTCCTCTTTAAAGGGTGTTAGGTTTGACAGGTTTTATTCTCTCCGCGTCTTCTCCCCTCCCTTCACACTGAACTTGAACTGCATCCCTGGGTAGGATTCCAATAAGGAGCCTGCCCTGTTTGCTTGGGAATTTATTTTATGGCTGGTAGGTGATTGCACGAACATGAAATAGACCTTTAGGATAGTAAATAATGTGATTGTTTAAGATTAACCTTCAAAAGAAGACAGCCATACTCTTGTAAAAATTTAACCTTATAGCCAGGAAGTGTCATTAAATTTGGTTAACAGTTCTTGCTGCAGCTTATAAACTTACAAGCAGGCCTAGAGAACAGGAACTTAATCTGAAACCTGATTCGCTTTTGTTCACAAATGAATCACATACATTTGGAAAGGAAGAGAATCATAACAACATTCCTGTTTTAGTTAGTCTCCCTTTACCAAAAAACAGATGAGAAAAAACCTGTGGCAGTTTTAAGGTGATCTTTCCTCCATGCATCTTGGATGTTCCCTTCCAGAGAAAGAAATGGCTTCTGTATGTATGTATGTATTAAGATTTTATTTATTTGAGAGAGAGAATGAGAGAGAGAGAGAGAGCACAAGGGGGGTAAGGGGTAGAGGGAAAAGCAGACTCCCTGCTGAGCAGGGAGCCCAATGCCCAATGCCGCGCTCATTCCTGGGAGCCTGGGGTCATGATCTGAGCTGAAGGCAGACACTTAATGACTGAGCCACCCACACGCCCCGGCTTCTGTATTTAATAACAACATCCTCCCCACCCCCTGCCCAAAAAAGTTTCTGTCTAATTTCTAGTCTGATAAAACTCTGCCCAGTTACTAATTTTGAACAGGTAAAACCTATTGCAGCCCAAATCTGGGTTTTGACAGTATATTAGAATGGTACCATATTTCATTAAATCGAAGCTGCTGTGCATTTTCAGATACATCCTGATTGTAGAGATGTTAATAATGCATCTTAGACTTGGTGAAATACAGCACAAGAGTTTTCCTTTTTAAATTCCGAGTAAATTGAAAAAAAAAATTCCGAGTGAATTGGGCGCCTGGGTGGCTCAGTCGTTAAGCGTCTGCCTTTGGCTCAGGTCATGATCCCAGGGTCCTGGGATCGAGCCCCGCTTCGGGCTCCCTGCTCCGCGGGAAGCCTGCTTTCCCTCTCCCACTCCCCCTGCTTGTGTTCCCTCTCTCGCTGTGTCTCTGTCAAATAAATAAAATCTTTAAAAATAAATAAATAAATAAATTCCAAGTAAATAAAATGTAGGAAACTTTGTTACCTCCTCCTGAAGGACGATATATGAAGGGCATAGATTCTTTCTCAATGAGAAGAAATTTATCTTTTAGAAAAAAATTAATTTTATTACATTTCTTAAAATAACAGTACTGGTCCTTCTACATCCCTAAAGCAGGGCTTGGGACTCCGTAATATCTTGAGTTATTTTTTGCTTTCTTAGTTCAACTTTCATATAATCTAGCTATGCTAACACACCTGTTTTTCAAATTTGGGCTTTTAAATGAAGGCTGTATTATTCTAAGAGGAAATAGCTAAATTAAAAAAATTTTAATACACATTGTTCATTAAAAATTATGTAAGATTAGGGACATCTAGGTGGCTCAGTCGGTTAAGTGTCTGACTCTTGGTTTCAGTTCAAGTCATGATCTCAGGGTCTTGAAATCGAGCCCGGAGTTAGGCTGTGCACTGAACATGGAGCCTTCTTGGGATTCTCTCTCTCCCTCTGCCCCTCCCCCAGCTCATGCACACACACCTTCTCTCTCTGTCTCTCAAAAAAAAAAAAAAAAAAAGTTACATAAGATTAAAATAGATATGTACAGTTATTATAGTTAAGGAAATAGATCATTGCAGGAAGTTTGGGGAGATGATAATATTTTAATATTTGCAAAACTGTGGTAGGTGTATCGATTAATAACCAGATTTACATATTGGAAGTTATTCTCTTGTAAATTGGTGTTGTATTTTGATTTACATATTATAATTTATTCACTTGTAAATTAGTGTTGTATTTTGATAGGTTTAAATTCTCTTCTTCCCTCCAAGTCTTCTAATTTGTGATAGTCTTATGTGTGTCTGTTTTTTTCCAGATTACTGTCTTGGATGCAAAACGGAGCATGAACATTGGGATATTTCTTAAGCAATTTAAGAAGTAAGGTTTTTGCACGCATTTGCAACTTTAGGCACATCCACGCCATCAGCATCAGTCTGTGGGTGTGGCTGAGCTGAAAATTCAGCTTCTAACATGAGCGGAAGTCATTCCTCATACCTGCCTATCCTCCTTGGCACACGGCATGATAAGTATCCAAGTGCCTGTCACTGTCTGCTGTTTTCCTGCGTGAAAGCATGACCTAACGGCTTGAAGTACAGGCAGAGTTCCTCAGAGTGTCTGCTCAAGCCTGTCATGCCAGGGAATTTATAAATTCATCTGTAATGTTGCCTCTCAGTGGAGGGTGGACTGGTCAGAAGACAGTGGTGAAATGCCAGCATGTGGAAAGGAGAGGCTCTCCAGAATTCCATGTGACCCAAGGGGATTGCTTTTCTTCTCCTAGAGAAGACTCCCATGGTTGCTGCCACTTCCAGCCTTTCTGGGATTCCCAAGGATGGGCTTCTGGATGAACAGGCCTCCAGGCGATGTGTCAGGATCCCCACTTTCCCTGGCACTAGGGCTCCTGTGATTCCTGACAAAGCACATCCCCCAGACTGGGAAGAAGTCGGGTTGAAAAAAGGGTAGAGGTGATTTGTTACAGTTCCCACTGACTTGTGTTTCTTTGGCACTCCAACAAACGTAAAGTGGAATCTAATTGTCTTTTCAAGGTCTCCTCAGTCCATTGTAGAAGATATTCATCAAGGAAAGAGTGAGCATTATGGATCAGAGACCTTGCGAGAATTTCTTAAGCTTTTGCCGGAGTCAGAGGAGGTAAGGAATTTGGCATAGGAAATTTAGATGTTAGGAGCAATGATCTAAGCCCAATATTTTTCAGAGTGTCAAAACTCACATGGGAAAGGCACTCTGCTACCCAGAGCCAGAGTCTTCCCACATACAAGTAAAAAAGTGACCTAGGAGAAATTGTGGAGTTAGGGAACCTGGGTTTAAATTGGCGCTGTCCCCTTGGGCAAATTTCCTAACTCCAGTGAACTTGGTGTCCACACCTGTATAGTGAGGGTGTGGGTGCCTGCCTCACCGATTGCCAGGAGGCCGAAACCCTAGTTACGCATCGAGGATGGTACCTGGCACATGGGACCTCAATAAACTTTGGTATCCTTTTCCATCACCAATGATGGTTTTTGCCAAGGCTGCACCCAGGTTATTTTATAAATATGTATACTTTTTATACACAAAAATAAAAGGAAACCCCTTCTCGATAAAATGCTCTAAAATTTTGGAGAGGTAGGTAAACTGTTAAGAAACATTGTCTCTGGAATTGACTTAAAGGTGAAAATTGCTGTGATAGCCATGTAGTACTGCAATATAGTTATTGATCTTTTCTTTTGGACTGAATTAACTGAACTGTTGAATGGTTGGGAGCTTAATAGGAATAAAAAAAAATCGGAAAAACAATTTTATAAAGCTTATAAAATTGTGGGGTGCCTGGGTGGCTCAGTTGTTAAGCATCTGCCTTTGGCTCAGGTCATGATCTCAGGGTCCTGGGATCGAGCCCCGCATCGGCTCCCTGCTCCGCGGGAAGCCTGCTTCTCCCTCTCCCACTCCCCCTGCTTGTGTTCCCTCTCTCGGTGTGTCTCTGTCAAATAAATAAATAGAATCTTTAAAGAAAAAAAAACCTTATAAAATTGTAATATTGCCTTTTATTTCTGAAGAAAGGGGCCCTGAAAAAATTCAGTAAGAAATTACATGAATATATGTGCTTGTGAACATTTGAATAATGTAGAATCTTACAGTTATCCTTTTACCCACACTGCTGGTTCCTCTCTTCCCCATCCCACTCCACTTCCCCACACAGAATTTATGGAATTTGACTTTAGTCCATAAATAACAAGAGGGGTATATGTCCATACTTTTTCTTTTATGTCAATCAGTGATGCACTTGCAATGCCAACTCGAGGGTCTTACTAGGTAACTTGAGTATTCTGGGTGTATTTGATAAGCTGAACCTCTCTCTGTGTCAGGTTTTCTGTTTGGAAATTAAGTGTAATTTACCTAAGCCAAGATTAATTACCAGCATTTATTAATGATAGTAAAGGGTCCTAAAGTCTTGAGGGAAACATACATCACATCCTAATTTACCCTGGATCTTATACACTGAACAGTCCTTAGTCTTTTTTAATGTAGAGAATGAGAGTTTCAAAAATCTTTAATTAGGATGGGTAGGGTTAATTAATTTGGATTTTAAAAAGATTGAGTTGTTGAAATCTTATTCCTCTTTGGGCTTTTTTTTTTGTTTTTTAAAGATTTTATTTATGCGGGGCTCAATCCCCGGACGCTGGGATCATGACCTGAGCCGAAGGCAGATACTTAACGACTGAGCCACCCAGGCACCCTGTGAAAAGCTCTAAATTTCTAACTAAAGGGTGGCTAGGCGGGGGAGAGGCTGCCAGCTTCATACCATGGTAAAGAGGTGGGACAATAGGTCCGGTTTTTCCTAATATCTTCATTTCTAATTTTAAATTCAGAGGTGATTAGAGAACGCAAAGGCTGTGGGAGACTTGGGGATTTTTCAGAGAAGCAACTTAGCTGTCAAGCCTCCCATGTGGTTGAGTTGTGTATGGGGGAGGGCATAATTCAAAGGGGGGATGTTAAGGGCAAGATGACTGAAACCCGCCTGAGCACTGTCCGGCAGCCGGAGGCATTCACTCTCCCCCAGACAGTTAGCCAGTCCCGGAGACAGTGTCCTGCTGGGATGAGACGGAGCCCCGAGACGCTGTGCTGCGTCCCAGCCACTAAGCCAGGCACAGCTGCCTCTCCTGTCACCCTCCTGCTGCAGGTCAGCCTGAATATCCGACAAGCTTGGTCACACTTCTCCTTGTTTACATTACCAGCTCTGGGCTTCAGTTCACCACACCCTCCACACTCAGCTGGGAGCTTCTTTCAGCAGGAACACCCTGACAGTCCCCAGGGCTTCTTGGCGTCCCTCCCGAAACCACCGCGGGGATCTGTGCTAGCAGAGGGCGTCTCGGTGCGGGCCAAAGCCACCTCATGACGGATGCCTGCTGCGGGGGCCCCTTGGCCTTGCCACAAGCGCTGCATGTCCCTTGGCACCACCTTGATCAGGGCCGACCCCTGAGTCTTGGGTAGAGGGTGGAGGGTGGAGGATGGGGATGAGGCCAAGGAGGAGCCAGGGCCAAGTGAGAGAGGTTTAGGAATGTGGCAGAAATATGTTAATAAATGCACAAGTGTCTGCGTAACTGCATGTTGCTAAGCCTATGGTGTAATGTTCTGTGCTCGTTTTTAGCACAGGAAGGGACTAAACATCTTTGGAGTGTTGTCCCTGTGTTGCAGGCACTGGGCAGGGTAGAATCCAGCCGAGTGAGATCATGTGTTCAAGTGTGTAGCCCAGTGCCTGGCACGTAGAAAGTCACTCAGTCATAGCTGTGATGATTTGGGGTGCCTTTTGCATTGAATCCTCCCAGCCACATCGTCAGATACTCCTTATGGTACAAATGGGAAACAGGCTCACGCAGGTTTGCTAGAACTCCTCTCGCGTGTCCCCTAGTTGATAGGCCGGAGAGGAAGGTGGATTTGCACATGACTCGTCTGACCCCAGAGCAGTTCCTTCTGCTGCACCCCCACTGCATCCCTTTGAGGAAGGAAGGGCAAAGGTTCTCAAAACCCCACCTCGCACCGTGCGGCCTTCCTCCCAGCCTTTTCATCACTCCTGCTGCAGAGCAGAGCACTGGTGTGAGTGTCGCTTGAGTGATACCGTAATCTTATCAGCGTGTTGAAAAATAGGAGCGGAAATGGCCCTTTTCGGTCGTGCATTCTCAGCTGACAAGCCAGCAGAAGGTTAATTTGTTTTCAGGATTTCTCTGCCCTTCCCCACAAATCACTGATCTGGCATGTTTGTTCATCTTGCTTTCAACTCACGCTTAAAACTTGCAGAGGAAGAAGACAGACCCAGAAATAAAAGCCCTGGGAGGTGGTTCTTTGCCCTGAAAAGTATTCCTGTGGCCAGAGAGGGACAAGGGAGAGGTTGGCATAGGAGCTGGGTAGATGGTGGAAGGGAGCCCCGACGCAGCCCGCGAGCCCTTCCCTCCGATGGGGCTGGGGCCCCATCCCTGCATCACTGGCAGGGATAGAGGGCTGGAAGGTGGTAGAAATTTTCTGTTCTCTCTGGCAGCTGGTTGGTTGCCGCCTCTGACATTTTTATCACCTCATCCCAACCTTCTATGCCAACTCTGCCCCTGGGGTGGGGGTTGGGGAGAATGACCGGGAGGAAGCCCCAGGGTGTTCCCTTGGGGTGAGTCTGTTGGTGGGAAATCTTGCTATTTCGAGGCCATGTGAGTGGAATTAGATGGGATGAAGGAGGTCTGTCTGCCCTTTGGAATGTGTGAGTCTTAAGGAGCATGCTGTTTGCTATTAGGACAGAAACCGGGTACAGCCAGGTCGTAATGAGAGTCACTTGGCTCAGCCAACAAAATTATGCCTAACAATGTGTGATAAATGCTTTTTGATGATGACGAGAATGCACAATAATTATAGGGTTTGTTCACCTCTCTTTTTTTTTTTTACCTCCTTACCACTGTGACAGTACCATAATCCCTCTTAATGAACACAAGTCTCATTTTGAAATGGAATTAAGAACTGTATACATGGCATTTAAATTAAATACTATCTTTCCGTCACCATTCTCTTGAACTCCATAAACATTTTTAGCTCTTTATATAAGTGAAGGAGATTAATCATTTTTCAGTTACAGTTGAGCACATGTTTAATGGAAATATCTACCCGGTTTATTTAGCATGACCTATTCTATATGCTTTAGACAGAAAATTGTGCTGTTATTTTCAGAAGCTTTGCACATGCTGCATAGATGGTCTTATAAAAGGTACAACCTCACTCTGCCCCTTTCCATATATAGTGAATTGCTCAACTCTAGTTCAGAAGGGGTCAGGATTCATCCTATGGTTTTCTCTGTTCAGCAGCCAGGCACCAATTTGGGTTTAGCTAAACCAAAAATTCCATCTGCCCTTAAATTGAGCATGACTAAAAATGGTAAATTCAGTTTGGTGCCCTAAAGGTAGGGGAAGTAATGCAATTCTATAAATGGCTATTTTCTGCCCATTTAAAAAAAATATATAGTCTTGAGCATCAGACTTAAGTCTAGGGTATGCATCTGCACTGTGACATTTTGTATTTTTGGGTAGTTGATGTAGATACTTCGGATCTTTGCAAATATTCCCTCCTCTGTGTTTTTGAACTATCATTTCCTATTCTCAAGACACTGAAAAGTCATGTTATTTTTTATGGGCACCTGCCATAATCCTGGGGATGGAAGAGAGTAAGCTTTATAAAGGTAATGAAAGATGATAAGTGCTCACTGACAACAGTGAGCTGCAGAGGTAGGCTGTCTACTTTACTCATAGTCCCAAGGTTTGATTTACCATAAAGTATTTTTGTTGGAAGACGCTCTACGCCAGTGGATGTAGAAAAGTTTCTGCCATTGGGCCGGTCCATTTCTCTGCGTGAGGGAGGCACGGATTTGCTCTGATGCAGTTTGAGAACTTTCTCTTTGCTTCCATCCCCACCTACTCGCTGTTTGGCTATATTCCTGTGTCAGAACTCTTTCATTTTTCTTGGCGACGGTTGAAAGAATAACTTTTAGTTGAGTTTAATTTTTTACAAGAGTAATACATGTTCATTGTAGACATTTCAGGAAGTAAAAATGAGCAGCGGAAGAAAATAATAGTCCCTGTAATCCTATCACCTCGTGCGGGTGGGGCCTTCTAGTCTTTTTCCCCACACCTGTGGTGTGTGCATGGAGGGTGGCGGGGGGGGTATAGTGGACGCTTCTTTTAAAATTTCTAGGAATGGGATCTGACCATACATCCTGTTTTATTACCTGATCTACTCATAGGGGGAGGTCTTGACATTGACCCATCAGCTGCTTGAGCCATTTTCCTTTTTCTCTGCCACTGGAGAGCCAATGTGTCCACACCTCAGCACACAGGAGCCCCTTGCTGTAAGGCTATTCTGTGTGGAGGGGGATTTGGCCAGAGAAAGGTCTGTTAGCCCTCCCCCCGTCTGAGAACTTTATGTCCAAACTACCCAAAATATTAAGATTTTTTTCATTAGGGACCTAGAGGACCATGTTATAATGACGACCCAGGGTCCTCTTTTCTTCTCCCAGTGATCTCCCTTCCAGATTATAACTTGCAGAAAATTCTCATCCTTAGAACTGACCCTTTGGTAACCTCCCTGAGGAGTCCCGTGGCTCCAGTTCTCTGGTTTGATGGAGGTTATTTATACCCACACACGTGACGCAGCTCTTCTCCCTCTCATTTGTTTGGTTTTCTTTCAAAAAACATAGTAGATGCGATGATTTCCTTCTCTGTCTTTTCTTGGATCTACATTTTTATTAATTTGAATTTAGCACTGGAATCTTACTTTCTTACAGGGATTCTAAGAGGACATTTAAAATAATGTTACATTTTAATCACAAGTTATTTTTTTTCTCTACCCTCTTTTCTGTTTGGCTTTTAGATAAAGAAATTGAAAACATTTAGTGGAGATGTGTCCAAGCTGTCCCTGGCGGACTCCTTTCTACACCACTTGATTCAGGTGCCAAAGTAAGGATCGTCCATCACTGCTCTTTACAGGGGAAAGTTTTAAAATCAGTGACCTCAAACGCTACAGCTTTACTTTTTATTTTTTAGCTATTCGCTCCGGATTGAAGCCATGGTGCTAAAGAAGGAATTTTTACCTTCTTGTTCTTCTCTGTACACAGACATAACAATTCTGAGAACTGCTACAAAAGGTAAGTGAACACATGATGCTTCATGGAATTTGTTTTTATTAACCTTGGTGGTAGCACTTTATTTTAATTTTTATTCTTTTTTGTAAGCATTCTTCTCCTGATTTTTAAAATAAATTTATTTTTTAATTCCGGTGTAGTTAACACACAGTGTTATCTTAGTCTCAGGTGTACGATATAGTGACTCTCAACAGTTTGACCCAGCACTCAGTGCTCATCCCAGGGGAAGTGCGCTCTTCATCCCCATCACCTGTTTCCCCCAGCCCCCCATCCACCTCGCCTCTGGTAACCACCAGTTTGTTCCCTAGAGTTAAGCCTGGTTTTTTGTCTGTCTCTTTTTTTCTGTGTTTTTGTTTCTTAAATTCCACATATGAGCAAAATCATACAGAATTTGTCTTTCTCTGACTGACTTCACTTAGCATTATACTGTCTAGCTCCATCCATACTGCTGCAAGTGGCAAGATTTCATTCTTTTTTATGGCTGAATATTGTTCCATTGTGTATATACACCACATCTTCTTTATCCATCCATCTGTTGATGGACACTTGGGTTGCTTCCATATTTTGGCTACTGTAAATAATGCCCCAATAAACATAGGGGTGCATGTATCCCCTTGAGTTAGTGTTTTCATATTTTTTGGGTAAATACCCAGAAATGGAATTACTGGATCATGTGGTAATTCTATTTTTAATTCTTTGAGACACCTCCATACTGTTTTCCATAGTGGCTGTACTAGTTTGGTAGCAGTTTCTTTAAAAAACAAAAACCAAAAAAAAACCTATTCAATTGAAATGAGAAATGCAAAGTCCTAATTCTGATACACCCTAAAAAGGGAAATGAGCTATTACCTGGGATGACAATTAAGGCTTATTTCCACTTACTTTCCTCCTTAATTAATCGATTAATTGACCAGTTAATTAATTAGTATATTATCTTCCCATAAAAGAAGATTTCTTTCATCCCAAGTTTCAGAGTAGACCTTGCTGGTTGCAGCTTGCTCTTGTTCCTCTCCTAGGTCAGCTTTCCATGTGCATGCATTGTATGTAGTATCTGTGTGTGTGTGTGTGTGTGTGTGTGTGTGCGCGCGTGCGTGTGTGCGCGTGCATGCATGTGCGCTCAAAACCTAGGCACTTAGGCCAGCTGCATCCTTCCTCCCATCCTCTGGCCTCTGGTGTCCAGGGCCTGCTTTTCCAGCATCATCCCTCCTTCCTCCTGACTCTTCTGGGCGTCTTCAGTGTGACCTTCTGCAGGTTCCTGATGGTTCTGCTCTGTGTCTTCTCCCACTTGCTTCCCCTCAAGACTCTTAATTCCTGGCTGGCTGTTTACATTTGAGAGGGGCTAGTGGGTCATTTCCATTTCTTTGAATGACTTGTTTGCCCAGCTTGGGCAGACTCCTCAGAGTTGCTCTCCTGTCTTTCTTCCATAGTGCTGGAGTTTTACCCTCAGGCGTTTCTGACGCTGAGCAAGCAGGCCTAGCACACGTGTGGGCACTCCTCATAGCCAAGGCAGAGTCTCTGGCGTTCCCCAACCCTCACATTTTCCAGGGTTTTCAGCGCCAACCTGATTTCCTCTGGGTTGTTTTCTGGATTTCTAGTTATTGCAGAGCTGTTGATTCATATTTGATTTTCCTGTTTAGTTGCTCTGGCCCATGTTGAGATAAAGTTTTGCTCTTCAGCCCATCATATTTTCTTCAGTTTAGAGAGGAGACTAAGAATTAAGGGCAATTTTTCTTCTTTCAATAGGGAGGCCTTTTAACATTTCTTCGTACACACACCAGGACTATTGCAGCAACTTTGAAAGGGCCATCCCTCCTGTTCACGTTGAGATGGAGTAGTTTTCGTATTGAGCCATGCAAATTCATGGGCACGGTGGAAACGTTTCTTATCTGGTTTAACCTTCAAATACTGGCCTTCTTAGATAACATAATGCAGGCAGTGATCCAAATGTAATTTTTTGAAAGTAATACCACAATTAATGGAGAATATGAACTTAAAAAAATTGTAGGTAGCTTTTTATTGTCTATACATACTGTAATTTTAATCATCAAACTTCGCTTTTAGCTTTTGAAATATATTAACAATTTTTAACATTGTTAATTTGCGTAGATGTGTGTACAAAAGCTTCTATGTTTAAAGAACTAGTTTAAAGATATATTACAGTGATAAGCTCCTTTATAGCCTTTAAGCCAATCCAAATGAAATGTGTAGTTTTGAATAAAATGGACAGAGTCTCTGGGTGCCTGGCCCCTAAGGGTTAGTGCTTTGCAAGTTACTTACATGTCATCCCAACCTGTTTATTTTTTATCTCCTCATGGCTCGTGGACTAAGCAAAATGTTGCTCTCTGTTAGTTTTCATATTCTATAAATATAATCTCAAAGGCTAGTGGAGGTAGAGGAAAAAAAATAAAGAATTACTGAGAAAAAGTTTGTTCCTATAACACAGTGTGCCGCTTTTCATAAGGCCTTTGCATTTTCTACTTCTTGAAAATGTTCCTTTTTGAAGTATTTTGTGATATATGGAAGCATCATACATATTGATTCCCAGTTAAACACTAGGACACAGATTGCCAGTAGCAAATAGCGCATTAGATATACCACAGAATGTGGGGCTTGATTTGTTTTTTCCTGTCTTAATATGTGGTTTTGGGTCAGAGCTTGCTTCAGGCCCTCTTGAACTCAGATGTGGTAGCTATCTTTGTGCATTTAAGCTAAAGGTACCATGGTGTGTTCTTTTTTGACAGAGCTGATGTTGTGTGAGGAGCTACATTCAATATTACACTTGGTGCTACAGGCGGGGAATATCATGAATGCAGTAAGTAAAATTCAAAAAAATTATAATGTTGTGTTTCTAAGTTTATTTGTCCGTCCAAAGGTATATGTACATATTTTTTCTTTTGATTTGTCTTCTTTAGGGAGGGTATGCTGGCAATGCAGTAGGATTTAAACTGTCGTCTTTGCTCAAATTGGCAGACACAAAAGCAAACAAACCTGGGATGAATCTTCTGCACTTTGTTGCACAGGTAGGTGGAAGTGGTGAATTCAGAGAGAGAGAGAGAATGAGTGTGAATCCTCCCTGGAGGTGGGGAGGTTTTTCCCAGGTATTAGGTGGCATCACACAGAGATAGGAAAGGACGTGGTGGGCTCCAAGAAGGTTCTATTTGCAGAAGCACTCTGCAGATTCCTGAGCTGAGCTGAGCTGCGCCTAGGGTTGTAGGATAAGAGGGAAGTGGAGGGGTTGGGGGAGGCAGGGGTCAGGGTTGGTGAAGCCCGATTAGGAAGGATCCACATCCTAAACACTGAGGAATTTGGATTCATGCTTTAGCAATGGGGAGCCAACGGAAGTTTGTGCACAGCAAAATGGCCTGACCAGGGTGGCTTTGTTTTTAGGAAAATAAGGCAATATGGAGAATGAGCTAGAGTGAAGAGAGAACTAGAAATGGGGCACCTCTTGGCAGAAGTTGGCTCTCTGATCATTTGGTGAGAGCTGAGAATCAAGAGTCATGGCCACAGGGATGGAGAGCAGAGGCCTGGGTGCTGAAACATTCCCAGCGTTGGGTTGACTAGATTTGTGACTGGTTATGTGTAGAGTGAGGGAGCCAGGGCAATGAAAAAAATCAATTCCATTTGTTTCCCTTTGTGAACTGTAAGTCAGGGTGCCTTGCCACAAGCACAGGCCTTGGGGTCTGCACCCTGTTCATCACCTCCGTTTCTGACTGGGGCTTTGGGATACCAAAACAACCAGTTACAAAGTGAAAAATCGGTCAAAAACAGTTGTCTGTCTGTTGTTAAATTATCTCAAATTACGGATTGTAGCACTTTGTTTTTCCTTCACTGGATCACCTTTGTTGTTTTGACAGCAATCACATAGATGTAGCTCTAAGCTGGGGAGGAAGCTGGGCTGGTTTCCATTGTGAGCTTCAGAACAGGACAGAACTGGGATTTTGACATGTCCTTTATTAGCTGTACTTCCTCAGACAAGTTACTTAAATGTTAAGACCTTCAATTTCTTCTTCTAATCATGGGGCTAGTGATCCTTCAAAACAGGTACCCAAGAGGGCTGACGGGGATAATTCCATAAAGTGCTTACTTCAGTGTTTGGCCCATAGTAAGCTCTCCATAAATAACACACACAATTATTACTACATTCTTCAGAAAACAAAGGACATGTTGAACTCAGGACTCACTTAAGAGTTAATTTTCAGGGCATTGAAACCAGAAAATGTGTTCCTTATCCCATGTGCCTTACAGCTAGTCTTCCAGCAGTCCCTTTAGGTGCATGGAGCCGGATGCTCTGTGTAACTTGGTTCCAGCCCATGGGGGGACGTTTCCAGAGTTGGTAATTGCTCCCTTCATATCTACCCTCCTTGTATCCCCTGAACAGGTGAAGAATCCAAATGCCTGCATGGCTTGTGCACCCTCTGATTAAACTCAGTTTGCAAACTGGTTTAACAGCTGAAGGCATCTCAGTCATTTAAAGGCATACTCATCGGAATGGTGGTATTTAAGCAGGATATATTGGATTCTCTCAGAAACAATAGGCCCTGCTAAGCCACCACCCACTTCCATTGAGTTTGTGTGCCCATGAATTGTATTTCACGTCAGGATCGGTTGCTCTGGGAAGTTATATATATCTTGAGAGTAGGGGAGTTCTGGTAAATCTTACTAAGAATATAAGAGTTCATGTTTCAGTGAATTGCTCTGAATATATCAAGCATAAAAACAAGAACTTTAAGGTTCCTTTCAGCCTTGGGATAATTGTTTCCTTCCAGTTTTATACATATGGTAGAGAAAATTCTGTTTTTATTCTAGGAAGCCCAAAAGAAAGATGCCATTCTTCTAAACTTTTCTGAAAAATTGCATCACGTTCAGGAGGCTGCTAGGTGAGCAAAGAAGACTGAAAGTGAATTCTGAGAATTCAGTTTTGTTTTTTTTTCAATTACTTTTTAGATTTATTTATTTATTTGAAAGAGAGAGGGCACGAGCAGGGGACAGGGGGAGAGGGAGAAGCCGACCAGGGAGCCAGATGTCAGGCTCGATCCCAGGACTCTGAGATCATGACCTGAGCTGGAGGCAGACATATAACCAACTGAGCCTCCCAGGTGTCCCTAAACTTTTAATGAAACTGGTGAATATTCTATAACTTTGAGAAAGTTTTGTCTTGTTGAATTTTCAGACCTTCCTTTTATTTGCTTAGAGGTATGTGTGTGTACCTTTGGAATTTGGGGGTTTTGAAAAATTAGTCTTTATTTTTAATCTAAAAAACACTATTGCAGTCTTTTCTAATGAATGTCAGCCATGTAAAAACAATATGGATTAAGAACTTCAAATCCCTCCACACCCAAAAGATAGAGCTCAAACAACACAGCCTATTACCTTGGGAGTTGTTATATATCAGTCAAACTTCCAGGGCCATTTCCTTGTAGAATCTAACATGGTACATTTATTTTCTATTGCATTAGAAGTTGGAACCATACCAAGGGTTGTGAAAGGATTTTGTTTTAAATTAGTCACTCAACTTACAGAGAAAGTATCTACCAAACATAAAGCTGTGTTTACATCACTTTAATATGCTTCTGATCCCAGTATAGATGTACATTTTAATGTGGCTATAATCTGTATACACGAGCTATTTTGAGTTCCATGTTTTTTAAATTTATAGTACATATCCACATACCCAGTGGTATATGTTCAATAACCGGCTTCCCTGGAAAGAAGTCCTGATTTGTAGCATTTGCTGATCTCCATGGTGTAAATACTGCTCCCGTGGCAGGTGGCCTCACTGAGTGAGGAATTGGGAGGGGTGTCCACACCCACAGTGGCCTCTTGCAGGCTGGCTCCAGTGAACCACTTCAAGTCCTAAACTTGCTATCTGAGTGATTATATCTGATTAGGATAGCTATGAACCCTGTGCATAAATACACGAACCAAAACTTTTCAAGCCAAGCCCTGTCATTGGCCAGTGTCTCAGTATTATTGAGTGTGAACATCTAACCCCAGATTATATGTCTTCCCCAAAGTGAGCTTATGAGGTCGAAGCTGTGAACAGTTCATAGTTCCCATTTACAGATTTTTTGGATTATTCCCCCCAAACAATGAGCATCTTATAAGATATAAACTCTTCTGGTTTTGAATTTCTAAGAGAAATTCGTGTAGGAATATTTTTTCCTCTGACTAGTATAGAAATGTTACTAAGAGGTATGTATAGAGAGAAATAACCATTATGTTTTTGAGTTGACATTTGTGGTCAGAATCAGCTGGGGAAGTTTAGCTAGGTACTGTCTTAGAAAATAAAGTTTGCTTATTTGAGATGGAAGGTGAAGTGTCCTGGTGAAGTACAGACAGATCACAGATGGGTGCCAACCACCAATGAAGATGGAAAACTTCACTGCATAAAGAAATGTCAGAATTCACAGTGGACGCATGAAAGCATCCTAGCATATGAGTTTGCTAAGTGAATTCCACCTGGATTTTAGGTTTCACTATTCACTATACCTAGTGACAGAAGTATCATTCCTGCTCTCCTAATCTTGATTTGACGTATGTAACAAAAGCCTTGGAAACAGCCCCGCCATTTCTTTGCAGAATTGTTAGCCATGTGTTAGTTCTCTCTACCATACCGAGGGCTTACTCTGGCTGTCCATGGCAACACGAGGTCTGCTTCGTATCTCCTCATTGCCCTGAATGTCTACACCGCCTGGCTTTGCGTGAGTTAGAGCTTTTTGTGCCAGAGGAGAGGGGAAATATCTGAGGCCTGTTGGCTTTTATTTTGTAATGCTTCTTGCATAAAGGTGTTCAGACCCACTTTATGAACAGCTTTACAAGTCTCATGGTTTCGTTATCTCACCAATAAAGACAGAGTTACACAGCCATCTCTCTTTGAACCAGTGTGTCTCTAGGAAGAAATGGACTCTTAAAAAAAACAGGCGGAAACTCTAAATGTGGTAAATGTCATCGCAGAAGCTCTGCTGTCCGTGTCTAGGTTTGACCAACAGTTGGTCTTGTTTGATGTTCCTCCATGACACATGGCTTCCCTGTGCCACCTGCCCACTCTCCCCTTTCTGCTTGTAGATTATCTCTGGATAACACGGAGGCAGAACTGCACTCGCTCTTTAACAGGACGAGATCTCTGAGGGAAAACATTCAGCTGGATGGTGAACTTTGTCAGCAGATGGAAGATTTCCTTCAGGTTCGTGGGTGATTTGAGTCCGTCTCTCTCTTTTTGGCTTCCAGCAGCACCTGCCAGGGCTGGTTCAGTCCGCATAGCTTTGGGGAGGTAGCGGGTTCCCATTCATATTTTCCCCCCTGGGTCAATAAAAGGAACTTTGTATTTCAGTGCCCATTCTTTGCGGGGTTGGTTTTCTCGCAGGGGCCATCGAATGTGGTCTGAACCAAGGGCTGGCCTCCGTTTATTGCCACAGGATTGACATCATCATACCACGCTGTAGCGAATTGGTATCAGCGTAGGGAGCGAACGCTTGGCAGCTTATGCCTGGCAGCTCAGGTTTCGCTTCTCAACCATGGTGTAGGAGTTTCTGCCTCCTAATCAAACCTTTGGACGACAGAACGAAGTTCCACAGAAATCATAGACACTTGAGAACTCGGGCTGTTATTCCTTCACTTGTTTTTATTGAAGAAACAAGCTGCGTTTTGGCATGTTTTATGACGAGAGGGGGAGCACACACGAGAGCTGTGCCTATCAACACCCCAAATACATCAGCCCACAGGGTGTGTCAGGCGCTGCTCTGAATAACACCAACAAGAGAACAGCAGAGGAGACGTGTTTGTGATAGCTCACTGTGACTCACTGATCGCACAGTCTCACACGCTTCTTTTATCTTCCTTATTTGAAAAAAACAAAACAAAACAGTGGCAGCTTTTCATGCTTTCAGTCTTCAGGGGAAGTGGCATGCTACCTTAAATATCAGTGCTTCGAGCCTTGCGGGGTATAGGGGGTGTGGCGGGGCTGCCCTTGGTGCCAGGAACAGTGTGCTCCGAAGGTTGTATGCTGACTCGTAATTAAGCTACAGCAAGCAAATGTTCTGTGTCTCAGCTCCCATCGGCACACATTTTGTTTGGCTCTGGTGGGAGTTTATTTTTCTGATTAAACACGTGTTCTGTATTTTTTTTCACCTGTAACCAAACAGATATGCTCTTTTACATGCACAGATTTTTCTCAAAGTGAACCAACAAAGCAAACACCAGCACAGAAATGCCTAGCAGTAGGTAAGAAAGTACTCCGCAGTAAGCACATGCAGACAAGTGAGGGAAAGCCAGAAACTGAGGGAGAAGGCCCGTCCCACAGTGAGATGAGAATTCTGGATGTCTCCGTCCCTGGCTTTTAAATTAAACATTAATATTTTAGGCTATACATAGCAGTACAGAAAGGTGTATGATGAGAAACAGCTCTGTCTCAGCTGTACCCCTGGACTGCTCTTTCAAGGCGACCTTGTTTTAACTCCTAAATGCTTCTTTCTAGTAGTCATTTTTATCTGCGTAAATAAAATGTTCCCACACAGCTATTTATTTTTCTTTTTTATATTCAATTTCTTTTTAAATAGGGGAGGGGGTGTAATTCTGTAAGGTAGGGTAGGGCCAGGTCATGAAGGGCTTTGAATGCCAACCTGAAAACATGGGACAGTGCTCTTAGCCATGGGGAAAGATTGAAGTTGTTTGAGGAGAAAAAAGACAAGAACACAGTTTTGTAAATCTGTTTCAGTGTTCTGACCATCTGGGCAAGAAATAACGAATAAATTGGTTTGGAACTTGGGTCTGGAGCGGGCAGGTGAGACGTGAGAAGTTGAATTTGCTAGCACAACTGCTCATGTCTTGTCAATTATACTAGGTCAGTGTAGCTTTGGACTTTGTCATTTGGGGTCCTAACTGTGCAGAAAACTAACTCTTGGCAAAGAAAAGCCCTCTGAGCTGGGTGATTTTCCACACCCATATTCAGAATGTTTCACTTTCCGGAGTCCTCAGGATGACTGCAGTGCGTGTAAGTTTTTCCTTCCTGGTTCTGTCTCCATCCCCACGGGATCTAGTGATGAGACACAGGAGGCGGGGCTAAGCTCCCATGTAGGTTCTTGTCAAGAGTCCTATTTTCTGCAGTTGAGTTATCTTTGGCTGGAATCCACCTTTCCCCTGTGGAGGAATGACAGGCAAACATTTATCCTTTCATGAATACCCTTCTCCCCATAAAGAATAATAGAGCATGAATGCACACAGTGCCTTGGGCTACTGACTCAGATGGTTACTTTCTCTGGTATTCGGTTTCCTAAATGGTTTTGGTTTCTTACTACCTCTTGAACGTGTTTGGTGTAAGAAAAGGACTTTTAAGGGGGAAAGTGTGTTGGAGTGCGTGGCAGGTGATGAGTCTCCTCAGAATTGCTCTTCACTCTCCAGGCCTATCTTAGCAGCAGTTCCACTCCTTGAGGGTGCGCAACCCATAACTTCACTTTTCCAAGTCCTGTCCCTCCACTCAAAGGAAGTTTCTCAAATGTAAGCCTTTTTAAAAACATGATAGGTGTGATTTATCAAGTCATGTACTTCATGCATTCCTTCTTCATATAAGCCTTCTTACCCAGTGAAACAGGAAGTGACGTGAGACGAGAGTGATCCCAAATATTTAGCCCCCTTGGGGTTGTGCCTCCTCTAAGCTGCTGCCCCCTCATTTCAGCTCAACAGTAAACGTCACGCAGTGCTGTCAGGGCAAGGTGCTTGTGCGCCTGATAGATCCCCAGCCTGACAGGGTTGGGGGCTCACCGGAGGAGAGCAGTCTTCTTTCATTTCTACTTCTTTGTTGTGGTGGTACCCAAATCTATTTTTTTTTAAAGATTTTATTTATTTGAGAGAGGGGAGAGAGAGAGAGAGAGAGCATGAGCAGGGGTAGGAACAGAAGGAGAGGGAGAAGCAGGGAGCTTCCGGCTCAGCAGGGAGCCCCACGTGGGGCTCGATCCCAGGACCCTGGGATCATGACCTGAGCTGAAGTCAGACGCTTAACGACTGAGCCACCCAGGCGCCCTGATGCCTGAATCTATAGAGGCACTGGAGAGTTTGTCCTGGAAGGATTAGGAGGAAGTGAAGACGTGGAGAGGATGGGCTTGTATAGGGCAGTAGTTATTAACCATGGGGGCTCCTCAGAATCTCCTGGGGGGTTGTAACAAAATATTAGTGGTAGTTGCACCTCAGATGTACTGAAGTGTGTGGGTGATGTCCAAGCACGGACTGTAGACAGTGCTTCCTAGCTGACTTGGATAAGCACCCTGGTTAAGCCTTGGCTGGGGTGTTTGGGCACCAGGGTTTCTGTCCTGTGGGGGTGACACTGACCCTGACATGGATCATTTGAGTTGAGGTTTAAACTCCCTCTAAACAGAATAGCTCATCAGTACAAGGGACTTCTGACATCCTGAAGTGAACCCTTGGCCAGTATAAGACTCGCTTTTAAGAGAAGGAAGAACAGATGCAGAGTGAGTTTTCCTCAATAAAACCAACTTTACACCTATGTCATTTTTCAGTGACATTAAAGGTGACCGTTGTTATCAGTGGCCTTCTGTAGATTAAAGCTCTCTAGTCTCTTTGGCCTGCAGGCCTCCCACAGAAGTTCATCCTGCTTCCCCAGGGCTTTGTTTGGGTTGAAATATTTCCCTTTTGGCTCTGAGCGTGTTGGACTTGCCGTCACCCTTCCCCTCTCCCGAGACCTGAAGTTGAACCCAGGAGCACAGACGGCGCGCAGAGCGCCTCCTCAGCTGCCTGTTGCCTTCAGCGTGTGCGTGTGTGTTTTCCTGCAGTTTGCTGTGGAAAAGCTGACAGAACTGGAGCGCTGGAAACGAGAGCTCCAGGGCGAGGCCCACACCCTTATAGATTTTTTCTGCGAAGACAAAGAAACCATGAAACTGGACGAGTGCCTTCAGATATTTAGAGACTTCTGTATCAAATTCAACAAAGCCGTTCAGGTATGGCTGATGGCATCTCCGGGTTTTCTGAGTGGTGTGGCTTTTTCTGTTTTCCTCTTCCAGACCCAGCCCTCTGCCCTTGGCAGCAAGATGGCTCAGCGTCTGCACGGTTTCAGGGAAGCATGGCGTAGGCAGCATTGCCAGGCTCTCGGTTGGGATTCCGCAGGCCGGGGCTCTGCCGTCCCAGCCCCGAGCGCGTCCCCGTCCCCGGGGGGGCCGAGCCCTGGCCGCCTCAGCTGCTGTGCTGCTCATACCCACACTTGCTTTGATGCCCTGAAGCACTGTGTTAGGCAGGTTCATTTATGACGGCAGCTGTGATAATAACAAATCTCTTTGACGGTCCTGAAGGTCTCCCCCCCCACCCCAGGAAATAATTTCCTCTTTCAGGGAACGCTTTGTTGTGGTGGGATGATTGGAAGGCCTTCTCTCGCCTGTTTCAAGCACCATGGCCATGGCCAGGCGGTTGGCACCATGGGGACCATGTCATCCTCCGCCAGAGCCGGCTTGGAAATTCTCAAGTAGTTAGGAGTCCGCTGCTGTCTGAGCGATACAGCGGCATTTCCCGCCCTTCAACCTCCAGTTCCAGTCATCTCTGAGTTCAGTGTGGGAGCCAGAGAGCTCTGGGTCGCTTGGCTTTGCAAGGCCAACTCTCATCCGTCAATGAAAAACAAAACAACATCCTTTCACTTCAGTGGTGATGAGGAACTAAATACTTGTACGTGATCCCTCTCCCTGTATTTAAAAGCAGGTTTGCCCGTAGCTGAAATTCTCTGAGGGACTGGTCAGGTTTCCCTCCGGCCCTGAGGAGGCCAGAGTGACTTGAGTTCTCAACCCCTCTTTTCTGGCTCCAGCTAAGAGGAGGCTAAGCCTGCGGCCACGTTTCCTCTCCCTTATCCAAGCAGTGAGCTCAGAGGTGGGAGGTGGTGGTGGGTGGTAGAGGCCAAATTGGCTCTTTCTGAGGCTCTCACACTCCCTGTCACAATTCTGCAGGCCCAAGAGGCCACCTGTGTGATTGTCTCGGCCCAGCTGTCCCGAGCGCCAGGAGCTGGCCCCACCCCACCCCAGGCGGCCTTGGAGGAGAGGGCCCGGGGCACCTGGGACACTGGTGAGGCCAGGCCGGAGCAGAACGAGGGGCCGCGCGTCCCCCGCCCAAGTCTCACAGAAACTTGGAAGGGAAATCCACCATTTGAAAAAATTGATTTTCGAATAAAAAGTGCTATGAATAACAGATTAGGGTTGTGAGATCCACACATTTAGGTGACACAAACATATGTTTTTTAAAAGATTTTTTATTAGGGGGTGTGTGCGCGCGGGGGCGCGCGTGCTTGAGAGAGCACGCATGCGCAGGAGTGGGGGGAGGGGCAGAGGGAGAAGTGGACTACCCCCTAGCTGAGCAGGGAGCCTGATGCGGAACTCGATCCCAGGACCCTGAGATCAGGACCAAGGCCGAAGGCAGACGCTTAACTGACTGAGCCCCCCAGGCGTCCCACAAATATATGTATATTTAAAGTGCACAGCCCGGTGGTAAAGTGTGCTTTAGTATGTGCATTTGTTCTGGTTTGGTTTTGTTGGGGGAGGGCTGGGTACTTGGGAGCAGGGTGAAGGGTGGTGGAAGGATTTGTAAAGCAAATCCCCTTGTCTGATTGTGGGAAGGGGGTGGGGCATGAGGGACCGAGCCACCATGGCATCTGTGGTGTTTCCTTACCAGGGAGCGTTAGAGAACAGAAATTTGACTGGCATCTCTTAATATCTTGGGTATATATTTATGCACCCAAATGGTTAAGTAGAATGTGCTGCATGTGTGTGCCCATGTGTAGATGTATTCAACACAGATGCAACAGGAAGGTATGATCTCAGGGTCCTCCTCTTTTTTTTCTCTCTGCCATTGACTGAATAGCCTTGTCCTGTCTTGCCCTGCTTAGAAGCCAACCTGGGTTCCCTCGGAGTTGAGGTGGTCAGCATGTGTGGAGTCACAGCCCACACTTAGGAGACAGTGCCTTGACCAGAAAGCTGGAAGCTGATGGGGTCCTCTGCAGGCTGCTTTGGGAGAACTAGCCCTTTCCACACCCTCCTTACTTGAAAACACACAGTATCCCTCCTGGCGAAGCTTAGGACCCAGGCCGTTCTCTGCACCTGTATCTTGGGGTCTTAGGGCAGGTGGCTGTGGAATTGCACGCAGGTCCCATGGGTCTAATGCATCTTGGGGCTTCTCTCCACCCCTCCCTCAGGACAACCATGACCGGGCGGTGCAGGAGCTGAGGCGGCTGCAGCGGCTAAAGGAGCTGGAGCAGAAGCGTCGCTCCTGGGCGGCTGGGGAGCTTGGGGGATTCTGCCGGAGCAGCAGTGAGAACGACGTGGAGCAGCTGACCAAGAAGGGCGTGGAGGACCTGCCGCCCTTCCTGCAGCCCCGGCCAGTCAGCCCTTCCTACCGACCTCCTAACACTCGGCGCTCCCGCCTTTCCCTGGGCGCTTTTGCCGATCGGGAGCTGCTGACCTTCCTGGAGAGTTCCACCGGCAGCCCCGAGGAGCCCAGCAAATTCAATAGCTTGCCCCGGAGCAGCCCCCGGCAGGCCTGGCCCACACTGGCCTGGATGGAACCTGGGGACCCGAGAGCCCAGGACCCCAGCCAAGCACCTAGACCTCAGGCCTCAGAGGGCCAGGTGGGGGCCTCCGAGCCACCCTCATCTTGGCAGAGCCAGCAGCCCCCAGCCCCCAGGTCTGAGGACCCTGCGCCCCCCTTCCCCCGAGTTCGGCGCAGTGGGGTGGGCATCCTCCGAAAGAGGAATAGCGAGCCTGTGGGCCTGGGCCCGACCCGGTCCCCTCCACTGTCGCCATTGGCTCTGGGGATTAAGGAGCACGAGCTGGTGACAGGGCTGGCTCAGTTCGACCTCCAGGGATCCAAGGGCCCAGAGGAGGTGCCCCGGTTGACCCTGAATAATGACCTCAGCCCCATGGAGCCGGTGTCTCTGGGGGATGGGAGCATGCAGTCCCTCGGTGCCAGCCACGGCGGCCTGATGCCTGTGGGCACAGGGGCCCGGGGTGGTCTCAGCCCAGCCCTGGAGGGGGACGGGGCCGCCCCTGAGGAACCCAGTGGAAAGGCTCTAGTATCTGTGGGCAGCAGCGACCCCGAGAGCAAAGACCCCGGGCCTCTGTTCTACATCTCCGACGCCACCGACTGCTCGCTGACCCTGGACTGCTCGGAGCCAGGGGAGGGGGGCGGGGGGGACGGCTCCCTGTCCTCTGGGGCTGGGGAGACAAGCAGCCAGGTCTCCTCTCACCCCACTTCCAGCCCCCTTGGGGAGGCTTCTGCTCCGGTCTCTGGGAAGAGCCAGCCCTCCTGCAAGGACAGCCTTCCGCGGGACAGATCCGCCAAAGGGAAGGATGCGACAGCACCGAAGAGAAGCGCCCTCAAGGAGGCGTCGCAGGGGGCCTCCAAGCCCGCCAGTGTCCGGCGGAGCCAGGGGGCCCAGGGTGCAGCGCCCAAGCCCGTGCGGACCTTGACCGCCTCCGAGAGTGAGAGCATGCGCAAAGTCGTGCCCATCTCCAGAAGCCGGGGCGCGGTGGGCTGGAAGCGGCCCACTCGGGAGACCCCCAGCAGCACAGACCCGCCATGGTCGCGCCGGAGCTCCGTGCGGGGGACCTCGGACGTGTCGCCCAAGCGGTCCTCAACGGGGGCTGTGGCGGGGGCCACGGTGGCGGAGGAGCAGAGGCTGGGTAGGGTAAGCGGCGGCTCCGGCAGCGCCAGGTCAGGGAAGGAGCCATCCCTGCAGCCGAGGGGTTCTCTCAAGAAGCCCAGCGCCAAGCCCCTCAGGAACGTCCCCAGACAGAAGCCCGATGAAAACAAGATCTGCCGCTCCAACTCCCAGGATCCTGAGAGCCCCGAAGAGGAGCCCAAGGCCCCGCAGGCCCCCAGCGTCCCCCGTGTCCCGCCTCCCGTGCCGAGCTTTGCCCGAAACACGGTTGCCTCCTCCTCTCGGTTCACGAGAACGGATTCCTCTCCTGCGGCCAAAGCCCCCGGCATCACTCGGACTGTTTCCCAGCGTCAGCTGAGGCCGAAGGGTGGCCCTGAGGATGCTGCCCCCAAGGACAGCAGCACCCTGCGGCGGGCCAGTAGCGCCCGGACCCCCAAAAAGTGTCCAGAGTCTGCTGGGGCTCCCAGTGTCAACACAGAGGCCCCTGTGAAGGGCCGAGGGGCTGGGGAAAGGGCCTCCCTCAGACTGAAAAACTCCGATCGGACCACGCTAGGGAAAATGCTCGATCCCTTACGGAAGTGAAGTCAGATTGTGAGGACTGACTCGAAGTGAAGTCAGACTGTGAGGACTGACTCCTGTGAAGTAGGGCCAGCACCGAATGTCTTTGTTCCGCGTAGAGTGGTCTGCGGTTGCCGCCCGCTAACGCTCAAGTCACTGAAGGTGTCGTCAGGGAGGCCTGTGGACTGTCCCCTGCTGAGCTGACAACTACTGTAAAGTCCCAAGTCTGGGCGGGCGCCTCCCTCGCACACCCTGGAGGAACCCCCTCCCAAAGCAGAGACCCCACAAAAATGCAGATATGAAAGCTGACAGTCTTACCTATGGAGTTAAAAAAAAAAAGAATTTTGGCCAGTTTTTATATGTCAAACTTATTTTTTAATATTACACAAATTAAGTAGTTTAGTTCCTTTTGCAGAATGAAATGCCTCCCAGGAAAAGGAGACAAAACCCTTAACCTGGAGACTTTATTTTCCTGTGTTCCCTGGCCTCAGGGTTCCATCTGCCCGCACACCAGCCATTGCTGGCAACTGGGCTTCCACACAAGCGCTGGGTGTTCTGTGATTGGCACCGTCTCCTTGAAGGCTCTGCCTTGCTCATCTCTCTGTACGTGACTTTGGGTGAGGGTTAGCGCGTGGGCAGGAAGGAAGGTGAGACTGGTGGATGGAAATCAGATGCTCTCGTGTGTTCAGGCACAGACGAACAGGAGGCCCAGGCAGAATGCTGCATCTCCCCGAACTTAGAAGTGCCATCTCTTAATGGAAAGGCATCAGGGGTTCTTCAGCTGAGCACATCTTCCCCTTCCGTGTTTGCCCATTTGCGTGTCTGTTGTGAAACAGAATGACGGCTGCTATGACTTGGGTTCGCTCTAGTTATGGGAAGAATAAACCCTTCTGTCTTCCAGTCTTCTCCCTCCCTTCTCTCTCTGCCTGCAGCCAGCCTTTCTTTGGCTAACCCTACTTGGAGCCTGGAGAATCTGTATATCTATGTCACTGATGATACATCTTTTCTTTGGTACAGTGGTTTTTAAAATCCCCAGAAAAACCAAGTTTTTAAAAACAGACCAAAAAAACAAAAACAAAAACCCAACCCTGCTTTCAGAAGAATTTATATCATCAGGAAAATTTGGAAAAAAACAGGCTTTATTCAAAAGAAAGAATACATGTACTGTTTCTACTCACTGCCCATTTCACGACTTCTTTTGAGACTAGGAGATGAGGGGATTCTTGAAACTTTCTTGTTGCTGCCTGCCTTTTTTCACTTTTCGGTCACTTACTGAAACCTGAGTGAAACCTTATTTTAGATCCAACGGTGGTAGATTGATTTCAGCGAATCCACGTGGTTGATGTTACAGTCTTCCTCCTGTAGACTGTTGCCTTCCATCCAAATTAATTGGAAACTCTGAGCTTCCATAAGTCAGCTAAATTGAAATGGTAAGCTTTATGGTTAATGAAGTAAGGCACTTGACCACAAAACCTCATAAAAATGGCCTTGGGTAGATATTTCCTGGGCCCCACAAAGATGGTTGTGGGAATCCTGCACTGTTTTTCACCATCTCAAAAAGCCTAAGAAATCATGTATTTAACCATGCAGACAACAACGTTGAAAACATAGGGCCTGTGGGTGGCTGGAAATGGATGAAAGTGGTCAAAAGTTGGTGGATAGTGGGGCGCCTGGCTGGGCTCAGTCGGTTAAGCATCTGACTCGAGATTTTGGCTCAGGTCGTGATCTCAGGGTTGTTGGACGGAGCTCCGCATTGGGCTCCACACTTAGCACGGATTCTGCTTGGGATTCTCTCTTCCTCTCCCTCTGCCCCTCCCCCCACTCGTGTGCACTCCCTCCCTCCCTAAAATAAATCGATCTTAAAAAAAAAAAAGTTTGTGGATAGTGATGGGGTCAGGACCTCCAGGTGGGACCCTGGCAACCAGGGTTCCAGTCCCTGCTCTCGCTGATGCTATGTGACTTTGGCCAATCACTCCCTCTCCCTCGGCCTCTGTTTCCCAATCTTCGGAAGTGGGGGCATGGCCTCAGTGATAGTTTCTAAGAGTCCCTCCAGCTCCAAGAGTCTTAAGTTGCTATAAACAACCAAGGACCCATCTACCCCAGAACCAGCTTTTCCGAACTGACCCCCAGCACCTCCTAGCAGAGGCCTCATGTCGAAGGCCTGCTCAAAAGAAAGCACCTTCAGAACTTGCTGTTGCTTTGAAATCTAATAAGCTGAGTTTCTTGAGAAGTGGTGTTTTACTTAGCCCTGTGGACCCTATGTGTATGCATCTGTATGAGCAGGTGATCATTCTATTACCTTTTATCGGTAGTAAGCTTTGAAAAATAATTTAAGTATATAATGGAGAACTGTAAATAAGTTTCTATATAAATTTAAGATGAACTGAATGTATTTAAAGGTCCATTTATATGTTCTTTTATGTAACATGTAGTTTAATAAAGTTCCTGTTTATGGGAGTTGTGTTTTATCCTCAACTTACTCTGTTGATGGGGGTGTATGTGTGTGTGTGTGAGAGAGAGAGAGAGAGATCCTGGTGGAAGAATGTATAATCTCCTGCACACAGAAAGGCCCGGAAGCAGGAGGTGCAACAGGTTTGAGATACAGTGGTCTTGTCCTCAGGAGGCTCAAGAGTCAAATTAGGCTGTTGGTGTGTATCTTCTCGGTACCCCGGAAACTGTTTAACTGAAGGCCTAGAGAGCGGGCTTTGCGCCAGACCTGTGGGAATGCAAGCATGCATCTGACACGCAGGCCATCGATGGAATGTTCAGCACCTCATACATGCTCGCATTATTCCATGTTTTGGGCCAAGCTTTGTGTAATCTCTGTGAGGCCAGCAAGTCTGGATCTGCTCCTGTGTGTCCTCATGCATGTTGGCTCGGGGCACTATTGGGAAATCACAGCTCTTCTGCAGCTGCCTCAGGAATGAGCAGAGAGGGAGGGAGGAGTGGTTTGATTTGAAATGCAGTGCTGGTGCTTATATGAGAAAGAGGAATTGTTCGGAAGAAGCACCTCACACCTCGGGGCTTCATGTCAAGTGTTAGTCCTAGCTACTCTTGCGCTTGATCCGAAGGGGTTTAGACAATGATCCCTGGGTCAGGCACCAACAAGAGAGTAGATGAGCGGCGCCTGGGTGGTGCAGTTGGTTGAGCATCCAACGCTTGCTTTCAGCTCAGGTCATGATCTCTGGGTGGTGAGCCCAAGCCCCTCGTGGGAGCTCTGTGCTCAGCGCAAAGTCTGCTTGAGACTCGCTCTCTCCCTCTCCCTCAACCCCTCCCCCCACTCATGCTCTCTCTCTCAAATAAATAAATCTTTAAAAAAATTTTTTTAAAAAGTAGACAATGTCCTTGTGAGTTGCTGTCTGCCCCGCGGACACTGAGAGCCTGGTTTTGCTTGTTATAAGCTGGTTGGGCCACTGGACCCCTTCCTATAACTTCAACCTGTTATACCAGGGGTTACTGACATCAACCAAAAAGAAGACTATTTTCACAGTGGGTCTCCAAGTAGTTTTCTTTTTACCCTTTTATTTTATGGCTTTCACAAGGAGCCTGTGTTCCAGTCCTCCTAAAGACACATGTTGAAGGGCCACAGTTGTTCCAAATTGTTCATTCAAAATTCTGCTTCTTTATGTGTTATGGTGGGAGGTTCCAGAATAGTTTGTTGGAACTATCAATTCAGCCCTTCAAGGTGTACAAATTCACCAGCTTCTGCCTCTAAGGGTACAATATCCCTCCTCCCATCTGGCGATGATGATATTTTGCAATTTCACAGAATTTTCCATTGAAACTTAAACTTTATTCTCAATCCCTACACTTTTTTTTTTTAAAGTAAGCTCTATGTCCAGTTTGGGGCTCGAACTGATAACCTCAAGATCAAGAGTTGCCTGTTAATGTGCTGTGCACATTAATGTGCACAATTAGTGTGCTCAATCTCAAGATTGAGAATTTGAGTATGTAGTATATATGATATTAAATTGTGAATTAATGGGACTTAACAATGTAACAGTGTATCAGCATTTGAAGATCTTGGTACTTGATACACTGTTAAGGAAAATTTGCCTCCAAATTTTAAGCTGGAAGGTCACTGGAATAACTTTTAGAAAAGAATCACAACTACATGGTTTTTTTAGATTTTCGGTACATATGTTAAGAATTGTGTACAAATTGAAACGTCTGTACTGATCCTCAAAACAACCAATAAAAAATTAAGAATTTTGTGAAGCACAAAAAAAAAAAAAAGATCAAGAGTTGCATGTTCTACCAGACTGAGCTAGCCAGGCGCCCCTCGATTCTTACACTTTTGATTCACGTTCCAGTCCTGCCCCCAACGAAAAAGTGAGGAGTTGTTTTGTTTTGTTTTTTGGTATGTATCTTCAAATACATATAAGCATCAAACATATAAAGCAAATTAGAATAAGGGACTGGCCGAGAGTATGATTGAAGGTGCTTCTCTGTCTGAAGATCCAAATCACACCAACTCCTCAGGATCCTATAAGGCTCTCCTCCTAACCAGGCACTGAGCTCACAATACATTTTCTGCATCACTTGCCCAGGAGAAAAGCACCTGCATTTCCTGACAGAGGCTCGGAGAGGGGCCCAACCCAGGGAACAGCCCATCTGGTTACTCACTACTGTTTTTTTTTTTTTTCTTTAAAGATTTTATTTATTTATTTATTTGAGAGAGAGAGAGAGCGCGTGAGAGAGCAGGGGGAGGAGCAGAGGGGGGAAAGAATCTCAAGCAGACTCCACTAGCTGAGCGTGGGGCCCGACGCCAGGCTTGATCTCACAACCCTAAGATCATGACCCTGAGATCATGACCTGAGTCAAAACCAAGAGTCGGATGCTTTACCAACTGAGCCACCCAGGCACCCAACTCACTAAGTACTTCTTAAAATTATTTGGGCTGTGAACACACACAAAAATGGAGGACAGTGGGTTGGCGGGGTCACTCTACTCAGCGTCTATGGAGTAACCTTGTATAGCTTGGACTAAATCTGTGGCAGGGTTGAAAATAACCCAGGGCAGGCTCTCCTTGGGTGGGGGGAGTTCATCTGCAAATATCTCCCAGTAAAGTGCCTCATGGCTCACTGGATCACCTCAGTGAAGACAAAAGTGACATTCTTGTAGTTGAAGAAAATGGCTTCTCTGTCTTCCAGACCACAGCTCTGCAATGAAGCTTTGGCTTCCTGCTTGGTAGGTAGGACAATTGGACCCCACTGCAGGAGAGGTCACAGCCATGGGCAACGCTCACAGGCCAGTCATTCATGGGCCCTCGATCCAGGGCCCACCAGGACCCTGGCACAATCTGACCATCACCCTGTGGAATGAAGGTGCCTGGGTCTTTCAGTGAAGATCTGCTTGAGGTCCCTATTGATGCATTCATGCCAGGCCTTTGGAATCAGGCCTGGAGTTTGCCCCCAGCCTCCTTAGAAACAAGGACTCAAGGGCTGAGTCATAGCTGTTGATATTCCCTGAGTCCGCTTGCCAATTAGATGATGAGGAGTTGAGAATGCACTTTCCCAGAGCAACTGTGTCATGCACTATAGGTAGTGCAAGTCATGAAAAATCTATTTAACTCATCCATGGGTGGACCATGGCGTTGACGTTTCTATACAAGAGACCTCACTTGTAGTGGAGTTCCTCCAGGAAAATGAAATGCCAGGGTGCTAGGAACATCCCTCCCCAGCTTTGCGGCAGCAAGCAGAGGTTAAAGCCCAGCAACTTGAGGGCACCAGGAATGTTCACTCTTCGCTGCTGCAGAAGAAAAGTCCTCCCCACTCCGGAGGTCAGACACAGAGGCTCCCATCTCCCAGGTGACTCCAGTAAATGTGAGCCATTTCTGTATTGGAGACTACCTTTTTTTGTTCTTCCCAATAGAGAGCTCACAAGCCCAACGGAAACGTGTTCAACTTCTGCTTTCAATTTTCCAGAAGGGAGGCTGGATTCAACCACACGCCCTTGCCTTCTGATAACCAACAGGAAGATGGCAGGGATTGTGGGGAGGTCGCCTGTGTGGCTAAGGACGGTGGGTAGCTGGGCAAGTGGGTCACTCAGGGAGGGCCAGATGTTTGCTGCAGGTGGTGAGCTCTGCAGTGTCTCCCGACCCGTGAAAGTATCTGAGAGGCCGGTGGCACACAGCCTCCCACAGTGTGGAGTGCTCCAGGGTGCAAGAGAATCCCTGGGGCTGGCGGCTGATTCCTGTTCCCACCCTAGACCTACGCCAAGTCACAGTCTTTCTGGTGGGGCCCCCAAAGTTGCATTTTCACTCCCCAGGGATCCACTTTTCACCCTGCTGTTGAGAACCAGTAGGCTGGAGAGAAGCCAGAGACTGGGGTCCTGATTAGGGGCCAATGGGCTGTTCCCTGGGTTGGGCCCCTCTCCGAGCCTCTGTCAGGAAATGCAGGTGCTTTTCTCCTGGGCAAGTGATGCAGAAAATGTACTGTGAGCTCAGTGCCCGGTTAGAAGGAGAGCCTTATAGGATCCTGAGGAGTTGGTGTGATTTGGATCTTCAGACAGAGAAGCACCTTCAATCATACCCTTGGCCATTCCTTTGAGTCTGGAGCTCTCAGTGATGCAATATCAGAGCTTCTGGAACAATGGCTCCAGAGGAACATAGGAAGTGACACTTCACCCAAGTCTTGCAATGGCTGCCCTTTAGGAAGATTATAATTCAATGTCTGTGAAGCAATTAGCGAATACACGCTGAATAATGCCACACCCATGTGAGTGCACACAGTGAGATTTTGTCAGCAAACATGCTCTTTGGAATCCTGTTCTTCTTGGGTTCTGGAGCCTTCCACAGCCTTCGTGAGCGTCACTCCAACTCAGCTCTTGGGAGCTGTGCCCAGTGGCCGCAGTTGCTTCTCGCTGTGCGCTGGGGCCGGGCAGGCCAGCGTCTGTGCTGACCTCCCTGGTCAGGAAGTGGGTGGGGGGGCAGCTCTCCAGGGTGCTGACTCAGTCCCGATGGGAGCCTGGCGCACACGGGCTGTCTCCAGAATGCAAGCAGAAGAAGGGGCGTGGGAAAATAGCCCCCCACCCTGTTTTAGAATGGGGAAGCTCTCCCTGGAAGGAGGACCGGGCCCTGGTTCCTTCCAAAGCAGTGAGCCCAGAATAAGCTACCTCTCGCCATTTCTTGCTATAAACGGTTCCCCATCAGCCTGAGACATTAGCTGGGAGAATCTGGACAGCCTTGCCACTTTCAGGGATAGCCACTTCATCAGTTTGGGCAGATGCAGTAGGGAAGTCTGAGCTGTATTTGGATTAAAACGATGGTTCAGCACTGGAAGTTGCCCCAGCAGAAAGAACAGTACCTCCATTCAGCTGTGGCTGAGTGGAGAGACGTCACCCTCGCTGGTCAGCTGTATTTTCTTCTTTCCCAGGGCATCAGTACTTCCCACCTGCTGATTCATCCCCAGGGAGGAGAGAGAAGAGGTGGGCTGCCTTCAGGGCAGGCTTCTTGCCACTGCTGAGACAGACAGCAAAATGGCCTCCCCGCCCCCACAGGGCCTCCTACTCCCAGGGTCAGATTTGACTCCGGTACAATAGAAAGAAGTCACTAGATAAGCACCTGGCTCAGTTGCCTGATGCTCTCAGCCCTTTCCCAAGCCTGTTTTCCTCAACCAGCTCATAACGGACTGAAGTCTGGCTAGTACTTTTCTCCCCAGAAGCTCACAGCTTTGCAGACTTACTCACCACACACCCACCATTCCTGTGACCCAGTGGGAGGCGAAACTTGTCATTCCCACGTTTTGGTGGAGGAATTCATTCTGGGAAAGATGAAAGGGGAGTGTGCGAGTCAGTGGTCTCACATGGCTACCCGAAGCCCCATCTTTGGCCACATTCATGGAATGATAGCACCCAGCATGAGGTCCAGCTGGTCGGTCCGCATCTGGACCCTGTCCCCAGCCCTGGGACACCTTTCAGGAGGAGCCTTGATGAGCTGGAGGATGACAGAGGGGAATGACTGGGACAGCCAAGGGTTGGGCACCATGCTTGAGGATGGGCCACCGAAACTGTTTAAACTGAAAAAGGATAATAAAGATACGGTAGTGGGGTCCACCTCCCGGGGCTGGAGGCCCTCCAAGTCCCTTCCACCTGGAAGACTTCATATCTCTGAAATGGCTGCCCCAGACTCAGTGGCTAAGTGGATCCAGGGGCACCTAAGAGGGGCACCACTGCCCCGCGCCCCTCCCTCACTGGCACGTCTCTGCACCTGCCCGCGCCTGGGTTGAAGAGGTAAAGGTGTGGTCCTCAGGGACTCCCAGTTGAAGGCCCCCGGGAGGGTGCAGTGAGCTTCTGGAAGAAGAGGGTCCTTAGATGCTGGAAAAGGGACAAAAACAAAGATAAAGACGTGTTGAGTGCTGCAGGGACTAGGTCTGTGTTTGACATTGAGAGGAATGGGAACCTCATGGCCACCCCGATTAGGCCTGTTGGAAGGCAGCTCCCACTGAGGGGGCCAAAGCCCCACGACAGGGCTGCCTGCTCTGCCCTGGATGCCCCTAAGCCACGCCCTCGGGCACGGAGAGCCAACAGAAGCAGCCCCCAGGCATTTCAAGCATGACCCCCCATCTGATTTGTGAAGGGCCCTGGAGCATTTCTGGGGATGCTGGGGAGACAGACATGGCCAGGTGCCTGCCCTCTGCTGGCAGCTAGGCCATGGCCTGCTCTGCTATTTAATGGCTGTGTGGCCTTGGGCTGATCACTTAACGTCTATGCTTGAGAATCATGGCCTTGCGTAGCTTCCGAGCAGCCGATAAATAGCTCAATATGGTAAGACAGTCTAAGTGTTTGCCATTATCACTGTTCTGGGTCAGAGCCCACACCGGGCAACCGTTCAGAGCCTCCAGCGATGTGGGCTGACCCACCAAGAAGGCTTCAGAGACCCATATGAGTCAGGCAGGGGGGCCAGCACGTTCCACAGCAGCCTGCTGACTTGGGGCAGTGGGTCCTCACCTGGACTCTGTCCCTATCTGGCTGAGTGACCTTGGGCAGGTCCCTAACCCCAGGTTTGCCTCTCTTTGTGCTTCTTCCTCCAGTAGAGTAAGCAAGGCAGGGCTCCAGGACACCCGACAGAACCTCAATAGCCAGGGTGTATCTGATTTATTGGATCTATAAAATGCATTCGCTTCCAAGGCCCATGACTTCATCTTTGAAGCCAAAGTCTTCAGGGGATTCCCTCCCACCTGGGACTCCTGGTGTCCCTTCTCTGGGAAAACGTTTGCCCGATGCTCACATGGAGGGGAGGTGCTCTCCACATCACGGCAGGCAGGTGTTGGTTTAGGGAGAGGCCAAGGGAACACACTGTCTGGAGTCTCCTTCGGGCAACAGAGCCCAGTGGAAGCATGAGGAGGGAGAGGCTCTCTCTCCACAGCCCAGCACACTCCTTACTGACTCTGCCGTAGGGTCACCTGCTGCCCTGTGGCCACCTGGGCGGGTGTGTCCTCCCCCCGCATAAAACTGGCCACCCTGGTTGCCAAGAAAGCAGGACGAAAAGGAGAAAGCCGTCCAGTGCCCCAGTGTCAGCAGACACTGGCAAAAAGGAGACCACCAGATGTTGGGGAAAGAGCAGAGGACTGGAATTCATGAGACCTCCTCATGCTGCTCCGGATGACCCTGGGCCAGTTATATGTCCTCTCTAAATGTCTGTCTCCTTCTTCCTCTAGAGAAGGCGGGGCTCCATGCCCTCCAAGTTCCCATCAGGGCTCACGTTCCTTGATTCTAGTAATATGGTTCTTGCGAGAGTGTGAGGGACGTTGGGGCCGCACTGTAGCCCACCTCTCTGCTCCACTGGCTCACATTACACACCAGTGGCCTCACCCATCTCCTCAGAAGGGGCTCAAAGAGCTCCCCCATTGCTGGTCTTTGTGGTTGCCCCACCTCAGGGCCTTCCTAGGGACCTGTGAGGGCTGACAGGGGAGTGTGGGCTTTGGTTCTGGACTGCCCTGATTCAAGTCCCGACTGCTATTCCTAACCGGGTTACCTTGGCAAAGCCACTTACCACCTGAGGCTCAGTTTCTCCTCTGTAAAATGGGACACATGGGAAAAATGCTCTTTTGGGGTTGTCATTAACATGGGAAGTATACCCTGGTGCATAGACGGTGCTCAACAAATGGTTAACTGGGATTACTAGGGAAGTCTATTTTGTGGCTATGTCCTATATGCTTAGTGACAATTGCCTGGCGCTCTGTGCTCTGGTGGGCACATGTGTGAAAAATGGTGGGTTGTCCAACATGCTTGTCTTTCCTCATAAAGATGACGCAACCATGGGATAAGAGAACTATGGCTTATCATCTGGCTTCAAAGGAATTTCTACAAGAGACATTATAAGAGTGACTTGAGCGTACCAGCCCATCGCTTTCCACACACGCCTCAGAGTTTGGCCGTTTCCCACAACCGAATGCATCTTTGAGGCTCTGAAGTTTGTCACCGTTGAAGCCTCTTGGAGGACAGTACCAGGAGCTTGTCGCAGGCACCTACATCACCTCTCAACCTGTGTGCCCTCCCAGCAGAGCCCAGGTGGCTCAACAAAGAGCTGCAGCCGATGAGCATGATGCCCACAGAGGTCAGATGGTGCAGGGAAGCTGGGAGCCTGCCAGCGGCTCTGGCTGAAAGGTCGGGTTTCTGCTGACTTATCGTAGGACTCTTGTGACTAAGCAAGTCAGCTGTGCCTCAGCAGCTGCCATGGATGGGAACATTGCCTGTCACCTGCCTATCTCACGAGAGAACAATGGGGTCAAGGGAACTAATACTTGAAAAGGACTTTAATCAACCATCACACGATTTCTCATCTGCTGACACCCACTGCCCCTGATGCTGATGGGGTTAAAACAGGGGACGCACAACTCACCTATGCTTTTAGAAGTCAGCACAGTGGCAACCCTTGGGAGGGTGTGCAGTGACCCAGAAGGGACATGCAGGGCTTCTGTGGTCTGGGAATATTCTGTAATCTGATCAAGGTATTGCTTATATGGGTATGTGGAATTTGTGAAAACTCATCCTTTTAATAGATTCAGTTTTCCCTGTGTATATATATTATGCTTTCATAATTAAAAACTGGGCCATGCAGGATTTGGGGGTATTAGCGACAGAAGCCCATCTCAAAGGCTGCTCCTTGGAGAGGCTCTCTCTGAGACTTGGTGTTTACGCCCCTCTCTCAGGAAAGTTACTGTCATAAACCTCCACCAACCGCCCACGTTGACACCTTGTTCAATCTTCTTGCTAGCAGTTTTATGGGTCTGTGAGTTCCAGCAAAGCTGTCGACATCCACACACTGTACGCACACTGTGCAGGGGCTTCTGGACATGCCACCGGCGGAGCAGGCTATGGGAAAGACGAGGCCTTTAAAGATGCACCCGCCCTCCGCACTGCAGTGACGTCATTTCCTGCAAACGCAATGCGCTTCCATAAAAGCACCGTCCTGGTTCTGCACTTACCTGCCCAGGTGAGTCGATGAGCTCATCTGTGCTTTGAGGCAGTTGTCCTGGAAAGAGAAAAAACACGAAACAACAAAGTAAAGCAAAACGTGAGCCTCCCAGCTCGCAGGGAGGTTTTCACCTTGAACTCCGCTCAGGAAGGGCCAGTTAACACCAGTGCATGACTTCAGACAGGGAGCCCGTGTGCTAAGATAAACACGGCCAAACCCTTTACACAAACACTGTGGGGAGGCTCGGCTGAGCGGTCAGAAAATGCAACCAGACAGAGAGTGGGACGCAGAGTACTGGCCAGGGACTTGAATCTGCGTCTGTCTTCGTCTTGCCACCCGGGAGCTGTGCAACTAGAACAACTAACATGCCCTCCCTGGGCCTTGGGTTCCTTAACCTTAAAGTGGGAATTTGGTTGGAATAATTCCTATTACCCCTGAAAAAAATGGAATGCAATCATCATGCCCACGTAAAGTGTCCTGAGTCAGGGTTTTACTGGTTGGTTTGTTGGTTGGTTTTGTATTGTCTTTTTTTGTTGTTGTCGTTGTTAGAGGTTTTATTTATTTATTTGACAGAGAGAGAGAGACAGTGAAAGAGGGAACACAAGCAGGGGGAGTGGGAGAGGGAGAAGCAGGCTTCCCGCAGAGCAGGGAGCCCAATGTGGGGTTCGATCCAAGGACCCTGGGACCATGACCTGAGCCGAAGGCAGACGCTTAACCGACTGAGTCACCCAGGTGCCCCGGTTTTGTATTGTCTTGTTCTGTGTTGGGCCACAGGAGCAGAGAATAAAACTAACCATACTCAGTTCTTGGCACACAATTATCATCCGTCTGTGCAAAGCCCTTTCGTGCTGGACACTATTTTATTTCCCCTCATCTCTACTCTCCACTTTCAATCCCCCTCTCATCAGTAAGCACCCACCCTAATGCACTTGATATCTGTTCTTAGGTGTGTGTGTGTGTGTGTGTGTATCTATAGGTCTATAGATATACCCCTGTAAAACATGTAGCATTGTTTTGGATGTGTATTTTTAATTTACGTAATTTATAGTGTTACTATGAATCCTGTTCTGTGTCTTCACTCTACACACTGTTTTTTATGATTGCTCCATGTTGCTGTGTGTACATGTAGCTTGTTAATTCTTACTGATGCACAGACATTGTTCTTCTCCTTTTCCCTGTTGATGGACACTGATGTTACTCACACGTCCTGTTACCCCCCATAGCACCACAGCGAACATTTTCACGCACATCTACTTAAGGAGCCCAGAGAGAGTTTCTCAGGACCTGCCGCCTCATGCTGTCTATGTAATAGTCGCCGTGCCCAGGGGTGGGGACAGAGCAGACCGCTGCACAGTGCTGGAGAGGCGGAGCCCAGGAAGAGCCTGCTGAAGGAGAACATGGCTTGGCTGCCTTGTCTGGCGCGGGCTCTAGATTCCGTTCTCTGGGGAAGGGACATCCTTCATTGATTGGCTCCAGTTTTGAGAGCCACGTAACCCCTTCCTTCATAGCCGGCGCAGTGGTTTGGATTCAGTGCGATTTAATTTACTAGTTGATTGTCTTCTCTCGTCCTAGACTACAAGTTCTTCAAGGGCAGGCCCGGTGCTTTTCTCACTCGCGGTTGTAAGCTGCCCCATGCCTGCGACAGAGTGACCCAGTAGGTGCCCAGCAGACAGCTGTCCGATTTACAAATCAGTGAGGGAACTTGGGCTGGAAGGAATAGGAATGAAGCCTTGGCAAGGCTGGGACTGAGGTGCAAAATTTAAAAAGACCTTGTGTCAACTCTACTCAAATAAAAAAATTAAATTAAACTTAGGGGAGCCTGGCTGGTTCAGTCAGTAGAGCAGGCGACTTTTGATCTCAGGGTTTGAGTCCCACATGGGGTGTAGAGATGACTTAAAAAGAAACTTCAAAAAAATTAAATTGAAGTAAAATAATTTTTAAAAAATAAGATAAAAATAAAAAAAAAATTAAGAAGGCCTCATCCTTAGCTGCCGAACGGCATACACAAGATCCAAGATTAAAGGTCTCCCTTGCCTTATTCTAGAGCCCACTCTGACCTCGGATATTTTTTTAATGATTTTATTTATTTATTTGAGAGAGAGAATGAGAGCAGGAGCAGAGGGAGGATCAGGTGGAGAGAGAGACTCTCAAGCAGATTCCCTGCTGAGCACAGAGCCTGACCACGCAGGGCTCGATCCCACGACCCTGAGATCCTGACCTGAGCTGAAATCAAAAGTCAGACGCTCCACCAACTGAGCCACCCAGGCGCCCCTGACCTCAGATATTTTTGCCTTAGAAACGCTTTTGACCATTGAGGGGCTCCTGGGTGGCTCAGTCGGTTAAGGTCTGCCTTCGGCTCAGGTCATGGTCCCAGGGTCCTGGGATCGAGCCCCGCATCGGGCTCCCTGCTCCGCGGGAAGCCTGCTTCTCCCTCTCCCGCTCCCCCTGCTTGTGTTCCCTCTCTCGCTGTGTCTCTCTCGCTGTGTCTCTCTCTCTTTCTCTCTGTCAAATAAATAAATAAAATCTTAAAAAAAAGAAAAAGAAAAAGAAAAGCTCTCGGCCTCCAACTTAGCATCTGATGTAGGACCCTCCTCCCCCCTTCTGTCTTTCCTTTCCCTGTGTGCCTGACCCAGTGCTAGGATCTAGCCTAGAGAAATTGTGAAAGTCACTGCCCACCAGGGGAGGGAACATGAAAATAATCATCATAATGCAGAGAGATAAGTCTGAATAAAAGAACAAGTCCCCACCTGGGACATGGGGCGGGGGGTGGGTGGTTAACTCATGGAGGAGGTGATGGCTGGGGTGGAATTTTTGTTGGGAAGGCAGGAGGTGAAGGGTGTCTGAGCAGGGGCCCTGTATGCAAACACCTGAGTCAGAACAACGCAGCGTGGTGGTGGTGGGGGGGATTGTGCCTGTGTTTCCGGAGCTCAAAGTTCAAGGCGAGGAGGCCAGGTGCTGAGACTGGGGAGCAGGGAGGTGAGGCTGCAGGAAGAAGGGAGACCAAGGAGGTATGAAGCAGGGTACAGCTCATGGAGGCCACGTGGATTGTATCCCGGGGGACAACAATTTATCAAAGAATTGTAAGCAGGAGAGAGGCAGGACTAAATCTGCACTTTAGAAGACCACACATTTGCACCACTAAACATGTGTCCCTGGGGGTCCAGAGAAGAGCTGAGGCATCTGGGGAGCCAGTGGGTAGGGTCCCTCTGGGGTAAACAGAAAGAGCCAGAGAAATGTCTCCCTTATGGAATAGGGGTGCCCAGCCCCATAAAGCAAAGGACGTGAGCAAAGTTGTTTTCCAGAAGCCAGAAAGGCCACTGGGCCAACTTCAGCCTTGCCCAGAAGATGAAGGACAGGTCCCTGCCCCACCTAGACCCTAAGAAAGGCCTTCCACTCTCCCTTGTTGTCCCCATTCTGAGCAGGGAGGGGACGTGGCTGACACCTCTCCCCACATGGCCCCAGGCAGGGGCAGCTCGCTCCCTGGTGCTGGGAGGGCGCTTTCTCTTTATCCCTCACAGGCCATGATGGGAGGCTGTTTCTTTCCTCTCTCCCGAAACAGAAATCTAAAAAGCAGCCTTTTAAATCAGTAGGACCATCCTGACGCTGCCATACTGAGGAAGCCTCATTACCTGAGAGAGAAATAATTACCTTTCTGCTTACTTCAACGTTCGCTTTGCTGAAGAGAACTTCTCATTTCCTCTCCACCCATTTCCCAAACTGGACTTTCAGGCTCGGCTGCTCTCTGGGAAAGTTTTTGGGGGTGTCCTTGCCTTTAGGCCTTTATTCTCCTCTTCTCACAGCCGAACCACCCCCCTCCCCCCAAGAGCTCCCGTCGGTTGGCTTGTTCCCTTTGAATCTCTTCTTTGTGCCCTGACCTCAGATGCCTTGCCAGGTGGCCAAGGTGAAAACCGGTGTAGCCTCCGCGGTCCTCCTTCCCTGCGGCCCTCCAGCTTCCAGAAGCAGCAGTAGCATCAGCAGCAGGCAATGCCCTGCCAGATCCCCTCTGAGGGCCGTAAAATCCGTCCGACCAGGAAAACCCCAGGCTACAGCCAGCTTCCTGGCAGAAGCGAGCTCCCCACGCTTAGAAACGGTGCCAAAAATTGGTCTGTAATGTCTCTTCAACAGCGGTGACGCTCACATCCCTCTTGCAGCCCCTCTAGCACCTTCAGGCCTGTCCTGAAGGAAGTCCGAGCTTCCTCAGCCTCTTAATGCACCCAGGACTTGGGGACGCGTCTCAGCCCAGCTGGGTTACAGGGACACACAGCGGCGGCTCCCCTCCCCTCAAAATCACCAGGGAGCTGATTTTTAACAATAGAACTATCATGAACTCAGGTTTGTTTTTGTTCAAGGAGGTTGTACACCCAACGTGGGGCTTGAACTCATGACCCCGGGATCCAGCGTCACCCGCTCTACTGACTGAGCCAGCCAGGCGCCCCTCAGTTTTTTTTTTTTTTTTTTTTTTTTTACCGAAACTTCAGTGGTGACACCTATGCTGGTCTCAAGTTTTTTTCTTCCTCCCCCTCTCCTCCCTCATTTCCCACTCTACCTGGCTGTGGGTGGACCTCAGAAAGGCCCAGTAAGGTGCCAATGTCAGCAGAAGTTCTCCAGGGGGAGTCGCTGCGACCAACCGGGGCCTGCCAAGTGCCACCCTATCACGTATCGTGAGCGCACTGTTTGCACTAGGAGCGGGCCAGGTCATTTGGATGCTAAATCCCCACCTGTGTCTCCAGGGAGTGAAGGCCTGGGACAGCGGGTCGGAAAAAGGAGGTGGTTGCTTGAAGGGTTGGAGGGGCAATCTGTGTCCATGGAAGCCAGCGAGCTATTTGGCCCGTGGGTCAATGGAACCTTTGACCTCATTCCTCAGGGCCCTAAATACTTGAAGCCTAGACCTTCTTCTCTGTCTTTGGATTCAACTCTTTTGCTACGGTTGAGGCCAGGTGTTTGTTTGTTTTTTCATATTTTATTTCTTTATTTGACAGAGAGAGAGAGAGAGACAGCAAGAGAGGGAACACAAGCGGGGGGAGTGGGAGAGGGAGAAGCAGGCTCCCCCCGCCTCGCCCACCCAGCAGGGAGCCCGATGCGGGGCTCGATCCCAGGACCCCGGGATCATGACCTGAGCTGAAGGCAGACGCTTAAAGAATGAGCCACCCAGGCGCCCTGAGGCCGGGTTTTTGATTTCCCGGGTTGGCCTGCAGCCCCTGTAGACCAGAAAGAGAGAAAGAGGAGGGCACAGCACAGCTATTTGGGATTCTCGCCCAGAACTGATCTACTCTTTGTTATTCGTGGTAGTTTTTGTTTGTTTGTTTTTTACTTCAAACAGTCATGCTAGACAAATTTATACAGGGCAAAGTAAGAGTTGCCCTCCCCATGTACCTGCCCCCAAGGCCATCCTCTCCCTGGGGGCCCGCCGCTGCGGGGGTCGGGGTGGGGGGGAAGGCCTGGAACCCGCGCGCGGTGTCCGCAGTCCGCACGGGGAGCCGTCGCGCCCGTGGGGTCCTGCCGCCGCCTCTGCCTTCTCAGCGCGGCCTCGTGCACGTTCAGGGACAGCGAGCAGCCCGGCTCCCGGCTCTCTGGCAGCAGGTGAGTAATCCAGCGCTTTTTCCTGCCTTGCGGTGGGTGAGGTCACCTCTCTGGAGCCGGGGCAGGAGGGAAGAGAGTGAGTCACAGCGCTGTTCTGCTTATTTGTCCAGCGGGCGACTAGCCCAGTTCACGTCAGTGAAGGGTCTAGAAAGGATGAGCCATTTTCTTTACCTGAGTGAGTCTCTCCATTGGGGTTTCTTCTCCAGCACTGGGTTCCTGGGGCTACAGAAGGCAGATCAGAGGCATGGAAAGGGCACTGGACTCCGAGCCCATCCATCAGTGGGCAGCTACTTATTGAGGTCCTACTGTGTGTCACTGTTCAGACAGAGGGATGTAGTGGGCATGAGAGATATGGCCACAGCCAGACAGAAAATAGGACAGGGTGAGCCAACGGTTCCCGGAAGGGGGGCTGAGGATCAGCGGCCTGGGGGCAGCTCTCGTCTCTTGGAGAAGCCACCGGGTGACCTGGGACAAGGAGCAGACTTCACTTTGCTCACCTGCACAGTGAAGGTGTCAGGCCAGGTCGCCTCACGCCTCCTCTCCATAGAGAGAGCACACAGGAAGTTCAAGTACCATGTTCTATGACTACTTCTTCCCACAATCCCTCTTCTGGGGTTGCAGCCTCTAGCAAGGGAGAGCTGTGTTAAAATCCTTCATCAGACAATGGTCAAAGGTCTAGAGAGCACAGAACAGCAGGAAGAGGAAGCCAGCCTTGAAACCAATGCAGTCTGTATAGGGTAAAATTGGCTTTGTACCTTCTGGGCCTTTGCTGAGAGCCCAGGTGGGAGGAAGGGCAGATGGTTCTCTAGAATTTGAGAGCCCTGGACAGCTGGGCTCACACAGCCACAGACCATAGGGCAAGGCAGAGCCGAGACACCTGGGAAGGGAGGTGGAGGAAGGCGGCTGTGAAACAGAGGGTGGCAGAAGCCTGGTGGCCCTGGGGGACCAGAGCCCCCAGCTGCAGCACACCCACTGGCTGATGAGTCCACTTGTCGAATCCTAGCTACACCAAGTAAATCCCCTTGGCAGGGCTCTGCTGCAAACAGGACCAGCAGATCTGGTTTTCCGAGTGCTCTCGGGGCCCGAAAGGGGAACTGAGTTCAAGTTCCACCGAGAAAATCCTGCTCTGCAGAGAGGACCAGTTTAGCCCCTGAGAACCAGAGGTGGGAGGAAGGAGTGGAGAGGAGATTTACCTTCCCCTCCCTCAAAGGGCAGTGACTCATACAGTTTCTTTCTTTTTTTAATTTACAGGTTCGCATGTCACTTAGAAAGTGGGCACAGGGGCGCCTGGGTGGCTCAGTTGGTTGGGCGACTGCCTTTGGCTCGGGTCGTGATCCTGGAGTCCCGGGATCGAGTCCCGCATCGGGCTCCCTGCTCAGCGGGGAGTCTGCTTCTCCCTCTGACCCTCTTCCCTCTTGTGCTCTCTATCTCTCATTCTCTCTCTGTCAAGTAAATAAAAAAAATCTTTAAAAAAAAAAAAAAAGAAAGTGGGCACAGTGCCCGGGGGTCTGGGACCCTGGGCTCCTGGAGATTCCAGCAGGTGTAGCATCGTGAACTTCAACCCATGCTTGAGGTTTTCCTGTCCTGGCCAGACAGGAATGGCGCACGCACCTGAAAACCCAGAAGCGGTAGTGCGTCTATTTTAGGGGGAAGGGGGGGCTCTCCGGAAACCTCCTCTCCTGTCTGATTCATGCTCATCCACAGTGCAGCAGGCTTAGGAACCATGAATGACGTATTAGTGCAAGAAAGCAAGCCGGGCAAAGAGACTCATACATCACTGCCTTTGTGACGCCCAATTATTCACACTATTGAGGCTGGTGACTCTTGTCAGGGAACAAGGATGGCCACAAACAGGCCGCTTGGGGGCGGGGGGTTGAAACAAAACGAAGAGGTTGACAACACTAAACCTTGCCACCTTCAGTCTCTGAACCTGGGGCTTGCCATGGCAGGAACATTCTGGGTCAGACGGGTCTATATACATAGAGCGGGGCACTTGCTCCAAGGCTGTGGGTGAACTTTCCCCGTTTTGTACTTTTCTGAGGAGGGCAGGTGGGGCAAGTGGAAGGCGGTGGGGGCAAAGGGGAAGAAGGGACAGCAGTGACCTCCAAACATCAGTCATTTCCCTGCCAGGCCAGGACTCTTGGGAATTCGCCGGACCCCACCGATGTCAGAGCTCCGAAGGCTTCCCGTGTGTCAGATGCACGGAATTCTTGCCTCTGCATTTCTGCGAGAGTCATTCTCATTCCGATGACAAAGCCACAGGGGGTGGGGAGGTGGTGTGACAGATGCAACTGTGCTCTGGGAGCTTGCCCAGGCTTCCAGAGAGGGGCAGAGAGGCCTCTTCACACTACCTCACCTTCCTGCGACCCATCAGACCGCTCTCACGTACCGTGGCACGATAAATGTTGGGTGCTGGTCAGGGCTGGGGTGCCAGGGACATCCCAACGGCCTGCAGACTCCCGCTGTGACCAGAGGTGGGAGGGATCTTGGAGGGGTGGCTGGTGGGTCCTGGGATGTCCAGTGCTAGCATTCGGCCGGGAGCTAAGTGCAGAGGCTCTTTCAGAGAGAAATTTCCCATTGTGAAAAGCTACCAAATCAGTCCTTCCCGATTCTACCCTATATTGCCATTCCCGTGCCTCATCCGTGCAGTTATGCCCCCTAGAGCCACTTTAGCAGAATCCCTTCCTAAAGCTGGGGCCAGAGAGACACCTGTGTGAGGGCATGGGAGGACCCTTCCGTTTCCATCATTTACTGGAGCCCCCACCCCACCAGCCCAGTGTCCAGGCAAAGCAAACCGCCCTGGGCCTGGAACTGGCCAGATGCCTCCCTGCTTCCCCAGCTGCCTGGAGACCCCTGTCAGGCTTGAGGACCCATTTCAAGGGTCGCTAGCTCTGGGAAAGCTGACCTGACCTGTGCTGAGGTGGAGATGACCCAGCCCTCTCTCGTGCTGTTTCTCCCAGCAACAGAACACACCTCCACACTCGCTGTCACTCAGATTATGCCATCCCTTTATATGTCCCTCTTGATCCCTTTATATGTCCCTCTTGCACTCTATTGGTGTCTTGTACTTCTTTGTGTCCCTGGTACTTAGCTCAAGGGGCACCAAGTGCAGGCTTTTTGTGTGAGCAAATCTGCAAACACAGACGGGGGAAGGAGCACAAACTTAGAGCCGGGAGATCCCACAGTGTCACTCTCTGGTTGCATGACTCTGGGAGAGTCAGTGAACCTTTCAGAGCCTCACCTGGTAAGTAGAGAAGTGCCCATCTCAGGATTATGTTGAAAGTTAAGTCGAATAACGTTAAGTACAACAATACAACACTGTAATTAAGTGCCAACAACATGACAGGCACTGTGACCAGCCCAAGAAATCGAGTGTCAAAGAAGAGGCTGGTGTGGGTAGACCTCAAGGAACACCTGCATGGGGCGGGGGGGGTGGTGCCCGGCTGGTGCTCGGGACAGAGTACCGTGTTCAGTACACGCAAGTGAAAGGCTGAGGTCCGGGGACCAAAGCTGACCCAGGAGACCAGCGAGAACTGACGGCTAGGAGGGCTAGTGGCGGAAAGCCCCAAGGACAACAGCAAGCTGCCAAGAGATGCCTTTTTCTCCTCCCAACAGCCCAAGAAAGCACTTCCTTGGAATTAGAGAAAGGACTGAAGACGTCTCCATTTTACAATGAAAATAAATTATATGATATTGAAGAAATACTTCCCTGGACTTCTAGAAAGGACTAGAGATATAGTCATCTTGCAGCTAAAAAACATTAAAAGATCCTCCTAGAAAGGGCACCTGGGTGGCGCAGTTTGCTGAGCATCCGACTCTTGATTTCGGCTCAGGTCTTGATCTCAGGGTCCCGGGATCGAGCCCCGCATCAGGCTCTGTGCTCAGTGTGGAGTCTTCTTGTCCCTCTCCCTCTGCTCCTCCTCCTCCGATCTCTCTCTCTCTCTCTCTCTCTCAAATTAATTAATTAATTAATTTTAAAATCTAAAAAAAAGAGAGAGAGAGAGATTCCTGGGAAAATTCTGGCCTGAGGTTCTGAACCATGTAGCAATGCTCTAAGCCTTTGCTGGTGGCAAATTAAAAACATACATACATAAAATAAAATAAAGTAATAAAATATAAAATAATTTCTACATCAGTTAAACATTGATAGATTCACAAGGAGAATGAGAAAAATATTACCTAGTTGGTGGTACTAAGGCTTTTACTCTGGCCTTTTTAAAGGCTCCCAGAGATTTCTTACCGGTCTCAGGTTTGGTTTATGTTTGTGGGTGACCCCTTGCATCTGTACTCAGAGGAAGCTCAGGCTGCAAGGCATCGTGTTTCTGAAAATGTCACCAAAAGCCATCTCTGAGACACGCTACCTTCCCAGCCTAATCCGTCCCAGGGAAGAGGGATATGAAATGAGGAGTCGTGATCCTACGGAAGCTGGACCAGTGTTCCGGAGAGATTTATAGGCCTCAAAGATTCAGTGCATTTGCCAAAGCTCAAGATGCTCTTGTTCCCATCCTTCCGGTTTGAAGAGCCAGGCCTTTCCTCAGGGTGATGGGGGTGGGGATGCATCAGAACCTCCTGGAGAGCTTTGTAAGAATGTATTTGCCTCCCCCCCCACCCCATTCTGAATCTCTGTGGGTGGAAAGGTGGTGGGGACTGGCCCAGAAGGAACTCACTCTCCAACTATCTAATGACCTCGCACCATCCCCTAACCTCCCCCACCGCCCAACATTTATTTATTTTTCAGAAAATAGGGTCTGGAGTTTGCCAGAACTGGGTTTTAAACCACATCCACCACTTGCTTGTGGCTGGTGGGGAGGATGCTGTGAGGTCCCATATAAGCCTGCTATGGGACAGTCCCCAGTGAAGGCACCCGGCCAGGATGACGGAGAACCGTCTGGAAGGGAGCCCAGGCCCCTCCCTGGGACCTCTCTGCAGTGGGGACCGAGCCTTTGTCGGTCCAGAGGTGAATCCAGTGTGAGGCTCGGACCCCATGAGTGCCTAGGGGAGCCCACAGAAAACCCCCAAAGCTGGTGCGGCCCTGAGGAAGCTTTAGGGTGACCCAGGACCGAGGAGGTTCCTGGGATATGTGACTTTCAGTTCTCAAAACAGGACAGTCCCAGGCAAAGCAGACAAGCTGGTCACCCTAACGCTTTCATCTCGCCGGGGCGGGGGTGGGGGGGTGGGGGGGTGTGGCCTGAAGGGGGCGGGGTCAGCCATCTAAGATAAAGGGCATTTAAAACAGCAAATGAGCCAACTGTGATTCTGCTGCCCCCAGGGCCCCAAATGGGTGGATGGGGGCCGGCTGCGGGGCTGCTCAGGGGGGGAGCACTCGGGACTAGGAAGGAAGTGAGTTGGCCAGCTCTGGGGCATTTCTTTTCTTTCTTTTCCTCCCTTTTTCATTTAAATCACCACTTTCTGAGGGAGGCTGCCTTGGGACAGCTGTCTGCTGGGGAAGGGAAAGAAAAAAGTAGAACTGCCACCAACCCCCCCCCACCCCATGGGGGAGCAGAGGAGAGCGGACTCCGCACAGCTACCTCTGGGGGCTGCACACATGGGCGGGAGCAGGCAGCCCTCCTCCTGGGCAGAACCACACGAAGGCCTTCTTTGTCCTGGCCCTTTCCGGCCTAAACCCCTGTTGTCTACAGCCAGAGGTTTAGTCTGTGGAGTGTGGGGTCCAGCAGGAGGGTGGGCAGGACTGAGGCCCCTGGGGCTCAGAGCGGCTGCTCCCTCACCTGCCCCTTCGGCTTGTGCCCCTCACCCTCACCTCTTCACCTCCCGATAAAGCAGTCCCTCTCTCCCTGGCTCTCATTTCTTTCTTTTTCCACTTCCTGTTCCCCCCCCCACCCCCACCCCCCCCCCACCCCCGCCCCGTCACTGTGTCCTGATGAATAAAGTAAGATCTTGGCAGGTCCCTTGCCCTAGGCCTATTCCCTGCCACAGAAATTCTTTTTCTTTTTCTTTTTTTAAGATTTTACTTATTTATTTGACAGAGAGAGAGAGGGGAAGAGAGAGCACAAGTAGGGGGAGCAGCAGGCAGAAGGCGAGGGAGAAGTAGGCTCCCTGAGGAGTGGGGAGCCCGACGTGGGACTTGATCCCAGGACCCTGAGATCATGACCTGAGCCGAAGGAAAACGCTTAACCGACTGAGCCACCCAGATGACCCCCCTTTGAAGATTTTATTTCCCTCCTCAGAAATTCTTAAATGTTTAAGGGAAAGATAGCCTTTCACATAGGAAATGTTAACTTGTATTCGTCCTCACTGGGCTTTGAGTCCCACAGGGGTGGCTGGGTCTTCCTGGTGGCCCACGGTCTCCTGAGTGGGGAACATAAATATATGTTCAAAGAATACACAAACACAAAAGAAGATCTTTTTTTTTAAGATTTTATTTATTTATGTATGTATGTATGTATGTATGTATGTATGTCTTTGACAGAGAGACACAGCGAGAGCAGGAACACAAGCAGGGGGAGTGGGAGAGGGAGAAGCAGGCTTCCCTCTGATCAGGGACCGATGTGGGGCTCAATCCCAGGACCCTTGGGATCATGACCTGAGCTGAAGGCAGATGCTTAACGACTGAGCCACCCAGGCGCCCCCAAAGAAGATTGTTTTTAACACGGGTGGCATGTGATAACCTGTGAGGAAAGGGAGGGAAAAGAGTCCTTCAAACTGCTAATTTATTTATGAATTCCTTCTCTTAAAAGCTGTGAGCGTGGGCAAGCTCTTTGGTCAAGTGGAATGTCGCCTCAGCTCCTTTGTCGTCCAGGTCACCCCGAGGGATGGGAGTTGCAAGGAGGGCCTCCTCGCCTCCGGCTCCACAGAAAGTCCCATGCATCCAGGGAACAAGATCAGGGCGATAAGAAGCAAGAAAGTGGGAGGAAGATGTAAGTTTAGATGAACTTTCTCACTCCATCTAGCCAGCATCTGTGTTTAATCTGTCCTACCTCCGGAAAAGCTGGTTTCTACTCTAGAATCCTGAGGAGGGGATGAGGAGGAAGGAGCTAATTTTATTGAGCATCTACCACGGGCCAAGCACTTTACATAAATTATCACACTGATCATTTGTAATTCATAAAAATCTAGTTTGATGACATTATCCTTTTTGGACAGAATGAAGTTCAGTAATCCACCTAGGGGCGCCTAGAGGGCTCAGTCGGAGGAGCATGCGACTCTTGATCTTGGGGTTGTACATTGTAGCCCCATGTTGGGTGTAGAAATTACCTAAATAAATAAAAAATAAAACGTAATAATTCACCTAATTTACCCCTATGAGAAGTAGAATCAGAAATTAGCTCACCCTCTGGTTCTTAAGCCTGTGACCTTCTTTCTATTATATTATACTACAGTGGTTACTGGTATAAAGAAGATAAAAGAGGGGCGCCTAGGTGGCTCAGTCATTAAGCGTCTGCCTTCGGCTCAGGTCGTGATCCCAGGGTCCTGGGATGGAGCCCCACCTCGCGCCCCCTGCTCAGTGGGGAGCCTGCTTCTCCCTCTCCCTTTGCTGCTCCCCCTGCTTGTGCTTTCTCTTTCTCTCTCCTGCTCTCTGTCAAATAAGTAAATAAAATCTTTTAAAAAAATAAAGAAGATAAAAGAGTCAGAGCAGGAAAGAGAAAGGATCTTCTAAAACTAGAACCATGTTGGTAAATATTAGGGATTTGCTCAAATATTGGGCTTGGGCTCAAAGCTGGCTTGTGCAATTTTATTTTATTTTATTTATTTATTTTTAAAGATTTTATTTATTTATTTGAGAGAGAGAGAATGAGAGAGAGAAAGCACATGAGAGGGGGGAGGGTCAGAGGGAGAAGCAGACTCCCTGCTGAGCAGGGAGCCAGATGCTGGACTCGATCCAGGGACTCCAGGATCATGACCTGAGCTGAAGGCAGTCGCCTAACCAACTGAGCCACCCAGGCGCCCTGGCTTGTGCAATTTTAAACCAATTCCCATTGAACATTTTGAATCTCAGCTATCCCTCACTTAGCTTCATTTATTTCCATGATCGAGTCTATGATTTATACTCTTCAAACTTATTTATAGTATCAGCTTGTATTTCATCTTGAGCTAATGAATTCTTTGTTCACCACCTACTTTAAAAGTCGCACTTGCTTCTATTTGTCCTACAACTGCTTTATCTAAGCTTCGAAGAAATACTTGTTCGTTCAAGTATTCCAGAATGTTCTCCTGCTCTGAGATGTCTATGTTCTCTTAGATTTCAAGCATATTCTTTCTTAGACTTTTGTCTTTCAAACCAGAAGTTCCCTCCTCCTTGTCTGGTCTAGCCGATTCTCTGGGCTCATCTAAATGCCACCCTTCCAGTCCCCTTCAATGTGACTTTTTGTGCCAATAATGTCTCAGGACAGTCTCCCTACATTTGAGTGAGCCTCTGGTTAATAAGATGCTCATGTCAACTTCTCTGATTTGTTGGGGGCCAGCTGGGCATACGATTCTAATAAGAAGCCTTCTATTTCTCCTTTGCTCTTTAGGATAATCAGAAGACAGAGCTCCAGCAGGGCCATTCTTCTCCAAGAAAGCCTTGATCATTTCCCCAGAGCATGTGGGGAAGAGGGAGGAAGGCCACCAAAATACTCATGCCAAGCAAGTGCTTGGCTAGGTCTGCTCACTGCTCAGTGACTTCCATATGTCACCCCCACCAGACAGTGTCAAATTCATGCTCCACACGAATGACACATTTCTGCATGTCTCAGAGCTTCAGTTCCGCTGAAATGTGGGACACTGTGAAGGCCCAAGGGCCACTGAGGATCAAGAGAGGATTGATCTTTCCTTCTTCAATCTCGAGGTCAGGGACTGTGGTGTGGTGCCTCCTGCCAACACCCAGCACTGGGATGAAGAACAAGCAAGTGATTCTGTTTCTCCTTTGGGTTGGGGCTTGGGCTGCCCCCTCATTGACTTCTTGAAGCTTCCTCTCCTCTGGGCTCCTCCTCAGTCTGCCCCTGATGCTTAGAGTGGGCATTCAAAGGGGTGGCAGAGCCTCCAGCGACACCCAAGTCTAGGGAAGTTTCAAAGGGGGCTGGGGGGGCTGGTTTTTCCAGCCCGGGAGTGTGTGGGAAATTCTGGTGTTGTGGGTTGAATTGTGCCCCCCAGAACGCATATGTTGAAGTCCTAACCCTCAGAACCTCAGAATGTGACCTTATATGGACATAGGTGTATTGCAGAGGTAATTAGTTAGGTTAAGATGAGGCCATCCTGGATGGAGTATTAGGCCCCTAAGTCAACGTGAGTGGTGTCTTTATGAAAAGGGGAAATTTGGACACAGAGACACAGGGAGAGCACCACGTGATGATGAAAGCAGAGATTGGGATGATGCTTCTTCACACCAAGGACTGCCAAGGATTGCCAGCAACCCCCCCCGCCCCACCGCCACCCCAAGCTGGGGGCAGGCCTGGATTGGTTTCTGCCTTGAAGCCCTCAGAAGGAACCGACCCTCCTGACCCTTTGATGTCCCACTTCCAGCCTCCACATGCCTGTGGTTCGAGCCATCCAGTCTGTGGTACTTTGTTACCAGCACCCAGCATACGAATACACCTGAAGGGGCCCACTTTCTTGACTTCAGAGCTTCTCAGAGCCTTTCCTATAAATTAAATTTCTGTGCAATGATTTCCAAATTTGACTTTAGGACACTTTTTTCCCCATTGGGCTTCTGGGATGGAGAGTGTTTATAGGACCACACTCCAGGAAACACTGTTCAGACTCTGTCTTACGAGCCTGGTCTACGTTCATCAAGCTTACCTATTAGAAAGGGATGATGTTTCAAAGCCATCCCCTGAGACCTAGATCATAGGTCTTGGCACCCCAAACACTAAACTTCTCTGTGGCTCTTTTTCCTCCTCTGTGCAGCCCGCTTAGGTGGTCCACTGGAAGCCTGGCCCAGGGCTCTGCAGGTGTCGGGGTCGGGGGTCTCCCGGCAGTTCCTCTGTGGAGCCTGGAACGTAGGCACCAGGGACTGCCGCGTGGGGAAAAACAGCCCTTGCATCTGGCCCCAATCCAAACCGAGCCAGACCCCTTTCTGAGAGGCCTCGGGGACAGCCTGAGACCAGGGTTTCCACAAGGTGGATTCCCATGGTCGTGAGGGCTAGCCAACGGAGGTCACGGCCCTGTTGCTTTCCAGCAGCCCAAGCTGCTCACAGGGCCCTGGGGGCTGCCTGTTCTCGAAGCGCCCTCAGCTTCCAGACAGGAGCCTGGGCCTGCTGGAGCTATGGGAAGGGGGCAGGGCGGGCAGCATGGAAAATGGTGGCTGTGAGCTGAAAATAACATACACACACAGCCAGGGAGTGTCACTTCCTAATTCCTACCTCAGGATGGATCTGGCAGATAAGTGGGAGGGGCAGGAGATGTGAGGGCAGAGGGGTGAGGGACGCTAATTGTTATGCCGCAAATACCCCGCCTCCAAAAGCACCCAACAGCACTCGGGGGGCCCCTGAGTTCACCTCACAATAGTTGTGAAACCGAGTTGTAACAGTTCACACCCAGTGGAGGAGGAGAGGGTGGGTCGTCGGGTTTGGCAGCAGCTAATCCCATGAAGTAAGAGCAGTGACCTCAGGTTAATAATGCCCCCACCGCCCCAGGCCCCTGAAGGACAGCAGGGGCCGCAAAGGAAGCAGCGGTGTCCGGCGGGGGGCATGGTGTTCATGAGGAAGCTGAGGAAAGTGAGGCTGGAAAGGCAGGCGAAGACCAGACTTTTGGGGTCTGCGAAGCCCTGATTTATTTATTTAGTCCTGCAAAGGATTTCAGGTCATATTCCTCGGGCTGTGGGGAAGTGAAGTTCTTTGCATAAATGAGTCCCGTATCAGAGCGAGGCTTCCAATGGCTCGGAAGAGTTGAGGTTGGAGGTGAGGACTCAGCAAGTGACCAAGACCGGAGGCTGTGAGTCGCCCCACCAAAAAGTGGGTGGGTGCCATAGAAATCCTTACAAGAGCCCAAAGCCTAAGAGCCTAGCACGTGGGGAAAATGATCTTTGTCCCTCCTTGCACCTGCTAGAAGGGCTCTACTTAAAGGACTAACGATCCCAGGTGTCGTGGAGAACATAGAGTGCCTGGGACTCCCACACGGTGGTGAGAGGCTCCTTACTGACAGAGGACACGGGGAAGGGAGGAGGCAGTCTGCCTCCTGCTTGCTTCTGAAAGGTGCAGACGCAAAACTCTGATCAAGGTCTTCCTAAAGTCAAGAAACTGCCAAACTGTGACTGGAAGTGGTTGTAAAACTGCTTTGGAAAATGAGTTGACAGTTCTTTATAAAGTTTAGCCTATAGCCCTATCATTTAGCATTGCTGCTTCTAGGTATTTACCAGGAAAACTAAGTGTATATCCTCAATAAGACATATACAAAAATGTTCATAGTAACTTTATTCACAATACGCAAAGTCTTGGGGCGCCTGGGTGGCTCAGTCAGTTACGCATCTGCCTTCAGCTCAGGTCATGATCCCAGGGTCCTGGGATCGAGTCCCGCATTGGGCTCCCTGCTCAGCAGAGAGCCTGCTTCTTACTCTGCCTGCCACTCCCCCTGCTTGTGTTCCCTCTCTCTGTGAAATAAATAAATCAAATCTTAAAAAACAAACACAACAATACTCAAAGTCTCCAACAATAGGAGAACAGATAAACACATTGGGTATAGTTGGATAATGGAATACTACTTAGAAATAAAAAGGAACGAGTTATAGACATGCCCAACAGCATGGGTGAATGTCACAGACGTGAAAACAAGGCTGGATGTGAGCAAGTACTTGCTGTGTGAGCCTGCTTACGTGACGTTCAAGAACAGGCAAAACCAATCCAGTGCGGTAGAAATCAGAGATCGTCTCTGGGGGTGGGGGATTAATTGGAAAAGGGCGAGAGGGAACTCAGTGGGGTAATGGAGTCCTGCCATATTTTAATTCTATGGTCATACCATAGAACCATAGAGCACTTTTTTTTTTTTTTAATTCAGCATCTGGCAGGCATAGCATTTGTAGGAACATCCCCTGGGAACCTCTGTTGACTCCTTGAGTCTGGTCTAGGTTCATCAAACTTACCTATCAGAAAGAGAAGACGTTGCTGTTTCAAAACCGCCACTGGAGACTTATGTCATGGGTGCGGGCACCCCAGTCACTTAACTGCTCCATTCCTCAGTCTCCACATCTGGCCGACCAGAACAGACGGTCCATTCAGGGTCTAGCACAGGGCACGATGTGTTAACAGTCACTCTTCTCAATAAAGAAAAGTTGGTTAAAAAATTCAGCAAGATTCAACTTCCAGTGCTAGTTGGCATGTCAGAAGCTTAGAATTGCCACTCTGTCCTAACAGCAAGTACAAAGCTGAATAAACCTAAAAATCAACAACACATCTTGTGTCTATAAGAGAAGTGAGGTTACAGGACAAACTGCTGCCCCTTAGACTGGAGAGACAGAGAATCACGAGTTACCAGAGCAGAATGCCACCAGTGGGAACTCCTCAGCCTCAGTGCTGGGGTAGGGAAATCTGAAATGTAACTGATGAATTGGAGGCTCAGTGTGGACAACTCGGAGAGTTAAAAACCCTGAGGGGACTCAGTTATGGTGAGCCCTATACTGTGGTGAGGCTTACCTCCTGGAGCTCTACCAGGTTCTCACAGTGAATATTAAAAAAAAAAAAAAAATCCCCTTGTGCTCCTAGCGGGGTGGGGGAAGAAAAAGGAACTGTTTTGAAATATGCCAAAGCTCTGCTCCTAACAAGACCTGCCCCCAAGGAAAACTAGTTAACTGGAGGCTAACCCGATAAGGGTTTTATCAGAGCCTAACTGACCTGGGGGAAGGGAAATATCCAAACTCTGGCCATCCATAGCCACCCTGTCCCACCTAAGGGGGGCAAACTGAGAAGCAGAATCCAGAGCCATGAGCTCACTAAAAGACTGAGACTGAATCCCAGGAGTGTGGAACCCTTCCCCTACTTCCACACCTCCTCACCACACCACTGGGCATGATAAAGGGCTATTTAAAGTAGTTCCTTTCACCCGACGCATCATGCCCAGCCATCAAGAAAAAGCTATAAGACGTAGTAAAAAACATAATCGGAAGAGACAGGGCAAGCATCAGAATGAGACCCAGACATGGCAAGAGTGTTGGAACTCTTCAGACTGGGAATTTAAAGCAACTATAATGAATAAACCAACGGCTGTAATAATAAAGTAGACAGCATGCAAGAGCAGATGCGCAATATGACAGAGAGACGGGAATCCTAAAAAAGAACCAAAAAGAAATGCTAGAGATAAAAACCATTATAACAGAAATGAAGGATGACTTTGATGGGCTTCTTAGTAGACTAGACACGGCTGAGGAAAGAATCACTGAACTTGAAGATATCATAATAGAAATTTCCAAAACTGAAAAGCAGAGGAAAAAAGGCTAGGGGGAAAAAAGAAAGAACAGAATATCCAACGACCATGGGACAGCTGTAAAATGTGTAACATGGGAATTCCAGGAGAAGAAAGAAAGAAAGGAACAAAAGAAATATTTGAAACACTAATGACTGAGAATTTCCCCAAATTAATGTCAGATTCAGGAAGCTCGGAGAACACCAAGCAGGAAAAATGACCAAAAAAGTACTCTTCCATATATCATTTTCAAATTACAGAAAATCAAAGATAAAAATCCTGAAAGAAGACAGAGGAAAAAACACCTTACTTACAGAAGAACAAAAATGAGAGTTACGTCCGACTTCCCCTCAGATACCACACAAGAGAAGAGTAGGATGAAAGAAAGTGTGTGTGTGTGTGTGTTTCTAAAGATTTTATTTATTTATTTGAGAGAGACATAGAGCACAGAGGCCGAGGGAGACCGAGGCTTCCCGCGGAGCAGGGAGCCCGATGTGGGGCTCGATCCCAGGACCCTGGGATCATGACCTGAGCCGAAGGCAGCCGCTTAACCGACTGAGCCACCCAGGCGCCCCAAAGTAAAGTGTTGAGAGAGATAAACCACCAACCTAGGATTCTGTACCCTGTGGAAGTAGCCTTCAAAAGTAAGGAGAAATAAAGACCTTCTAGACACACAAAAACTGGGGGAATTTGTTGCCATTAGACCTGTCTTGTAAGAAACATTAAAAGAAGTTCTTTGGAAAAAAGGTAATTGATATAGATGAAAAACCTGGATCTACTTAAAGGAAGGGAGAGCTTCAGAGAAGGAATGAGTGAAGGAGGAAGATTGTATCTTCTTCTAGTTTTAAATTTGTATTCCTTTGAATATGATAAAACTTTTCCTAAAGTAAAAAAACAGATAAAAAAAATTAGCAAGATTGACTATGGTTCCTCTGAACTATTAGCTTCAGCCTCATCCTCCATCCGTTCTCACCAGAGCTCTGAGTTTGCATCATTTAGAAGGGAGCGGGAGACAGGTAATCCCTGTCTTTTTTCCAGAAAAGGGCCTAACCATCTCTCACTTGCTTCCCAAGGAGCCAAATGACGACCTGTAAGAGAGGATGTGAAAAACAAACAGGAACACAAAGTCTCTATGTTTGCGGGATCTTTTACCTGCTTTATCTCTTTTAAGCCTTAAGACAGGCCCATGTGATTACAGGACAAGCATTCACCCTATCCTGCAGGTGGGTGAATTCCCTGGCTGAAGTGTCAGAATTTGGATTTGAACCCAGGTCTCTTGGCCAGATGGGCCCCTTCTACCCAGGAGAGTTACAACAGTAGTGGGAGAGGTTCCTCTCCCGTTCCTGAAAACATGGAGTTGCGAAGACCTCTGTCAGACAAAAGGGGGTTATTTGCATGCAAACAAATGGAAACTGAGTTCCCAAGGGCGAGGCAATCACCAGGTTGCTGCTATCCCTGAGCATGTTGGAATTGCGGAGGAGGAGGTGGTTGGTTGGATCCAGTTTGCGTTTGTCCAATATGGCGATGGGATGGCAGCAACTGGTCATGCTCCGTGTTGGTGAGGACCACTTTTTTCTCTTCTACCCCTGTTCCTATGGGAATTCTTACGGTGGAGGCAAGCATATTCTGGAAGATGCATCAACTTGGAGTTGTCTGGAGGAACAAGCTGAGAAGATCCTGGGGAGGGGGCTTTGTCCGCTCTTTTCTCTTAGCTTCGGTGCCCTGTGTGGCACAAAACCCAAGGGGTGGAGTCCATAAACTGTCACACGCTTGCCTTCCCTCCCATCTGTGGGAAGATTTTTTTTTTTTTTCATTTTAACTGCTCACCTGGGGACTGAGTTCTGACAAAAGATTCTGACTATTTCAGAAGACAGATTTTAAGCCCAGGGATTGAAAATGTGTTTTAGAACAAAATGGATGCATCTTCCTGGTAGACTATGCACTATGGGGCGCTTGAGAGGGATGATATTTAAAATACTTAAGGACCCATAAGGCATGGGCCCTGAACAACCAGAGGGAGGGCACAAGATCTGGGAGAGCTCTGTCTGCAGCACCAGATGTCAACTCTTTAGTTGCTGAATCTTAGGGAGCTGGTGGAGGATGTGGGGGAAGGCCCAGGGAGCAGAGGAACCCCCTGGGGACTCTGTTATTCACCCGCTGATACAGAAGTCTCTGTTTTTAACAGCTTGTTTTGCTTTCACCTGTGCAGACAGCTGAATACTAGCCCTGCCCCTAACCAGATGCTAAAGCTAAGGGAGGTTGAAAGATCAGGCCAAGGTCATGCAACAATATCCCAGCTCAGCCTATAACCCTTGTCTTTAGATCCTCAACCTGATACCAGGAAAAGTGTCTAGCATTCTGGTATTTCATATTTAACCTGTCTACCTGTAGACATTGTCAATACCATACTATTTTGAGGAATTTGTATAGAAAATAGGCTGCCTAAGATCATATCACATGAAGTATTCTTTAGAGCAAGGCTCGGCAAACATTTTCCATAAAAGGCGCCACTTTGTATTTTGTTTTGTTTTGTTTAGAGAGAGAGAGTGCACGTGTGTGTGCAAGTGGGGGGAGGGGAGAGGGGCAGAGGGAGAGGGAGAGAGAAAATCTTAAGCAGGCTCCATGCCTAGCACAGAGCCAGATGCAGGGCTCCATCTCACAACCTTGAGATCATGACCTGAGCCGAAGCCAAGAGCCGGACGCTTAACCCACTGACCCACCCAGGTGCCCCAAAAGGCCACTTTGTAAGTATTTTTTTGTTTGTGGGGCATAAAGCCTCTATAGCCCTGTCATTGCAGCGTGAAGGTGGCCACACAAATAAGTAAGTGGATGAGTGTGACTGTATTCCACTAAAAGTGTATTTATGGGCACTAAAATGTGAATTTTGTATGATTTTTGTGTGCCACAAAACAGAATTATTCTTTTGATATTTTCGGCCATTAAAGATCGAAAAACATTCACTGAATAAAACACCAATCTTTTTCAACCATTAAAAAATGAAAAACACTCATTGGGAAAAAAAAGAAAAAACATTCCTTCATTGAAAAACATCCTTAGCTTGCACGTCGTACAAACACACAGCAAGCCAGATTCGGCTCACGGGCCTCATTTTGCCAACCTCTGGGCTAGACAGTTCAGGCCTCTCGAGATTCACCACAACCCCAGCATAGTGTTTATGTAGAATTGAAACCAACGTGAAGCTGGTTTCCCTATTTACCTTCCTCTATATCCCACCTACATGAGTAAGCCCATGAGAACCCCTGAATTCCAGAAATCTGTGTGGGTATCCAGGAGGCTGCAGGTGCAGGGGAGCTGGCCGGCTCTGGGGGCTGTGTGCCCAGCACTGCCTTGGAAGCAGGGCTCACTGATACCAGGTCCCAGGCTCCCCACCCCCGGGAACACCCCTCAGCCACAGGCCCTCCCCCGGTAATTATCCTGTTGTGGTTCCCTCTATGCTTAGGAAGGGGCTTGTCAAGAGCCAGCTTCCAGACTCCTTCTTAATCTTCATCATCAGGTTATTCTGAGAGGTTGTATAACCAAAGAGTCAGTTAGTTATCTCCTCTGTGTGACATTTCCTCAACTGTATCATAGAGTAACAGAGTCAACATGAAGAAAAGAGTTAACATGTGCTCAAGACGTCTTAGCTATTAATATTCCTATTTTGCACCTCTCCCCTCTCTCACCTGAATCCACCCATCAAATGTGCCAGGCTCTGTGCTGGGGGAGGGGGATGCAAAGCCAGGAGAGATTAGAGTTGTTTCAGTTAGTGCTACATAACAAGACAGACAAGACTTAGTGACTGAAAACTGAAACAAACATTTATTTGCTTACACTTCTGCGACCTGGGCAGGGCTCAGGTCACAACACCTGCATCTGCTGTAGTTTCGGCTGGGTAGCTGCACAGGAGCTGGAGGGGACAAGGTAGCTCTGCTGATGTGTCTGGCATCTTAGCAGGGGCTGGCTGAGCTGCCCCCTCTCCACCCCCACTTACCCCCCCAGCTCATCTCTTGCCACGCACGCTCTGTCTAGCAGGACAGTTGCACTTCTTCACATGGAGGGGGCTTCTGTAAGGATAAGGCCCAGGCCCCAGAGTCATACAGTGTGACCTCCACCACATTTTGTTGCCAAAGCAAGTCATGGGGGGGCGCCTGGGTGGCTCAGTCGGTTAAGGGTCTGCCTTCAGCTTAGGTCATGATCCTGGGGTCCTGGGATCGAGCCCCAATTCCTGCTCCTTGCTCCGCGGGGAGCCTGCTTCTCCCTCTGCCGCTCCCTCTGCTTGTGCTCTCTCTCTCTCTCTGTCAAATAAATAAATAAAATCTTAAAAAAAAAAAAAAAGCAAGTCATAGGGCCAGCCCAGATTTAAGAGGAGGTGAAATAGTTCCCGTATCTTGATGGGGGCAACATGCGTGGAAATGGAGGAACTGTGGGTGGCTCATTTATGCAGGCAATCTACCACAAAGACAGGGACAGAGAGCCTGAGCAACTCGAGAGCCCATCCAGGCTGGCTTCTTCACCCGTTAGCACCAGAACCTACAACAATATTTTTGAAGACCCTTAAGAAATATTTAGTTCTCTGCTGATTTGGAAGAGTACTCTTCATTTTGAAACTTATCTTTTTTTTTTTTTAATGAGCTCTATGCCCAGTGTGGGGCCCGAACTCCCGACCCTGAGATCAAGAGTCACATGCTCCACCGACTGAGCCAGCCAGGCGCCCAAAATTTATTATCTTTTAAAAGTTGTGTCTGTCTTACTGAAAAACCACTGAGATAACGCTAGCGAGAAATAATAGTTTTGTTTTTTTTTTTTAAAGACTTTATTTATTTATTTATTTGTCAGAGAGAGAGCACAAGCAGGGGGAGTGGTGGGTAGAGGAAGAAGCAGACTCCCTGCCAAGCAGGGACCCAATGCAGGACTCGATCCCAGGACCCTGGGATCATGACCCGAGCCGAAGGCAGACGCTTAACCCACTGAGCCACCCAGGCGTCCTGAGAAATAGTAGTTTTAATCACTCATTCCATCATAACCCAAAAACTTTGCATATCACTTTCTATTTGTATACACCACTTTTTTTTTTTTACACTAAGTTATATAACATCATAGAAATGACAAATAGAGAAACCTTTTATGTAGTCTGTTCACATATATAATTCTGTATTCAGTTATTTTGACTTATCACAATATCCAACATTTTTTTCCTGTCCTTACATGGTTTTCATAATCATCCTTTTTTGAATAGCTACTGTAATGTTCCATTGTGTTGATCTGTCACAACCCATTAAATCTTTCCTCTCATGGTCATCTAGGCTGTTTCTGCCATACAACATTTTTCCATATTTCAACACAGCCTTCCTGATTTTTTTTCAGCAGCTGAATGATATTTCATCGTGTTTACCTACCGTATTCTAGAAACGCACATTCCTCTCATGGTGGCTGTCTGGGCTGTGTGTTCACGCTGCGTCTGAGCGGGGCTGCTCACAGGGACACAGGCTGGGACCAGGACAGACTCAATCTGTGACTCAGAGGCAGAGGCGAAGGGTGCGTCAGAGGGGGTGCTGGTGGGGGGGACGAGGGCCCAAGGGGTTCAGTCTCAGAGTGGTTCGGTCAGACCTGCTCAACTTCAAATCCCGGCTCCTGCTTATCAATCAGTCCATCACTCACGCCCAAGTCTCGTCCAAGGATGTCTCAAAACACCTCTTGCTTCCTCTCAAGCTTCCTATTGTTCTTTTGTAAATGTTACAATAAACCTCTGGTATCATAGTTCTTTTTTCTTCTTTCGAATGATTTTATTAAAACAAATTCCCAGGAGTGAATGACTAGGCCGAAGGGCAGCACTATCTTTTTGGCACCTGCTAAGCAGGACTTATCAAATTGCTTTCCCTACCGGGCACTAGATTCTGGAGCTACTGTTGGATGTTAGCGTTGAAAATCAGCCCAGATGCGAACGGGAACCTCCAACGGGTGTTTCTTTGGTTCTCCTCTGGGTGCTTTTTTTTTTTTTTTAAGATTTTATTTATTTATTTGTGAGAGAGAGAGAGAGCACAAGCAGGGCGAGTGGCAGGCAGAGGGAGAAGAAGAAGCAGACTCACTGTTGAGCAGGGAGCCCGATGTGGGACTAGATCCCAGGACTCTGAGATCATGACCTGAGCCAAAGGCAGACACTTAACTGACTGAGCCACCCAGGCATCCCATCTCCATGTGTTTTAATCACAGTCTTTGATTGAAGGCTGTCTACCTGCTCCTCTAGTTTCCAGGTCCCTAAGAAAAAGGAAAGCATCTTGTCCACCTTTATATCCCAATTCGATCTAGCAAAGTACCTAGTCCTACAGAGTAGAAGAAAAATACTAATTTAATAAGTGAATGCACGATTACCTGCAATAATTATTTTCTCAGACTTGGGTTCAAATTCCATCTCCCTAAGCTTTGTCCATACTCCCTGGGCCTCAGTTTACTCATCTACAAAATGGGGATGATAACATTTCCCTTGCAGGATGTGTATAGGGATATGAGACAATGTTTCCAAAGGGTATAACATAGAGGCTGATGCAAGAAAAGCAGCTCTTTTATCATGATGTCATGAGCTCATTTATTGAACTTTCCATTGTGAGAACCGTTCATTTATTTCCTCCATTTATGTTAGGGTCTAGCTGTTTTTCTAACACATTTGAATGAATTCTTCATATACTTTTTAGCTTTATAGTCTTTTGTCATATAAGTTTTAAATATTTTACTCTTGTCATTTTTATGACAGAAGCTTTACAATTTTGTATTTCTACATTTGTGGATTTTCCCCCTGAGACATTTCTTTAGCTAAGAACATCATTAGACTCTCACAAATGTGATTTATTTCCCATTTTCTACTGCTGTTTCAGCAATTTAAGTTTTTGAAAGATTGTAGTTCTTTAATCCATTAGTGTATAGAGTATAACTTGTGCCTCTAACTCAGTATTTCTGAGGTTGGTACACTACTATATTCATTTGCTGGAGCTATTGTAACAAAGTATCACAAACTGGGTGGCTTAAAACAACAGAAATGTATTCTCTTTCGCAGGTTCTGGAGGCCAGAGGGTTGGCAGGGCCGCGTCCCTCTGGAGGTCCCAGGGGAGCCTCTGTCAGGTCCTTGCCTCTTCTTGCTGCTGGTGGCTCTGGGCGTCCCTCGGCTCGTGGCTATACTGCTTTAGCCTCTGCCCCCATGGTCACATTGCTGCCTCCTCTTCTGTGTCTCGCAGATCTCTGAGGGCATTTAGGGCTGATTTAGATAATCCGGGGTCATCTCTTCTCAAAACCATTAATTGAATCACATCTGCAAAGACCCTTCTCCCAAATAACGTAACATTTACAAGTTCCGGAGCTGAAGCCTTGGTATCTTTGAGTGGCCCCTATTAAACCTACTATGGGTACTTTAAAAAACTCCGTCCTTATTCTTCAGCAAAGAGAACAGTATGCAGCCCAGTGACTTTAATGCAAGGGAGTAAAGTAGGGACAATGGAGGAGACAAACCATAAGAGACTCTTAACCATAGGAAGCAAACTGAAGGTTGCTGGAGGGGAGGGGGGTAGGGGGATGGGGTAACTGGGGGATGGGCATTAAGGAGGGCACGGGATGGAATGAGCACTGGGTGTTACATGCAATGGATGAATCACTGAACTCTACATCTGAAACTAATGATATACTATATGTTAACTAAATTGAATTTAAACAAAATAAGTTCAAAAAAATAAATTTATGCTGAGAAAAAAAAGTAGGGACAATTGAGGTGGGGGGTGGGCAACCAGCCTCTGAGTTCTAATTTAGATCACCAGTGCACCACCTGAGGGGAAGTGGCCCCATCTTAAATTCTGTACCATTGGTGTGGTCAACAGAAGCTCATGCTCTCGGGGTTTGGAGCAGAAGTATCTTTTGACCTCTGGTGACAGAGATGACAAGTTAGCTACCCAATACATCAGTGACAGTCCCCAGCTAAAAGACTCTCCGCTTTCCTTGTGTGCTGGGGCCACCAGACTAAGTCCTGGTCAAACAGCTACAGATGAGAACTCACCAGGTGGGATTTTCAGGGAAGTTCCTTCAAAGGGAGACAGATAGCTAGGCAATGCCTCCCTTGCCCCTCTCCCTTTCTCTTCTTCCTGCCTGGAATACAGATGCAATGGCTGGAGCTCCAGCAGCAGTCTTGAGGTTACAATGTGACCATAAAACTAGGAGTCAGGCCCTAGAAGTGGTGGAACACAAAAATAGAAAGAGCTAGGCCCCTGAGGCACTACCAATCTAGCTGGGGGCTGCCTACCTTTGTACTTCTTTTGCGTGGAAAAAATAAACCTGTAACTTAACTTGAGCCACTTTGGTTATTTCTTGTTAATAACAGTTAATCTCACTTTCTAGCTGATACAATATCAAAATTGCATTCCCTCTTCTTTCTTTATTGACTGTTGGCATTAGTTTATTTTACCATAGCTTTCAGCTCGGATGTCATTTCTTCAAAACTACCTTCTCTGACCAACCACCATGTCTAAAGCTGCCATCCCTCACCTCGTCGCTCTTTATCATGTTGCCTTGGTTGATGTTCCTTATTGGGCCCTTTGAACCAGGAATTACCTTCTTTTTCCCTTTCTTACTTGTCTTTTTTTGCTGGAGAAGATAAGCTGCATGATAGCAGGGACCATGCCTGTCTTGCTCTCTGCTCTTGCTAGAATTCATGGCACCCAGTGGGTGCTTGACAAGTATGCATGGAATGGGATGAGTCTGTGTGGGAACAAAGATGAGGCACCGGGAGTAGGTGGTGCTGTTGAAAAGCTTCCTTAGGGGAAATCCAAGAGGCTCGAATAGAAAACCTGTTGGTGCAAGTGGTTAGGAGTCCAGAGCACTGAGTGGGAAGGAGATGTTGACTTTCCCTAATCCTTCACTTTCAGAGCGTAAAACACACTCACTCGGGGCCCCTTTTCCCAAGCAGAACGTGAGTTCACATTCAATGCCCGTATCCATGGTTGTATGGCCTCTACCCGCTGGACTGAGCTGCCTGAGCTCACATTCCTAGAACTTCCATGTCAGGCTCTAGCTCGGTCCCATGAGAAAATCATCACCCTGAGCCTCCAGGATGATGGCTGTTCATTGATTGAGCCCCAGCATCCCTCCCAGCACAGGCCTTTTCCTCCCTGGAAGATCTGCAACAGAACTAGTCCTGACTTCTCCCCGGCCCTACTTGGTTAGATCTGGCTCAGAGTTAGCCACCCAGCTCAGTTCTTACTCCTCCATAGAAACTTCCCTGCTGGGCGCCTGGGTGGCTCAATTGGTTAAGTGACTGCCTTCGGCTCAGGTCATGATCCCGGAGTCCCGGGATCAAGTCCCACATCGAGCTCCCTGCTCAGCAGGGAGTCTGCTTCTCCCTCTGACCCTACCCCCTCTTGGGCTCTATCTCACTCTCTTTCTCTCTCTCAAAACACAAACAAACAAACAAACAAACAAAAAACTTCCCTGCTTGCTTTGGTTTACATGGGTCCTTCCTGTTTCCTATTGCTGTGACTCTCGTTTTGATACGTCAATTCATCCATGTATTTACTATTTTTTTCATTTACCTCAAACTCCCTATTTAGGGTTTCTCCTGAGTGGAGTACTCTGCTGGTTCCTGCGTTACCCTGAGAGCAAAAACAAACTTGATCTTGGTTGATTCATGTATTGATTATTGGACAGATGTTTCCAGTTTTCAGTGCCTTGGCAATCACCAAATAGGAAAAATAAAAGCCCCAAAGTGAGGTGACATACATAAAGCCAATGTGAAGCAGCTTCCAGCCCCAACTCCCGGCACTCACCTTATCTCATGCCCAGCCTGGCGCCGGCTGTGAACAGAGGTTTCCCGTGGGGCACACCGGCTGAGCTCCTTGAAGGCAGCAGATGCATGCATCCCCAGCCGTGGTCTGCTGTTTGTGGGTCCTCCCTGGGGCTGGAGATGCCAGTGGGACTAACGGGAGGTGGCCGTCGGTGGTGGACTCTGAGGGGCAGCCTTGCTTTCTGAGAGCAGCTTCGGAGTGCAAGCACAGGGAAAGGAGAAACTCTGTTACCCACAGAAACGCAGGACAAGGGCCAGGCGCTTCGCAGGCAGAAGGGGTGGAAGTTTTTGGTTCCTTCGGTGAACTCCCATGACTCCACAGCAGGGTGGTCCAAAGTCCAGTCCAAGAGTCACACAGGGTCTTAGTAGCACTGTCCGAGGGCCAGAGGGGCTCTCCCGTGGGTGGCTGGCTGGCTGGGGGCTGTGTTGTACAGATCCCGCCTCTCCTTGCCCAGTACGATCAAACGTGCTCACACCACACTGGTCAATCCATGAACTTGTCCTTTGCCCTCACATACAAATGCAATCTAATGTCCATTATTGTGTTGCGTCTTAATCTAGAATCCAAACAACTACAAGCTCACATGACCATTCTTTTCTATCCTTGACTCATGTGACCAGGAAGCCCCTTCTGCATTCTATCACAGGGTCAGTAAGATACAGCCAGTCCCCTCCTCATGCCAAGTGCAGTAAGTACTATATCCATGGATAATTTCCACTCAAAATGACGTCCTTGGGGCACTGCAGGATTCTGAGAGGGTGACTAAATCAGCATGGATGAGGCATGTGGGGTAGCATTTGAATGTTGGGTGTATTTAATTGAATCATGACTCTGAAAATGGCATGGCCTCTTTGGCATTTGGTTAATTAGCATATTGAAGCAACCAAGGCCAGCCCATGGGCGACCTTGTTGGGCAGGCCCAGGGTTACTGAATGTATGTGGAGCACCTTTCTTGTGATGATCTGTCTGTCTTTAATCCCAGCTTCTTCCTGCCACCCAGAGCTCTTCAGGCGGCTCCTACCCCTTGCTGTGTGCTCAAAAAACTTCAATTCATTTTGGAGATTAAGCCAAGCATAATTAAGAGGACAAACCTTTTAGCAGGAGGAAAACCATAATCAGTGATGCATTCCGGCCCACGTTACCTGCTGCTTTAACCACCCGCCCCTTTGGCTTAGCTCTGTGAGCGCTGGGAGCTGGCCTTCATGATCCTTGGGCTGTGGCGACATCCACACGGTGTTTTCTGGGGCAAATCTCTGCCCGTCGTGTTTTCCCAGCCTGTGGGCTCTCTAACCCAATAACTGGTGTCCTTGGAAGGCCACGTGAAGACAGTGACACACAGGGGAAGGGCCGTGGGATCCAGGCGGGGAGTGGAATGAGGCAGCTGGGAGCCGAGGAATGCCCAGGGCTGCCTGCAAAGCACGGGAAGCTGGGAGGAAGCAAGGAGGGGTTCCCTGACGGGTCTCAGAGGGAGCATGGCCGTGCCCACAACTAGCTGTCAGACATCTAGCCTCTGGACCCGTGACACAGTACGTTTATGGTGTTTGAATCCGCCCGGTCTGTGGTACTTGCTTATAGCAGCCCTAGGAAACTAATAGCCACCTTCCCCTGCTTTTGTTGATGTTGCACCAGAGGTAAATTGACTGTGTAGCTACTGAAGCATAAGAGTCAGTCCCCTTACTTGTGTGAGCTCCTTCCAAGACCCTGTACCTCATTTTGTCTTTGTAATTGGGGATTATTTCTCTTAAAGAGTGTCCCCCAGGTTGTAGACAATTCGGCCTCCGTGGGCTCTAGCTCTGTTGCCGCCCCCACAGCCACCCCCCGTTTGCACTCTAGGCCGGGAGCAGCCTCCGAGGGGCAGGACTGCAGTCCCTCCTAGGTTTCTGGTTCCCATGCTGCCATCCCCGGTTCCCCAGGCAGCATCACCAGTCTGGAAGGCCTTGGAAAGAGAGGCCAATGTTAGGTTGTTTTATCCATGTGTGGGGCAAAGGGCTGAATTAGGGGCCTTCTCAGGGTCTCTCTGGCCAAGCGCCTCCTGGGTAACTGCATAGAACCACTTTCTTTTGGAGCCTCAGTGAGCAGGAGGTAACATTTCCAACAGGCTGTCTCAGTTTGAGCAGAGCCAAAAAGCCTGTTTGGGAGAGTCAAGCCCTGGGAAAGGCCTGTCACCATTCCAGTCTGGTTGCTCTTATTCCAGGCTGTCCTGCTCTGTGTGTTTTCTCCACCTCCAACCAAACCTGTCTTCATGCTCTACATTCAGATCTGCAGAGATGGCAGAAATGGCCCCTCAGGCCCTCTGCACACATGCGCACAGGGAAACATCTCAACAGGACTTCTTTCTCACCCTGTTCCCCCACCTCTAAGCCAACCCGAATTCAAGCCAATGTCACAAACATGTATATGGCATTTAGTCTGTACGAGGTGCTGGGGAACCCTGGGTAAATGGTACACGGGCCCTGGGAAGGGGAAGACCTGAATATAGATGGCCACATAACAGAAATAACATTAAAGACTGTGGTAAATGCCCAAAGTGTAAGCAATGTGCTATCCGATTTCTCAAAGGGCAATTAATTCTGATTTGGGGGGGATGAAGTTTTACAGAGGAAGTGCTAAAGGTTGTGATGAAAAATATTTAACATTGTCCAAGATGGTGGTGTAGCAAGATCCTGACCTCACCTCCTCCCATGGACACAACATATCTACAGGAATAATTCTCTGTAAATCAATCAATGTGATACACCACATTAACGAAACAAAGGATAAAAAGCTTATGATTACCTCAATAGATGCAGAAAAAGCACTTGAGAAAATTCAACATCCGTTTATGATAAAAACTCTCAAGAGGGAATGTAACTCCAGATAATAAAGGCCATAATGACAAGCCCACAGCTTATATCATACTCAACAGTGAAAAGCTGAAAGCTTTTCCTCTAAGATCAGGAATAGACAAGGATGTCCACTCTGGCCATTTTTATTCAACACAGTATTGGAAGTCCTAACCAGAGCATTTAGGCAAGAGAAAGAAATAAAGGCATTCACAGTGGAAAGGAAAAAATGAAATTGCCACTATTTGCAAATGGCATAATTTTATACATAGAAAACTAAAAATCAGCAAAAAATTGTTAGAACTAATAAATTCAGTAAAGTTGCAGGATACAAAATCAACATACAAAAACCTGTTGCACTTGTATACACTAACAATGAACCATCAGAAAGAGAAATTAAGAAAACAATCCCATTTATATTGCATCAAAAAGAATAAAATATTTAGGAACAAATTTAATCGAGGAGGTAAAAGACCTGGTTGCTGAAAACTGTAAGACATGCATGAAAGAAGTCTAAGATGACACAAATAAATGGAAAGACATAGTTTGCTCACGGAATGGAAGAATTAATATTGTTAAAATGTCCATACTCCTAAAGCAATGCACAGATTCAATGCGATCCCTATTATAATTCCAATGGCATTTATCACAGAACTAGAACAAACAACCCTAAAATTTGTATGGAGCCACAAAAGACCCTGAAGAGACAAATCAGTCTAGAGAAAGAAAAACAAAGCCTGAAGCATCATGCTCCCTGATTTCAAATTACATTACAAAGCTGGAGTAATCAAAACAGTATGGTATTGGCATAAAAACAGACACCTAGATCAATGGAACAGAATAGAGAGCCCAGAAATAAACCCATGCATATATGATCAATTAATCTATGACAAAGGAGCCAAGAATATGCAATGGGGAAAGAACAATCTCTTCAATAAATGGTGTTGGGAAAACGGGACAGCCACATGCAAAAAAAGGAAAGCGGAGTACAATTTTACACCATACACAAAAATTAGCTCAAAATGGATTAAAGACTTGAATGTAAGACCTGAAACCATAAAACTCCTAGAAGAAAACATAGGAAATAAGTTCTTTGATGTGTGGCAAAGATTTTTTGGATCTGCCTCCAAAAGCAAAGGCAACAAAAGCAAAAATAAACAAGTGGGATTACGTCAAACTAAAAAGCTTCTGCACAGCAAAGAAAACCATCAATGAAATGAAAAGGCAACCTACTGAGTGGAAGAAAATATTTGCAAATCATATATCCAAGAAGAGGTTAATATCCAAAATATATAAAAAACTTATACAATTCAATAGTGTAAAAAAATTTTTAAAAAATGGACAGAGGATCTCAATAGACATTTTTCCAAAGAAGACATACAGATGGCCAACAGACACATGAAAAGGCACTCAACATCACTCATCATCGGGGAAATACAAATTAAAACTACAATGAGATATCATCTCACACCTGTTAGAATGGCTAGTATTGAAAGTGTAAGAAATAACAAGTGTGGGCAAGGATGTGGAGAAAAAGGAACCCTCGTGCACTGTTGGTGGGAATGCAAACTGGTGCAGCTACTGTGGAAAACAGTAGTACAGAGCTTCCTCAAAAAATTAAAAATAGAACTACAATACCCTCTAGCAATTCTACGATTATGTATTCATCTGAAGAAAACAAAAGCACTAATTCAAAAAGATATATATGCCTCCATGTTGATTGTAGCATCATTTCCAACAGCCAAGGTATGGAAACAACCTAAGTGCCCACTGGTGGATTAATAAAGCTGTGGTGTATATGTGAAATGGAATACCACTCAGCCATCGAAAAGAACAAAACCTTGCATTGGTGACAGCATGGATGGAGCTGGAGGGTATTATGTTAAGTGAAATAAGTCAGACAGAGAAAGATAAATACCATATGGTTTCACTTACATGTAGAATCTAAAAGAGCAAAACTCATAGATATGGAGAACAGAATGATGGCTGCTGGAGGGGTGGGTGGCTGAGGGATAAGAGAAACAGGTGAAGGGGGTCAAGAGCTACAAACTTCCAGTTATAAAATAAATGTCATGGGGATATACTATACATCATGGTGACTATAGTCAATAATATTGTAGTGCATACTTGAAAGTTGCCAAGAGATTAAATCCTAAAAGTTCTCATCACAAGAAAAAAAAATTTTGTTGTCCGTTGTTTTTTTTTTTTTAGATTTTTAAAAATTTACTTATTAGAGAGAGAGAGCAAATGAGTGGGGGGGGAGGGGCAGAGGCAGAGTGAGAGAGAGAATCCTAAACAGACTCTGTGCTGAGCACAGAGCCCAATGCGGGGCTCGATCTGACGACCCTGAAATCATGCCCTGAGCCAAAATCAAGAGTCGGATGCTTAACCGACTGAACCATCTAGGCGCACCTTTTGTTGTCCTTTGTATGGTGACAATTGGTAACTAGACTTATTGTGGGGATCGTTTCACAATGTTTACAAACATCCAATCATTATGTTGTGCACCTGAAACTAATATAATGTTATATGTCAATTATACCTCAATTAAAAAAAATTTAACAGTCAGAACTGACAGCACAGACAAGTGGGAGAAGAGCAAGTTCCTGGAGGGGCCTGATACGAGTCCTCAGAGGTTGGGCCATGAGAAAGGCCAGGCACCTTGCAAAGGTAGGCCCAGGCTGCAGGGGACCCGCGGGGGCTTGGGACAGCCACTTTTTACCACGCAGAACCAAAGTATTTCAGTATTTTAACAACCAGTTCAGTTACTCCTGAGTTTACCAGCCAGCTCTTAGCCCTGAAGTGGCAGGAAGGTTGGGCACGTCAACCGCACTGGATTGGCCCCTTCCCTCTGGAAACACATTTCGTTCCACTTCCAAAACAGCCTCTCACAGTTAGACTTGATTCTTCTCACTCTGTGTTGCAATGGAACCACCTGCCTCCCGTGAAAGAGGGTATTGTTTTCCAGCTGGGCCGCCCACAGCTGGGTGGGTAGAGCGGCGGGCGCCCACTCGGGCCCGTTGTGCATCTTGCTCGGAGCAGCTGAGGTGCTGGCCAGGCCTGGGGGCCCCTGGACACCAGTGCTCAGACTTTAGAGAACTCAACAGTGGGTGTGGCTCGCGTCAAATAAACAGCTCCCTGGGCATTGCAGATTCAGACCCAGGCCTGCAGTTTTCTGGAAGATGTAATTATCATTGGGAAAACTGCTCTCCTTCGACGTCGCCAACCCTTGGGGGATAAAATGTTTACAACAGGAAAAATGTAAAGAGATTTTGTTCTGTTTTGTTTTTCTTTAGTTACTTTAGCCACCCCCAATCACAGCTACGTCAAATAAATTCTCATAACTATAGCCCACAAGAAGAAAGCAAAGGGGAGGGTCCCGAGTGTGGTAGGGTCAGGCCCAGGCCCATGGGGTGGGATTGAGGGGCACAACACCCAGCCTGTCAACAACACAGCCGCACCAGGGCCCGGGGTTGCCTGGGGGTGTGGCCTTGTCTTCAAAAATCGTATTTAAAAAAACAAAAAAAAAGGTCTGTTAAGACACAGATTACCCGCGCAGAGGGATTTGAGGTGAGTTTCTTTTTTTTTTTTTTTAAAGGTTTTATTTATTTATTTGAGAGAGAGAGAGAGAAACAGCATGAGAGGGGAGAAGGTCAGAGGGAGAAGCAGACTCACTGCCGAGCAGGGAGCCCGATGCGGGACTCGATCCCGGGACTCGATCCCGGGACTCTGGGATCATGACCCAAGCCGAAGGCAGTCGCCTAACCAACTGAGCCACCCAGGCGCCCTGAGGTGAGTTTCTAAATTCAGTTGAGTGTCTGACCTGGGAAGGGGACCAGGGATATGTTAGTTCAGAAGTGAGGACAGTGTGTGTATGTGCGTGCATGTGTGTGTCTGTGTGTTTGTTTACGAGAGAGGGAGAGAGAGAGAGAGAGAGAGAGAGAGAGAGAGAGAATGAACCAGCTATGAGTCTTGGTTAATGGGCAGCAGGCTCTGGGGGCACCTCCAGGTGGGCCAAGCCGGCCTGTGAGCCACGCTTGCTGTCTGAGCCTTGCCACACGTACATTCTTCCATCACCTCAACTTTTCCACTCTGAAGGCAGCAAAGAGACGGCAAGTTGTACGCTTCAGGTTGTTTTCCTGTGGCAGTCTTAGAAAAACAAACATGTAGGTGCTGGGGCCCGAGAAACGTCCTGTCCGCAGGGCGAGTGTCTGCGTGTCCCCGTGTGGCGCCTCCTCAGGGCCCGGGGCTGCCCTGCGCTCCCTGACGGGGGGGCTGGGGGACCCGCAGGGCTGGCAGGCCGGCCCGGGCGCCTTGCTTGCCCCCTTTCTCCTTCCTTGTCATTTTTCAATCTCTCCCTTTCCTCTTCACCTTGTCATGGTGACTTTCTCAAGAGAGAAACAAACGGCAGGCCAAAGTACAGAGCCGGCCACTCACAGGAATTTTCTGAATCTGAAGCATGTTGGGAACAGGTTTGACCTCAAAGCTCCCAACAAGAGCAGCCCCTGGGGCAGAGCAGGAGGGGGCTCAGGAAGGGCAGGGAGCTGGGGGACGCTGTCTGAGCACCCTGAGCAGGGCGCTCAGCTACCGCAGGTCAAGAGGAACCCTCCATTCGGGCTGTCCCCTCACAGACCTGCCCAGCCGCCACCATCTGTCAGTGTTACCTCAGCCTGTCAGGCCTCGGAAATCGCGAACCATCTCGTTTCTATCAGGGTCATCCCACACCGACTCGGCCGCCATAAGACCGCGAGGGTTTCAGGCTGTGTTTTCTGCAAACGACTGTGCTGTCCCTGGAGGCCTACCTGAGGGACACGCGGCAGCACAGAGGAACCTTCTACCCTGTGCCGCTGGCCTGGTTATTCTGCTAGCACTTGCCGGCCCGGGCGTCCCCCGATGGTCAGAGCCGAGGAGTTCTGCCTCCTTCCAATTCCCCATTTACTCGTCAGAGTTTATGTCTTCAGTGTTCTTCATTGTTCTTCATTGTCATTGTTGTTAAATGTATATACCCAAAGAAATTCTGTGGAGAGGGAGCACAACCAATCGTATAACTGTCAAGTGAAAACCTGTCCTTCCGTGTGCCAGGGCACAAGAAAGACACATTTGGAGCGCTGCGTATCTTGTTTCCTGGGTGTGTTCATGTGTATGAAACTGTAGGTGGGTGGAAAACCAGCAAGAGAAAGGAGACAGCAGACTGTTGTGTGACCGCTTTTCCCGTCCACAACGTCTGTGCTCTGCCTCTGACAACCTGCCAATCAGCCAGTAGTTCTTACGGGCTCGAGAGAACCCATTATGTGCCTAACGTTGTGCTCCGATGATTTGGAACTGTAAGACATGGTCCTTCTCCTTAAGGACCGTATGATCTTTGAGGAGAATATAAAACATACATGCGTGATTCATTATAGAGTTGCCTCTTCCCCCCCCCCGCAGCCCCCCCCCCAAAAAAGCTGGTGAGTGTGGGCTCAGGGCAGTTTAGAAGGGGAGACTGGTGGGGGCTGAGATTCCTGGAGAAGGCTTTGTGGGGGGGCACACTCAGTTGTTTGGGAAACAGCAGGTGCCAAGGCACAGAGAGGCAGGAGAAACAAGCAGCAGGGTGTGTGTGTTTGGCGGGGCTCCCCCCTACTACCTGGACTTCTCCATCCATTCATTGGCTCGGGAAGGATCTGGGTCTTTGGGTCTTGAAAACCCTGCTTGGAGACCTGAGCAGGTCACTAGTTCTCAGAGCTTCCATGTCTCATGAGTAGGAGACTAAGAGGTGATAGTCCAAGTATCTGACACACAGGAGTGGCGTGGGCACCCCCCAATCAGATTTGATCCTGGCAAGGTCCTATCTTGGCCTAGCATTAACCTTTTGACTGCAGGATCATTAGGAGGTGGGGGGACAGGTGGCAGGGGGATCTTTGGGGGTTCAAGGCAGCAGCTTTTATGGAAATAGGTTGTTATTTTAGAGCCCGTACGACTGTCCTGGTGTGTGCCAGCCAAATGTCGGCCCCGCTGTGAGAATGCTAGTTCGACTGACCTCATAGGGCTGTCGTGTGGATCAAGTGTCAGGATCACTTATACTTAGCTGGTGGTACAGTCACTCTGGAAACAATTCGGCAGTTTCTCTAAAAACTAAACATGCAACTACCATATGATCCAGCAATTACTCTCCTGGACATTTATCCCAGAGAAACGAAGACTTCTGTTCACACAAAAACCCGTATGACAATGTGTAAATATAAACAATTTTTTTAAAGATGTTATTTATTTATTTGACAGAGAAAGAGACACAGCGAGAGAGGGAACACAAGCAGGGGGAGAGGGAGAGGGAGAAACAGGCTTCCCCCTGAGCACGGAGACCGTTGCGGGGCTCGATCCCAGGACCCTTGGGATCATGACCTGAGCCGAAGGCAGACGCTTAATGACTGAGCCACCCAGGCGTCCCAAATATAAACAATGTAATTTAAAAAGTTATTAAAGACAACAAAGAGCTTGCTTATGTTGGTTATATCTATCGATATCTTCCATATTAAAAATGAAAACAGAGCACCTGGGTGGCTCAGTCGGTTGAGCGTCTGCCTTCGGCTCAGGTCATGATCCCAGCGTCCTGGGATCAAGTCCAGCATTGGTCTCTGTGCTCAGCAGGGAGGCTGCTTCTCCCTCTCCCTCTGTCTGCCTGTCTGCCTACTTGTGATATCTCTGTCTGTCAAATAAATCAATGAAATCTTAAAAAAAAAAAAGAAAAGACATTTAAAAAATTTACTTAACTCATTAAAAATAACAATAACATACCTAATACATATTAATGCAAATAATGTAGTTTATGAAAAATCACTATGTATTCCAAAACAAAGGAGAGTTGGTGAGAAAAGTGGCATTGTTTTGCATTTTTCAGACCTCTGTAGTGTTTGACTTAACAGAAGACAGCTAGATTTTCACATGTGCTTTTGCACTCTATCTCTTGCAATATGTTGTTTTAGTTGAAGGATTTGAAGACAATCCAGTCTCACTTGATACGTTATTGGAAAAGAGAAGAATGTTTGAATAGGTTTTTCAAATAATTATATTCTTTTTATTCTACATAAAAACTTGACAAGTGATAGTTTTTTAAATATTAGTTGCAATGTGGAATCTGAAACTGTATCAATGAGCTTTTCATACTTTGTTACATTAAAATGCATTAAGCTACCTTGCACTTTGAAAGCCAAAATATGGAAAGAGCCCAGATGTCCATCTACAGATGAATGGATAAAGAAGAGGTGGTACATAGAAACAATGGAATATTACTCAGCCATCAAAAAGAATGACATCTTGCCATTTGCAAGGATGTGGATGGAACTAGAGGGTATTATGCTAAGCAAAATAAGGCAGTCAGAGAAAGACAAATAGCCTATGATTTCACTCATATGTGGAATTTAAGAAACAAAACAGATGAACATAGGGGAAGGGAAGGAAAAATAAGATGAAAACAGAGAGGGAGACAAACCATACGAGACTCTTAACTCTAGGAAACAAACTGAGGGTTGCTGAGGGGAGGTGGGTAGGAGATGGGGTAACTGGGTGTTGGGCATTAAGGAGGGCACTTGATGTAATGAGCCCTGGGTGTTCTATGCAACTGATGAATCACTAAATTCTACCTCTGAAACTAATAATACACTATAAGTTAATTAAATTGAATTTAAATTTAAAAATATGGGAAAAAAATGCATTAACCTACCTTGCACTTTGAAAGGATCCATGCTTGACTTTTGACCTTGTGGATCCCCCAGAAGGTGTCTGAAAGCACCAGGGTTTCTGGACCATACTTGAGAGTCACTGCCCTAGAGTTCTTAGTCTAAGGCCTTATTTAGATGCCTAATAGGGCGCCTGGGTGGCTCAGTTGATTAAGCGACTGCCTTCGGCTCGGGTCATGATCCCGGAGTCCCGGGATCGAGTCCCACGTCGGGCTCCCTGCTCAGCGGGGAGTCTGCTTCTCCCTCTGACCCTCTTCCCTCTCGTGCTCTCTATCTCTCATTCTCTCTCTCTCTCAAATAATTAAATAAAATCTTTAAAAAAATGTAAAAAAAAAATAAATAAAAAATAGATGCCTAATAAATGCATTAATTTGGTAATAGAGTATTGAAAACCTTGGTTCAAAAGACTGCCCAGAGCCTGGGCGAATAAAATGGCAGGCGGTAGAGAAGGACTTCCCTAGGAGAAGACAGCAAATACATACAGTGTAGAATACATGGTCCTTGCTTCTTTGATGCCTGTCCAGGTTGATATGTGTGCCATGAGGCTGGTATGTACCCTTGGAGACCATGGAGCTCCTCTGCGATACACCAGCCCATTAGGTAACATTTCAAACACCTTTAAAAGACATTTTATTCTCTCTTTATGGATGAAGATATTGAATGATTGAAAAGACTTGTCCAGGGAAGCAGAATGGGGACCAGGTGCCAGAACTCCTGACCCTCTTCCCCATCCATATCCCAGGCAGAGCAATGAATGGCCCCTTTTAGTGTCTGTGAACCAGCTTATGTGTACTCAGCTTTTCTCTTAGCAGAGCATAATGGCTCCGCCATGAATCTAAACCAATGAAACAAAGAGTTCTTTCCCTTTCACAGTGAATAGTAACCCAGGAGAACTCACTGCCACAAGTTATTATTACAGCAAATAACTAAGCAAAGATAAAAACAAGATCAGACACTTGTCCGAATGGGGAGAACCATGGCAAGCTTTCAAAGCCATTTGCTTTGAAGCAGTAAATGGTCACTAACTCAAATCTGGGAAGACATCTCAGTAAGAGATGATTAGGTGTGTTTTTGTCTTGTTTTGTTCTCTCTTTGTAGGGAAAGGTTTGCATCTGACTCTGAAACACTCTGGGAAAATCCGAGAAGAGATTAGCTGCAAAACTCTTGCGAAGGCCCTGGTAGGTTTTTACTTATAACAACAGACAACAGGACCCCCTTTGTGCCCTCCAGCCTCTCCCTGAGGAGCGCGGTGGCAGGGTGAAGTGATGGTCTGTTTCCCTGTGAATTTCTCTCGCACGGAACTCCTGGTAGGTAGGGGCTGTGCCTTTGTCACTGTGTCTCCCCTCCTGCCAGTGACAGTGAGTCACAACGAGTTAGCACTCAGCTATGTGTTGAACTAACAAGTCACAGTTAGCCAGCTAGATGTTGAGCCAGTGGTCAAGTCGTTAGATAGGAGCTTGTCATTTCAGGCCGTTCTAGAATTCTGTGGAAAATGTCCCGGGATTCCATTCAGGGGGACATTCAGGTGTGTGTGATGTTGCTTTTTTGAATTTCCTAAATTATTTTTAGTTAATTTCATTTAATTTGTTCAGCGAAAGGACTTCTGGGATCAAAATCATGTTTGTTTGTTTGTTTGTTTTTGTTTAAGAACATTTTACTAATGTGTTCTTATTTCAGCAAAGTTATTGCAACAGGTTTAAAAGGCAGACAGACACCTTATCACAGGCTCTAAAGTAACAAAGATATTTTATACAATTAAAATATTACACAGACCAATGAGATTTACTGAATAACATCCATAAAAGAAACTAAATCTGAAAGATTAAATCCAGTATTAGCACCTACAGTATCTCTGAAAGTAAAACTTTTAACTGTTTCATTCTTTCCTCATATATTTCTGAACTTTCTCCCAAAAACCGTGCTCTCAAACCCCAAAGATAAAGGGCATAAGAAACCCAGATACTAAGAACATACAGCCAAAAGAACTAGAAACACTGACTCAGACTTGAAAGTTTTAGTTGGAAATCACTCAACTTACTGTACTTGAACCAATCATAAGACTTCTGTGCACTGAATACTGTATATGAGGCAAGTCTATGAATCATAAGATTTGCCAGTAGGGACAGTTAACAAAATCATGTTTTAAAAGGCCTCACTTCAGGCACATGGAGTAGGCTGGTATGCCACAGGGTCAGAAATAATTTGGAAGGACACTGTTTTTTTTTTTTCTTGTTTTTTTTTTTTTTTTGAAGATTTTATTTATTTATTTGACAGAGAGACACAGTGGGAGAGGGAACACAAGCAGGGGGAGAGAGAGAGGGAGAAGCAGGCTTCCCGCCGAGCAGGGAGCCCACTGCGGGGCTCGATCCCAGGACCCTGGGATCATGACCTGAGCCGAAGGCAGACGCTTAACAACTGAGCCACCCAGGTGCCCCAAGAGTGTATAGTCTTTTGAGAAAGACACATACTTAAACAGATAAGTATAGAACAATATGGTGGGTATAGTGATGGAGCTGTTCGAAGAGAATTATGGGGACACGAGAGAGACACGTGTGACTGAGTTTCCCATAACACTGGGGTTGAGAGGAAGGTAAAGAATACTTAAACTAAGCCATTATTTCTTCTTCCCTGTATAGTTACTTAAAGTGTTATGGCTTGACAATATTATTTAATATTTTATAACAAATATCTAATGTATGCCACTATTTTCAGTATCTTTCTAAATATTAATGTGTTAGGCTTTAAAATATGTCTATTTTCTTCTGAAATCATGGACTGACCCTGGTTTCTGCAATCTGTTGGTTAAATCGGTATGGAGAGCCATGAGCTTTACTCTTTGAGAAATAAGAATATGTGATGATTAGGTGAATTTTTAAAAAGCCAATTTAGAAAACTGAGGGTAGGATACCTCAAAAATTTGCAAAATGGTGCTCAGCTGGAATTCGAAATTCAGATGTGTCTTGTTTGACTCTACAGTGTTTGCAAAAAACTTGAGGCCATGTTGAAACATTCAGAAATCTCACATGAAAACTGGTGGATTTCTCATCGAAACTGAGATTTCTTTTTTTTTTTTAAGACTGTATTTATTTGAGAGAGAGAGAGAATGAGTGAAGGGGAGGGCAGAGGGAGAAGCAGACTCCCCGCTGAGCAGGGATCCCGATGCAGGACTCGATGGGACCATGACCTGTGCTGAAGGCAGATGCTTAACCCACTGAGCCATCCAGGCGCCCCGAAACTGGGATTTTTTATTTCTCTTAGGAAGAAATGGCATATTTGATAAAATTGGGGCAATATTTGGGCTTGGGCAACAACCTGTTGGCCCTAAGAAGCAACTGCTTTCTCAGGATTTTGTGTGTTGGTCTTAAAAGGATGAGTAACTGGGGAGAGGAGTAGACACTAGCAGCAGAGGATTTGTATGTGTGTGGTGAACTAAAATGGTTCCATGAGGAAGTAGTGTAAAATTTTGGAGTCAGGAGGAGTAAAGATGAGGTGAGAAGGTCACACTGGGCCAGATTCTGGCAGGTCTGAGTGTGATGCTAAGGGACTTGAACTTGATCCTGTAGCTGGTGAGCAGACATTCAGATTTTAAGCAGGGGATTCGTGTGGTCAGATTTCTGTTCTGGACAGATCATTCTGGTGGCAAGTGGCAGGGGAAGTCAAGGGCACCCCACCCAAAGTCTGGGAGTCTACTTAAAAACTGTTGTAGAGGGGCACCTGGGTGGCTCAGGCGGTTAAGCGTCTGCCTTCGGCTCAGGTCATGATCCCAGGATCCTGGGATCGAGCCCCGCATCGGGCTCCCTGCTCCGCGGGAAGCCTGCTTCTCCCTCTCCCTTTGCCTGCCTCTCTGCCTACTTGTGCTCTCTCTGTATCTCTCTGCCAAATAAATAAATAAAATCTTAAAAAAAAAAAAAACTGTTGTAGATATCTAGGAAAGATCTAGAGAGCCTCAAACAGTGAAGATGGGGAAAAAAATACACAAAAGACTTGAGACATATAAAGGAGTAGAGAAGAAGTTCAAGAGTTGATATAATACGGAGCAAGAGGATGAGGAAGTAGACAAAGATAACGCCTATGATTCTGACCCCTGGTTGGGTGGTGCTACCACTGAGGGTGGCAGGAGATCACAGAAGAAAGAGCAACATGGAAGGGAAGATAATGCTCATTTCCAGGCCTGCAGAGTCTGGGTGTCTGTGTGGATGGCCAAGTAGAGATGTCCAGCGGGCAGGGAGATGTAGGTGCTGTCAGAGTCCATTTAGACTGGTAGAGCAAAAATACCACCAACTGGATGCCATAAGCAACAGACATTTATTTTTCCCAGTTCTGGAGGGTGGGAAGTCCAAAATCAAAGCATGGCAGATGCTGTGTCTGGTGAGTGCCCGCTTCCTGGTACATAGGAGGCAGTCTTCTCACTCTGCCCTCGCGTGGAAGAGGCGGGTCAGGGGCTCTCTGGGGCCTCCTTTAAAAGGGCACTAACCCCATTCATGGGGGCTCTGCCCTCATGACCCAGTCACCTCCCAAAGACCTCACCTCCTAATACCATTGCATTGGAGGTTAGGTTTCAACGTATGAATTTCAGGGGGATACAAACACGTCTATCACAGGAGTCTAAGGCTCAAGGATTGTTTCTCCCCTTCTCCTTCCTCCTGGAGGTAATCACCACTGTCCTAAATTTTGTGGGTTTTGTATACTTTTGTCACATATGATTATCACTAAACAATATATTGCTTTTGGGGGGTGTTTGTGTGAGTGCTACAATATCGTCCTTTTTTGTGCAGCCTGGGTGTTTCAATATTATGATTGTGAATTTCATCCTTGCGGACACTTGTACCTACGGTTCATTCTTGCCTGTGTATTTGGTGAGTGCCTGAGCCTAGGGAGGTACCTAAAATTGGAATTGCTGAATTGTACTGTATGGGCAACTGCACTCTTTTCCAAAGGCTTTGTGCTGATTTATAATCCCACGTGGAGTCACCATCCTTTCTTTAAGTTAAGAATGTTTATTTTGTTGTAGAGAAACCTATATTCCTTAAATAGTTTTTTAGTAGAAAAAAACTTACCCATCATTCTCATACTCACTGATGGAAAAAAAAATGATTATTTTCAGCATCCTTTCCTCACTTGCTTTAACTTTTCCATTCTACCTTCTCTCTCCCTTTGAATTTCCTATTTCTTTTTCCTTCCTTGGATTCATTCAAAAGGCCAAAGTGCTCTGCTTACAGTTTTAAGCCCTGTTTCCTTTTCCTCTTCTTCGTATTCATTTTCCCCACACCCTATTCTCTGCCACAAACACTTGAGGGAGGGTCACCCAAATTCCATAACCCGAAGTTCCCTGTGGATCCGTGGGCAGGAGCAAAATTCTCAGCGTCAGAAAAGCAGGAGAGGGCAGGGCATGGGTGGCCTCTGGAAAATCCCACCCCTGGGCTCCCTGTGACCCGAGTGCAGCTTGGCTTTTTCTTTCAATATGTGTCATCAGTATAACGACCCTCTGGGGACTGGCGGATATTGGGTCTGCTGAACTCCCTGTCTGTTTCCTGTGCGGAAAGGTAAAGAGCACTGGGGCCTATTCAGTATTTCCCAGGGGTTATTTTTGAATGCAGCGGGACAGTCTGAAAATAGAAACACTGCAGGGTGAGGTGTCCCAAGGTGAGTGGAGCAGGGCCTGCTCGCTCTTTGCTAGAAACAGGCAGGTAGGGCCTCAACGGAGAGAGCAGACCAGAGCCTGGTTCCTTGCTGGGGCAGAGGGAAAGTCAGCCGCTTCCATTTGTCCACAGAGAGTCAGGAGGGACGCAGAGGCCCCAAGGACCCCAGCAAGGGCTGGGGCCCCATTAGGCCTGCAAATGCTTTGGTTGGCTCCCAGCCGCCTGGTGTTGGGGCATCTTGGCTCTGGACTGCGTGATGCATCTTTGTAATTAGCCTCCGGGGGATTCCTGGAGTGAGGGGGCTTCTCTGTGTGTAGTATCTGTACTGTAGCAAAGGGACCAGCTGCCCTTGGTGATTTATTCCAGCACTTTTCCCACACAGTGGAATCACCTGGGCCGTTTTTAAAAAGCCCAATACCTGGGTCCCACCCTCAGAGATTCTGATGTAGTGAGGCCTGGGCATCAGGGTTTGTCAGTGCTTTCCAGAGGATTCCAGTGTGCAGCCGAAGCTGAGAAACACTGCCCCAGTTGAAAGCTGAACTTTCAAGGATACGAAGGAACCATCCGTTGTTCTCTATTTTGCTTTAGTAACGACCACTTATTAAGGCCCATTATGTGCCAGACAAGGTGCTCGGCTCTGAACACACATTAGCGCCCAAGGTTAGCTGACCGGGGCTAATGATAAGTAAACAAAGGTGGCTCAGAGTGGTTAAGGGATTTGCCCCCATTTACGCAGCGAAGTTCGGATTTAAATTCCGCTCTTTCTGACTTCCCTACCTGTGCTCTAGCCACTTCGCCACGCTGCCCCTGGGAACCCCTCCGCTGGGGGAACACCAGGGACAGTTTGGAGAGTGATAGCCCTTTCATTCACAGGAGCAAGTTAGCATGATTTCAAACATGAATGAGGGAGAGAAGAATGCGAGGGAGTGAAGCAAGAGGAGGGAGTTGCCCAATTTGAATTTGGGATCATAATCACTCCTACAATGAAGTCTTTCTTTGTGCAGTCCAGAGGAACCACAGTCATCTGTACAGTCTGGGGGCCCGGCCTGCTGTGGGGAGGGGCAGGCCTGGGCAGGGCTTTGACTCAGCTCTGACGACAGAGACAAAGGTGCTCTCGTGCGCACAGAGTCCACCAGACCCCTTGGTTTGGGCCCCTGGGATGGGCCCAGCGGGCCCTCTAGATCCTGGAGATGCTGGTGCAAATCAGCAGGGCATGGCCAGGGTCAGCCAGAGAGGTAGAGAGGAGAAAGCAGAGGAACTGACAATGGGAGTTTAAGTTTTCTTACTACCCATTTTTGTGTCTGTTAGTTTTATGACAAGAAAACTAAAAACTGACAATATTAACTATCATGCAAACATTAATTCTACAATCTGTTGTTCTTGAATTTACAATGGCTCCAACCGCGCTTACTAAAGACAGAGAGTCTGATCCAAAAATCACGACGATACAGCCTAAGGTTGTTTATTAGCATGTAGACCATTTGGTCGCCTAATTTACATTCAATTTGGGGCATGTAAACGGTAGGAATACCGATTTTCTTCTTTTTGAGCCCAGATTCTCTACTCCTATAAGCACTTCCCAAAGAGTGACAGTTTTCTCTACTACCCATCACCAGAATTTCAGATAATGATGGAAACATAGCGCTCAGCAGGCTTTCTCTGGGGTGGCTACAGAGCAGGCAGGCCATTTCCCACACAGTCATTTGCTTCCCTTGGTTTCTATGCTGCCACCTTTTTAGCTTGAGCCAGAGATTCCCACTTCCTGATTCTGTGACACAGAGATGCTTCTGGATGATATGAAGCACCTATATGATGGAACTGCTCCCTCCCTCAAGGAGTTGTTTCTTTTTTCTTTTCTTTTCTTTTTTTACGGCTTTTATTTTTAAGTAATCTCTACCCCCAACGTGGAGCTTGAGAATTTGCAACCCTGAGATCAAGAGTCACATACTTCTACCGACTGAGCCAGCCAGGCGCCCAGGGAGTTGGTTTTCTTGTCATGTTCTTACGTCTTTGGCTCTGAGATTGTTACCCCAGACACAAACCCCCACACCCATCAACGTGGTGTGTTTGGATGTTTATTTTGGACAACCAAGATGTCCCAAGGAGTTGGTCTGCTGTTTCTCATTAAGCACACCGAGTGCCTAGAACAACTTTTATGGAAAGCCTACCAAAGTCTTTCTCATTACATCACAGAAGATCAAAGACTTAGTTCACAGTACCCAAAACACTATTTAGTTTTACTGTAATGAGTCTCTCAAGTACCTCAATCATCTAGGTCATTGAAAAAAGATCTTGAAAAGAGTGTGTCTTATCTTAAGAACTCTGACTTAGCCTGCGAGTGAGTTGTGTGTGTGTGTGCATGCACACACCCATGCACAAGCACACACAGGCACACAGGAGAGTGAAGATGGTTGTGCTGATGCTAACGGAATGGGCAGCCATGGTTACGGGGTCCGACCAAGGCTTTTCTGGAGTTACCATTGTGTTGGCCAGCAAACCCTTCTCCAACAATGGAATGCACCCACCGGTGGAAGCGTAAACTCCTAGAAGTGTTCGTTCTTGGCTGCGGGGAGTGAAGGGCTGCTTCTCTTTCGTTTCCTACCATGCTTCTGATTCCATGATCCTTCTGCTGGGAAGGCAGTTAAAGCTGGATGCTGAAAATGCTAAACCCCGGACACAGAAAGCTCTGTGTAAGTATTGGAAGAAGTGCTTTTTCCTTTGGTTCGTTTTCCCCTAGAGAGGCATATAATTGTTGAGAAAAGCAATGCTTTGGAGGAGATAACATCACTTTCATTACCCCAAGTAAGACTCTCAAGCTTGAAGGTGAGACAAGCTTACCTCTAATAGGCCCACATAACAGTGTGGCCTTGGCTTGTTTTTATTCCTTCTGTGGAATTAGATGGGAGCTTTTGTTCTAGTCTGAGCCCTGTGAAAACTACAGAAAGGGGAGGGAATAAGGAAAGTGTCTGTGTATGGAAGGTGTCACCGCAGGAAGACGTTTGACCCTGCCACGTGGCCCCATGGAGCAGAGTTACAAGGGATGGGGAGACCCCGCCCCGCAGAGGGGCCGGACCACCAGTCACACTGTCTTCTAGGTAAACCTAATGGCAGCCAAAATATTCTTGAGTTCGACCATAATCCTAATCCCAATGGGATTTTAAAAATGTGATCCAGGGCAGCATTTTTCAAATTGTAGGCTGTAGACCCCTACAAGTCTGCAAATAAATTTTTAGGGATGTGTACATTTTAGGAGGACTTTGAAAATTCTGGACCAGCTGAGAGCCATTTAGAACAGAAACATCATAGAATTACAGTGCCTGTGTTTGCTTTTATATTTGCAAATCAGAACATCACCAAGTCATCCGTTAAAGCGGTCATGGTTAATGTTTTGGGCTTTTTTTAATCAAAGTAACATTCATACAGAAGAGTATGCCCTTTACCAAAACTATCAGGTAGCTTCTGGTCAACCTTGTCTCCTGTTATTCATCTCCAGACCTGTGGCCTCACTGCAGAGGCAGTTACGTTGAATTTCCACGCTTGGGGAAGCCCCACTGGGGAGGCGGGGGTGGAAACGGGCCTTGAGGAGCGGTGGGCTATAGAGAGGGGGGGTAGAGGGGGTGAGAGGTGAAGGCAGGCATGTCCACTCACTTCCAATCCAGGCTGTCTCTAATCCCACAGGAAGAGCTTCAGATGGGAGGAGTTGGATAGTTCCGGAAGTGTCATAATTAATAGATTGTATGTCATCTTTAAAAATTCTATCAGTAACAGTCATGCCTTCTACTCACCTTCACCACCTCAGCATAAGATTAGGGATGAATTTTGCTACAAGATACACATGTTAAAAAATTAAGCTGTTTCTGTATTAGAATCTTTTCATTCCAGACATGGAAGACAAAGATTGTTCTGCTTTAGGTGCTCAGGGACTGACAGCCGGCAACTGGAAAATATCCAGGAAAACTGTTCTGAGTGACTTGATAACCAACCATAAATCCATAATTTTGGTTCTCGCCATGTCACTCCCCTAGGCTAAGTTCGACACCCAGAGTTGGGAGAGGGGGTTTGGGGCCTGCTCCTGAACGTCACAAGGCGGGGTCCCTGGTTTCCCAGGCTAACGGCTGAGACCTGGGGAGGCTGCAAATGTGGAATCGATGCATTTATTCTGAGGACGTGGTCTCGTCTCACGGAGCAATGCATTTTCTTCTGGAACCGCAGTATTTGATTCTGAGCCACGTCTCCCTTTTATCATAAGCACTAACACATCTCATCAGGCTTGTTTGATGTTTTAAGTGTTATCAGCTAACTTGAGGTAGAACCTGCTGGAAAGTTTCCTCTCCCGGCAGGGTCATCCCTCACCTCTCACCCCTTCTTCCCACATCCCCCAGGGGATTCCCAGACCTCCCTCTGCATTGCAGAGGCAATCAGTCCCAAACCCATCCTGACAATACCAAGCCCCCACTTCCTTTCATTCTGCCATCAAAGCCAAGGACACAGCAACGAAGAAGTTCTAAGCAGCTGCCACTCACTAGCCCCTTGCATAGCCATGACTGTAGACACTTAAAGCCCTAGACATGATCTTGCCCTCACCCTCAGATCCTGTTATCTTTCTGCCCCAGTTCTGGGATCCTGGCCCGGCAACAGCTCATCGTGTGCACCTCCCCCAGGCTGGACTGGCTCCTGCAGGTGGGATGTGGCCACAGATGAGTCAGGTGTGACTAGGAGGTTGTTCTGGTGTTTGACTAGCAAGTTACTTCATTTTTCTAAGCCTCATTTTCCTGATATGTAAAATAAGGATAATAATAGTACTACTTCATATGTGTAGGACTATTGACGATTAAATGGGAAATAGAAGTAAAAAGCACAGTTATTGATGATGATGGTGATGATTGTAATGATAACTCCCAACCCCACTCCACCAGGACCTTTTTAGAACTTTAGCCACTGGTGGCCAGGGGACAGCTCTGTCTTGGCTCTAGACTGGATCCTCTTCTTTCCTCTCTTAGGATCTTTATGCACACTGTTCATACTCCATGATCACATCCTGGCAGCCTGGCTGACATGCTTATTGCAGATGAGCGGTAAGCAGTTTCTTCCACTGATTCACAGAATTCAACACCTTGACTTTTATTTTCTTGCCATTTGTTTCCCTTACTTCTGTACCTCCAAAGCATCTTCACGAAAGGGACAGTGGGACTCTTCCACCTGATTGCTTGGAATGGCCATCCATTGATGCCTACCGGCATAGCCTTGGCTCCAGCGGAGGGAGCACTGGAAAGCTTGCATTTTAAGAAGGATGGACGATCCTGGAAGACTTTCTCCTCCTCACCACCCCGCCCCCCAACCCAATTCAAAAACTCTTTTGGAGTCCAGCCATTTCCTCATTTCCCTACAAATTTCTCTCTGCAGAGGCTCATTTTCCTTTGAAACTAAGTTTGCTCCCACTGAAGTGGAGTTTCACTGTTGAACTGTTTTGTGCCCACCAGTGGGTAGATTAGAAGAGTTACTCTGCGAATTCTGGAGCTGTGCTTGCGCAGAAGTTTGCCAGTGGTAAGTTTCACAAATCAAGTTAAAAATAAACTTTTTGCAATTCCTGAGTCCATTACACTTTTCCCAGCAAATTTTTCCTTTTTTTTCTTCCCATTCATCCAGATCTAGAGTAGAATTCCTCTTTCCTCCTCTGTGTCAACTGGGGTGCAATAGATTCCTAACTTAAAGTTTTTAAATTTCTTGTTGAAATCTTTTATTCTATACACACACACACACAATATATGCATATCTGGCCTCCCAGTTCAAGATCTAAAATAGCTTCAACATCCCCAAAGCTCTCAAATGCTTCCTAATGTCCCTTCCCTGTTAATACCACGTGCTGCCACAGGCAAGATGACCTCAGCAGCTCCTCTCACCACGCGTTAGATTTGCCTGTTCTTGAAATTCACATGAATGGAATCCCACCATATGTACTCTTTACTGTTTGGCTTTTTTTTTTTTTTTTTTTTTTTTTTTTTTTGCTTATCTCGCATGTCTGTGAGTTTCTTTCATGCTGTGTGGGTCGGTAGCTACTCTTTAACGCTGTGTGTTTCTAGTGTGTGACTCTTCCCTAGTTTACCCATTCCACTGTTGAAGGACATTTGAGTTGTTTCCAATTTTTTTGGCTGTTTTGAATTAAGCTGCTGTGGAAATTCTCACACAGGTCTCCGGGGGGCAAGATCAGTTCTTTTGACTATATAACTAGCAACAGGATTGTGGGGTCCTAGGGCAGTCATAGCTTAGCTGTAGTCAAGATTGCCAAATAGCTTTCCAAAATGGTTGTACTAATTTACACGCCCACCAATGAAGTGTGAGCGTATTTGTTGCTCAATATCCCTGTCAATACTTTGCCTTGTTGGCCTTTTAGTTTTAGTCATTCTGGTGGGTGTAAATAGTATTTCATTGTGATTTTAATTGGCATCTCCTGATGCAGTACTGATGTTAAGTAACTTTTATACGCTTATTGGCCATTTGGATATCCTCCATTGCAAAATGCCTGTTTAAGTCTTTTGCTCATTTAAAACATTGGATTATCGGGGTTTTTTTTTATATTATTCATAGTCTCTACATATTCTGGACACTAATACTTTGTCGGATATCTGTATTGTGAACATCTGTCAGTCTGCAGTTTGCCTCTTTCTTTGCTCTCTTAATAGTATTTTTTGGTGAAGACAGCACTCTTAACTTTAATGTGGTCCAATGAATCGGCCTTGTTTTTAATGGTTTGTGCCTTTCGTACCCTCCTTAAGAAATCTTTGACCATTCCTAAAGTTAAGGAAATACTCTCCTCTGTTTTCTTCGAGAAACTTTATTGTCTTACCTTTCATGGTAAAATCTATGATCCATTTTTTTAAAGATTTTATTTATTTATTTATTTATTTATTTATTTATCTATTTATTTGACAGAGAGAGAGAGCGTGAGAGAGCACAAGCAGGGGGAGCAGCGGAAGGAGAGGGAGAAGCAGGCTCCCCGCTGAGCAGGGAGCCCAATGAGGGACTCGATCCCAGGACCCTGGGATCGGGACGGGAGCCGAAGGCAGATATTTAACCGCCTGAGCCACCCAAGTGCCCCTATAATCCATTTTGAATTAATTTTTGTGTATAGTGTTAAGGGAGGTCAAGCTCATTTTTCTCATATAGATATACAATTGATCCAGGAGTACTTCTTGAAAGGACTATTCTTTCCCTCACTGAATTGCAGAAATGCCTTTGTTATAAAGTAATTGAATATGTGTAGGCCAGTTTCTGGGCTCTTAAGTCTGTTCCATGGATCTATTTGAATACCTTGGTGCCAATACCATGGTGTCTTGATGACTCTAGCTTTTTAATAAATCTCGAGATCTGCTATGGTTAATCTTTCAGTGTTGTCCTTCAAGATTATCCTGGCTGCTCTAGGTCTTTTCCACTGTCCTACTAATTTTAGAATCAGCTTGCCAATTCTTTCTCTCTCTCTCCCTCCTGGCATTTGACTGGCATTTCATTAAATTCATAGATTATTTAGGGATAAACTGACATATTAACAACATTGAGGATTGATATATGTCTCCACGGTTAGGTCTTTGGCATGTCTCATGGCTTGTCAATGCTTCTCAAGGTTTTGTCATTTTCAGTGGAGAAAAAAGTTTTAATAAGATATATCTTTTAGTTGGCATAATTCTTTCCTCTCTTATTGGGGAGGGGTAGCAATATAAACACTATTAAAAATCAAATTCCATTTCTAGACGATTGATAACAGACCTCAAAGAAGTCGAGAGGCTGCACAGTGGCTTTGGTCTGGCTACCTACAACGCTGGACAATGCCTGCTATGCCCCAAGCTACACAGACTCATTTGGCCTCCCCACATCTCTCCACACTAAATGCTGAATATCCTGCTTTGACTGCCCCACCTTCTCTTCCCTCAAGACTTACTTCATTTTTATGTTCTTGCAGCAGTATTTCCGACTGTTTGTTTGTTTGCAAGCTAGCTTAAGTAAAAGGATACTTTACCAGAAGGATTTAGGCGCCCTCACAGGATCCATGGCGGCCCTGAGGGCTGGGTGTTGAAACGGACAGAAAACTGGATCAGGAGAAGCCCGGCAATGGTCTCTCGGTGGGCACTTGGTCCAGGCACCGGTCTTGCTGCATGAGATGAATAACCACCAACCGTGCCTCGCTCTGTCCTTGGGCTACTTGCCCCAAGAATGAAAGTCTCAGGAGACAGGACCTTCTGAGCCAAGTTTAAATTGCGTGAGTGTCTGGATGCTTTGGTTTTTGCAATGGGAGATCGAGGTGAGAGGAGGATTGTCTCCCATCCAAATGATACAGAACGAGGACTCACCAAAAGGGTGAACAAGGAGCTGTTACGGAGAGCGGAGAGGGATGGTTGAAGGGTGGAGGCTGAAAAAGGACTCTGTGTATCCTAACTAGATGGTGAGGGACTTGCAGGCAGTCACGGGACCCCGACTATAAATTGTGACCAATGATACTTGTGATTGCTGTTTGCAGCAACAAACGCAGTTCAGAATATGTTCAAAGGACTAATCCTCTGGGAGGAATTCCTTACTTCTCGTTTTAAAGTGGAGAATGATACCTCACTCCCTTGTTCCTTCTGGGTAACCTCTATGATAAGCCATAGCAGCCATCAATAATTTTAAAGAGGAAGGAGAAGGTAACAATATATATATATATATATACAGAATGATTTCAACCATGTTAGAATATACAGAAGTAAAACTAAAAGGCATATGCTCTAAAATATTGAGTGGAAGTGTCTGGATTATGAGAATACAGGCAATTTCAATATTAATGTTTTTATTTCCTTTATTTTCCAGATTTGCCACAACGAACATTTATTATTAAATTGCATTACAGTTAGAGAACCATATTTATTTATTCCGTGCAATATTGTTAAGACATCTTTTCTGGTCAATTTTATAAATATTTCATTAATGAGTTAAAAAGATGTGTGGCTTCTGTTTCCTGAATGAGAGTTCTCTTCACATTGTCTTTTACCAGAAAATCATGGGTTTTTAGTAATTCGTGTCCTCCCCCACCCACCACTGTCCTGCCTTCTGATGCTATGATTGATTTTGCTGGGCTTCGAACTTTATACAAATGGAATCATGCAAAACTTATTCTTATGCACCTGATGTCTTTTATTCAACATTATATTTGTGAATTTCATTTATACTGGGTGTGGTTGTAGCTTATTTATTATCGTTAATATGAGGTGTCCCACTGTATGAATTTACCACAATTTTCAATCCACTGTTCTGTTGAAGATTTAGGTTTTTTTCCCTACGTTTTTGGCCACTCTGAATAGTGCTACTACCAGAAGTGTTGTATAGATGTTTTGGCGAACATATGTATGCTTTTCTATTGGGTATATACCCAGGAGCAGGAGTGCTGGGTCATAGGGCAGGCATATAACCAGCTTTAGTAGACACTGTCAAGCTGCTTTCCAAAGCAGGTGTGCCAGTTCACGCTCCCTCCCGCGGTGCTTGGGCGTTCTGGTCGCTCCACACCTTCCCTAACACTTCATGTTATCTTTTCCACTTTAGCCATTCTGGTAGGGTTGTAGTGTCCTCTCATGGTGATTTTTTTTTTTTTTTTTAATCTATTTGACAGAGACACAGCGAGAGCAGGAACACAAGCAGGGGGATCGGGAGAGGCAGAAGCAGGCTTCCCGCTGAGCAGGGAGCCCGATGCGGGGCTCGATCCCACGACCCCGGGACCATGACCTGAGCCGAAGGTAGACGCTCAACGACTGAGCCACCCAGGCGCCCCTCTCATGGTGATTTTATTTCGCATTTAGCTGATGACAAAAATGGTTGGGCTTTTCTCGTATGTTTGCTGACCATTACCCTCTTTTTGGGAAGTGTCCGTTTAAAGATCTTGCTTTTTTTTTTTTCCAATCGAGCTGTCTGCTCAATAGATCTATTAGATTATGCTTGATAATATTGTGCTAGTCGCATCTTCTCTGTCCTTATTTATTTTCTGTATGCTTGATTTATTGGGGTTTTTAAAAATATTAGAATCACTGAGAAACTTTAAATAAATGTTATTGCTGGGCCCCCATCCCTAATTATTAAAGTAGAATTTCTAATTGGTGAAATCAGTTGTAGCACCTGCATCAGTATTTTTTTAAAGACTTTACTTAGAGAGAGACTGTGCTCTCTCGCTCGCTCGCTTACTCTCTCTCAAATAAGACTTCAAAAAAAAGTATTTTCCACCTGCTTTTTTGAAAGATTTTATTAATTTATTAATTTATTAAAGACAGAGGGAGGGAAGAGAGCACGAGCAGGGGGGAAGAGCAGAGGGAGAGGGAGAAGCAGACTCCCCGTTGAGCAGGGAGCCCAATGCGGGACTTGATCCCAGGACCCTGGGATCATGACCTGAGCCGAAGGCAGACCTTAACCAACTGAGCCAACCAGGCATCCCCCACCTGCTTTTTGAAGAAAAACTTTTACATTTCGTGAAATCTATTATCACTGATAAAAAACGTCAACTGTCATTTTAACTGCCTTTTAAACAATGCTCGGTCGTAACCCTTTGGTAGCTTTTGTAACTTTTGTTCATGTTTGTTTTAAAGTTTAAATATTATTTCTCTAAATGAGGGATTAAAAGCAAATGTATCCAGCTTATAATACAGACATTCTTTCAACCTGAGGTACCTGTCATTCTTCAATTCTGGAATAGTCTCAGCTATTTGAGTATTACCTCTCTTCTATTCTTTCCTTTTGTAATATGTTGTAAATTTTCATTATAGGTCCCATTTCTAAATTTCTTCTGGATTTTTCATTTCTCCCTCTCTGTGTTATATTCTGATGATATCATCAGATTTATCTTCAAAGTGACTAATTCTCTCTTCAACTGTATCCAGCCCGTGGTCCCATCTGTTCATCGATGTTTGTATATAAATAATTATGGTATTTTATTAAAAGGATTTTTTAAAAAATAAACCAGTAGTTTTTATACTCTTGCCTTATGACATTCTATTTTTTTTCAAAATTTTACACATTTATTTTAAAAACCTTTTCAGATTCGTTTCTATTATTTGTAATTCTTAGTTTTCCCCGTGGTGGTTTGATTCCTTGTGTGATTTCTAACTATTGACTATGAAGTAATCTTCAGGAATATGGTCTTGGTAGGTGACCATGCCCTGGATGACAGAAACATCTTTCGAAGCTGGTCTATCTTTGCCTCTCCTGGGATCCTATGTGATTAATGGATACAGGAGCAATTTTCTTTTCTTTCTTTTTTTTTTAATTTATTCATGAGAGTCAGAGAGAGAGAGAGAGAGAGGCAGAGGCAGAGGGAGAAGCAGGTTCCCTGCCCAGCAGAGGAGCCCGATGTGGGACTCGATCCCAGGACCCCGGGATCATGACCTGAGCCGAAGGCAGACGCTTAACCATCTGAGCCACTCAGGCGCCCAGGAGCAATTTTCAATGTTACTCTTTTGGTTTGCACTCCCACATTATAGCCTACTTGGCCCTGGTCTGGGTTCTAGATTTTGTGAATGATTTCTTTTCTATCCACAGGCCCGACGGCTAGCAAATTTCCTTCCACTGCCCTGGCAGGTGGAGTTTTTCTGGTCTGTTTTCTGTGGGCAGCCATTGTTGAATCTTCATTTTATTCAGGTACCTCAGTTCCGATTCCCCCTTGCACATTGCACTTAATGGCTTGCACCCTCCTCTCCATGCAAGAGTCGAAACCTCAGCTTCCAGTGGCTAGGGCCTAATTTCAATCCTGTTATCCCTGTTAGCTACTTATGTTGCAGCTCCTGCTGACTGTTGGGCTTTAAGACCTCAGTTCGTTTCTGAAAGCTTCAATGTATTGGATATGTACTGGATAAGTACTGAAGCTTGTAACAGTTCAGTATTTGTCTATACTTGAAACAAGAGAATGAATATTTCTCTGTCAGTCCAATTGACCATGTTGACTAAATGTGTGTCTGTTTGTGTACAGGTGACACGCCAGGGAGGTAGCAGAAGAACCAAAGAATGTTTTTTTAAAGATTTTTATTTATTTATTTGCCAGAGACTGAGAGAGAGAGTGAGCACAAGCAGGGGGAACGGCAGGCAGAGGGAGAGGCAGCCTCTCTGCTGAGCAGGGAGCCCGATGCGGGGCTCAATCCCAGGACCCTGGGATCATGGCCTGAGCCAAAGGCAGACGCTTAACCAACTGAGCCCCCCAGGCATTTCCGGGAAATGGTTTTGACACAGAAACCAAGAGAAGAAATAGCTTCAAAAAGAAGTTGCTGGTCAAGGAGAGAGAAAAAGAGAGAGAGATGAGGACTAGATGTGAACATAGGGTTCAAAAGTGAGTGACTCCTGAGGCTGTTTCTTCATCAGGTTTTAGGCGGAGGAGAGAGTAATGGTAGGAAAATGGAAACAGTGGCGTCCCTAACACCTGGTTGGGAAGTTTGATCATCATAGGAAAGAAAGAACCACAAAGGTCACTTAAAGGAACATTGGATTGTGTGAAGATTTGTTTTTCAGAACAGAAGACACAAACTAGTGCCAATAATTCACCTTTCCATCTGGTGGGACTCCTATCCTTCTAGTGATATAAATTTTGTTTGCTTCCTCTTTAGAAAAGTACCACTGCTATTTTATCTGATAAGTTATTCCAGCCCATGTGACCTTCACAAGCTCTTTCTCTTTTTTTAAAGATTTTATTTATTTATTTGAGAGAGAGAATGAGATAGAGAGAGAGCATGAGAGGGGAGAGGGTCAGAGGGAGAAGCAGACTCCCCGCTGAGCGGGGAGCCCGATGCGGGACTCGATCCCGGGACTCCAGGATCATGACCTGAGCCGAAGGCAGTCGCTCAACCAACTGAGCCAGCCAGGCGCCCACAAGCTCTCTTTTCTAAGATCTCTTTGAGCCTCTAGGTTTGAATTTGGCCTTATTAATCTGTGTTATGGTTCTGAGTCTGGGCCTTGTCTTCTTAGTGAAATAGATAAGGATGTGACTGAGATGGTAAAGGCACGTTCAATCATATCTAAGCCCAGCGAGTGCCATAGTAAAGTGTGACCCATTATGAGGAGGAGTCAGAGTGGGGAGAGGGATACTATGGTAAGTGATGGAGGGAAGTAAAGAGAGAGGAGGGAGGGAGAGGGAAGAGATGAAGAAGAGAGAGAGAAGAGAGAGGGGGTAAGCCCACCACACTTGAACCTTTGAGGGCTACTGATACTGTAATGCCACGGGCCTCAGCAGATATACTCAGTCTAAAGATAGTCTCTGCCCACTTCAAGCTATTCCTAGTCACCCTCCTTAAGTTTTGAGATATCTAGTTGTTGTATCCCTCAAGCAAATCTTCTCAGGCTAACTATATCTGGTGTGGTTTGGGGTAGTACAATGCCTGCAGTCCCCTCATCCAAAAGGGATCCTCAGGGCCCACATGTAGTAATTGCTCTCCATCTGCTCTTTGTTGGACTGAGATGGCCCTGGGTTTACATCTCCTCCCCGACATTGATCCTTGGTGGCTTCACTCTTGAGGTTTTATTACATAAACCTCTTCCAAGAATCTTATCATTGATTCAATTTCAGATATTTTAGTTGGGTTGTAATGTTCTCCACGTGTGAATTGAGTGGGTGAACAGGATGAATGTTGACATGGCTGTTGGAAGAAATGGCTTATAGAGGCAGGGGTGGGACAAGGCCTCTTTGAGCCAAGAATAGCCTTTATGACCAAGCTCGTGAGCTTGGTGGTGTTGAAAGTGGTGTTGAAAGCCCAGCTGGTGGTCAAAATCCCTAGTTACAGCTGCGCTGCAGAAAATGGAAACCAGCAAACAACTGAGCAGGCCCCTAAGCTGCTGGCCCCAAAGGCAGCCTATTCAGTATTAAAACAAGAAAGAATAAATCTGAACGCTCTGGAGAACAACCTCAGTAAAGCTTTTCATTAACTGAAGTTTGGATGGAAGTGCTAGAATCACTCTGGGATTCTCCCAAAATTAATTAACTGCTTGGCTGAAATGAATAAATAGAAAGCTTAAGAAAGAGGATTCCACTTCTCTATTCATGGCTGGTAGGATTCACTAGAGGGACACTCAAAAGAAACTCTTGGGCCAGAATAGTGTCGTTGATAGAGCTGAGTGGGAGACAGGGGCAGGCGGGGTCTCTACTGCCTGATGTTAACCTTGATTTGGGTTGGCTATTATTTCAGAGCCCTCTCTGCCAAAGAAGGGATGCTTTTATTTAACTTGCCGCTTGCTCTTTCCGACCTTGCCAGGAATTGTCTCCTTCAGGAAGCCTTCTTTGCCTACCTCTCCCAATCTCCTCAAGCCTGAGTTGGGCGATCAGTGTCCCCTGTGTTCCTACACAGCCTGTGCCCACCTCTATCACCGCCCCAACCGCTCTGTGCTGTGATTGGTGGTGCTGGTTGTCAATCTTCACCTTTTGCCCGTAAGCGGCTCCATGAGGGGGTGTGTCTTGGATGTCTTTATACCTCAGCTTCTCTCACATGGCCCGGGGCGTGGCAGTGCTCCGTTTTTTAACTGAATGGCTATTAGAAACCTATTGAGATGTGTACGTGGCTTATTTTATTACTACTGTAACTGGTTGCAAGAAAAGTCCTGAAAGGAAGAACTGGTTGTATATGTGGGTCACTGTGTGTGTTTTAATTGTGTCTCACACACTATCCATCACCGCCTTGATGTGTGTCTATCTGAGTTCACTGGAACCACACAAGTTGGGCAGGTATTTCCAAAGCTAACCAGGACGCCTGGCACAGCGAGGAAGAGAAACCTTTTCTTGTGTCTGTCTCTGTGCCTCGGGGCCATAAGTGGTTTGCACGAAGTCAGACTAGAGCTATTCATTCTCTAAAGATTTCTCATTTGGGGTTTTCTTTTCTTCTCCTATCTCCACTCTAGGACTCTAGGATAGAACACCAAGGGCGATTTGAATTTGCCAGTAAGTGAGGAGTCCTTGCAGAGTTTCTTGCAAATAACTCCTTCCTCTCAGAAGATCTGTAAGGAAAGGAGTCTTGGCAGAAGTGAGCAGTCATGGGCATCTTGGGCTCCACAGCCCCACGGACTGGGCAGGCTCACTCCACACAAGCAACCACAGAGCAGCCACTCTGTCTGGTCACCATCCTTCTTTCTTGATCATTTGAGTCCATTGTGGTGGGGGTGGGGAGGAAGCGTGGCTGAGAGGAGGTCACATTTTAACCATATGGGCAGCTAACACCCTACCCTTATCAGTTAGTGCTTGACTACAATGAGTTAGTGACCTGGAAGGGGGCTGCCCAGGGAGGGGCAGGGTGACAAGTGGATGCTGCAGAAAAGTGGGAAGTGCCAATGATACATTGCTCCTGCCTCATGACTTTGTTCAGGATCTTGACGACTCAAAATAAGGTGTCAGTATATGTGTTCTAGGCTGCCAGCCTCTCTAGGAGCTCAGGGAGCAGGGCAGCCTCGAATCCCTGGGGATACTTTCTCTTCATAGAGACAAGGAACCAGAAATACAAACAAATGAAAAAGCCAGGGCAAATGGGGCAGAGTTGCCAGATAAAGTACAGGATGCCCAGTTAAGTTTGAATTTCAGATAAACACCGAATTATTTTTTTAGTATAAGTATGTCCCAAATATTGAGTGGGATATACTTACATTAAAAAACTATTTGTTGGGGTGCCTGGGTGGCTCAGTCGTTAAGCGTCGGCCTTCGGCTCAGGTCATGATCCCAGGGTCCTGGGATCGAGCCCCACATCGGGCTCCCTGCTCAGCGGGGAGCCTGCTTCTCCCTCTCCCACTCCCCCTGCTGTGTTTCCTCTCTTGCTGTGTCAAATAAATAAAATCTTTAAAAAAAAAACAACTATTTGTTGTCATGTGAATACTTAACACTACTGAACCATATACTTTAAAATGGTGAGGGTGACAAAAAAATTATTTGATGTTATCTGATAGTCTAATTTAACTGGGTGTCTTATATATTTTTATTTGCTAAATCTGGCAACTCTAAAACAAGAGGCAAAGAACTTGCCTTTCCGTTCCCCACCCCACCCCCACTTTAAACCAGGGTCATAAATGTAGTCAGAAAGGTTCTTCCGGGCTCGGCAATTCAACTCCCGGGGTTGGCAGCCCCTGATGTGGGGTTCCAGATGAAAGATGGGGTTCCAGATCCAGGAGCTGCACTCCTTCCTGTGTGCAGACTCCAGGAGGGGCTGATAGGGATGCAACAGAGCCATCCCTGGTGTCATGGGCCACTGGAGCTGCCCTCCAGGGAGGGAAGAGGCTGAATCTCAGGTAGTAAAAGATCCTGATCCACACACCCTGACAGAAGTCAGAAATCAATGGCCCGAATATGTCTGTCATTGCTTCCTCTCACACTGACGGTCACACCCAAGCCTTTAACCTCAGGGCCATGCCAAGGTGCACTCCCGCTTTCAGCAAACCCAGTCCCACGTCTAAAAATCTGGATTTGACAAAAATACAGTACTGAGTGATTCTTTCTTTTTTTTTTTTTTTAAGATTTTACCTACTTATTTGAGAGAGAGAGAGAGAGCACAAGTGGGGGGAGTGCCAGAGGGAGAAGCAGACTCCCCGCTGAGCAGGGACCTGGATGTGGGACTCGATCCCAGGACTCCAGGATCATGACCTGAGCTGAAGGCAGATACTCAACCGACTGAGCCAGCCAGGCGCCTCGTGAGTGATTACTTCATCTGTTGACAACAGGGTAGACCACAGGCTTTCTTTAATTAGTGAAATTTCCCTCCTGCATTTAAAATGGGAAATCACAGGAAGGAGAGGAAGATTGGCACACCACCCTGAGAAAGGCCAGGGATTGCAAAAGGGAGTTATGCCGGGCTACTGGCTATCAGCTCCAGGTAGCCAGGACCACCTGTGCACGGTGCAGGTTAGTGGGATGAAGAGTGGCTACGTGTCAGGAGGACTTCGTGGGGAGGGTCACAGAGCTGGTCTGTTTGTCTTACAGGCACACTGCAAGTGTGTGAGCTCAGGCTGCTGTTGGCTCCTTAGGTGTGCCCCCCCACACTGGAAGTGATGTTCGAGGCAGAAGGTGGAAACTCCGATGTTGTAGGCAGAGGGTGGAAACTCACTGGAGGCAGTGGGGAGAGGGGAGCAGAAGGGGCACTCACGCGGTGGAAGTGGTGGAGAGAAGGAGAGAACTTGCTCTGGTCCAGGGGAGCCCCAGACAGTGGAGGGGAGCCACCAACAGAGGGCTGGGCGGAGATTGCTTTAAGAAACTGCCAGGCAGCCAGCACTTGGTGACGCTCTGCCCTGTGCACAGTGCCAAGTGAGCCAGCAGTAGATAATAATGACAATAGTAATGATAGCAACAACAGGCAAAATCCTATACCCACCCCCATGTCATAGGTTGAATTGTGTTCCCCTAAAAAGGACACATTGAAGTCCTAACACCCCATACCTCAGAATGTGACCTCATTTAAAAATAGTGTCCTTGGAGGGACCTGGCTCAGTCGGTTAAGCGTCTGCCTTTGGCTCAGGTCATGATCCCAGGGTCCCGGGATAGAGCCCCATGTCGGGCTCCCTGCTCAGCGGAGAGTCTGCTTCTCCCTCTCCCTCTGCGCGCCACCCCCCCGCCCCCGGCAAAGCTCACTCTCTCTCTCTCTCTCTCTCGCACTCTCTCTCTCTCTCAAATAAGTAAATAAAATTTATTCAAAATAAAATATTTTAAAAAATAGCGTCCTTGCAGATATAATTAAATTAAGATGAAGTCTTACTAAGTAGGGTGGGCCCATAATCCAATATGACTGGTGCCCTCTAAGAAGCCGGACATGGGACAAGAGAGACATGGAAGGAGAGGGCCATGTGACGGCAAGGCAGGGGCAGGAGTGATGTAGCTGGGCCACCAAAGACTGGCAGCTTAACAGTAGCTGCTAGAATCTGCTAGAGAACAGATTCTCCCTTGCAGTCTTCAGAAGGAATCACCCCCCTCCATCCCTTCCTTCCAGACTTCTGGCCTCCAGCGCTGTGAGACAGTCCATTTCTGTTGTTTTAAGCCACCCAATTGGTGGTGCTCTGTTACAGCAATTCTAACAGACTAATACATATAATAATGATAATAATCACAACTGAATTATGACTATGTGGCGGGCACCATAGTAAGTGATTTACACAAATTATATCACTTATTTTTTACTGCAGCCCTAAGAGGAAGGGACTATAATTATCTCACATCACAACGGAGGGAAGGGGAGCTTGGAGAGGCCTGAGGTTGCATGGCCAAGGCTCAACCCCAGAGGCATCTAGATCAAAGCCTGGGCTCCCCATCATCCTGCCACCTGGCCCACACTTGGCATTGAGCAGCACACAGAGAAAGAAGGTCGAGTTCATACGGGGTGGAAGGCGATGGGGAGGTGGCGCATAGGGCAGGCACTACAAAGCCTTAGGAGGCTTTTCGGCTCAAAAGAGGACTAAAGCGGGGGCGCTTAGGGGGTTCAGTTGGTTAAGCGTCTGCCTTCAGCTCAGGTCATGAACTCAGTGTCTTGTCTCGGGATCGAGCCCCACATCGGGCTCCCTGCTCAGGGGGGAATCTGCTTCTCCCTCTGCCTCTGCCTACCCACCCCCCATGCTCTCTCTTGCTTGCTCTCTCTATCTCAAATAAATAAATAAAATCTTTTTTTAAAAAAGAGGACTAAAGCGGGAGGCAGTACGTAATTTAAAAAAATGTCAAATCACTATAGGTGGAAACTTAGACAAAGAGAGAAGTGCTTTGGGGTGAGAGACCTTCAAATCGCATTTGAGAAGCAACAGTTTTCTTCATCCAGATGGTGGGTCAGCCCTACTCAGCCCTCCAAGGGAAAGAAGGGTAAACTAGTAGGTCCCCGTATGAGTCCAGATGGGCTAGGTCGTGCTGCCGTCCCAGACAAGCCCGGAAAGGCTCTGGAAGTCTCTACCACACGTATTCACTGGTGAGGTAAGCGGAGTGGCACATCTAGAGAGCAGCTGTGGTCCCTTCAAACTGACTGCGGAGGGTTTGGATTCATTTTTTAAATAATAATGTTGCTAAGAAAAAATAACTAGGCTTCATGATCAAAGAGGAAGTTTCTTGGTTGTAGTTGGCTGGTGAAATGTTAGTGGTTAACCTGTGGCTGAGTGTGTCATGGTAAGTGTGTCAAGGATAAATAGAATAGCCACTTAATCTTTTGTTTCATGTTGTTTCTTTTTTTTTTTTTTTTAGATTTTATTTATTTATCTGACAGAGAGAGAGAGACAGCGAGAGAAGGAACACAAGCAGGGGGAGTGGGAGAGGGAGAAGCCGGCCTCCCGCGGAGCAGGGAGCCCGATGTGGGCTCGATCCCAGGACCCTGGGATCAAGACCTGAGCCGAAGGCAGATGCTTAACGACTGAGCCACCCAGGCGCCCCATCTTGTTCATTTCTGAAACGTTCAAAATCTTTTATCATCTGCAAGGAAACATTCCATCTCAACCAAGTTTGTATACAACATGCAGAGGGAGCTTATTTGATGTCCATTGAATGACTAAATGAAATGAATGTTAGGGGCTCGGAGTTTGCAATAAGATACAGGTGGAATCATCACAGAAGAAAAGGCCAAAAACATGCCCTGGGATGCTTCTCTCCTCAGAAGTTTGGATTTTCATGGGCCAGTAAAATCAAAAGAAAAAAAAATGGACAAGCGGACCAGTAAGGGCCTTAGCAACTATGATCACCTCCGAGGTCACCTCAATAAAGTAAATCAAAACATTAGACTGGACCTGGCATTAGCATCAGAGATCAATCTTTAAGTGGAATACATTCAGCTCTTTGAAAATCTCACTGCCTTGTCCTTATTTTTCTCATTTTGTCAAAGCAAAATGCTCTAATTGGCACTGAGCTAAACCTCCTGTCTTGCCCTTCAGAAGCCTCCTAGACAGAACCCCCGGGGGCAGTAGGGCCCGGCGTCAGCCGGAAGAGCCAGACTGGGGAGAGTTGCTGCCCATTTCTGGAATATGGGGGCGTGGTGCCCCTCCTGGTCCCGAGCTGTCTCCCGACCGGCCCACGACCCTGTCCCACAGAGCTGGGCACGACGGGGTGGGGGAATTAGCTCTCTCATGGGACAGCACCCGGGGCCCTGGCTCCTTGTCTCCCCAAGCGAACAGTTCTCACAGGGATTAGCCTGAGGCCCAGTCTCCTTTTCTCTCCACATCAAGCCTGCATTTCCTTTCCTTCTCTCTGCACCCACCTGGAAAAGCTGCCCGCCTTGCAGCTGCCTGACTGCCTCCTTGGCCCTTCCGGCCCTGCAGCTTTCCACGGAACTTTCTGGCAGCAAAGAGCCCAGAGCTGGGTTCCAGGAGCCGGGCCATGTCGCTCGGACCTTGGCCCCTCCTCCTCACTTTGTTCCCCTTTCAGACAACTCCCAGATGCTCCGCCGCTGTCCCTGCAGCTGTGGGAAAGGGGGGCGTCCCGCTGACCAGCAGGATTCACAGTCTCCAGGAAAGGAGGGAGCCATCTTCACCTTCTGGGGCTGAGAGATACACCTTTCGGTACTGATCATAAGAAAGAAATGCAAGGATGAGTACAGTGGACATTTATAATCATTTTCACTTTCATTTGCACAATGTGAAGGGCCCTGGGAGGCAGCAGGGACTTTTTAATTAGTTGGATGGCATGGCCATTTGGGCAGCCAGGAAGACAGGTAGATGTAACAATTAAAACATCTTTTACTGCTTTATGGGGCAATAAAATAGGGAAATGGGATCCAGGGCTATGGTTTTCTCCTTTTAACTGGGCTCTTGTTTAGATATGTGTGTGTGCTTTCCGAAGTTCAAACTTTCAGAGTTACATAACCGTTCCCCTTGGCTTATAATCAAACTTGCAGATGAGCTGGAGGTGCCCTACACGAGCGGGGAGCTGGCATGAGGGTGAAGCACGTGACCCTGCGGGCTTCCTGGTCAGGCTGCTCTCTCAAGTACAGGTGTTGGCTTGCAGGTCAGGGAGGAGAGTTGTGTGCAGAGATGTCCTGATGCCCATTTTTGAGACTTTCCGGTCAATGTTCTGAGCATCTCCAGTTCTCAAAACTGTCGCCATTAAAGGTAGGAAATCTACCTTGAGAAGAAGGTCCAGTGCACTGAAATGTCTACACTGGCAGGAGCCACTTGCAAGAAAGTCAAAACTTGCACTTATTCAAGTTCTTATTTCAGTGGTGTGCTAACCCTGGATCGGAACAGGGTGATTCTTGCAAGTGTCTTGTGGGACGCAGATCCTAAATGTTTCCTTTTTTCTCGTGCTTGCTTCCTTCTGTTAACCGAGTTACCAGCACCTAGCTGCTAATTAAAATGAAAATTATGACTATGTATGTAGATTTGCATACAGGATGGAAGAGAGATTATGGGTGGTACTGAACATTTCAAACTTCTTTTGGTAGGATGCTCTGTCATGGGTAGAGAGCATTAGGTCTCCCCTAAAACCTAAACCAACTCATCCTTTCTTGCCCCCCCCCCCCGCCTCCCGAATTTGCACAAGAATTAATGGCTCCCAGCTCTTAGATCCCTAGTGAAAGGCCTTTAGAAATGCAAATCACCAGACATCCCTGAACTCCTCAAAACACAGAAAAAAACAAGTGGAGGGCCTTGGGGACCCCCAGGCATTGATTTACTGCTCCGGAGACTATAGGAGGAGGCGCGGAAGTCAGCTGCTGGGGGTAGGGGAGGCAACATTCCAGTCGCTATGGTGGTACCACTCGCTGTTAATGAAGCAGAGACTTCAATAAAACCCAAAGAGCTTCTCCCATCTTTCTGTTCTCAGTCTGATTTGCTGTCTTCGTGGGGGTTAGTAGGCCAAGTGGGGAAAATGGCAAGCCGTATGGGAATGTGAAAGTATTACCTATGACCAAAACAGACCAGATTATTGTCCTGAGATCTTTTGTTTTTAAAAAGAGAATACCATTGTTTCTTCTTATCATAAAAGTGATGTATTGCTCACTAAACAAACTCAAACATTAAGGAAAATATTAAAAAGAAAGCTGAACTCCATGATTCTGAGATAACAACTATTAAAATTTGGTGGACATTTTTCCAGATGTGTGTGTGTGTGTGTGTGTGTATACCTATAAGTAAATTTACATCTGTCCTACCAAAATAAGCTTGTTTTTATGTAATTGCCTTTTTTAATTCATCAACATATGACAATAAATCTAGCCATTTCGCATGACTACTTGGTATTCCATCGTATGTGAGTATCATAATTTATTAGCCAACTCTGATTTGATACACATTTCAGTTTTTTCCAATATTTCACTCTTATAAACTACACTACAATGGACATCTTTTGGATATTTGGGTGATTATTTACTCAAAGGTAAATTGCTAGAAATTAGGAAAAGAAAAAAGCCAAGTGGCTAGTAAACGCATGGAAATAAGTTCAATATCACAAGTACTCAAAGAAATACAAATTAAAACTATTATATATATGGGTACATCAAATAGACAAAGTTTAAAAAGAATCCAGAGCCTGGTGTTGGCAAGTGTACGAAGAAATACATACTCTCCTACTTTGGTGTTGGGATTATAAACTACAGGGCAGAATAATAATCTGTATCAAAATTTAAAATAAGCTTTCCCTTTGGTCGCCTTGATCTCATGACCCTGAGATCATGACCTGAACTGAAATCAAGAGTCAGACGCTCAACCGACTGAGCCACCCAGGCACCCCTACTTCAAGTTATTTTTAAGGTAATTTTTGTTGTTGGTTTGATTGACACCTATAGAAAAGTGCACAAGTCAAATGATATAATTGGATCAATTTTTTAAGAGTGAAAACACTCATGTTCTCACTACCCAGATCAAGGAGCAGAGCATCCCTAGAACCTCTCAAACTTTCCTGATGACTCCTAGTCTCTAGACCCTCACCAAAAGTAACACTACACTATGTCAATCACCACGTTCATTTCACCTTTATTATTTAAAAAAATTTTAACTTATGGTAAAAACACATATAACATAAAATGGACTACATTAGTCCTTTTTACAGTTCAGCAATGTTAAGTACGTTCACACTATTGTGCAACCCATCTCAGAACTCTCTTCATCTTGTAAAATTAAAACTCCATACCCATTAAACTGTACCTCTGCCCTGCCCCTCCTTCCAGCCTCCTACTTCCTGTCTCTAGCAGTTTGACTCCTCTAGGTACCTCATAGGAGTGGAATCCTACAGCATTTGTCCTGTTGTGACTGGCTTATCTCACTTAGCATAATGTCCTTAAGGTTCATCCACACTGTAGCATGCGTCAGAATTTCTTTCCTTTACACTGCTGAGTAATATTGCACCGTATGTAGAGACACACTTTGTTTATTCACTCATCTGTTGACGGGCAGTTGGGCTGCTCCCACTGTTTGGCTATTGTGACTAATGCTGCTATGGACACGGGCGTCCAGCTATCTCTCCGATACCCTGTTTAAAATTCTTTGGGGCAGATGTCTATCCAGAAGTGGCATTGCTGCATCATATAGGAATTCTATCTTTAACTTTTTGAGGAACCCGTGTTCCCGTAGAGGCTGCATCATGTTTCATTCCCATCAACAGCACACAAGAGTTCTAATTTTTCCACATCTTCCCCAACACTTACTATTTTCTCTTTGTTGTTGTTTATTTGTGGTAGCAGCCATCCTAATGCCTGTAAGGTGGTTGCCTTTGTTTTTTGTTTTTAAGTAGGGTTTATTTTAATGTGGGGTTTACTCACAACACTGAGATCAAGACCTGAGCTGAGATCAAGAGTTGGATACTTAACCGACTGAGCCACCCAGGCACCCCTGTTTTTGAATTTTATATAAATGGAACCACTCCACATGTATTATTTTGTGTCAGACCTCTTTTAAAATTATTTCTGTGAGAATCATCTGCATTATTGCATAGAACAATATTTAAGGAGGCGCCTGGGTGGCTCAGTCGGTTAAGCGTCTGCCTTCGGCTCAGGTCAGAATCCCAGGGTCCCGGGATCTAGCCCTGCATCTGGCTCCCTGCTCAGTGGGGAGCCTGCTTCTGCCCCTCCCTCTTCTCATGCACTGTCTCTCTCTCATTCTGTCTTAAATAAATAAATAAAATCTTTAAAAAAAGAACAATATTTAACTAATTTTCAATGCTTTATAACATTCCATTAGGTAACTTTATTATAATTTATTTGTCTACTCTAATGTTGAGGGACGTTGGGTTGTTTCTAATTTTTGATTATTATGACTAGTACTACTATGAACAATTATGTCTTTTTGTGCACACATGTATGCACATCTGTTGAATGACGAGTGGAATTGTTGGGTCGTAATGTATTCATATATTCAGCGTTAGTAAGTGCTCTCTGTTTTCCAAAGTTGGCCCAATTTGCACACCCACCAATAATATATGAGAGTTCTAGTTGCTCCACACCCTCACCAATACTTAGTTGTTTTGCTGTTAGCCATTCTGGTGGGTAAAAGTGGTATCTAATTGTGGTTTAAATTTGCATTTCTCTGATGAATAATGAGATTAAGCACCTTTTCAGACATGTATTGGCCATTTGGATGCTCTCTTGTGATGTGCATGCTAAGTCCCTTGCCCATTTTTCTGTAGTTTTTCTTTTTTTTCTGTTTTTTTTTCCTTAGTAACTTAAAGGACTTCTTTATTCATTCTGAATGAGTCCTTTGTTAGAAATGTATATTGCATATCTCTTTTTCAGTCTGTGGCTTGCCTTTTCATTCTCTTAAAATGGTATCTTTTGATGAACAGAAGCTCTTTATTTTCATGCAGTCTGATTTATGAATGTTTTCTCCTATGGCTGGTGACTTTCATGTCCTGTTTAAGAAATCTTTGCATATCTTAAAAGCTTAAAAATATTCTCCTGTGCTATCTTCTAAAAGTACAATTGTTTTACTTCTCATATTTAGATCTACAATCCAGCTGTGGGTTTTTTTTGTTGGTGGTAGTTTTGTTTTTGTTTTTGTTTTAATCATGTGCGGTAGAGATTAAGATGCGATTTTCTCCATATGACTCTTCATTGACCCAGAATCACTTATTGAGAAGACTCTCCTTTTTCCCACTGTACGACAATATCATCTTTGTTTCTGCTTTCCCTTTTTTTTTGTTCCATTGATCTATTTTTCTCTTGGGCTAATACCACATTGTCTTAATTACCCAGCATTATAATAACTTATGATATGCAATGTAAGTTTTTCAGCTTTGTTCTTCTTTAAGATTGTCCGGCTATTCTTGGCCCTTTGCATTTCCATATATAATTTAAATGTCAAGATCTATATTAAAAAGAAAAAAATCCTGCCAGGATATTTTTGAGGTTTACGTTGAAACTATGGATCAATTTATATAATTTATATATTATAATACATATTATTATCAATATATATTAATAAATTTATGTATTTATATAAATAAATTTATAAATTTATATATTTATATAAATATATAAACACAGCTGCCCTATATTTCTACTTATATTTTAAACCCACAAGACTTTATTATTGTTTTGGGGGCGCCTGGGTGGCTCAGTCGGTTAAGCATCTGCCTTCGGCTCAGGTCATGATCCCAGGGTCCTGGGATTGAGCCCCACGTAGGGCTCCTGGCTCAGTGGGGAGCCTGCTTCTCCCTCTGCCTCTGCCTCTCCCCCTGCTCATGCTCTCTCTCTCTCTGTATCTCTGTGTCTCAAATGAATAAATAATAAAATCTTTAAAAAAAAAGACTTATTGTTTTAAACATTTAATACTCATTTAATTTTAACAAAATATTTACCCTTTTCATTGCCCTCCATTCTTTCGTAGCTTATCATGCTTTCATCTGGAATCATTTTCTTTGTCTCAAACACTACTCCTTCCTGTACTTCTTTTAGTGCAGTTCTGTTGGCGATACATCCTCTCATTTTCTGTGTCTAAAATGTCTTCTGTTTTCCCTTAAATTCTGAAGGATACTTTAGCTGGGCATAGAATTCTAGGATGACATTATTTATTTTTTCAGCATACCAAAGATATTATTAGATTGTCTCCTGCTTCAGTTGTGTCTGATAAAATGTTAACTGTCACTCTCTTCATAGCTTCTTTGAGGATAATGTGTAACTTTTAAAATTTTTCTTTGCATTTTGTTTTCAGCCGTTTTACTATGTTGTGCTTAAGTGTGTTTTTCTTTTGAATTTATTCTTCTTGGGGTTTGTAGAACTTGGATCAGTAGCTGAATGTAATTTGTTGGTTTGGGGAAGTTCTCAGCTGTTATTGCCAAACATTGCTTCTATTCCATTCTCTCTTTCCTCCCTTTCTGGGACTCCGATTATATGCTTACTCAGTCTTTTTACATCGTATTCCATCTGTTTCTTACATTCCTCCCTATATGTTCCCATCTTTTTTATCTCCTTCCTTTATTTTCAGTATTTTCTTTTGAACTTTCTTTTAGATCACTAATTCTCCCCTTGAGCATATCTAATTTGCTATTAAATTCATCAACTACGTTCTTAATTTTAATTATTATATTTCAGTCTAATCATTTCTACTCAGTTACTTTCTTTTAATTGAGATATAATTGATATGGAGCATTATAGTTGTTTTAGGTATGTAACATAACGATTTTATATACGTACATATTGCAATGATTACCGCAATAAGTTTTGTTAATGTCCTGGTTACTTTTAATAGATTCTAATTCTTTAGTAAAAATTTCCATTTTGTCATCTATTTTTTTTATTTTGAGAGATTGAGAGAAAGAGAGTGAGTAGGGGGGAGGGGCAGAGGGAGCGGGAGAAAGATAATCTTTTCTTTTTTTAAGATTTTATTTATTTATTTGACAGAGAGAGAGAGAGAGACAGAGAAAGAGCACAAGCAGGAGGACAGGCAAAGGGAGAGGGAGAAGCAGGCTCACCACTGAGCAGGGAGCCCAATGCAGGACTTGATCCCAGGACCCTGAGATCATGACCTGAGCCTAAGGCAGACGCTTAACTGACTGAGCCCCCCAGGCATCCCTTTTCATCTATTTTCTTGATTATATTGATCAATTATTTTAATGCTTCTCTCTGATTAATACAAGTGTTTGGATCACTTGTTGTCCATTTTTCATTTTATTTCTGAGCATTTTTGAACTGGTTACCAAATTATATTAATTGGGTCAGCTACAAGTTCACGTAGCAAATTTTAGGTCTCATTCCAACTTGGATAACTTTTTAGCCATCTGTTTTTAACTCTTCTATATTCTTCGTAACTGCTAACTATTTTCTATACTTCAGGTGTTCAATCCCATTCCTGCTTCTCTCATTATCAGCTGATGACCTAGATCTCTGAATTTATTAAGTTTGAATTTATTGAGGTCTCCACCTCAAGATTTCTCTATGTTCTTATCTGTCTCCTCCTCCTTTGCTCCTGACTCAGGAAGACAGGTCTCTATTGTCAAAGAATCTCTGACCTTGATCTCATCTTAATTGACTCCTCCTAAGCTTTGCCCTATCAATTCTTACTCCTCTTTCTTGAATCTCTGAATGCCCTCTGATTCTTTATTTTTTGTCAGTAAACATGCTCAAATCTCCCTATCCCAAAACAAACAAACAAACAAACAATCCTGTTGCCTTCAGTGGCTACTACTTCTAAGCAGTCATGGCAGCAAACTTTTTAAAGAATTAGTTTATATTCATTGTTTCAACTTCCTACCACCAATTCACTCCTTGCAATTTAGTTTCTATTTCCACCACTCTACAGATACTCTTTTCAATAGCGATTTTGACCTATATCCTAAGTCCAGTGGCCTCCTTTCAGTGTTCATCGTCTTTGACGTCTTCGTGACATGGTCAATGGCTTCTAGACACTCCCTTCCCCTTGGGCCCCTCTGACATTTTTTTCTTAGATCTTCTACTCCTTTAACAGATCTTTCAGTCTACCTCACAACATGATCAATCTTTCCCCACTCTCTCAGTGTCGATATTCTTCACATCTGTTCTTAGCCATCTTCTTTCCTTCTCTCCCTACTCTTTCCCCTTTTTGCTGCCACATTCACATTCACTTCTTTTATTACCTTATGGCAGATGATTTTCCCAAATTTATTTCCGGTTCCATTTTCACTCCCTTGTCTTATAATACCAGCTACCTACTGACCCTCTGTCCATGGATGTCCTACTAACCCCTCAAATTCAGCGTGTCCAAAATGAGATGATTTCTCCCCAAATCTCCTTCTTTTTCTGACTATCCTCTCTCTGTTAAAGAAGCTTCCAGTAACTTACACCTAAAAATTTGTAGTCATGATTGACCCTTTCATTTCCTTGTTCTACCCTCCAACAAATCAGACACTATGTTCTGTCAATCCCTAAAATACTTTTTTAAAAAGATTTTATTTATTTATTTTAGAGAGAGAGAGAGAGTGCAAGGGTGCAAGCCGAGGGAAAGAATCTCAAGCAGACTCCCCCCTGAGGCTCGATCCCATGACCCTGAGATCATGACCTGAGCTGAAACCAAAAGTCGGATGCTTAACCAACCGAGTCACCAAGGTGCCCCACTAAAATACTTTTTGCATGTGCCCCTTCCTTCCATCATTATCAGTCTAAGTTATTACTTTTGCAATAACTTAATGTATTTTGGTTCCTGTTTCTACATCTTCTAATCTATCTGGCTTGCTGCCACTAGACTCGTGTTGCTTAATATATGTTGAATGAATAAATGAATAACTGAGGCACAATTTTAATTATACTACCTGCTGGTTACCTCCCTATTGTTCATTGAATGTAATTCAGACTTCTTAGCTTGAGTTCCAAGCCCTCTGAATCTGGTTCTAATCTCTATCTGTATTTTTCCAGCTTTAATTAATTAATTAATTAATTAATTTAGAGTTGGAGGGAAAGGGAGAGAAAGAATCTTAAGCAGGCTCCATATACAGCATGGAGCCCTGTGCGGGGCTTGATCTCATAACCCTGAGATCATGACCTGATCCAAAATCAAGAGTTGGGCACTCAACCACTGAGTCACCCAGGTGCCCCTGTATTTTTCCAGCTTCAAATCTTTCATATATCCTGTCTTTCAGTCAAATATACCCTCAATTTTCAAGCTGTGTTCTGCAATACAATAATGCCCTTCAAGAGGTTAATATTTGTTCCTTGACCAAAAAAAAAATGTTCTTTGATAATTAAATTTAACTAATGTCAAACAGCTTCCCTATGCAATCTCTCAAAGCCTTTACTATTCTAACATATACTGTGAATTTCCAACTGTGGGGGAAAGCATGTAGTACTTCTCAGTGCTATTTGACCATGAACCCTATTTAAGGGACTACTACTTATCTCCCTAGACACTAATGTTCCCAGGAACACATTTTGAAACAGGCCGATACAGATGCTTCTTTATTCCCCAAACATACTCCATTTCTAACATCATTCTCTTAGATTAGAACAGTAGTTCTCACCGAGGTTGATTTTGCCCTCCAGGGGAAATTTAGCAATGTCTAGAGACATTTTGGTTGTCAGAACTGGAGGGGTTTCTAATGGATGGAAGCCAGAGCTGCTGCTACATATCCTACAATGCGCAGGACAGCCTCCCACCGCAAAGAATTACCCCGGCTCAAAACGTCAGTAGTGCCAAGGTTGAGAAACCCGGATCTGTACTATCCTGCCCTCACTTCTTCCTTCTGCCATTCAAAGCTGTATTCATTTCTTAAAGTCCAGTTCAAATATTGTCCCTTCAGTGAATGCTTGCTTTTATCTTTCAGATCTCTCTCCTGAGGGACAAATTCTACAGCACTTTGTATATTTCACTCTTACAGCATTTGTCAGAGTCTTTCCTATGTTATACATATTTCTGTATATTTATAATATCTTATACTAGGCTATAATATTTTAGGACAATAGTGTCCTATGTGTAGGGGCAATACTGTGATTATTATTTTTTTTTTTTTTTGGTTCTCCAAACAGACAGTAGTAACAAGAATTTCTTGCTTGAAGAACAAAATGAAGCTTTATTTAACTCCCATTTCAGTTACCTTCTACACTTCACTGTTCACCCAGTCTGGTCAGTTTTTCCTTCATGTTTTCCCCACATCTTTCTTTCCCTTTCATGTCCATTGCCACTGCCCTGGTTCAGGCATTGTGACTCCGTGCCCTTACTACAGCAATAGAGAGAGAAAAGTGGTGTCAAGGACAGAGCTCCAACCTGCAGTCTGACAGCCCTCCGTGGGACCCTGGCTCTGCTCCCCCCAACCCCCACCACCCCAGCTGCATGGCCCCGGGGCAAAGTACTTGCCCTTCCCAGGGATTGTAATTCTCCTTGCCAATGTGCAGGTGATTATATCTGCCTTTTTTTGGTGAGGATCAGAGATAAGTATATAAAGTCCTAGAATCACAGTGGGGGCTCAGTATATATGAGGTCTAATAGTCAATAGCTTCTGAGGGGCTCTCCTACCCCAGCCTCTGCTTCAAAGCCTTTTCTTTGATTCTCCATCATCTGCAAAGCCTGAGCTGCTGGTATTCAGAGCTCTGGATATTCATTACCAGTCTACTCAAGGACACTTACCTCTCATTGTCCTTCCCAAGTTCTCAACTTCTGACAAACTGGTTTATTCCTTGTACTTCGAACACACCTGAGCTTTCTCATCCCCACCCTGGTTCCTGGGATTCTCCCTCTTGCAAACCTCTCTCTCTCTGTACACAAATCCTACCCAGCCTTCCACCCCACTTTGCCTCTTTGTTCTATAAAGTCTCTTTAACCCTCTCTACCTTCAGGGATCCTTTTCTTTCCTGAATATTTAGAGTCCTTATAGTCTTCCACTAATGAGTCAATTAATTTCTATTGCCTGACACTATTTCTCATGTGGAGAACTATTAAAATACACCTTCTATGATTATCTAGCTTTTTGTGTGTTTTCTTGCCTTCTCATTTTAGATTGTAAACTGCTTGAGGACAATGACCATCCCTTATGCAAATTGCCTTCCACATACCAGAGGCTCCAAAAATATTCAGTCCAAAATATTTGGTCTTCTCTTAATTTGGAGCATGTCTTAAAATACCTCTTCTCCTTATGCCCACTTTTAGAGGGTTTCTCAGTCACAGGCAGAAATGGAAGGTGATATCAAGGCCCTGGATTTAGCATGGATTCAACAGGGGAGCCAGGAGACAGAGGTGCAATGCACCCAGGCTCCAAGAGAATTCTTATAAACAAGAACAAAGGCAATCCGACACTAACATTTTAATTAATAACTTTAACGACTTATCCAAAATAATCCTCTTGATTTGGAAGGATTAAATTCCACTTGATAAAACTACCAATCCATGTGGAAAGATGTCTCATGTGCTGCTCTTGAAGTTACAAGCAGGGCCCACTGAGACAGGAGGGGTCATCTACCAAAGTGCACGGCTGGTGGGAGTCACTGTCCCCAGGCAAGTGCAAATAGCCCTGCATCTCTCTTCTTGTTTCTTTGTTCCCCAAACATACTCCATTTCTACCATTGTTCTCATAGATCAGAACAGTGGTGCTCACCTAAGGTTGATTTTGCCTCTTCTCTTAAATCTCGCACATTATGCATTAGCATCTGAAAACCAACAACAACAATTTGGAAATAATTTAAAACCTACTGAGAAGTTATATGAATAGGAATAGTATGTAGTACACCCCACACATCCTTCGATCAGATTTATCCTTTTTACCCATTTTGTTATTTGTGCTCCTTGCCCCTTCCCCTTGTTCTCACTCTGGCTCTCTATTTTTTTATTTTTTTTCTGAACCATTTGAGACTAAGTGATATATCTCAAGTCCCCTTACTCCTAAATACCTCAATGTATATTTCTTAAGAATAATGCTATTTTCTTGTGCAACTATAGCAGAGTTATCCACTTCAGTAAATTAAACATTGATACTGTTCTTTTACCTAATCTACCATCTTCTCTAATTTTGTTAATTGGTCCAATAATGTTGTTTATAGCCCCCCACACCCCAATATACAATGCAGTTTAGGGTCAGGGATTTCATTTAGTTGTCATGTTCCTTTAGTCTCCCTTATTCTGAAATACTTCCACAATTTTTCTTTATCTTTTATAATAACATTTATAAAGAATAAAGTTCCTTTATTAAAAATAAAATATTCATTGACCGAAAACCCTAAAGATTACACAAACACACACAAAACAACTTAGAACTAATAAATGAATTCAGTAAAATTACAGGATACAAAATCAACACACAAAAATCAGTTGTGTTTCCATGCACTAAGAATGAATGATACAAAAGGGAAATTAAGAAGACAATCTCATTTACAATAGCTTTGAAAAGATTAAAATACTTAGGATTAAACTTAACCAAGGTTTCATCAAGGAGGTGAAAGACTGATACACTGAAAACTATAAAACATTGTTTAGAGAAATTAAAGAAGACATAGATAAATGGGAAAATAGCCAATATTTATGGATTGGAAGAACTAATATTGTTAAAATGTCCATACTACCCAAAGTAATCTACAGATTCAATGAAATCCCTATCAAAATATCAATGACATTTTTTGCAGAAATGAAAAGAAATCTTAAAATTATTCATATAGAATCTCAAAGGACCCCAAATAGCCAAAACAATCTTGAGAAAGAAAAACAAAGCTGGAGGCCTCACACTTTCTAATTTCAAAATATATTGCAAAGCTACAGTAATCCAAACAGTGTGGTATGGTATAAAGACAGGACAATAGAACTGAATAGAGAGCCCAGAAATACATTCTCATGTGTATAGTCAAATGATTGTTAACAAAGGTACTGAAGTTACACTATAGGGAAGAGATAATCTCTTCAAAAAATGGTGTTGGGAAAGCTGGATATTCATATGCAAAAGAATAAATTTGGACCCTTACCTTATACCATATAAAAAAATAAACTAAAAAATGGACAAATACCTAAATGTAAAGCCCCAAACTATAAAACTCTTAGAAGAAAACATGGGCGAGAGACACCTGGGTGGTTCAGTTGGTTAAACATCTGACTCTTAATTTTGGCTTAGGTCGTGATCTCAGGGTCGTGAGACTGAGCCACAGGTTGGGCTCCATGCTGGGCCTTGAGCATGCTTAAAAGTCTCTCTCTCCCTCTGCCTCTCCTCCCCCCACTTGTGTGCATGGGCATGCTCTATCTCTCTCTCTAAAAAAAAAAAGAGAGAGAGAGAGAGAGAGAAAGAAAACACAGGGGAAAAATTTTATGACTTTTGCTTTGGCAATGGTATCTTGGATATGACACCAAAAATAAAGGCAACAAAGGCAAAAAAAACAGACAAATGAGACTACATCAAACTTAAAACCTTCTGTGCAAGAAAAGAAACCATTAACAGAGTGAAAAGGCAACCTATGGAAAGGGCAAAAATATTTGCAAGCCATATACTAAGGGGTTAATATCCAGAATATATAAAGAACTCATACAACTCAACAACAGCAACAATAAACAATCTGGTTAAAAAATGGACAAAGGACTTGAATAGACATTTCTCCAAGGAAGATACACAAATGGCTAACAAGCTTATGAAAAGATGCTCAACAACACTAATCATTAGGAGATACAAATCAAAACCACCTCATGTCACCAGAATGGTCTCTATCAAAAAATAGAAAATAACAAATTCTGGCAAAAATGTGGAGAAAAGATCTCTCATGTACTGTTGGTGAGAATACAAAATGGTGCGGCCTTTGTGGAAATCAGTATGGAGGTTCCTTAAAATATAAAAAATAGAATTAAATATGATCCAGCAGTCCCACTTCTGGATGTGTAGAAGAATAGCAGGCAAGATTTTTTTTTTAATATTTTATTTATTTAACACAGAGAGTGAGCACAAGCAAGCAGAGCGGCAGGCAGAGGGAGAGGGAGAAGCAGGCTGTCCAATGAGCAGGGAGCCCAATGCGGGACTCCACCCCAGGACCCTAGGATCATGACCTGAGCTGAAGGCAGACATTTAACTGACTGAGCACCCAGGAGCCCCAGAATATAAGGCAAGATCTTGAAGAAATATTTGCACACCCATGTTTACAGTAGCATTATTCACAATAACCAAGAGGTTGAAGCAACCTAAATGTCCATCAACAGATGAATGGATAAAGAAAATGTGGCATATACACATACATACAATGGAATATTAGTCTTAAAAAGGAAGGAAATTCTGACATATGCTACAAATGGATGAACTTTGAGGACATTATGCTAACTAAAATAAGCCAGTCATAAAAAGACAAATATTGCATTATTCTACTTATGTAATGTATGTAAAGTTGTCAAACTCTTAGAAATAGCCAGTAGAATGGTGGTTACCAAGGACTTTGGGGGAGGTGGGAAAAAGGGGAGTTGTTCAATGGATATAGAATTTCAATTTTGCAAGATGAAAAAGCTCTAGAGATCTGTTGCACAACAATGTGCATATAGTTAATACTACTATGCTGTAACCTTAAACATGCTTAAGATGGTAGATCTTATGTGTTTTTTCACACATAGATTTTGGTTATATAAGAATACGGTTAAGCGGCTGCCTTCAGCCCGGGTCATGATCCTAGGGTCCTGGGATCGAGTCCCACATCAGGCTCCTTGCTCAGCAGGGAGCCTGCTTCTCCCTCTCCCTCTGCTTGTGCTCTCTCTGTCAAATAAATAAAATCTTAAAAAAAAAAAATACTACCAAAGTCATGTGTTCTTCTCAGGGTATCCTTTCCGAAGGCACATGTTGTCTACCTGTTCCTCATTGCTGATGTTAATTTTGATCTAGAGATGGTCTTATTTCTGCACTGGATAGTTACTCTGTTTCCCCTTGCAACTGATGAGCAATCAGAGGGGAGACACTTTGAGACTATGAAAATATCCTACGATTTCCTTGGCCCATGATTTATTAGCGGGTACTCAATAGTCTGCTGTAAGCAAAAGCTTTTCCTTCTCCTCTACTTGTTTATTTGTGTGTTTGTTTATTCTGTCATTTACATATTTATTGTTGGCGTGGACTCATAGATTCTGTTTTTTAATGGTTTTTAATTCATTACTATCCTCCATTATTTTAGTGCTCAGATTGTTGTGAGAGCCTTTTCCAGCGCACCTGTGTCCTTGTGCCCCATCATTTTCTGAGTACTTGCTTTCTGGCGACACCAAACATTTGGCATTTAAAAATATCCTAGGTAACATCAAGAGAGAGAGAGAAGAGCAAAGGAAAGAAGATGAATAAAGTATAATAGCAGGATAAAAAAGGAAGGGAAAAAGAGAAATGAGTAGGGGCATGGGGAGATTGTGGGGAGATTGTGAGGAGATTGTTGGCACAGGTTCCGATCCCCTGGTCCCTCTGGGAGAGGTGGCCTGTTCCGCCACCATCCTGGACAGGAGAGCTGTGCCTGAGAGAGACCACAGTGGACTCTGTATGCTGGGCCTTTGGAGGTGACAGGTTTTGTGTACTCTTCATGACTCTGTCCACTGTAAATGATGGAAACCCAACCCAAAATGAGAAGAGAGAGAGAGAGAGAGGTTGAGAATTTATTGGTTCATATGTCTGAAAATTATGGGGTCAGTTTCAACTAGGTCTTACCTAGTTGCAAGGGAGGTGAGAAATGTGGCCTTCATTCTGGGCAGACAAAGCTGGGTCTAGATTCTTTAATGGATCCCAGAAATCAGTCAGTATCTCCTCTCACACTCTACTCCCAGTTTTGCTTGGCTTTATTCTGTGTTGGCTTTATTTTTGGTCAGTCTCTTCTCCCCAGTCGGCAGAGGTGCCTCCCAGCCATGCTAGAATAAACCTATCAGTTTAGCAACTCCAGCAGAAATAGAGCACCTGTTTCCCAATGGCTGCAACAAAAATCTCAGGTGTGTCCCTGACTGGCCAGTGCCTGCACCAAACACTATGCCTGTCTCACCGGCCACTCCCGGGCTGTGGGCTCCCTTCCCGGGCTGGAAGTAGGGGTAACGTCCCCCTGGACCACCTGAGTTGAGAATGTAGGGAGGGGAAGCTCCCCAAGGAGACCCCAAGGGAGGGAAGGGATGTTGGGAAAGCTAACACAAAACTTCACAGCAAATGGCACATGGGGCACGTCATGGTACCAGAATTTGGACTCTAAGATGCACAAAAAACCCACAGCCCAGCCTCTTTGTCATGACCATCTTTCTCCTCTTCCCACAAGGCTCCTGACAAGAAAGACAAATTTTTTTTTAAGAGTTACTACCTTCTTTTTTTAAAAATTTATTTGACACAGAGAGAGAGAGAGAAGAGAGAGCAAGCACAAGCAGGGTGAATGTCAGGCAGGGGAGAAACAGGCTCCCCGCTGAGCAGTGAGCCCGATGCGGGACTCGATCCCAGGACCCTGGGATCATGACCTGAGCCAAAGGCAGCTGCTTAACTGACTGAGCCACCCAGGAGCCCAAAAAAGAAAATCTTTAACCCTCTTCTCTCAAGGGGAAGCCTCTGTCCATCTGCCCTTGCTTCTGGCCTGGGAAGTACTGGTGGGCCCCTGGTGCCCACCCACAGGGAGGGGAGGAAGTGGACAAGCTCCGAGGACTCCATGGAGTGGTCCCCTTCCACCTGGATGGGTCTTGTTTTCATCATTCCTCCCACAGCCCAGGCGGGCCCAACAGGGACATGTCAGTCACGGTGCCCTGTTACGTCATGTCAGATGGCAATCGAATGTGCTGTGAACATAAGCTGACAGGAAAGCTCCAGCAATCTGCTTATCTGGATGCCACCCTTGCTGAGTAAAGGGTCATTATCAGAATTATTCACACGGAATTATAGCAGTTGGAAGTCTGCAGATTATTCATTACATCATCCTCATTTTAGTCACTCAGCACAGACTGAACCTCAAAGGAGCCTGCCCTCACCCCTTTCCCCTTTCTCCTTACCGTCTCCTTTTCTTGGCACATTAGAGGCTTCTGGCTTCCCCCACCCACTGGCCACAAGTGAGAAGTTCCATTAAGTCAGCCCCAGGCATGGTCCTTGCTATGACCCGGGATGTCTTTGATGAGTTCACTGCTCCAATATGAGCAGGGTTACACATCTCTGGAGGAGAAGGGCTTGGGGTGCCTTGCAATTAAACCCATTCCTAGAATGGTCCCACCACTGCCTTTGGTATCAAAATGTCAAAACAAGCTATTTAATTGACCTATTAAATTTCAGATCTGGTTCCCACAGGTGCTGCTGGCTTAATACACATCTTGCAAAAGAAAAGATACAAGTATTCGGAGAAGGAAGCACCTTCGAGAACCCATAGACCCACCAAAATGTTCCCCAGCTTGCTCACATGTGCTAACCTCTGTCTCCACCCTCACCACACCCACCCCTTCTGCACCTTCTCATCCAACAAGCCTGCACCTGTGATCCAAACACACTCAGAGCTCACCCAACACATACATATCCAAATGCAAAACCCAACCAAACGGATGGTGGAAGCTGTGGGAAAGAGACAGGAATGGAGAATGTGGTTAGCGAGGTAGGTTCAAAGGCGTGGGCTTCTTCATTACTACCATCCAATGATAACATATAAGGATAATGTGCTCTGAACTTGAAGCAGGGCCAGAGGAAGATCGTGGCTTATGGGGAAGGGAGAAATACTCCTTAGCCTATATACTGATTTACTTTCCAAGTGTGCTTCAAATTCCTGAGTTATGCATATAGTATTTAAAATAATGCTTCTGGGCATCTCTGGGCAGCGCTGCTCTTTGGAACTTGGTGACTGAATGGTGTGCACGGAATCAGGGTCTCAGTCTTTTTTAGGTGCTGAGTGGATCAGATGTTCCCCTTGCTCTTATAAGCCCAGAGGCCAGAGAAGCAGAGTGTTGGGCTGGAAGGGATTCTGGAATGTGTCCAGCCAAACTTCTAATTACCCAGAGTGGTGGAAAGACCTACCCAAAGACACGGCAACCTGGGGAGTACCCAAGGATAGACTTTGTGTATTCATTTCCTAGGGCTGCAGTAACGAAGTACCACAGACTGGGTGGCTTACACAACAGAGATTCACTGTCTCCCAGTTGTGGAGGCTGGAAGTTCAAGATCAAGGTGTCAGCATGGTTGGTTCCTTCTCAGGGCTGCGAGGGACACTCTGTTCCAGGCCTCTCTTCTTGGCGTGGTGTTTTCCCTGTGTGTAACTAACTCTGTGTCCAAATTTCCCCTTGGTACAAGGCCATAGGTCATATAAGATGAGGGCCCACCCTATTGGCCTCATTTTAACCTGATTACTTCTGTAAAGACCCCATTTCCAAACAAGGTTATATTCTGAGGTATCATAGGGGTTAGGAAGCCTACATACATATATATGTGTGTGTGTGTGAGAGAGAGGACATAATTCAATCCTTGACACTGTGGTTCTCTTGACTTCTCATCCTGTTGGGTCTCTGCTCTTAAGGCAATGCCTTGGCACTAACACCTCATGATTTTTCTGTCAAACCTCTTCAGTGGCTAAGTACTTTTGACAAACTCTCACATCTATAGCTTACTGGGAGTTCCTAAAATCTGAGAAGTCATGAGATCAGAAGCCTGGGCTTTCTTTCCCCCAGGATCTCAGGAGCATTGACTGCTGAAGGCTAGGCGAGGTTGTGAAGAGCTCCCTAGTGATGGTCCTCCCCTGCCGGTTCCCCGCCTCTCAACTCTGAGCTGCTCTGTGGCTGGGGTCTCCATATTCCAGCTGGGATCTGGAGAATAGCAAGTGGCAATGAAGACATGTGTATTTGGGTACTTAGTAGTTATTATAGTGAAGAGGAGCAAGTTGTTTGTAAGAGTCTGTTACTCTTCACCCCAGTCACCTGAAGTCCAGGTGCTTTGGGCCTCTTGAAACAAGTGAATTGACTTTTCTGGCCTTTGGCCTTTGCCACTGGGGATGCCTTGGTGACCGGGAAAGTGTCCGGGAAAGTGATTGATCCAAGAGTCACCCTCACTTCAAACTTTCCTAGTCCCAGACAAGGAAAAACAAACCAATTTGTGCCTGAGAAAACTGCTACCTGTTCAATTGCACCCCATTCCTTCCTCCACACCCTGGCCTCCTGCCCCCTCCCCCCAACTTGTTACTCCTGATCCGTGAGGTGAATGGTTCCTTCTGAGTTGAGTTCCTGTTTCATCTTCTTCCTGTTAATTAACATGAAGTACCCGTTTCTGAGAAGTGCCCAACTATTTATTTCAGAACAGGCAAGTCTGAACATGGCTCTACCAACCACAGTAGGAGAAAGAAGAGGTAAATGTACTTGGCTCATCTGGAGGAGAGCCATGGGCACTGGGGTGCTGGCGACAGGGAGAAGGGTGTTCATTTTTAGGACATAAAGTTCAGGGTCTTTGAGATCCTGTCTGGAAAGTTAGCCCTATCAGTATGGAAAAGAGGGGCTTGCTATAGGCGGAGGGGCTTCAGGCAGGGTCTAGTGACTTTTCACAACGTTATCAACTCCTCCCTCCAATTTCATTATTAGAAATTCTATTCTTTGGCTCATGTAGGTTTTGTGGAGCTCACTTTATTTATGTTTAATTTTTATTAAGATTTTATTTATTTATTTGACAGAGAAAGCATGAGTGAGCATGAGCAGGGTGGAGTGGCAGAAGGAGAGGGAAAAGCAGGCTCCCTGCTGAGCAGAGGACCCTGGGATCATGACCTGAGCCGAAGGCAGTTGCTTAACCCACTGAGCCACCCAGGCATCCCACGTGGAGCTCCTTTGAAAATGAAGATAACCTCAGAGAGTATTTTACTTTAGCAAGCAACACTTTTCAAAATTGGGACCCAAAGTTGCCATGTTTGTGTCAGGATGGGCTATTGTGGAGTTAGGGAGAGAAGTGGTTAGGGAAAGGATGCCCCCCCCCCCCCCCCCAGCTATAGGGGAGTGAGGGACCCTGGAGAAAAATTTTGCTTGGGCATTTTGCTCACGGATAGCCTTGTTCTGTGGTTACGAATCAGAAAATGTCAGGTTGGGGTCACTTTAGTCACTGCCATCTACAAAAGGGGACAAAGGCCAGTTTGTGGTCAGGGACCCCAAGGCAGGATGGTTAGATGTGGGGAAGGTTAAGTTTGTAATGCATTAGTCTTGTAAAAATGGTCTTTAGTCAGTGAAGGAAGTTTTAAATGAGGAAGGAACCTGATGGGCTCTTTTTATTTTGTTTCCATTTACTGCAGAACATTCATAGAAAAAAAAAAATCAGGATTTCTCAGGCATTCTGTAACCGTCACAACTAGAGGGTAAAACATCGCAAACTGAAATGACTATTTTTCTTATGCTGTGAAAGACCTCAAAAAGAAACTTCTCCCCTCTGTGCTGCATGGTTAGAATGTCGTTAGAAAACTTGGGCCTGGGTGCTTTAAATTGGGGGGAAAATATTAAAAAGAGGCCTGCGCATGCTATGGAAGTTTGGGTATTCCCAGGCTTTCCCAGGTAATACAGACTAGTTCCCTGCAGCCTACAATCAAAAGCTCCGGCTCCTTTGTGCAAGGAATTTGCATCTGAGGCAAAGATTTATAGCGAATGGCCACCAGATGGTGTCTTAGCCCTCCTCAAGTCAATATTCTGGCTTCCTTTGTTCTCTTGATGAGAGCAGACATTTCAGGGGGAAGAATGGTCAACACCAGGGAAGATGGTGGGACCAGAGGGGCCACAGATATGATTTCATTTGTTCAGCCTGCAAGACTCCAAGCTCATAAATGTGGGGAGCTACAATCACTGACCTAGAGCTAATATAAGTGCATGTTTCTTCACACAGTGGGATGCAACGATTAAAGTTGTATCAGCTCCCAACACGTATTTGGATCTGACTCAGTGTTAATTGCTCCCACCAAGCATGTTGATGCTGGATTCATAGCTGATTTCTAGCTCTCGGGGTGTCTGGGTGACCTTGTGGAGGGAGATGAACTCTGTTCTTATGAAACCATCTTTACAAACCATGCTGACATGCTAAATAAATCATGTCAACTCGATTTCTTAAAAAATGACCTTTTAGAGACTGAAATAATTTTTTTTTTTAATTTTCCACTAGGAAGAGAAAACAGGAATCCAAATTGGAGAACTCGGTTCTAAATGAGCATAGGGACCTTTATCATTTTCTTCTCTTTAGCAGACATCTGTATGGCTTTTCCCAGTGATTTCACAGTTAGCCAGGATAACTCGTCAGACTGCCCTGAGTTATGAGATTTCTCAGAACCTGGAGAGTGGGCGTGAGCTGATAGAGCGGTCGGTAGCTCTCATGAAATGGCTCCGTTTGCCTTCTTGAACGGTGTCTTCTGTCCTTGGAAATGTTTTGACATCTGGCTGTCACTGCCAGTTTGATTATTTAGTGCACATACAGACTCATGAACCTTAGGCAGGGCGTGAAGAAGGAAGAACCCTTGTCTCCATCTTTACTCTTTGGTTTCCCAAGTCCCCAGGCATCCATGCCTCATGTCTAAGCTCCACTGTCTGTCTCAGAGCGTGGAGACAGGCCGCGGTTGAGCCAGCCAGGAGATCATTTACTCCACCAGCAAGGAAGAGTCAACATACTGATGACAATTCCTGCAGCTTCTCAGTGCCTGAAGTTGTCAGAGAAGAACATACTTCTGTGACTCATTCTCCCTCAAGAGGCCATTTGCGGACTTGAAATCCCTTTCCATGGCAGCAAGCCCCTGGCTGTGCTTCTGTCGCAAACCGCATCTCCATCTTTGCAAACCAAGTTCAGTTTCCTTTATTTTCACATATACAAATGGGGGCTACTGGTCAGAGGCCTCACAGGGATTTCAGAGACTAGGGTTTGGGTGTGCTATTGACAGTAACTCTCTCCTTCGTGGATTAAGAACATCCACGTTAGTATGGCATGCATCTACTCCTTTACCATTACTTATTTAAATGTTGATTCTACATGCTATTTGCAGAAAACAAAAGGGTGCTGCAAAGGAGCTAACCGTAAGTGATGGCTCGACACCCCAGATCTCCGGTCTTACCTGTCACCTAAGAGGGGCGGCCGTGCAGCTGATGGAAATATGCCATTAGGAGTCAGACAAAATGGTTAAACTCTTGGTTCTGCCACATGGAGGCCGTGTGGCTTTGCACCCAGCACTACCAGGAACGAGTTTCCACTCCAGTCCCAGGCCACGGTAAGAGGGCTGAGAGGGTAGGTAGGTCTCGGCAATCAGATTGCAGGGTTGGCTGTGCGCTACCTGGTGGTCGATAGAAGTAAAGCAGCTTCCTGAAGAGAACACAGTTTTAGAGCAAGAGTGACTTTTTTTTTTTATTTTTAAAGATTTTATTTATTTATTTATTTGAGAGAGAGAGAGAGAGAGAGAGGAACAGGATGAGAGGGGGGAGGGTCAGAGGGAGAAGCACACTCCCTGCTGAGCAGGGAGCCCGATGTGGGACTCAATCCCAGGACTCCGGGATCATGACCTGAGCCGAAGGCAGTCGCTTAACCAACTGAGCCACCCAGACACCCAAGAGGGACTTTTTAAAAATGATTTAATCTTGCCCTCTTATTTTCAGTGGAGGAAATTCAGGCTTAGAGAACATGACAGACTTGTCTGAGTTCTCACAGTGGTAGAGTGTGGTGTTTAAGAACAAGCATTCTGGCGTCTCTGTGTCTGAATCCGGACTTGGCAGCTGGGAGCTAGTGTAAACTTGGGCAAGTTTTGTAACTTCTCAGTAATCAGTTTTCTTATCTATGAGACGGAGAATAATGCTCACTACCTCGAGGGTTTTAAAGATTAAATTAGGCAATGCATGTGGAAGTGCTTAGCACTGTGTCTGACCTCAGTAAGAGACACATCTCTAGAGCACTCTCTTTTATAGCAATTAATCTGTATGTATAATTTTCCCTACAATGGATAACAGTCTTCAAATTTCTCATTTCGACCTGAAAGTAGGAAAATGAAGAATCTCAAAGACCACTGGAGAAAGCAGAAGCAGATATTTGGCTTTCAGATAGAACATATTGACTTTGGCCAGTGAGCAAAGGAAGTGACTTTTGGGTGCCATCATGGCTTAAATTCATTATCACAGATTAAATGTCTTGGGTACTCTATCAATATTTGTTAGATGAGTGAAGGTAGGGGCGCCTGGGTGGCTCAGTCGTTAAGCGTCTGCCTTCTGCTCAGGTCATGATCTCAGAGTCCTGGGATCGAGCCCCACACCGGGCTCCCTGCTCGGCGGGGAGTCTGCTTCTCCCTCTTCCTCTGCTGCTCCCCCCGGCTTGTGCTCTCTCTCTCTCACTCACTCTCTCTCTCTCTCAAATAAGTAAATAAAACCTTAAAAAATAAAAAGATGAGTGAAGGTAAAAGGACCCGAGCACAGGGTTTGTGGGGAACCCCTGCAGCTGAAATCTCTCTGGCTTTCTCCGTTCTTGTAGTAATGACATATACAAAGCTCACTTGCTTAATGCTACACATACCATCTTTAAGCGTGGATGCCTTCATCCTGTCTTACTGGTCTGACAGTTTTGTTGAAAATAGGACAAGTGAACCTTGTGAAAAGCCAGGCACATAGGAATGAATACCTCTACCTCTTTCTATGCCTTCTTTCTAATCTACTAACGGTTCCTCCCATGGGTCTGACCTAAGTCAGAGCCAGGCAGCAAGGAGCGCAGGTGATGCAGCCCAGAGACGTCAGCTTCCTAGGGCAAGGAGCAGTGCAGAAAATAGATCCGAGGGAGCAATGGAGAAGAATATGCACATCCAATGACTTACGTGTGTACGTGGAAGTTTACATTTTTGTTAGTTATAAATTAACTGTATCTATCTCAATTTGAAGAGGTCTTTTATAATTTCATCTTATGAGGCTGTATTTTCACTGGCATTACCTAAAAAAATAGTGGTTTTCCCTCTCTTCCTTCCTTTTTCCTTCCTCCAAATTTTTATTGTGGCTCAAAGCTAATATCCAATATGAATGGGAATATTAGTAACTTATACGGAAATAGTAAAACAGACAAATGCACCTTTCTAGAACATTCCTCACTTTCCCCAACTTCAGTATGTTTTCAGACACCTGTTCATGATGCTGGTGCCTAAGAGTCAAGGAGGAAAAGGCCAAAACAGAGGGTGAGGTGGGAGAGTCACTGAGAAGGAAAAGCGTAGGAAGGCTCCATTGTGTCTTGATTTGCAGTAGACACCATAGCTGTGGTTCCTTCACTCTATTCCTAGATGGCCATGGATCCACTCATTTAATTAATTAGTATTTATTGGCTATATTTTTTAACTAGTATTTATTGGATATATAATTTGTGCCAGACACTGCCAACTGATGAATAATGCATAGCCCGCCTACCGGGATCTTCCAGTCTACATTCTACTGGGGCTCATGATGTGCAGCGGTTCCCATTTGCCACACAACAAGATAGCCTCCCTGACAGAGATGTGCCCAAGACACAGAGGGAGACGAGAGGAGGGCACCGAAAAGTTCAGGAAGGCTTCCTGAGTCGATTCGTAGGAACTGAGTATGGGGCCAAGAGATTAACAGCTGAAGAGAGAGGAGGGACAGAAGACACACGTGGCAGAAGGGAGGTCTTGTGCAAAAGCATAAAACAGGGCCAATTCTGAAAGACTGGGGCAAAGAGTGTGTAGAAAGCCCTAGAGAGGGGGCTCAGAGAAGTAGGTTGGTCCCGGAGCAGAGAGGACCTGAGGGCTGAGACAAGGATTGAAATTTTATTCTGAAGGCAACAGGAAGGTGTCAGGACTTCCTGTGAGAGTAGCCTGGAGAGTGCCATTGGTAAAAACAACCATTGTAGAATAGTGTGGAAGCTGAACGAGGGTTGAGAAGTGGGCGTAGCAGGTTTTTACAGTAAACTGAGTGATTTATGGCAAACACTGACCTCAGCTGGCAGTAAGAGATGAAGAAGGAGGGATGACTGTCTAGAAGAAGAGGGCCAAGAGACAGGGCATTCAAGAACCTCAGCTTCAGTTTTTGCCTCAAGTAATTTTGGTTCTCTGCTTACACAAGATTACTCTGTGAGTTTTGCTACCTGTTTCATTTAAATTCAACATGGACAGGAGAGAAAACCCTTTCTAGATGAATGTCTGTTCCTTAAAGAACATGGGGTCTCCATTGTCTACTTTGTCCACAAATTTCTACTTAATAACCAAGAGATATGACATGACCTTTGAGGGCTTGTTCTTGGCAACACTAAGTGCCCTGGAAACTCTTACTGGCTGAAACTTAGAAGCAACACAGAGACGGGCCAGTGCCCTAAGATCTCAGGTCGAGGATATTATGGATATCTCTGCCCTGGCTCTTTCTGGGGTGGGCACCAATTCAGATCGTTGCCTTCAGTGAGGCAAAAGGGACCCTAACTGCTTTGTTTTGATCACCTTCTTTTAAAATTCTTCCTGTTAGTTGATATGGAACAGCTAAAATTAAAACATGTTCCATAGACTGACTCAACAAGTTTATCTGATTTACCATTGATGGGCTGCCTTTCTGTCAACCCCCTAAGTTTATTCCTATACTACGAAGACTCAGTGTTGCTTCCATTTGGAGAAAAGAACTGTTTTGGAGTGAACGTTGCTGCTCACCACTTTCTCTGGGAACTTCTTCCCAAATACCATGAGAAGTCTCAGGTGGACCATTTTGGAGCTCCCCACAGTCCATGCTCAGGAGGGCCTCCCACATCTGTGAGCTGTGAGACTGGGTTAACATTAGCTGACCTTTGAAGCTGAAAGGTTTGTTTTGAAAGCACCGATTTAATTTTCATTCCGGTTGTTAATGGTAAGATTAAAGCATATAGTTGAGGATTCTGACAGGACATGTTTTTTAAAAACCTAACTGACAATGAACTAGTTTAATGCAGTAGTAAGTGTCTTTGCTGTAAGTATAAAAAATGTAAAATTGTTGAAGCAAAACTGTAAGATAGCAAATAAATGCAAGACACATTTATTAAAGTGTGTTTATGCAAGTAGATCGCCATTTTAACACAATTCCAACAAAAGTTGTATACAATAATCATAATAAAAAGCAATTATGATAGTGGTGCCTTCGAAATGAGAGTTCTTTGCATTTTTAAAGAATGAAATTACCTTCCTGAAGGAGTCTAGATAGAGAAAGGCAAAGGAACATAGGAGCCTCTGCTTGAAGCACTCAGCGGCTAAGTTAGAATTTGCAGGTCAAAACTTATTTGCATCTAATTCTCAAATGAAGAAGAAAGCCATGAAATATTACTTCCAGGAGAAATTTTAAAGATTATTAGGAATTTCTTTGAGTAAACTAGGAGAAGGGAAACAAAGCTGGGAAACAAAGTGAGACATCTGGGGAACCTGGGTGTCTCAGTTGGTTAAGCGACTGCCTTCGGCTCAGGTCATGATCCTGGAGTCCCGGGATCGAGTCCCACATCGGGCTCCCTGCTCAGCGGGGAGTCTGCTTCTCCCTCTGACCCTCTTCCCTCTCATGCTCTCTAATTCTCATTCTCTCTCTCTCAAATAAATAAATAAAATCTTAAAAAAATTAAAAAAAAACAAAGTGAGACATCTGTAAGCGTGCAGGTGGTTGGCGTATCGAAAGCAATTCTGACAGCTTATGTGCATAATCCCAGTGTGCACACTCATAAGAGGCAGCCCATGTTCCTGGCTCTACCGAGAAGAAAAACATGCATTATATCTGGTCCCTGTACATTTATTTACCCTGTAGTTGGGAACATAAGACACTGGGACGCAAGACAAGCATCCGCACAAGTGCAGACATACAATTAACACCACGGAGCAGACATTGTGATCTGAATACATCCTTTTCCTCTTTTGAAACTGAAACTGCATAATAAGGTTGTTCAAGCAGCTCAGCAAATGGGCGACAGAGGCATAACCGGCCTGGCTTTAATGTTACTTAAGAATAGCTTTTGTGGGGCGCCTGGGTGGCTCAGTCAGTTAAGCATCCGGCTCCTGATTTCAGCTCAGGTCATGATCTCAGGGTCCTGAGTTCAAGCCCCACATCGGGCTCCACACTCAGTGGGGTGTCTGCTTGAGGATTATCTCTCCTCCTCGCCTTCTGCCCCTTCCCCTGCTTGTGCACACTCTCTCTCAAATAAATGAAATCTTAAAAAAAAAAAAAAAGAATAGCTTTTGTATTTCAGCTTCATTTTCCTTTAAGGCAGATCCAGAACATTTCCCCTACATATACCCTCCCTTAGCTTTCTTTAACTCTAAGTGGGAATAACAAAGCTGGCTGACTTAGCTGGGTTTGGAGGCAAAGGCTCTCTTGTCAGGTAAGGTCACTGTGGTGACCGAGATTCAAACAAGGAAGATTACAGTTGTGGGAAGGGTGGCCCATCACTTTGGGCTAAAACCCCAAGTAGCAGTGGTCTCACATAAAGGAAGACCAAAGTAGGCACTCTGTTCCTAGGATGACACTTCGGGGACCCAGACTTCTCTCTTGTTCCTCCTCCACCCTCAGCATGAGGCTTCCACCTCATTGTCCCAAGATGGCCGTGACAGGCCAGCCCTTATGTCTGGATTTTAGGCAGCCAGAAAGAGGAGGGAGAGAAGAAGGGTGTGTTCGATCTTTAAGGTTGCGTCTTGAAAATTTCACACAGCATTTCTTTTTTTTTTTTTTAAGATTTTATTTATTTATTTGAGAGAAAGAATGAGAGAGAGAGAGAGCACAGGAGAGGAGGGAGGGTCAGAGGGAGAAGCAGACTCCTTGCTGAGCAGGGAGCCCGATGCGGGACTCGATCCTGGGACTCCAGGATCATGACCTGAGCCGAAGACAGTCGCTTAACCAACTGAGCCACCCAGGCGCCCTCACACAGCATTTCTGCCTATATCCTATCAGCCAGAACTTAGTCACATGGTCTTACCTAGTTGCAAGGGAGGTGAGAAAATGTGGCCTTCATTCTGGGCAGCCATGTGCCCAGTTACAACTGAGACCTCTAGTGGGAGGCAAGAAGGGGACAAACAAGCTTTGGGGGTCTCTGCCATAAGGAATTAGCCAAGGGGACAAATGCACGAGGGAGCCTGGGCATTATTTCTTGAAAGGCACCATTTTCCCTGCTTGTCTAGGAAAGAGTGTTGAGCCTGTGTTCGCAGAAGGCAAAAGCCTGTGACTCTCACTAGCCCCTATCAGTACGGGAAATGAGCCCCCCATTTGCTTCCTGCCTGGTCTTGATAGTTTTGCATTCACGTCTTTATTAAGGAAGAGCCGAATTCTGAGGTCTGTTTTCACTTTTTCTTTGCAGGATCACATAGAAATCTGACTCTCAGGGGCGTTTCAGCCCAGATCAGAACCCACCAGAAAGCTCCAGGTGCTTCAACAAGAGAGCTGTGTCCTTCATCATGGCCCTTCTGCCATTGTGCTGGTCTACTGGGGAAGTGAACCATCCAGGGAGTGGCCGGCAGTCGCCGGGGGGACATTCTGCAGCCCACCTGGCCTGTTCTGCTTATAGAGACACCAGTGCCAGGGGGCGGTGAGAAAGTGCTGTGGACATGGAGCCAAGGTGGGCGCTGAATGGCTTTTCTGTCTCCTGGGTGAAGCTGCTCACTTCAGGCACAACAGCAGGGTCTCAGCATCCACGGGGCTCCTGGGTTCTCTCAGCACAGACAGGGGTATTGAGAGCCAGAGACACCCTGATCTGGGTTCCAGTGTGCCTCTGCTGTGTATCAGCTGGGAGACTCCAGCAGGTTTACATAACCTCTTTATGCCTCTGTTTCCTCATCTATAGAATGGGGCTACACCGTTGTTTTTTTGTTTGTTTGTTTGGGTTTTTTTGTGATTGCTGTAACACACGTACAACACGTGTGACAAAATTACCTTATACTCGGTGGCTCCAAACAACAGAAATGTATTCTTTCACTATCCTGGAGACCAAAAGGCTGACATCAGTATCCTTCCAGAGGCTCTAGAGGAGAATCAGCTTTGGATGCTTGCCAGCATTCCTTGGCGTGTGACTACATCACCCCATTCCTGGCTCCGTGCTCACAGTGCACTCTCTTGTCTATGTGTCTGTCATCTCTCTCTGCCTTTCTCTTATAAGGACATGTGATGGCATTTAGGACTCACCCAGATAATTCGGGAAAATCTCCCCACTTTGAATCCTTAGCCACGTCTCCAAAGATCCCTTATTCTATATGAAGTAAAATTTACAGGTTGCTGGAATAGGACCTGATATCTTCAGGGACTGTTATTCAGCCTCCTACAAGGAGTAATAGGAGTATGACTGCAGAGCATTGTTGTGAGCAACAAATGGCTCAATACACGTAAAGTGCTTAGACAGGGTCAGGCATACTGAAATCATGATGAAAGTGTTGGATTTTGCCATGCCTTTTATATGGGGAAAGTAACAGGTGAGATGGTAAAGAAAGGATGGATGGAGCCAGGGAACTCAGGTCTGAACCCAGTTCAGAGATCTTTCCATTAAATTCCATAGTCCTCCTACAAAACCCATTTCTCTTCCTCCTCCTCCTCCTCCTCTTCTTCTTCTTCAAATAGATATTATTTTTTTTTATTTGAGAGAGAGAGAGACCACGAGCATGGGAGAGAAGCAGAAGGAGAGGGAGAAGCAGGTTCCCCGCTGAGCAGGGAGCCTGATGTGGGTCTCGATCCCAGGACCCTGAGATCATGACCAGAGCAGAAAGCAGATGCTTAGACTGAGCCACCCATATGCTCCCCCCTTTTTTTTCTTAAGTAAGCTCTATGCCTAATGTGGGGCTTGAACTCATGACCCTGAGGCACATGTTCTACTGACTGAGCCAGCCGGGCACCCCCACAATCCATTTCTGAGCTCCAGGCTTCAGTAAGCAGATTATGGAATGGGGAGGGCTGTAAACACTTGCAAATCAGTGCTCCCCAAATGCTCAAGCGTCCTTTCAGAAGGCTACTCTATTGCTTCAGTCTGTTCTCCCCACGTTTGCCTCCATCTGCACTGGCATCTCCTTTCTCCCCACAGAGATAGCTAGACCTAGCCATGGCCAATAAAGGCCGTATTGTGAGAACGTGGTGGCCTCACCCAAAGGATGTGCAATTGTTTTAACATGGGAAGTGTGTGTGTGTTCTATACAAGCCTATGTGTTTATTGACAAACACAAGACTGTGTGTTAATCAGAACAGGCTAGGTTATGCCTGCTTCTCGTTGTGTCCTCACATAGCCAAGAACAGAGAGGTGAGTACTCTACGGGTAGTGATGCCACTGTGAGGGTTCACCCTCATGACCTCATTCAATCCTAATCACCTCCCAAAGAGGGGGGAGGGTCCCAACATAGGAATTTGGGGAGAACACGAACATTCAGTCCATAACACACAGAGAATTAGAGCGTACTCCCTTTTCTGTTCTAGAATGGCTTCACATGGGAACCAGGGCCCAGGCCATTCGAATTCAGAGCTGCAAAACTTGACTAAGCTGCTTTCATGAATATTTCTGTCCATTCACTAAGTAAAATGGATACCATCAGATTCACATTGCTTTCTGTGTTTCTCCCTTCACTATTTTTCTTCACCTGTATTCTGACAGATTAAAAAAAATCAAGAAAGCACTTTTTGTCCTTATTTTTTTCCTGAAACTATTTCCTAAAACAGGCAGTGACCTGTGCTGCAGGCTTTGTCCTTATGTGGGCAAACAAGATGTGGAAGTTAAAACATGTCCCCTCTTTGCCCCTCTCTGGGAAGGCGTGGGTGATGAGACGGTCTCCACAACTCCCCTGATCACCTCAGCCTGCTGTTCCACACCTCCTCAGCCCCTGGCGGCCCATCAGTGCGTATTCAGTCCTGGGCAGAAATTTGATAACTGGGTTTGCAGTTCTTCCTTTGAAAGAAAGGTACAAAGAAACCCTAAACCTGAAATTTGAAAGTAAAAGAGACTTGAGCATGTCTGCCACTTCAAGCTGCTAGCAAATCATGTCCCAATCTCCTCCTTTCCCTCCAATTCGCGAAGTCCCAGTTAAAGCAATTCTCATCTGAGCATGACGGCTTGGTAAAAGAACTCCCAGAGGCAGTGGAGAGAGCTCTGGTCTTGCATCTCATCTGGGCCAAAGGAGATAAGCATTGGTGATCATGGCAGGTGAGCGCTGGGGCCCTTGATTCCATGTGTACCCCAAGAATAAATAAGAGTACGGCCCTCATGTGGGATCTATAAGATGTTTACTCTGTTGGTTAGAAATTGCTGACTTTAGGGGCGCCTGGGTGGCTCAGTAATTAAGTGTCTGCCTTCGGCTCAGGTCATGATCCCAGAGTCCTCAGATCGAGCCCCACATCGGGCTCCCTGCTCAGTGGAGAGCCTGCTTCTCCCTTTCCCTCTGCCCCCCCCCGCCCGGCTCATGCTCACTCTCTCTTTCTCTAAGAAATAAATAAAATCTTTTTTTTATTTTTTTAAAGATTTTATTTATTTGAGAGAGAGAGAATGAGAGATAGAGAGCACGAGAGGGGGGAGGGTCAGAGGGAGAAGCAGACTCCCCGCTGAGCAGGGAGCCCGATGTGGGACTCGATCCCAGGACTCCAGGATCATGACCTGAGCCGAAGGCAGTCGCTTAACCAACTGAGCCACCCAGGTGCCAGAAATAAATAAAAAAAAAAAAAAAAAAAAAGAAATTGCTGATTTTAGAATGGCAGATTTCAATGTCTGAGATTCTAAAAAAGAAACTAGTCAAGAAAAAAGGGAGCTTCTCAGAAATAAAATTCCAAGCAGAGAAATATGAAGGAGCCTATTGCTGGAGAAAGAGGCAGAGTCTTTAGAAGCCTGCCAACCTCCTGCTCATTCTGCCCCCAGGCCCTCCTCTGGGACCATGCTTCTTCCTGCTGTCCCTGGAATTTGGCCCGGTTGCCCTTCCTTGTCAGAACTGTTCCCGCCATCCCTTTGCTTTCCCCTTTCCCTAAAGTCATCTGCTGAGTAGGGCAGCCTTTGAAGCTATTTTTTTACTGGTGCTCCCACAAATCTGCATTTAATCCCTTTGGGTTAAGGTTTTTTATTGGTAAATCACTGAGAAAAACAGATGAGGGTCAGGCATATGCAATTATGAAGACATTCCAGAGACTCCAAATATCTCAGGGGCCTTCAGTGAGCCATCATCAGGAGGTAAACGGAGGCACGGCTGTCCCGCCTCATTCCCCTCCACCATGGCCCCTCTGCCCCCCCACCCCCCCCCCCACCTCCCACTCCTCCCAGCACCTGACCGGGGAATGAATAGTAGTAGCTGCTTAGGTGCATAGCAGTGCCAACCTGTACTCATCACAGATAATTCACATTTCCAGGGAATTTTAGATGAGTGATCTAACCGCAGTGAAATATTTTCTCCACAAAGGAATCATCTTCAGGTGCTTTCTCACAGGACCTGAAACTATATGTACACTTTGAAGGAGGTTCAAGTTGTAAAGATGGGCAGAGAAACACAGAACAGAATGGCATTATGAAGGAGGGCGTGGGACCTCCAACCTAAGTGGCCATTGCTAATTCAAATGCCCAGAACGAGTCAGGTGACAGAACAGGGCCACCTCAAGCCCATATGGCGTCTCTGTGTCATTGAGGAAACGGGCCTTTCTTCTGGGAAATGCATCCCTTCCTCAGGGTGAGCAGAGCCTGGCTATATTTCAGTGTCCCCTCATGCCCTGGCTGGGTGCCCCCACGTGGGCACACCTGTCCTCTGTGGGTGGCACCTCAGGTAAGGCAGGAGGGAGGGCTAGGGGGTTCGCTGGGGCTGTCACACCGCCCAGATCAAAGGTTGTTGCCTGGGGATGCGGGCCCAATGTTGCCAGAGAGTCTAGTATTTCAAAAGAAGCTAAGGATCCAGACTTTAACGTGAACGCTCCTGACAAATGTATAAATGTAGGCAACTGTTTCAAGTGTTTTAAAATGCCATGAGGTCCCAACAAAACAACTAATGGCCTCTGAAGTCAGAGATCAGGACCCAGAATGTCCTGACGTGGGAGAAGAGTGCTAGAGGTGACAGCCATGGGGCTTCAGAGTGAGGGGCAAAGGCAAAAGGAGGAGCCGGCCTTTCACAGGAATGGACCTTGAAGAAACCAGAACGTGGGAATGCTCCGCCTTTGTTCTGTTCGGTGTCTTCTGCTCAGGGGTGAGCCGGAAAGGGCGCGCCACGATGCTGAGGGTAGAACGAAGTGGCACTCGGCTTCTCCACAGTCCACACTTGTGTCTTGGCAGGTCCGTCAGAAGAACCCACACATACGGTGTGTACCATTTGTCAGGCAGAGCTCTCGGCATTTTCGTTCTGTTAGTTCAGTCAACAACCTACTAGGTGGGTGTTGTTATACCCCCCATTTTACAGATCAGTAAACTGAGGCTCAGAGAGGCTATATTACTTGCTGAAGGTCACACAGCAATCTGGCTCTGGAGTTTTAACCACTACCTCCCCTAGGTGTGAGAAAAACATGCAGACAGGAAGGACTCTCAGCTTCTGAGCTCACCTGTGAGACATCTGGAGAAAGGGAGAGAACCAGAAAACTGGAGAGAGACATAATCTGTCCTGATTTTATATAAAATGTTTTATTTTTTTTAAAGATTTTATTTATTTATTTCAGAGAGACAGAGAGAGAGTGAGAGCGAGCAAGAGAAAGAGCATGAGCCGGTGGCGGGGGGGGGGGGGGGGGCGGGGGGGATGGCCAGAGGGAGAAGCGGACTCCCTGCAGAGCAGGGAGCCTGACTCAGAGCTCGATCCCAGGACCCTGGGATCATGACCTGAGCTGAAGGCAGATGCTTCATCAACTAAGCCACCCTGGTGCCCCTATAAAATGTTTTAAATAAGACATTTCACTTAGAAGCCCTCCTCATGTATATAAAAATATGAATAATAATACAATGACATACCTGCGTACTTACCACCCATCTTGGAAAATAAAAGTTTACAGGTGTGTTGTTGCATGTGGAACTTCTACACTCATTCCTTCGCCTCTGCGTCCCGTGTGTGTTTGAATATTTTTGCCACATCTGTGTGTATCCATAAACAACATACCTAATTATTTGGCACATTTGTAGACTTTATATAAATGGCACCATACTCCATGTAGCCTTCAGCAACATCTGTTTTTCTTAACCCTGTGTCTTTTAAATTGATCTATGATGATATATACAGTTCACCTTCATTCATCTTTTTGCACACTTTTTTATTGATGTGTAATATCTATTTGATAAGACTGGCAAATCTTAAAGATATAGCTCAAGGAATTTTTTATGAAATGACTGGATCCATGTAGCCATGACTTTGCTTAGAAAAGATACATAGCACATGACAAGGACTTAGAAGCCCTCCTTATGTGCCCTGTCATGCTCATTCATTTTAATTGTGGAATAGAGTTCCATTGTGTAAACAGATTATGATTTTAAAATCCATTTTCTTAATTGATGGAACATTTAAGTTGTTTGCAATCTTTCTTCTTCTTCTTCTTCTTTTTTTTAAAGGTTGTATTTATTTCTTTGTGAGAGAGAAAGACTGCAGGAGTAGGGGAAGAAGCAGACTCTGCTCAACAGGGAGTCCAGGCACAGGGCTTGATCCCAGGACCTTGAGATCATGCCCTGAGCTGAAGGCAGATGTTCAACCGACTGAGCCTGCCTGGCGCCCCTGCACTTTTCCTCCTAATAAACGATACTGCTGTGAACATCTGGGTCCATGTCTCCTTGGGCGCATGGGCAAGAACTGGCCTCGGGGTCTACACCTAGGTGCAGAGGCTGGAGCTACTTGCCTGTAGCTAACAAGATGTTAGATTTGCCCAGTTTCCATCCCCCACGGTGTGTGGCGTGCCCCCCTCCATGTCCTTCATAGCACTTGGAATTGGGTTTCCTAATCCAAAGGGTGAAGTGGTTTCTCATCAGGACTTTAATTTACATTTCCCTGATTGCAAAAGAGGTGGAGCACCTTTTGGTATTTTTATGGGCTATTCGGGTTTCCTCTTCTGTGAATTGCTTATTCGTGTCCTTTGCCAGTTTTACGATTGAGCTGTTTATCTCTTTCTTATGGATTTATCCTAGTTCTATACACAGTCTGGATCCTATTCCCATGTTAGTGACACATCAGGGTGTGATGGTTTGTTTCAGTTTTCCCAAAATAGGGGAGAGGATTGGTTTCATAAGCTCCAGACCATTGAGTCCAATATAAATTCCTGGCAATACCCTAAAACGTTATTCAATGAATGGTTTGTAAATATTTAGAATGTGGGTTCCTGATCATTGGGGAGGGGTCCAGATCACCAAAAACTAGTCGGGCCAGACTCTCAGCCTTGTCTGGGTAGAGCTTCAACTGCCAACCGCTACCATTTGGGTGACAATCATAAATTATGGGAAGCAAAGTGCTTTCCCATACATCATCTCATGACAGTCCAAGATCAATATTGCCACATGTCCTCATTTTACAGACCAGAAGAGTGAGGTTCTAAGCCTCTGAGCAGGGTAGTGATTGAGGAATAACCCTGGCCTGGCAGACCAGGGGAGGGCTGAGGTGCTTGTGCTGGCATTTCCAAAAGGCCTTTGGCCTTGTCAATGTGTGGAGAACTTTGGGCTGAATCACTCACTTTAGATGGGTTGTTACCACGCTGCGAGTGTCAGTCCCTATGGGAATTTTCTGGGAGGCCTATACCGGGTCTCTGTTCTGAGCCCATTCAACAAGCCCACCAGTGTCTGTAAAAGGGCAGAGACAGCATGCAAATTATATTTGTAAATGGCTTGCAACTGAATTAGGATCAACAATTCTGGCCTATCAAATACGGGCCAATCTGAACCAGGTGCTGATTAGTAGAGGCACAGAGCAAGGGGATTGCCTCCTTCCATCCCTCTCCGATTTCAAAGTCCTCATTAGGGAGGAAGTGAGAGGGACAGTCCCAAGGGGTCCAAGAGAAGACTCTATGTCCTCTTGGGGTGGGATAGAGCAGAAGAAGCCAGAGAATAAGTTCAAACCCAAGAAGAGGTCACATAGGGTGAGTCTCAAGGGCCGGAGCGTTACCAGAAAGGGCAGCTGAGGCCTGGGGCCAGAAGGGCATGGGGGCAGCCAAAGAAGAGTGGGAGTAGGGCTGGGAGGGAGGGAGTGAAGGTGGGCAGGTCGTAGAATAAAAACAAAAGGGCGCCTGGGTGGCTCAGTTGGTTAAGCGACTGCTTTCGGCTCAGGTCATGATCCTGGAGTCCCGGGATCGAGTCCCACGTCGGGCTCCCTGCTCAGCGGGGAGTCTGCTTCTCCCTCTGACCCTCTTCCCTCTCGTGCTTTCTCTCATTCTCTCTCTCTCTCAAATAAAAAAAAAAAAAACAAAAAAAAAGAATAAAAACAAAAACAGGGCTGCACATATGCTGGGTGTCATATCCAAACAGAAATGAGCTCTGTCCAGGAGGCCACTTGCCTGGTATCTTGTGGAAAAGACCCACAGATCCAGACCACTAGAGCTGTTTTAACTCCAGATGCTTTGATTCGGTGTAGGAGGGGTAGTTAATGGGCAGAGCTTCAAGGGGAGGATGTCTCACAATTACTGTCAGCCACAGGAAGCCTCGAGAAGTTTCTTTCTTTTGTTTTTGTTTTTGTTTTTGTTTTTTTACAATTTAGTTTCTTTCAGTCCCTGAACATCTCAAAGTAATTTCAAAATTTTCTTTAAATGTTCCTCTCAGCGAGAGGGAGAAAAATTTTTTTTCTTGAGAAGTATAATAAGACTGATTTTCTTTCATTTCTTTCCTCAGATCACAGAAGTGATAAGCATTCATCATCATTTCTGGAAAATACAGAATAGTAGGAAGAAAATAAAAATTTCCCATACTTCTATTTACAGAAGACCGTTACTTGTAATATTATAATATAATATAGTCTATTCCTAGGCCTACGTATGCCTGTAGAGAAAACTCTGTTTGTTTTGCCAAATTGGGATTACAGTCTATGTTTTATAAGCTGATTTTTGCACTTAACTATCTATTGTGAACATTTCCCCATATTCTTCAACCACTTAATTTGTAATGGTCGCATAACATTCCATTGTATGAATGTATCGTAATTTATTTAACAGACCCCTTATTGTTAGACATGCATTCAAATAAATCTTGAGAGGTAATCTGGCTATGCATCTAGACAAACAAGCTCAAACGCTTCAGCTCTGCCCTTAGGAAGTGACTGTGGGGAGTTCAAAGGCAGCTGCTCCTTGGAGCGCCCCCCCCTGCCCCCAGGCAGCCGAGCACAGGTGTGCCTGGGACAATGCCGCCATGGCAATGGCCTTCAAGCTGTCAGAGGGAGCTGTCCCCCAAGGCCCCAAACAAGCAAGCTGAGTGTTGGGAAGCACAGATCCTGACCCGTAGCCCGCCCCCCTCTCAGGACTGCAGGCCTTGGTGCAGGCCTCACGAGCCTACCCACTCAGTCCCACGAGAACCCCAAGCCTCCTGGCAATGGTCGCCTGGCCTTTGTCCCTGTTCTGCCCTCCCTGTCCGCTAAATGGGCCCCTTGCCTCCTCTTGCTGGCACCCCCTGCTCTGCTGGGATTGGCAGACTCCACACCATCAACCCCATCTCTGAGGGGTCCCCCATCTCTGTGTTGACTGACACCGTACTGTTCCCCCAGGACATCACTTCCCTGGGAGTGCTCCCCCATTGCCATTTCCAAATGATTGCTCATCTCTTTTCCTGAAAAACCACAGCTCCCCCGAAGCCTGTGCCGTCTAGCTATCCCACATTCTGCTTTTCCCCATTGCTCTTTACAACCTCCAGGCCTTCCCCCTCTTGACTAGAAACTCCTGCTCTGGCTCACTGATCTCTCCCCAGCCTCTGCTCCTGCCTCATTTGCAGTGACTTTCGTACCCACATGGAGGAGCCCACCAATGCCACCGCTGCTGAGTTCCTCTGTTATTTCCTAGGGCTGCTGTAAAATGTACCACACACTGGCTGGCTGAAAATAACAGAAAATTATTCTCTCGCAGTTCTGGAGGCTCGAAGTCTTGAATCAAGGTATCACCAGGCCACAGTCCCTCTGAGGGTTCTACTGGAGAACCCTTCCTTGGGCCTCCAGCTTCTGGTGGCACCAGACATTCCTTGGCTTGTAGCTGTGTGACTCTGGTGTCTTCTCATGGCCTTTTCCTGTGCGTCTAGGTCTTCTCCTCTTCTTTCTGTTATAAGGATATTTATTGGATTCAGGGCCCCCTCAGATAATCCAGCGTCCTTAACTGAATTACATCTGCAAAGACCTTTTCCAAGTAAGGTCACATTCACAGTTTCCAGGGCATGAGCCTGTCTTCTGGGGGCTTCCCATTCAACCTTATCATGTTCCCACTTCAACTACTCCAGTATCGAAGTCACACCACAGACCTTGTCATAGAAACATCTCTACCACCTCTAAAATATCCATCTCGGGCACCTGGGTGGCTCAGTCGTTAAGCGTCTGCCTTTGGCTCAGGTCATGATCCCAGAGTCCTGGGATCAAGTCCCGCATCGGGCTCCCTGCTCAGTGGGGAGCCTGCTTCTCCCTCTACCTGTCTTTCTCTCTGTCTCTTATGAATAAATAAATAAAATCTTTAAAAAAAAAATAAAATAAAATATCCATCTCAAACAGCCTCCTCTTCAACCACTAGCTCCCAGCTCCCAGCTCTCCTACGTGCTCTCGGACCCCACCCCAAGAGCTCAGATTCATTGATGACCCTACCTTCCCAACTTTTGCCTTATCCGTAACCCCCTCCCTCATCACTGCCCTCCTTACCTGCTTAGATTACAAGATCCATCATTATAACCTCTCCCCAGCAGACTTCCTCAACTCCCATGCTCCTCTCCTCTCTAAGTCACACCTTTATGGCAAAACCCCAACCTAACTGATTCAAACGTTGACCTTCTACCTGCCTGCCCTTGAGCAGCTGACCCTGACAAAAAAAATAACCACACGAGCAGGCTGACTGGTTTTACTTTAAATTCATGGCCCCTGACTTCCATGGGCACTACTTAGCTACCCTCTTGGTTTTTATCAAGAGTTTACTTTCCCCAGGCAGCAATGTCATACCATTCCTCTCACACCTCACATATGACCTCTTCTTCCCCTAATGTTACCTGATGACCCGCCTCACATTTAGCTTTGCCGAGAAAGCAGGCACCACTAGAGGGGAACTTAATTCTCTTCCCATCCCAAACCTATAAATGTACCCACATCTCTACCTCTCTTGCGCTTATCAAAAGCCATCCCTTCACCTGAACTCACTCCAGAATGGAGGCTCATGAGAATGGCGGCTCATGAGAATGGCAACCCTGTTTGGGTCATGTAGTGCTCTGTGGTGGGCACCCAGTACAGTGCCTGACATGTGGTAAACACTAAATGTTTGTTGAATGATGAAGAACTTATTTTTGTTTTAAGATTTTATTTATTTATTTGAGAGAGAGAGAGCGAGAGAGCGAGAGCTAGCACGAGTGGGGAGAGGGGCAGAAGGAGAGGGAGAAGCAGACTCCCCGCCGAGCATGGAGCCTCATTCGGAGCTTGATCCCAAGACCTGGAGATCATGATCTGAGCTGAAGTCAGACGCCCAACTACTGACCCACCCAGGCACCCCACAAAGAACTGCCTTTCTCCAGTTATCTCTCCTTCTCTTACACCATCAATCTCTTTCTACTAGGTCATTCCAACTAACATACAAATAAGGGCTAGAGTCACCCATCGTTAAAAAAATTACTATTTCCTTGACCCCACAGTCCTGTATCTTCTTCCCACTTTGTTCTGCTTCAAAACAAAACTTCTCTACCAAGTTGTCTACAACACATAGTCATCTCTATTTCATCACCCACTATTAACTCTTCAATTCCGCCCCCCCCCCCCCACCAGTCTGGCTTCCGGCTCCATCACTCTCCTGAAACTCCTCCCATCAAGGTCATCAATGACTGCCATGTTGTCAAATCCAACTTCATCTACTGCAACCTTACATCTTGCAAGGCAACACAACTGCCCACTCCCTTCCCTTGAATCACTCCCCTCTCTCATTTTCCCTGATCTAATACCCTCTGAATTTTCCTCCTATCCCACAAGACACTTCTAACCAGTCTCCTTCACTGAGTCATTCTTTCCCTGATTTCCACGTAGGCCCTCTCATTCTTCTGTTTCAATCTTTTCCCTGGGTGTTTTCAACCATGGCTCTAAACACGATCCATTTGCTGATGACTTTCAAATTTATTCCTTGATTGGAATATCCCTGACCTCCACACTCCTACACCAGTCCAAGTACCAGCTTGGTATCTCCTTCAGGTATTTCAGGAGCATCTCAAACAACATTTCCCAAATGTTACCCTTGATTCCCACTCCCCACACCATTGGGCCCCAGAAGATGGTACCACCATCTTGCTTGTAATTCAAGCCCAACAACTAGCATCATCCTTGTGGGAGTGTTTCTGGAGATAAAGTTCTAGAACAGGAAATGCTGAGTCAAATGTCTTGTGCCATTTCTTAAATGTGTAGAGATCTTTGACATGCATTCATCATAAATAACAAATGAGGCTTTGAAGCTCCTGACTTTACCATCTCTGGAATGAATTACAGGGTCATTTTTTTTTTTTTTAAGTAGGTAGTTTCCTTTATCTGGAACCTTCCTCCTCTGGGGCATTGATTGAATCAGTTAGGTTCTTAGATGCAAGCAATGGTCACCAACTCCAGCTGATTCAGGTAGAAACAGTGTACTGAAAGGATACTGGGTAATTCACAGAGCCATCGAGAAGAATGAAAAACTGTGGGAATAAAAGGAGCCCCAAGGCCAGAACTCAGCCAAAATCATGTGCTAGAAGCTGGCTGTGAGGATTCTGCCCACACCAGACTCCGGACTTGGTCCCTGTTCTGCTGCCATCATTGTCACCGCCTGAAAGCCGGTCTCCTTGTCCCTCACTCTTTGCTTCACTAACCCAAGGTTCAAAACCCTGAATAGAAGAATCTGCCCGGCTGAGTGTGGGTCCTGTGTCCTGGCTTCCCAAGAACGGGGGAAAGGCGTGTGGGCCCCGGCAACAGCCTCCCCCGAGATTCATCATGTGTTACCTCCTGGGCAGCCTCCAAGATGACCAATGCCCATGACACTGGTGCTGAGGGCTTTCCCAGATCTTGTCATCCTTCAGCAGAGACGCCACCAGCCACAGCAGCTCTATTACAGACTCTGGGACTTTGGAGAGGGAATGTGGCTTGGAAGGTGGGGGGGCAGCTTGTAGAATAAGGTTTAGTTTATGCTGTTCTAAAGTTCTGGCCAACAGTCCATCCTTCTGTCTGTCTGTCCTGCTAGCCAGTTCTGCATTTGTGGTGTCAGTATTCATGCTGGGTCTCTCCTTCAATGTAGTCATAGTATACACATTGCCAATATCTTATTCCTTTCTTTTTTATCAGAAGGCTGAGAGCACTTTGCAAACATGAATACATGATAAGATAGAGGCCACCGTTGTGAGTAAATCAGCAGGAACTTTCTCAGCAGGATTCTTCCTTGTTTTCCCCCTCTGCCCATCAAGAATGGGGCGGGGAGGGGAAGGGACTGGACTCCCCTTTCTTTCAAGCATTACCTTACCATCTGCCTGCCACCCCTGGCACTTACAGTGGAAACTTACCTCTTCCATTTCTAACTAGATGAATAATCTACTTTCATTTTGGCGACTAGTCCAGTATTTTTTTTTTTTTTCCATGAGGCTGGGTAATGAGCCTTGCCCTGGTTTCTGAGGTCTCATGTTCACCAGTGGTAAGCCAGGCCTCCTTTTTCTCCCTGTTTTCTTCAAAGGAAAGGACACCGGGGCAGGTATTTAGCCCAGGTGGCCAGAATGCTAAAGCTGTTGTTCGCAAAGTGTATCCTATAAGCCACCCCACATGAGCAACATCTTGAAGTACATGTTCAAAATAACTCCATCACTGACTCCCTACCAGCCCCCCTAAATCCCCACTCACCCCCCCAACCCAATCCATGTCTTTGGCTGCAGAGCCTAGGAAACTGCATTTTTACTAAGCTCCTAGAGGGCAGTTATCCATTCTAATCTGAAAGCCAGTGGCCCAGACTGTCTATAGGAATCAGGCCAGTAACAGGACTTGAAGTCACAGGCTTCAGTCTATACACCTCGTGGTAAGTAAGGATAAAATGCAGTGGGCAGGGAGCCTGGGTGGCTCAGTCGGGTAAGCGTCTGCCTTTGGCTCAGGTCATGATCCCGGGGTCCTGGGATCGAGTCCCACATCGGGCTCCCTGCTCTGTGGGGAGCCTGCTTCTCCCTTTCCTCCCCACTTGTGCTCTCTCTCTCACTATCTCTGTCTCTCTCTCTCTCAGATAAATAAAATAAAATAAAAATTTTAAAAAATGCAGTGGGCAGCAAACAAACGCTCTGGAGGCATCTCCCGTCTACGTCAAAAGTATTTGCTAATCATCTATCATGTGCAAAATCCATGCCAGAAAGTATTCAGAAACCTCTCAGTTTAAAACTTGCATTAGCCCTACTCTTTTTTTCTGTCTTCTAAAATGAGGGAACCAAACAGATGGACTTGGAGGGTCTTCTAGCTCCAGTTTCCTACAATTTATGGAGGGAGTGAGTGAATTTGGCCTTGACCATTTCCTAGGCACACCCCAAAAAATTTCTTAAACACACACAAAAATAATCTAACAGACACTCACATGCCAGATACTAATATTGGACACATTTTAACATTTTGTAGTATTTCCTTCATACGTTTTTTTTTTTTTACAGAAAGAAATCTTTATAAATACAATTGGAGTCCTCACCACCATCCCATTTATCTCCTGCCCTTCCTTCCTCTGCAGAAGTAATGATCCCGAAGCTGGTGTGTGTCCTTCACCTGTGATTTTATTTATTTGTTTGTTTATTTATTTATTTAAAAAAGATTTTATTATTTTTATTGAGAGAGAGAGAGCGCATGTGCACATGAGCACGTGAATGGGGGCGGGGCCGAGATGGAGAGAGAGAATCTCAAGCAGACTCCCGGCTAAGTGTGGAGCCTGTCACGGGGCTTGATCCCATGACCCTGAGATCAGGACCTGAGCCAAAACCAAGAGTCGGCTGCTCAACCTACTGAGCCACCCAGGCACTGCCCCTCACCTGTGGTTTTATAATTTAAAAGTATAATTTGCTGTATACTGTGTATGTGTGTATATATATATATATATATATATATACTACACAACTATATATAAAAAACCTGTATATATATATATTATATAGTTATAAAACTACATATCTATATATAGAGAGAGAGAAAGAGAGTAACAGAAATGCCATATAGCATATATACACACCATACTGTATAGTATTTCTGTTCTTTTTTAGGTACAGAAAGCCTTTCGTACCTTTTTTGTTTCCATTAATATTTCCAAATATATCTATATTAATACATGTATCTTGGGCGCCTGGGTGGCTCAGTTGGTTAAGCAACTGCCTTCGGCTCAGGTCATGATCCCAGAGTCCTGGGATCGAGTCCCACATCAGGCTCCCAGTTCAGCGGGGAGCCTGCTTCTCCCTCTGATCCTCTCCCCTCTCACGCTGTTTCTCTCTCTCTCTCAAATAAATAAATAAAATCTTTAAAATAAAAAAAATTAAAAAAAAAATACATGTAGGGCGCCTGGGTGGCTCAGTTGGTTAAGCGACTGCCTTCGGCTCAGGTCATGATCCTGGAGTCCCGGGATCGAGTCCCGCATCGGGCTCCCCGCTCAGCGGGGAGTCTGCTTCTCCCTCTGACCTCCCCCGTCTCATGCTCTCTCTCTCTCTCTCTCTATCTCATTCTCTCTCTCAAATAAATAAATAAAATCTTTAAAAAAAAATACATGTATCTCTATTTTGTTCACTTCAGGTGATATATGGTATCCCAATGGATGAGTATTGCCATGATTTATTTAGCCATCCCCTACTTACTGACACTTCTCCAACTTCCATTTCCACAATTGAGATGACAGCGGATTCCTTCCCCATGTAGTGGCGCCACCTACAGTCCCGTCGGTGCTCACAGATGCTTCTCATTTCCCCTTATGCTTGCCAATTTTTTTTTTAAAGTCGACTCCAAGCCCAGTGTGGAGCCCAAAGCGGAGCTTGAACTCACGACCCTGAGATCAAGACCTGAGCTGAAATCAAGAGTCTGATGCTCAACTGACTGAGCCACCCACATTTGCCAATATTTTTAAGTCTTTAACATTTTTGCTGATTCGTTAATAAGGTATGAAATGCTCTCATTTTATGTTATTTTTATTGCCTTGGGGTTTTTTTGTCCTTTTTTAATGGCCATACATAGTTCCTCTTCTGCAGATTGCTAATTCCATACTCTGCTCATTTTCCTATTGGATTGTTTGTCTTTATTTTTTTTTTTTTTAAGATTTTATTTTTAAATAATCTCTATACCCAGCGTGGGGCTCAAACTCACAACCCCAAGATCAAGTCTCATGCTCCACTGACTGAGCCAGCCAGGTGTTTTTTTTTTTATTGAATTGTAGAATTCTTTATTTTTCTGTATTCAAATGCTTCATTTGTTTATGCATTGCAAATATCTTCTCCCAGTGTGTGACATGGAACTTGGAAACTGCCAGAAAAAAAATGTTATCCTCTGCTCGGGGCCCTAGGATTTTGCTGGCTCAGGAATAGTTTTTATATTACTTTTTTGACTTGTAATTCCCTCATCTTACAGATAGTGTGAATTTGGACCTCACACCCACACTGGACACAAGCTTGGGATTTTGACTTCTCATGAGACTTCTTTAAAAACTGCCCAGGCCAGAGACACATTTCCTTGCCCTCACGTGGGCTCCTGGGTACAGAGAGCGGCTGTCCTCCAGGGCCCCTGCTTAACGCCAGGCCTGTTGTCTCGTGCGTGCCTAGACACGTCTCCTGTCCCAGTTGGGGAATTAGGCCCTGCCATATCCTGAGCTGATATTTGGCTCCTGTGTTCTCTTGCCCTTAGGCCCACCTCCTCTAGCTATCCTCATTCCCTACTCCAGCTCAGGCTCCAAGCTCTCTTTTTGTTCCTAGCACCTGGGGATTTCCCTCGTATTCCATTTGAGCTCAGATGTGAATGTATAAACTCATATTGTAGTTTAACCGGTAGTTCCATGGAGTTTTAGTTTAGAGGGTTGGCCTGTCTCAGTTCACAAGAGCCGATTATTATTATTATTTTCAGGAATTTTGAGCCAATTGCTACACATCGGCATCATTAAAAATGAAATTATAAAAACTCACAATTACAATAAATTATAATAAAAACAAGGCAATAAAAACTCAAAACTTAACACTTGCAAATTATTGTACTTGATTTAGGAAAATCTCTTGTCTTGAGTCTAGTTTCTTTCCCTTATGGTTCATACTGTATGGACTACCTGCGATGTGCTTTTCTGAGCCACACACAGGAATGAAAATAGCAGAATGGAGATGGAAGCTTCCTGGTTAATGTCCTCAGGTCACCATTTGGAATAGAACCAAATGCCAAGAATCACTCACCTCCAATGTTCCTTCTGCACACCGCCAGCAAGAGAGGGAGGCCTTGGAGGTGGCTTTGCACAGATGGGCATATGAATATAAGACACAACTAGAGGGTTTTTGGTATTTTGAGGCATATTGAGTTTTATCAAGTAGCACTCTGGACACATTTCTTTCTTTAGTTGGTAATCTGAAATTCCATGCTATTCTAATTGTATGATAATTACAAAGGACACCTTTCCCCATTTCACCCTGGTTTTCCAAGTTTGATTTCGAGCTATTGGTCAGAAAGAGGGGAAGGGAGGGTTCTTCTTCACCACCTTTGGTTTGTCTAAGTTTGCTGTGGTTAAAGGAGCAGAATCTATAGCCCGATACAGGGGCACTTTTACATATCACATTCCACTAAAGAAGAAATGGCACAAAATTTGAAGTGTCCCATGGCTTACAATGTCCAAAGCTTTGACTGTGTGTCAGATTTCAAGATGAGGTCATGAAGAAGCATGACAATTTGACCTAAGATTTACTACTTTTCCTAATGGCAAAATATCAAGCAAATCTGGCGTTTCTTTATGAAGATAAAAGTGAAATCTTAAGCCCTAGCCCATGAGCTTTTTGAGGGGCTGTGACCATGCTCCTGGCACACAGCCAGCACCCAAGAAATGCTTTTAGAGTGGAGGAAGGAAAGAACGATAGGCAAGCCCAGAGGACTGAGTCTGGAACCTCATCCACATCAAGATCCTTAATTTGAACTTCCACTCCCAAGGAAGTGACTCACAGCTGCTATCTGATGGTGAATAAGAAAAATATGTGTTTCTATTAGCACATTACATAGAAGAGTAGTATTCATCACTGGGGCATGATGGGTGTTTTGATAAGTTTAATGTTTAACATCAGTATAAGGGCCATCTGTCATCTCAGATGCTGGGCTCTCCTTGGCATCGAGGTTTGTCAGGGAACTTGAATTCCTTGCTTCAGTGGTGTGGAGGCTCAGGTGGGATTCCAAAAGCAGAAACTTCATCATTGAATCAACATTTACTGAGTGCCTACTGTGTGCAGTAGGTGCAATGAAAATATGCCCTAGGGGTACAAGGATGAGAGACAGTGGGAAGAATAAACACAGGCTTACAACACAAAACTGCCAGCATCATAGGGGCCAGTGGGGACACTGGGTCACAGAAGAGGGGCACAGACCTCATGGCACAGGGGAGGGAGCACCTTCCCAGAGGAGGTGACAAGTGATCAGAGAGCTGGAAGAGAAGATTCAGATTTGCTAGGGTTTCAAACTTTAAAGGCTCTCCTTCCCTCCTGACTTCATGTGGCCCTATAGTCATTGGTGAGTGTTAGAATCAGAGGGTGTGATGGTTAATTTTATGTATCAACCTGGCTAGGCCTTGGTACCGATGGTGCCCAGTTGTTTGGTCAAACACCAGGCTAGATGTTGCTGCAAAGGTATTTTTTTAAAGATGTGATTAACATTTAAATCAGCAGATTTTAAGAAAAGTGGATTAACTTCCATAATGTGGGTGGGCCTCATGTGATCAGTTGAAGGCCTTAAGGGAAAAGACTGAGGTCCCCCAAAGAGGATGGAATTCTTCCTCCAAATGGCAGTATAGAAATTCCGCTTGAGTTTGAGCCTTCAGACTCATGACTGCAATATCAACTCCTGTCTGAGTTTCCAGCCTGTCGGTCTGTCCTGTAAATTTCAGACTTGTAAACTATCAGTGGCATGAGCGAATTCCTTAAAATAAATCTCTTAAAATCTGTATGCATCTCATTGGTTCTGTTCCCCTGGATAACCCTGACTAATACAGAGGGCTTTATATTTAAACCACAAGGTTGGTAGGCTGGGGCCCCAGCTGGATGCCTTCAAAAAGGGAGCACAGAACACAGCCACCCTGGAGGAAATAAACCCAGATTGCGCACGCCTTAATCCCAGCTCCATTTCCCTGTGTCTTTGCTCTGGCTGACTCACTAAGTCTGGGGCATAACCAGATCCCAGGATATCCTGGCAGCTTTTGCTATATTTGGTCCTCAAGCAGCCCTTCCCAGCCCTTTGCACTCATGCCCAATTTTGCTCCAAACTTCAGTCCCAATCTGCCAAGTAGCCGTTCCTGGCAGCCCTGCCCCGAGGCTAGCTAGAGCAACTGCTGTTTGCATTTGCATGGAGTATACCCTCCGTCCCTCTGGGGTCCCTCAGCAGGTAGATCTAGAGAGCACACTGTTGTTTCACCTGTGTAAGTTTGCATTTTGAGTCTTGGGGAAAATTTAAGACACCAGGCATTAGCGAGTGCCTGTCCCAGTTACCAAGGGCACTGGGCCAACCACTATGGAGGGTCTTGTCACAAAATATTTTAATTAACTCTGATTCCCCACATCCCACTCCTCTCTGGAGGGAATAAATTGGGTCTTTCGTCTTTGAATCTTTGGTGTCTGGCACAATGCTTTGAATATCATAGGTGTTCAATAAATGCTTATTAAAATGTCAACCATAGGTGAGGATGAGTGCTTAATATGTGTCAGAGCCTAGGTATTATCTATTATATTTAATATATATAATACATATATTTGTCCATTTAATCCTTATAGCAAAATCTGAAATGGTATGTGCCACTATTATTCCCACTTTACAGATAAGGAAGCTCAGACACATAGAGTGAGATAATTTTACTGAAGGCAGAAGAGGCAGAATCAAGATTCAAACTCACACTCCAGAGGCCACACTCCTAACAATACGCTGCTTATATAAACCCTATAAAGTCTAGAACAACTTCAAGGCTATTTGAGGTCATCTCTCTCCTGCCACATTTTCCCACAATTTCCAGGATGAGAATGACAAGAACGGTATTATGGAAAGAGCTCTGACAGATTGAGGAGACCCAGGTACTGGCCTGACGCCTGACCTGTGACTCTGAACTCAGCTTCCTCATTTATAAAATAAAGGACTTGGACTAGTTGCCCTCTAGGCCCCTTTGTCATCTACACACTGTGGGAGGCTCCGTCAGCTCTTTCTGGCTCTTCCTTCTACCGGGTCTTGCTAGCCTGGCTGATCACTCAGTCAGTGTTTGTTTCTCTGACTTTAGTTCATTCACAATCCCTTTGGGGTGGTTTGCATGGCCCTTCAGGAGCTGTAAATCCCTCTGAGAGTCCGAGGAAACGGAAGGCTCATTCTCTCAGGAAAAAAAAAATGCACATTTAAAAAAAAAAAGATTTATTTATTTTTAGAGAGAGACAGAGAGTGTGCGGGGAGAGGGGCAGAGGGAGAGAGAGAATCTCAAGCGGACTCCGTGCTGAGCATGGGGCCTGATGCGGGACTTGATCTCACCACCCCGAGATCATGACCTGAGCCGAAGCTGAGAGTTGGAGGCTTAACCCACTGCACCACGCAGGCGCCCCTCCAAAATCTACATTTTTATAAACCACACACCTCACACGTGACTTCAGGAGGCGGCTGACCTTGAAGCTGTCTATCCTTAAGGCCCCAGGATAAAATCTGCCCCAGGCCATGAGCCGGAAGCAGCCGAAGTTGACAATAGCCCAGACAGAGGATGTGATGGGGGACGGGGGAGCTCTGGCCCAGTGCGTGCTGGGTCTGGGGTGGGGGTGGTAGCAGGGGTGCCCGGCCTCATCCTGGTTTCCTAGTCGGTCCAGATAGGAAGCCAAGCGGCACTGGGGAGGAATGCCCCCCCGCCCCCGCCCCCGCAGCTCGTCTCCTGCGGCCCCTCCTGGGAGGGGGAGGGGGTGTCAGGAACACCTGAGCCCTTCATCAAGACCTCAGAGGCCCTTCCTGACCAATCTGCCCCAGCAGGGAAATTGACTGTGAAATCAAACAGCTCTCAGGGCCCCAGCAGTGCTCCGACCTGACACACCTGGCCTTTTCCAAATGCGTTGCAGCTGGTGCCCTGTACATTTGGCTGCTTTCTCCGTAGATGGGAGCTCCTGCTTTTTTAAGAGGAGCCTCACTTAATTCAATACCTTAAGGTCCCTTAGGCCAGGAGATATCCGTATAGATAAAACCCCAAGGAGCTCAAAGCTTTTAACCTAATTGCTTCTAAAAATACTTTTTGGAAAGGCATGCTGAAGTTCAATGTAATACTTTCAAATAGACCCTAAGAAAAAGCAGCAGCCGAAGCCTTCTCAAACACTGTAATCTGTAATCCTCCGATTGTTTGTCTCTCCTGCCGGTTCTTTATCCTGGATTCGGAAATGCATGGCCATAGCTTATGCAGCAGAGCTTATTTTGCTAACCAAGCCTTCTTGCCTCCCAATAACACAACTCTTCAGCACTGTTCACTCTTTTGTCCTTGAGGGGACAATTAACCCATCTTTCTGGAGCAGTAAAGCCTGCCTCTTTATAGATGAAAGTACTGTGGTTTGCTATAGGAAAGAAAATGCACAGGAGACCTAAGAAACTCATGTCCATATTAGGAGCTTAAAGACCTGTAAGTAAACAAGGGGAAGGGGTTGGGTCCCTTTGGTGTGTTTGCTTTGAGTTGCTTGCTCTGAGATATTTCTATTCTTGTGTTTGCTGAGGAATATTTACTGTTTTCTTAAAAACAGACCGTGGAAGTGGCTCTGAGTTTTAAAAGCATAATGATTTGAGTAAAGCTATTCGTGTGGATGAGATGTGTTTTCAAGAACACACTAGAACCAATAAAGCCAGGGATAAGGACATGGGGCATGATTTGGGTGAGTGCTGAGCGACCCCTGTCTTACAGAACAGAGCACGTAGACTTTTTGTCCCACCAAACACAATTCATGTTAAAATACATTGGTTTTGGATTCAGCAATGCCTGCCTGCGTTTCATTCTGGTAAAACACAATTCAGGCAAAACTGGCTGTTGAATAAATAGGCATTACTAGAATATTATTACACCAAACTAACAGTGTCTTTAAAAAACAAACAAACAAAAAACCAGGTGCTTACCAGCTTATTTTTAATGCAATATTTGGCCTGTCTGTGACAAGTTGTGGTCGAGTTATAGGTTGTTTGTGGAGATTATGGGAGACAACAATAAATACTGAGTTTCTCTTGCTTTTTTAAAAGTTTACCCTTTTGTTCTTAGTCCTCTGGGTGGAATGTGCCTCTCTTTTGTTCCTTGCTACTGAGCTTCTGCGAGGGGATCCTTTGAGTAGCCTGGGGAATGAGTGCCCTCTTCTGGAAAGTTCACTAATTACAAATTCAGGAAGCATTGGTCTGGTTACCAAACAGGACCTGTATTTCAATTTCCTTGGTAGAGAACAGAAAAGAAATTATAGTATGTTCCATGCATTAAAGGGCCTACACTTATCCTCTAGGTATAGCAGCTTGCTCTGGAATTTTCAAAGTGATTTGGAGAGACAAGAAGATCAATTATTTTAATAGTTTTTCTTACAAAGGTATGACCTTACTTGATAGCCAAAATTTCATTTTTAAAACCTAGTGATTTATTTTTTGCTTGATCTAAATTATTTTTAAATGTATGGTTTCAAACTCCTTCCTTTTTTAAAGATCAGAAACAAGGGGCGCGTGGGTGGCTCAGTTGGTTGAGCGACTGCCTTCGGCTCAGATCTTGATCCTGGAGTCCCGGGATCGAGTCCCACATCAGGCTCCCTGCTCGGCGGGGAGTTTGCTTCTCCCTCTGACCCTCTTCCCTCTCGTGCTCTCTATCTCTCATTCTCTCTCTCTCAAATAAATAAATAAAATCTTTAAAAAAAATAATTAAAGATCAGAAACAAGATGAATAGCAAGGGCATGTAGGACTTTTTTTTTCCAGCAAAGATAGCTGGATCTTTAAAATCACTAAAATGAGATAAATTATTTTTTTGCAAATCCCAAATCAAATTATTTTCTTGCCTGTCCGTAGTTTATCACAAAGTGCTTATGACCATATCCTCCTCTCCTCTGAACTGTTATTTACCAAAGATGAATCTCTCCATAATAAACGTTGAAGAGTGAACACTCTGTTACTTGCTTTTTTTTCATCCAGCAGAGGAGGGGAGAATAAAATCCTCACAGCCTTGCTATTGCCTTAACCTTTCTTGAGGGAATTTTCAGCTTGCGGATCATCAGCAAATTTCAGGTTTACCATTTACTAACTGAAGACCTTGGATAGGTTATTTAGCTTTTGCAAATCTGTTTGCCCGTATGAGACTCAGGGATCCTAGTGGTGATAATGGCGGGAATTAAACGAGATAATCCGTGCCAGGTGCTGAGCACCGTGCCTTGCATCGAGTAAGCGTTCAATAAGTGTTAGCTACCACTACCACCACCATCAAAATCACTCTCTTTCTCTGCTCTTTTTTACCCTTTTATTATAAAATAAAATGTATAGAAAACCCCCAAAACAAATGTAGAGCTTCATGAGTCATTATAAGGTGACTACCCACATAACCAAAAGTGCCACCCCAAAAGCCCCCTGTTCAACTCTCTCCCTTCTGCAGGAAGTAACCCCTATGCTGACTTTTATTGTAGTAACTTCCTTGTTTCTTCGTGGTCTTATCACCTAAACGTGCATACCTCACACTACAGTTTAGGCTGAGCATCCCCCTTCCTCTTATTTTTACATTTTATATCTTTTAAGTTTATTTTAATTTATAGGCTCCCCTCCATTCCTTTCCTTTTCAATTTATCTGTTGAAGAATCTGGGGGTCCTTGACCTGTAGAGCACCTCAGAGTCTGTATTTTGCCGACTACATATCCATGGCGTAATCCAATGTTTCCCTGTCTGCATGTCCTGCAAATGGGGAGCTGAGCCAGAGGCTGGATTAGACTCACGTTAGATCCATCTCTTCAGCAGGACTCAAGGTGGCGGTGTATTCTTTCATCAACTGCTTGACTTGTGATAATATGAGCTGCTAGTGCTCAATGTCAAGATCCACTAATTCACTGGGGTCTGCAAAATGCTGATATTCTAATTTCACCATTTATTTTTCATTTATTATTTGGAATATTTTTATAAAGGGCTGCATCCCTTCATATTGTATTTGGTTTCTCAGTGGCATGATTCATTTGGAAAAACCTTACTTTTCTTTGCTTTAATTACCAGTTTTCAAGAAAATGAATTAGTTCCTGGTGGTGGTTTTATTCTTATTTTTTTAAGATCTCTATTTACTTATTTGAGAGAGAGTGAGAGTGAGAGAGATCACAGAGGGAGAGGGAGAAGCAGACTCCAGGCTGAGCAGGGAGCAGGATGTGGGGCTTGATCTCTTATCCTAAGATCAGGACCTGAGCTGAAGGCAGACGTTTGACTGACTGAGCCACCCAGGCGCCCCCCTGTGGTGGTTTTAAAACAAGGCTCCAGATTCTTTGGCACTTCTGCATTTAAGAGGTGGGATTTATGTTTCCTCCTGTTGAATCTGGGAGGGCATATGACCACTTCAAACAACACAGTGCATAAAAATGACAACTTGTGACTTCCATGCCCATGTCATAAAAGGTTTCCTGGAATACATGCTCTTGGAGCCCTGAGCTGCCCAATGAGAAATCCTACTACCTTGATACCACCATGTCAGAAAGAGCGGAAAGGTCACATATCCGTGATTCTGGTTGACCACCCCAGCTGAGCACAGGCTTGGAGTCATTTCAACCACCCAGACCCAGATACACAAGTGAAGTAGCCTCCGGATAATTCCAGCCCCCAGCCTTTGGTCCTCCCTGATGAGGTCCCAGATATCATGGAGCCATTCAAACCATGGCCTGTTGAAGTCCTGATATATGGAATCCACTAACATAATAAAATTGTTGTTTTACACTACTTAGTCTTGGGGGAAGTTTGGTATACACCGTAGCTAATCAGAATAGGTCCTTACCACCCTCTGAAGGTGACCAATGAGATTTTAAAATATCATTATGAACTCATGGATTTAAAAATATGTTCTCATTTGGGACACCTGGGTGGCTCAGTTGGTTAAGCGTCTGCCTTCAGCTCAGGTCATGTTCCCGGGGTCCTGGGATCAAGTCTTTCGTTGGGTTCCCCACTCAGCAGGGAGCCTGCTTCTCCCTCACCCTCTGCCGCTCCCCCTGCTTGTGCTCTCTCTCTCTGGCAAATGAATAAACAAAATCTTTAAAAAAAAGTTCTGATTTTAATCAGTGGAAATTATTATGCTTTTTGATACTCAAATTTTCCCTTATTTGGTCAAAGGTGACTCTTCAGGGTTGGTTTCTGAGTCCTTTAGTCTTTTGTTTTGTTTTTTTTTTTTTTGAAGAATTTATTTGAGAGAGAGAATGAGATAGAGAGAGAGCATGAGAGGGGGGAGGGTCAGAGGGAGAAGCAGACTCCCTGCTGAGCAGGAAACCCGATGCAGGACTCGATCCCAGGACTCCAGGATCATGACCTGAGCCGAAGGCAGTTGCTTAACCAACTGAGCCACCCAGGCGCCCTAGTCTTTTGACCGTTTACTCTTATTTGGTATGATAAGGTGATCCCGGCTCAAACTATACCAGGATTCCATCATTCCTCCAAGAAGCCTTGGTTTATTTTAGTGGGAAATGGCATTTCAAGCCACAGTCTAAGAAATGTTCATCACAACTGGGTTGTGTAATTGTTTCCCAGGCCTCTTTTGATAGATAGATAGATAGATAAATACAAAAAAAGAATACCTCATGAATTCATTCTGAGATTTCCAATTCAATTCAGGACTTGCAGAGTTTTTTTTTTTTTAAGATTTTATTTATTTGAGAGAGAGCATGGGGGGGCAGAGCGCACAAGCGGGGGGCGGGGCGCAGAGGGAAAAGAAGACTCCCTGCTGAACAGGGCTCTATCCCAGGACCCTGGGATCGTGACCTGAGCCGAAGGCAGACACTTAGCTGACTGAGCCACCCAGGCTGTGCCCTTCAAGTTTTTTATTTAACTTCTTATGCATTACAGCTGCATCTCCTTGCACCCGGACAATCTCGGTTCTGAAGGGATGACAGAGTTAGTAGAGCCTGTAATTAGTCATTTACTTTAGCCCATATTACATATATAACAGTCTCAGGATAACATTACTACTATCACCAATAAGACTATTGAGAATAGCCTGAAAATGTTTGCTCTTTCCCTTCTCCTTCATTTACTTTTTATACTTTTTCTACATCTGCACTGTCTGCACATACAGCCTTAACATACGACATCCTCTCCTTCTAACCCGCTTTTAGTTCTACAAGTAATCTATATATGTCTAAGGTGCCCCAACAGTCCATATATCAGTGCATCTCTAATCATTTTGGTTTTCTTTTTTTTTTATTTTAAAGATTTTATTTATTTATTTGACAGAGGGAGAGAGACAGTGAGAGAGGGAACACAAGCAGGGGAAGTGGGAGAGGGAGAAGCAGGCTTCCCGCCGAGCAGGGAGCCCGATGCGGGGCTCGATCCCAGGACCCTGGGACCATGACCTGAGCCGAAGGCAGACGCTTAACGACTGAGCCACCCAGGCGCCCCCATTTTTGTTTTCTGAGACTCATTCTCTAGTCGATTCCTCAGGAAAGGCTCAGGGAAGCATTATTCCTTGAATCCCGGCATGTTGATAACAGTTTGTTTGTACCTTTTACCTAATAGTCAGTTTTGCTGCTATAGAATCATTGCTCACATTTTCCTTCCTCAAGTGTCTTAAATATATTATTTTATTCCAATTTCTTGTGACGGAAATCTGGTTTCCTAAGAAAGACAGCATAGACAGCAAAGAATTTTTTTTTAAGTCCACTATTTTTACTGGAATAGATCTCGGTGTTGGTTGTTTGGAGTCCACATTCCAGATACGCGTTATGCCCTTTCATTATGTAGTCCTAATCTTTTGTACTGCAGGGAAGTCTTTCCAAATTATAGTTTTCTGTATTTGCTCCTTTCCCTTGCTTGGAATTTTTTTCTTTAGAAACTCCTACTCTCTATATGTTGGATCTTTTTTGTTTCCAGTACTTGTCACTTTCTCCTGAATTTTTAAGATATCTTTCATTTCTTTATGATTTTTAAAAATATCTTCCTTTTCACCTTCTCTTTCTAAAGCATTTTCTATTGCTTTTGTTCAATCTGTCCTTCAGTCTTCTAGTTTAGTTCTCGTTTCTGAAATGATTTTTTTTTATTTCTAATTCTGAATTCTATCACCTCATTTCTGAGTTTGTTTGATTCTGGTTTACATTGTTCTTTTATGTCTTTTATAATTTTCTTCTCTTCAACAAGAGCTTTTTGAGATAAAATTCTCATATCATACATTTATTGTACAGTTCAGTGCTTTTTAGTACATCTCCATATTCATGGAGATGTACAACCATCATTACAGTGTTAGAACATTTTGCCACCCCAAAAAGAAACTCTATGCCCACTAGCAGTTACTTTTCATTTCCCCTCAACTCCTAAGGCAAGCACAGAATACTTTCCAACTTCATAGGTTTCCCTATTCTAGACATTTCATATAAATGAAACCATACAATCTACTGTCTTTCATGTATGGCTTTTTCACTTAGCACAGTGGTGTCAAGATTCATCCATGTTGTAGCAGGTATCATCAACACGTCATTCCTTCTTATGGCCCCAAAATAGCCCATTGTATGGATATACCATAATTTATTTATCCTTTCAGCAGTTGATGGACATTGACATTGTTTCTACTTTTTGGCTCTTACCAATAATGCTGTTATGATTATTCATGTGCAAGTTCTTGTGTGGACCTATGTTTTCAGTTTTCTTGAGTAAATATCTAGAAGTAGAAATGCTGAGTCATATTGTAACTGTTTCACTTTTTGAGGAACTACCAAGCTGTTTTACAAAGTGGCTGCATCATTTTACAATCCCACCAGCTGTGTATGATGTTTCCAATTTCTCCACATCCTTGCCAACCCTTGTTATTATTTGTCTTTGTGATCATAGGCCTCCCAGGCAGGGGGTGTGGTTTGATTTGTGTTTCTTCGATGGCTAATGATGTTGAGCATCTTTTCTTGTTCTTACCATCTATTTCTATGTTTCCCTTGAAGGAATAGCTATTCAGTCGTATCATTTTCTTTTCTTTTTTAAGATTTTGTATTTATTTATTTGAGAGAGAGAGAAAGTGAGAGAGAGAGCGGGAGCAGGGGTGGGGAGGAGCAGAGGGAGAGGGAGAAGCAGGCCAGCACCCTGAGATCATGACCTGAGCCAAAGGCAGCTGCTTAATTGACTGAGCCACCTAGGCGCCCCTTAGTTGTATCATTTTCTTAATTTTTTTTTTTAAGATTTACTTATTTTAGAGAGAGAGCATGTGAACCAGGGGGAGGGGCAGAGGGAGAGGGAGAGAAGCAGACACCTGCTGAGCGCAGAGCCCAATGTGGGACTCGATCTCACAAGCCTGAGATCATTACCTGAGCCAAGTAACTAAGAATCAGACGCTTGACCGACTGAGCCACTCAGGCTTAAAGAGAAAGTCATAGCCATGATCTTTTTTGGTGGATTTTTTTTCTGGTATGCTTACAGTGTCTGTAGTAAGCTGTTGTGCATTTATTCCCCTCTTTTTCCTTAAGGACTTTATACGGAATTAGACTTTTTCTGCTCATTTTTAAGCAAAATTAGTTTTCCTTAACTTTTAGAAGGAAGCAGGGTAGCTTTTCTCTCTTCATAGGGCTCCCTCTTGGTTTTTGATTGTACGTGTGTGTGTAATTTGCTTTCTGAGATTATCTGTCTCTGTTCCCCTCCAGCACTTTTATCTAGACCTTCCTTCCTTCTCCATGTTGTCCTTGTCTTGCTCTGTGTGATTGCACAGTTTCTCCTCTGTGTGGCGCTCTTTGACTGAAGGGGGCTCTGGCTGGACTCTGGGCAGTTCATGGGAACTGAGCTCACTATGGACCTCTTGCATTCACCTACCATTGGACTGGACAAGCCCCTTCCACAAGCCCCTTCCAAGTCTCAGCGGCTCCTCTCAAACTGATCTTTTTTTTTTTTTTAAGATTTTATTTATTTGTCAGAGAGAGAGAGAGAGAGAGAGAGACAGAGCACAAGCAGGGGGAGTGGTAGGCAGAGGGAGAGGGAGAAGCAGACTCCCGAGGAGCAGGGACCCTGATGCGGAGGCTCGATCCCAGGACTCTGGGATCATGACCTGAGCTGAAGGCAGATGTTTAACCGACTGAGCCACCCAGGCGGCCCCTCTCAAACCATTCTAAGGGAACACCTAACAGCTACTTTGGGGTTCTCCAGTTCAAAGCTCTGTCAGATGCCTCATTGCCTCCCTCTGCTTTCTTTTGCACAGATGCCATGCAGGCCTTGTGGCTATTTACTTGCATTTTGGGGTTTGTGGGGCTGGCTTAAATTCCAGTCTCATGGTAAAAGTTGTTCATGGATTTTTCGTTTTGATGCTTAGTTGCTCAGTCTGTCTCTATGAGGGAATTCGGTGTGATTTAAAAACTATGCTGTCAGGGTGCCTGGCTGGCTCAGTTGGCAGAGCATGCACCTCTTAATCTCAGGGTGGTGAGTTCAAGCCCCACATTGGGTGTAGAGCTCACGTAAAAATAAATAAAAATAAACAAGCAAACACTATGCCATCACCACTTCCGCTTTCCAGAATCCCTCTTGGACCATTTCACTGATGACGAAATTTAACTTGCCTTTCATTTTCGCTGTTTCCTTAAACTTAATTCATCTGTGTAGTGCAGACTCAGGCTGAGGTTGATAATCATATCCAGGATCCAGAGTTCCTTCAAATAGCATATGCTCTTCATCACTAGAGCTACATGCTATTGGCACTCTGGGTTCTTTCAAATCCCACACAGCAGTCAGCAATTCTCAAGGCCAGTGATTCAGCAGGTCCGCTTAGGGTCTCTGACCAAGAGCGGAGCCACACTAGATCAGGCTTAACTCATTTTTTTTCTGGTCCTTTTGCATGTCTACTATGCATCTTGCTGGTAGATTACCTCTTGTTGAGAACTTACTAGCTTTTTGAAAATTTCAGGAATTCCCCTCTCATCCCATGTGCTAAATGTCTGGGATCCAATGGACTCTGGACTCTATACAAACTCACAGCGTCCAGAACAGAGATAACCTCAGTCTAGACTAATCTGCTCCAATTGCATTGTGCTTGTAATCACTAGCTCAACAGGCATTTATCAAGTGCCAGCTGTATACCAGACACACAGTGCTGGGTGCTAAGAACATAAAGATAAATATGATGTGCTCTTGCCCTTCCAGGGATAGAGGAGAGTGATACACCAATATTAACTGTGATGCAGGGAAATAATTGTTAGAGCAGAAATGCAGGTCATAGGATATGCTATGGGGGAGGTACAAAGAAAGGAGCAACTATTAATAGGAATTCCTATGGCAGCAAATAAAACTGCATATGTTCTATAGTCTTAACATAAAAGTGTATGTATTTGGCGAAGGTGGGAAGGGAATACACAATTATGAAAATAGTTTTTGCGTGAGCAGGATAATGGGTGTTTTATGTCATTACATTTTTTATTGTTATTACTTTTCAATAATGATATTGTTTTATATACATACACACACACACACATATTCACACACATGCTCGAATGTGACCTAGCTATTTTCTTGATGCACTTTCACGTATCGATAAGTAAACCTTTTGGCCCTGATGGTAGACACCTAGGTGGGTTTTCATCCCCTTTCCCTCCTCCTATATAATAGCTGGAAAATACAGTGGGATTTTAAATGTTTCACCATCACTGTGGTTTTCAAAAGACGAAAGAAGTAGAAAAAACTGTGGAGGAAAATGACTGCGGCGTAAATCCCAGACAGGATAGTTCTGAAGCAGACACTAAAGAAGGGAAATGCCAAGCAGATGTTTTCAGAGTCATAATGAGACTTTGAGCAGCCTGCCAGGCAGCATCTTTATGCCTGAGAGACTCAAGAGACACCCAGGGATGGTCACTTGTAGAGCAGTAGCTGCGGGGAATTCACAGGCTCTTCATAGCAGAGGGACAGAGGTACAGAAGGATGGCAGATGGGACTACCCCAGAAGTCCACCAACGCCACCTGGCTGCACCAGGTTGGGGAGAGCAGGTGACGGGGATTTTAACATGGGTTTTAGAGGGCGCCTGGGTGGCTCAGTTGGTTAAGCGACTGCCTTTGGCTCAGGTCATGATCCTGGAGTCCCGGGATCCAGTCCCACATCGGGCTCCCTGCTTGGCGGGGAGTCTGCTTCTCCCTCGGACCCTCTTCCCTCTCGTGCTTTCTATCTCTCATTCTCTCTCTCTCTCAAATAAATAAATAAAATCTTAAAAAAAAAAAACCCATGGGTTTTAGAGGAAATGACTCCCTTGCATTCTTCAAGCAGACTGAATAAGCGAGTCTGAGCTATGTTAGAAAGGGAGAGACATTCAGTTAATCTTGGACTTAATCTAGGAAGCTTGTCGGTCAGGGCACTAGAAGCTACGTTCTGGTCATCGTAGCACCACCAGACGAAGCTGCCTCGAGCCTGGCTCCCCCCTTCCAACACCTGCTTGCATTTCCAGCTCTGTCAGGACATACAACCTGCCATCTGAGCAGTGTCAGGAACTGCAAAGTAAGGAAGCGGGTACCTCCTCCCTTCCCTACCCAGCTGGACTGTTATCTCTGAACCATGAACGAAAGCTTGGCTGCTTCCGGAGGCTGACACTCTCTAAACATGGTTTCCCTTGGCCCACGTCCCCCACCCCTCCCTGAACGCTGGGACCGTGCAATAGCCCGTGGCTGACAGGATTTTCGGGCGCCTGCTAGACAGAGCATGGTGTTCACTTGGCATCAAACTTAGCAAATTCCCGATAAAGGATTGCTGTGTGTCTGAAAAACGGAATTTTTCTAAATCAAATCCTATTGGATATGTCTCAGGGGAGTTCTATATTATTTTAAAAACTATTTCAGTAGGAGAAAGAAGGAAGGGAGGGTTTCAAGCCAGTGGTTTCCTCCCATTATTGAACTTTGTAACAGGTTGGTTGGTCTTTTTTGTTTTTTGTTTTTTTCATGGTTTCAGTGGCAGGGTGTAGACAGATACATGGCAGGTGTTTGACATCAAGGCTACTTCCATCTGGTTTGTTTGTTGTTGTTGTTTTTTTTAAAGATTTTATTTATTGATTTGTCAGAGAGAGAGAGAGAGAGAGAGAGAGAGAGAGAGAGTGCATGCACAAGCAGGGTGAGCCAAACAGGGGGAGCAGCAGGCAGAGGGAGAGGGAGAAGCAGGCTCCCCGCTGAGCAGGGATTCCCTGTGCGGGGCTTGATCCCAGGACCCTGGGATTATGACCTGAGCTGAAGGCAGATGCTCAACGGACTGAGCCACCCAGGCATCCCTACTTCCATCTGATTTATTGGGTATGAACATTGCAGGAGTGAGGAGGGGTGTGGGAGGGAAAGGGGGAGAGTGAGTCCTGAGCGGACAGCATTAGCAGCTGTTTCTCCAGCCAGAGCAGCCAAGAGGCTCCCGAAGGCGGACACAGCTCCCCAGGTTCCAGAGGTCCAGACCCAGATTCCACGGGGACCTGCAGCATCCACCCTGGAACCACTTAACAATCCAGTTCTAGCCAAGAATCACTGAACGCAAACCTGGGATCAAGCATTCCCGGGGAAACAACAAAGAGAGGTGTTGATTGAAAGGGAGAAAGCGCCAAACCATCTAATAGCATCAGCACTCCTATCAACACCCTCTGAACTCCTTTTTGGGTTTTATTTGATTTCCTGCTAGGGTCATGTGCAGCCCTTATCTGAACAAGGACACCCTCCCCTGGTCTGTAGGATCTGGTTGGTGGCTGGCGGCTTATCTGAAATGACAGAAGCTTCTATGACTCAGAGAGCTAAGTGCCTCTTTTCTTCTTTTAAACAAAAGCCTTTGGCCTCAGAAAGGCTCATTTCTCTCTTTGTTTTCTACCACAGCATGAAATAGATGCACCTCTTCCAAATTCTAAGGATTACCCTATCGTGATCGTTTGCTGTGACAATGAAATGTTTAATGTACCAGAAAATGTCTTGGTTGGACTAGATGAAAGTGTGTTATACTTAAAATCTGGTAAATAACTATCTGAACACACAGAATGGTGCAATTATCTTCAGTACTGAATCTTTCTCTTATCCTGGAAAGGATTTATCAAAAAACTTTTACACAGCAGCGTCCATTGTTCTTTTATGATAAGAAAGAACTCACAGAGGCTCAGATATTGGGCCACCTGAGCTCAAGTCTGGCTTTGCCATTTGTATCCACTGGGATCTGGCTAAATAATCACTTTGTGCCACACTTCCTCATTTGTGCCATGAGCCTGCTGCATTGAGCTGCCCTGATGAGTCTGAGATAAAGCCTGGAAAAAAAAAACCAAACAAAAAATTAGCCCAGTGCCTGGTACAGAGAAACACAAAGAGTAAATGTTAGCTCTTATTATCAAGTTTCACAATTGTTTCTCTCCCCACCCTTTGGGAATATATCTATTACGCAGAATAATATCTGTAACACTTTAGTACTCTGCTTCTTTTGAGTCAATTTCTGAATTTTACAAACCAGTAAATGCAAATATAGGCACCATAAGCAGGGAGGGATCATTCTTACACCCAGTGAATTAAAAAAAAGAAATTAGATGCCATAAAACACATCATCTGAAAGGGGGCCTCTGTCTCTACTCCCAGGGTTTTCTCTTACCAGGTGCCAAGAGAATGCAGAAAACTCATGGCTTTCAAAAGCATCTGTAGGGGAAGTGATTTTATATCCAGTATCCGCCCTAGAAATGCCCACGCCACCAGCAGCTCAGCATATGCACCATGCATTTGCAGGCCAATGAATGCTAAGCCGTGATTTATGTTGCGTTTACAATTGCAGACATGGGCGACAGGCTTCCCCAGCACACAGAGAGCAGGGGCCCCAGCTTGTAGGAGTACAAAGAGTATGAATGGGGCTTAAGGAGGGGAGGGGTGGGCAGGGAACATTTGGGGTTAGTGCACAACTAAAAGCCTAGACTCTCAATGTGTGGGTGTGGCCATAAAGTCACAGGGCCTAAATATAAGTCAGTGAAGAGTTGGGTGGTTTTTTTTTTTAAGTTTTATTTATTTAAGTAATCTCTACACCCCACATGGGGCTCAAACTCATGACTCCGAGATCAAGAGTCACCTGAGCCAGCCAGGTGCCCCAAGACAGTGAAGAATTTTGGTAAGCTCATTTTAAATCATGTTTAAAAAATATACATAACCTAAAATTTGTCATTTTAACCATTTTTCAGTGTGCAGTCTTGTGGCACTAAGTACATCACACTGTGGTACCGTCATCACCACCATCCATCTCCAGAAAGGCACATTTTTATTGTGGTTGTTGGAGACCGGAGATCAAGGATGAAATTTTGTTCAACAAAATGTCAGAAACCTGGGGCGCCTGGGTGGCTCAGTCAGTTATGTGTCTGACTTTCAATTTCAGCTCAGGTCATGATCTCGGGGTCATGAGATTGAACCCCGAGTCGCGGGGGCGGGGTGGTCTGCTCTCAGCGGGGAGTATGCTTGAGATTCTCTTCTTCTGTCCCTCTGCCTGCTCTCTCTCTTTCTCTCTCTCTCAAAATACACAAATAAATCTTTAGAAAAAATGTCATAAACCCATGTAAAGTGTGTCCATACAATCAGGAGAAACTGAGGTTTAACAGGAATTCAGAGGAACGGACACCCTAGTGGGAAGCAAGCTGCCCAGCAGAGTTAGGAGAAGCAGCAAAACTGGGATTTCAGGCCTCTGGATCATGCAGCCCTCAGCAGGTTCCTGCTGACTTAATTCCCGGTGAGGGCCGTGGTCACTTTGGGCAGAATGGAGGAAAAATTAGTTAGGTTTTGCTTCTGGCCCCTTGTGCCCTACTTCCTTCCCTCGTGTTCCTGACTCAAAGAACATGTCTCCCTTAGCCTTGTATTAACTGTCATGCAGGGGCCTTGATTCTTGCTTCACTTTGCAACCCAGGAGGCTTTGGTACTTGTAGTTCTTCTCATTCTCAGATCACACTCCCAGCCTCCTGCAGCCCATGGTCCTCGCTCTTCCAAGATGGCACAGTGTAAGATCCTGAGCAGTGGAGCCAGATGGGCCTTGCCCCATCACTGCTGTGTGCCCCTAGCCAAATCCCATCTATTTCCTCATCTATAAAATGGGAATTAGCTCCCTACGCCCCACAGAGTGGGACGGCTAAAATCAAAGTCTTGCATAGAGTCCTGGAGTAGGTGCTCAAAACATGCCAGTTTCCCTCCCTGCACCATCGGCCAGCTGCGCAGCGCGTTGCGGTTCTATTTTTTTTTCCTTTTCCTTTCTTTTTTCTATTTCAAAAAAGTATTACTACTCAATACATCGGGTCCATGTTATGCACTTTTGGGGCTGTAACAAGGAGAAAACTTGTTACAGTTACTAACTACACTTTAATGGAAAGAATGCAACAAGAACACAAAGAGAGGCAGTGGAGGGCTGGGCACACAGTAGGTGCTCAGTCATGCTTGTCAGAGACCGCAGACCAAAAAGAGGCGACAGGGCTCTGAGCTTCTCCAGAAGGAGCTCTTCGCTTTGGTCAGAGATGGGAGGTTTCAGACAGGGGGGCATAGGATTTTGACTGATGGGGCGAGAATGCCAAGCAAGAATCTCCCACACTGACAACTTTCCCCCCTGGGCAAGGTTCCTCCTCCCTTCCTTTGTGTCCTACCCTAAGTGACAACCGGTGGGAGAATTTCAGACCAGGTGGAGCGTGGTTCACTTACCGATGAGAAAGAGTTTTGTGACTGCAGGTTATATGAAGGAAAGGTAGTCATGAATGGCCATGGTTTAGAGGCAAAACTGATAGGATATCAACAGGGGGGACAGGCTTGACTTGAGAATATGGAGAACTGGTTAAGAACACAGACTTTGGCTTCAGACCCAGATGTGGGTTCCACCTCTGCCTCACACAGGCTGTGCGATCTCTTATTTAACCTCTCCAAACCTCAGTCTCCTCATCTATAAAATGGGATTGCATCTTCAGGTGGTTTCTTTGAGGAATAAATGAGGTAATGTCTATCACAGTGCCTGACATAGAGTAAGCACTCAACAAATGCCTACTATTATCACTGGAGAAGCAGCAATGGAAAAAATAAACTTGCTTTTGCTCAACAAATGATCTTAAGTTTCTTTACATTCTAATCACTAATAGAAATTTTAAGGTAAAGTTGGCAAATCAGACTCTGAGGACCCGTCTCTGGTTAACAAGTATGGTATATTTTGTAAGCTACTGATGGGTTCTCCAGAATCGCTCTATCCATTTGGAGGATTCAGTCTTCTCAGCTGGGTCAGATTAAGCAGCAACAATTACTCTTTTTCCTTTGTTTCTCCAGTTTTTTTTTTTCCCTTGGTGTTTTCTAGGGCTTTTGCTTCAAGAATTTGCACACATATCCTGTTGAATAGCAGGAGAAAAGCCTTATGAAGAGCAGATCAGTGGGAATTACTGAGTGTCAGGACATTGGGCAGCAGGCAACTTGGTGTCTGGATATTAGAAGTCTAAAAGCTTGAAAAGCAGTCATGAAACTTACATGAAGGATGCACAAAAAAGTAGGCAAAATGGAACTTTTAGGTGATGTCTAAATGGTATTCTAGTTTTAATCTGAAAGTCTTAAAACTAAACATCACCTTTATTTTTTATTGTAAATGACAGATGGCTGAAACAAGGCTGCCTTAGAGATAAAGGGATTTTATTGATTCACTGGTAACTGAAAATCTAGAGCACTGATTTCAGGTGAGGTTGGATCCAGCCGCTCAAAAGATGCCACCTAGGCCAGGGTTCTCTCCTCCCTACATTGTCTTATATAGTGTTGGCCTTATTTTCAGGCTTCACGAGGCGGCCCTAAAGGCAGCTCTGTGGTCTCCCTTATCCCTTTGGCATGTCCAAAATTCATATCTTCATACCACACCATCCAGAGTAAAAGGATTGGTCTCTTTTCCCAGAACTACTCTAAGAGAAAGAAGTTTTATCGTTCCCAAGAGCCATAGCAAGTATCTTCTCCTGGCTTGTTGGCTATGGTTGTGTTAGTGCTGATGTCCAAGCCAATCCAGATGACTTGGGGACACAGGTGGGTGTGCCAGTTGGTTTAAGCCCACTAGGGCCCCCTCCTGGAACTTGTGGTGCGTTTGATCCCAACCAAGCCAAATTTCCTCTGGAAATTTGAGGTCCTATTGCCAAGAGAGGGAATAGATGCTTGGTAGCAAGTAGTCAAAGTGTGCTATATCGTATTTTTAAGAGGGACCATCAAATTCACACAGTTTGTGCTTACAGATTTGTATACTAAGACCAAAGGCAAAAGAAATGCCTATTTCTCACACAATTTTTTCCTGTGGCTAGGTTACAATAATCAGGAAGGATTTTAGCACTTGACAGTTTTGCACCTTAGTACTGACCTGGAAGGGGAGAGGGTGTGACATATCTCTCCAGATAAGTAACTGAAGGCCAAGGTCAAATGAATGGAGGACCTAGTTAGTTTCCTCAACAGAGAAAGGTCTGGTTCCTTCCTGGCCCTGCTGCCTTCTGAGGGTACTGCTGGCTCCAGCCCAAAGGGCTCTGCAGTCTTCAGCTTCTGTTAATGTCTCCCTTAATCCCAAAGGACATTGCTCTCTGACTAATACTAATATACATTTTTAATGTCTAGATGAATCAAGCATGCCTTAAAAGGAAAACCCTCCTCTCTCAGCCCACGTGGTGACACTGAAGGTACCCTGGGCTTCCAGGCCAGAGAACAGCAATCAGGATGCGTGGTTTCTACGACATAATGGGGCTAAATGAAAGGTCTCTAACTCCAACTTTCAATTATAGTTTAGAAAAGGTTTGAGTAACAGAATTGAAGCAGAGATCAGCCAAAGGAAAGATGTATAATCAGATTTTTCGTGTCTGAAATTGCTCTGGGGGAGGCACCATTCATTTATTCAGCAAATATTTGTCCAAGACTCACTATGGCCCCAGGTACTGGGGTACAGTGCTGAACACAGACATGCCTGTCCACGTGGGGTTTATAGTCAAGCACAGAGGAGGAAGACAATAACCAAATGACCATGCAATTCCACTGTGTATGGGCTATGAATTAAAAAATACAGGCAGGGTGCCTGGGTGGCTCAGTTGGTTAAGCATCTGACTTCAGCTCAGGTCATGATCTCAGGGTCCTGGGCTTCCTGCTCAGTGGGGAGTCTGTTTGTCCCTGGCCCTCTGCCCCTCCCCCTACACGCTCTCTCTCTCAAATAAATAAATAAAAGTCTTTAAATTAAAAAAAAATAGAGGCATATTCAGATACTGTTAAGAAAGTCTTAGATAAATTTTGTGGATTAAATGTATAGAGAAACTTCTAATATAAAACACCTTAAGATGCTGGATAAAATATAAAAACCACAATCTTCTTTTTTGTCAGTTAAGGTGTAATTTACATATAATGAAGTTCACTGATGTTAATTGTACAAGTCAATGAATAACGATGAATGTATACAGTCACATAACCACCAGCACAGTCATGGTGCATGCAGCACATTTCCATCACCCCACCAAGCGCCCTGTGCCCTGTGCACTCAGTGCCTTCCCCCCATGCTCGGTCTATATCTGGATTCCCAGTATTCCCACCACAAAGCACCCTCACCGCAAGCATTTTCACTGCATAACTATTTGGCACAAAAGCAATTCTGCCAGAAAAGATAAGATCACAAAAAATAAAAGGGAGACATTCATTAAAAAGGACATAATGAAACATGAAAATTAATAGCAAAATTATAGACTTTGTTGCAAAATACAAAATATTTGAATGTATGAAAAACGTGCAGAGATTCATGGCAAAACTATGCAAATAACTGATTTCATTTTGTGGATCGTACTTAAGCGCTTCGAAATCTTTTGTTCATAGTATTATCCCCCCCCCCTTTTTTTTTTGGCTTGTTGATTCCTTCCCTTGTTCAGCACCATACTTTAAAAAAAAAGATTTTATTTATTTATTTATTTTTGAGAGAGAGAGAGAGAGAGAGAGACTGCATGGGGAGGGACAGTGAGGAGCAGAGGAAGAGGGACAAGTGGACTCCCCACTGAGCGGGGAGTCCAACGTGGGGCTGGATCCCACAACCCTGAGATCGTGACCTGAGCTGAAATCGGGAGTTGGGCACTTAACCGACCGAGACAGCCAGGTGCCCCAGCACCACACTTTTTATTTTTTCATTAAAATTTCTTCCTTCATTAAAAGAGGAATCAGTTTCCAAATAGTAGGATGCATATTTGCAAATGAGTTTTGTATTGCGTTCATTGTGAAAGCCTTCCGATGTTGTTTGTTCTTGGCTCATTGTCACATGTCCATCGATAGATGTTCCAAAGTCCTATAGGAAAGGTGGGTTCAAGACTTTGTACCACCATTATGAAGGCTAAGATTTACGTCATATAAAAATGGGAGCACTGCATCAGTGGAGAAATGAAACCCAACTGTTATTTTTTTTAATCTTTTATGGCAAAATTGCCTTACAGTCAGTTATGCAATGAAAATGTTTATGGCGAAAATGCTTGCAGCAAAGATGCTTATGGCAAGACTACAGAGAACCCCCCCCCCCCCCGGTCCCTGGCAACAATTGATCCACTTCCTGTTACTATAGTTTTGTCTTTTCTAAAATTTCATAGAAATGAAATTATACATTATGTGGGTTTTTTGTGTTTGAATTCTTTCACTTGGCATCATGCTTTTGAGATGTCTTCATGCTGCTATGCATGTCAGGAGTCTGTCCCTTTCTACTGATGAGTGGTATTCCACTGGATGGATACATCACAGTTTGTTTCATTAATTCACCAGCTGATGGACATTTGAGTTATTTCTGGTTTTGAGTTATTATGAATAACGTGGATATAAATATTCACCTATATGTCTTTGGGCAGAAGTACATTTTTATTTCTTTTGGGCAAATACCTAGTATCTTATGGTAAGCAGAATTTTAGGAATGACCCCCAAGGACGCTCACCCTCTCCCCTTTGACTGTGAGTGGAACAGGTGAATATAAGGAGATACCACTTTCATGATTATGTTACCTTACATGGCAAAGGGAGATTATCTGGGTGGGCCTAATCTAATGACACATACCCTTTAAAAAGTGGCTGGCTCAGTTGTTAAGCGGCTGTCTTCAGCTCAGATCATGATCCCAGGGTCCTGGGATCGAGCCCCACATTGGGCTCCCTGCTCGGCGGGAAGCCTGCTTCTCCCTCTCCCACTCCCCCTGCTTGTGTTCCTGCTCTCGCTGTGTCTCTCTCTGTCAAATAAATAAACAAAATCTTTAAAAAAAAAAAAGTGGCAGACAAAAAGGGAAGTCAGAAAGATGTGAAGTGCAGGGTGATTCAGTGAGTCCTTACTGGCTTGAATATGGTGGGGTCCCCAAAGAAGGAATGTAGACACCTTGAGGAGCTGAGAGGAGTCTCCAGCTGACAGCCAGCAAAGAAATGGAGACCTCAGAACCGCAACCAGAAGGAACTGAATTCTGCCAACAACCTGAATGAGCTTGGAAGCAGATTTCATCCCGGAGACTCCAAAAGAGGACTCAGTCCAACTAATACCTCGATTTCAGTCTTGTGGTCTTGTGATACTATGAGCAGACAGCCCAGTTACATTGTTTCAGATTTCTGACCTTCAGAACTATGAGCTAATATAAAAGAATGTAGTTTTAAGCCACTAAATTTGTGGTAATTTGTTACAGCAGTAGAAAACTAACATATAAGGCATGTATGTTTACCTTCATTATAAACTGCTAAATTGTTTCCCAAAGTGGCTATACCATTGTTATCCACCCATCTGTGATGTATGAGAATTCCTGTTCTTCCATATTATTGACAATACTTGAGATTGTTTGTCTTTTTCATGTCTTAGCCACTCTTGTGAGTGATATTTCATTGTGGTTTTAATGTTCATTTCCCTAACGACAAACAATCTTAAGCATCTTTTCATGTTTTTTGTTTGCTATCCATATATCTTTAGTGAAATGTCTGTCCAAACCTTTTACCCATTTTTTAGATGGTATTGTTTGTCTTGTGCTTTCAAAGCACTGCTGGGCTGGCGGCAAAGTAAAGGGAACAGAAGGCAAAAGTATGAGAAAGCTTGATTGCACAAGGGGAAGCAAAGGTGGGGCAGGCCTTTGCTGAGAGGGCTGGAGGAAAGGTTTCTGCCAGCCCCACAGTCTGAGTTTAAATGAGTCACATGCAGGCGGCAGGACATAAAAAGCATGTGGCTTGAGCAGAGTGAGAGCCCAGAACCCCTGAAAGACCAAAACAATGGCCATTCAAGAAAATGACTTGCCTGTGTAAGATGTTGCCAATCTCAGCCCTGCAGGAATGAAGTACTGAAAAATCTCCCTCGGGGCGCCTGGGTGGCTCAGTTGTTAAGAGTCTGCCTTCCGCTCAGGTCATGATCCCAGGGTCCTGGCTCAGGTCATGATCCCAGAGTCCTGGGATCGAGCCCCGCATAGGGCTCCCTCCTCAGTGGGAAGCCCGCTTCTCCCTCTCCCGCTCCCCCTGTTTGTGTTCCCTCTCTCGCAGTGTCTCTCTCTGTCAAATAAATAAATAAAATCTTAAAAAAAAAACTCCCTCAAGTAGTCCCACCCTCAGGCTTCCACTCCCAAGTGTCTGAGCCTGAAATTTATGCCTTCTAGAGTATGTAATGTAAATGAACCTGAAACCTTTAAACTGAAACTCTATTTTAAGTGGCTCCATGTTAGAAGTGCCCACACCTCCCCAGTTCATCTATCTGGTCATTGCACTGTAATGCAGGACTCCAAGAGGTCCGTAGATAAAGTGCCAAGGTACGTGAATTCAGAATAAATAGAAATCACTGAATAAACAAGGAATTGACATCATGAATGAGGTCATCTGAAACAATAATACTGGACTGCAAAGACTACTAATATTGGAATGACTGGATACAGAATATGAAATAAGTGTGTTTAAGATTTTTAAAAAGATAAGATAATAGAATAAAAGCATAACAAGGAGAAAAACATTCAAGACTGACAGATTACCTAGAACGAAAGTAAAAATTACATGACGGCTGATTACTCAACAGCAACAACACAGCCAGAAGACAGATGAATGATATCTTCAAAGTGCCAATTGAAAAAACCATGAACCTAAAATTATATGTCATGACACTATATTTCAATAACAAAATCAAAATAAAGATATTATCAAACCCAAATTAGCAGATCTGAGTGACAAAAACCATCACTATGAATCTTCTTAAGGATGTACTTTAAGGAACTAGAGAATGGTCTCAGAAGAAGTTTCTGAGATGCAAAAAGGAATGATGAGGAATATCGGTAAAAACTGTGGACAGATGTAAATAATACTGCATATAGGACATGATCATGTCTAATTGAAGGGTCAAAAATATCCAAGGGAGGGCATCTGCGTGGTTGAGTCAGTTGGGCCATGGACTCTTGGCTGAGGTCATGAGTCTTGAGATCAAGCTTTCAGCAGGGAGTCTGAAGTTTCTCTCCCTCTGCCCCTCCCCCCACGCATGCACACTCTCTCTCAAATAAATAAATAAATCTTTAAAAAAATACCCAAAGGAGAATTAAAAACCTGGAAAAAATAGCTCTCAAATTGGAATGAATGTATTTGATATAATGAACACATTCTTCTGTTCTTCAAGCCTTCCAGCACTTAATCCTCCCAACCACCTTAAGAGGAAGTTGTTATTATTAGCCCATTTTTCAAATGAAAAGACACACATAGCCTTGAAGTATCACCAGGGACTTATGCCAGGTCTATCAGATGTCGAGCCTACTCTCTCGAGCCCTCAACCACTCTGCTCTCACTGGCAATGGCTGTTGTGGAAAATACAGACAAGTATAAAGAAATATAGACAAGTGATACAGGCAAGCATAAAGCCCAGAATTCCACTGACTCATGATTGTCCATATGTATCAGTACACTCAGCCCATAATTTTGAAAAAGATTGGGATCATACCTATTTATTGTTCTGACCCTCATTTCATATTACCAGTTAATATAATATTCTAAAGGTAATCATCTTGCTTTTAATTATTTTTTGGAAAGATATTTTTAAATGATTGCACTGCTTAGTATTTTTTAACCTCTTTACCCCTAGGCTTCTATGATGTTCACTCTTAATTTTTGTTAGAAGTGAGGATAATATACATTTTTGTTTTAGAGATCTTCATTTGCAAATAAACATCTGTGTTGTATGATTACAAAATTATGTGCTTCAAAGCAGATTTAGGATACAAAATGTGGATTTTCAAAACATACAAATTAGATAGTTCTTCTTGACAAAAGTCTGCCTTATGACAAAATTTTCCCGTATGTATTCTTTTACATAAGCTGTTTCCTTAAAATATGGAAATGTCACTTCCTTTATGAAAGTTAGATGCATATGGAACTTCACATAAATGCATTTGTGACTTTAAAAGAGATACATTTGTATATATGTGTACATGTATACATATATGCAGATATATATTTCAGTCTCAAGCCAGAGGTTAATTATCATAGTATTATTATAATGTGGATAGTAAAATCTCATTAACTCAAATATGCTACGAATTTTAAGCTTTTAATTATGCAGATATAAAATATACAATTTATAGTAAGGAGAAACCAGTATGGGGTATGTGTATGTATTCAATCCTGTTACACTTTGCACAAAACATTAACTTGTTTCATTTTATTTTTTTTTAGTACCTGTTTGCAGTTTGATGAGTATAAAATATCCATACCCAGAAGTAACAAGATGGCATATGAACATTGACATTTTTACCAAATATGTATATGGATAGTCTCATCTACCCTTCCCATTTTACCCACCTAAAACTTCACTTGAAATAGAGCTGAATTTTGTAACCATGTGTTCATCATAGCCTGATAGTGTAAGATTATATTAGGACAATCCGTGAGCTTCTGCGCATGAGGTCATCCTCAATCAAACATTATTCCCACGAGGTCTCCCCTCTGCTCCACACATCTTTCTGTGCCTCTCCTCACTTCTACCAGGAGCTTGCTAGTACTCAGCCCATGCAAAAACAAAACAAAACAAAACAAATAAAACCCTTTTACATAGTAACTTAAGCAGAATAGAGAAAAGAAAATATGCTGAAGGGTATGATGGAATTCATTCTAAAGCCAACTATAAATTTGTTTGCTGCGGGGTGGGAGGGGTGAGAGATGCTGTGCCCCGGGGTCTGCCTTGTCCCATTAACCCCATCTACGTTCAGGCTCGCGCGGCTCGGTCTCCATTCCCAAAGACCCCTGCCCTCCTGTTTCTGCCCTACTGCCCTCGTGAATCTGAATCTGTGATTTAAAACAGGCATCCACTGACATCCTTCCTGGACCGCCTAATGCTAGGTCGCTGTTGTCAGGGCAACAGCAAGTCTGAAGGGAGAACCGGCTCTCGGAGTTTCCACGGAAACCGCTCCCCACTGAGGCAGGTGCGGCGGGCCGGGCAGCGCCGGGTAGAGCCCTCGGGGCGGGCGGGACCCCCGGGAGGCCGCGGGGCGTGGCTGGCAGGCCGTAGTGCGCCCTATATCGGTTATACATACATATATTTAAAAAGCACTACTTTCCGAGAGATATTTTACTTGCAAAAAAGAACCACTAATTCCTCCCGGCTTGATAAAATCCAGTCGCTCTCGAGGAGCTGTCAGCGTATTGGAGATGGTCCAGGTCAAGGAGGATCTGCAAAGGAGCTCCCCTAGACCGTAAGGTTCTGTTGGCCAGAATTCTCTGGAGAGGCGGGAACGTTAGTGTGAGCCACTAAAACGTGAGGAAACAGTTCGATGAGCTTCCTGCGTGCACTTCGCATGATGCCAGGATATCCTATCAATGCCCAGAAATCTAATATAAATAAGGTTGAGGTTTGCTGCGTTCCTTTACGTAAGTCCCCTTGACATTTGAGACGCAAGTTAGGTTAATTAGAAGGGCGCCCGCCTCTCGTTTTGTTTCACAAATGCTGCTGGGAAGAGTCTCAGATTTATGCTCAGAGCGAATAGGAAAGAACTGAGGTTTCTGGAGAATTCCCAGGTCAAGGCTGGCGCTCGAACCTTTCTCCTGGTCGGTCCCTGCACAGTCATCCGAGCTGCGGCATCGCTGGGGCTGAGGCAGGGTGACTGCGGTGGAACATGCGGACCTCAGTCCCCAGCCTGTCATCTGTGTGTCTCTTTATGGGGGGGAGGGGCTGCCTGGCATAGTTATTAGAGCTGGCAGCTGCGTTGGCGGCACCAAGGAGCATTTTGAGTGAGCTTGCCGAACATGAGGGGCTTTCAGCCGGCCGCCTGCTAGTCACTTCTGGCTGCCTGAGAGGCGGCTCTCAGCGCTTTGTCTTCTTGGCAGTGGCGGGGGGAGCGCGCGCAATCGCCGAAAACAACCAGAAACGTGAGTATCCGTGGCTCCGCGCGGCTCGCAGGCGGCTCGGCTCGGCTCCGAGGGCAGGCTTCCAGCCGGGTGGCCGGCACGCACGGGCAGCGAAAGGAGAGGCGGGCGCGCCGGGGATCGGGCTGTCGGGGGGCCTCGCCACGCACGTCGTCGCCACGCCTCGTCTGGAGGTGGTGCGCGCGGGCGCGGCGAGGAGGCGACAGCTCCGGCGCCTGGAGGAGGGGGCTTGAGCGCCCAGTTTCTAGCGCAGGGCTTGGGAACGGGTCCCGTGCTTTGGGGACGGATGCACAAAGAAAAGACCCCCGGGCCTAGGCAGCCCGCGTAGCCGTGTTATCTCAGGGTGTTTTTGTTTGTTTGTTTGTTTTTTGAGAAAGAAAAGATGCATTTTGGGTTTGGGTCGATACAATGAGATAAGGCCAGTGTTTTCCCGCCCGGGGAGACCTTTGTGTGCCGCGCAGTGACTGTCGCGGTGCGTCCTTGCAGAGACCCCGGGCGTGCGGGCGGTGCCGGGATGGCGGGGCGTCCGGGTTCCTTTAGGATCTCAGCGCCTTTGGGATTTCCGAGCCTCGTGGGCCTCCGGCTCTCGCTGAACCCCAAACTCAACCCTTCCCCTCCCAGCTTCACATATTGGGTTCTAACGGGGCAGACGTTTTACGGAGAACAGACATAAAACGTTAATTCTCTCTTTTCTCCTCAAACTGTGAGTGTGAAGAGGTGTGGTGTTTTTTGGATTTGTTTTGTTGTTTGTTTGTTTTTTTAAGATTTATTTATTTTGAGAGAGTGAGAATGAGAGAGAGAGTACATGAGAGGGGGGAGGGTCAGAGGGAGAAGCAGACTCCCTGCCGAGCACGGAGCCCGATGCGGGACTCGATCCCGGGACTCCAGGATCATGACGTGAGCCGAAGGCAGTCGCTTAACCAGCTGAGCCACCCAGGCACCCCTGTTGTTTGTTTTTTCTTACCCTCTATTGCTAGAGGGAATCTTGTAGTTCAGCTCGTTTCTGTATTTCTTCTCTGGATAAGATTTCCAACTTTACAGAGTTGGCATTATGCAAGGGTCGCTCCGTGGTTTATATATTTCTTAGAGAACGTTGGCTTTTCCCTAGGGGTTCCAGGGAATATTTTTACCAGAGTCCGTTGGCTCCAGAATGTCACGTTCAATGTTTCATGTGCATTTTGATGATGATCTGGTTCAGGCCCTAATGTGTGATATTGACACGCAGTCTCTGCTCTCGCTGGATCTAAAGCCTAACTGCTGCTGTCTCCAAGGCTCGGTTTCTTGAGGTGGTGTCTGTACCCAGTATCAGGGGCTGATGGCTATGGAAGGGTTTACCTTCTCCATAGGGCCAGCCAGAGCCAGAACCCATCAGATGTTGGGTGTGTGGGCAGTCAACTGCGGGCAAGCTGCTTAAGCTTTCCAGGCCTCAGTTTCTTAATCTGTAAACAGGTACAACAAAATACTATCTCATTGAGATAGGCTACCATTTGTGCTAGTCTTCCAATTCCATGGTACACTAAGCAGCATTTCCGTTGTAATTTGACAGTTGAGGATTAGCTTAGAAATTAGCTTAGAGGGCTGCCTGGCTGGCTTAGGACGTAAAGGATGCAACTCTTGATCTCAAGGTTCTGAGTTCAAGCCCCATGTTGGATACAGAGATAACTTAAAAAATAGAATCTTTAAAAAAGGAGGGGGGGTGTGTGTGCCTGTGTGGCTCAGTTGGTTAAACGTGGGACTCTTGATCTCAGCTCAGGTCTTGATTTCAGGGGTCATGAGTTCAAGCCCCATCCTGGATGTGCAGCCTACTTAAAAAAAAATTAGCTTAGAATTTGCCTAAAAACAGACCAACCAAATGATTGTAAATGAGTTTACGGGCAAAGAACTAAAGAACTAAAACTATTATGGGCATGCTTATGTCCCCTTTAATTTTACATATCAGGTTATGGCCCTGGGGAAAGGTTGATGTCTCTCTCACCTGAAAATGAGATTTGATATTTGGTGCTTTAATTTGCCCCAAATCTTTCCATCATGGAGTGTGATTTCTCAGGTTTTTGCAATTGAGTTCCTTGTTAACAAAAACAAAAAAGTGATGATTAAGTAAAAAAAAAAAAGTGTTGTGAAAAAGGAAATTAATGGGATTCTGAGATTTTAAGTATTACATTCAACCAGAAATAAATACCACTGCTGAATTCTACTCTAGTAAAATTATGGTCAGGGTTTCTAATTTTGTCCATTGTATTTTAAAAAGAATGTGGAGAGGGACACCGGGCACCCTGTTGGAGGAGCATGCACCTCTTGATCTTGGGGTTGTGAGTTCTAGCCCCACACTGGGTATAGAGGTCACTTAAAAATAAAATCTATTTAAAAATGCAGAGAAACTGGAGGCGGGGTTGAGAATGGAACCACCAAAATAACTTAATGAAGGAAAAAGAAGAGAAACTAAAAAAAAACAAATGAAAACCTAGGGCTGTGTAAGTTGCTAGGAAAATGGAATAAGAGAAAAACAGATTTTTGTAGGTTATAATGAAAAACTCAAAAATGGTAAAACAGTGAAAGAAGCCACCGAGGAGCTTCAAGAATAATTTATCATCTGCCCTTCATGGTCTAGCCTTAGCCATTCTTAAACATGGCTGCATGTAAGGATCCCCTGGGGACTTTAAAAACTCTTCCATGGCTTGGGTCCCTCTCCAGGCCCAGATTCTGACTTAACTCGTCTGAATGCAAGTGTGGATATTTTGTCAGAGCTCTCTAGGTGAAACACTAGAGAGAGAAACACTGGTCGTGCCTAGGATGGCAAAGTCCACCGCTACAGGGGCTAGCAGGGAGCATAATTGCCTGAGGCCGGCCAGGGGCTTGGTGGGGTTAACTAGGAGGGGCAGGTGTGATCCACGGATGGATGTCAGCCAGCTTTGCCAGATCTTCTGCTTTAGCAAGGGAATCTGGAAATCTGGTTTTCAAATTTATGAATATGAACTCTCCAGATCTTTAAAGGCTAGTAACTAATTAAGAGCAGAACATTTAAAAGTACGTTGTCCTTGCCAAACAAAATACACCTGCTGAAGCTAGCCCACAGGCCCCATTAGGCAACCCTAGCCACAGACGTCTTCATTCTGAAGGAGGAGCGGGGGCTGACTAGCTGTGCTCCGAGGACCTCTTCTAGCTTCAGGGTTGTGTTTTGTTTGTTTGTTTGTTTGTTTTAAGATTTTTTTCATTTACTTGACAGAGAGAGCAAGAGAGCACAAGCAGGGAGAGTGGCAGAGGGAGAAGGAGAAGCAGGCTCTCCTCTGAGCAGGGAGCTGGATGTGGGACTCCATCCCAGGACCCCGGGATCATGACCTGAGCCAAAGGCAGATGCTTAGCTAACTGAGCCACCCAGGCACCCTTCTAGCTTCAGTTCTGATTTTGTTTATTCCTTTTTTTTTTTAAGATTTATTTATTTGTTTTAGAGAGAGAGTGCGTGACCCAGAGTAGGCGCAGAGGGAGAGAGAGAATCTCAAGCAGACTCCCTGCTGAGCTGGGAGCCTGACTTGGGGCTCAATCAGTCTCATGACCCTGAGATCAGGACCTGAGCTGAAATCAAAAGTTGGTTGCTTAACCGACTGAGCCACCCAGGTGCCCCTGTTTATGCTTTTTTTTTTAACTTAAACATTTCTTGGCCTCATTCTCTCTGAAGGCATATGTCTTCCTGGCTAAGTATCTACTCCTAAATAGATCTCTTTGGATTATTTGAATGAAGAAAAAGTTTCTAGTTCCCAAGCCTCCCCTGACTTCAAGTTAAGAGGCTGGCTCCTGGAGACTGGAGTAGTGACCGTGGGCCCTAAGTTTAGGAGATAACCACTCTTACTGCTCCCTGACATTTACCACTCAGAGCTCTCTACCTTCTTCTGCTGGTCATGGAGATGGGGTGAGTGAAGATTGGGAAGCTTGATCCATTCTATGGGAGCTGGGAACTGCCTGGAAGCTGCCTTCTGGTGTCTCTTTGGTTTGGGAAAAACAAACATGCATATGAGCAGCACCACTGTTGAAGCATGAGCCATATAAATGGGACTTCAAAAGTTCCCAGTTCACACATCTCTTAAGTTTTCCTCTACCTTTCCCTGAGCTACACAAGCAATGGAAAATAGTATGTCTCCAAGAGCAAAGAGGAGGCGTTCAGCACCACCTTCCAGAGGTAGAAAAAATTCAGACCTAAACATGTGATTCCACTGGATTCTCCCTGCCTCTTCCCACTGGGTTAGGGCTACTGTTTTGTTTGGATGCTGGAGGCAGGGGGTGAAGTAGATGCAGTGCTGCCTGGCTTGACAAAGCTGTTTTGAACAAAGTTGGCTTCTGCTCATCCGCACTGGGGTAAATGCTCACGTCCTCTGTGCTGAGTCCCTGCCGCCTTGCATGCATGGGTCTCTGATCAGTTTGGAAGGCTCTCAGTGCCTCACCACTGGGAAGAGAGGGAGGTACCACCCTGGTCTTAGCCCTACAGAGAGGGAAGAGCCAGAGAGACACAGGTGTCCTGCCTTCCTGCATCTAAATGAAATCAGCATTCTTTAGCACCTGCCTGTTTCCCAGAGAAAAGGAAAGGAAATAGGTGTTTCCTTGGCTTCTGGTTGCGAAACCCAGAAATATGTTTCTTGGAGGAGCAAAGCTGCATCAACCCTGATATTGAGCTGCCCAGGCTACAGGTGGAACCAAGGTGCTCTCCTCTGGCATAATCTCCTGCTCTGCCAGTGAGTGCAGGAAAAAAAGGGGTTGATTCTTGTACTGGATTCCTAGATGAACGCATTTCACTTCATCAGCTCTTGCCTCCAGCTGGAAACCAGCTTCCAAGGACCAGGATGTATGATGGGGTGCCATGAGGCCCGTTTGAGGATCTGACAGTGCAGCCTCAGGACTATGGCTCAAGAAAGGGCTGTACGTAAGATCCCTCCTACTCCATACTCCTTTTAGTCAAGGGACCAACCTGTGAAGTGTACTTTGGGATCAGCCTGACGATGTCTCTCTTCCTCCTGTGGCCCAGGCTGCTTGTTAAATACATCAATTGCCTTGCCCCAGAACCTGGAACTAGTTCTGCCCATTTCTGGCTTGATAATGATAGGTTGCCTATGGCAAGTCCTGGCCAATGGACTTGTCCACCAGGCCTCACACAAGCAGCTGGTCTTTTTCCTTGAGGTAGTTCCTCTGGTTGCCTCTCCATTCTAGAACTTACCTGTTGGCTCCTCCTTTTTGGCAAGTTTGCTCTTAATGGAAGATCCACTTAAGTGTGTCCAGGAACAAAAAAACAAAAAAAAGGTAAAACACACCAGTCTGAGTTTTTGAACTTTGTGTTGGTTGTAGAAAAATTGGTGAAGGGAAAATTTGATACTGTTGGCTAAAATGCAAGAGTATACTCATGACTATTCATCTCTGTCCTGCATGATTAAAGACTCTTCTTATAGGAGATTGTTAGAAGGTAGAGCAGTGTCAGGAAAGTATCCTCCAGGCTGAGAAGGCACTTTAAGACCGAAAAACAAAGCAAGCCACACCATAGAATTTACACAAAATTTTATTCAGGGTAACTTAGTGACAGGGGGATTGGGCAGGTCGTAGATGATCCAGGCAGTAAGCAACCATCCTCTGCCTCTAGTCTCCACCAAGCCCCCAGCTTTTATAGGGCAAAGGACATGGTGGTGGCACCATCTGGCCCCAGAGGATCTCTATTAGGTACCTGAAGTGGGGCCTTCTGTGCGATAGTCATCTCTGCTAGTTACCTAAAGTGATGCCTTGTGTGCACCACTTCAGGGATGATCAAAACAAGCTTTCCCACATTCCAGTCAGGTCATACATTAACCTCCAAAGGGCCTGGAACGTGTAGCCTCAAGGGAGGTCTTGGTGTGGGCATGAACAGGATGGAGGGCCAAAGATGGAGTCAGTGTTGTTAGCACTCCTACAGAGATGAGTAAGAATATTAGTAAAGCTCAGTTATGTAATACTATGAACTGTAATTGGTTATAAAAAGTAATTCCATTCAAAGTTTTATTTTTTATTTTAAAGTAGATTATTATCATCATATAGTAGCAAGCTAAGAAGTAAATTATTCTTTTAATGTGTAGTTATATACAGTGGGCCACAAAGTGCTCAAAAATTGCAATGGAAATTTTAAATTAAAACTACTAAATAATTACTGTTTTCCCCACTGAGTATAAAAATGAGGAAGTGTATGACAATTTCTGAAGTTAGCTCTTGCCAGCATGTTTAGAAGAAAAGATTACACACACACACACACACACACACACAGATAAAGAAGGTAACAAAGCATTAGCTAAAGTGGTAGCCTAAATCATCAGATGATGGACCAAGCCACACAGGTACTCTGTTCTCTACCAATGCCACAAAGGGGGACACTGATGTTTGCAGGTATAGTTAGGGGACTCTAGAGTGGCTCCTGAGCTTTGAGAGAGGGTCTAGAACTGGAAAGGTAAGCAGAGGTGGAGGCATTTGTCACCTAAAGGCAAACAGTTTATGCAGTGGCTTGAAAGGCTGAATGAGCAGGATTTGGCTCTCACTTTGGATAGTTAACGGGGAGAAAGAAGAGAGGCCTTCTTTCTGGAGTCAGATGATTGGGATTTGTATCCAAAGGTATGTGACCTTGAGGATTTTGCTATAACATGCAGAGTCTCTGTTTCCTCATCTGTAAATGGGGACAACCATTGCATTATTTAAAAAAAAAAGAATGGATGTCAAGGGTCCAGCATGGCTCATGGCACACAGGTGATTGACCTGTGATGAGTATTATTATCCAGACAGTGATATAAGATGGGACTTTACCTGACTTTAATATCAGAATAGATTTTAAACTTGCTCCCACGACAATATGGAGCCACCATAGAATCTTTAGGAAGTGAAAGCTTTTTTGTACCACTTATACAAAAACTCAATGCGTATTTACAAATTCCTGCATGACCATTTGAATCTCTGCTTGGATTTTGTCTTCTCTCTTGCATCCATAATTCAAACTTTAATACTATAATTTCAAATTAGTCAGGATTTAAGTATATTCCCTTAAATCTGTCAGAAGACAATCTCCCAAGATGGTTGGCGGGAAACCCTGTCATCCCTGGTCAGCATCACATTGACTTCCAGCCTTTCTGGGGAACTATGAGTAGCTCTGAGTATAATAATGTAGTAAGTTGTGACAGCCAGTTACTACTATTGCAGATGAACTTTGTGGAACTTCAATACTCAAAATTTTTATTGTATAAGATTACCTAATTTCCACTAGTATAATATTCTTCTCAGACATGTCTTCACAACTCATTATTTTGAGCTATTTTAAGGAAAAGTTACAACTTTACTGCCTCTCTGGTTTGACAACGAGTAATATGTTTCCACACTGTATCTCTATTTTACAACTTTCCAGAACTGTTGAGGGCAATTTTTAGAATATGAGTCAGTTGCAACCTTCCCACTGCGGTTTAGAAACATCTTTTTTATGACCCTGCTGACTGAAATATTTCTCTGAAATTATTCTCTCCACTCTTCCCCTCCCTCCTTTCCTTAATTCCTTTGTCTTTGTTAAGCATAATCATTGAGAAGAATAAGCTGCGTTATCTGACACTCACCGCCTCATCGAGGTTCTAGGAATAAGCCTTTCTGAGATAGTCCAGCAAAAATCACTGATCTCATTAGTTTCCCCAGAGGAACACAAAGTAGTCTTGTGAGTTAGTATTAAGATATTTAGAAGATGATTGTTTTTCTGGCTTCATCTTATAAAAGGGTTTGCAGAGGTTGAGGACTAGCTCTCTGCCTTACAAACAATAACAATTTCAATTTTCTGTTCTTTCTGTTACATTGATGTTTCCCCAGGAAGGAGAGGGAGGCTAGGTATGATCATCTTGCCAATGTGAATTAACTCTTCATTGGCCACACTTTTTGGACTTCCATTTACCATCCATTCTCTAGGATTCTCTAGGATTCTGAGTAACAAAGATTTTGTTGTACTTTGAACTAAAATAGGTCCTTTGTTCTAAAGGTGCAATACAAATTTTTGAAATGGGGACTGTAATCCTTCTTTTATAAAAAAACACTTTGTAAGCAAATGTTTATAACCAACCCCTACTGCTCTTATAAGCACGGAGGCGAATCAAAGATGCACCAATGGTCTGTGTTAAAAATCACCTCTGCTGCTGGGGCACCTGGGTGGCTTAGTTGGTTAAGCGTCCACCTTTGGCTCAGGTCAAGATCCCAGGTTCCTGGGATGGAGCCTACATCCTCAGGCTCCCTGCTCAGCGGGGCGTCTCCTTCTTCCCCTCCCTCTGCCCCTCCCCCACTGGTGTTCTCTCTCTAGCTCTCACTCTCTCAAATAAATGAATAAAATCTTTAAAAAATTTTTTTTTTAAAGTAACCTCTGCTGATTGAACATGTGTACCAGATGGCAGGCCCCATCCTTGTCATCATGTATGCACCGTCCCGTTCAGTCCTAACAGGAATCCTGCGACAAGGTATTTTTGTCCTCATTTTAGAGGTGAGAAAAGCAAAGCTGACAGGTTGGATAAATTCTCCAAGGTCACTGGCTACTAAGAAGTATGTGCAGGAGTTTGCCTCAGACCTGTCTGACTTTAAAGCCATTGCTCTTTCCAGTATACTCTACATATCATATGATGCACAGCAGAATCCCTTGGAATATTCTGTTGCCCATTTTGGGTTTTATTTGAGCTCCCTACTTAGTGAATGGTTCATGCTCAAAGAACTCTCACAGACAAGACAAGTACACTTACTAGTTTTCTTGGTATTGTCTAGCTCTCACAAACCAACCACTTATAAGGGAGGTCGGACAGATTTCCCTAATGACTGAATACTGGGCAGTGTTCCAAGGTATACAGTATGTCTAAGACCCACAGAAAAGCATAAGTGAGGGTTACTCCATGGACCATTAGCAAATAAATGCACTGACCCCCTTCTTAGGGGGTGGAAATTTATGGTATTTCACTGGAAACCTTCATCCTCTAGAAAAAAAAAACGGATAACGCAAGACTGGAAAAACCCAAGTGCTTAAGCAAACTTGGTCAGACTCTAATCATGAATAAGCCCAAAGAAGCCTAAAGCTCCTAAATGAAATCCCGGTGCACATTGTGTTTGTATGGGGCCAACTTTGCCAACGTACTCTCAGGAGAAACTATTTGTTGTTTACATTATTGTCAAATTCCTGAATCTTCAAGGGTAAGGACCATAGTTTTAACTTTGTATCCTGGCATTTAGCTTACTGCCCGGCATGTAGTACATATGACGTAAATATTTGTTTGAATGAATGTATTGGTCAAGGTTTTTCCGAGAAACAGAACGTATTGGGTATGTATGTATTATTATTACTATTTTTTAAAGATTTTATTTATTTATTTGACAGAGAAAGCAAGAGAGCACAATCAGGGGGAGCAGCAGGCAGAGGGGGAGGGAGAAGAAGGCTCCCCGCTGAGCAGGGAGCCTGACACGGGCCTGATCCCAAGACCCCAAGATCATGATCTGAGCCAAAGGAAGAGGTTAACAGACTGAGCCACCCAGGAGCCCCTGTATTATTATTATTATTATTATTATTATTATTATTATTAGGATTTGGCTTGCATGATTATGGAGGTTGACAAGTCCAATCTGTAGGGTGGGACGTCAGGCTAGAGACCAAGGGAGAGCCCATTTTCCAGTTCAAAAGCCATTAGGGCAGGAAGAGCCAATGTTGTAGATGAAGTCCAAAGGCAATCTGCTGGTGAATTCTCTCTTATTCAGGAGAGGGGCCATCTTTTCATTCTATTCAGTCCTCCAACTGGTTGGATGAAGTCCACTCACATTGTGGAAGGCAATCTGCTTTATTCTACCAATTAAATCATTAATCTCATCCAAAAATAACTCTGCAGAAACACCCAGAATAATGTTTGACCGGATATCTGGGCACACTGTGGCTCTGTCAAGTTGACATACAAAATTATCCATCACAGTGAGTGGGTGAGTAAATGAGAAACAGCAATGTCTGAACTGTGGCGGAGCAAGTGGTATGGGGGGCATCGGTCTTTACCATTGCAGGCTTCCGTTGAAATGACATCTTGCTAATAAGAAGACATCTTCTTTCCCATCGAGGCAGCCCCAGTAGACTACAAAGATTGAAACCATGATGCTGTTCCAGGTGGATCTTCCTTTGGTCACTGGTGCCCAAGTGATCAAATGAATTAAAGAAAGGGGTTGAGACATGTACCATGATCTCCAGAATCGAGGGATGACAGGGAACTCTATAAGAGGTAAGATGTTTTTGGTGGTGGAATCCTATTATCTAGTGCAATTACCTAGTTTTTCTAAGCACTTAGAGTAAAAATAAACTTTATGCTGCCCGAGTGTAGGTAGCCATATTTAAGACGAATTTGTTTCATTGATTTCATGCAATTGGGTGGTTCTGGTAAATTTCTAAAACTTGTAGATCATTGATTCTCTAAAATTATAACTCATGTTACATAGTCTGAGATCAGTTTTCTAGAATGCCACTTTAGAACATGTGCTACAAAATAAAGAAGGCTAGGAAACATGCCCCTGTTTTGTGATTTAAGTTGTATTTCTTGTTGTTATGTACTTAATACTGTACATTTTTAGACAAAAAGCGGGGGGAAAAGGGTTACTACTTCTTTCACCTAACTTAGTTTACCTCTCCAGTTAAACTAGCTCCTCCCCGAAAAGTATTCTCATATTCTGATGGTGCTTTAACCTTCTGTTTATATAAGTAAATACATGGACTTAATTTTTAAAATAAAATAGAAATATTAAAAGCTTACATCTTAATACAGCTCTTACCTCTCTACTCCCCCATTCTCTTCTCCTCCTCCCTGAAGACGACACCTTTCAGCATTCTTAGCCCTTCTTCTATTTGCTGTTTCATGTTTCTAAAAATTTTCCTCTTTCTGCTATTTCTTTTTAATTATTTTTTATTCAAAATGGTAATATATTTACGTAGATCAAAATTTAAAAGAAAAAAGGGATAAAAACAGTGAAAAGTCTCCTTCTCACCCTGGTCCCCAGCCTCCCTCCTTCCATCTCTGGAGGCAACCAAGTCCAATCTGTAGGGTGGGACATCCACCCACTCTCATTTATCCTTCCTGAGATTTCCTGGCATATACATACACTACTATTTACTGATCAATTTCAAGTATTAGCTATCGACTCTCAATCACAGTAGATGAAAATTTCTCTTTTTCTCCTAACACTCTATTTTCTCTTTCCTTCCCCACAACTTATAGTACAAGTCTTGATTAAATCACTACCTACATTATTATGACTATATAAATATTGTCACTGCGGAGCCAAGTAGTTTACTATAATTATGTTTCCTTTAATATACTGCATTTTGTTTTACCCAGAGCTAATAATCACTTCATTTTTTTCGTTAGCTTTTCTATGGACCTATTGTCAATGTTTTTTCAAATGCTCTAGGAGATAGGTCACATGGTTATTAGTCATTTCTTTCATTAAAAAAATTCCAAACATTTTATTGGTTCTACTTTCCTCCCCTCTGAGATTTTCCTGTCTTATGCCTCTGTTCTATTCCAATTTGGATGGTTTATTTCCGCTTCCAGTATGCTATTGTTTTGGGACTCATTTCTGTCATCCTTCTGTGTTGGATTCTTTTTTCTTGGATCCCATAGTATGTTTATTTCTTGTTTAATTCTGTTTTTCTAAAATACATCCTCTGGTAGTTTTTTTTTTTAAAGGGCATATGCAAGGTAATTTTTGAGTCCTCAGATATCTGAAAATGTCTTTATTCTAGCACACACTTCATAATTTGGCTAGGTGTAGAATGCCCACATGAAAATCATTTTTCCTCAGAATTCTGAAAGCTCCTCCAAGGCCTTCTAGTCCCTATTATTGCCGCTGAGAAGTCCTTTGCCATTTCCTTTCTGTTTCTTTCAATATTTTTTATACCAATGTATTATGATATCTCATAGTGATTTGCCATGAATTGTTTTTTTCATTAATCATTTTGGTCACTTAGCCCTTCTTTTTAAAAATTTTTTATTTAAATTCAATTTAGTTAACATATAATGTATTATTAGTTTCAGGGGTAGAATTTAGTGATTCATCAGTTGCATATAACACACAGTGCTCACTACATCAAGTGCCCTCCTTCATACCCACCACCCAGTTACCCCATCCCCCCACCCACCTCCCCTCCAGCAGCCCTCAGTTTGTTTCCTAGAGTTAAGAGTCTCTTATGGTTTGTCTCCCTCTCTGATTTCGTCTTATTTTATTTTTCCTTCCCTTCCCCTGTGTTCATCTGTTTTGTTTCTTAATTTCCACATATGAATGAAATCATATCACTTAGCCCTTCTTAATATGGAAACTCATGTTTTTCTTTCTGGGAAAATGCACTTTTCACTTTGCTCATTTCTTCCCCTTTATTTCTTTTTCTTTTCTGGAACTCTAGGTAGCTAAACATTATACCACTTGAATTGATCTTCTAATTTTCTTATCTTTTATGCTATTGAGATCTTCTGTTTTCAAATTTGTAATTTCTAAGGTGTCATTTCTGTTCTTTTATTTTTCTTAAATATCCTGTAGTTTCATGAATGTTATTTTTTGGGGGGGCAGGGCTCTGAAGATATTAAATACAGGGGATTTTTAAAAACATTTCTTCTAGTCCTTGTATTGTTTCTGTGGCCTCTGAGTTTCTTTTTTCTGCTTGTTTGTTTCAGACTTCTCTTCTCTCGAATGTCTGATAATCTTTGCCCACATACTTGAATGAGGCTCTAAAATGTGGGATTGCTGTCTTTGTGTGATTGGTGGTTATGGCAATTGGTGGACCTTCTTTGAAGAATGATCTGGCAGTAAGCCAGGTTTTCTTTGGGAGACCCAGAAGGTAGTGTTGGGTGAATTTCTCTTTCATGGTAACATTTAGTTTTTTTAAGACTAAGACGTCTCCTAAGAATACTTCTGCTTTGGATAAATAAAATTGAGCTCCACCATTCTGTAAACATGAAAGGAAAGAGAGTCTGGAATGCCTGACATTTAGTATACAGACTCACTTTATTCTTTAGCTTTCAGTTTGGTGTGCTTCAACCTCCCAGGAGTCTTAGATTAAAATTCTTCTCTTGAGTAGAGGCTGTTAGTTTTCAAATCTTTCTTACCTAACCACAGAGCTCTATGTGTGTTGTGGAATCAGTCATATAGTAATACCAAGAATTTGGACTCTGCAGCTAGAGTGTTTGGGTTCAAATCTTGGCTCCACTAATTACCAGCTGTCTGACCTCTCTCAAGTTCCCTAAGCCCTGTAGTTGGTGACTTCATGCTAAAGGTGAATGGTACAATGCCCAGGGAGGAAAAGAGCCCATAATTTGGATTTCATTTCTCTTTAGTCTGGACTATTTTATCTTTTTTTTAAAAAGATTTTATTTTTAAGTAATCTCTATAACCAACATGGGGCTTGAACTTACAACCCTGAGATCAAGAGTCGCATGCTCCACTGACTGAGTCAGCCAGGAGTCCCTGGGCTATTTTGTATTTTTAAAATGCTTTCTTTTATAACACACAAACCAATGAAAGCACAAAGGAATACAATTGCACACATGATCTTTCTGCAAAGATGGCATGGAGTTTTCCACTGAAGTATTTCATTGTTCACAGAATTTGGCAATAAGGAAAGGAAAAAGTCTCTAAACAAATAGCCCGTTGAAAACCATACCATGACATGATGCAATGCAAATGGCAACATGGAAAGAAATCCTCAATGAAAATTTTGTGTTACAAAAGGATCAAAAGCTGTCAAAAAAATGACAAAGAAACAATGTTTGTTTTGAAGTCTTATTCAGATTTCATGTTTGACTTTACCCTTGGAGTTTTTAATGAGTTGTTTTTCCTTCACCACCATACTTAAAATCAGCATGGTGGATTTCTCAGCTCCTGAATTCCCTTTGCCTCTGGGATAAGTATAAGACTATGGAGTGCAGAGAACCCTCCACCTCCCATAGTAAGAGTGGAAGAAGGGAAGCAGCTGTTGAGAGAAAAGTGCAGGAGAGAAGAGATGTAAAGACTTCAGTCAAACCTTCATAAATGACACAATTTAGGGAGGAGACAGGGCGAGGATTCTGTCCCCCAGTGAGCCTACCTAGGCTTGCTGGGGTTGTTGAACGTGTTCCTATGTCCCTCTACCCAGAATTTCTCTTCTGCAGATTTTCTGGCTCAGAAGCATAGAAAACGAGAAAATATGTGTTTGAATAACATGAAATATAAAGATATGTACTTTCCAAGGCTCATTTGCCAATTTCCTTGTCATTTACTTAATTCTTGATTTATCTGTGGTGATTAAAAAAAAAACAGGGAGAATATAGCCAGCTACTTATATGTAAAGAAAACATTTTAAATAGGAAAAATGTGCACAGGTGTATGTACAAGGATTTTTTTTTTTTGCATTTGCAATATTAATTTGCCCACAGTAGGGGACTGGTTAAATAAATTGTGCTACATACATAAAATAACATGCTATGCAAATACACACCAAGAAATGGGCTTATAGAGCTAAACATTTCCACAAGGAGAATTATCCATGATATGTTATTGGTAGTAAGCTAAGGAAATTATAAATTACTGTGAATTATTTTGTTTTAGTAAGCACTTTTTAAAAAAAGATTTATTTATTTATTTTAGAGCAAGAGCGGGGGGAGGGGCAGAGGGAGAGAGACCCTCTCATGCAGACTCCCCACGGAGCTCGGAGTCGTATGTGGGACTCAGTCTCACCACCCCAAGATCATGACCTGAGCCAAAATCAAGAGTCAGACATTCAACTGGCTGAGCCACCCAAGCACCCTTTAATAAGCACTGTTTTTATATGTTTGTTTAGAAAATCACCTGGCATGATGCTAAACTGTTAAGGAATCATTTCTATGTGGTAGGAAAAGAGATATAATTGAATTTTTGCAAAGAACATTTATTGCTTTTGAAACTAGAAAAAAATGTATACAGCTATAAAAAGTGACCAAAGGCAGGCAGCAGGATGCACGAAGTTAGAAGAAAATGACCTTAATACACACATGTTGGATAATCATGATCAATTGACTGACGTTAAAACTATAGACTTCCCTTGAAATAACTCAAAATGTTAATTTTTTACTTTCTTAGATGAAACCAATTTAATAGGCTTAAAGATATAAAATCATGTCTTAAATTAGAAAGTGTAGTGGTAGGTATACAGTGGTTGATTTAATGACACCGTTAAAAGCTCTTTAAAATACATTCTCAAAGTGTTGATTTTTTCCAGCTGTAATCTAGCACTTATTTAAAATTCTTTAAAGATTTTCATTTGATAAGAATTCTGTAGTAGTGGAGGTGACTTGTTCTCTTCAAGAAATCAATCTATACTGAAGAGCAGAGGAGTTGCTATTCATGACATAGTTGAGACCAAATTTTCAGGCAGATTCTTGAAAGCAATGTATTGTTGTGACTGGCATGCTTCAGAAAATGCAGACCCACACACCATGCTTTAATGTACAGATTGAACATATCTTGTTTGCTTTACTTAATTATACCTACACTTGTTGTATAGGAGCCAACAGTCTAAGTTATCGGATTATACAAAGAAAAACTGTAATATGCCCTGCTTTTTGTATTCTACATTGATGTATGAATTTTGATTTAATTTTTCTTGACCATTTGAGGTAGTATTTTTTTTTACCTGTCATTTCTCTGGTGTGATTCAAGTTTTATAAATGTATACAAATATATATGTCTCTGTATAGTGTATATATGAGTGTAGATGTATTTATAGGATGTTTTACCCAAAAAGATATCCCCAAACCACAGCATTTATAAAGATTTTTATATTGATGAAGATTCTCCATCATTCTTCACCATAACATTGTCAGAAGTGCCAACTTTGTGAAATGTTTCTCCAACTTTCCAGACAGTCTGTAATTGGAATGTATTTGAATTTTTGACTTCTCGATGTCTATGCCTGGCATCTGTCCATGCCTAAATATGGTGCAGGGAAAACATGTACATTTCCCTCTGCAGCACAGTACTTAGCACGAGTGAGGGGTGTGTCATTCGATAATGGCATCCACAGAGGCAGGCATATTCTGGCTTCATCTGCATCTACAAAACAGATGTGTGCTTGTGTCCCTGCCCATGGAAGCATTAATGGCACCTGCAGCTGGGATGTGTGGATGGTTCATTTCAATCCGCTGCATAGCAAAGTACATGCTGAAGTGAATGGCCCAATTGTTGGAGTTAACAGTGCTAGAGTTGCATTTAGAGAAGAGGGCAGAAGGGGAGGAGGGGAGGAGGAGGGATATAATAAATAAGGCAAGGGAGGCTTAGAAGAGGGGGCATGCCCACAGTCTCCTGGTTAGCATGGGGTGTAGCCAGCTTTAGCTTAGAGGCTGTCAATTACAGATCGGCATATCCACTCTCTGAGGAGGGCCAAGGTTTTTTCTCCATGTTCAAGTGGCCAAATGTCAGCCATTATAGATACTAACCCTGTACATATTTGATATTTGATTGTGTCTTATGTATTCTGTACCTCTCACAGTTCCTGACGCAATGCTTTTAACATAGCAGAGTTTCTTTCTTTTTTTTTTTTTTTTTTTTTTAAAGATTTTATTTATTTATTTGAGACAGAGAGAATGAGAGAGAGAGAGAGAGAGCACATGAGAGGGGGTTGGGTCAGAGGGAGAAGCAGACTCCCCGCTGAGCAGGGAGCCTGATGTGGGGCTCGATCCCGGGACTCCAGGATCATGACCTGAGCCGAAGGCAGTCGCTTAACCAACTGAGCCACCCAGGCGCCCCCTTTTTTTTTTTTTTTTTTAAGATTTATTTATTTGAGAGAGAGAGAGAGCACAAGAGGGGAGAGGGGCAGAGGGAGGAAAAGACTCCCCACCGAAGGGGGAACCCAATGCGCGGCTCGATCCCAGGACCCCAGGATCATGACCTGAGCTAAAGGCAGACGCCTAACTGTCTGAGCCACCCAGGCGCCCCACATAGCAGAGTTTCAATAAATATGCATTTAATTAACTAATAGAAAAAAGATGGTAATTCCTAGTTCAAGGTTTAGAGATTGTGAATTCGGTGACTTTTAAAATGTTTTTTCTGTCCGAGCAGAGTTGCGCAGCGGAAGCGTGCTGGGCCCATAAAATGTTTTTTCTTTTGGAAGATTTCAAAATTACCCAAAAGTAGAAAGAAGAGTATAATAAGCCTCCATGAATCCAAAGCCAGTGTCAACAATTATCAACCTTTTGCATCCCTCCTCCCCACAACTTTTTGCTGTTTTATTTTTTGCTGATATATTTTATTTATTTATTTTATTTATTTTAATTAATTAATTTATTTACTTATTTTTATGTAGTGTTCCATGATTCATTGTTTGCATATAACACCCAGTGCTCCAAGCAATACGTGCCCTTAATACCCATCACCAGGCTAACCCATCCCCCCACCCCCCTCCCCTCTAGAACCCTCAGTTTGTTTCTCGGAGTCCATAGTCTCTCCTGGTTCGTCTTCCCCTCCGATGTCCCCCCCTTCATTAGCACTCACCATAGCACATACCCTCCCCAATGTCTATCACCCAGCCACCCCATCCCTCCCACCCCCCACCACTCCAGCAACCCTCAGTTTGTTTCCTGAGATTAAGAATTCTTCATATCAGTGAGGTCATATGATACATGTCTTTCTCTGATTGACTTATTTCGCTTAGCGTAATAATACCCTCTAGTTCCATCCACGTCGTTACAAATGGCAAGATTTCATTTTTTGATGGCTGCATAATATTCCATTGTGTATATATACCACATCTTCTTTATCCATTCATCTGTTGATGGACATCTAGGCTCTTTCCATAGTTTGGCTATTGTGGACATTGCTGCTGTAAACGTCGGGGTGCACGTGCCCCTTTGGATCACTACATTTGTATCTTTGGGGTAAATACCCAGTAGTGCAATTGCTGGTTCATAGGGTAGCTCTATTTTCAACTTTTTGAGGAACCTCTATGCTGTTTTCCAGAGTGGCTGCACCAGCTTGCATTCCCACCAACAGTGTAGGAGGGTTCCCCTTTCTCTGCATCCTCGCCAACATCTGTCGTTTCCTGACTTGTTAATTTTAGCCATTCTGACTGGTGTGAGGTGGTATCTCATTGAGGTTTTGATTTGGATTTCCCTGATGCTGAGTGATGTTGAGCACTTTTTCATGTGTCTGTTGGCCATTTGGATGTCTTCTTTGCAAAAATGTCTGTTCATGTCTTCTGCCCATTTCTTGATTGGATTACTTGTTCTTTGGGTGTTGAGTTTGATAAGTTCTTTATAGATTTTGGATACCAGCCCTTTATCTGATATGTCATTTGCAAATATCTTCTTCCATTCTGTCGGTTGTCTTTTGGTTTTGTTGACTGTTTCCTTTGCTGTGCAAAAGACTTTTATCTTGATGAAATCCCAATAGTTCATTTTTGCCCTTGTTTCCCTTGCCTTTGGCGATGTTTCTATGAAGAAGTTGCTGCAGCTGACGTCAAAGAGGTTGCTGCCTGTGTTCTCCTCTAGGATTTTGATGGATTCCTGTCTCACATTGAGGTCTTTCACCCATTTTGAGTCTATTTTTGTGTGCGGTGTAAGGAAATGGTCCAGTTTCATTCTGCTGCACGTGGCTGTCCAATTTTCCCAACACCATTTGTTGAAGAGACTCTTTTTTCCATTGGACATTCTTTCCTGCTTTGTCAAAGATGAGTTGACCATAGAATTGAGGGTCCATTTCTGGGCTCTCTATTCTGTTCCATTGATCTCTGTGTCTGTTTTTGTGCCAGTACCATACTGTCTTGATGATGACAGCTTTGTAATAGAGCTGGAAGTCCGGAATTGTGACGCCGCCAGCTTTGCTTTTCTTTTTCAACATTCCTCTGGCTATTTGGGGTCTTTTCTGGTTCCATATAAGTTTTAGGATTATTTATTCCATTTCTTTGAAAAAAGTGGATGGTATTTTGATAGGGATTGCATTAAATGTGTAGATTGCTCTAGGTAGCATTGACATCTTCACAATATTCATTCTTCCAATCCGTGAGCATGGAACGTTTTTCCATTTCTTTGTGTCTTCCTCAATTTCTTTCATGAGTATTCTAGTCTTCTGAGTACAGATTCTTTGTCTGTTTGGTTAGATTTATTCCTAGGTATCTTATGGTTTTGGGTGCGATTGTAAATGGGATTGACTCCTTAATTGCTCTTTCTTCAGTCTTGGTGTACAGAAATGCAACTGATTTCTGTGCATTGATTTTATATCCTGCCACTTTACTGAATTCCTGTATGAGTTCTAGCAGTTTTGGGTTGGAGTCTTTTGGGTTTTCCACATAAACTACCATATCATCTGCAAAGAGTGAGAGTTTGACTTCTTTGCCCATTCGGATGCCTTTTATTTCTTTTTGTTGTCTGATTGCTGTGGCTAGGACTTCTAGTACTATGTTGAATAGCAGTGGTGATAGTGGACATCCCTGCCATGTTCCTGACCTTAGGGGGAAAGCTCTCAGTTTTTCCCCGTCGAGAATGATATTCACTGTGGGTTTTCCATAGATGGCTTTTATGATATTGAGGTATGTACCCTCTATCCCTACACTCTGAAGAATTTTAATCAAGAAAGGATACTGTACTTTGTCAAGTGCTTTTTCTGCATCTATTGAGAGGATCATATGGTTCTTGTTCTTTCTTTTATTAATGTATTGTATCACATTGATTGATTTGCAGATGTTGAATCAACCTTGCAGCCCAGGAATATGCTGATATATTTTAAAGTGAATCCCAGATATGCCATTACACCTATAAATACTCTGGTATGGATAAGTAACAGACAAGGACTTTTAATAAAAATCAAAAGCATAACCACCATACAATTATCATACCTAACAATATTAATAGTAATTTTTAAATATCATCTGATATCTCGTCCATATTCAAATTGATTGTCTCAAAGCCATCTTTTGATGGTATGTGGAATCAGAATGGAAATTATGTGCACTTTGCATTTGGTTTTTATGTCTCTTGTATTTTTTTCTCTATAGTCCCACTCGCCCCTGTTTTTATAGTGATTAACTTTCTTTTTCTTCCCTTTCTTTTCTTTGTCCCTCCCTCCCTCCTTTCTTTCTTTCTTTTTCCTCTTTCTTTCTTTCTTTCTCTTCCTTTGTTTCTATCTTTTTTCCCTTTCTTCCTTCCTCCCTCCCTCTCTCTCTCTTCCTTCCTTCCTTCTCTCTCTCTCTTTCTTTCTCTCTCTTTTTCTCTTTCTTTCTTTTTCTCTCTATTTCTTTTCTTTCTTTCTTTCTTTCTTTCTTTCTTTCTTTCTTTCTTTCTTTCTTTCTTTCTTTCTTTCTTTCTTTCTTTTCTTCTCTCCTTCCTTCCTCTCTCTTTCTTTCTTTCAACTAGGGCATTTTTCCATTACAGTGATTTTTAACTGCCTCTGGTAACACTTACAGGAGGAGGTTGATGATACCGATTTTCATTACCGCTAGCCTCTGGAACAGTATCTGTGCTGATGAGATTCTGGATTCCATCTTACCCGTTCCTTCAGAGCAGAAATATGTGTTGAAAGCGCACGGTGTGCCTGTGCTGTGTCCACGCAGAGATACGGCACATCCCAGTGCCCGCTCTACTGCAGTGATGAGTCACGGATAAACAGGTTGAGAGCACAGAGAAACACCAGGCTCAGAAGAGGGAGACCGTTGGGATAGTTTGAGAAGCAATGCGGAGGTGACATTTCAAGGGCTCAGGAGCGAAGTTCTGGAGTGGAGTGTTCCTGGAAGAGAGGACCTCAGAAAGCGTGAGGGCGGACGAAAGGAGCTTGGTGGGTCAGAGCAGGGGAAACAGGCACAGTGAGCAAGTGGGGGGAGGGCGGAGGGCTCCTTGGGGCTTCTCCCCAGGGGCTTGGGAGGAGAATGGATTTTAACCTGAGCACAAATGACTCTTGACATGTCATGAGCCCGGATTAAAAATTCCCTGACTAGGTGAAGGCATGAGGATGTGGCTGGAGTGGAGGGACGGTCTTCAGGTCTGGGTCCAGGGTCTGTAATCTCCCTCAGGTGGACATGTTCCCTCACAGCAGCAGGATTTAGGGGTTGAGGAGGGAGAGCTGGAAGGTCATGGAAGACAGAGTGCTGATGTCTCCATGTGCAGGTTCAAAGCCCTAAGAAAAGAAATGCAGGGGACACATTCTCATGGTGGGCAGAACCAGAGGAGGGACAGAAGCAGGAGTCCCACCAGCTGCTGATCCTGCTATGGCTGGCGCGCCTACCTCCTCCTTGCACTGTCCCACACCTCTTCTCTCTACTTTCTGGTCTGCAGAGCCTTGTCTGGAAATCTCTTCCCACTTGGAATCAGTCTGCCACTAATAATTGCAGCACAAGGGTGCCTAAGGTGCTGGGCTGCAGAGTGTGGGACTTTCAAGGATTTTGTGGTTAGGGTGGCTCTGTTCTACATGGTAATGATTGTACCTAACCTGTGGTTTTCTTTCTCTTTCTATTTGCACTTCTGATGATTCTAAGTCAACGGGACTGTAGTTTGAAGATGTGGCAGCCATTACAGAAGACCGTGACCTTCCCTGAAAGTGCAACCAATGCATTTAATTTGACAGAAAAACTTTACCTTCCCACCCTGTCCCTTATTCATTCCCAGTTGGCCGTGGGACCCTAGTTGAATGGAGAGTGGAGGGATATAAGGATCTGCCAGGACAGATGGGGTTATCCTTAGGTGTGGGGCTTCCCTATCTTCTCACCAGGCCCACCAAGTGTGTCTGAAGGAGCTGGTTCTTGCTAGCTCATGTATCAGGCAGAGTCCCCACCCCAACAGCAGACTGATGGCCAGCCCCCCAACACTGTGATTCCTTAGTAACTATTTCCTGAGAACAGGGTGATTATTTTAGTAATATAGCCACCTACTCATCTTAATTTCATTAATAAAATAGTTTCTTTTCATTATAAAATACAGGTAATTGACTAGTGCCTAATGAATAAGCTCAATGAACTTGTAGAGAGCTCTGCTGTACATCAATAAACAGGCTATCAGCAAACCTGGTTCTTGCCATAAAGACAGATAGGATGCAAATAAACTCTCAACGACAAATGAATTGTATCTTCTAAGTTACCTTTATCAAATGCATTGCAAGATATTGATTGCTACCTTATCCGAACAAAACTCAACTGCTTAATGACTAGTTACATTCACGGGGCCTAAATGATCCATGTTCCCACCTCTTTGTCAAGGGCCTGAGCAATTTTTTCTAGTGTGTTGATTCTATCAGGCAGTTATTGGAAATGATGTGCACAGGGGGCTATTCTCCACTCTTGACTGCTGCATAGGTGAAGATTTCGAACACGGCAGTGACAATGACCTCACTGTGACTGGGATGGGGGGCAGTCATGGAAGCAGGATTGGGGAATAATGAAAGAAGAATCTTGTGTGGGAAAACGGGCTGGGGGAAGCTACTGCATTCAGGGGCCTAGAATATGATTTCTTTCTAATTTGGATGTTTCCTTTTTTTTTTTTAAAGAACTACTCCCTTAAAATTTGATATCTGAGTGATGACAAATAAATGGGTGATTCTGATTAGATCCTGGGCTGGAAAAGACATTATTGTGGCAATTGGGAAAATTAGAATATGACCTATAAATGAAGTAGTAGTATTGTGTCAATGATAAAATTCCTGAATTTGGTGACTATCATGTGGGCTTTTGTCCTTGTCCCTGTCCTTGTTCATTATGAAGTGTTTAAGAGTAAAGGCGCATGATATATACAGTTCCCTCTAACATGGTTAAAAATTGTGTGATAAAATTAAGAACGATAAAGCAAATGTGGCAAACTACTAGTAACTGCTAAACCTAGATAAAGGGTAGAGACTTCTCTGTACTCTTCGTGCAACTCTTCTGTAAGTTTAAAATTATTTCCCAGTAAGAACATTTTTGTGTGCTTTCAGTTGTATTGGTTAAGACTTAATCCAGCTGTGACAGAAGACTCAAAATAGCTTGATCAAGAGGGAAATGTATTTCTCTCTCAGGCAGAAGGAATCCAGAGGTGAACAGTCCAGTTCACAAAGTTGTCAGGGTCTAGGGCTCCGTTGCTTTTGTTATTTGTGTACCCTAGTAACTGGCTTCCATCTAATGGTCTAAGAGGGCTGCCTAAGTACCAGCCACTGCCCACATTCTAGCCGGCAGGAAGGGGAAAGGTTTGAAGAAAAAGGTGAGGGGGACCCCAAAGGGCCATGTCAGCTGTGATGTGACCACAGTTAGCTGCAAGAGAACCTAAGAAATGAAACCTTTATTCTAGTGTTCCTGGCCCACATACAAATCAGGGGTTCCAGCGTGTGGCAGAAAGGGAGCACGATGGTGGACCAACAATTAACAGTCTCTACCAAATGAAGTCATCTTAAAGAAGACAGCTTCTGCCCAGGCAGCATCCATAAACTTGTGACCCCCGAGCCTGCTGGACGTTGGGCTGGCCCTACCACATGAATGCAATCAGTTAATGCGGCAGACGTTGTTTGTAGGCTGTAGTTTGTGTAGTCGGCCACCATTTCAAATAGCCGAACTCTGTGGACTTGTCATCGACCCACTTGCTAATGACCAACTACTGGACTTGCTGAAGATTAATACTTCAGATGGCCTCGGTCTAAGAGAACAAACTTAAAAAAAAAAAAAAGCCGAACAGGATATTGTGAGTCAGAATAAAGGCTGTAGTGCCTTTTGGCTGCTTTCCATGCTTACAGGGAAATAGGAGTAATATTTACTTTGCAGTTGATAGAGGGTGAAGAGGCCTATTTTGTGGGAGAGTTTGCTATGCTAACAAGCAGTTTTTCTTAGTCCTTGAGATGTTGACTTTGAGGCAAGGGGTAAATGCAAAATGATTCCTGGTCAAACAAACCTGAGAATCATGGATACTATAATCCTCTCTTAGATATTCACGGTGCATGTTAATACATTAAGGGCTCTGAGAATTTCTGCAGTAAGGAAGTCTGTTTCATTTAGAATTGTTCAGTCTTTTTTTAAAGATTTTATTTATTTATTTGAGAGACAGAGAGAGAGAGAGAGAGAGAGAGCATGGGCAGGGGATGGGGGAGGGAGAAGCAGGCTCCCTGCTGAGCAAGGAGCCTGATGCGGGGCTTGATCCCAGGACCCTGACATCATGACCTGAGCCGAAGGCATACGCTTAACCGACTGAGCCACCCAGGTGCCCCCAGAATCATCCAGTCTTAATTACAACTTTGTCTTTCTTCCTGGTGTCATTTATTTAACTTCTCTCCTGGGAGGAAGACTACCTTGGGAAATGCTCTGTCAAGGCATCTTTTGAGTCACGAAGTTCATACTGATCTGCCTTTTGCTTCATTCTGAAACATTCATTCTGGACTCTGCTCATTCGTATTTGACAGAAAAGGGGACTTCAATCACCATTTAAGCATAATGACAAGGTTTTTTCAGAGGGCGGAATTTAGAAGCAAATGGAAGCCATAGTCCTGTGGGGATCAGTGGCTGACACCTAAGAGTTTTTTAAGGGATCTTTAGAAAGTCAACACCTTATTTGTGCAGTATCACAGCAAGACTGGATGGAGTCACTGTGCACGTGAGCCTCAGTGCATCAGCAGCCCCTGCCCCCAGTGCCCCTGCACCTCGCCCCCGCACTCCCAGCAGGGACTTGAGTGCTGACAGGCAACTGCTCTGTGTTTAGGATGCTAGTTAGGAGGACAACCTTTAACTATAATAGACTTTTGTTGCCAGATCTCTATGGTTAACTGGACAAGCGTTACAACCCTGGAATTCTCTTCCAAACCGTGCCAAATTCTCCGAATACTAAACTGGGTTTTATTTAAGCTGGTGAGATGAGGACAGATATTTTCCCTTGCCATTTGAAACCTGCAGTGAATAAAATGAACTTGATTTGTCTTCAGAGGGCTAACTGATAAACATAATTTTGCCTCTGGATGGATGGATGGATCCATCCAGAGGCATGAAGCTAACTAAACAAGAGGAATGCTTTGCCCTCAATAAATGAAGAGCCCCATTAACTCAGTGCATTTTTGGTACATTTTAAGTAATTTTGCTATATGTAACATAAGGTTTTCTTTTGTGAAGTTCATGGTGCATTTCACATGCCATCTCGTTAATTTTTACCATACCCCTAGGAGGTGGGTATTATTATTCTTACCAGGAAAATGGAGGCTCTAGACAGCCTCGGGTTGTGCAGCTAGTTGGAAGATGGCCAGAAGCAGAGACAAGAGGTCCCTGGTCCCAAGCGTTAGCTGTCTAGCACATGGCCTTTGAAAGGCAAGTTTTCAGTGCTGCAATCTTGCCTAGGGAAAAAAAAATCATCCCTTGGGAACTAACCACTCCTGCTTGCTCCTTTAGGCATTCATGCATGCATTCATTCATTCATTCACTCTACAAATATATACCAAGTGCCCACTTGCATGAGGCATTGTCCTGAGTACTGGAGATGCCCTTGTCCTCACAGAGATATGCCTATATATTTGTCTCAAGTGTCACATAGAGCCCTCTAGTAAGGGCTAAGGAAGAGGAGCTCAGGAGGATGAGCAGGTGTAATTGTAATAATAATGATAATAAGAGCTAACTCTTACATAATGAGCCTTGCACTGTTCTAAGTACCAACTTACAGGGCGCCTGGCTGGCTCAGTCAGAGAGCATGCGATGCCTGATCTCAGGGTCGTGAGTTCAAGCCCCATGGTGGGTAGAGATTACTTAAACAATAAATAAGCTTAAAAAAAGTACTAACTTATGTATTCTCATAACAACTCTTTGAGGTAGCTACCATTATTAATCTATATTACAGATGAGGAAATTGAGGCCCATAGCAGTTCCATTGCCCAGTTCACACGGAAGAGATGGGATCCCAGCCAGGCAGTTAGTACTAACCATGAGTCATAATGCCTCTCTAGAAAACCTCTCAGAGGCAGGGGAAGGAAAAGAGATGGTTCTGGCGGCCCTTTGGACTCTGATCACAGTGTCAGGCTCGGGGAGTGGCTCTAGCACACAAGGTACCAACTGTGTGATGGCCAGATGCTGAGTCAGGCTGGGACAGCCATTTGAACAGAACGAGGGGCTCACTGACCCCTTTGCCTCCAGTGGACACATTAGGCAGACTTATCCCAAGCAAACACCTTCCAGACTGTAAGGGGCTCATGGCCCCACACCCCCAGCCACCTCCCATTCTGAAGACGGCTGTGGCTTTCAACCTTCCCTCATCTGCCAAGGATAAGATGTGTGGAGTTAGGGCCAGGATGCAGAAGTGGGGAGTGGCAGTGACGAGTCCCTGGCACACATATCCTTGTTTGGACTCAATCCCAGCTTCCCCCTATACCAGGGCTGGAGGTGGCAGACACAGCATGTCCTGCTTTCTTGAGGCTGTCAGATGCCCATTGGCTCCCTGCCCCTTTTTTAGCCCAGCTCGTGTCTCTCTTCCTCTCCCCAGATGACACTGGGCCCCCTGTGCCAGGGAGGGTACTGCACAGAAGTCAGAAGACGTGGATTTCCACTCTCTAGAAAGTTGTCTGGCATCCACTTCCTACCTTGAGGTCCTGGCAGTGGAGAACTTTGCTTTTAGAAATGAGTGTACTCTGGAAAATGGTGTGACTGAATCCTAATTAGCAGACTGAATCCGAATCAACAGCTTTGCTTCATCCTCACCTCTGACATTTTCTGCCTCCTTGAAGGAAAAGCAAGCACAGGGCTGAGTGAGGCTCTCTTATCCACCTTTGGTCCATTGAGGGCTCACAGCAGCCCATTTTACAGGTGGGAAAACTGAGGCCCTCAGAGAAAAAATAAGTTGCAGAAGGAGAGGAAGCTGTCCTTTGGTTCAGAATCAGAAGTGAAGCCAGAAGGGGTGGAGTGCTGAGGTGTGCCTCTTGAGGCCGCAGCCAGATGCCCTTGGATCTGCAGACACTAGGTGCGTTTTGAGATCATAAAACGAGGAAGGAGCAAGTGAAGAGACAGGAGTCCCAGACAGCCTTCTTGACGTAACTGCACCTGGACTGGACCTTGGAGAAAAGACAGGAGAGGAGGTGTGATGTCGCGGCTGAGCGAAGACCTAGAGCCTGAGTGCACGGGTTTGGGCCGCAATGTGGCCCTTGTCAGCCGTGCGACCTTGGATAGCATATACCCCGGAGGACTGTTATTAGGACCAAGAGAGCTGAAGCACAGAAATAAAAGCAGCACACACAGTGCCTGCCCTGCAGGAGGCGCCCACTCGGGTTAGTGTTAGGGAACCACGGTTCGTTTTTGGGACTCTGGAATGGTTCATTTTATCATTTTGTGGATTTTCCCCAAATCCATTAGGTCTTTCAGAATAACTTAATTCTGGAATTAAATTATAAAAATTGCCACTGTCCTCCAGCCCCATTGGCCTCTTTTTGTTCCTCATTCTCAGAAAGTGCTTCCCTACCTCAGGGCTGTTTCTTCCTCTGCATAGGGTGCCCCCCCTCCCCACCTCCTCAAGATGCCTTTCCTGTTCCCCTGGTACCTTCCATCGCATCACCCTGGTTATTCCTTCGGAGTTGTCCCAGCCCATGATCTTATTTATCGTCTGACTTGCCCAGGGAGCTTGTTCACTACTCTCTCTCCAACACTCCGCATAGCAGCCTGAACATAATAAAAGATTTGATGAATGAATGAATGACAAGGTTGGCTCTTGATGTCTGGCCCCCAAGCCCACGCCTCAACGCCTGATGCTGTCCCAGATGATACTTGCTCCAGAACCTTCCCTGCCCTTGCTGGTGCAGAGCCACCTTGCTCTCCCCTGAACACACACACACAGCCTTTGTGGTCTGTACCATCACTGGGTGATGTTGCATAGGCTGCTGCTCACCCCTCACACTTGCCTTTATGGTTTAACGATTGCATCATTTCACATTCCCGTGAGAAGGCCCCATGGCCCCAGCCAGATGATAAATGTTCCTGGAGGGTGTGTGTTGGGTAAAGCAGAAAAAAGAGACATCTGCTGAGGGTGTGTATGAGGGGTGGCAGAGGGCTGTAGCAAAGATGGGAGCAATGTCTGGGGCCCCAGCTCTGCACGGAGGTTCTGGGAACCTGAGCTACATCCAAGGGGTGGGACAGGTTGGTTCAGAAGGCTACAGAGGAAGGGAGAAGGAGGCTGCCGGTCAGGGCCAGATCTGAGTTTATAACAGTGTTAGCAAACTCGCTCAAGAGAGAGGCCCTGGATGAGGAAGAGCTAAGGGCAGCCCAATGAAGAAATAAAAGAAGGTCAGAGATTGGTGATAGCAAAAACAGGCCAGGCAAAGATTAGGATCCCTTGCAGGTGCATATCAGATGATCATAAGGAACTTTCAGATCTGTGTTCTAGTTTTATCTCCACCACTTAGATTAGTCTTATCTTGGGCAAGTTTTTTAACTGTTCTGAGCTTCACCTTCCTCATGTGCAAAGTGGGGATAACAGTCGCCAACCTCGTAAAGATTAAATGGCAGAGTCAGGATAGAGCATGGAGTCCTACCCAATAATGTAATGTAATGTAATGTAATGTAATGTAATGTAATGTAATGTAATGTAATGTAATGTAATGTAATGTAAGGTCATTAGACTGGGAAAGCCGAGTTGAATGGTGATAAACTTCCTGAACAGAATGGGTGAACCAAGGGCCTTTTAACTTGGCCAGGGATTCCAGCTCATGGGGGAGAGAGTGTAATTTAGCCTGCTCAGGCCGCCATAACAAAATACCATAGCTTGGGTAGTTTAAACCACAGAAATGTGTTTTCTCACGGATCTAGAGGCTGGAAGTCTGAGATCAAGGTGCCAGCATGGTCCTGTTGGGTCAGGGCCCCACCTTTATGACCTCATTTAGCCTTAATTACTTCCTTGGAGGTCCCAGCTCCAAATAGAGTCACACTGGGGTTAGGGTTTCAACATATGAGCAGGGGGGAGGCACAAATATTTAGTCTGTAATGGGAGGATGAGGGATCACTTGAGTGACAAGAAGTCCTCTGGGCACTTTGAGGAGAGGACCAGTTCCCCCCAGCTGTGGCCACGGTGGGGTTTTGAGGGCAGGATGCGGCTGGATGAGTTCGGCCTTGCTCACCTCTGACTGGCCTTGTGGTGACATCCCATTACGTGCACAGCCAAAATCGGCCCTTTGAAATCAGGACATTACCATCTATATGCTGCTTTTCCTGTCCTTAGGAAGTGGCGTGGGGGCTCTCAGAGAGGGGAAACCTCATCATCAGACGCATTTCCATCCAGAGCTTCCATTGGCCCCCAGTGGTGGGGAAGGCCGTTCCTTCTTTGTGGAGCGCAGTAGTGTCCTATGCCACCCAAATACCATTTCTAGGACAAATTCCCTCACCAGGCATTCTTTTCATTTTTAATTTTTTAATTAATTCTTTTTCTCTCCAGTTTTCTTGAGAATAATTGACATATATCACTGTATAAGTTGAAGTTATACAACATGATGGTTTGATTTACATACATTGTGGAATGATAGCACGAGAAGTTCAGCTAATATCCACCTTCTCGTATAGATACAATGAAAAGAAAGGATAAAGGGAAAAAACAGTTTTTCCTTGTGATGAGAACTCTTAGGATCTACTGTCTTCATTTCCCCATGTATCTCGCTCGCAACAGTGTTAACTGTGGCTTACTTCACTTAGCATAATGTCGTCAAGTGCCATCCATATTGTCACAAATGCCAGGATTTCCTCATTCTTTATGGCTGAATGGTATTCTGTTGTATATCTGTATCACAACTTCTTTAGCCACCCATCCACTGATACACACTTAGGTTGTTTCCACGTCTTGGCTATTGTAAATACTGCTGCTGTGAACATGGAGGTGCAGGCATCTTTCTGAATTCACGGTTTCCTTCTCTTTGGATTTTTTCCCAGAAGTAGATTTGCTGGATCATATGGCAGTTCTGTTTTTGAGGATCCTTCATACTATTTTCCATAGCGGCTGTACCCTCACCAGGCATTATTTATTTATTTATTTATTTGCCAGGCATTCTTGATGTTCTCTCGGTGGTGTTGTTCCATGGCAATTTGCCTCTGTGCCCATTTTTGATACATACATTCTTCCTATGTATTTATCAAATGAATTACAAAATGAATGAGTGAATGAGTGGGTCTTTTTTACTGAAGTGTAATTGGCAGATAACATCATATTGTTTCCAGGTGCACAATATGATGATTTAATAATGGTATCCATTGTGAAATGGTCACCACGGTAAGTACGATCTGAGTCTCTTTCATTTTGAGCATAGTTACCTGAGAGCAGAGTTTATTCTTTCTTTCCACAGAAACGTTCTGGCCAAAAGAGCACCCGACATGACAGGCTCGTCATCAACACAGCTAGTCACTTAGAACATAAATGTGGCAATCTCAGGAATATTTTTGTCTTCACTGCATTGGCCTTTTTACTCCAAGTTTACTCAGTTCCAACCTCACTTTACATAAAGCAAAAAAGAACATCAGTCCCAGAGGATTTAACCTTCCCGGCTCCATAGTACTCGGCCTTCTCAAGGTGACTCCATATGTAGATCTTGAGCCATAGAGGGGACTCAATCATTTTCCGGGGTATGTTCCCTTCACGTTCACTCTGTTTACACATGGAAACATCGGAGCAGCTGTGTCTTTGTGTTTGCCAGATCCAGCCTCACTGAAGAGTTGTTTAACCAATCGCACTTATTGTGCTTCTGCTTTGTACACGGCACCCTAGGCAGTAGGGCTGATCTGGGATGAATTATGCCAATAATGAATTATGCCAATCAGGGAGGACATGCCTCCACTTTCAGGGAGCTCAGAAAGGGGTTGGGAGACGGGACACAGACACAGGAAATTACCGAAGGGAACTGCAGAAGCAGAAAAGGATTTCATGATTCCTGTGGGCCTGTTAACCATGAGCAGGGCTTGTCTCTCACTGAGGAAGCGTTTGGTAGGAAAGATTGGGTTCAGTTAGCAGCTGAGTGGGAGAAATGAAGCAAACAAGGTGCACCTCTACAGACAGCTGTTGTTATTAACATTGACCATCCCCTAGCTCCCTGTGGTGGGGGCTGGGGAAATTGGTACACAAGTGGTTCTCAAGCAGGAGACTTTGTCCCCATGGGACACTTGGGCAGTGTCTGGAGATATTTTTGGCTGTCACAGTGAAGGAGGGCAAAAAGGTCCTTCTGGCATCCAGTGGGTAGAGGCCAGGGATGCTGATATACATCCCACAATGTATAGGATGACCCCTCACAACAAAGAATTATCCAGCCCAAAATGTTAATGGTACTGAGCTTGAGAAACCCAGTGAGAGCCTGAGGGAGAGTCTGGAGTCTGGTCTGAGTGGTGGGAACTGGGTCACTTCACTTCCTTGGGTCATCATTTACTTATCTATGACGTAACCAAGCTCTTAGGTTACATGTGGCTCTAACAGTTCTGTGATTCAGTGAAGCTAACAAATGAGATTAAAGATGAGATGTGAATATCTTCAGAATTTTGTGCTTTTTTAAAAAGCAGAAGAAATATGGGGAGTTTTAACAGACTTTCTAGGAAATAGTGCTTAAACCTCAGATGAATCTTTAAAAATTGGAACCATTTTATCCTCCTAAAACTTGTAAAAGAAACTGTAAGAGCCTTGTTCTCATGCTTTGTCATTATGGAAGGAATTCTTGCTGGGGCTCAAGGGACAGCCCAGAGCAGAATCTTCTAGAATTACATAGACACTAAGATGCCAGCCAGGCACACCTGAGGGCTGCTTTTCAAGTATTGTCTCAGCTGCCAAGTTCCTGAAAGGGGAAGCACAGCTTTCCCTAGCCTGGGCCATTCTTCATGTCCTCTGACTGAATTAGAGCCACACCCTTGTCTGCCACAGGTCTTCTTCATATCAAAAGACACCTGTTCTTCTAGACCTTAAGAATTAACCAGAATAGAAAGACTGAGAAAATAACCTTTGCCTACTCAGGGAAGCTGGCCTAAAGACAGCACAAATTGTTAGAGTTGCCCATAGATTGGTCATATTACATTTATCGGTACTTTCCAGAAAAAGCAGTAGATTCTTATAAAATCCCCTTGCCACAAAATAGTAAAGGCTTTTTTTTTTTTTTTGGTATTGTTAAAACTTTTTTCCAATATTAAAAATTCAAATCATGCTTGTAAAACATGCTGTTTATAAAGAAAAAATTCTATATGAAGATAACTCTAATTAAGGATCTATTACCAGAAATACAAATCAAAACCACAAGGAGATACCACCTCACACTAGTCAGAATGGCTAAAATTAACAACTCAGGAAACAGCAGATGTTGGAGAGGATGTGGAGAAAGGGGGACCCTCTTACACTGTTGGTGGGAGTACAAACTGGTGCAGCTACTCTGGAAAACAGTATGGTGGTTCCTCAGAAAGTTAAAGGTAGAACTACCCTATGATCCAGCAATTGCACTACTAGGTATTTATCCAAAGGACACAAAAATAGTGACTTGAAGGGGCACGTGCACCCCAGTGTTTATAGCAGCAATATCCACATTAGCTAAACTATGGAAAGAGCCCAGATGTCCATCAATGGATGAATGGAAAAAGAAGATGTGGTACATAGATACAATGGAATATTGCTTAGCAATCAAAAGAAAAGAAAAGAAATCTTGCCATTTGCAATGATGTGGATGGAACTAGAGGGTGTTAGCCTAAGTGAAATAAATCAGTCAGAGAAAGACAAATATCATATGATTTCACTCAAAACAGAGTAACATAGGGGAAGGGATGGAAAAAGAAAATAAGACAAAAAAAAAAAGAGGGAGGCAAACGAGAAGCTCTAGAAAGCAAACTGAGGGTTGTTGGAGGGGAGGGTGGGAGGATGGGGTAACTGGATGATGGGCATGAAGGATGATGGGCATGAAGGAGGGCATGTGATGTAATGAGCACTGGGTGTTATATGCAACTGATGAATCACTGAACTCTACCCTGAAACTAATAATATACTATATGTTAACTAAGTTGAATTTAAATTTAAAAAAGGATCTATTGCCATGTCATAATATGATACATTTGAATTTCAGAATATTTGAGCAGCATTTTCATGAAAGTATCAGAATTTATTTGTAGGTATTTACCATCACAAGTCATCTATATGTAATTAGATTTCTAAAACAGAATGCTTTCTGTACCAATGTAAACAGAGGCCCCAAAGGTCAAGAAGAAATGAGTAGATGCTGTCTACACTCAGGAGCCAAAGCAAGGTAAGTCCACTGTGAAGAACTTACTAAGGGGGCAGCCAGTAAACTGTTTTGTGACGAGGCTTTCTCTGGATCTTTGGAGAGGTTGTCATTGTGTGAGCTTCCTGTTCCACCCCACCCCATGGAGGAGTGGGGGGTGCTTCCTCCCTACCTGAAACCGAGTGACAAAGGGGAATTCAAGAAAACCAGGGGGCTTGACCCTCTCCCAAAGTTTGTGAGAGCATGAGGCCTAGTATGAGAACAGAGTAAGGTCACATTGCTATCATTGCTCCCCCTAGTGGCGGGGGCAAGAATGCCGAGTTTTCCAGTGGGCCAAGCACACCTCTCCGAGGGTCCCCTGAGGAGTCATTTCAAGAGAGCCTTGCTCAGGGGGGCTGTGCGGAGGAGTGAATGGGCCTCGACAAAGGGAGAGTCTGTGTGAGGTATATCCCTGATGATAAGGCACTGAGGCTCAGTGTCAGAGGAGAAATGTCAGCCATGTCTTGGGAATTTCAGCAGGGGTGCACAACAGAGCAATCTCCCAGACCATAAAAGCTTTCCAGGACACTAAGTGCCAGCCTCAGACATCTGCCAAGTCCCAAGTGTACAAATGTCCCATTATGTCTGTATTCAAAGACTGTGGCCATCTTTCCCTAAAATTCTCCCTCCTTAGCCCAAATCTGGAAGGTCAGAAACAGAACCTATGGGAGGGAGAAGTAGAGTCTGGAAGAAAGAATAAAATCCAACATTCCTTCACAGCTCCACTTCAGGTTTCCAAGGTGAAAGTATAGATGAGCTTGGGGAAGGAGAAGCTCTAAATAAAATAAGAGGTTGGAGTTGTTATTATACCAAAAGGGCTATTTTTAAAACTACCTTTATTAGAAGGTCTAACGTACATACAATAGACCACCCATTCTGTGGCCAGTTCAATGAATTTGGACACATGTGTATACCTGCATAACTACCATACAATATTTCCATCATCTTCAAAAGTTCCCTGTGCCCCTTACTATCCATTCTTCATCCTCCTCCAGCCCAGGTGACCCCTGATCTCCCTTCTGCCTCTGTAGATTAATTTTAATTTTATAGAAAAATGAAAATTACAGAATTTCATATGCATGGAATCATACAGTATGTACTCCGGTGTCTGGCTTCTTTCATTCAGTGTAAAATTTCTGAGACCTAGCCGTGTTGTGTGTATCAGCTGTGTGTTCCTTCTTATTCCTGAATAGTGCTCTATTGAATGGGTATATTATAGTTTACTTTTCATTCACCTATATGGTACATGGGGGTTTACTCTTATAACACATTGCCCAGTGTTCATCCTTACAGGTTGTTCCACTTTATAATACTGCCACAAACAATGTATGGGAATCCCAGGTGCTCCACACCTTTCACAACTTTTGGTCATGTCAGACTTTTAAATTTTAGCTATTTTAGCAGTTGTGTGGTGGTATCTCATTGCAGTTTTAATTTTCATTTTCCAGATGACTGATGATGTTGAGCATCTTATTAGGTGCTTATTGGTCATTTGTATATTTTCTTTTGTCAATGTCTCTTCAATATTTTATCCCATTTTAAAAAATTGATTTACTAGTTTTCTATTATCTGTTGAGCTGTATAATTAGAGTCTTCCTATAGTCTAGGCACAAGTTCTTTGTCAGGTACATGTTGCTAATAACTTCTTCCAGTCTGTGATTTGCTCTTTCATGTTCTTAGTGTTGCCTTTTGAAGAAAAGATTTTTCAAATTTGAGAAAGCTCTATCAATTTTTCCCTTTTATTGTTTATGCTTTTTTTATGAGACCTTCAAATTACTGAAATGAGATTTTTTTCTGCAGTTGAAAATGCTCAGAAGACTTTTGATTACCTAAGAGTAACTGGAAAAGTTCCTGGGGACCTGCCTGAGATTCCATCCAAAGGCGGAGAAGGACCAGCCCCCCCTACCATGGGGACCATTTCAGGAAAGGGTTGGATAGCCCTTAGGCAGAAATTCTAGGAAGATGTTGGCTCAGCTTCTTATTTTTTGTAGTTTTTTTTTTTTTTTTAACAACTGATTTGCTTCATGATGATACAGTTTTAGGAACAAGTCAAACTGACAAGGTTAAAAATTATAGGTGGGGGATTTTTTTTTCATATTCCTCTTCCTTTCAATAATTTCAGAGTGTGGGATTCAAACAATCTGCACTGTTTAACAAGCCTTCCTATAAGGAAGCTCTGGGTTTTGTTTTGGGTTTGTTTTCCACAAACATCTGTAAAATCATCATGCTGCAAGTTGAGCCTGTTGTATTGCAGGAAATAGGCTTAGGAAAGGAACATATAAGCATCTCTTCTTCAAACTAAATAATTGCATGCTCAGTTCCTAAAATGTCTCTTCTGGATTTATTTTCGGATACTTTTATTATCTTGGTTGCTCTCTGCAAAGCCTCTCAACATTCTCCCAATCCCTTTCAGATGCTAAGCCCAGATCTAAGTGGCCAGTCTCCTAGCGATGGCCTGAGGGCATCGAGGGTGATCCCTAGTGCCCACTCCTCCCCAAGCATCCCAGCATCATGGTGACTGTCTAAACACAGCGTGATGAGGGCAACCCATTTCCTTTGGATTCCACCCTAACCAGTATTGTATCTGTATGCTAAAAAGCTTTGAGGCTCTAAATTCACAGCCAATCTAAATTCACAGCCAAAGTATCCATCTCTGAACATTTGGGGGGGAAAAACATACATCAAGGTCGAGAGATTCTGACAGTAAAATGAGTGAAATTAATGAAAATTCAACATGGTATGTCCATCTACAGTCAGCCAATCTACACCAGCTGCTGGACAGCCAGGCAGCAAGGACCCCTGGGCCTTTGAACTTGTTTCTACCACCAAGGATGTTCTTTCCCCAGATGGGGCCTATGGCACATTTCCTGAGACCATTCAGGTCTGCTCTCAGAGGGTGCCTTGTCGTGAAGAGCTTTCCTGATCACCCCGACTGCAACTCTCTAACTCGGCTCATCCCACTCGGACCCCCTCCTAGAAATCCCCAATCCTGCTTTTAGGCTACTTTGTATGTCCCCGTGGCACTTAACAGACATGGTTTATACTTTTAGTTGCCAGTTTCTGTACTATCTGTCTGCCCTAGGAGAATGTAGTTTGTGTATGCTATGTTCACTGCTTTATTCCTCCGTTCTGAGAAGAGTTCCTGCCACAGAGAGTTCCTTGACAAATCATCTTTGACTGCATAAATCTATGAATGCAAGTAGAATTTTTTTGCGGTGCAGAAGAGTTCTTGAACATTGATTTGTATCTATTTTATGGAGTGCATATATATAATGCTTACTATATCTCATTTAATCCTCATGACAGTCACAGGAGGGAGGACTGTTGCCCTCCATGGTGGATGAGGAAACAGAGGCAGGGGGCCAAGTCACAGCTGGTGTGTGGCAGCCTGCTCCAGAGTCTGTGCTCTCAGATGCTACCCTGCTGCCTCCCTGAATTAAATAACTGGAATATATTTGGCAGAAACCCAGGAATTGAACAGATTTGGGCTGGGGCCAACCTATAGTTCTTTCTGGACAAGGTGAACAGAGCACAGACAGTGGGAGAGTAGAAGGCAGACCCAGGGAGGAGGCAAAAGAATAAGAGGGAGATCAGAGATGTGGGGAGGGGGCGGTATCCCCGGAGAGAAGGGCAGGCACTGGAAGAGGCTGACAAGACGCCTGAAGGAGCTAATTGAGACCTCAACTGGTGTCCCACAGGGATTCTTCGGTTTCAGCAACTGAGGGCTGGGGAAAGAAGTATGGGTATGGGGGCGCCTGGGTGGCTCAGTCGGTTAAACATCTGCCTTTGGCTCAGGTCATGGTCCCAGGGTCCTGGGATCGAGCCCCACATCGGGCTCCCTGCTCGGCGGGAAGCCTGCTTCTCCCTCTCCTTCTGCCCGCCATTCCCTCTGCTTGTGCTCTGTCTCTCTCTCTCTCTGTCAAATAAATAAATAAGATCTTTAAAAAAAAGAGAGAAGTATGGGTATGGGGCTAAGCATATGAGAGGGCTTCGGAGGTGAGGTGGGGAGACCATAAAGGAGAAGAAAAAGAAGAAAACCTCAATTCTGAGAAATTATCATTCATGTTCTCTCCCCTCATCTTGGAATATCAACTCAATTTATTGATTGAAACTCCTTTAAGAACTGAGTGGATAGGGGCGTCTGGGTGACACAGTCAGTTGAACGTCCGACTCTTGCTTTCGACTTTGGTCATGATCTTGGGGTCCTGGGATCGAGCCCTACATTTGGACTCCTCACACTGTGCTGAGTTCTGCTTTGGATTCTCGCTCTCCCTCTGCCCCTCCCTCTGCTTGCTTGCATACAACTTCTCTCTAGAATGAATAAATAAATCTTTTTTTAAAAAGTTAGTAGATAGGGCGCCTGGGTGGCTCAGTTGGTTAAGCGACTGCCTTCGGCTCAGGTCATGATCCTGGAGTCCCGGGATCGAGTCTCGCATCTGGCTCCCTGCTCAGCGGGGAGTCTGCTTCTCCCTCTGACCCTCCCCCCCATGCTCTCTCTCTCTCTCTCATTCTCTCTCTCAAATAAATAAATAAAATCTTTTAAAAAAAAAGTTAGTAGATAAACAAATTGTGGTATGTTCCTGTAATGGAACACTGCTCAGCAATAAAAGAGAATGAACTAGTGATACACCCCAAACATTGGATGAATGTCAAAAAAATGTGGAATGAAAGAAGCTGCAGTGGTCTGAATGTTTGTGTACCAACCCCCCAAATACATATGTGCAAACCCTAATGCCCAAAGTGATGGTATTAGGAAGTGGGGCCTTTGGGAGGAGATTAGGTTATGAGGGTGGAGCCCTTGTGAATGAGATTAATGCCCTTATAAAGGAGGCCCAAGAGAGCTTCCTTGCCCCTTCCATGCGAGGACACAGGGAGAAGTCTTCAACCTGGAAGAGGGCCCTCACCCATGCTGGTGCACTGATCTTGGACTTCCAGCCTCCAGAATTGTAGGAAATAAATTTCTGTTGTTTATAAGCTACTCAGTCTGTTGGTATTTTGTTATAACATCATGAACTGACTAAGACAGAAGCCAAACAAAAAGTATATTCTGTATGATTCTACCTACATAAAATTCTAGACAAGCAAATTAATCCATATAACAGAAAGCAGATCTATGGTTGTTTGGGGCTAGGGCTATGGATGCGGGAAGGGGCAGGAGAGAGGGATTATTAAGGGATGCAAGGAAGCTTTTGGAGGTGATGGGTATATTCCTGTCTTGATTGTGGTAATGGTTTCATAGGAGTATGCTTATGTCAAAACTCATCAAAATGTACACAAAAAAGTGAGTGATTAAATCTATAAATCCATAAATCTTTGGAGAGGTTTCCCCAAGCCTTTTAAGTTGAGAACTCTCATCTTTTCCTAAGATTGGTAAATAATTTCTTTTTTTTTTAAGTTAGGGTTGAAGAGTAGTAGTTAAAAACACCTTTCTCTACTCAGCATATCTTCCCTGTATAGGGTTGGCTATTGCTCCTGTCTCCCTTTCCTACGTGAGGAAACTTCCCTGGGCCCAGAGGTTTCTTGGGGCTTACAGTAGATTGAATTGTGGCTCCCAAAGGATATGACCCCCCCGAACCTCAAAATATGACCTTATTTGGAATAAGGGTCTTTGCAGATGTATTTGAGGTAAGGATCTTAAAATGAGGTCATCCTAGATTAGGATCCACCCTAAATCCAATGACGAGTGTCCTTATAAGATACATAAAAGGAGAAACCACAGAGACACAGGAACACCACGTGAAGACAGAGACAGAGAATGGGATGATGCTGTAGGCCAGTGAATGCCAAAAATTATTAGCAGCCCCCAGAAGGTAGGAGGGGCATGGAACAGATTCTCTCACAAAACTTCCAGAGGGAACCATCCCTACCAGCACCTTGACTTTGGACTTCTGGCCTCCAGAACTGTGAGAAAAATTTCCGTTTTCTGCTTGTAATAACATGTTATGGCAGCCCTAGCAAACGAACGCAGCACCCCTAGGTATTTTTACTCCTGACTATCCTTAATTAATTCTACCCCCATAGCTTATTTTTGCTGTTTGTTCTTCCTTCTCCAAACTAGTCCTGTTAGAATTTTCCCCTTTTGGTATTTGGCCATTTCTGCCTCGACGGATGTTCACTAACTGCTCTAAACTTCACTTTCCTCATTTGTGAAGTGGATATGCCTACTAACGCCTAGGATTGGTTGGGAGGATTAAATGGACTAGTACGTGTACACGCTATTAGAGCAGTGCCTGTCATATAGCAGATGCTGTATATATATTATTACCATTATTATTAAGTTCTGCCCCCAGTTCTGACGGGGTGACTCAGCTTGTAGCTTCTTCAAAATTAATGGTACATTTTCTTCTATCATTTAGGTTATTAAAATTATTGTTTTACTCTTGGATCTAGAAGGACCCTTTTATAGGTTCCTGGGATCAGTTCTGAACTAGGTTTTCAGCAAATCCCTTCATGGTCTTCACCAACTAATTGAAAACTTTTGTGGTGTCGAAGCCTGTCATGGTTTAGCTCAATGGGCTGGGCGATGAGCAAATGAGCCCAGGGCCGCTCTTTTCCATGGCTACAGCCTGACTTGAGGCATCATTTTGCAAATGTGGGCCATTGGTCATATAGGGACAGAGCGAAAGGCTATAAGAGGCTTGTAAAAATTCATCGGCATGGTCAGAAAAATAAAAGTACGTTTACGTTGGTGTGTGGTTAGCAGAGTCCATTTCATAGCTCAAATTCATATGACATCTGACTTTAAGCCTTACCTTTCTCAGAGAGGTACAAAGAAATCATATAGAGGGCGCCTGGGTGGCTCAGATGGTTAAGCGTCTGCCTTCGGCTCAGGTCATGATCCCAGGGTCCTGGGATCGAGTCCCGCATCGGGCTCCCTGCTCTGTGGTGAGCCTGCTTCTCCCTCTGCCTCTCTCTCTCTCTGACTCTCATGAATAAATAAATAAAACATTAAAAAAAAAAAAAAGAAATCATATAGAATAAAAAACATGGAACACCACATAATTAGTTATGAATTTCTAATGCATTAAGAATAAATGCATTTGAAGATAATGAAAGTTTAATGGAATGTGTTTAGAACTTTCCATTTCACTTCCGGTTGTGGGCTGACCTAAGAGTAAGTGATTTTTATCCATAATTTACAATGCATTGAGGAACAGCTAAGCAGAACAAAATCAAAAACCTTGTCAAAGTCAAGAAAGATTGTAGCTTTCATTCCTTCTACCTACAAAGTCCTTCAATGTCATTGATGGTTAAATCTTAAGTTTCTCTTCTTTATTAAGCCATGTTGCTAGGCAACCCTTTCATTTCCTTAAAAAAGAAAGTAAAGGATTTAAAAAATATATAATTTAGGTCTTGAAGTTAGTAATTTCTAGAATCATCTGAGAAGGCTCAAGGGGTCTGGCCGTTTATCCATATATTATCCAAACGGCTTCTGTTGCGATTTCACCCAGTTCCATTAACCGTATTATTACATGATCTCTTAAGATGAGAATCTAGTATTATGTGTGTATCACTTCTTAAAAAATATCAGCAGACAATTAGATATTTTCCCTTCAGTGTGGTGTTTTGTATGTTGGCAAATCAGGGGCTTGATAATAAGTGCACTGCAGGATGTTGAACTAAGTCAGTTACTTGGGGCTTCAGCTCTTTCCAAGGGTTGGGTGAAAATCTGCTTATGGGTAATTGAAGCTTCAAGTTGCCAAGAGGTGTGTGACCAAGAGGTGACTGTTGCGGATCAAGGGCAACATTTTAATTGGATGATGAGCATTCTCCAAGGGCATATAGCAATTTTCTGAATTGCATAATCTAACAGTTTGAAATTTAGAAAGTAGTGATGTCATCTCCCCAACTTTTAAGAGGACATGCATCTCCCTCTGTAATTATTTTGTTTATTATTTTAAATAACAACAGCAGACCAATGCCGAGGGATAGATGATGGTCAGGGATGCATGGAACAGCTTTGCCGGAGTTTCAGTCCTATGTAGTTGCATTTTCTTGATGAAATTCCTGGCCAAGTCTTTTATGTTTTCAGAGCCTCCTTGTCCTTATTCTCAGTTCATTTCTTATTCCAACTTTCCAAAGGGTTTACCTCTGTTTATTTTTTTTATTTTTTATTTTTTTGGGTTTACCTCTGTTTAAATGAACTGATAAATATAGTCCTGCCCAGGTTACAACTTGTGAATCTCTCTCTTCCTTATTGGTTTTTAGCAAAAGATATGATGAAAGAAATTGTAAATTCACTGAGAATGTCAAACATATTCTGTAGGTCATTACACTCAGAGTTTATAGAGAATAGGAATTTTGTCCACTCATCCTGTGGAGAAGTAGAGAATTGAGATCTACTCAGTAGAAGATTAATCTGGGATCAGTTTCTAAATTTTTGTGTATGGCATAGTAGAAAGAACCCTGGACCAGAAGCTAAGACACCTGAATCCTGGCCCTGGTTCTGCAACTATCTTGCCATGTAACTCTGGGCATGTCATTTAATTGTGCAGGGCATCAGATTTCCATCTGAAAAATGAGGGTGTCCAGCCAGATTACTTAGAAAATCCCTAAAGTTGCATAGTTGTTTTCTGAGTAAAATTTTGACAATTAGTTTTGGTTTTTTCCCCCTGGTTTGTGTCTTTATCCCACGAGAAAGAGAGTTGCACTGCTCTTCTTGACATCTAAAATCCTTCTTAATAAGTTTTATTCATTCATTCATTCACTCCTTCATTCACGCATTCATTCATTCACTCCTTCATTCACGCATTCATTCATTCACATTGGGAAACACCTTTTTTCCTCACAGATTCAGTTCCTCACATACCTCTGATCAGGGAGCAGCATGGTGGAAGAGAAAGGACTTGGCTCCATTGCCTTTGGGAAGTTAATTAAACTTGCTGATTCTCAGTTTCTGTAACAATAAAATGGGAATAATAATTCCTACCACCACTCCTCCGAGTGGTTTTGACCAGTCAATGGAATCAAGCATGAGACGAGCCCGCATACAGTAGCCGTTTACCAAACATGAATTTGCTCACCCTGCTTGCCACCTTCCTTCCCCATCGGATGGTCCTGCTCTTTCTTAGCTTTGGTAGAGAGGGCACCCAGCTGCCCCACAGTATCTGGTGCTTAATAGATGCTGAACAATGCATAAATATTAAATGAATGAATGAATGGATTGAATAAATCTTTTTAAAAAATACCCTCAGTAAACTTGTGGGATGCCCTTACGAAGAAGGAGCCTGTTGAACCCAGACGATACTGAGGCTTTAAAAAACCCCATAAAATTAACCACTTTAAAGTGAACAATTCAGCCATATATAGTATATTCACAATGTTCTACAAACACTACCTCTGTTTAGTTCCAAAATAAAGCCTGCACCCACTAAGCAGTTTCTCCCTATTCCCCCCCGTCTCTCAGTCCCTGGCAATCACCAATCTGCATTTTGTCCCTGTGGATTTTCTATTCTGGATGCTTCATACAAATGGAATCCTATATTATGTGACCTTTTATATCTGGCTTTTTTCACTTAGCACCAAGTTCTTGAGGTTCATCTATGTTGTAGTATGAATCAGTGTGTTCCTTTCTATGGCTGAGTACTATTCCGCTGCACATATGTACCACAGTCGGTTTATCCATTAATCTGTGGATGAACATTTAGGTTGTTTCCACCTTTTTTATCATGAATAATGCTGCTATAAATGTGAGTATACAGGTAATGGTTTGAGTATTTCCAATCCTGTTTTCAGTACTTTTGGTATATGCAGAGGAGTGGACTTGCTGGGTCATATGGTAATTCTCTGTTTGACCTTTTGAAGAATTGTGGTGTTTTCCACACCAGCTGCATCATTTTACACCCCAACTAGCAATGTATGAGAGTTGCAGTTTTGCCTCATCCTTTTTAACACTTTTTCTTCTTCTTTTTTTTTTTTAATAGCTATCCTAGTGGTTGCAAAGTGGTACCTTATTGTGTTTTGATTTGCATTTCCCTAATGACTAATGATACTGAGTATCTATCTTTTCATGGGCTATTGGCCTTTTGTATATCATTTTTAGAGAAATGTCTATTCAAGACTTCTGTCCATATTTAAACTGGGTCATTTCTCTTTTTGTTGTGGAGTCATGAGAGTTCTTTATATATTTTGGATATTAGGCCCCTATCGAATATATGATTTGCAAATATTTACTCCTACTCTGTAGGGTTACCTTTTTTTTTTAAAGATTTTATTTATTTATTTGACAGAGAGAGACACAGCTAGAGAGGGAACACAAGCAGGGAGAGTGGGAGAGGGAGAAGCAGGCTTCCCACTGAGCAGGGAGCCTGATGCGGGGCTTCATCCCAGGACCCGACGTGGGGCTCGATCCCAGGACCCTGGGACCATGACCTGAGCCGAAGGCAGACGCTTAACGACTGAGCCACCCAGGCGCCTCTGTAGGTTACCTTTTCACTTTCTTGATAATTTCCTTTGATGCACAAAAGTCTTAATTTTGATGAAGTCCAATTTATCTAGTTTTCCTTTTGTTGTTCATGCCTTTGCTGTCCTATAGCTCTTTTTTTTTTTTAATGACAAGATCATAATGTTTTAGAGGAAAACTAGACCTTTTCCAGAAGGTAACCTGTTCTTTAGAGTCAAGAGCTATGTGAGTCCAGATACAACAGCTCCTTTGGGAATCATTAGGAGAAGAGAAGAATCAGAGGCAGCTTCATACCCTATTTGGAAGGGCCACCAGAGGAATCTTACTTTAATATGAATTAAGTATCAGTGGAAGAATCATAAATATTTTTAAACTGACAGAGATTAGAAAAGAGAGTGCCTTTTGATTATTATTTTTATGATCCAAGGGCTCATAAAAGGGCTTCATACAGAATTTGTGGAAAATGAGTATATTTCAGCATTTTTCAGTTTCTTTGCTAGTTAATTTTGATAGTTGCTATGCTTCCTTATGTAAATAATGAGACTGTTCCAAATCGTAATGACTGTATTTTTCTGAAAGTTTATATGGCTATAATTTATGCAATGCCACAAATCAACCAAAGAGCTCTTAACTTTATTTTTACCTCGGTGTATTATTTAGAAATCATATACAGAAAAAAGCCACAGTTTGTTTTCTTGTTCTTGGTCATTATCGTAGGGTATTAAAAGGTTCCACTGGCATAGTTGCTTCAAAAGCAGAATTTAGTTAAAATCAAAAGAGAAAAAAAGAAAGCCATGGCTATTCTGTCTTCTTCTTTCAAACATACTGAACTAACTTCTGCTTTGTTTGCACATGTATGATCGGATAAAGTGAGTATTTAAAAATGAGGGGCGCCTGGGTGGCTCAGTCGTTAGGCATCTGCCTTCAGCTCAGGTCATGATCCCAGGGTCCTGGGATCGAGCCCCGCATCGGGCTCCCCGCTCAGCGGGAAGCCTGCTTCTCCCTCTCCCACTCCCCCTGCTTGTGTTCCCTCTCTTGCTGTGTCTCTCTCTGTCAAATAAATAAATAATCTTTAAAAAAAATAAAATAAAATAAAAAATAAAAAATGAATGTGAATCATTTATATTTGGGGGCAAAAATAAGCCTATTTCTCTGGGTTCTGAAGACATACCAATCAAATCAAACCTTTTCTCTGTGGAGGTAGTGAGTGCCTCTCATCAGACACTTTAAAGATTTTATTTATTTATTTGAGAGAGAGAGAGAGAATGAGAGATAGAGAGCACAAGAGGGAAGAGGGTCAGAGGGAGAAGCAGACTCCCTGCTGAGCAGGGAGCCCGATGTGGGACTCGATCCCGGGACTCGATCCCAGGACTCCAGGATCATGACCTGAGCCAAAGGCAGTCACTTAACCAACTGAGCCACCCAGGCGCCCCTCTCATCAGACACCTTATACGACAAAATAAGCATGTCATAAAGGCATCTTCCTTGGATTTTGTTCTTTGACTGAAAAACTCTTATCCACCTCAATAAATAGTCCATTTATTGACCCCAGAAGAATGAAGATGGCTAATGCAACGCCAATGTTTGTGACTTTGAAAATATATATTATTATGTGGGAAGCATACGAACTTTTCCTTGAAATTGGTCTGCAGGCAGTAATTAAACTTTTCAACTTGGACTCCTTTCATGCTGCTGGGCTGTAAAGTTGAGGACTTGGCCCTTCCTCTTCGGCTCTCTCTCCAGCTCTCCAGTCTCCCTGACTTCAGAACGAAACATAATATCTTAAGCTAACAGAGCCCAAAGAGGCTGATCATTGGCTCCCATTGTCCCCTGATACTGCAGCCCCGCCCCTTTGGCTTGTGCTGACAAGCTGTTTATATTTTTGTAAGGGCCACCCTTTAACTCAGCAGCCTGATGACTATAATGGGCCCAATTGTCCGCGGGCTGCAGAGAGCTGAGTCCCCACATCCGAGGAGGCTGGGGCCAGTCTCTGATGCACGGGAGTGGCCGTTATGGAACACGGGTAAGGACGAGTCTGAGTGTGTGATGACGCTTTTTACGGGCTAGTCGGTTAGTCCTGGGCACCGTTTAAGAGAAGTAAGTTGCGATTGAATGGCTAGCTTTTTCTTGGTTTTCATTTGTTGCCTGCTAACCACGGAGGGAGAAGATCATTTCTCTGGGATTTGCTGACAAAGCTCATAATGATCCTGGTCAGCCCAGGCAAGAAATGCGCAGGGAAGCAAAAAAAAAAAAAAAAAAAAAAAAAAAAAAAAAAAAAAAAGAGGGGAGAGATGCAAGTGGGTTTGACACCAAAGCAACACGGGAGAGGCAAAGCACACGGCTACCTCAGTGATGCTGAAAGGCTCAGAGGCTGTTCTGTTTCCTAATTTAAGCGTTCACAGTCAGGAGTTGGGCTCTGCCACGGTGGGGTTTCTGCAAGCCAGCTGTTAGCCGATGGGAACTCAGTCGACCCTGTTTGAAGGGGTCTAGTATCTGCTGGTATTTTCAAAGGGCAAACCATAGTAGTCTTGTATGTCATAAATAGTTCTATTCAGAGATGTGGGAACGGTTTGGAGCTGCAGGCCATCAAGTTTTACTGCCCATAAAAGTGCTCAAAGGGTACGATGGCCGTCTGCAGCGGGGCTCAGGAATGAAGGAAGAGCCCCAGGCGATTAGAGCACTTGTCCTTGACTACCCAAGAGAGAAGTCGGTGGGGCCAGAGGACACCATGGGAGAGGGAGTGAAACCTGAAACGGGCTTAGCCAGCCCACCTGGGGGTTCTTTCTGGTTTCGCGCTTGTAAATAAATGAGCGAGGGCGGAAAACTGCTCGGGCTCCAGTCTTTGGTGCCTGATGTCATCGTCCCGGCTGCTCTGTTTGGTGCTAAGACGCCTTTCATGGCACAGAGAGGCTTGAGAGGCAAGGGAGGTGGGTGTGCTGTGTCTGGGACCACAAGGGGGAGGGGATGGCACCACGAGAGCTCTGGGAATTGTGTTGGAAGTAACTGCCTCCTGCTAAACGGAAAATCACCTATGGCGGCTTTGATCAGAGAATTTTGTTCTGTCCTTTCTGAGGAGCCTCACGGTGTGAAGTGAGTGAACTCACAGTCAGGGTTTGATATGGACACGAGCCTGAAAAGGTGGAGTTTGACTTTTAGAGAAGCTAAAGGTGACTCATGGGACTTGAACACATCTGGCACTTTATAAACCTTCCCACTTCTCCTAAGCCCCAGCATTTGTATTTGTTATCTGGATACACCACCTTTAAAGCCAACATGTCTGGGGGCTCCTGGAGGAATTAAGTCAGATGCAGAGGTTGTTTTTAAATGAATTTGACGCAAAGCAGCCTGAATGTTTCGGCTCAGTGTATGAAAATACCAGGAGGTCTCTGAGTGAAGCCGTGGTCTCCTGCAGTGGCCTGAGAGCCCAGGAGAGGGCGATGAGTTGCCCCATGGGCGGTCTTGGAAAGGGACAGGCAGGTGGGGCGGAGGCTCAGCAGGAAAAGGAGAGGGTGGCCTCATCCCGCCCCTCCTGACTCGGGCCTCACACACGCTGGCCTCCTTCAGATCTGTGCATTCTCCATTCCACCCCAGATGGCAAGACAGCAGAATGAGGAGGGCCGGTGAGAGAGAAGATGGGGTGAATTCCAGGAGACCCCACAAGGCACAAAGACAGCTCTTATCCAGGATCTTTTATCAGAATGGTGGGCATGCCAGGTTCCTGGAATTTCAGAGGCAGAATTTACATAAGCTAATGCTCACCTAAGAGATTTACAATAACAATATTCTAGAGCTTTTAAATACTGAGGACTGTCCTCATGGGCCCACGAAATCAAACAAGCAAGCATGTGTGGATGAAATGCTATGACAATGGCACATACCAATGGTAATAACAACGACCCTTTATTGAGCACTTACTACGTGCCAGGCTTTCTCTCACTCGGTCCTCGCCAACTCCTTAATGTAAGGACAGTTATTGTCCTTGTTTTACAGAGAAGGGTCCTGGGGCAGAGAGGTTAAGTAACTTGCACAAAACTTCTGAAACAAATAATGCAACATATGTTAAGAAAAAAGAAGAAGATAGCAGGAGGGGAGGAATGAAGGGGAGTAAGTCAGAGGGGGAGAGGAACCATGAGAGCTGATGGACTCTGAAAAACAAACTGAGGGTTCTAGAGGGGAGGGGGGTGGGGGGATGGGTTAGCCTGGTGATGGGTATTAAGGAGGGCACGTTCTGCGTGGAGCACTGGGTGTTATGCACAAACAATGAATCATGGAACACTACATAAAGAACTAACGATGTAATGTATGGTGATTAACATAACAATAAAAAATTAACAAAAAAAGTAACTTGCACAAAGTCACACAGCCAGTAAGCCACCTGAAATGCGAGTCACCAGGAAGGTATCCAGTACCTAGCCTTGTGTTATGAACTGAGGATTTCCTGGAGAATATAGCTGGCATTTCAAGAATTCATCTAGTCATTGCTACCAAAATGTGGTCTCCTGCGGAAGCTAATTGGCAATCGGGAAGGAAAGCCACTCCTCTAAATGGGTGAGAGTGCCGAAGCCTAACAGTCTTGCCCCACTGAGCTACAGGCCAGGAAGGGCTAGCTTCGGGGAGGCGTTTGGGGCCTGGCCTGGCCCATGCTGCATGGTGTGGTGCCCCAAGAGGGACGACACACAGAAGCAGCCACTCAAGAACCCAGGGGTTGAAAGGAAAACCTTTGTTCGGACAAACTCTGGTTCAAGCCTCACCTTTGCACGTGTACTTGTATAATATTGGGTAACGTGTCTCTTCACCCTCAGACTCAGCTGCCCCAGCGAGGTGGTGGGGACAGCAGTATCCATGTCCCTGGACCACGGTAAGGATGAAATGTAATGGGTACAAGTTCTCACGGTGCTCGGCGCACAGCAAATAATCAATATTAATTCTTTAGTTATGACTGCTCCCAGCACTCAAAGGCAGTCCCAAACAGGGACCGAGTTTGTGGAATGCCTGCCTGGTTTGCCTGTGGCATCTAGAGACGGGAATGGTGGGAGGGCACAGCATGGCAGACAGGTGGACCAGCTGGCTGTCTGTTCTCCAATCCTCCACCCCGCATCGGGGGCTCCAGATAATCACACCTCCTCTGCACCACGGTTTCCTGATCTGTCCATGAAGTGACATCATCAAGGCCCATTCTAGCTTCCCATCTATGACTCTAGATCTGACAGAAACCTCCCTTACAGGGACCTGTAAGCATCACTTATTCATGGTCTGAAATCACCCTGGAGCTCACTGTTGATCATGCTTATCCATACAGAAGGATCATCTGAGAATTAATAGACGGGCCTGAAATAGTCTCTTGGAATCTGCTAGTTTGAGAGTGTCCTTTGAAAAATATGCTTCTTATTTTCTTAAGAGGTAATATGTTCAAGTCCGTTACTTTTTATAATAAGAAGGCACCCATTTCTTAGATGATCCTTTGGATGTTTGAAGATAATTGGAAAATGAGTTAAACAGACATGGTTTTCTGGAGGCAAAAATTGGGAGCAGCTAGAATAAAAGCAGCTCTGAGTAGCGGGGCATTCACTGCTCTATGTGTGGTGACAGGTGCTAGTCTCATGTTTTCTTGCTTCTTCTCTCTGCCCACCTCCTGGCTGGTGTAAGACCCACGCTGCATCTGTACAATGGTGACACATCTTGTTAGGCCAGATGCTCACAGAAGAGGTGTGAGGGGCTCCTCATATCCAGAGACCTGCAGGGTTAGGAACTCAGATGGTGTCATGTTCATTCCTTTCTCTTCTGCTGCTCTCTTCCTCTTCCTCCCTTCCTCACTCAGATGTTTACTGATCATTAGTCACTATGTGCTAGTCTCTGGGGATATAGAGCTCAAAACCATGGTGTTGGCCCTAGAGGAATTCACATTCCGTTGAAGAATCCCATGGGGCAGTGTTATGACAGACATAATATACAAGGTGCTGTGGGAGGGAGCCCCCTCAGCTAGACTTGGGACGTCACTGAAGGCTTTGTGGAGGAACGGATGACACTAGAAGTGAGGCCGTATGGAAGATTGAGGAGGAGTGGGTCAAATGGAGATGGAAGGAAGGGTGACTGGTGGTTGTAGTTTCTGATTTGGTTGGTCAGTGGTCGGTCTTGGGGACATCAGTGTACCAGGGGTGGAAGCTGTTGAGACAAGGGGATCAGCTGGCGCAAAGTTCCAGGGGCAGGAGACAATATTCAGGGAACAACCAGTTGTTTGGTTTGGTTGAAACCCAGCATGTGAGTGAATAAGTGATCCTGGATGAGATGGAACTGACAGGAAATGGAGCCAAAGAAAATTGTCTTATGAGGATGAGTCAAATGTGGTAAGATCTTGACAGTTGTTTAATCTGGGTGCTGAATATTTAGGTTTCTGTGTTTATTGCAAATGTTCATAGTAAGTTTTATGGAAACGTAGAATATCCCATTGATGTACCAAGACCAGAACATAGCTCAAACAGAGCTGAACTTGAATCACAGGTCTGCTGGTTTATAGTGACTACTGAGGACTCTGGGAAGTTACCTAACCTCTCCAGTTCTCATTTTCCTCACACGAACATGGGAATAATAATCATGTCTACCTTCTTGGGCTTTTATGAGAATTGAAAGGATAGAACATGGAGAAGGCCCTCCATAGTATTTGGCATGGAGTCATCTCTTTTCCATCACAGATGGATCATCTCATTTATTCTGATTGAGGTTTCTAGATGATGCTCTACAGGGTGCCAAGCAGAGACCATTTAAATGTTCGATAAGTTACAGAAGCATGAACCTGCAAGGCAAGGTCTGGAGCTGGGAGCAGACCTGGGGCAGTGGTAGGGAGTGAAGAACATAGCCACACCACAGACTCTTGTGTGTAAGTTTAGAGGGTTTAGCCCCTGCAGATGATAGCTAAGGAACAGAGAGCCAGATACCCTCCCTACGTGGAGCAATGGAACACTGATTTCATTCATAATCCCTTGCATTCCACGTATTTTCTGTCTACCTAAATTTTCAAACGAGGCACACGGACACCCTCACACATACTTAATAGGTATGCTATTTTGTTATCCAGGATGTTAAAGGGACCCATCAAAAAAGATGGAAGGCGAATCTGGGATTGCATGCTCTGGGGAACCCCTGGGAGTCATTGAGAAACAACTCAGGTTGCACCTGCGGGAACCCCTATCACACACCCTTATCACACCTGCAGTCCTGATCAGCTTTTCAAGGAGAACGGGTTCCTGGTAGGTCTTTAACTACCAGGTGTGTTTGCCCACTCTCAGCCTGCACTTTCTAGTACTGTACCTGACAAGCTGACACTAAAGGAAAGACACACTTCACATTTTACAGCTGAGAACTGCAAATAGAACTTGAGTGAAATTACTCAAACAGTTGACTCTAGAAACCACAAGGAGCCAAAGGGCCGACCTCTGACTTTACAAACAACAGCTACGCTCCTGGACACCAATCTCTGGAACTCACTGGGAAAATGCTATGTATCTCTTAAGGGGTGTGTAGGAGGAAAACATTTAAATCTGTAGCCTCAGTGTAAATAAACTCAGGGCTGGCAGTTTCCATGTGTTCTTTGAAGTGTTAAAGAGCTAAATACAAATATCTTGAGATCCGACAAAGGACCCTCCAAGGATGGAGTTCTCACTGCGTGGGAACTTTCTCCTTCCCCAAGCCTCTCTGCTCTTCCCAGGGGGGTAAAACACAGAGTTTAAATTGAACTTTGAAGCTGTAACCTGATTTCAGAACTATATATACCATAAAGAGCACCGTGTGTTTTCTAAGATAGCTTCAAATCATGTAGTTTCCCAGTGTATTCCCAGTTGCAACATTGGAAGACTTAATTTTATTTTATTTGTTTAAGATTTTATTTATTTATTTGAGATAGTGAGGTGAGAGAGCATGAGCGGGGTGACGAGAGAGGGAGAAGCAGGCTTCCCGCGGAGCAGGACCCTGGGATCATGACCTGACCTGAAGGCAGACGCTTAAGGACTGAGCCACCCAGGCTCCCCTTAATTTTATTTTTTTACTTTTTATATTTTTTAAAGGTTTTATTTTTAAGCAATCTCTACACCCAGCATGGAGCTTGAACTTACAACCCTAAAATCAAGAGCTGCATGCTCTCCTGACTGAGCCAGCCAGGCACCCCTGGATGACTTAACTTTAAATACAAGAGCTTTAAGCCAATGTTGCTAGGAGCCTCTGTTGCACAAGTCCCGTGAAATCTACAAGGCTGTCTCCTTCCAGGGCCCTCAAGCGCCTCACCAGCAACTGGCAATAATTGCATTTCTAGGAACGCCCAGAAGAGCCAACTCTCTTTAATATGTCACTGACATACAGGTTCTTCCACTGGGACCCAAGCAACAAGAACTAGAGCTCTCAGGATATGATTCTTGATCTGTACTCCTCACTGGATGATTCTATTTCCTTAAGAGCATTTTTTTTTAAAGATTTTATTTATTTGACAGAGAGAGACACAGCGAGAGAGGGAACACAAGCAGGGGGAGTGGGAGAGGGAGAGGCAGGCTCCCTGCCAAGCAGGGAGCCCGATGCGGGGCTCGATCCCAGGACCCTGGGATCATGACCTGAACCGAAGGCAGATGCTTAATGACTGAGCCACCCAGGCGCCCCAAGAGCATTTTTTTAAAAAGATTTATTTTATTTATTTGAGAGAGAGAGAACGAGAGGGAAGGGCAGAGAGAGAGAGAATCTGAAGCCGACTCCGCACTGAGCCCGGAGGCTGACACAGGGCTTGATCTCACAACCCTGACATCAGGACCTGAGCCGAAACCAAGAGTTGGTTGCTGGGCCGACTGTTCCACCCAGGCGCCCCTCCTTAAGAGCATTTTTAACAACAACAACAACAACAACAACAAAACAAAAACAGCAGTGATCAGTGATTTCTTAGAAACATGGCCCCTTTATCTCCTCCTCTAGGATAACTATTGTGTCTTCTGGATACTATCTGTGGTCTGGGCACACTGGGGGCACAGCATAAATAGGAATTAATGCTGGCCCATTACAAAAAGAGAATGGAAAGACCCTCTAAGGTAGCAGTGACCCTACACGCCCCAGAAGCCTTGTTGGAACTGTGGCGAGGAAAGATAGTGACAAGGTCTGAACAAAGCAGCTCTCTTCCCACGCTCAGCGCCTGCAGTGAACCAAGGGGCGCCATTGTCTGAGCTGTCATTGAGGGCCGGGAGGGGGGCCCTGGCAGCTGCCCCGCCTTCCCCATTGCTGTCCAGGGGTATTCAGGGAATACGGGCCTCCGGTGTGAAGCTTCCTTTTTCTCACGGGCCGCGCCACCCACGGCTCCACGGCTCCCCTCTGCACACAAAGCTGGTGGTGTCATGGCTTCTGGTGTGCCTTTGGAGGAGCATGGTTCTTGGCGGATGGGAGCTGCTGATAGTGAAGGGAACAGTGCTTAGGGACTGCTGGCCTTTGTCCTATCCAGAAATTGAGGTTACGGGGTCAGAGCAATGTCGCCATACCATGCCATCTCCAAGGCTGGCTGTAAACCTGCTCCTTTAGAGCGAAAGCACGTCTGGCTGTGTCCACACTCACACTGAGAGCTTTAAAAGTGGGGTAGAGGGTCACCTCAGCGCAGCCCTCTCCCCCCCAGTTGTTTCTGTGGGAGCTGCGATGTGAATGCCTCCTCCCCCAAGTGGATGGAAATCTCCATTCCCTGTCCTAGCTCCCTGGGAAGCCCAAGGCGACAAGGGGAGGGGGTGCAGGGGGCAGGGAGAAGAAAAGAGGTGGTGGGGGGTGCCGGAGATTAGGGAAACCAGACCAGCTTTTTTCTCTCCCCAAGACGTGTTTGTTACTGTGGCGGGAGTTTTTGTTTGGGGGACTTTTTTTTTTTTCCTTTTAGTCAAAGCAGTGCGTTCTGATTCTTCCAGAGAAACAACTCTTTGTCCAGTTCCTTCACAGGGAAATTGTGCACATAGCATCCAGGCCTAGGCTTGTATCTCTAATTCCCTCTATTAATTCCGAAAGGGATTTGGGTTTTGTTCCATTCACCTTCTCCTCACAGAGCCCATACTTTCTCAGCCACTGACTGGAAAGCTTTGTGCGTGTGATATATCACCAGGCCATCAGGCTACAACTCTCCAACTTACGATGGAGAGGACTAACACTGCTTAAGCACTAACTGGATATCAGGGACTGTTCTAAGTGCTTTATATTTACGAGCTAGTGAGCAGTCCAAGATAGGTACTCTTAATTCTCTATTTTCTTTCTTTCTTTCTTTCTTTCTTTCTTTCTTTCTTTCTTTCTTTCTTTCTTTCTTTCTTTCTTTCTTTCTTTCTTTCTTCTCTTTCTTTCAAGATTTTATTTATTTATTTGACAGAGATTGAGAGAGAGCACACAAGCAGGGGGAGTGGCAGGCAGAGGGAGAAGCAGACCCCCTGCTGAGCAATGAGCCTGATGTGGGGCTCGATCTCAGGACCCTGGGATCATGACCCAAGCCCAAGGCAGATGCCTAACCGATTGAGCCACCCAGCCACCCCTATTTTCTTTTTTTTTTAAAGATTTATTTGTTTATTTATTTGAGAGAAAGAGAGAGAGAGAGCAAGGAAGGGGAGGGGCAGAGGGAGAGAGAAACTCAAGCAGACTCCGAGCTGAGCGCAGAGCCAGACGTGGAGCTTGACCTCACGATCCGAGGATCATGACCTGAGCCAAAACCAAGAGTTAGATGCATGACCAATTGAGCCACCCAGGCACCCTTTTAGACTCTTTTCTCAAATGAGGAAACTGATGCTCAGAGAGTTAAGAAAGTTGTCAAGGTCATACAGCTGGTCAGGGACAGGTTGGCATTCAGGCTCCTTAATCCCTATGCCATCCCCCGAGGGGTGCTTCATATTCTTTTGTATGGATGCACAAGAGGGTATGCATTCATTCCCCTATTTCTGGTCATTTAACGTCTTTCAAAAATTCTTTCTGTTATAAATAATGTTGCGATGAATGGTTTTGTAATAATAACTAAGTTCTTAACTAATGTTAAACCACTATGTGACAGGCACTGTTTCAAGTTCTTTATGCAACTCTTTGTAACAACCTATTATTACATTTAACAGATGAGGAAATCGAGGCACAGAGCAGTTGGTGAAATATTTTGTCCCAGATCGCACAGTTAGGAGTCATAGAGCATCCCAGAGCTACTGCCCTAATGAAGCTGTCTGGACAAATATCCATGATCACACCTCTGATATTGCCTTGAGAAAAAATTTTAAGCTGGAATTACTAAAGCATAACATACAAATATTTTTAAGGATCTGGATACATAGCCTTAAACTACTTTCCAGTAACACTGGATGGTTATGCTAATTTGTGTTCCCGGGAGCACCCTGTAATTGATTAAGGAATCTAAGTTAGATAAGGCCCTGGTAAATGGAGATGTCCCTCTAGCCCCTGGGCAATGTATTCATAAACCTTTTTAGCTTTTGTTGGCTGATCTAGGCACTTACTATCATTAATAATAGTTTTATGAAAAAATATATCTAGCTCAAAGCTACACTTGGAAACGGGCATCTGTGGTGCTGGTAATGTTCTACTTCTTGATCTGGCTGGTGTTTACCTGTTGTGGTTCCTTTGGGATAATTCATTCATTGAGCTGTTGCTTTAGGACTTGTGCACTTTCCTGTTCGTAATTTATACTTATTAAAAGTTTATTTTATTTTATTTTAAGATTTTACTTATTTATTTGACAGAGAGAGAGAGAGCACGAGCCAGAGGCAGAGGCAGAAGCAGACTCCTCTCTGAGCAGGGAGCCAGATGCAGGGCTCAATCCAGGAACTCTGTGATCATGACCTGAGCCGAAGGCAGACGCTTAACTAACTGAGCCACCCAGGCGCCCCTAAAAGTTTATTTTAAAAAAGAAATCTATGTATCGGATATACATATGTTGGATGTTAGGCACAGAATAGATTGAAATCTATCATAAAGAATAAGAAAATGACTCAGTTGTCACCATATTTTCTCCTCGTGTTGGATAAAAGGAAATTTTGAAAGAAACATTTTCATGGTTTCTTTTTTTCAATCTCTAATGCAAGAATTGAAAAGACATTGAATTACAACAATTCTAAGAAGTAGGGTCCTCAAAAAGCCCTTTGCCTGTTTTTATGGTTTTTGTTTTGTCCAAGTAAGATTTTTTTGTTTGAGACTTCAAAAGTATGACATGTATTTAACATATGCAGAGTTTATGATGAGTGAGTTTTTGGCAAGGACCTGAGAACAAATATTAAGACCCCAGAGAGAATTGTTCTTTCTGTCTTGGCTTTCTAATGTGTTCTTCCTTAATACTTGGTTTTGAAGTCATGTGTGGTTCTGTGATCTGGCCCGATGCCACGATTGAGTAATGTCCCTGGAGACTCAGGAACATCTTTCCATGAGTCTTCTTGAGCTAATGCATCAGCTCAAGAAGATCAATATATCATCAAGGAAACATTAAAAGAGTACGCTCTTACTCTCATGGAAGCCAATGGCAATTTCCTTGTCAGATTCCTTTTGAAATATTATTTTAATGCTTATTTCCCTTTGCTGTTTTTATATTTGATCTAAAATTAATTGTTTAGCCCCATTCAGTTTCTCAGTCCCTGGACTCCAGTTGTAATTTTTATCAGTTTTTATTCCTTTGCCACAGGGGATTTAAAAAGATGCAGAATAAGAGATTATCTTGTGCCTTTTATGACAAGACAAAAGGAGGCATGTTTCCCAATTCTTCCCTTATTTACCACCCCCCAAATGGTCTCACCATGAGATTCTGTGAGTTCTTTGCTTCAGTCACTAATATTCCTTTGTTTAGACTGACTTTCTTCCATTTCTACCTAACATCTTACCATTACCTCTGTATTAGTCAGCTCAGGCTGCCATAACAACATAACAGCCCGGGTGGTTTAAACGACAGAAACTTATTTTCTTAGAGTTCTGAAGGCTGGAAGTCTAAGATCTAGCTACCTGCATGATCAGGTTCTGGTGAGGAATTCAGTCCGGGTTCGAAGATAGCAGTTGTGTCTTCACGTGGCCTTTTACTGTGCTCAGAAGTGGAGAGAGAGAGAGCTCTGTGTCCCTTCCTCTTTAAAGATAATAATCCTATTGGATCAGGGTCCCATCCTTATGACTTCATTTAACCTTGATTATTTCCCCAAGGACCCTATCTCCAAATATCCTGATGTGGGAGTTAGGGATTCAATGTATGAATTTGGCCAACCCCCCTGGGGGGGGGTGGCATAGGAGGACACAATTCGGTCTGTAATATTACCACAGCCAATACAATTAAAATTGAAATTTGTTTTACCTTTCAAAGTGGCTTCTCTTCCCCCTAGTGTTTCTGTTAAATGACATTTAATTTTTTAGTTTGTAAAACATTTTTTTATTTCTGCTAACTGTATTATGAGAATTCGGACATAAAGAAGACATAGACCCTACTCAAGTAGACTCTTCAAGGAGTTTATAAAGTAATGAAGTAGATGAATGGCATGCACAAATAACCAGAACATTTGGGATGTTGGAAATACTCTCAGTGGACTACATTGTGCTATGGGATTCAGAGGAAGAGATTACCCTCACCCAAGGGCCACTCTTTGAGCTTCAGAATCAGTGACAGGCAGGATTCGGTCTAGGGAAAATGTAGGAAAGGACACACCAGGCTCAGCAGGAACAGACACCAGGAAGGCAGGAAGGTATAGTTCATTCGAAACTTGGGAAATCAAGAGAGGAACGCTGTGGAGTTTAATTTTATGTCGTAGGGGGAGCTTAGGTTCTAAAATCAGTGCTGAAAAAGAGAGGCTTAGTGACCAAATGGCCCTCGACAATCTGGACCTATTGTCCCAATAGCACCAGTTTCTCCTTCAGTGTTGCAACAGAGCACAGTTTCTTTGAGCACTGGATGAAGTAGTTGGCTGTGTTTAGGGGCTGTCTTGGGGGTGGGTGGGGAGGAAGGAGAGTTGGGGAGAGGGAGGGAGGCAGAAGAAGATGAATGAATGAGATCACACTTAACATGGCAGATGCTCACACAACGATAACCATGGGAAAGCCAAGGTTGACTAAGAGAACTGCAGATTCTCTCCAACTCCCCCATCCCAAATGGACAAAGAACATGAACTGGAAACTAAAGGAAATATTAATGGAAATGATCATATTTAAAATGTTCCACATCACTAGTGATCAAATAAATACAAATTTTAAAAGTTTTATTTTTAATTGAAGTATAGGTGACATATAATTTTATATTAACAAATAAATACAAAATTAAAAAACAATAATTTACCATTTTCTCCTATCAGATTAGCAAATATTTTAAAGTAACACTGTTGGTGAAGGTGCATAGCTCAATTTCATACATTGCTAATGGGAATGTAAATTGGTATAACCTTTCAAGAAAGTAATTGTGCAATGTCTTATTCTCTTGAGAGCCCTAGAAATGTTAATACACCTTGACCTGATAATTCCGCTTACAGGAGTCTATCTTGAAAATATAGAGATATGGACAAAGATTTGTGTTTAGCAGTTTCATTGAAGTTTTATTTATAATAATTGGAAGTTTAGAAACAATCTAAATGTGAATACTCTGGAAACTGGTTGTGTAAATGATATACAAATTAATGGCATATTCTTAGTTGTTTAAAAATGTGTTTTCTAATAATTTTACTGATATAAAATGAATATCATAGCATATTTTTTAAGATTTCATTTTTTATCTTATTTTTTAATTTTTTAAAAAAGATTTTATTTTTAAGTAATCATCACACCCAATGTTGGGGCTCAAAACTACAATCTCAAAATCAAGGGTCACATGCTTTACTGACTGAGCCAGCCAGGCACCCTTGCAGGATCTGTTTTTTAAAAACAGGTTCCAGGGGCATGTGGGTGGCTCAGTTGTTTGGGCATCTGCCTTTAGCTCGGGTCCGGGGGCTTGGGGTCAGATCCTTGGGGTCTGGGACTGAGCCCTGCGTGGGGCTCCTTGCTCCGTGGGGAGCCTGGTTCTGCCCCTTCCTCTGCCTGCCGCTCTCCCTGCTTGTGCTCTCTCTCTCTGTCAAATAAATAAATAAAATCTTAAAAAAAAGGTTTCAAATTATATACATATATAGTAAAAATATGCACAAGAAGAAAAAAGAGACAATAAATGGTAATGTCATTTCCTAATTCTAGTCATAGTCATATACATATTCAAACATGTACTAAGCATATCGTATGTCTTGCAATTTATTTATCTGTAGGTAATAGATCTATAGATAGATTTCTGTTTTATTCTTTTTTTAAGATTTTATTTATTTATTTGAGAGACAGCACGAGTAGGGGGGATGGGGAGAGGGAGAGGGAGAAGCAGACTCACCGCTGAGCAGGGAGCCTGTCAGGGGACTCCATCCCAGGACCCTGAGATCATGACCTGAGCCGAAGGCAGACGCTTAACTGGCTGGGAGCCACCCAAGCACCGCTGATTTATTCTTTATACTTTTCTGGGTTTTCCAAAATTTCTAGAGCATCTAATTGCTTTTTATGTGAAATATGCATTTTAATAAATCCATTTCATTTCTTAGGGCCCAAGCCCACCCTTCCATAAAGTTCTGGTTACTGTAGTAGAAAAGCGATCCCTCACTTTTCTGTGACTTCCGAATCCGTTTTATCACATAAGGTCTTGAACTAGAGCCACGTGTACATGTGACTTTCTTCGCAACTAGTGTGGGAGCTCCTGGGAAACAGGGATCAGGCTTAGAGGTCCCAAGTTTGTAAGCAAAGCCTAGCTCTCCCTCCCCACCTTTTCCATAAAGCCTCTCCTGCTATTTGAAAATAGCAGTGGGTGAGTTCTTCCCGTGAATCCTCAAAACAGTTTTTTATGTCTCTTTAATTGTGCTTTGGGTTATAGTTAATTGTATTTGTCTTGCCCCCTCTACTCATCATCCAACTCCTTATTGTAGGAAATGAACCTTGTTCCTTTTTATGTCCAGAGAGGGGGCCTTGCATTAAAGTGTGTGCTCAGTAAACATCAGTTGGATTTATGACTGAATGAACCCAGGCCCTTTCCAGCTATTTCAAACAGGCGCCTTTCAGTTAGCCTCGAATCTGAAGAGTTTAAGGTGGCTGTACGGGTCCACAGGCAAGGGGCTGGGGGTAGGGGCGGATAAGAGAGCCTACAAAAACTAAGCAGACTCAAAGCACTGAGCAGTGCCAGTCATGAGGCCTCATCCACCAGAAAAATCTGCCAGGAAATGGGTCCACCTTGACTCACGATGCCCCAAATAATAGTCTTTGCTCCTCTCTGGGTCCTGAGAACTTTCTCTGGGAAGCTTTACCTTTTTTCACCATTTCACGAACTCCTAGAGATTAATTCCCAAAAGAATTCCATTCTTCCAGTCATAAATTGAACGCCGTAGATTTGTCCTGCACCCAAATTTAGGCCCTAATCCTCCAAATGTGCCATTAAGAGAAGAGTTTAAAGTCAGATTTTATAAATGTTTTAGAATACAAAAATAAAGAAATAAGTCACAAGATTCGGTTCAATTTGACACGTTGTGCTCCAGGTTTTTGCAAAGCCTTGTTCTGGGTACTGTGGATGGTGTAAAGATTAAACAGGACATTGATCTCATTCATAAGATCCCACATGGTGACGGTGGTATAACAGAGGGAAGGGAGGGGTGGAGTGGGAGAGGTCTGGAGAGAAGGAGAACATTGCACATGATTTCCAAGGTTCTGGGTCAGGACTGGATAGAGGTGGGAATAGTTGGGAGGCCTGCTGGTGGCTATAATTGTGTTGGTGGTGGCCATTGATACTTTGGGTCTGTGCCCTGGAAGTGTAAGATGTGGGTGGGTGGGATTCAGATAGAATAAGAAAAGCTCTGGGGTTCCTGGGTGGCACAGTCGGTTGAGCATCTGACTCTTGGTTTCAGCTCAGGTCGTGATCTTAGAGTCATGAGATCAAGCCCTGCATTGTGCTCAGCTCTCAGTGTGGAGTCTGTTTGATATTCTCTCTCCCTCTCCCTCTAACCCTCTGCCCCCTCCATAAATAAATACATCTTAAAAAAAAAGAATAAGAAAAGTTCTAGGAAAAAAACCCCAAAATTCTAAGGCAATATTGGATAGAGAATGTGAAATGAGACATTGTTATAGAAAATAAAATAGTAAAGGATTGTATTTAATAGAACTCAGTGCATCTGCCAGTGTTCTTAGCTGCTGACAACAGAAACTACTCTAGTTAGTTTGACCATAAAATGAATTTATTAAGAAAAATAAGGACACTACCAAGAAAGTGAAAGGACAACCTACAGAATAAGAGAAAATATTTTCAAATCATATATCTGAAAAGGGACTTGTATCCAGAATATAAAAGTTCAATAATAAAAGGTAAATTTTAAATTAAAAATGGGGAAAGAGGGGCGCCTGGGTGGCTCAGTCGGTTAAACGTCTGCCTGCAGCTCAGGTCATGATCCCAGGGTCCTGGGATCGAGTCCCGCATTGGGCTCCTTGCTCAGTGGAGAGCCTGCTTCTCCCTCTCCCTCTGCCTGCTGCTCTGCCTACTTGTGCTCTCTCTGTCAAATAAATAAATAAAATATATTTTTTTTAAATGGGGAAAGAATGATGGTTGCACAACATTGTAAAGGTACTTCATGTCACTGAACTACACACATAAAAATGGTTAAAATGGTGAATTCTGGGTTATGTGTATTTAACCACAATTTTAAAAATTATTTTTTTTTTAAATGTGCAAAAGATTTCTGGGGCACCTGGGAGACTCAGTCAGTTGAGAATCCGACTCCTGATTTCAACTCAGATCATGATCTCAGGGTCCTGGGATCGATCTCTGGTGTTGGGCTCCCTGCTCAAAGGGGAGTCTGCTTCTCTCTCTCTCCCTTCCTCCCGTTCTGCTCCTCCCCACTCATGCACACGCGTGTGCGCTCTCTCTCTCTCTAAAATAAAATCTTTTTTTTAAAAGATTTTATTCATTTGAGACACAGATACTGAGAGAGAGCATGAGCAGGGGGAGAGGGAGAGGGAGAAGCAGACTCCCCACTGAGCCAAGAACCCTACATAGGGCTTGATCCCAGGACCTGGAGATCATGACCTGAGCCAAAGGTCTTATCGCTTAACCATCTGAGCCACGCTGGCACCCTTAAATAAATCTTTAAAATAAAGTAGAATGTGCAAAAGATTTCAATGGACATTTCTTCAAAGAAGATACGCAAATGGCTGATAAGCACATGAAAAGATACTCAACATTATCAGTCATTGGGGAAATGCCAGTCTAAACCACAATCAATACCACTTCACACCCACTAGGAAATCGGAACCCTCATACATTGCTAGCGGTAATGTGAAATGATGTAACTGATTTGGAAAATAGTCTGGCAGTTCTTCAAAATTTTAAGCACAGAATTATCCTATGACCCAGCAACTTTACTCTTAGGTATATCCAAGAGCAATGAAAATACATGTCAGAACAAAAAATTGTATTCATATGTTCATAGCAGCCTTATTCACACTAGCCAAAGAGTGGAGACAATCCACATGTCCATCAGCTGATGAATGGGTAAACAAAATGTGGTCTACTCATACAATGGAATATTATTTGCCAATAAAAAGGAATGAAGTACTGGAACGTGTTGCAGTATAGATAATCCTTGGAAAAAATTTGCTAAGTGAAAGAAGCAAAACACAAGAGGCCACAAATTATATGATTCCATGTATATGAAATATCCAGAATAAGCAAATCCTTAGAGATAGAAAGTGGATTAGTGGTCACCAGCGGCTGAGAGGACAGGGAAAGGGGGAGTGACCACTAGTGTGTCTGAGATTTCTTTCTGGGATGATGATAATGTTCTGGAATTAGATAGTGGTGATGGTTGCACAGTTTGTGAAAATACTAAAACCCATTGAATTGTACGTTTAAATAGATGAATTTTATAGTATGTGAATTTTATCTAAAAACTATTCTATTCAAAATGAAGTATATTGGGACGCCTGGGTGGCTCAGTCAGTTAAGGGTCTGCTTTTGGCTCAGGTCATGATCCCAGGGTCCTGGGATTGAGCCCCACGTCAGTTCCCTACTCAGTGGGGAGCCTGCTTCTCTTCCTCTGCTCATTCTGTCTCCTGCTCTCTCTCTCTCAAATAAATAAATAAGTAAATACCTAAAAAAAAAAAAGAAAAAGAATATTAAGTGGCTCAGAGAATCTCCAAGAAATCTAGAGAATCAAGCTCGGAGGCTACTCAGCTGAGACTAATGTCTAAATTATATACCAGATGGTTCCAGAATGAGCCCTAGTTCTGCTCCTCTGAACATGGCCACCACAGACCCTCTGTTGGACCTTCACCCCTGTTGTGCCCTTAGGGTCCATATCTCTCTGCCAGGTTCTACCACCAGACAGAAAACGGCTTCTCTGGGGTCTGTCTTCTCCTATCGCCTTCATCCCAATGGAAGTCTAATGTCTATCCATCCGACTGCCAGAGTCCACATCACAGTTTCAAGCCCTACCTCCAAGGGAGGATGAGAAAGCAGGTTGTGGTGTGGGAGGCGAGACTCAAACAAATGTCCACTACCCCAGACTTCTCTCAATGGGTTTGCCTGGACAATGGTTTTAAAGTCATAAAATATTGGAATTACGTGGGCCCTTTGAAGTTCATCTACTAGTCTGCCCATTTGGTCCAATGACTGCAACAATCCAAAGGCAATGGGCAATTTCTAGCTTTATCTTTCCTGGCTTTTTAAGCATTTGGCAATGTTAATCACTCTTTTTAAAAACGTGTCTTCCCTGTGTGTGGATCACCCCTTATGTACCTTTCTAATTGGTTTTCTCTCAGTTTCCGTCCAGAGATGCTCTCTTTGCCCACTTAAAGCTGATGTTTCTCCTCATCGACATGTTCAATCCTGCTCCGAATAACTCAGTTCAAATTGTGTGAATGTCGTGGGTTAGATTGTGTTCCCCTGAAATTCATAGGTTGAAGTCCTAACCATCACTACCTCAGAATGTTACCTTATATGGAAACAAGGTAATTTCCAGATAGGAAATAAAAATAAGGACAGATGTAATTAGTTAAAATGAGATCACACTGGAGTAGGGTGGGCCCCTAATCCAATATGACTGGTGTCCTGACAGAGAGGGGAAATGTGGACACCCTCGCTCAGGGAGAGTACCATCTGAAGATTGCAGTTATGATGCCACAAGCCAAGAAACTACCAGAAGCGAGGAAAGGGTCCTGGAACAGATCCTTGCCTGGCACTGTCGGAGGGAGCATGGTCTTGCTGACACCCTGGTCGTGGATATCTGGCCTCCAGAAGTCTGAGGCAATACATTTCTGTTCCTGAAGCCACTCAGTTTGTGGCACTCTGTTATGGCAGCCTAGCAAACGAAGTGAATTATTTCCTACTCCTGTATTTACCATCTATGTAAATAAAGGTGGGCAACTCTCTAATTTGCATTGCTAGCCCATAACACCCAAACTGCCTTACAGATCCATGGGGCTGCCTTGCCTGCTGGGATATTTGCATTTGGATATCCTACAAAAGCCATACACTCAACTTGTCTAAACGCAGCTCATCCTTCCTCTGGTCCTACTTGCTCTCCCTTCATTTATCTGACTTGGCAGATGGTACTCTCCATCCGCCCCAGTGCACACGTGTCTCAGAACCTGGGTGAAAGCTTCCAGCTCCACTCCCCTCCTTGTTCCCAGGCACAACCTCCTAAAGGTTTTGCCTTTCTCACATCTTTGGAGTCTTTCCCATCCATCCCCACCTACCTCCACCCCCTTCCTAGGCTGTCTTCCTTCCACATGGCTTCCTCAGTAATCTGTCTGAAACACAAGGGTTCCCACAGCTTCCAAAAGTCCAGTCCCAGAGTTTAGCAGATGAGACCTTCATGCTCTGACTCCGTAACCACATCTCTCGCCTCTGTTCCTCTCACCTCTTTCCTGCAGCCATACAGAAGTTCAGATATTCCCCCTGCCTCTCTCTCTCCGTTCTGCCTGATGCCTGCTCAGTCTTCAAAACTCAAATGCAGCCTCCTGTGGGAAGGAAGCCTTCCTTGATTTCCAGCATGATTGAAAACCTGCTTCTCTGTTCCCTTAACCCTTTGGGCATACACTCTATCATAGCAATTTCTCCAGGCGTTTAAATTGTTGGTCTTCTCCTCTCACTCTCCCCGCCCCGCCCCCACCTTAATATAAGGCGCTTTGGAGTAGAGACTGCAGGCTTTTTCCAGGTTTCTATTCTCAGCCTAGTGCCTGGCACATGGGAGGCACTCATAAATGTTTCTAGAAGGAAGCAAGGAAGTCAGGGGTGAGGAGTGGGGGGAGACTTCCTACCCCAACCTATTTTACAGAATAAACAATAAGTCCCCAAGAGGCAGTAATTTCTCATCATTTTCAGGGCTGATTGTGTCGTAGTTGACTCATTGTCAGAACTGACTGAAGTAAACACCGAGATTTTTTTCCTGTCTCCCATTCAGGAGTCATGATTGCTTTCAGTAGCATAAACTATCCTGTAATGGACGCTGGCCCTTTTCAGTTCTCTCAGCCTCATCAAACTAAAGTCATTTCCCCCGGAGGGCCAGAGTTTGCATTTGTGTTTACAGGACTGGCAGGGAGGACGCGCTTGCTGGACTAGACCTGCAAACCGAGCCAACCCCCCTTCTCGGCCCCCCTGGGCTGCGATTGGCCCTTCTCCGGAGGCTGGGCGCAAGAGCCTTTAGTCATCGCACTGGGAAATCTTTCTGGAGCTGGGCGCCAACTTGCGTGTTGTTTTCCGGCTCTTTGTGCGGGGATTAGCTGCCGTGCGGGCTTTGGGAATGCTGCGAGGGCCGGGCAGCACGTAATCCAGGATTTGCCTCTGCCTCGCGGCTTATGGAAAACAGATGTCTCTCCGCTCCGCGCCTCGGCACAGGATGGAAATGACCAACCAGAGAGCCTTTTGGAACCGGGGACCCCGAGCTAAAGGCATCCAGAATCCAGCGGGGAGGCAGCTTTCCGCCCGCTCGTCCGTTTCTGCCACTTCCGCCCAGCTCTCGGACCACAGCAGGCGGTGAAGCCGCTCCAGCTCCAGACACGGCTCCGGGAGGAGCGGGCGCGGACGGGCGCGAAAGCCGAGGTCGCCTGCCGCCACCGGGGCCGCGCGCGAGCAAACCCCGGCCCTGGGTGGGGGGGGCCGCCACCCGACCGGAGGCGGAGGCGGAGGCGGAGGCGGAGCCGCCGCCCGCCGCCTCCAGCCAGCGCGCCAGTTCTCCGCCGAGCCAGTCGCCCGCGGGCAGTAAGTCAGCGCCGGGGCTGGGGCGGCGCAGCCGGGTCCACCTGGAGCCTTCCGCTCCCGGCCAGGTCCGGGCGGACTGCGGTGTGGGCAGCCTGCCGCGAATCCGCTTCCGGATCCTGCCAGCGGTGCTGCGATGCCAGGCTGGAGCCGGCGCCGGTGGGGACGCGCCGGTGGGGACGCTGTCAGCCCGGGCTGCGGAAGTGCTAAGCCTTCTCGCGGCGTCTCACTCAGGCCCGGGCTGGCCGAGGTCCCTCACCCCACCCCCTCCCTCCGCGGGAGACCGGGCCCCTCTGCCCTGCCTGCAGTATATGTGCACAGCTTCGGAAGTAAAACGGTTAACGTTATTTTGCACCGAAGGGGGGGGAGGGAGAATGGATATTTTGCGATCTTAAAAGCAGTTGCTTTAATGGTTTTTTTAAAAAGATGGGTTTCCTCTCCCTCTCTCTCTTAAATTTCGGTCGTTTTGCAAAACGAACTACTCAAATAGATTTCCTTCCTATTAGGTTCCACGCAGCTCAAGTTCATGCTACAGTCCTAGCTTATTAGAGGAGGGAGATGTGGATTTTTGAGGGTTTGCAGAGCTCTTTTTGATGGATATGATTTATTTTGAAAATGCATGCCCCGTGTTGAAAACCACATGTTGCTGGCAAATTGGGGTGGGGAGACAGGTTTGTCGCATGAAACACCTGTCAGATCCAAAGCATTCTAGGAACCCCAAATTTGTTCCCACCTGTAATCCAACCCCATAGAGCAACGGGTAGCATTTTTACCCTTCCACTCCCCCAGGAAATCACCAGCCTTAAATTATGAAACAGAGACAGCTTTAGATTCAAATGCTTTTTACATAGTTAATTTTAAAGTCCTTAGAGTTCCAGACATCCAAAGATTAGGTTAGCCTTTAGGGAAAGAGGCGTTGTTGTTCTTGTGGCCTATGCAATGCTTTTTTCACTAGACAATTTTTGACCTATAATAATGGAGATTAATTTTTTCATCAATTTTTTAGAATGTGGTTATGGGATTGACCCTCGATAACTTGTATTTCCAGGTTCCTTTAGCAGGGGAGGGGAGGAAGGACTGTGCCCGGGTCACTACCTCCTGGCCCTACTTGAGCTCTAGTTTCAGATTTCCACTTGATTTCATCCTTGGCAGATGTAGTCCCCGCCCTTCAGCTGAAAGAGACAAAAGAGCAGGAAGGATTCACAACACTTTGACTATCACAACCTCCACCAATGAGGCAAAGAATTTGAATTCTTTATGACGCACATTAGGTTTCCTTCCTCTGCAAATTCAGGTACACTTAGCAATCAAGGATCAATTTAAAACAACAAAAAATTCTCTGCCTTCCTCGTCCCTTAAGGTAGATAGGGATTTGGCTGAGTTCGGCAAGGCTACATACATTAATGAAATGTCTTCACGGTGAGATAATTCAGTCATATTCTGGACTAGCTAGAGGGTTAACGCCACACCTGCTCCCTCACCCTCGTATGTGCACGTTCTTTTCCCTGTGCTCTCGCTTGTCTTTCTACCGTTTTCTACACTCTCTTAGGTACATACATGACTCTATTTTGGATCGTGGAATCTAGGATACCATTACTTTTCAGTGTCAAGGTTTGTTTAGATGACAGTGTTCCTTATCTGTATTCTCAGATTTCCCCAAATCCTGCCTTTATTTTCCTGGAAAATTCTATGTCTATTAAATCCTCCATTGGAAGTTCCACCGTATTGTTTAAAAGTAAACATGGCATCTTACATCTTGAATTGTTTTTCTTGCATTATCATTTTAATGCTGTCTTCCATGGTTTCCTCATTGCCTGGTCAGCTTGTTATTTCTGCTTCGTATTGGAACACAAGTGGAAGGAACTTCTCATAAGACATGGAATATGAATGGGGTAGGGAGTCTTCCTGAGAATGAACAGCATAGACTCTGACCTTCTCTTGTGGTCTGCCCTTGGGTTGAATTCTGTCCTTTGAATTTCTGTCCACTGACTATGCTAGAAAGAGCTGGATATTTACCTCGGGGCTCAGGAGTGATCTGTTTATTTGGCCTTTTCAGAGCAGCTGTAATTCACTACTCTCCAAGGGCTGCTTGGTGAGAATTTGCCTGTTCAGGGGAAATGAACCAATCGGGTAATACAGTAATGCCCAAGGAATCCGAAAATGCTATCCTGAAATCCTGGGGCGATAACATTATCAGAATTTTCTCCTCTCGCCACTCCACTAAAAATGACACTGCTCGCTTCACCCCAAATCTATCTTGGGTTATAAATTCCCTAAAGACAATTTTTAGCTTAATTTGTTCAGTCCCTAAAAGTTTATGCCGGCAGGTAGTGGCAAGACACTTTTGATGCTGCAGCTAATGATGCGGGTAGGAAAATTGACTGTTTTCTTTTGGGTTTCATGAGGTTATATTCCTGGATGTCTGTTTGAGAAGCCTCTCTGAGACTATTATCTTAAAGGCCTTGAGTCAAGGGGAGCCGGGGTGGCTCAGTTGCTGAAGTGTCAGACTCTTAGTTTCAGGTCAGGCCATGATCTCAGGGTCCTAAGATCGAGCTCTGCATGGATTCTGCTTGAGATTCTCTCTCTCCCTCTGCCTTCACTCATGCTCTCTCAAAATAAATAAATAAAATCTTAAAAAAAAAAAAAAAAGCCTTGAGTCAAGGCTGAGGTACTATCATACTCTGTTATCAACATTATTTTTTGTGCCCTTATATATTAGACCTTGAGACTGCCCTGCTAGTTGGAAAGTCTAAATAAGCTCCTGCAAGTCTGTGAGTTTAGTTCATTATTTTCTCTGGGAGAGAATAGTAGGTCTTCACATTAGAAGAACTGACAAGTGCAACCTCTGAGACAAGCAAGTAGAGGGGAAAGGAAGGGGAGGAAATCGAGTGATACTGAACCACTGTGTACCAGCCACTCCCATTTATGTATTTTTTGAGAATTTAGTGAAAACTGAACCCTCAGAAACTGAGCTTTCGTAGGCAAATATTTTGTCATACGAATGCTGGTTCTTTCCTGTGTAAAACTATCATTTTTGCATATCCCGCCTGTGAATCTCATCTTAATCCTTGAACTGAAATATCCCCTCCCTAGAATTTTCACTACATCCTTCTTTTTCTGAACATATTGGATGTCTGGATGCAATTTATGTAGGCAGAAGGCCTGGCCAGGAAGATTAGGGTGCGTCCTTGAGGCAAACAAAAACACTGTGTCTGTCAGCATCTTTATTAACTTAGGACAGTTTAGAAGTGCTCAAATAGAAGCTGTGGATACAGGTTTGCTTCTGCCTTAACTGCAGGAAAATGAAGGAACCTAAGAAGTGCAGACTTCTGGAACCAGAGCAGTTTGTATGCTGGAGGCAGTTGGAATTCTGGAAGGTTTAATTGATTAAAAAGGAAACCTTTTAAATCACTATCTCCTTGTTGTAAATGATTTCCAAGTTTCAGAATGGCTGCTGTTTGAAAGATGTCTAGTTTAAATATAGTCACTGATTTAAACCAAAATATCAAGAGAGACACAAAGTCTTGCTGACTGGCTTATCTCCTGTTAGGGAAAGGACTAGCACTTTAGGCCTCTCATTACAGACCCTCAGGCATGATTTTGAAGACCAGGAAGTAAACCAACTGGAAAATCTTATCGATTAAGACTCCTGAAAAGAGATCTGACATGAGACCGAAAATGCGAAGGACTAGACCCATTTTTGTTTCAGATTATTCTGTCCAATCAGACAGAAGAAAGGAAAGATGTTTTCAAGCCCAGTCTGTCAGCTAACAGGATTATTGGACACATACTATGTTTCAAGCCCCCTGCTTTATGATCTGAAAGGTACAACCGAGTAAAAGGTGAACATCTGCCTTGGAAGCAATTTCAAACCTCGGTGGTAACTTCAGACATTAGTGTGAATTCTCCTCTCGCCTGTGCACTGAGTTCCTCCCCTGGGAAAGCAGGTCCAAGGCTGTGGGAGGGCCCTCTTCTATAGTTAAGCTACAACCACTTGCTGACGGAATCACCACGGCCCTTTGACGTGAGATTTGCTTCCGATGGCAGAGAAAGTTGTGTTCTTGCCTCTTTCAACACAACGTGTGTGAAGAGAGACTTGCTACATAATCCCAAGACCCCTATTCGATGCAAATGCCTCTGTTCCTAGAATGTTTCTTCCCTCGCCACCAAGCAGTTCGGCAGGGACCAGGCTAGCACCCAAATGACCCACGATGGGGGCATTCCTGGAGGGTAAATGATAGATATCCTTGAACCTCGCCTAAGAACATGAGATCAGGTCTCTTTAATCATGAAAATAACCTCTCAGACTAAACAAAGACAGAACTGTCTCTTTTGCTAACCACATGTAATTTATTTAAATTAGTGTTACACATTCAGCAATGGTGTCAGAGTTAGATTATAAAACTGCCTAAAAGAATGAGTTTTCGGGGTGCCTGGGTGGCTCAGTCGGTTAAGCGGCTGCCCTCGGCTCAGGTCATGATCCCTGGGTCCTGGGATCGAGCCCCGCATCGGGCTCCCTGCCCGGCGGGAAGCCTGCTTCTCCCTCTCCCTCTGCCTGCCACTCTGCCTACTTATACTCTCTCTATCTCTGTTAAATAAATAAATAAAACTCTTTTTTAAAAAATGAGTTTTCTGGGCCTTTGCATAGGGATAGAACAAGGCATTAGCCATATTGAATGGGATTTGCATCTTGTTAGCCTGCCTGTGCGTCCTCGACTACTGGACACGATGGGGGTGTGCACGTCTATCTTTGTAGCTGGGCAGTCTGTCGTACAGCAGATGGTTCTGCTGGGAATTAAAATAGTGAACTAGAAGCATGAGGAGTGGGGAGGAGGGGGAGAAAAGAGGTAGGAACTTGAGGATACTCAAAAGAAGAGGCACTTGGGGTCAGTCTGATACCGCCCCCCCTCTTTTGTGTACTTTACATCTCCGTAACTTAATTACTTTACAACTGAAAGTCTTTTTGTAATTCAAAATCAGTGGTACAGTTGGCCTTAGCCACAGCACGGACGACCTCGGTGCATAGTAATCTCCGCAGTGTTGGCAAGTGAATGGCCTCCGTGCAGCATTGGACCAGCTGGCTCCCCTTGATCGTTCAGCCTATGTTCACTTCACTTACTCCGGTGCATTGGATATTCTGTTAGGAAAGGCAAAATAATGGCCATTTTAGTCAAAGGAGGAGATTAGAAAATGAAACTCTTATGAAATGTTAGCTCTTCTTGGCTACCCCCTCATTTAGCATGGCCAATCAGAGGTCACCCCAAGGAAAGTGGATAAAAAGGTACTCAAATGGGCTGGATGTTTGTGTCTTGATTGCTGCGGAAAACAAATGCTGTTTTCCGCAGCAATCAAAATAGGGGCTTTTTGTTTCTAAATCTCAGCCAATAATGAAGCCGCTGATCAAAACCAAATTTAGTAGTTATAGAATGTGGTCCCCAGATTCCTGGTACCATTAAAAAGAATTCTTTACAAAGCTCTTTCCATTTTAGAGAAACAATGAATGCTTCATCAGTCTGGTGGGCCACACACTCTACAACAAATGAGCCTTACATAGGAAATCCTCTCTTTTGCCCCACCCGGGTCACACGGAAGCCACACAGTCATGTTGCATGATGGGCTGATGTGACAGGTGCCATTGGATTAGAGGAAGGATGAGCAGAGGCTAATTGCACTCCTGTAGCTATTTTTCCCTGTTTTTGGCTATTAAGTAGCAATTACCCTTGGAGCGTCCTTCATCCCTTTCCTCCTCAAACCTCTCCATCCAGAAACCTAAAGTACAAAGAGATTGATGCCTGAAGGCTAAAACCCATACAAAGCTGCCAAACCATCCACCAAAACAACATGAAAAAATTTAGAAACCCAGAAAGGGAAGAGGGGGGAGTGAAGGGTGTGAGGGCCCTGTGCAAAGTGCCCCTTTTCCTTGTGACATTTACTCCAATATCTCCACTTCAGCTACAGATCCCACAGAAGAATGTATGTTTTATTCATTTTTAACACAATTTCACTGAGAGAAAAAAAAAAAACAAATTTCTCAGGGATTTCCTCGACAAGGATCTTACTTGTGGTCCATGTACATTGTTTTGCTTCAACAAAGATTCGAATTTTTAATAAGCATTTATTACAGACCAAATTCATCCTACTTTCTAAAAAGCCTTTACATATCAGGAGGAGGAAATCTTTAAGAATTTGTTTTGAATAGTTAAAGCAGTTTCTGTTCTAGGAGGAAGGCAGATTTATTGGGTTACAAAATTCTTAATTCCATCTGCATGGGAGCTGGTTTTCATTTGTAATACAGTACAAAATATTCTTGGCATGTTTGGGGCTTATTCCACACTGGATGCTCCATGCTAGAACTAAATCTAGATAGAACTACATTCTTTTCTTAGCTTTATTTTTTTCCTAAGCCATTTTCTCTTCACCAAGTCTCTTGGATAAATGCACTCACCAAAGCGCTGCCAGACCTGTCTATGACTAGGATGGTCTTCAGTCTTCATTATTCAGCCATTCCGCCAGTACCTGTTGATGGTTGGTCAGGGGGGCACAGGAGTTCACCAGCAGACCAGAGGGAGGGAGCCATTCCAGGTGGAGACACTCAGACCTCCAGCTTGTGTCCTAGATCTATTTTCTTTTCTTTTCTTTTTTAAATATTTTATTTATTTACTTGAGAGAGTGAGAGAGAGAGAGAGAGCAAGCACATGAGGGGGTGGGGGAGGGGAAGGGGCAGAGGGAGAAGCAGACTCCTCACTGAGCAAGGAGCCCAATGTCGGGATCCTGAGATCATGACTGGAGGCAAGGGCAGACACCCAACTGACTGAGCCACCCAGGCGTGCCCCCCCCCCCCCCCATTTTCCAGTTCCTAGAGATCCAGGGCTCAGCTTTCTGGATTTCACACATAATCTCTGCTATAATACTTATGTTTTTACTATGCATGCTGTATTTGGTGTCTGCAACTTAAGAATGATCACTTGATTCACTTGAAATCATTGACCTGTGTATAAAGTTCGTGGGACAAATACTGAAGGTGAAGTAAAAGAAAAAGTTGCTGGAACCCCTTTAAAGTAGAGACATATAAATTTTTTTTAAAGATTATTTATTTATTTATTTGACAGAGACACAGTGAGAGACAGAACAGAAGCAGGGGGAGTGGGAGAGGGAGAAGCAGGCTTCCCGCGGAGCAGGGAGCCCGATGCCGGGGCTCGATCCCAGGATCCTGGGATCATGACCTGAGCCGAAGGCAGATAGATGCTTAACGACTGACCCACCCAGGTGCCCCGAAACATTTAAATTTAAAAAACAACAACAACAACAAGTTTAAATTCATATGGCTGGTTTTGTAGGGAAGGTTTGAGGGTTTTATTTTTATCTTTATTCTTTTTTCTTCCAAGATTTTATTTAAATTCAAGATAGTTAACATATAGTGTAGTATTCGTTTCAGGAGTAGAATTCAGTGATTCATCACTTCCATATCACACCCAGTGCTCATCACAAGTGCCCTCCTTAATGGACATCACTCACTTAGTCCATCCTCCACCCACCTCCTCTCCAGCAACCCTCAGTTTGTTCTCTATAGTCTCTTACGGTTTGCCTCCCTCTCTGTTTGTTGTTTGTTTATTATGTTCAGTTAGCCACTGTATAGTACATAATTAGTCCTTGGTGCGGTGTTCAACCATTCATTAGTAATGTATACACCCAGTGCTCATCACAGCACATGCCCTCCTCAATACCTACCCCCCTGTTGCCCCCTCCCCTTACTCCCCTCCCCTCTGAAAGCCCAGATCATTTCTCAGGGTCCATAGTCTCTCATGGTTCATCTCCCTCTCTGATTTCTCCCCCCTTGGATTTCCCTCCCTTCCCTATGGTCCTCCGTGCTATTGCTTATGTTCCACATTTGAGTGAAACCATATGATAATTGTCTTTCTCAGTTTGACTTACTTCACTTAACATAATCCCCTCCAGTTCCATCCATGCCAATGCAAATGGTGGGTATTCATTGTTTCTGATGGCTGAATAATATTCCATCGTGTATATGTAGGTTTGGGGGTTTTAGGATGTGAATACTAACCAAACACTTGGAGTCTGTATACTACTAAATCTCATCCTCATTGGAAATTGGAGTGGCGGTTTGGCTCCTCTCTGTTTCAATATGCTCATGGGATAATTGGAATTCTAAATTGACAGAGATTGACTTGCTTTTTCTATTGCAGGCAGATGTAGCAATTCTTGGTTAACTTACAGTCTTAAAACCGGTAGAATACAATTGCAAAAGCAAAACAAAACATTAAACTCTTGAATTAGGCATAACGTATTATCTTGTGGATTTATTGCACCAGAGCTGATTATGACAGGGCCTTTTATTTCCTCCAAAAGTCTGGGATCCTGCATGCCTCAGGGTAGACTGAGGTGACTGGATGCTACCTATCTTTTATTTATAAAGATAACCCCGCTGACCCACCAGGATGCGCTTTGCAGCTTTCTCCATCCTTCCGCTCACTCTGTATTAGTCAGGAAAATTATTGGTCCCTGTAGCATGAATCTAGAAGAAGAACCAGCTCGCTTGGCTCACGTGCATGATTTCATCAGCAGAGCAGCTAACTAGCTGAGCTCAATTGGCACTGAGATGATATTAATGATTTAATCTCATGTTTGAGCACATCTTTACCTTTTAACAATCACTTTCACATAAATTATTCTACCTTACCTTTACAACGACTCTGAGAGATAACATTTTAGAGATGAGGAAACCAAGACTCTAAGAAATCCAGTGACTTTTCCAGTAAAGGAGGAGTTAGGACTCACACCTACCATGTCCTTCTCACTGAACCAAAATATGCAGTAAAACTTGATTGAATGACATATGATAAAATAATCCAAAAAGCTCTAGATGAAAGGATGTTTTATCGAGGAAGCAAATCTAGGAAGGTGTCTGGAAAAGTGGCTTTCAGTAGAGAATAGCCACTTAAAATTTAACTCTAAACCTGAGAATACACAAGAAACCATTAGGGAGCTATGTAAACAAGACACACTCAAGTGTCAACTTAGATGATATAGATGAGAAGCACAATGACGATTCAGAGAAGAGAGAGAAATACATAGGCCGAGAAAGCAGGGACAGTGTAATTGAGGAAGAGGGATGAAAGAGCTTGAAGAATGTCAAGATTTAGATGGAAGAGAGAAGCGGGTAGGGCATGCTAGGCTGGGAACATCCCAAGCAAGGGTAGAGAGCCATAGTCCAGGTGGAGATTAGCAGGGAGATACCTTTGATTGGAGGAGGGACTGACCAGTAAGTCTAGGTAGGGAAGTCCTGGGAATTAAGGTTAAATAGAGAGGATGGGGCCACACCAAAGAGGATCTGTAGTGCCAGACAGTGAAATGTGAACTGATATTTGGGTGCTGTCGTGTGTGGGCGGGGTTGGTTCTTTCTGAGGGCTGTGAGGGAGAATCTGTTGTGCCTCTCTCCTGACTTCTGGTGGCCTCAGGCATTCCTTGGCTTGGAGGGGGTATTCTCCTTGTGTCTTCACATTGTCTTCCTTGTATGAATGTCTCTGTGTCCAGTGCCCCCCTTTTACAAGGACACCAGTCATACTGCATTAGGACCCACCCTAGTGACCTCATTTTAACTTGATTACCTTTGGGGAGACCCATTTCCAAATAAGACCACATTCTCAGATACTGGGGGCTTCAGCATAAATTTTTCAGGGGGACAAATTCAGCCCATAACAGGAGCCTTTAAAGAGTATTGAGCTGCAGAGTAAGGGGGAGAAAGGTTGTCTCAGTGAAGATGGCACTATCAAGAGAATGCAGAACATGCTGCGGGGAAGGAAGGGAGCCATGGGCTGGGAGTGGAGGATGGAGAGAAAGTAGGTAAAATCTGCAGACATTTTAAAGGAAGAGTTGAAAAGATTTAGGTAGTTGCAATGCTAATACATTATAAGTCGAGAATGCAACAGTTTCCAGAGCACTCTACCTCCTTTGGTCTTGATGACACAGAAGGCTGAGTGGTGTCCCTGGGGTTTCTGGTCTGGGAGAAGGGCCGGTGGGGGGGTCATCGGCACCGTTAAGGGTAGCTGGCAAAGGGAGCAGGTGAGGTGGGGACAGAGCTGAGTGCAGATGTCCACGGGCATCACTGGTGATCTGAACCATGGGTCCTCTCTCCGAGTCATAGATCTGGGGAGTCAAACACGTTCCCGCGGTCCTTTGGGCCTTGGGAGTGGGGAGATCTCTGAGGGAGAGAATTTAGAGAAAGAAAGCAGTGGGGTTGGTATTGGGGCACATTCCCAGAGTTAGCGGATTACTAGGGAGCCAAAGCCGCATTTAAAGAGGCAAGGAGAAACTGCCAAGGTCTCTGCTTCCAAAGCTGAAGAGGAAGACCGTTTCGTGCGGGAGGTTTCAGTGCCAGGAGCCTCAGGAAGGTGGGAGGAGAACAGGAAGAGACCTGGCTGGGGACCAGCTTAGGGAAGACTTTGGGTTTATCTACTATGGGCAGCGGAAGGAGAAAGTGTCAGGGAGAGGAAGGGAGGCAGAGGCTAGCCTTCCCAGGGTGGCAGGATCAAGGAAAGGGTCAGGGGGCTTTTATTTTGCAGTCGTGTTTCTGAGATGCAGTTTATATAGAGTAGCATCACCCCTCCTAGTGTTCAATTCTGGGAGCTTTGACAATGCCCGCGGCCCGGGAAGCCAGCACCACTCTCAAGACAGAGAACAGTTACGTCACCCCCGTCATTCCTTCGTGCTGAGGGGCTTTTTTAGAGGGTACTCATGTGCGTTTGAAGCCAGAGGGGAGGGGAGCCCTGCTAAAGGAGAAAGTGATGGTGCTAAAGAGGGAAGGAAGGGTTAACTGGGGGAGTGAGGCCCTGGAGGTGACCAGGAGCCAGATGGGCCACTCAGAAGGCATTAATTCTAGCGAAAAGGAACATTTCCCCTCTTCCCGTGAAGTGGCAGGAAGGACGAATGTGTACATTCAGGGTCTATGATACATTTGGGGGGTGAATTCCTTGAGTCCTGCCAACAAAACCGTTTCCCGCTGAGCAAGATGTTAAATGTCATATTCCATCACTTCTGCCTTGGCGGTATTATTTCCTATTGCAGTGACTGTCCGCAGGAATTACATCAAAGTGGAGGGCAGGCCCATGGCTGCTTTTCTTTGGGCTGTGTGCCCAAATCCTGCTGCCGTGTAATCCTGTAGCAATTATAGGACCAACCCTTCAAAATTCTCTGAAGTTAAGGGCATCTGCAGCTTTTCCTCTTCCATACAGTGGAAAACCCTGGCAGCCAAAATGGCTTCAATCCCCATAAATGCGTGTGACAGCCGTAAATGACTCACTGCTGAAGAGCTAGCTTCCACAAACGTGTTCTCTGGGCATGATTTGTTGGAAGAGATTCACTTCTCATCTTGTTCTGCCTTTAACTTAAAAATCACCCTGCAGTGAATTTCCCTCCTAACACCTGTGATGTCACGTACATCGCCTCATCTCGGCTGTCCCACTGCCATCACCCAGAGTCAGGGTTGGGAGTCTCCAAGTGTGGGTTTCAAGAGTGCATTGGGAATCATATCGTGGGCTGTAACCAGCCTACTTAAAAAGTGAAATAGAACAAGAAACAGCAGAGGGCTCAGTGGGATCTCATGCAACGTATGTTTCAGGGAAGTATATATATCTATACCGCACGGCAACATAAAATATGTCTCTACTGTGGATCACAGGCACAAACATTTGGCAAGTTAAGGTGTAGAAGTGTATGGATCCTCTACCAGTAGTGTGGCCCTAGGCAGGTTACTGAATGTCCTTGCGGCTTAGTTAGATCCATAGTCTGTAAAATGGGGATAATAACAGTATCTATCTCGTATGGCTGTCGAAAGGATTAAAGAGAAAATGCATGAAAAGCATTATGGACTGAGCCTGGTTAGTGGTCAGTGCTTATTATTACGCTCTCTTCCTGCCCAAATTTCCAGCTCAAATCTTTGTTTCCTACCTAGACCTTTCTTCTGAGCCTAGAATTGTGAACCTAGCAGCCCGTTTGACATCTCCACATGATAGTCCCACGGTCATTTCCAACTCAACATATCCAAACTTGAACGCAACTCGTCCCCACCTTCTCTCTCCAATCCTCATCTCCCCTTCTCTGTCCTGCCTCCAAGCATGTAGACCCCTCTGCTGCTTCTCCTGAATTCACTTTTCTGTGTGTGGGGGGGTGGTGTTGCCATTCAGCCCCCACCTAGGCTGCCTGACCATCGTCTTACTAATGCTTCTAGAAAGAGAATTGTAAGCCTGGGCACCATCATCGCACACTAGATTAGTGAAATTCTGCCCCCAGTCTTGCCACGTTCATCACACCTCATCTGGAGTGTGTCTGTCCCTTCTAATCTGTCATGTCTCTAAGTCTTCAGGGACTCTCATAGCTTTCAGGTCAAAGTTCATACCTTCAGCCTACAAAGCAAGGCCCATTGTGGCCTGGCCTCTGCCCAACTCTCCACCCTCATCTCTTTCCCCCAACCTTGTACTGCCCACTTCCGTGATCCCAAACAGCCTGTGGTAGATCTCCCCCTGCCGACATACCCACCTTCAGGCTTCCTCTGCCTAGAATGCTTGTTCCACCTTTCCTTGTATGGCTAACTCTTACTTGGCCTTTGCGGCTCAAGATTGATGTTCAAGTCAAAGAGACTTAGGTTTGAATCCCCTAATCAATATTAATAGCCATGTGATTCTGAGAAGTGAGTTTCTGAAGCAGGTGAAGTCAGTGTGTGGGTCTGTAAAGTGGGAATCACAGTGCCTAGCTCACAGAGCTGTGAGACTTAAATGAACGATCATGTGTAAAGAACAGTGTCTGGCACATACTTAATAAGTACTTAATAATAAATGGTTGACTGTTATTTTCTTTATAATAATTATTTTCCATTTTAAAAAAAAGGCTCAGCTCACTTCCTCCCGGGCCAGAGCGTCTGGCAGACCTGAGTGTGTCAGGCTGCTCAAGAGCTGAATGAGTCAATCTCCCGACTGACTCTCCTTCCCACTCTTCTTCCCTTGACCAACACCTACCTGTCCCTCAAAATTCAACCCAAGGCTCACCTCCTTGGGGACTCTTCGTAACCCCCGGGGCTCCCAGGGTTGTCTTACCTCCACCACAGCTCTTGGCTGCCTGAGCAGTGATGCACTCTTTCCTTCTGGATTCCAAGTCTCCTGAGGGCTCCACGCCTCGTCCATTGCCGCCTATCAAGCTCCCTCAGTGCATGCAGGTGCCTGACATATAGTACTTGTGAATAAATGTTTCACTGATGAATGAACGAGCAAACTCTTGTAATTGCTTCCTTACTGGTGCCCCTGCTTTCTCTCTTTCAAGAAACTCATCCTGTTCATTGCGACCAAGTTCGTTCTCTGAAAGTAGCATTCTGTTGCTCACCTGTGTTTCTCAAATTTTGCTCTGTCAGTGCACTCTACTAACATTGGCATTTAGGGCCACCTACAAGATGGCTTCTATTTAGTGTTCCAGCCTCTTCCTCTATTTCCCCCGTATCTTGTCTCTTCTGCAAAACTGGGCTGTTTTCACTCCCTTTGTGCCTACCCATGCTGGCTCTTTCTGCGTGGAAACACCTAACATCTTTTTTTTTTTTTTTAAAGACTTTATTTACTTATTTGACAGAGAGAGACACAGCGAGAGAGGGAACACAAGCAGGGGGAGTGGGAGAGGGAGAAGCAGGCTTCCTGTGGAGCAGGGAGCCCGATGCGGGGCTCAATCCCAGGATCCTGGGATCATGACCTGAGCCAAAGGCAGACACCTAATGACTGAGCCACCCAGGCGTCCTGAAACACCTAACATCTTAACTGCCTACTGTTCACCTGCTCATCTTTTACCTGTCACACTCTCATGACCTTGGAAACCCTCTCAAATGCTGCCACACAACAATTCCAGAAGCTTTTCTGACCCATTTTCTCTCTTTTTTAAAAGATTTTATTTTTAAGTAATCTCTAAACCCAACATGGGGCTCAAACTTACAACCCTGAGATCAAGAGTCCCGTGCTCTACCAACTGAGCCAGCCAGCCCTTGATCCATTTTCTAAATTAAAAAAAGTAGGTTTCCTCAATCCTCCTTTGCACCCTATACAGCCTGCCATGGAATTCCCTCCTAAAGGTAGCCCTTTATCTACCAACTTATTTACATGCTTATTACATACTTGTTTTTAATGGTAAATTCTTTGACTCTGAGGATTGTGTCTTAAATGTCTTTGTAAACCTAACCACATCTAGAATATTATGTTACTTATTGCTTCTCATAAGTGTTTGAGGAAATGAGCAGAACGGAAAATCAGTTAAATCTGATTCTCCTTTCTGCTTGTTGATTTAACTTTTAGGGGCTAAGGTAGGAGAAATTAGGGTTTAACTCTTGCTTGTTGACTCTTAAATATACTTCTTAACTATACATTGGCATTATGTTATAACTGCATTGTAGCAGGTACTCAATAGGCATGTTTAACAGATTAAAGGTTAATTAGTCATTTGTTTTCTTTTTTTTAAAGATTTTATTCATGTTTTTGAGAGCACAGGAGAGAACATGGAGGGGGGTTGCAGTGGCAGGGGGAGAGGGAGAAGCAGACTTCCTGCTGAGTATAGAGCCTGACTCAGGGCTCAATCCCAGGACCCTGGGATCATGACCTGAGCCAAAGGTAGATGCTCAACCAACTGAGCCACCCAGGCGCCCCAGTAGAGTTTGTTTTCTTTTAGAACTAATATACCTTCAAGTCTGGTGTTTATGGTTCTTACTTAGTGTGCATACTACTAAAACAAAATAGTTAAGAGTCAAAGTATATGAAGTGTGGAGATTAAATACACAAACATATCACTAGGTGAAGGGTGTGTGTGTGTGTATACAAATATATGTATTTCCTACATTATCAAGCAAAAAACCTGGAGGATGGGGACAGTCTATGTTTGGTCTCACGAATATAAAAACCTAATTTTATCTCTTCTTCAAAGAATAGAAGGTCCATTGATAATCTGCTCTCCAACTCTGTCCCCTTGTGACCTACAACTTCGCCAGCTATGTAAAGCTTGTGGTGCGTGGCAGGTGATGTGCCATGCTGGCAAGTGGCAGTGGGAATGACCTCGAGAGCTGGTCCTGTGTCCAGGTGGACCAAAGCTCAGTTTCTTTTGTCCACATGAAATTGATTCTCCTTCCTGCAAGCAAAAGGACCCAGGCAGGGTCCTTCTCATGTCTTTGTCCTTTCACTCCTCTCCCCATGTAACCTTGAGTAAAGGTGAGCCTTTAGGTGGTGACAGTCATAGCTTTCCTGCGTCTGAGTCCACTCTCCCAGCAACTCTTGGAAACAAATCAACAAACCAAATTAACACATACTTTTTAAGGAAAGTGTGCCAATTTCCAGTTGTTAACAAGCTTTGATGGAGACTAACTTTCAAAATTAATAAGGCATGAGGTGTGGCATAACACATTTCACAATTTGTACCCAAGCAGATTTCTTGGAGGTGAAGGTAATGAATTGGCCGCTGTGAAATATCACATCTACCCTTACTGGAGGCAGGAACGATATGTGGAATATATTGGTGATAACCAAAAAGTAATTTCTATGTCTTTTTGCTCTTGATCCTGAGAGACCACAAAATCAGAATAATGAAAGATCATTTATTTGGGCATCTAAACACCAGAAGCATCCAGGGGTGCCTGGGTGGCTCAGTCAGTTAAGCATCCAACTCGGTTTTGGCTCAGGTCAAGGGATCGAGCCCTACTTTGGGCTCCCCACTCAGCAGGGAGTCTCTTTGTCTCCCTCTCTCTCGGCCCCTCCCCCTACTCTCTCTCTCTCAAGTAAATAAATAAATTAAAAAAATAAACACCAGAAGCATCCAAACAGTGTAATTGTTTTTAAAGGATTTTTCACCCCATTTTTAAAAATCATGCCAGTGTAATAATTGTAGAACATTTACTCTAAGGAACAGTATGAATGGTAATGCTGTGGTCACAGCTGCAAATGACTGGTTGCAACAGCACGATCCACTGAATACAGGGTAGACTAGATCTCAGAGGACCGCTCCACCAACATCATGGCGGGCTTACTGTTAATGCCAAGTTGGGCCATTCTTGGTCATTTACACATTTTGGTAGGTATAAGCTATGCTAAGACATTGAGTTTCCTTTTTTTTTTTTTTTAAGATTTTATTTATTTATTTGAGAGACAGTGAGAGAGAGAGAGCGAGCACATGAGGGTCAGAGGGAGAAGCAGACTCCCTGCTGAGCAGGGAGCCTGATGCGGGACTCGATCCTGGGACTCCAGGATCATGACCTGAGCCGAAGGCAGTCGATTAACCAACTGAGCCACCCAGGCGCCCAAGACATTGAGTTTCAATGTTCAGTGTTCAACATAGAACATGTTACTTGCTAAAGCACTGTACTGTTCTATTTTTTTTTTTTAAGATTTAATTATTTATTTGAGAGAGAGTGAGACAGAGATAGTGAGAGAGAACGTAAGCAGGGAGAAGCAGGCTCCCTGCTGAGCAGGGAGCCCGGTGTAGGGCTCAATCCCAGGACCCTGAGATCATGACCTGAGCTGAAGGCAGACGCTTAACTGACTGAGCCACCCAGGCGTCCCCACTGTGCTGTTTTAGAGTTAAGACAACTAAGCTCCAGAAACGTTATTAACCCAAAATACTCTTCTCTTGTTTCTAATAAGGTTGTTCTTCAATCTGTTTTATTCAAACCAATAACTCCTATCTTGCAAAATTGTCTTGAGAACAAAATGGGGTATTTAACACAGAACCTAGAATATAGTAGGTACTAAATAAATGTAAGTTCCCTTCCTCTTCATATACCTTGAACCAAACTGTGTATAGGGAAAAAGTAATATTCATAGAATCAATGGCTGATATTTATGGAGCACTTACTTATATGTAGACCCTGCTGTATCCAGAGATAAAAAGTCAGGTAAGGTGTAGGCCAAGAGCTCATTCTTTCGTACAAGAGGCAGACATTTAAACCAGTAATTACGGCAGAGAGTGACAAGTACAACAATAGAAGCGTATATAAGCATTAACGATAACTCAAAGGAGGGATGAATACCTTGCCTGAGTAAAAGGACTATCAGGAGAGTTTTAAAGTAGAGGTGATGCATCAATTGAATCTCTAGCAAAAGAAGAAAGGTTTGGATTGCAGGCAGAGGGAAAACATGTATAAAGGCACAAAGATTTAAAAAACAGAGGAAGGAGAGTGACTCAGGACTCTCTGGAGGCCTAGAATGAGTGCATTTTAAATTCTTTAAGGAAGACTTGTTGAAGGACAAACCTGGAGCCAAAAAGTGTTAGCAATCCCAGCTCCAACTCTATGTGTTGGAGCTGCTGGGCTTAAGTATCCCACAGTTGGTGATGGAGTCTCAGTGTATCCAGGGATCGAAAGTGGTGTGTATGCTCTAGTCATGGCATGGAGGCCCAGAAGGTGGGCTCACAGAGGCAGAAGAGGGCCAGACCCTCTTGTACAAAACCCTAAAGGCTTATTGTAATGGACCGAATGTTTGATCCCCCTCCCAAATTCATATGTTGAAACCCTAAGCGCAATGTGATGATATTCAGAGATGAGGCTTTGGGGAGATAAGTAGGGTCTGATGAAGCCATAAAGGGTGGGGCCCTCATGATAAGATTAGTGCTCAGTCTCTAGTTAGAAAATAACTTTGGCTTTGATAGAACTGTGTTGGCGATTTTATCATAAAGGTAGCTCTCTTTTTCTTTTGCTTTTCTGTTATTCTCTTTCTTTTCCTTTCTGGCGAAGGGAAAAAAGTTATTTCCTTATTTGTAATTATCAAAGAATGCAATCGCCATAAAACTGCTTTGAATTCCCTTGAGTGCAAAACCACTTTGGGCCAAGTGAGCGTTCACATTATTGTTGCGTGAAAGTGGAAGGAAAGAATGTCACAAAGAAGTAGCCTGCACCTCATCTTTTCTCTTCACCTTCCTCTTTTCTCTTCAAAAACCATGACTTTTTATCAGGGATTATCTCCCTTGTACATCTTGGGCTTAATTAGAAGCAAAATTTTAGAGCAGCATAAAATGTCTATGCACGGTAGCATCTAAACTTTCCATAGTGGTAGGTAGAATCACTAAAAGCCGAATATCGTGCCCCTAATTCCTTATTTGGCTTCTGTGCAAAAGATTATTACCGCCAAACTGTACATTAGGATCGCTAGACTATTTTGGAAAATGTTTTCCTTTAATACTACTGCAAATAATTCAGGCCAAGCAATAAAAACGAGATCCCACATCTTATTTGATAGTGTTTTCTTTCCAGTATGTTTTTAGGCTCCCCATTTGAAGGAAGAGGTTTTACACTGTAATTTGAACTACTCCTTCAAAACCACATACTTGTATAAGCACTAAGTATGTTTCTCTTACTTAAAAAAAAAGAATATCAAATAACTTTTAATAATTAGATTACCTTTACCCACCGTGTAAGGACTTAAGTCTAGAAATAAATAGTGTCCTATCTTGTGTGGCTTCTATCATCCGTGGGAGGCTCCCACCCAGGCTGCTAGGACTCTACATATTGTTAAGAGCTCACTGACTCAGAAATCATGAAAAAGCAAGAGTGTATTACAGAATATCTAAACAGCTGTTTATTTTTCTTACTCCCAGTGTTTACGCTAACCCAATAACAATGTGAAAGTGTTACAAAGCATATCTTAGTGACTGGATAACAACATTTTCAGTAAGTAGTGTTGAAAATCTTTTCCTGTAGAGTCCATCTACAGGAAAAAATTTTCCTCTTAGGCAGGTTATGCTGTCCTGATAATCTTGCTTACCTGGCAACCCAGATAAAGAGGTAAACCAAGGCAAGCTCAAATGACGAGAAATTGAGTTAATTTGGGAATAGCAGAGGAATTGCAATTCGGGAAGCACAGGCTGTAGCAAGCTACAGGCCAGTCTGTTGAGGGTCTGGGGTGGGCTGTATTTCTGGGCAAGGAGTGCAAAGAGGGGGAAGTCCAGCCAGAATCCAAGCAGTGAGTTCATTGGCTTGAGGATGGGGAGAGACTCTTGGCAGATGTGCATTGGTCAGGAGATAGGACTTGGTCTTCTGTAAGGCAGGTGTTAACCAGAAATCAGTTGCTCAGTTCTTAAGTTCTGCTCTTCTGAGGGCGCATGTGTGAGATTCTCCATCTCATATCCTCCGGTTCCATTTTAGATTGAAATCCTCTCACACACCATTTTCCTAACAGAGTCCCTCTATACATATAGCTCACAGGTACCTTTTGCTGAGGTTCAGTCATAACAAGTAGTGTGGAAGGTGTGTCTCATGAGGACCTGGCCAGCGAGACTGTGTTCTCCAGAGGAGTGTGGGTCGCACAGCCCGGGCTCATGTCCGGGCAGGCTTGACACTCAGTCATTCTTCAGCACACACCCTCGGAAGCCACGTGCCAAGATGGCATGGAGCTGCGTCATCACTGGGCTGTGACCCTGTCCCTGTGGAGTTTACAGGTTGGTGGGGAAACAGCTTTAACCAAGCGCGCAAATAGGTACATCGTTACAAAATGTGAGAATTGTCGGGAAGGATCCAAATAAGGTGGAGAGCTAAGTAACGAAGGGGGGCACTTAGGATAGGAGGGCCAGGGAAGGCCTCAGAGAGGAGGCAGCCTTTGGGCAGAGAGCTAAGGGCACAGGGGCAGGCTTGCAGCAGGACCTCCAGGCTGGGGTGGAGTGGGGGTGCCCAAGTACCCTGAAAGCAGGTGCCTTTCTCAAGACTCAGTGATTTTGCCATTTACCAACAAGAGGCAGCCTCTCTTGTTGGGTGTAAGAGCTCAGAATTTGCACTTAAGGTAACAGGTCGACGGATTCTTAAAAAGCCAGAAACAGTGGAGAGAGAATGACGGGGAGAAGAGCAGGATCCGGAGGCCACAGGAAGTCTGGATAAAGGTCCCAGAATGCTGCTAGGAAAGCCCTGTTAGAACAAATAGAAAACCAGAAATAAAACCTAGTCTTATAATGAATAGGCTTTATGGGCAAGTCTAAATTAAGGCTGGGTTCTACCATTTCCACTTCCGGGGACAAACAAACATGTGTTAATAGCTTTTTAAAAATAGAATGGAAATTCTACTGAGTCCCATTGGGGAACAGGAAAGAGAAGGGCCCGAAGGTGCTGGCCATCTGATGCCAACAAGGCCGGTCTTTTGAGTAACTCCTTGTGCTTTTATCACTTCACCCTACTCTCAAATTTGACTAGACTGAAGGGCTTCACACGCAGTCTGTACAACTGCTTACTGACTTCCAGTCTTCTGTGTTTATTTTGGGGTCGGATTTTTATTGTCAAGGTCATTCTGAAGATCTGCAGCTTCTCAACTAGACAAAGTTGGTAAATAGTCTTGGTCTATTATGTCTTGTATCTTTTTCTTTTTCTTTCTTTCTTTCTTTCTTTCTTTCTTTCTTTCTTTCTTTCTTTCTTTCTTTCTTTCTTTCTTTCTTTCTTTCTTCTTCCTTCCTTCCTTCCTTCCTTCCTTCCTTCCTTCCTTCCTTCCTTCCTTCCTTCCTTCCTTCCTTCTTTCTTTCTTTCTTTCTTTCTTTCTTTCTTTCTTTCTTTCTTTCTTTCTTTCTTTCTTTCTTTCTTTCTTTCTTTCTTTTTCTTTTTTTCTTTCTTTCTTTCTTTCTATTCCCTGGAGTCTGCCTTCTCTGTGAATCCCCCTCTAACAGGATGTCGTGGTTTATTTTTTCCCTGCCCTTTGCCATGTGGAGGGCCAGAGTCTTAACCTTTTAGTCCTCGCAGGCTTTGTGGTGGGTTCCTGTTTCTCTGCTATCTTGGGAACTCCTGCCATTTGACTGTGGTGCTTACGTATTTATACACTCGAAACCATTAACTCTTCAAATAGACCAGCTGTGCTGTGACGGCCCTTTGTTATTCCTCAATATAGTTTTCTGTTTTCATCTAGCAAGACCTGTGCTTGTATTTCCAGTTGTTTCTGCTGAACCGTCCTCCAGAACTAATGTAGTCATAACGAACCCCACACAGCCTGCAAAGACTGCCAGCTCCCCAGGCCCTCCTGTGAAGAGAGGCATGCGCTCATAGACAGGATATGGCCACAAAGGTCCAGGTGTTCTGAAGAGATACATGGTGGGGGGTGGAGATGGGGAAGACAGCTAAGTGAGAGGTGAGCATGTTGGCAGGGCCCCTAGGACCAGGCCTGATTCTTTGGAGAAAGTATTTTGTGGCTTTAAAACCACGAGACTGTATCATCTCAATGGTTCTTTGCAACTTTAAACACCTCAGATTGTATGAAAGGATGAGAGTCTTGTGCCTTCCTGCTTCCAGTCACTGCTGGAGAGGCTCTGCCTGAGCAAGAAGGGAAGTGGATTTGGAGCCCGTCAGGGGGGCTGGGGTAGTGAACTGAGTATTCCATGGGATTAGAAAGTGATGGAGTTTGTGCTCTTGATTCCAGTTGTTGGTCTGAGACTGAAGATCCACGTGACAGCGAGGTGGCTCATATCCCTTTGGGGGAGAGTACCAATGCTATGCCACATGCTTGGGTCAAGATGAAAGACAGTACCACATTCTTTGAACTTAGGCTTGTGCTTCTTGATGGGTAGGGAAGGAACATTGGGTGCCATTGGGTATATCCTGGCCAAGGTCCCTTGCCAGATCCCAGCTACTCACTTTTTCCTTTCTCCAAAAGTCCTGCTTTCTTTCTACATCAGATAGCAGTTAAAACAAAGAGGCAGGTCTGTAGGGAGCCAGCCGATGATCTCTGACTCGAGCTATATATACATCTGTGCCTGGGCTATGTTCTTTCCAGAGGAGAATCCCCACCGAGTTAGAGGGCATTATTAGGACACCTGACCTTGTGGACTGCACAACACTTCAATCGGGTTGGATTAGCAGTTTCATTATCTGGTAATGATAGCAAGACATGGATAACACATAGTTTTTTTAAGGATGTAGAAGAGTAGATTTGATTCTTGGAATAGCTTTATAAGACAGCCTTTGTATTTCCCTTGAGTCAAGGGAAATAAGTTTAATTACACATTGCAGTGTGTCTGGAATATGGCCTTTTTATAGCATTAGAGAAAGGATTTCTGGCCCGTGAGGAATTGGATATGAACTAGAGAGTAAAAATCTTCCTGATTTGCCATGGGAAGTAAAGCAAAATGTCCTATTTCCATTCACAGATAGTTAGAAGGTAGGAGAAGAGACAAGGAAAGAAGGAATTAGGAATTACATGGTATTATTTGCCGTGGAGTTGACTGTCTTGCAACTCAGTCACTTGCAATTTGATTTCCACAGTGGTGGGACTTGGCCTCTTTTTCTGGCAGTTTCTTCCTGCCCTCCTAAAATTTCCCCAGCCTTTGCTTACTATAGCTTGTGTCTTCTCTCCTACAACGTGTGTAAAACTCAGGGTTGTTGTGACCTTCCGTGATGTTTCTTACACCTGGATTTCTCGGTCCACAGCACTGAGAAGTGAGGTACACGGTTCTTAACACCTGTGGGGAACAGCTCACCTCCATCCACAGAACATAGGGGGATCGTGCATCAAAGGAAAGGATTGTCTTTTCCATTTCTTGTGCACAAATAAATCATAGATATTATAGGTATCGGTTACTTAATTGTCTTTGTTTATGCACAAATAAATTATAGTTATTATTTTTCTTTTATGAGATTTTTGCTGTCCTTGGATTAGTTTGTAAACTTGTTAAAGTTCGTCAGGCTGTGTCTTCATATTCAAACTCTGAATGAGGGTATTATGGACCCATTCCCTTTGAAGCAAAATCCATAAAAGGCAGTGCCAGCCACTTCATTAGGTTTGATTGGGGTGGACAAAACTATGGCCTGCGTCTCAGATCTGCCCCACTGACTGTTTGTTGTTGTTTTTTTAAGATTTTATTTATTTATTTGACAGAGAGAGACACAGCGAGAGAGGGAACACAAGCAGGGGGAGTGGGAGAGGGAGAAGCAAGCCTCCCGCCGAGCAGGGAGCCCGAGGCGGGGCTCTATCCCAGGACCCCGGGATCATGACCGGAGCCGAAGGCAGACCTTTATGACTGAGCCACCCAGGCGTCCCTATTTCTTTATTTTTCAGTAGGTTCCAGGCCCAGCATGGAGCCCAGTGCGGGGCTAGAGCACATGACCCTGAGATCAAGACCTGAGCTGAGATCAGGAGTCAGATGCTTAACCGACTGAGCCACCCAGGTGCCCCAGTTTCTACATTTTTAAATGCTTGGGGGAAAAAATTAAAAGGGAAATAATATTCTATGACATGTGAAATTTATATAAAATTTATATGTTTTTATAAATGCGGTTTTATTGGAACACAGCTACATTCTTTTATATATTGTCTATGGCTGCCTTCACACAACAATATTGGTGAGTGGTCACGGATGCTGTTTGGCCCACAAAATCTAAAATGGAAATTGGGCCATTTACAGAGAAAGTTTGCTGACCACTGGGCTTGAGTAATTAGAACAAAAATAGTTGACTCTTTCCAGCTAGGTACTGTGCTAAGTAGCTTTCAGGTGTTGTCTTATTTAATCCTCATAATGACCCTATGATGTGTACTCTTACTGCCATTTTACAGATGAGGAAAAGGAGAGTCAAGAGGGTGTGTAATTTTCCCCAAATCACACTGCTGGTCAGTGTCAGAGCTGGGATTTTTTTACCCACATTTGTCTGATTCCAGAGTCCAAGTATCACCCACCACAGAACACCATACCAGTTGGGAGCAACACCCATGAGCATCCTTGGCAGGTTTGAGGTGGAGGCCACAGATAAAAATTGTTTATTTGAGATCAAAATTTTTTGTTAATTTATTATTTGAGAATTATGTTTATGTCTCTCTCTCATGAGTGTGCATAAGTTCCTTAAAGATAGTGACCTAATGCCAATGCAGTGCCCACCTCATAGTGGAAGCTAAATTAAAAGCTCACTGAACAAAGTAAGTGGGCAGGGAGTAGAGAGAGGGCAGGAGAAATGGAGAAGAAGAGAGACAGGAAGGGGAAAAACATTATCAAGGAAGAGTCAGGGTGCCCCCATCATTGGCCCCCCGGCCATGGATGGCTACATTTGGCACGAAGGTGGCTCACCACATACCAGGACTCACAGGTGTCAGTAGGACACCGTGGGCCTGGTAGGCCCTACTTGACCCCTGTGCATACCCTCTCTGCCGTGGCCTACCTGCTCCTGCTCCCCTTGCCTCTGGTGGTACTGTAGCTTCCCGGCATCTAGCACAGACACATTGCCAAGCCACGAGGTAGAGAGCTAGGCAAGTCGGTATTTGCATCAGAACATGTCCATTCAGTGGAGGACATGAAAGCAAGGCCTCGCCTTCTCAGGTCCAGAGATGATGACTGTCATCAGAGGGGAAACCTTTGACTCTGGAAAGGTACCATAAGGAATCATTTCTTGTCTTATCTTTCCGAGGAGGCTGCCGACTCTAAAGGCAAGAAGCTCGCCAGGGAGGGAGGACTCACTTCCACTGGCAGATGAACAGCACAAAGTAGCAGACCTTGTATCTCATAAGAACAGGGGGCAGGTCCTGGAGCTGGCCTGGGATTCGGAGTTAGGGTGAGGACTCACCAAGAGCAACAAAGTAGCGCTCCAGCCTCTTACTCAACTGTGTCAAGCCAGCACTTAAGTGGGTGAGAAGGCCAAGGGAGGCTGTGTCCAGCTGAGGGTGATAACCGAGTTTAGATATATCTTTTCTGATTTTACATGACTCTGCCCACTCTCATTGATTGGTTGATTTGGTTTGGTAGAAGAAAAGAAGTAATGGGGAGTCGTGCATTAACTAGTCTATTCATTCATCCCCCCAAAATAAATGCTTATTGAACCCCTATATGAGCCAGGTTCTAGGAATACAAAAGTAAATCATTAGGCATTTCTAAAAGAATTCAGAAATCTCGAAGTGGCAATACTACTGCTGCTACTGTAGTAATGTATGTATTGACTGCTTGCTATATACCAGGCACTATGGTAGTTTCTCTCCATAGACTAAACCATTTAATTATCACAATTACACTGTGAAGGAGGTTTTTGTTCCCATTACATGGATGAGGAAGTTGAGGTCCGGTGAGGTTAATTTACTTACTCAGAGTCATAAGTGGCAGAGCCAGGATTCAAACCCACCCACCCTGTCACTAGGGCCCATAGTCTACACTGCACCACACAGCTTCGGATTATAGCACTTGAGACTGCTGTGTGTTAAGCACAGTGCAAAGACCCTTGGATACTATACCATTTAACCATCAGGACAGCCTCATGAGATAATATTTCCACAAATGAGCTTACAGAGGCAAGGAGCAACCTGCAGATTGAACAAGTACAGATGTGTCTCCAGAGTCTGTGCCTGAATTACGGTAACATGGTAGTTTGATTCTAATGTGGGGGTATGTGACCAGCGTGGCATGGAGCCACATACGCTGCTTAGGAAAATACTCTCGCCTGAGTCCATGTATGGGGGAGGCAGCCTTCGGCCTGTGATGTCAAGTTCCTCTATCCTCATATTACCTTTCTCCCTCAAGGTGACCAGACTCCTACTTCAGTTTCCCGGTTAAAGCACTGAGCTCTAAAACTCGTCGTAAATGCAGGCACGTCGAGGGGAGAAAGTCCCACCTGAACTCCGTAGCACCAAGGTCACGTTAGCGCAGTAGGGCGGGAAGGCAGGAGAGCCGCAGTCCCAGGAAATGGGAAAGGGCCACCGTTGGGTCACCCACACTGCAGGGGGCGGTCCCCCGCAGCTCACAGCTTTTATTGCTGTCCCCGCAGGCTTGACTCCCTTCTCTCCCCTGGCTTTCCCATCGCCAGCACTTGAATCAGTTACTTTACAGAGTGGTCCTGTTTCCCGGTGAGAAATAAGGTTAGAAAAGGAAACCTACAGAGAAGGGAAAAGAGAGGGCTTCGTAATACAAGCGGAGCTGCGGACACCTGGGTGGGGAAGGCCGCCTGCTGTTCTTCGGCAGGGGCGGGGCTCGGCGCCCTGGGGGAGGAGCCTGTTGCCGTGGAAACCACCGCCGGTGGCGCCCAACCCGGCGGTGAATGCTCCCGGGGCTCCGCGGGGCCTGGGAAGCCCGGGCCGGCTGAGATTGGCCCTTGTCTGTGACTATTACCTTAGAATGGAGTGCTGGCCGTGACATTTTCTGGTCGACAGAAATGAACATTTCTCAGGTTCCCTCTGCACTACCTGCTGGTTTGCAAATAATCCATTTTATGGGGGTAGAGAGGAAGCAATGTGGGGACAGGGGAGGTAGTGCCTAGCAACGCATGAGTAACGGCGCGCCCACGTCGGAGACCCGCGGGCTCCCCACGCCCGGTCCTCAGGGTTCGGTCCCGCCCGGCTCAGCCAGCGGGGGACTTCTGCGGTCTAGAATCCCCGGCTCTAGCTCAATCCCAACCTGCTAGTCCAAGCCTCTACACTGATTCATTAAACATGGTAAACCACCCAAGCACGCAGGAACTTGGCACCGCCTTGAATTTAATCGTCAGAATGAAAAGCGTGATCATGAAACTCCGCTGAAGGGAAAAACACCACTTGATACTGGTATGTGCTCATCAGTGTGGACATTAATGTAATTAGGAGTCCAGTGAAGACTAGGAGGTTATCTTCCAGGCAAACTTAGGACAGATAGAGTCAACTTTGAATTATACAGACCAGCCAATGGCAGAACAAGAGTGTTTTGTTTGCTTTTTTTTGCTTTTTATTTTTGCTATTGTCAGAGCTAGACAAAGGATAAGAAGGGGGAGTGTGGCGCTGGGAAGTTTGATGTATCGATGGATGTCAGAGCCTTGTGTTTTGCTTCAGGCTCCTCTGTAAAGGACATCTTCAGGCTGAGAAGGGGCTTGGGAAGCTCAATGGGAAGGAACTCAGACTGGGTAGACCACCAGCAGGGCCGTGGTTGTGGGATCCGGCTGTGAATCAGACTCACGAGGCAGTTTTAATCTAATTTTATGGTTAGGAAACATTGGCATAAGATACAGACCAGGAGATGTGGCACCTTTACCCCATTGGAGACCCAGCAGCTTCCTTTGCCCCCTTACCCACTTAGGGTATGTGCCAGGGATGAGGGCCAAGGTATGTGGGGGTCATACTTCCTTTCCCCCACCAATCTTTTGTGTCGTCTGAGTTATATAGCCACCTCACAGTCCTACTGGTGCACCCCACAGATGAAGCACACATAACATTCCCCATTTATCTTAACTCTACTATTTTCAAGGGAACACTGCTATGGGAAAACCAGGTTATTCTCAGGCAGGCCTGCATCAGCCCAGGCCTCATGTTAACCTTTCACCCATGGTAGGTATTGTGGGTTGAATTATGTCCCTCGGAAAGATAGGCTGGAGTCCCAAACACTGTACCTGTGAATGTGACCTTACTGGGAAATAGGGTCTTTGCAGAGGCAATCAAGTTACAATGAAGTTGTACTTCATATGAGTGGGTCCTAATCCAATAAGACATGGTCCTTTAAGAAGAAAAAAGAGAGACACTGGGAGGGGAGCACCATGCGAAGACACAGAGACACACAGGGAGAAGGCAGACATGCAACAATGGCGGTAGAGACTGGAGTGATGCCCCTACAAGCCAAGGAATGCCTGGGACTACCAGAAGCTGGAAGAGACAAGGAAGGATCTTCCCCTAGAGTCTTCGGAGGGAGCTTGACCCTGCCAAACTCCAGTTCACATTTATTACACAATTGCTACTCCACCTTGGCCTGGTCATGTAACCTTTCTTTCTTTTCATTTATTTTTCTTTCTTTTTTTTTAAGTGGGGGGCACTGTGTGTTTTGTGGGAGGGGCAGAGGGAGAGAGAGAATTTTTTTTAAAGATTTTATTTATTTATTTGACACAGAGAGAGAGATCACAAGCAGGGGGAGGGGCAGAGGGAGAGGGAGAAGCAGGCTCCCGGCCGAGCAGGGAGCCTGATGCGGGGCTCAATCCCAGGACCCCGGGATCATGACCTGAGCCGAAGGCAGATGCTTAGCCGACTGAGCCACCCAGGCGCCCTGGGAGAGAGAGAATCTTAAGCAGGCTCCACACCCAGCACGGAGCCCCATCTCACAACCCTGAGATCATGACCTGAGCCAAAATCAAGAGTAGGTTGCTTAACCGACAGAGTCAACCAGTGCCCCATGTAACCTTTCTGAATCTCAGTTTCCACTATAATAATAATAATAATGGCTCCTCTGTTTCTAGAATAGCAGATCAAAGAGAAAATGTATTGTGAAGGTGCTTTCTAAATTATAAACCACCAATCAGGGATGCCTGGGTGGCTCAGTCAGTTGAGCACCCAACTCTTAATTTCAGGTCAGGTCATGATCTCGGGGTCCTGGGATCAGGCCCCGCGTCAGGCTCTGTGCCTAGCAGGGAGTCTGCTTGTGGATTCTTTCTCCCTCTGCCCCGTCCCCTGCTCACACTCTCTGTCTCTCTCTAAAATAAATAAATCTTTAAAAAAAATAAATTATAAACCACCAATCAGATATGAAGAATTGCCTCTCCCTAATGCTCCAACTATTTTCCAATTCTGAGATGGACATTTACCTTTATATTATATTATGTTACTCATTTGTTTCTAGAAGGACTTTTGTCATTCTATATCTACTTATGGGGCACCTACTCTGTGATGGGCACTGCACTGGGGGCTGGGGAGTTAGAGGTAAAGTATGAAGCCATCAATAATTTTCAGCAAAGAATGCTATGGAGCACATAGGACTGACACCCAGTCAAGACTGGGGGCAGGAGTGTTTGGAATTGGAGAAGGAGTTAGGGAATTTTTCTTAAAGTGAATGGTGTCTTTGCTGAGTTCTGAAGAATTCAATGGTGTTAAACAGGGGAAGGAGTCAGGAAAGGATAAGAGCATTCCCAGCATAACAAATGGAGTGTGAGCCTGGAGTTTCGTGTTTCTTAGCTATTGGTAATTTGAGGGCACAAATGTACTTGTATGAGACTCCCACGTACTGGAAGATGTTTGGCATCCCTGCCCCCAGTACTAAGTGTTGGGAGTACCAGCCCACTCCTCGAGCACACAATCAATATGACAGCCAAAAACGCCCCTTCACATTTCCAAATGCATACCCCACCACTTCATGGAGGGGACAGGGGAGTTATCCTTTCCTGGTTGGGAGCCACTGCTAAAAAATGCATGGTGGCATGTCTTGGAACTGGAGTATGACTAGGGAGGAGAGAGGTGGAGAAAAATGAAGAAGGCAGAGGCCAGATCATAAATTACCTCGTATGCCATCCTAAGGAGTTTACTTTCTAGAAAAAATTTCCTTGATCGGGGGTAGATAGGCTGTATATAAAGGGCTTTGGGTTGAGCCTGGCCCATAAGACATGGTCGGTACATTTTGGATCTCTGTCTCCCAGGATCTTGTCAATCCCAATTTAGTTAACACATGTTCTGTTCTTTTCATATTCACTGTCTGTATACTTCCTGAGTGTACATCACAGTCAAAGTGACTGATGACAGTTAACTCGCTAATGTCTGTTCAACTGGAGGGAAACAGTGGGGAGGGGCAAGACAGCTCCAAGAAGTCAGTGAGGTGTGTGGCAGCCTCCATCCCAAGGATCTGGGGCACTTCTCTGCTCTTGCAGCCTTACAGTCTAGCCGTGTGAGGCCTCAATTAAGCAAGCTCCAACTCAGAAAGAACCTGAGCCGTGGGATCCCAACAGCCACTACCACCACCATCCACCTTTGCCAGGGAGTGCCAAGGAGAAAATGCTGTGTCCTCCTAGCACATCCCGTGGTAACCCAAGGCCCGGGTTATAAATGATTGTATTCCTCCGCCAAGACGTGCACTAAAAACGAGGCTGCGTTTTCCTATAATCAACAATGTAATGTTTGTTAGGTTGCAGACTGAGCCCTCCAAACCCATTTACCCACACAGTAGTGAAGCCATAGTGATGAAGAAATTTGGAACCCACTGTCCTATATAATGCTTTTTCCAAGAAAGAGATATTCCCGATTCCAGATAAAAGATCAGAAACACATATGACCCCCATTTATTCTACCTTCACCTAAGGCTCTAGCCACACTGAACTACTGCTCTCAATCCCTGTGAGCCATCTCTTGCCTCCAAGCATTTGCCAGTGCTGTGCTCTATGCCTGAAATGCACCCCACACCTCCCTGCTGCAGCGTGTCCCTCCTGTGGGCTCCCAGAACCTCCACTTCTTCTTCCTGTCAAAGCACTTACCACTCCATGTAGCAATTGCCTACTTACTAATCAGTGTTCCGCACCAGATTTCAACCTTCCTGAGGGCTGAGATCCTCAATGCCTGCTCAGTGCCTGGCACACACTGGACATTCAATAAGTACTCATTGGAATGAATGATCGAAGGAGTATGTGAACCTTCTGTGAATACAAGCCCAGCAACAAGACCAAGGATTTTTCCCACTTTCCCACCATCTTCTGAGAACAGAGACTCACTCCAGTTGCGTGCCCCAGAGTGTGGGTTAAGTGGAGGAAGAGAAGGAGAGAGGCCAGGAGGTTGTTCTGGGGGAGAGGTCAGCATTCAGTGAATTTGGCTTCAGAAAGGACCAGCCACAGCACAACTGGGAAGAAGAAGGACCCCCATCATACAGGTCAGACTCCTTTGTGATGGGCTGTCTTAGGAAGAGGACGTGGTCAAATGGAGGGTGGGTAGCCTGCTTGTGGTTTGAGGAGTCAGTGCTAATTAAATTGTCAACTTTTACAACAGTACATATGTCCACCCAACACCTGTACAGGAATGTTTATAGCAGCATTATTCATAATAGCCAAAAAGTGGAAACAACCCAAGTGACCATCAGCTGGTAGATGGATAAACAAAACATGCTATATCCATACAATGGAATATTTTCAACCATAAGAGGGAACAAAATACTGATACATGCTACAATATGGATGAACATTGAAAACATTATGCTAAGTGGAAAAAGCTGGACACCTAAGACCACATTTTATATGATTCCATTCATGTCCAGAATCTATAGAGGGGACTACAGAGACAGAGTAGATTAGTGGTTGCTTAAGACTGTGGGGCTGGGAAGGTAGAGGTGATAGCTAAAGGGCACAGAGTTCCTTTTTGAGATGTTGAAAACGTTCTAAAGCTGGCTGTGGTGATGGTTGCCTGCATCAGTGAATATACTAAAAGCCATTGATTTGTACAGTTTAAATGGGTGAATTGTATGGTATGTGAATTATATCTCAGTAAAATTGTTAAAAAACAAAACTTTTTTAAAGATTTATTTATTAGAGAGAGAGAACGCACGTGCGCACACACACGAGTGGGGGGAGGGGCAGAGGGAAAGAATCTCAAGCAGACTCCCCACTGAGCAGGGAGCCCGATATGGGGCTCCAGCCCACAACTCTGAGATCATGACCTGAGCCAAAATCAGAGTCAGACTCTTAACTGACTGAGCCACCCAGGTGCCCCACAAAACAAAACTTCTAAAACAGGATGTTAACCTGGGCTTTTGAGAACTGGGTACCACCTGAAATAGCAAAATTGGCATGTCCTGGGTCTGTTGATTTCACTGGATTCTTTATGACCCACTCCTCCAAAGATAATCATAACTGCTCTGCAGAGCTGAGTGCCCCATCATAGGGCTCAATGCAATGCCTGACTGCATGGAAAGAATGTGATGAATATTACTGTAATCAAATATGAGAATTAACAATTTTATTATTATTATTTTTTTAAAGATTTTATTTATTTGAGAGAGCACAAACAGGGGGAGGGGCAGAGGGAGAAGGAGAAGCAGACTTCCCGCTGAGCAGGGAGCCCTACACGAGGCTCTACCCAGGACCCTGGGATCATGACCTGAGCCCAACGCAGACGCTTAACTGACTGAGCCACCCAGATGCCCCAACAATTTTATTATTAAATAAAATGTTTAGTGTCCACTTTTAAACTAGTAACTAACCAACGTATAGAATACTATATGGTTCCCTGCCTCCATTCCTGTAGAAAAGGGAGCGATTGTTAAGTTCCATTCTGATATGTAAGCTTTGTAATTTCTAAAGTATTATTTGTAATATGAGGATCTAATTGTTTTTATATGGCTACTTTATCATTTTTATGTTATTAAAACCTTTTAAAAATAAGTTCAGTCACCTGCTAGGAAATCAAGTTATGTATGTATGTCAGGTTTGTCGTTTCTCAACCCTTAACTGAAAAACTTTCCCATCATCAGAGAAACAACGGGTTCTGTTCACCCCGTGAAGCAAATGAATGTACTGCATGATTTTTGTCAAATGATTAGAACCACAAAGAGCAGAGGAATGCCATTTGCATTATTCGACTTTGAGAAACTCTATTTTATAGACCCATTTCTGGGTACATACCAAGAGGGAAAACGATAGTAGATGCTTAACTGGGCTGTTGGGCATTTCTATAAATTTACATTTGTGTTTCAGGCTACTTAAAAGCCTAAAGGAAACAGGTATCTTTTTCCTAACTTAGGGAAATAAGCGTGTGTTCGCACACACCCAAATCACACCTCTGAATTTGAACTGAGGTATCATATACTTCCTTTTCCTTCTAGAATCCGTTCTCACCGCATGCCCCTTTTGCTTATCAACACACCCTCTTTGATTTGTAGCTCGGCGCCTGTCCTTGCAGCGTGGCGCCGGCAGACGCGCGCCGGTGCCTCTCCCGGGGTTAATCGTGCAGCCACATTCTCGGTGATGGACCTCGGCGGCCCAGCAAGGGAGCGTGGAAACAGCTGACTGCTGACTCAGAGCGGAAAGCAAGCCACCCGCGAATCTCATTGCAGCTCGCTGCTGCATCCCTATCCCACAATCCCTTGCTTGGTTTGCTGCAGTCTTTTCAACAGACGCTGAGTGAGAAAAAGATGTCCTGTAAGATAAAGATTGATTCGTTTGAATACCGAAAGTGGTCTCCCACTTGTTAATGACCCAGAAACATTCCTGCCGACTTTCCTGAGCCTTCTCTCTTTTCCTCCATTTTTCTTCTCCTCTGTTCTGTGCAGGAACTGGCACATCACTACATAGAGCAGAAGATATGCTGGGCTTCTGATGATGGCTGCACTGCATGGTAGGGAATTTTAACCAGTCTCTTTGCATGGTGCTTCCAAACTTGGGAGTTTAGCAGAATATGCATTGTTCTTTTGGATTACCGCGGAGCTGCAGCGACAGGCTTGGGAGGATTTAATTCTTTGCCTCGTTGATTAGTCTGTCTGCAGAAATGGGTAGGTCCTAAATGTTGCGATTGCTGAGTATTATGCCAGGTGGATAACTGATTTCTCCTGCTCTCTCTATTCTGGTTTTTTTTCTTCTTCTTCTTTTCTTTTTCTTGATTTCTTTTTATTTTTTTCCGCCCTTCTTTCTTGGTGATGCTGCATGCTCTGTAACTATCAGATAGAGGGAGACCCACTCTTTGCTTAAACAAAGGCACCAAATTAAGAATAGGGAGAGTCATGCAAGATTTTCTTCTCAAGTTCCTAATGTGATCTGACTAGATTTTTGTTTTTACTTGTCTTCCATTTTAATGTGTATTCAGTTTATTTTAAAAAGAAGATCCATCCCCCCCCCCCCCCCCGCCCAGCGTGTCTTCGTTGGGTGGGAAGATGGGGATGAAATATTTGAGTTGCAGGATTCCTTCCTCCATACCCTAGGGTGGAGGAGAATGTGCGATTCGACCCTTCCCCCACCCGGTCCTCCGTCTGAGAACCCCGGGGCTGAGCTCTACGGTTCCCAGTTACCATTGGAAACCCATTCATTCATAATGCATGACTCGACCCTCTGAATTCTGAATGCCATTGATGATCAGCAAATATGCAGAAGATAATTTGTTTTTGTTTTTTGACATTTTCCCCTGCTTCTGAAGTACACTCAAATCTGGGTGGAGTTCAATGGTAGCTTTACACAGAAGAAAAAAAAAATCCTTGGGTTGGACCTTAGGTTTGCTTCCTGAAACAGTGGATACGATTTTTCTGACAGCTTTCTCTACTAGTGTGCCCCACCCTGTCATTATTCCTTATTTTGGGAGGCTAGGAAAGCAAGTAGAAAGGCTATTTATTTTAAGCTAAATACTGAATGTTAATAAGTGGATTTCTGAACCAAAAGGTAAAATGATATTTCTGTCTTAAGATAGATTCAATGTCATTGCTTTAAGGAGGAGACCTAGATTCAGAATGAAACATTTTAAAAATTATTAGTTTGTTTCTTTGGCTTAGATCGAATTATTGTGGTTTTATTTCTGGTGAATAAATTGTTAGAGGTTTTTGTTTATTTCTTTATTTTTTAGATTAGTATATGTAAGGAGAGGCATTGTTTGTCCAGATTCTTAAAATGATTTCTTAAGTATTAGGATTCAGTTCTGCTTAGTGTGAACCTATTATCTGCTGCCTTTCATTATTTTCAGGCAGATGCTTTAGCAGCACTGTTCCTAACCCGCTGTAATGTTAAATAATGCATGCCCCTCCCAAGCAAGCACACAACGAGAAGTTTCATGCATGCTGTGGTATGAGAAAGCAGCTTTTTGTTACAGAGACATGAGTAGTGGCCTTTCCTAAACTTCTAAGTATTTCTTTCCAGTTTTCTCCCAGAAAGACCCAAGTGATTTGCATTGGAAAGGTTACAATAGGACTGAAAGTACAAATGTTCTCTGATAGAATGTGCCTGTTTCAAGAAGTACGGATGCATGATATATGTTCCATATATTTTTAAAAATGGAGAATAAAATCTATACATATTTTTCACCATACTTAATATTATAATCCTGAGATGTCTTATTTTTTTTTTACTTATATGATAAAAGCTTAGTGGATTTTGTTGCTTGTGAAATAAGTAAAAATATTCATTCTTTGTCTTACTAAGAATTGAAAATGTCCTTCATTTGGATATCTGGAGGCATTAATTTCTCCAAACTTATGACTTTCTCTTATCTATCTTTAAGTTGAAGAAATTATAAATATGTAGCAGTTTAAAAAAATTTGACCTCGGTTTAATTTTTAAGACTCCCTTGTGCTTTTTTTTCCTTATCTCTCGATTAAAACTAAGACTTTAATGAAACATTTGTATGTATTATTGAAGAGAAATACTTTCAAACTTTAAAAAATTTGCTGCCAAATTATTTACTCTCATAGTTTTTTTTCTTTAAAAATGTGACTGAATTACTTCTAATTGTGGCATAATTATAATTTGCACACACCTGTGATTACTTTTTTTTTTAAACATCTGATGCCATCTGTGCCCTTTATCACTTATGTAAGGGTTTTAGTGTCAGAATAGAATTTGTTCTATAATGGTGTTGGCTGTTAGAGTTCTCTGGATGTTATTATTGCGCAGGTTATCTGAAATTAACAGATCAGGTTTCCTGCTCGAATTTGGAGGTTTAGATTAAACCAGATACTGAGGAAAAAACGAGCCCGGTGTAATTATTCAGACTGCACCGTGGAAGGAAGCTTCATTACTATCTGCATGCTATTTTTTCTGCTCTCTTTTATCTTACCCTCTGTCTGCCTTGATGTTCTCAAGCACCTCCATTCCTCCATTAAGTGCTTTTTAGTCTTCTTCTTGAAAACATATTATGGTAAACATTTATTCTAATCAACAACAGAATTAACTAATGCACTTCCTATCCACCGGGGGCAAAAAGGGGTTTGCTGTTGTGTGGGCCTATGCCTTGTGAGATTCTGAAATAGAATAAATTTCTCTTCCCCCTTCTTGCTAACCTCGCCCAACTCCCAGAGCTTAGGGCCTTGGCCGTCTTCTGCCTCTTCTGTGGTCCCAGAATATGTAGCCTCCTTGTAGTCCCAAAGGAGAGCAAAGGAGGAGACTTGGCAAGATGATGGATGGGGGGAGAGACCCCACCATCTTGACTGCCCCAGGGCACTGTAAGATGAATGTCAGTCAGCCTGACCCCTTAACACTCCATCACACAGACCCAGCCTTCTGCAACTTAGAAAACCCAAGGCAGATCTTCAGAACTGACTTAATTCTGTTGTAAAAGGTAAGGACTTCTATGAAGAAGGCAATGGCTAACAGTTATCTATACTAAGTGGTAGAGGAAATAGGTATAAATCTCCTAAAGACAAGTTGGGGGCTTGGCATAAATCAGCTTCCATATGGTAAAACCCAACAACCTGGGAAGCTGTCATACATCCAACCCTGGAGATAAGAGGAACCCTTGGACAACTTGGGCACATCCTTGCCTGAAGACAGAAGTTAAAGTGGATGGCCTCCTGAATATACACCCACTCTCCCCCAAACACACGCGTTCATGCCCATACTGTCGGAACAGATACTGCATCTGGCCTTCTAATTTACAAAATGGCCCATTTGGGATAGAGGCTTGACTTAACTAGAAATAGGTCACCCTGTTTTAATTTCACTGAAGATTGTCCTCTTTTCTTTCTTCTAGTCAAGTCCTCTGTAACAATGCAAATTCAGTTGCAGGTGAATAAGAATATGCTCATAAATTTTCAAAACTAAAAATACCTTGTGTCTTTAAGCATGTTTTCACCTGTGCCTCGAGCTCTAGGTACCACCTGTCCTGGCGGGTAAAAGATAGTACATTGTGTTACAGACAATCCTAATGGTTTGAGAATTTCTTTCTATAAATCTACCAGAAGATTTTTAACTTCTTGGGAAGCTGCTTTTAGCATGTCTGCACCACCGTCATTGGTCCAAGAACAGCAAAAATGCAACATTGCTAATAAATAAAGCCAGCTGAGTGGCAATGAAGAGAAGCAGTAACCCAAGAATGCCATAAAACTAAACAGAAATGGAATCTAGTGCCTTTATGATGGTATATAATCAAATATGCTGCCTCCTACCCACATATCCCATGTTAAAATTTTATTTTCTAAAGGAATCTTGACCTGTTTCCCAACTGTGTTTCCTAGCCCAGCCAACAAGTTGTCAGCAACTCTCTCCCCTTCTCAAGAAGAGGGCTTTCAGTTTGTCATTGGTCTTCCACCCTCCCTTCCTCCTCTTCCTCTCTCTGGTGTCAGCAATAAAACGTTGGGATCATTTTCTGATTTAAATGGTGTAATCTGGGGTGGGAATTGTGGTCTCAACCCTAGAATTTTGGACACGGGCATTTTCTTTTTGTTTCCTCTCCTCCTCTCAAGTTTTACTTTTCCAGTTGGTTGTAGTTTCCACCAAGTTCTAGGAGATTTGAGGATGTGAGCCAGGAAAAATACCAGTGATGACGCGAGGCAAGAAATACTGGGATGGGGTTTTTCTATGCCCCAGGATTCTGTTCCATGCTCATTGCATTTTTGTTATCCTCAAAAGCCATTGAGTTGGCATACCCCCACTAATGAGGAATCTGTGTGTCAACCTTCTTAGACTTTGTATGTCTGCAAGATGTGTCCTCAGCGGTTCTCAATTTCTTTTCTGCACTTTTGAGTGTGTTAAAGTATATCCCTGAATATTTACCCTCTGGCTGATAGCTTATCTTGCTAGAGATTAGATAATCATGCGGGAAGGCAGGTAATGTCTGATGTCAAATGAAAACATTCACATGACTGGTGACGGCCATGCTCTTTATTGTGTAAGTCAACCCATGCCACTCTTTTTTGCTACTGGGACTGAGTCCATTCCCATGTGATACTTGTTCAGTTCCTTCAAAGAAAGAATGAGTGTTTATTATGTACCAGGCGCAGTTCTAGGTGCTGGGACTCCTGCAGTGAGCAGTCAGACAGAAATCCCTGCCTTCGTGAATCTTAACATCCTGGAGAGGTGGGGAGGAGACAATGTGCAACAGAAACACATATATCGCAAAGTGACCGGTGCTATAGAGAGGCATAGAGCAAGGACGGGAGATGGCAAGTACTAGGGGATGGCAGGGGGTGAGGGGGCAAGTGTCAGTTTTGAACAGAACGGTCCAGTTGAGAAGTTGCTATTAAGAGGAGGCCTGAACCCCTCTGTAAGCACTATTGCTGTTGGTTTTCCCCTGACAAGGAACCTCAGCCAGTCTCCCCACATAGTGAGAGCTCTCAGAGCTGGTTAATGTAATAGCACACTAATGTGGGCTATTTCTGTAGTTTAAAAATGGTTCTGCTTGCCTTCCCTTCCCTGTCATTTCCTTTCCATTGGCCTTTTGTCAATATGCGCCATGCTAGTTCCTACATCCAAAAGGATTCAGGTTCCTTCAAAGATAAAGCCCACCCCTCGCATGTCTGCGGGTGCTCCTCTCCAGAAATTGATTCTGTGGACCTTCAGGAGAAGAGTAGTTCTGTATTCTGATCTCTCTTATTATCACGTGCTTATTTCTGCTGGCCTGGTAAGAAGGATCTCTGACACTTTAGAAACCAAGATGGGGAAAGGAGAACAGCCGAGAATCTAGATAAGTATTTATTGCTTTTCTAATCAAAACGACCAGAAACTGGTAGTGCCCAAACACTTTGATGAAAGGTTGTCATACATTTTATGTGTATTCCTTTCGGCATATTCAGACTGATGGAAAGTTTCCCATGGTGCTTATTAGCACATTCTGTGCCTCCATTTTCCTCAGTACATTATCCCTTTAGGACTAGTCAAATTGTCTTTCTATTGTGCGTATCCAGTTATATTCAGGGAATGATCATTACCCTGGCAAAGTCTTAGTTTCGGGATCTTTGGGGGTTGGAAACCTTTTGTGTTGATTCTGAGAGTCCTGCAAATCCAGATGTCTTCAACAAGTCACTTGTGACAAATCTGTAATATTGTCATGATTTTAAATCAGTGTTCATGAGTAAACTTAATTTACCATATAAATTAACAATACTAATGAAGACTTACTCTCACTCACTACAATAATTATCATAAAATTAGGATGAAAATTAGAATGAAATGTTTTTATTTCACTGTTGAAAATAAAAATGTCACCTCAGGAAATTTCATTTAGCTAATGTATATCATTTGATTAAAACAAATGTTTTTTTTTCCTTGCCCAAACCCTAAAATTCTAAGATTAAAAAAAGACTAAAACCAATTTTAGTTTGATAACAATTTGAAACTTTTTAAAAGCATTCAAATTAAAATTATTTTTAACTGGTTTTAACTGAAAAGTTCAATATGATTTTTTTTTTTTAATATGGAACACTTCCTGAATTTGTTCATCATCTCTGTTCAGGGGCCAAGCCAATTATCTGTATCATTCCAATTTTAGTGCTACTGAAGTGAGCACCCCATAATTTTTATCACACACACACACACACACACACACACACACACACACACACACACTCGCACCATACTGGAAAGTGTTAAACTTGTTTAAGGTTAGGTATCAGATAAGGCAGAAGACTTGAAATCTGAGCTTTCTGATTCACTGATTTTACCCGATGACCTTGGGCAAGTCATTTAAACCCTCTGCTTTGGTTTCCTTATCTTAAAGAGAGACAAATCCATTCCTTCCCTATTCTGATGTCATAGGGACGTGGTTAAAAGCAGATGATGTGCCAACATTCTGAGCTCCTGAGAGATGAGCCACATTTAATCCAATCAATGAATATCATTCTCCATGCTAGTTCTTTAGGGAGACGTTCTATGAAAGAGTTAGCAGATAATGCCAGCTCATTAGATACGTCACACAGTGTTTTAACTAATGCAGAGAGTTCTATCTGAATGTGACACTTTTGTGTAACAGGTGCTTTCACAAGGTTCTATCTGTTTATTAATCATGCTCTTTAATGATCTTATCTAGAAACATAGAGTTGGAAAATGGGTGTGTCATGTGTGTAAATATACTCAAATACATATAAATAGAATTTTCTTAATAAAAGTTGACATGTTTTTTAAAAAATTTGGTGATTTGGTGGGGAGAAAGAACAACTATCATTCATGTTTGAAAAGAGTTTCCATTAAAAAGTGTAGAATTGTTGATTCTGTAAATATGTATTTCCCAGCTTTATTTTTTTTTAATTTTTTAAATTTATTTATTAGAGAGAGAGAGAGAATGAGAGATAGCACGAGAGGGAAGAGGGTCAGAGGGAGAAGCAGACTCCCCGCCGAGCAGGGAGCCCGATGTGGGACTCGATCCCGGGACTCCAAGATCATGACCTGAGCCGAAGGCAGTCGCTTAACCAACTGAGCCACCCAGGCGCCCCTATTTCCCAGCTTTAAACACATATCCCAGACCAAGTTAAAATGTTACATATAAACCAAGCTTGTGTCGTACATACATACAGCCTTCTTAAAACACAAGGTGTCTTTTAAGGGAGTGTTTTTTAAGGGAGTTAAGGTGTGTTTTAAGGGAGGTGTGGTGGTTTAAGGAGTGAACAGTCAAATATAGTCATGAATGAAGGAACGGGTTTTGCATTCTGGCAAACTTCTTAACTGAGCCTCGGTTTTCAAAAATCTGTGGAATGAGAATAATATTACTTCCTGTCTAGGGTCATATTGAAAATCAACTGCGGGGTTTTTCTGTTTGTTTTTTGTGGTTTTTGGTTGTTTTGCTTTGGTTTTGTTTTTTGCAAAAGAGTGTTTCTGTTGGGAACTGAGGAGGCCATAGACACCTTATAAAGTATTTAGAAAATTAGGAAGTGAACTTTAACTTTACCTTAACCTTGGTTTACTTCTTTGGGATAGAAGCCAGATGTTCTTCAAGGTGGTAAATGAAGCTGTGTTTTACGTTGTAACTTTTGCCTCCCTTAGAGGCCCGCCACTTTTTTCTCTATTGCCCTCTTCTAATTCTGTTTTTCTGGCATGATCCCTCACATTTTGAAACCTTCTCTGAATTAATTTCACCCGTCCCTCAGATGCCCACACATGAATACCGACAGACATTTCTTAAAATAATAGGAATCATCTGCCTTTTGTCCCTGCTCCACAGCAGATACATCTTAGCCAGGAATCTATACACTTTTAATTCTGAAGAAAACACTCTGAGCCACATACAAAGATTTTAATAGAAAATTCTAATTATTCCATCCTGGCATGTTAACAGTATGTAGGGGTGGGAAAACTTTTCCTCTACACACTTAAATTCTATCACTGAAGCCCATGAATTAAACTGACAAAAGACAGATTATCAGAAGAAAAGGGTGTACACATTTAATTGATAGTTTATTTTTCCAAAATAGTATATATACTGTATTCTATTGATGTTTATTAATTTAATATTTTTAATTTTACATGCCTGGGGGCTTCACAGAAAAGAAGTGAAAACCCAAAGAGGCAGTTTGACCTGGGAGCTTACATACTATTTCAACAAAGGATGACAAATTGTGGAGAAGTGGCTAGACAAAGGAAAAGGAGGTTTAGGAGCAGTAAATTGTGGGAAAGTGACCAGGAAATGTATGGTACATAAGGGTTGCTTAGTAAGGTTTGTTATGCAGACTCCTCTCCCATGCTATCTCTGGTGATGATTAAGATTCTCTTCTTTTTGGTATGGGAGAGCGAGGCACCTTTATAAATGACGATTTCCTTTACAAATGGGAAGTCTATGCTCTGCTTTTAGGCAGATGGGAGAGGCGGAGTGCCCACACCCCTCTCCCGGCCTGCCAACCCCTCCTGCCACCCTGCATCATGTCCGCACCATGTCTGCTGATTCTCAATTGCCTTCAGCTCAAAATAATCCTTATGTCAAGATGGCATATTTTGGAGTGACATTTTGATCCCCAAAGTGCAATAGTTGGGAAAACGTATTTTATCTTAATGACACTATTCTATTTAATATAGACTATATATATATTTTAAAATTTTACTTATTTATTTGACAGAGAGAGACACAGCGAGAGAGGGAACACAAGCACGGGGAGTGGGAGAGGGAGAAGCAGGCTTCCCGCGGAGCAGGGAGCCCGATGCGGGGCTCGATCCCAGGACCCTGGGACCATGACCTGAGCCAAAGGCAGACGCTTAACTGACTGAGCCACCCAGGCGCCCCTAATATAGACTATATTTTAATAAGACTGTAGGCATATAGTCAAATATAATCATGAATGAAGGAACGAACAGGCAGAGCTGTATAAGTATTTATCCCCTCAGCTGCCACTGCTTTGAAACCTGGCAAACATGCCTCTTTAGACAACACACTTCTTCTAATTTGTTTTGTTTGCATGGTGAACATGTGACCATTTTATTGATTTGCAAAATCAACAGGCATCTCACTGCATTCCCTTGCCAGCATTGAGTGTTGGTTATGGTCATTGCGGGGTCACCGGCATGGACTTCTACCTGTATTCACAGCACCACGCCTATAGCGAATGAACCAGTGATTGATTTGCACTTACCAGTTATTATGTGTCTTTCCTGTCTGACAGCAGCCGCGTGCAGGGTCAAACACAGCCGGCCTCCCATGTCAGTGGTCTAGGATGGCCAGTGAAGCCACCAACATCCCAAGTCCTGTGGTGCGCCAGATTGACAAGCAGTTTCTGATCTGCAGTATATGCCTGGAACGGTACAAGAATCCCAAGGTTCTCCCCTGTCTGCACACTTTCTGCGAGAGGTAAGCCTCCTTTGTGCCCAGAGAAGAGAGGTTCACAGACTGATCTCTTACAACCTACCAAAGGGTTCTTTCCAGAATTCTCCTTTACCTAGGAGAGACAATGAATCTTTTGTGCTTATGATAGACGTCAAGAAACATAATCATGAGTTACCAATAATTTACTCTATTTTAAATAATTATAAGTGAGAGAAAGCAATCCAGTAGCTACTGATTCATTTCCACGGGACATGGAGCACTAAATATTTTAAGATTAAAATTTTTAGGGCGCCTGGGTGGCTCAGTTGGTTAAGCGACTGCCTTCGGCTCAGGTCGTGATCCCTCAGTCCTGGGATCGAGTCCTGCATCCAGCTCCCTGCTCAGCGGGGAGTCTGCTTCTCCCTCTCCCTCTGCCTGCCACTTTCCCTGCTTGTGCTCTCTCTCTGTCAAATAAATAAATAAAATCTTTAAAAAAAAGATTTAAAATTTTTAAATTTTCCCTTTGTTCTTCGTCAAACAATTTTTGCCGACCACAGTTCCCTCATAGAGGATCTTTGGTGAGGGCCAATTAAAAATCTATTATTTCAAAAAAAAATCTATTATTTCCTCCCAAAGAACACATCAGTAAAATACCTGTGTATTGAGGAGTTAGTTAAAAGGGAGAGCTTCTTCTCAAAGATACTTCAGAAGACACATACTAACGAACATAGGATGTTTCAGATGAAGAAAAACCTGTGTGTATGAAATAATTATAAGTTACCTGAATATGCAATTCGCTATGTATGAAAACATATTTCTTTATCCTTCTTCGATAGTTTTTTTCCATTGAGTTAATCAGTTACCAAAATACATCTTTACCTTCTTATTTAACTTAGCACATAAACAATTAAGCATATAAAGTTTGTTAGTAATTTGTTTATCTGCGGTCTAATTTAAATATTTCCCTAGTAAGGTTGTATTTTTTTCTTAAAAATAAATATGATAATTATGTTTTATAACATCTTTTTGAATACATGGCCTATTATTATTAAATAGACATAATTAAAATGCTTTAATTCTTGTTATAGAATAGGACATTGGTATTTCCAATGACTTCAGATCAATGCTAATTACATTTGCCATCAATTTCATAGACATTTGTTAAATTTGATTTGCTTTGGAAGATCTCAGTTGCAACAGAATAACCACATGGTGGTGATGGATAGAGGGAGAAGGTGGATTTGTTACTGGTCATTGTGGTTTTTTTGTCTGTTTGCTCTGTAGAGGGTTATTTTGGGGTGTGTGTGTGTGTGTGTGGGTGTGTGTAGAGTTTTGTTTGTTTTAGTGGTGGTATATAGGGCACTAGCACTTTCTACTTTACTCATTTTATACTTTGATGTAAGTACTGTGTAATTCATATTCCAAAATGACTAAATGGAGAGTGATTTTTTCTTCCCCGCTTAATGCGTGTAGCCACAACACGCACACCAGCTACGTGCCCTCTGTCCCTGGGCGCACATGGTGAGATCATTATTTGATGTACAGCAGCCGGCCTCTTTCTATACAGCACAAGAGAGGCACTCGGTCGGAGGGGGCGGAGCCGCCCATCCCCCTGTGCTCAGTGCCGAGCCAGGCACTTAGTTTGGTTCCCATTTACTCGCTCTGACAGGTAACAAGCAACACTTCCCGCTGTCCTGGGTCTGCCTCCAGCCCTCTCGGTTGGGTCTAGCCCCATCCACTTCTGTTCCTCCATCTAATGGCCGGTGGTGGAGATTTTCAAGCTCCTATCACAGCAAGTCCCTATGGAATGCGTGAAAGGAGTTTTGAGGTCACTCTGGCTACAATATGGAGAAAGGTTAGAGGATTTAAGGGTGGGTGACAGTGTATAGAGCTACTCCAGAAACCCAGGAAAGGATGGTGTAAATCAGACGACAAGAACTGGAAACATTGGAAGGTATTTAGGCATTTCCAGCCTTGGTGATGGGTTGGATGTGGAGAACGAAGGACTGTAAGGAAATTACTGTTTCCAGCATGGCTACCAGTACCTGCTTTGCCTAGATGAATGGATGGAGGTGCTGCTTGTTGAGAGGGGAAGAGCACCCAGTTTGGGGGAAGAACATAGCTTTGGGTTTGGACATGGTGAGTTTTAGGACCCATGAGACATCTAAGAGGAGATGCCAAGAAAGCTGTTGGTGTAGAGATCAGGGGCTCGGAGGAGACATCTGTGGAAGACATAGAAGTGTGGGAATGTTGTGCTTATGGCCATGCACGTGGATAAGATTTCCCTGGGAGAGAAGGGTGCCAACAACCGAGCCTGTATGGCTCAGTAGAAAAGATAGAGCACACAGGAGAACCAAGTGAGTGTGCTGTCACAAACAAGGGAAGATAAAGTTTCAAAAGAGGAGGGCTGGGAGGCAGTGGTCAAATTTGATGAGTGCTGCTGAGAAGGATAGGAGTGAAAAATGTCTGTCGTCTGGATGTAGATGCCCTCCGTGACCTTAGCAAAAGCTGTTTCATTTCTGGTATTGACTCAGCTCTAGCTGCCTCTGTGACATAGGAAAGTCAATTAACCTCCTTGGTGTCAGTTTCCTTCTATACATTATGAGGGGAATGAGGCTGAATCAGAGGTTCTCGAATTCCGTTTGGTGGGGCAACAGGGAAACATTACGCAGAGTAGTTATGTAGAGCGAAGGTTCTGGTGCCCAGTTGCCTGGGTTTGAATTCCTGCTCTGCCCTTGTCCACTCAAGTTCTGAAAACAAGCGACTTCGCTTCCCTCCGCCTGTGTTCCTTCATGTGTCTAAAATACCTACTTCCTGCGGCTATTGCAAGTACTTTGAATCGAGCAAACAGCGTATACTTAAGTCATGATTAGCAATGCATTTTGCTAATTAATTAATTAATTAACTAAATTAATTGCCGGTTGAGGAGAGGCAAGAAGAGATCATGTTGGTGTGACTCTGGGTGTCCTGTCCCTGCTTCAAACACAACATTTTCACCGGGATATGTTTTTAACATCTGAGATCTGCTTATGCTTTTGTATGTAAAGAACATTTCAACACCAACAGAAAACTTTGACCCGTTTCTCCCCATTGTAAAGGTCCACAAATCTGTGAACACGACACTGGATATTCTAGACCAATGCTTCGCAACTTTTAATGTGCATATAAACTCCCCGGAGACCTGATTCAAGCAGGCCCGGAGTAGGGACCTAGGATTCTGCACTTCTTCCAAGCTCCCTGGAGAGGCCGATGCTGCTCAAGCGTGGCAAGGCTCCATGGCACGCCACCAGAGTAAATGACGTTATTCTTTTCCTTGAGCATAATCACTTGCCTAATCAGTTGACAGCACCTAATCAGTTGTGAGTACACCTTACCTCTTGGTTTCAGAAATCTTATTTTCCTAGGAGAGGAGACTCCAGAGGGAGTTTCTGCAAAGGAGCCCATACAGGTGCAGAGAACATGTGTGCTACCTGCAGAAGGAGGTGGTCCTGCTCTCGCTTGTGAGCCCCCTATGCTGACAGTTCCCCTGCTTCTGCTTCCACGACAGGTGCCTGCAGAACTACATTCCCGCCCACAGTCTCACCCTCTCCTGCCCCGTGTGCCGCCAGACCTCCATCCTGCCCGAGAAGGGGGTGGCTGCGCTCCAGAACAACTTCTTCATCACGAACCTGATGGATGTGCTGCAGCGAACGCCGGGCAGCAACGTTGAGGAGTCCTCCATCCTGGAGACGGTCACCGCTGTGGCTGCCGGAAAGCCTCTCTCTTGCCCAAACCATGATGGGAATGTAAGTGAGCAGATCGCAGACATGGCCTGGCTTTGATCTGGGTGGGCTTCGGGCAGTCAAGAGGTTATGCACTAACACAGAACTCCACCTGGAAAATGAGCAATTAAAAGATATTTTTAGCAGCGCTCAAGACTATTTTGCCTGCTTACTTGCTCCAATCAAATTCATGTAAATAAGGAAATCAATCTTCATTGGGTCTAATAGCACCTATTATTAGTTTCCCCAGGAGAGCAAACCCATAACTATTTGCAGAATGGGTATTCTTTGACCCACATAAACATCTGTGGAGTAAATTATGGATAAAGATTCAATAATGGATAAATTCTGCAAATTGAGAATGATGATTAAAATGTTAATTAATTAGAGTTCTTTATTTTTCTTCTGAGGGAAATTTTTCTTATGCTCCATTAGGCCCTAATCCTTCATAATAAATAGAATTTAAAGATGTGTGAATCCTTGATAATAGGTTATAGATGATGAATTTCAAAATTTTCCTGCTACTAGCAAGCATAATAACTATTAGAAACCTAGGAGGACCTGTGTGTACCATCAAATAACTGATTTACAATAGCCCTGCCCCCTGAAGAGACAGCATTGCCTAAGAGATCCGGCTTTGGATTCAGACTGCCTGATTCAAATCCTGCCCTTTAACTTCTTCCCTGTGTCAGCTCTGCCAGGTTTATTCAACTGTGTCTCACTTCCTCATCTGCAAAAAACAAGGAATAATAGTATTTACTACATGGGATTACTCGGAGAATTAAGTGTTTAAGTCATATAAAGCATTATAGTAAGCTCTTGATAAATGTTAGCTACTAAATTTATTTCTTATCAATGACTTTATTCATTCTTTTCTTTGTAATGGCCACCTCAAAAGTATTAGAAACTGCTTATAATTTAAGGCCCAGGTATAATAAAACCACTATCAAGCAAGCTATCAATCATTATTGTTAGAGCAGAACAATAATTATTTGCCATAACTATTACTTATTTACCTCATTTCATACCACTCTTTCTGCCCAATACACCACAGCCTCACTGGCCTAGAACTGGCCAAGTGGTTTCCCACCTTGGGGCTTGAACTGTTCTCTAAGCCTTCTGCCTCGAATCCTCCATGTTCCCTCTCTATGTGGCTGGCTCACTCTCATTCTTCATGTTTCAGCTCAGATTTCTTCCACACAGAGCTGTCTTCTCCAACTGCCTGTCTGAGGCAGACCACCTCTGACACCCAGTTACTCGCCATTACATCCCTTTCTTGATTTCCTTCATGCCATTCACTGGGCTCTGCTTGCCTTCATCTGTGTATTTGTCAGCCAAGTGATCTTCTGGCTTTACTTTTAGAAAGTGAACTCCAGAAGGGCAGGGACCATGTTCACCATTATATTCCTAGCACTAAGCACAGCAACTTATACATGGAAATGTAGAGATAAACAGAGGCTATTTATTCTGAGCTTGCTATAACAAGGAGTCAGCCACCATCACTTATGTTTTGGCAGAGACTCAAATGCAGGCAGAGGAATGGGAAAGCTCTTCAGTAGACAAAAGGCTTTAGGGATGCTCTGATTGGATGCCCTTGGCATGGGGAAATAGGAAGCAGGCTAACTAGAAGTGGGGCCTCCTATGTGACTGGTTAGGAGTACATATATGGCTTTCTCTGGTTGATATTAAGTGGAAATGGAGGCAAAAATTAGAGAAACTATCAGTAATCAATTCCTAGCCATTTGGGGCCAATTGTCATAGATGTTATTGTTTAGCTTTTTGGATTATTAGGAGAGATAGTAGTCTGACTTCCTACAAGTAGGAAGTAGTAGGCTGGCTTCCTGGCTAGTTTATTGTAGATAAAGGAGTTGCTTTCCTGGACAGGTTGTGGGTCAGAGTTCTATTTTTTATATATGATCTGGCCTTTGTCCATTTGTGAATTCAGTCTCTTACAAGTCAGTCAGTAGAGATTTGTTGAATGAATGTGCCAGACACCATGCTTGACTTTGTACACACCACTCTGCAAAGTAGGTATTAGTTACCTTCATTTTATTTATTTGTTTGTCTATTTATTTATTTTTAGTTAGCTTCATTTTATAGATCAAGAAACTGAAGTTTGAACAGTTTAAGTCCCAAAGCTGATTGACACATCATTAAAACTAGACCAGGAAGCAATAAAATCCTGAGCTTTTGGGTAGCCAAAATAAGAGAGACCTTGTGGATTACATATCTTTCATTATTTAATCGAAAGCACATCAGGCTGTCAATAACCATGCTTTTCTATGTACTGTTCTCCAAGGGAGAATTCGCATGTAAGTTTTGTAAAAGGAACTTTAAAGGTTGCCTTCAGTTAGTTTGAGTATTCTTCTTATGACCATCTCTCACCCTGGCTCTTGCTGAGGCTGTCTCCTCCTAGAGCTCACATTCTAGATACTAGTCTGTGAGGGCATTTCCACCAGGTACAAGAGTTGTCTTGAAGCTAGTCCAGGCATGGAGCTCTCTGGAAATCTGATTTGATAGAGGAGTAAAGGTTTAGGAACATTAGGAGATCCACTGTAGACACTGGTCTAAATTTGGGATGCAGAGAGCAATCGCGTAGAATGAGAAATATTCACAACTGTAAAGATTACATCAATAAGTAAAGGTAAGAGTGTCATGAATTCAGGAAACTGCTTGTAGCTCAGTGCAGTGAGGGCACAGAGATGGGCACTCCCACTGGGGGTGGGAGCACAGGTGAGCTGAAGAATACTGGGAGGAGCCTGGAAAGATCATTGGGGAGAGATTGTGAAAGCTATGAATATCATGGAGAAAATGTTTGACCTAAATTTCATATGCAGTAGGGAAACATGAAAACTTTTAAGTAGGAGATGGGTATTTTCCTGGCCTTACTGATGGAAGGCTGCAACATCAAATTTGAGTTTACTGAGTTGTCTAAATAAGAGATGCTAAGGGGTGGGAGAATGGCATCAATCGACCTGAAGAAGAGAGGATGAATTTCAGAGAAGAGAGTACTCTTTCACTTGAGAATCTGCCTCCCACAAATAAAAAGGCATATGCTAAAACCTTTCAACTAAGCTATTAAGATTGTGAGAATTTGAGCCATTAAAATTGGTCATACACTAGGTCACAAAAAACCATCATTATTTTTTCCCTTTGTGTAGACCAAGTTCCTATACCACAATGCACTAAAGTTGCATTAGTAACATACATCATAGAAAAACCCCAGATCTTTATTAAAAGCTCATAATTATTTGATTAAAAAATTTACAAAATTGGACTATTTACAACATACTGAAAGTGAAAACCTTATCTATTAAATGTATAGAGGAAAGTCAAATCTGTACTCAGGAAATTTTATAGGTTTATTTTCCTTTATTTAAAAAGAGTTCAATTCAAAAAGTTAGGGAAAACAAAGTAAATATATGGAACCCAAGAGCAAGAAAATAATAAACTTAGTTTGAACATAATAAAACAATTGAGTTAATAAATCTAGGAGCTGATTTTTTTAAATTAATGAAATAATCTGACATCCGATAAAACAACAAAAGGGAAATGTAAATATATCAAATTAAGACTAATAAAGAGATCAATACAGGTAAAAGGAATTTTTTAAAAGATTTATTTATTTATTTGAGAGAGAGAGTATGTAAGCAGGGGGAGGGGCAAAGGGAAAGGGAGAGAATCCTCAAGCAGACTGCCTGCTGAGCATGGAACCTGATTCAGGACTCAATCTCAAGACCCTGAGATCATGACCTGAATGGAAACCAATAGTCAGCGCTTAAGAAACTGAGCCATCCAGGCACACCTAAAAGGAATATATTTAAATGAGTAAGTCAATGCTGTGTGCTAAAGGCTAATATACTGAAAATCTGAATGAAATGGATGAATATCTAGGAAACTGAAAATGATCAAGAAGACCTGAGTAGACTGATAATTTTGAAGGAAACTGGTAAAAACTTAATTTGAAACTGAATTCCTTCAAACCTGTATAAAACAAATATGATCCATAGGATGTATATTCTGCATCATAAGAAAAGATAGAAAGCTCCCCAATTCACTCAAGATATACTCATATCCCTAAAACGAAAATCTAGTGAAGACAAAAAAAAACTATTCATCAGTTTATGAAAGTAACTGTAAAATTATTTTTTTAAAAAAAGATTTTATTTATTTATTTGAGAGAGAGAGAACATGAACAGGAGGAGGGGCAGAGGGAGAGGGACAAGCAGAGTCCCTGCTGAGTGGGGAGCCCGGCCTGGGGCTTGACCCCATGATCCTGAGATCATGACCTGAGCCACCCCGGTGCCCCAAAAGTAACTGTAAAATTCTTAATTGAAATGCCCCAGCAAATTCTTACTATGTAAGAATTAAGAATTAAAGAAAATTATGAACATCACAAAAGAATATGGGCAACAAACTCAGAAAAGTCACAGAGGATATAAAATGGCTAATTATAGTATGAGAAAAAATGTCAAATTTCACAAATAATCACATCTTTCCAAATTAGCTACAGGTTTTTAAAGATAATAGGTAGTGCTGATGAGAATATGGGGAGATATTTTTGTATGCTGTGGGCGGGAGTGTAAATTGCTCTGCAGAAAGTTTATGTCTATTTGTCAAACTGTAATGAATGTTTTACACAACTTCCTACCCTTTAATTCAGTAATTCCACTAATAGAAATATTTCTAAGGAAATAGCTGGAGAAGAGAATGAAGATAGAAGCATGTTAATTGAAAATTTTACGTGATAGTAAAATTGGAAATAATTTGAATGTGCAATATTAAGGAAATGGTTAAATTATGGTTAAGTACATACAACTGATTATTGGGTAGCCATTGAAACTGATGTTTTGGTAACAAGTGACATTTACGCCAATATGTGAGTATGCTTGTGTGTTTATGTAGACTTTTGTTTCTAATTTGTAAGACCACCCTATATATGCAATATAGAAAGAAGGGTATTCTGTGCCACCTGGGGGCAAACAGAATTCCTAAAGATGTATTTCCTGAGCAATAGAGACCTCAGCAATAGAGACCCTTGGATGCAACAAGCTGCTAAGCAGAATCTCTCTTAGAGATGCTAATTCCCTTAAAGAATCCTTTCGGTTAAAACTTTGCCTTGTCTCTTTCCCAAACGCATCACATCAAATCCACTAAAAATGAAATCTGTCTATAGAGTTGGAACCTCCTTGAGGTAGATGAGGCTATTTAAAGCATGTTTTGAGTGCTTTCTCTATGCCGGGTCATTATGATTCTTTGGAATCATAAAATTTATAAGCCAGCAAGAGGCCTTGGAAATTAACAGTGTGTGTCTTGAATCATTCTATTGTTTCATCGTAGATTGTAGTTCACTGCTGCTGCTTTGAAACAGGGGTCCTCATTGCATATTCAAGTCAAATACACGCAATATTGCAGATAAATTGCTGCAGTTAATTGCCACGGGTAAATCTTTAAAAGCAATTCAAGCGTCGGAAGGTTAATAAAATCAGGTAATTAACAATAAAGCAGGATGTTGTCCTCATAAACTGCCTGGTGCTGATTAGCACATGTGGATGAAAGCCTGTCATTTAAGTGCTGTGACACTCTGTCTTCTAATTAAACTGCCATGGCTGCATTGTCCAAATACAACGGAAAATGGGAATAATGGTCAGTGATTTAGGAGGTTCTTTGCACGTAAAGCGGACATTTGAGCTCATGCTTGCAGTCCCGGGAACACAAATGATCATTAAACCCTGATATGGCTTGCTTAGGTACCTTACTAATGAGGATGTTAAGAGGTGCAAAGGAGAGAGCCTCATTAAGAATGCCCTACCACTAACAAGTCCCCACTTCCACAAGCCTCAGCTACAAGGCCCTGACCACCCTTTCTAGTATGTTGGTAATGCATACTTCTTGCCTTGTCATCTTCACAAATGGTGACTATCTGCCAACAAAAATAAGCTAGTCCTGGCCTCTGGCCCATCCGTCGCTGGGAGCACCAACATCATCTCACTCAAGATGGATGAGCTCAGCTGAGTCTCACACTTCACACGATTAACTCTCAGCTTGAGTCAAAGCTGCCAGAACCTGAGCACAAGCATTTGAGAATGACTGGTTGTTCACATTTCAGAATGATTTTAGGGCCTTTCTTTCCAAGAAACACTTAGGAGACCAAACTGGGGACAATTACCCAGGTATATGCTGCCATCTCTTCAAAGATGCATTTTTTTAAATTAAGGGAAAATTCATATAACATAAAATTAAACATTTTAGCCATATAAAAGTATACAATTCAGGCCAACTCTTGATTTTGGCTCAGGTCATGATCTCAGGGTCCTGATATGGAGCCCCAGGTCAGGCTCCGCACTGGGCATGGAGCCTGCTTAAGTTCTCTCTCTCCCTCTGCCTCTTCCCCACCTCCTGCTCATGCTTTCTCTCTCTCTCTAAAAAAATAATAGTTAAAAAAATAAAAGTATATAATTCAGTGGTTTTTAGTATATTCAATAGGTTGTGCAAATACCACCACTAATTCCAGAACTTTTTTATCATGCCACTCCCCATTCTCTCTTTACCCTAACCCCTGGCAACCACCAGTCTGCATTCCATCCCTATAGATTTGTCCATTATAGACATTTGATATAAATCAATCATAAATTATGTGCCCTTTTGAATCTGGCTTCTTTCACTTTGCATAATGTTTCCAAAGTTCATTTATATTGTAGCATATAGAACTTCATGCCTTTTTTATGGATAAATAATATTTCATCATCTGGATATACCACAATTTGTTTGTCCATTCACCAGTTGTTGGATATTTGGGTTGTTTCCACTTTGGGGCTATTATGAATAATGCTATGAACATGCATGTACAAGTTTTTGTGTGGATGTGTGTTTTCAGTTCTCTTGGGTGTATACCTAGGAGTGGAATTCCTGGGTCCCGTGATAATTCTGTACTTAACTTTTGAGGAGCTACCAAACGGTTTTCACAGTGACATCACCATATTACATTCCCACCAGCAAAATATGAGAGTTCTGATTTTTCTACATTTTCACCAACACTTGTTATTAACCGACTTTTTGAGTCTAGCCATCCCCATTCAGTGTGGAGTATCTCATTGTGGTTTTGATTTGGATTTACTTAGTGACTAATAATGTTGAGCATATTTTTTTGTGCAAATTGGCCATTTGTATAGTTTCTTTGGAGAAATGTCTATCCAAATCCTTTGCCAATTTTTGAATTGGGTTTTTGAGTTGTAGGAATTCTTTATATGTTCTGGATACTTCATCCTTATCACATATATAGCAAGCAAATATTTTTTCCTATTCTTTTCATTCTCTCTCTCTCTTTTTTTTAAGCTTTTATTTTTAAGCAATCTCTACACCCAACGTGGGGCTCAAACTCACAAGCCCGAGATGGAGAGTCACATGCTGTACTGACTGAGCCAGCCAGGTGCTCCTCTTTTCACTTTCTTGATGGTATCTTGATAGTGCCCTTGATGCACAAGATTTTATTTTGATGAAGTACAATTTTTCAATTTTTTGTTGTTGTTACTTGTGCTGTTGGTGTCATATCTAGGAAACCATTGCCAAATCAAAAGTCGTAAAGATTTACTCCTGTTTTTTTTTCTAGGAGTTTTATAGTTTTAGCTTATATATTTAGGCCATTAATCTATTTTGAGATAATTTTTGTATGAGCAAAGTAAGTGTTCCACTTCATTCTTTTACATGTGGATATCCAGTTGTCTTGGCATCATTTGATAAGACTATTTTTTTTCTCCATTATGTGGTCTTCGCACCCTTGTCAAGAATCTAGTTGACCATAGACATATGGTTTTATTTCTGGACTCACAATTCTATTCCATTGTTCTATATGTCTATCCTTATGTCAGTAACATAGTATTTTGATTACTCTAGCTTGGTACTAAATTTTGAAACTAGGAAGTCGGAATCTTCCAATTTTTTTCCCCCCAAGATTGTTTTGTCTATTCAGGGTCCCATGTAATTCCATCTGAATTTTAGGAACAGCTTGTTTCACTTCTGTGAAAAAGGATGCTTGAATTTTGATAGATATTTCACTAAATCAATAGATCAATTTTAGGAATGTTGCCTTCTTAACAATATTAAGTCTTCCAATTTATGAGCAGGGACTATCTTTCCATCAATTTCCATTATTTAGGTATTCTTTAATTTCTTTCAACAATGTTTTGTAGTTCTCAGTGTACAAGTCTTACACCTAAATTTATTCTTAAGTATTTTCTACTCTTTTTGATGCTAGTATAAATGGAATTATTTTCCTGATTTCATTTTTGGATTGTTCATTGCAAAGGGTATAGAAATACAACTCATTTTTGTTTGTTGATCTTGTATCCTACAGCTTTGCTAATAGTTGTGTGTGTGTGTGGGGGGGTGTGTATTCTTTACAGCCTTCTATATATAAGATCGTATCTCTCTGAATAGAGAAATTCTTACTTCTTTCTTTCCAAAGTGTATGCATTTTATTGCTTTTTCTTGCCTAAATGCCCTGGCTAGAACTTTTAGTACATTGCTGAATGAAATGGCAAGGGTGGACATTCTTGTCTTGTTTCTTATCTTAGGGGCCACCATAAGGTATGATGTTAGTTGTAGGATCTTGTAGAAACCTCTTATCAAGTTGAGGAAGTATTCTTCTATTTCTAGTTTGATAAATGTTTTTATCATGAGATAGTATTGGGTATTGCCAAATGTTTTTTCTGCATCAATTGAGATGACCATGTGGGATCCCACACACACGCTTTATTCTATTAGTGTGATTTATTACATATACTGATTTTTTTTCTAGGCGGAGGAATGATTTATTCTCCTCTTTCAAGTGAGCAGCCTCAAAAAGTCCAATAGTACTTTCCATTTTTATCCCTCACCAGATGTTACCTTCCCATTCTTCCAGCAACCCTGCCAGATAAAGTTTACCTTCATTGGGAAAATCCATCATAGCTGCAGAGGTGGGGGAGGGGGTATGGTGGGGGCTAAGGGGTGGGAATGGGTGTTGCCCTTGCCCCTCACTGACCTTCCCCAGTCCTGTTCTTCCTTCAAAATGTCCATATTTGTTTCCTCCCTTTTCCCCTTCAGAACTTTCGTTATTGTTAGAAATTCGATCTCTCTGATGAGGGAATCATTGTGCCACAATAAATGCTGCTTTCCTTCTGTCCCATTCATTCAGAGACCTAAGTTGAGGCTCTGGCTTTGACACTAGGACGTTGTGTGAGCTGGGGATGCTGCTGCTGACTTCTCTGGGCCTCTTTTTCTCAACCTTCAAGTGAGATGTGACAGCAGGTGTAAGTCTCTATTTCTAGTTGAAGTTCCACTTGGAGTCTTTGAGGGCAGGAACACTTAAACCACTCCTGGGAAGCCTTGTAAAGCAACCCATCTTATCCAGGACGTGCATTAGAATCATTCATGAAGGGACACCTGGGTGGCTCAGTCATTAAGCATCTGCCTTCGGCTCAGGTCATGATCCCAGGGTCCGGGGATAGAGCCCCGCATCGGGTTCCCTGCTCAGCAGGAAGCCTGCTTCTCCCACTCTCTCTCTCCGCCTCTCCGTCCTGCTTGTGCTCTCTCTCGACAAATAAATAAAATCTGCTCACCACACCTTGCACAGGGTTCTTTGGCTCAAAGAAATACTCCTTTAATGAGAGGTCTGGTGAGAGTCCATGGTCACCCCGTCTCCTCTTTCCCTCTTTCCGTCTCTCTTTGCTGATCCTCCTCATCTACTCTCTCCTTCGGCACCAGCCCTTGTTCAAGAATTTCCTTCTGTTCTAGCTCAGCAGGCGTGCCCCCGTAGCTCTCGGGTTAGGCAGCCCCTCACGGAAGATTCCACCACAGACGCGAGCACCGCCTGGGAGGGGTCCCCACGTCGGCTGCGGGAATTGGAATTCAAGCCCTGGACCGGTTTGTAGGAGGCGGACTTCCGCCGTCAGGCCTCTAGGTGGCACGATTCTTCTCAAGGAGCTGCAATGAACCCTGGCTGGGTGTGGGCTGCAGAGCAGGGGCTGAGGTCTGGGAAGGGCACAGGGCACAGACCAGACAGCCCACTTCCTTTCCTCCAGGTTGATCAAGTCCCCACACGAGCTGCCGGCAGAGAGCCTTGGGAACAGGAGGCCCCTGCTGCAGTTCAGCATCTGGGCAGAAAAGCCACGGTCCTAGGTCTGAGGTCTGCTTCCAGCTCTTGCTGCCTCGTGGGCTCCTTTGTCTGTTCCTCTGGGTCTTAGTGGCTCACCCCCTCACTTGTCTGCCTCAATCCCCAAACTTGTCATTTTGTATCTTCTTGCCAAGAGTCCTGGGTGAGCCAGTCCCAGTGTCTCTAAGCGAGGTCCTTAGCAAGGGCTGACCCTCGGACTCAGCTGCTGCATGAGGTCATTAGTGAGGAAAACTTGGAGAATTTCTTTTGCCTTTTTGAAGAGTTGGCTGGTATATTCTCAGACATGGAGGCCTAGAGGATGATGGAAGTTAAAAACAGCAGTTGACCTCTAGCCAGACTCCAGAACTGTGTGAGAAGGCATTTCTGTTGTTTTAAGCCACCCAGTTTGTGGGACGTTGTTATGGCAGCCCAGTAGGGTCTCAGGTTTAACATCATTTCCAGGAGCAGATCTCCATCAGACACCCCTTCTGCTCAAACCTTCCTTCTGCTTAAAATTATAGCCCAGGCACCTAGCATGGAGACCACACACAGAAAGCTGGACGAAGACTCTCTGGAGCGAGGAGTGATGGACCCCTACAAAGGGCCACACCTGGCAATGTTTCAAGTTGTCTCCAGAAAATAATGCAAATTCTTTCCAAAGGCATGTACCTCCTTCAGAAACCTCAGAAGGTTCCCACTGGTAGCCTTCCAACAAATAGGAGTTTACAGTTGAAATACACATGACAAAACAAGGTTTTAAGACCAAGAGTCAGTAGCTACATATACTGATTTTTGTATGTGAACCACCTTTGCAGTCCTGGGATAAACTCCACTTGTCCATACTGTATAATCCTTTTAATATGCAGCTTGATTCAGTTTACTAGTATTTTATTAAGGATTTTTGCCTCTATATTCATAAGGGATATGAACTTTTCTTTTCTTGTGATGGCTTTGGCTTTGGTGTTAGGGGTTGTGGCCTAATAGAATAAGTTAGGATATGTTTCCTCATCTTCTATTTTTTGAAGAGTTTGGAAGGATTGGTGTTAATTCTTCTTTAAATGTTTGGTGGAGGGGCGCCTGGGTGGCTCAGTCGTTAAGCGTCTGCCTTCGGCTCAGGTCATGATCCCAGGGTCCTGGGATCAAGCCCCGCATGGGACTCCCATGCTCCGCGGGAAGCCTGCTTCTCCCTCTCCCACTCCCCCTGCTTGTGTTCCCTCTCTCGCTGTGTCTCTCTCTGTCAAATACATAAATAAAATCTTAAAAAAAAATAAATGTTTGGTAGAATTCATCAGTGAAGCCATCTGGTCCTGAACTTTTCTCTGTTGGAAGTTTTTTGAATACTGTCTATTCAGATTTTCTATTTCTTCTTTGGGCCAGTTTTGGTAGTTTGTGTGTTTCTAAGAATTTGTCCATTTTATCTGTGTTATTCAGTTCATTGACATACAACTGTCCCTAGTGTCCTATTTGTCAATGTTGTTGATCTTTACAAAGAACCAACTTTTGGTTTCATTGATTCTCTCTACTGCGTTTCTATTTTCTATTTTATTTATCTCCACTTTCATCTCTATTATTTTCTTTTTTCTTCTTGCTTTGGTTTTAATTTGTTCTTCTTTTTCTAGTTCTTTAAGGTTGAAACTTAGACTACTGATTTGAGATCTTTCTTCTTTTTAAAGTAGGCATTTACAGCTAAAATTCTGCTCTGACTGCTGTCTCTGATAAGTTTTGGTTTATTGGGTTTTCATTTTTACTTATCTTAAAGTATATTCTAATTTCCCTTGTGATTTCTTCTTTTACTCATTGTTCAAGAGTAGGTTATTTAATTTTCCAGATTTCCTTCTGTTACATATTTCTAATTTAATTCCCTTGTGGCCAGAGAAGATACTTGTATGACTTTAATCTTAAATTTATCAAGACTTTTGTGACCCAATATATGGTCTATTCTGGAGAACTTTCCAAGTGTACTTGACAAAAATGTGTATTCTGTTATTGAATAGAGTGTTCTATATATGTCTGTTAGGCCTAGTTGGTTTATAGTGTTCAAATTCTGTATTTCTTTATTGATCTTCCATCTAAGTGTTCTATCATTAATGAAAGTGTGGTATTGAAGTCTCCAGCTATTGTTGAATGTTCATTTCTCCCTTCAATTCTGTCAGTTTTTGCTTCATATATTTTGGGGCTCTGTTGTTGGGTACATATTTGCTTGTAATTGTTATATCTTCTTGATGAATTTATCATCAACTCACTATATAATGTCCTTCTTTATCTGTTGTAACAGCTTTTGTCTTAAAGTCTATTTTGTCTGATACTAGAATAGCCACTCCAGTTCTTTCTCTTTCTGTTTTTTTTCTTTTTTTAGGGGGGGGGCAGGGAGGGGCAGAAGGAGAGGGAGAGAGAGAGAATCCTAACCCGGCTCCACACCTAGCTCAGAACCCACTGACCTGGGACTCCATCTCACAACCCTGAGATCATGACCTGAGCTGAGATCAGGAGTCCGACGCTTAACCGACTGAGCCACCCAGGCGCCCCATTCCCGTTTTCCTTTGATTACTATTTGCATGGAATATCTTTTTTCACCCTTTTAATTTCAATCTATTTGTGTCTTTGACTCTAAAATGAGACTCTTATAGACAGCATACAGTTCATTCAAAGAGCAGTTTTTGAATACTTATTTTGTGCAAGCAATTACCTAGGCTCTGGGTAAGAGAGTTCCTGTCTCAGGAACTTAAAATCTTATAAATATTTCATAAAATGGGGTATAAATAAAAGTGCTTTGGTGGGAGCCTTCACTTTGTGAAAATCCACCAATCTTTAGTAAGACTTATGCCTTTTTCTGTATGTGTGTTATACTTCAAGACAAAGTTCCCTCCAGGAAGTACTTTGGGAATTCAAAATTGGAAGAAGTTATTTTCAGCTGAGAGAATAGGGGAATGCCTTCCCTGGGAAACTGACTTTCAGCCTTTATGTTATATTGCTACTGAGAGTTCATCATAATCAGGATAAGGTGGCTTTATTTTCATGTAAGCAGATGATATCATCATCTTCATCATCATCATCATCATCATCATTGCTGCTGCTTCATCATGCCAGTACCAAGCATCATCTGTTTCTTTGTGCATATTAACCTACTGAATTCTCAAAGCAGCCCTATGAAGTAGGTTACTCTTATCGTCTTTATTTGACAGAGGAAAACTTGAGACACAGTGAGGTTACCTAAGTGGTAGAGCCAGAATACAAATTGCTCAGTACTGCTTATCTCTTATAGAAAGAGTATGAGTTCTCAAAGTGTGGTCCAGGAACCCTCATGGGTCCCAAGACCCTTTGTGGGGAGGGCACTCCATAGATCAAAACTATATTTATAATAATACTAAGACATTAAATGCCTTTTTTCACTCTCATTCTCTCAAGAGTATACAGTGCAATTTTCCAGAGACAATATGATCTGTGCTATCACAACAGATTGAACGCAGAAGCAGATATGAGAATCCAGCTGCCTTCTATTAAGCCAGACCCTGAAGAAAATTTTAGAAATGGAAAACAATGTCATTCTTCTCACAGCATTTTTTTGTTTTGCAAAATAGTTATCTTTCATGAATTGTATTATTCATGTTAACATTTAATGGGCTTATTCTTGCTTTTAATAAATTAATAAATATTTAAAATTTTTGTTTCAATTTTTCATATAAGTATCTATAGATACAATTCACATACATTAAAAGCACTTTGGAGTCCTCAGGAATTTATAAAGGGTGGAAAAGTGTCCTAAGACCAAACAGTTTGAGCACCACAGCTCCACACTCTTCTGCTCTAGGGCAGTAGCCCCAGAAAAGCTGGTTTTGTGACGACAGCAGCAGCTTTGGAGTCTGACCCACCTCTGTTTGAGACCTGGCACAGAACAGTTTATCCCTTCCTGTTCTTCTGTGACACTGGACATACTGCCTACATCCTGGGAAAGCCATGAGAATTCCATGAGAGAATGCCTATTAAAGACCTAGCGCATAGTAAGCACTCGATTAGTGGCATTGAACCTGGCATTGTTTTTGTGTTACCCGCAGGTGATGGACTTTTACTGCCAGTCTTGCGAGACCGCCATGTGTCGGGAGTGCACTGAGGGGGAGCATGCGGAACACCCCACAGTCCCCCTCAAGGATGTGGTGGAGCAACACAAGGCCTCGCTCCAAGTCCAGCTGGATGCCGTCAACAAAAGGTGCACACACCTCCCCCAGACTCCCGACTGGCTGTGTGTGAGGCTTGGCCTCCGGATCTCTTGCCTCAGTGGGATAATAGGTTCACACTACCTAAATAAATTCTCCTTTGATGGTGTGTCTGTAGTCATAAACTAGTGAGTGATAAGGGTCATCCCTTGCCCCTTGGTAAAATTCCAACCCCCTTATGTTATGAGTGGTGGCATTTTTGTTTTAGGACCTTTGAATGATTAAATAAATAAAATACATTCAAGGAAAATGCTCTCGGGAGATCTCTGAGATTCGTGCCTGAAACCAGGCTCTCTGAGGAGCTATTCTTAGCTGCTCTTCTTGACATATACAGGACCATTGTGTTCACTGTCACTGGCTCATCTTTGTTTGAGCCCAGCAAAATGGTGCCGATCAGTGATTGCTCAATTTTCCTTATGTCTCCCTGTTTCCAGCCTTTCTCTTTGGCATAGAAATGAGGGGATAGAGTAGCTGCGTGATACATGAGAAAGATCAAAGAGAGGAAATAAACAACCAGCAGAAAATAAATCGTCACCAATAGTTGTAGTGAGAAAAGTGTGGTTATTCTCTAATAATTAAAGGAACTTGGAAGCTTGCAAAACGTTCCCAGGAAACTCAGAGTCTGGATAAGTTTTTCATATGATTAGGTGAAAAGATACAGCTATTTATTTAGAACAATGGTTCTCAATTGTGGGCAATAATACCCCCGGGAGACATTTGGCATTGCCTGGAGAGTTTGGTGTCACGATTGTGTGTGGGGGGGCTGCTGTTGGCATCTGGCAGAAGACAGGATGCTGTTAAACATCCTACAACACACAGGACAGTCCCCTGCAACAAAGCAGCATGTGGCCTACAATATTATAGTGTCAAGTTTGAGAAGGCTTGCTTCAGAGTGAGGAGAAGCCATGGTGTTCAGAGAGCCTCAAGGCTTTGTACCATCAATTATTAAAATTAGATGATTGATTAGATGAAGTAGACGTGGACCCTCAAAATCTCTTCTCTCAAAGGCAGTAATTATGTCATGTCTTATTCATTCTGTTCTTCGGTTATTACTTTTTTGAAGATGATGAAAGGCAAAGAAAATGTTTTTTGACAAAACATAGTGTTTAGACAGATGTTTCACTATTTCTGGGTTGATGTTAAATAATGATCTTTAACGACTGTCCTCCAGGCTCCCAGAAATAGATTCTGCCCTTCAGTTCATCTCAGAAATCATTCATCAGTTAACCAACCAGAAGGCCAGCATTGTGGATGACATCCATTCTACCTTTGATGAGCTCCAGAAGACTCTAAATGTGCGCAAAAGCGTGCTGCTTATGGAACTGGAAGTCAACTATGGCCTCAAACATAAAGTAAGATTCTAGCCATTCTCATAAATACCCTGTAAGAGACATGGTATCCTGGGCACTTCACTGCACTAGCTTACTGTGTTCTAATACCACAAAGGGGACTCAGATGGGTCCTTAAGTGTCACTGTTGCGTAGTAAGCAGTTTTCTAACACTTTATTTTAGAGAGAGAGAGAGAGAGAACAAGCCGAACAGGGTGGGGAGGGGGAGAGGGAGAGAGAGAAGCAGGCCCTGTGTTGAGCAGGGACCCCAGTGCAGGACTCGATCCCAGGACCCCAGGATCATGACCTGAGCTGAAGGCCAACGCTTAACCGACTGAGCCACCCAGGCGCCCCAACAGTAATTTTCATTTAATGGCCCATCCAGCTGTTTTTTTTTCCTTCCTCTTTTCAGCAAAGTTCTATAATTCTGTAACCATAAGGACCAATTAATAATTTGACATAAGACAAGATTGAATATAAAGTAATGTTTTCAGGATTTAGGGTTAAGCTGGATTATTTTCCTTCCTTAATTATAATGTCTAATAGTCTCTTAATTGCTCTCTCATCCACACCAACCTGTTAGTCAACTTCAAAGAGAACCCTGACTGCAGCCTTTAACATGTCCAATCACAAAACCAGGGATCAAAAGCTTCTGCTATTTGGGTGTGGAGAGTTTTCATTTGTCTGGTTTCTGTTCCTTTAGTTGGCAACAGGGGAATTTGGGACGTTATGGAGAGATACTGAATAATGAGTGTTTCAGATGCCGGGCATAGCATTTTGTTTTCCAGACTCTTGGTGGTGACGTTTCTGCTCGCCCCATCAAAAACACCTGACCCAAGAAAAATGCGTGTGGGACAGTGTGGGAGAGGCGGAAGGGAAAGAGGAGGTACCGGGAGTGCAATTCAGAAGCATGCCTTAGAAGCGGGTTCGCTGGGCCGAATTAAATACCACCTGCAGAGAGCCAACAGTGTGGGCAGGTGCAGGACCCGGTTGTGGCTCGCGGAGGGCAGTGCCCCCGCGCGCCGGTGCGCAACGTCCAATGGGCTGGGCTCGTGCGCCGCAGCAAGTGCTCACCCGACCTCCCCCCCCCCCCCCCCCCCGCCCCGCGCAGGTCCTTCAGTCGCAGCTGGATACTCTGCTCGAGGGGCAGGAGAGTATTAAGAGCTGCAGCAACTTCACGGCGCAGGCCCTCAACCATGGCACGGAGACGGAGGTGCTGCTGGTGAAGAAGCAGATGAGCGAGAAGCTGAACGAACTGGCCGACCAGGATTTCCCGCTGCACCCGCGTGAAAACGATCAGCTGGATTTTATCGTGGAGACCGAAGGGCTCAAGAAGTCCATCCACAACCTCGGGACGATTTTAACCACCAACGCCGTCGCCTCCGAGACGGTGGCCACTGGCGAGGGGCTGCGGCAGACCATCATCGGGCAGCCCATGTCCGTTACCATAACGACCAAGGACAAAGACGGCGAGCTGTGCAAGACGGGCAACGCCTACATCACCGCCGAGCTGAGCACGCCCGACGGCAGCGTGGCGGATGGAGAAATCCTCGACAACAAAAACGGCACCTATGAGTTTTTGTACACTGTCCAGAAGGAAGGGGACTTTACCCTCTCTCTGCGACTCTATGACCAGCACATCCGAGGCAGCCCGTTCAAGCTGAAAGTGATCCGGTCGGCCGACGTGTCTCCCACCACCGAGGGCGTGAAGAGGCGCGTGAAATCCCCTGGAAGCGGCCATGTAAAGCAGAAAGCGGTGAAGAGACCCGCCAGCATGTACAGCACTGGGAAACGAAAAGAGAATCCCATCGAAGACGATTTGATCTTTCGAGTGGGTAAGGAGAAAGCGCCGCCGCGCCGGATTGTCTGAGCGTTGCTTTGGTTAAGGGGCAACGGGGAAAGGGTTGTTGCAAATGGGAACCGCGCGGGTCGGGACTTGTACCCTGAAGGTGCTGGGAGACACTGGTGTGTTTTATTAGGTAAGTTTATGCAGTCTCTTCCGGAGATTTTAGGATTTATTTCCCCCTTTTCCGCCCGCCTTCTCCCTCCCTCCTCATCCTTCTTCCTCTTCCTCCCGCTTACACTCCCTCCCTTCCCCTTCTCGCGTTAGCCTTTCTCCCTCTGTCCTCCTCCTTCCCCCCAAGTCCTCCCCACCCGTGCCCCCTTCCCCTCCCCAGTTCTCCAATTTACCCCTCTCTGCCCTCCTCTCCTTCGCCCCAGCCCTCCCCCCTCCTTCCCTCCCCCGTCTCCTCCTGCTCTGCCCTCTCCTCCTCTCCCCCCTCCTCCTTTGTAACGCAAGTGCTGCATATTCACTATAGAAAATTAGAAACCGAAAATAAGCAAAAAGAGACATAGAAAAAAATCACAGCACTCACAATCCGGAAATTTTAAGGACATGTCGGCCATCTCACCGCCCCCCACCGCCCCACCTCCCGCCATGGGAATGTCTTTAAGAGTAACTCAAGGCAAAGCGATCGTTGTATCAGATCACTCCATTGTTTCTCTGAAATCAGTCAGCTCCAGCTGCACTGTGGGTTGAGGGGCTGATGCCTCCCTGTCATTGCTTCTGCACGGCGAGGGCTGGAGCTGGGGGACACCGAGCAGTGCAAGTCGTGGTCACTTCCAGGTGTGTGTAGCTGGAGAGCAGCCCCAAAGAGGGGAGGGTGGGTGGAAATCCGGAGAATGGAATGGGGTTGGGGTGGAAACAAGACGCGGAGCCAAATAGATTGGAGAATGCAAGTCTCAAATTCCCTTGTCTGCTTTATTACCTCTGATTCTTTTTTCTGATTTTTTAAACTGTTTATTCTCTCAGTAGAAAGCAAACTAAATGTAAATATCAAAGGACTTTGTCATTCTTAAGAAAAAAGCCTGCATTTTAGTTAATGTTTTCAAAAGTAGCTTTAGCCTGCTTATCTTTCTGCCTCTTCTTAAGTCCTGTGTTGCAGCATCTCTGAAAGGGCACTGCACGGAGTCTGGGGTTCAAATAGATTGGGGAGACTTTAGCCTCAGTGAAGGAAACGGACTTTTTTTTTTAAGATTTTTTATTTATTTATCTGACAAAGAGAGACACAGCGAGAGAGGGAACACAAGCAGGGGGAGGGGGAGAGGGAGAAGCAGGCTTCCCGCTGAGCAGGGAGCCCCATGCGGGGCTTGATCCCAGGACCCTGGGATCATGACCTGAGCTGAAGGCAGACGCTTAACAGCTGAGCCACCCAGGGGCCCGACTTTTTTTTTTTTTTTTTTTAATCCCAGAACCTTTAGAATCTGCCAGTGTGCACTGTAAGTCTCCAAGGCAGGAGAGGGATAACAGGCAGCACTTCCACAAAGCCTTCCTGAGCCGAGAACTTTTTCCATGGCACATCTTGGGAGAGTAAGGCTCCTTGGAACCTTCTTGGGCAGCAGCTGCACTGTTAATACTTCAGGCTGCATCTTGTAAAGGCCACGATAGGATATGTAACTTGTCCGTTCACAGCCCGGAGGGCCTCCTGCATTCACTGGCCAAATGTGCCGCGTTTGTGCAGAAGCTGTAGATGTGCCTGCCAAAGCAGAATGGAGGAGCTGGGCGGGGGCAGGAGTGGGAGCCTCCCAGGTCTGCCGCTCCGGTTCTGCCACTTAACTTGAACTTCAGGCAGGTCTCTTAGCTTTTCTGAGCTCCAGTTTCCATGCCTATAAAATGAGAATACAAAAATATCTGCCTCTCAGAGCTGTCGTGAGTCTCAAGCTTAATGGCTGGTGTGTTGGAGGAGCTAAATGAAGAACTATTGGTTTTGCACATGCAATGAGGGTCCTTAGATTTTCCCTACTACCGTTTCTTCTAAAATTTTTTTACCTTCCTGCTCCCCACTGATCTCCTCCTGCATAGAGAACAAGCTCAGTGGGTCTCCTGCTCAACCCTTTCCCTCCGCCTGCTCCCCCACCTCCTGCCCCAGCCAAGTAATCCCAGTCTACTTCCAGGCAGTGCGCCAAGTGGAGAAAGGCAAAGATCTGGGTCTGAATTCTGATTCTCCTTAACAGCTGGGCAACTAGCTTACCTTTTCTGAACCCAGTGCTCAATTACTGGTAGCTGTTATTTTCCTATTGTTATTGATTTTAATCTCCACCATCACCACCTGTGATTCTCACCTGACATATCTCTTAGGGTGTTTTCTGCCCCCAGTAGTGATTTTGAATCCCCAGCTCCCACCAGAGAAGGGGGTGTACTCTTCTTCCCTCCTACCCTTTGAGAATTCACTGGTGATTTGCTGGCACTGGTGGAAAGGTGTTTACATGTTTAAACGTCTATAAAGAGCTTAGAAGAGTGCCTGGCATATGACACTGTGTCTGAGTTTATTCATGAAGTAAAGATGCTGTCTTAATCTGCTAGGGCTGCCGTAACAAAATACCATAGACTGGATGGCTTAAACAAAGGACATTTATTTTCTCACAATTCTGGAGGCTGAAAAGTCCAAGATCAAGGTGGTGCTAGATTTGGTTTCCTATGAGGCCTCTCTCCTGGTCTTCTAGATGGTGGTCTTCTTGCTGCTTTGTCCTTATATGGTTGTCCCTCTGTGCATACATAACCCCTGGTGTTTTTTTCTCTTCTTGTAAGAAGAGATTAGGGCCTCACCCTAATGGCCTTATTTTAACTTAATCACTTCTTTTAAGACCTTCTCTCCAAATGCAGTTAGGTATATTCTGAGGTGCTAGAGGTTGGGACTTCAACATATGAATTTTGGGGGTTCAGTCCATAACAGATCCTAAGCACCTCAGATACGTAGGGCCAGAAAGGAAGGTAGGTCGTTCAGCCCTATTTCTCTTTAACTTTATGTTTTAACCCAGAGCTAGCCAAAAGACACCACTCGCTATGCAATAATTTGGCTCAGAAAGCATTTCTAGAGCACCTAGTACCTGCGAGGCACTGGGCCAGGTGATGGGAATGTAGAGATGAAAGAAATGAGATATCCTCCCTCAAGGAGGTTACAGTTTGGGTGACAGATGGATAACCGCCTGACTTTAATGGGGTGACTAAATGGGGTGTCTGTCCATCAGATGCGCAGGTGCTGAAAGAATTCACCTGAGGCAGAACCAAGGAGATCAAAGTTTATTGAATACACCACGAGGGAGTGGTGGGCGGGACAGCGGAGGAGAGACTGAGGCAGTGGGTGAGGGGGTTGTTTTTAAAGAGGAAATCTGAGGAGGTATAGGGATGTAGGAACTCTTCCCATTTAGGAAACGGTGCCGAGTTGGAAGTCGCCCATTGGTTAGTTAGGGCCTATGGCTATTTTGAGGTGGGGCGTCTGAGGGGGCCTGTCTGTAGTCAGCCAGGTGCTCACTGTGGCCCTTTCTGCCTTCCGTCACTCAAATCTGTTTGCCTCAAAGCGGCCTCTTCGTTTAATACCATGGGTTAGGGGATGGGAAGCTGTAGAAATGAGAAAGAATTTAAAGCAGGACATGAACAATGAGGAGGACTTCTCTGGGTTGACAGGTGCAAGCAGCATTCCAGGTCGAAGGACCGATGCAAGGCAGAAAGGCCAGGTAAAGAGGAGTGAACATGCGTGAGGTTTGCGAGCAACACGTCCTGTGAGAAGATGCAGGGAGCGAAGGTCAGAGGAATGGAAGGTGGGGAAGGCTCTGGCTGGAGGTGAGCCTGCACAAATCAGTGTCGGAGCCCACTGCTCCCCGAACGCCCTCCGGGCTTCCACACCAGGCACCTGATCTCTGGATTCCCCAGTTTTATCTTTCCCCCAAGTCCCACCTTCTCCTTTGGAGTCCACTGTGATTATTACTATTTATGCACGGGCCTTATTTCCCAATAAGATTACAAATGGCTTGAGGTCAAAGTTGATGTCCTTAATCATTTATACTCCCCAACAGTACCCCAAAGAATACTTGGCATAAGTACTTTGTTCATTTGAGTAGGATCCAGTTGTGACCTACTGCATGAGTTAACTTCCCTCTCACCACTGTCAGGCCCCAGTGTTGAGGTCCAAGGACACACAGACCAGACAACAGGAACTAAGCTCAAGGCCAGGGAGTCACATGTATTCCTGTGCCTGGAACTATGCTAGGCAATGTCAGGCAAGCAGTGCTGGCCTTCTAAGAACTTGTCTTCTCAAGGTCTATACTGTAGGCTATAGCAGGTAGAGTTTATATTAATAATTAGAAGAGTTCAACTTTTATTTTACAGTTATAACTTTATTTTTTATTTTTTACTTTTTAAGATTTTATTCATTTATTTGTCAGAGCGCGCACAAGCAGAGGGAGTGGCGGGCAGACAGAGAAACAGACTCCCTGCTGAGCAAGGAGCGCAACGCAGGACTCCATCCCAGGGCCCCGGGATCATGACCTGAACTGAAGGCAGATGCTTAACCGACTGAGCCACCCAGGCATCCCTATACCTTTGTTTTAGAACTTTAAGTTTCTCTGTACAATTCGGCTTTTAGATGCATAATAATAGAACATGCACAGTTTGGGGCACTTGGGTGGCTCAGTCGGTTAAGCATACAGCCTATGACTCTTGACTTCGGCTGAGGTCAAGATCTCAGGGTCAAGGAATGGAGCCCTGCTTTGGGCTCCACACTCAGCTGGGAGTCTGCCTCTCTCCCTCTCCCTCTCCCTCTGCCCTTCCCTCCACTCATGCTCTCTCTTTTTCAAATAAATCTTTAAAAAATAAGATAAAATACGGCTTTAAAATGTTATTTAAAAAAGACATGCACAATTTGAGCAGTCCCTTTGTGCGTGTGTTGAAGCCTGCTGCATGTAATCCAAAATTCAATGAAATTCAGCTACACACCTGGCAGGGTAACCATGGTTCTGCTGTTCCCTCAACTGGTCTCATACATACTGAGCGTCTCAAGGCACTGAATTTGTGCTTAAAGATACGTAGTTTTCATAATACATGTATGAGGGTTCATTCAACAACCATAAATAACGTGTTGATTCTGTGTATTCATGAAAGTGAATCCTCACTTTCTGGGTGACATAAGGGATTTTCAGGGCTATATTTGACTCCCATTTTCACCTTCCTACCAATTATCCAGCCCCCAAGTTAGATGGAACTCTGCTGTTGAGCCCTTACTATGTGCCAGATACTTGGCTAGGTCATAGTATAAAGAAGGATGAGATTCTGACTCTGACTTAAAGGAGGTGACCATCCAAAGGAGACAGATGTGTACCAAATGTACCTTCAGTTTGAATCAAGACACAGAAGTTGGGGTGGCGGGGAGTCATGGAAGGTTCCCAGAGATAGCCTCTAAACCTAAGCTGGCTTTTTTTTTTTAAGATTTTATTTATTTATTTGAGAGAGAGAGAATGAGAGATAGCACGAGAGGGAAGCGGGTCAGAGGGAGAAGCAGACTCCCTGCTGAGCAGGGAGCCCGATGTGGGACTCGATCCCGGGACTCCAGGATCATGACCTGAGCCGAAGGCAATCGCTTAACCAACTGAGCCACCCAGGCGCCCCCTAAGCTGGCTTTGAAAGAGTATCAGATGGAAGGGAAGAAAGGATGTTTTAGATGAAGGGAGAGCAGGTTCAAAGGCATGAAGGTGAAAAACTGAGTGGTTCCAGGAACCGTAAATGATGCCATCATCTTGGAGCGGCAAATGAAATAGAAGCGAGAAAAGGTTACGTTTCCTTGACAAGGAGCTTGGACTTTGTTCTCTGTGTTTCTCAGTCTCTGGGCAGGCCCAGGGATCTGCATTCTGTAAGCCTCAGCCATGCTTATGCTCACTGAAGTTTGAGACCCATAGCTGTGTGGGTGATGGGGAGGCCCTGAACCGTGTGATGTAGTGTGGTGGCTTACTAAGTAAGCTGTTCATTTCCAGAGAGCCTGGAGGCACTCTAGGGCATCTACTCTGAAGTCTCTCCCAGGAAGCAGTAGTCCGCATGAGCTAATACAAGGGCCAGGATTCAGAGTGTTGCGATGCAGTGGAGAGGAAATGGCAGATTTATAAATGCTCAGGAAGGAGAGGGCAGGGCTTCGTGACCAAACTGAATTCTCGGTGTTTGACTCGCGTGCTATGGGGACGTGAGCCGGTAGAGTGAGTGATGTGAGTGGTTAGGACTGTGCTCTCTGAAGCTGGACCGCCCTGGGTCCTGGCCCCAGCACTGCTACTTTCTCATCTGTGCGGTCCTGGCTAAGTTTCTTCTCTTTGTGCCTCAGTTTCCTCCATAAAATGGGCAGGAGAAGAACCTGCCTCCTAGGGGGTTGTGATGATTAAGTGAATTAATATCCTAAAGAGCTTAGAATAATGCCTGGTACTGAATGATGCCCAGTCCACTTTAGGGAGGCAAAGGAGGTAATACTAATTCGCATTTTATTCATAGTTGTGCTATAGAAGTAAGAGTTAACCTAAGTAGTGGAGAACTGAAAAGACTGACTGCCTCATTTAAATCCCAGCCCACTATTTATTAGCTATATGATTAGGGGGGAATTATTTAACTTTCTGTGCCTCAGTTCCTTTATCTGTAAAATGGGGATGGTATTAACATGTACTTGATCTGGTGAGGATTAAAATAATATATGTAAGATGTATTCAAAGAGTACAGGACATAGTAAGGACTTAGTAAACGTTGGCTGTTGTTACTATCCTTATCAACCCAGGTAAGGACAGTCAGGGGAAGGGGGGTATATTTCAGTTTTGATCAACCAGGCTGAAGTGTACCATAGGCAGTTTAGAGTGTAGGTTTGGAGCTCAGCAAAGAAGTCAGGGCTAGAGATCCATTTGGGAGTGACAAGTATAGAAAAGTTACTTTAAATCATGAGCTGCAGTGTGGTTCAGGTAGGAAAAGATGGGGAACGGAAGCAGAAGGAAGGACTAAGCATTCTCTGAGCCAGGCTTTGTGCAGTCCATTTCTATATGGCATCTGACTTAAAATTCTCGGTAGGGATAACACACTTCCGGTTCCTAATGCCCGCACAGCGCAGTATACCTACCACAACATAATACGTGGCACATGCCGACGTGCACACCACCTCCTAACTCTGTGCTCCATGACATAACGTTAGCAAGCTGGAAATCAGCTGTGAGGGGAGCATTTACACTACAGAAGCGGGCAAAGGCTACAAATCAGAGCTCCTCCCACAGCTCCTGCCCCTCAAGGGCCAAATTACCAGGACATATAATTATCCCTACCCCTGAAGGAATGGGGGCTCCGAGAGCTGGGGCAGGACCCGAGCCATCTGTGCTCTGATGTCCCTGCCTTTCTAATTGCACAATGATTCCTCTTCATCTTAAATGTCTTAACTACTGTGGTTTCCCAAAGTTGAGATATTTGCTACCTCCCACGCCTGAAAACTTAATTATATGCCCACTGTGAATGAGTTATTGTGTTAACTCTGATACTGTGCTGGAAAACCATCCTGAATGAGTTTAGGGAGGTAGCTTAGAGCATCTGTTGATGAAACACGGGTATTATTTTTCCCTGCACTCTTAGAGTTTGCTGACTAGAAGCCATGAGCTGGTTTTGTCAGCTACCAAAGAAAGTCCTTAAATAAAGGGGAAGCCAGAAGATGTGGGAGGGAGTGAAAGAATCACAGTTGAATTGTTTCAAATTATGTAATTCATACACCATACCTTAATGTGTCGGTGAGAAGAATTGAATGAAACACTCCTTTGTACTCTAGAGCAGTGTGCTTTCTTATAATGTAAAAGGGATGTATAAAATCACTTAGCAGAAGTTCAGAGGCTTTATAGGAAGATAGGATATTTTATGCTTCTTTTCTCCTGCCTCACCTCTGCAAACCACCACCTTCCCACCCTAAAATCTCTGAGGAGAGGGATCATGCTAACGTGGCATCTTATAGTTCATCTTATATGGTTCTTATAGGAACCCTGGCACACCCCTTTGAGAATCTCATCCTCAGGAACTCTTCGTGCACTTCAATGGGGAAAGATGTCACTAATATTTCCTGAGTGCTAGGCACCGTGCGGGGTTATGGGGTGCAACAGCAAACAGGACAGATGTTGCCTCTGCCCTCGGAGAACTCACCGTTTAGTGAGAGATAGGTAAATAGTTAAAATGCCATGTGGTAAGGAATGGAGTTCCTAAGGGTTTTAGAGAGCAAGCGGGATCCATATGAGTCCAAAGGTAATTATCTTCACCTCAGAAACTTGGTATTTTAAAGTCTAATTAGAAAGAAGCTGGGCGCCTGGGGGGCTCAGTTGGTTAAGCGACTGACTCTTGGCTTCAGCTCACGTTATGATCTCAGGGTCCTGAGATCAAGCCCTGCGTAGGATTCTGCGCTCAGCAGGGAGTCTGCTTAAGATTCTCCCTTTCCCTCTGACCCTCCCCACCCCACTGGCTCTCTCTGTCTCTCTGTCACTCTCTCTCTAAAATAAATAAATCTTAAAAAAAAAAAAGAAAGCAAGCAGGGGAGATGCCTCACTGGCTCAGGCAGTAAAGCATATAAGTCTTGAACTTGGGGTCATGAGTTCGAGCCCCATGTTGGGTGTAGAGATTCCCTAAAATTAGAAAAAGAAGGAAAGTGTGTATTAGAAAAAATACTATGTAAGAGAGCAGGAGAACTGGGTTTTCTTTTCTCTGGCTTTACTACTTTTGTGATGTGTCTAGCTTCATTTTCTCATATATGAAATGGAACAGTAATATTTATCCTGCTAACTCATGGGGTTGTTACAGGGAGAGCATGAGAGGATATATTATGAAAATGCTGTAAATATTACTAAACATTTCATTTTTCCATGATGTAATGTGGGGTATAGTTTACTCAGTCATTAATAATTCATCCGGGCACTCACTCATTCGACAAACATTTGTTAAGCACCTACTTGTTTGAAGATTCTTTGTTAGACCCAGTTTTTTGCTTGATTTCATCCTCTTGCATTATCCCATTTAAAGTATCTGGATTTGCTTAGTGTTAATTCTCCTATTAAGTTGGGGGCGGGATCTGCAGTTCTTGATCCCCTATTTCAGCCCAGGGGCTTACCTTCTGTGATCTTCCTGGGGACATGGGTGGAGGTGGCCAGGAGGAGCGTGGATGAGAAGCCATTGGCTTAAATATTCATTTTATGCTTCATTGGCTAGTTTCACATCTGGGGAAAACCGGTTTAATTATCTTCTGGAATTGTTGCCAAATTGTTTATAATTACTTTTAAGACTGGTGTTACTCATTTTACTATCCAAAACATAACCACCAAATGAAATCTTGTACATCAAAGTAGTCAGGAAAAGATTTTATAAGTACTATGTATGTTTGTGTTACATTTATATTCATTACAAAAGAACTAGTTTTCATTATATAGTAGAATACTTTGGAGGGGAGACTTTTCTGTAGTCTAAATAGAATATACTAAAAATCTTGAAGAATAAAGCATGATCCCAAATTATTTCTAACTTCTGGAATTTATTTTATTTTGGTCCCAAGATACTTTATAAACACCTGGATTGTGGGCATTTCAGCACAATGATAATATGCTATAGATCCGTGTTATTACTCACCATCAAGATTTTTGTAGTTTAACTGCTAGTGAAGATAGCATTAGCTGTCCCTCAGGAATATGCTGGTAGTTTCGTTTGATCTTCAGAAATAACGCTGTGATCCTGCTATGCTTAAAAACTGAAATAGATTTAAAAAAAAATGATGACCAATAATTTCTGACAAGTTGAAAGATACTCTTAAGAATCAGAAGGTATTATCTGTTATGCCAACCCAGCTATTTGAATACTAAGCCATGTGGCTTAAAGAAAAAGATTTTTAAAAACAAATATAAAATTAAAACAGCAGTGGCTGCTCCATCTAGCTGTTTCAAAAATGTATAGTCAAGGGGTGTCTGGGTGGCTCAGTTGGTTAAGTGTCTGCCTTTGGCTCAGGTCATGATCTCAGGGTCCTGGGATGGAGTCCCCAAGTTGGGCTCGCTGCTTTTCCCTCTCCCTCTGCCCCTTGCCTCTGCTCGTGCTTTCTCTCTCTCTCTCAAATAATTAAATAAAATCTTTATATATACATATATATATATGCACACACGCACACAAACTGGACAAACTGGACTGTTCTTCCAACCCTGTGATTTTATTTATATGTGGGGCAACAGACTCAAGCTCTAGTTAACTTGAGACTGAGAATAAGAGCTGGGCCAACACATGGCTCTGGAGCTTAGTAGAGGCTGTAGAATCTCTTTCCAACAGTGTGGTCTTTGGCAAAAAAGTTCCATTGCTCTCGTGACCCAGTATTGGTAGGCAATGAGCATCTCTGTTCATTTCACACTGGGCATAGTCTTCCTTCTCCTTGTTCCAAATGGTATTGACACGGAGCCCAGAGAAATGTCTTCCCAAGTTTCACCTACACTCAGAAATGTGTGTTCATTTCTGCAAAGAAAAAAGTGTTAGTATTTTTTGTTCATGTACGTTCTCTCCTTCAACATTTTCACAAGGAAAATTAAATCTTTTTGACTAAGGCACCCCTTAGCTTCTACTAAAGTTCTATTCTCCCCATAATTTTTCCTTTCCTTTCAAACATCAACCTGCTGCCTGCAGAGCCTTCTCTGAGTAGAACAGGCTTTGTCTTGAGCAGGCTGGACAAATCGTTAGATAAAAGAGGGCAGCAGACTGGTTTCTGGCCCTGCCTGGACAGCGCCAGGGTCCATCTACCCTGTTCAGGTCTTTCTTACTCCGCTCCCCATTTTCAGTGTTTCTTTCCCCTCCCTGTGTGTCCTCCAAGCCAGGGGTGCACTTCCAATTTTATATAAAGAAGGACCTAGAAGAAGAAGAAGATAGCAGGAGGGGAAGAATGGAGGGGAGTAAATCGGAGGGGGAGACAAACCATGAGAGACGATGCGCTCTGAAAATCAAACTGAGGGTTCTAGAGGGGAAGGGGTAGGGGGATGGGCTCGCCTGGTGATGGGTATTAAAGAGGGCATGTACTAAATTGAGCACTGGGTGTTATATGCAAACAATGAATCATGGAACACTATGTCAAAAACTAATGATGTAATGTATGGTGATTAACATAACAATAAAAAATTTAATGGGGAAAAAAAAAAGAAGGACCTAGAACAGCCTGGGGTTTCTTTATAGAGCCACTTCTTTTGTTTATGTTCCAGTCTCATTTGCAGCACTTGCTTTGTTATTATGTTTCTTTACTTGGTCCTTAGTTCCTCCTCTGGCTCATAACTTCCATGTTTTTATCAAATGTTCCTGAAAAATTAAGTTTTACTCTTGAGAAACTCTGGCCTTGCCCCCCACTACCTTTTAAAAAGTTTGTATACGGGACGCCTGGGTGGCTCAGTCAGTTTAAACATCTGCCTTAGGCTCAGGTCATGATCTCGGGGTCCTGGGATGAGTCAGGCATCAGGCTCCCTGCTTAGCAGGAAGCCTGCTTCTCCCTCTGCTTGCCACTCCCCCTGCTTGTGCATGCGCTCTCTCTCTTTCTTGGACAAATAAATAAAACCTTTTTAAAAAATTATGTATAAACTGAGGATTTTATTTTTTTAAAGATTTTATTTATCTGTGTGAGAGAGAGAGCACAAACGGGGAAGAGAGGCAGAGGGAGAGGGAGAAGCGGACTCCCCACTAAGCAGGGAGCCCGATGCAGGGCTCCATCCCGGGACCCTGGGATCATGACCTGAGCTGAAGGCAGATGCTTAACCGACTCAGCCACCCAGGCGCCCCTAAACTGAGCATTTTAGAAGAATAGTTTCTTTTCCTGGTCCTTCAGTTTTTGCTGTACCTGTTAACCAGCCGCTATTCAGACATCAGCAGGAATGCCCCAAAGCTAATACCATGTTGGCACATACCTCCATCAAGAGTTAAACACCCCTTCCCCCTGCCACCAACAGATACAACACGTCATTTTAAGAGAGCATTAGCTGATATCATAAACATGCTTACTGTAGGGATTCTATGCAGATCAAGTATAAAAGATCATCTCTTCTGATATATTTGAAATAAAATAGAACCCTTTCTTCCACAAGGTGGAAGATGTTCTTTTGAGAATCTGGATCTCAAATTTTTCTTTTGTGTTAATAAGAGTAGATGAGATATAGAGGTGGTGAGTTGGAGTCCAGGATGTCAGTAAAACAACTAACTGCTATGTGGGTTGGGTTGAAGCCAGTAACCAAAGGGTTAACGGGACTAATCCAAGCTAGAGACTTGCATAGCTGCAACTTTTTACCCAGACCTTGTTTGTTTGCCTTTAATTTTCCTTGCCTCTCCTCCTTCCGGGAGGCAGATTTGACGCTTGTCCTCCCGTGCCCTCCTGGGGCTGCCTCTAGAATAAGCCCTTTGCTGGCAGCATACTCCATGTCTCGAAGTCACTGTCTAAGCTCTGCATTAGGCAGATGAACTTGGGTTCGGTTACATGGTGAGAACCAGGTGGTCCGAGTAAGATGTTTCTGCCCAGTAGTTCTGCTGTTAAGTTTATTCCAAGTTGAACTCCATTGCCAGTTTCACTTCCTAAACCCACAAATCAGTTTCAGAAGAGTCTGACCTTTTGTGAGCAGTGTAAGCCCGCGTCTGACACTGGCCACCATCAGTGTGCCATCGTCTGGGGCGCCTACAGCACCGCATTCACGTCTAAAACCAAAAGATCAGCTTGCCCTTTGGAGTAGGATAAAAAAATGAAAGGAGAGGATGAAATGAAATGATAAAAGTGCCAAAAAAACTGAGACATAGCTTTCTCTTTCTAATTGTGAAAATTTAAACCTCCTTCCTGGTCATTTCTGAGCAAAGTTCAGTCTGTTTCCATCCCTTAATATTTACGTGGTCCTGTTGAAATAAGTTACAAACACTTGTTCTGAAACAAAAGAAGACATCTGTGAACCCATAGACGCCTTGGCTTTTTTTTTTTTTCCCTCCTGCCTCATCTCTCATTAAAAAGCCTAGTATGGATGAGAATATTATTGGATTAATTAATTTTCCTTTGCCTTTTGTATTTATCTAATCCAGAAGGTGCTCTGTCAGGATATCTTCTATGTTTTCAAGAAGAATATACCATGTATGAGATAGTGAGTCTTTGAAAATAATGCATAAGTAAATCAGTACATGAAAATCAGCCTGCTAGTTTTATAACATCTGAGGCCCTGTGGTTTGTTAAATGTACTGAAAGCTTCTTCTTAGGAGCTCCTTCAAGTCAGGTTTCTTCCAAGAGCTGCTGAGGGAGAGGGTGGGATTTCAGCAAACTGAAATAAGGCCCTCTCCTGTTGTATATCCTCGATTGTAGTATTAGGGTTTTTATTGTTTCTTTGTGAAATCTAAACATATTTTAATATGATTATTAATATAATAATAAAATAATATGCAGTTACAGCTTAAGACAAGATTGTATTTGCCAAAAAAAGTGATTTTTACAAAAACTTCATTGGTCTGGAAGAGAAATTTAGGAGCCTATGGATTAGGTCATGGTGGGAAAGGTTCTCTTTTTTTAAGTATAATTTAAAAAAACATTCTCAGGTTACCTGTGGAAGCCTGACTAATTCTCTTGAAGAGACTGAGAGATCTAATTCTCTATTGCTTAATTGCTGTGGTTTTATAATTTGTTTCTAGGGACCAAAGGAAGAAATAAAGGAGAATTTACAAATCTTCAAGGGGTAGCTGCGTCTACAAGTGGAAAGATATTAATTGCAGATAGCAACAACCAGTGTGTACAGGTATCGCCCCTATTTATATACCTTTATATGCATATTTTCCTACTTAAGACTTAAGATCCACGGTACAAGGACAGAAAGGGAAGCTTACAGTGTGTATAGGCTTTTCTTCAAATGGGGTTTGCATGTTCTGACCTGCAGTACATATGACGCATGTTCTTGACTGTTTCTTCCTCCCTGATTTCTGTGCTGGTTCGCATTCCAAGGAATGTCATTTGTTTTGCAGATATTTTCCAATGACGGCCAGTTCAAAAGTCGGTTTGGCATACGAGGGCGCTCTCCCGGGCAGCTGCAGCGACCCACCGGAGTGGCTGTGCATCCCAGTGGGGACATAATCATTGCAGACTATGATAATAAATGGGTTAGCATTTTCTCTTCTGATGGCAAGTTTAAGGTAAGATTAAGCTACCAATGGGCTGCTAAATAGTGGAGAGAAGAAATAGGAAATATAAGATGAACTTCGACAAGTTTTCATATACAAAGACATGCTGACGTTGTTACCTCTAACTTTTATGGAGAGGAACAGTGATACTGTCACAGATCTTATATAGAGGAAAGAGCGGCTTCATTTTATAAAGCAATTAGGTTGCTCCATCGCTTTCTATTTACATATTATCAGATTTACCTAAATTCAATGAAGAACAACCGTTAGAAAAGGGTACTGAAGAGGCAATTGATCCCGCCCAAATTAACCTACGGATTGTCATGCATGAAGTACCTTCTACTTTCTCCGGCCCTGTGATAGATGATGATATGGGAGAAACAGAATTGTAAGACACGGTTTCTATCTTTGAAAAACATACAAGCCCCTTGAGGAAAAATGACACCAGAATGACACAAAACAGTTTGTGTCCGCCTCGAATCAGTCATACGTTGTTCCATGCAATCTGAAAACCTAGTGTTAAAATGTGTAAATAGGAACTGGGAGGACAAGAAAATGGCAACTGGCAGCACAGAGAAAAGGTGAGCTGAGTTGCCCTTTGGGGGATCCCATCATTTGACATATTTGATGTTGTCCCCAGCGCCCTCTTGTTTCTTCAGCAAGTTGCTGACGAGTAGAGAGCCCTCTGGTGTTACCAGAAATCTCTCTTCTAAGGTGTCATTAAAGAATAGTATCGTGCAGCCCGTTTTCTGCATTTGTTCACAAGAAGATTATGAGACACTTTGTCAAAGGTGTTTTTGAAGGCCATAAGCACTGTGCCTTCTGCATCGTCCTGTCCAGCCTGCCAGAGGCTTCTCTTTCAGGTGACAACATGAACTTTTACTCAGACAGATCAACCCTTGGAAATCCCAAGTCTGCAATTTACTAACTACTGATAGAAGTTCCTTGAGCCTCGGTAGTCTCCTATGTCAAATTTGGATTTAAAAAAATCCATTTTGTAGGATTTGGGTAAGGATTACAGGAGATTTATTTCTGGGTTTTATATGTGCCTTGTATGAAATAGGCATCTCAGAAATGTTCTTTTCCACTGCTTCCAGTAACCCTGTCCAAAAAATGAAGTCTGTGTGATCACCTGTGATTTAGACTTCATGACACACCAGCACCTGGTCAGAGCTTCCTTTTCCAAATGTTCAGAGATGAGGCTCTTCATAATTTTTTTGGAATCCTGAAGATTACACAAAGTTCACTCAGTAGTTTCTTATTGGAGGAATTTATATTTTACTTCTTAAAGTGTTTGGATCACTATAGTCACCCCCTCATTTTTGTTAAAACAAGTTACTTCCATAATTATTAACCCTCAGATGGGAGCCTCTGTTTTGCGTGGGGCAGCATCTTCTCAATCTAGGAGAATAAAAAGTTGTTTTAAATTCCACCGTATTACACACAGCTCTTCAGTTGCCCTTGAGATTTTTTGTTCCACTAGAAATTTGATGACTCCATACGATGGCCATGTACACAGAAAGGTCTTTTGCCTTTCTAGATTTCTAGCTTCCTCCCCTTCTTTTGTGTTTTTGTAATTGTATTTTTAGTAAGACATACCCAAATACAACTTTAACATGAACAGAAGGAAAACTCTTCAGTGACCTCTTGAAAATATCCACCTAATTTGGAGATAACCCATTTCCTCTTGTTACATACCCTAGCTAAAACATGACCTGTCTCTAACTTCGTAAACGAATGCTAAAATAAGTATAAAAGCAGGAGTTCTTTTTTATATCTAATATACTGAAGTATTTTATATCGAATGTATTAAAACATTTTGAAGCTGGGGTTTTATATCTAGGAGAGAAGGGCTTCCTGAATTATGCATTTTTCATTCAGTGAGTTCAATATTCTGTATGTAATAGACGCTCTTCCTGGAAGATCCAGATCCTCATGGTTGGAATACTACTGGTAGTAATTGGAATAAACAAGAACACTCATGCCCTCTAGAGGACTGGGGTGATGGATATGGTATAGTTTCAGCATACCCTTTTGTTTTCAATAGGCATTGATCAGGAGGTAAAAGGATAGCAAGTAAAAATGTTTTAATACTGGAATGGGATCTCATCCAACTGACCATATGCATGACCATTTACTGAGAGATACTTACTTTCTTTTCAGTGGGATTCAATAAAACTAAACATGTGCTCAGAAAGATAAACCTTTAACACACAGGTGGATTCTTTGTATTTGTTCCTAGTTAATTCTAGAGATATAACAGCTTATTCCCTTTTCTTTCTTTTACTCACCAAATTCTTAGCCCTTATTTTCATTCCTCTCTGCTTCTGATTTTTTCCTTGCCATCTTTTCTGTTGACTTATATCTTCCAGCCTGTCTAGGAACCTTTTGTGACCCCAGAATAGATACAGAGGCCCCAGGTCACCATATTCTAAAATATCTCATCTCTTCCTTCTTCAATTTAAGGATCTACTTGTTGAGTTAAATACTTTTATTTAAGTGTTCCAAAGCCAGGGTCTAAAATATCTCTGCTCACTATTCTGTTTAAGACAAGGGACACATTGTCAGGCCAAATGCAGTAACTCTTAATTTCACGTGGTAAAATCTAGTGCAGCTACACTGAGAGTGATGAAGGGAAAGTGGAAGGAAAAGAGGTTTGTGCTCAACATTTAAGGTTTTCTGTTTTGGTTTTTTTTTTAAGACCTGTTCTAGCTCTTTCTACAAGATGGAATGGCAACAATCTTTATTTTCTGTTTTCTACATAATTATCATCTGCTTTATATTATATGGCTGAGTCATTCTACAGTACAACTAGTGTTCATAATGTTAGGTAGTAGTAATATTTTTGCTGTAATAATCAGACGGTCCTCTCTTCTCTTTGATCTCTACTGACATATCTTCCATTATAACATGAAAGAAAGTATACAGTTTCTTTACAAGCCATTACGCTATAGCCTCTTTGACCTCTGGGCTAGATTACAAAGTCAGAATCAAATTTATACAACAGAAGATGAACCATGAGAGACGATGGACTCTGAAAAACAAACTGAGGGTTCTAGAGGGAGGGGGCTGGGGGGCTGGGTTAGCCTGGTGGTGGGTATTAAAGAGGGCACGTACTGAATGGAGCACTGGGTGTTATGCACAAACAATGAATCATGGAACACTACATCAAAAACTAATGATATAATGTATGGTGATTAACATAACAATAAAAAATTTAAAGGAAAAAAATTATACAACAGACTCCCTTGCAAGAATCCCATTGTTTCCTTCCTAAGTAAATGTGTCTCTTTGTACTAAAGACATCAAATCTGAATATCATCTATCAAATTACAAGAATCAAGGATCACACAGGATCTGAACCCCCACTATGAAAAAGTCCCTGTCCCTCTCTCCATACTCTTTCTGCACACATCTGCATGTCTCTGTTAGGAAAGATACTCCTGAGGGGCAGGTTATGACAGCAACTGAATGGATGGAGAGAAGGAGATGGTGTGCCATTTGCAGTGCTTGGTATGCTATCCTTCAGAATCTGCATGACCCAGGAGGTAAATACAATAGCTGACATTTTACAGATGAGAAACTGAGGTTCCAACTGGCAAAAGAGTAAATTTTGCTCTGAAATTTTGATCCTGGGTTTGAATGAATTGTAGTATCATAAAAGGAACTAGGAAATTGGGAGGTGCTAATTTGGGTTTTCTTTTTCTTTTTCTTTTTTAAATGGTGGAAATGAAGAGATGAATTTGGTTTAACACTGGTTGAGTTTAAGGTAATAACTTGTAAAATTGGCCAGGACTAAAGATATGGATTTGAGACTCTTACACACACAGGTGAAAGTTGATGCCATTGCATAAATGAGATCTTACAAGTGTAGAGAATTGCACTGTCCAATTTGGTAGCCACTAGTCACAGTGGATACTGAGTTCTTGAAATGGGACTAGTCTGAATTGAGATGTGCTATGCATGTGAAATACACACTGGATTTTAAAGACTTAGGAAAAAATGTAAAATATTTCATCAATGATTTTAATATTAATTGCATGCTGAAATGATAACTTTTAGATATGTTAGGTCAAATACAATATATGATTAACATAATTTTCCTTTTTTTCTTTGTTTTTTCGATGTTGGTAACTAGAAAAATCTTAATTACATACATGGCTCATGTTATATTTCTATCAGGCAGCGCTAATATAGAGAGAGAAAATAAGAGGACTAAAACAGAACCTATGGAAACGTAAATTTTTGGGGATTAAAATTTTTAATTTAAAAAGTAATACATCCAAACAGGTTTTTTTAAATAACTCCACAGATGAGCATAAAATGAAAAGAGTTTTTCCTGCCACCAGTAATATCACTGGCTTCTTACTTTCTCTTCCAGGAACATGTATACAGATATAAACACATTTAATTCAGTGGGCTCAGACTATACCCACTGTTCAGTACCTTGCTTTGTTTAATAATAGAGTTGAGAAGGCATTTATAAAAACACATAGAGAGCTACTCAACCCTCTGGGCCTCGGGGCCTGGGAGAGCACAGGCTCTTGCCTCCTCCCTCACTTAACCAGGCACTCAGCCTGGCAGCTCCCTCACCTTGGGGGCTCCTTCTCCTTCCTTGTCTATAGTGACCCATCGCATTAAGTTTTTGTTCTCTTTGCCTTCTGACATCACCTATTTGAATTCTCCCAAATCTACCAATCAAACCCTCAATACTAGGCACTTTTAAAAGGACCCAGGGACTGTATTTGTCTCTGTAATGTGACCGAGACATCCTCCAGGGTAGGGGCTGGTCTTACTTGTCTTCGTCTACTTAGTGCCTAGAATCATTAGCCACAGAGGTGGTGCTCCATTAGTGTTTGTAACATTAGTAAATAAATGGGTGAATGAGTAAAGTACTTCTTTATAATGGAGCTATAAAAGTAAGGATACACGACATGCATCTCCTAGCAAGCAGGCGTTTATATGTCTATTCAGAAAAATGAGTAAGACTTACAATGCATATGGTATGCGTTTGATAGAAATCGAATGCTTTTCTCCCATCTTAAAATACTGAAAACTGGAACTATTCAATTATCATGATTACCCTAAATAATGCTAGACTTTTCAAATCAATATATTCAGCAAATATTTATTGAGTCCCTGTTGGGCACCAAGAAGTACGCTAGGCTCCGAGTACACAGTCATGGATAAAACAGACATGATTCCTGCCTTCATGGAACTTAGCACTGGTGAAGTCCAAAGGGAGATGCTTGGCACTTTTGCTATTAATTATGATCCACAATAGTGACAATGATTACTTCCCTTTAACGACTGCTTGATATGGGCTATAGTCCACACTAAACACTTTATTGACATTGTTTTACTTAGTATGTATTTCCAAAAATGCCATTGGAAGTTACTGAAGTCTTTTTTTTTTTTTACATTTTTTAATATATAAGGAATCCAAAGCTTGAGGGAACCAAATGCATTTGTGCCATTCTAGGCGTGTCTGAAGCACGCGACAGGTGTAGAACTGTCTCCGCCCTCCTGATCCCGTGGTCTTTTGCTAGGTCACATTGCATCTTTACAAGGGGACTGTGACCTCAGTTAAGGGGATTCAAGAACATTTTTGGTGGTGACCCTCTTAAATAAAAGTAAGGATTTCACATACATCTTAGTAGCAGTTAACGGATGTGGTAAAAACAGAAGATTGTGGTGACCTATGAGTAGTTGCGCACCCGTTTGAACATTCAGGTACATGTGTACTAAAACCGGTGTCTTGTCTTCATGTTCTGTAGTGTTTTAAGCCTCATTCTCTGTACTTGTTTCTAACAGACAAAAATTGGATCAGGAAAGTTGATGGGGCCCAAAGGAGTCTCTGTGGACCGCAACGGGCACATCATTGTGGTGGACAACAAAGCATGCTGCGTGTTTATTTTCCAGCCAAACGGGAAGATAGTCACCAGGTTTGGTAGCCGAGGAAATGGGGACAGGCAGTTTGCAGGTACACTCGATGGTAATATGTAAACCCCCTTTTTTATGCTTCTGCTCACGTTTGCATGATGTTGGAGCATGTGGAAGATGCCTCAATCCCCAGTGTGTTTGCTGGCTTTGGGAAAGATGCTGGGGATGAAATCTAAGCGAAAGCATGGTGGGATGCTTCTCAATGACCCCACCCGCAGTAAGTCGAACTGCAGTCCATGCGTGGTTTTCATTGACCGCAGTGTACAACTCAGAAGTCTAATCTTTGAATATTAATGTTAAGTAAAACATAAATTTTAAGATAAAATATTTTTTTAATTAAAAATGGTTGAGGAACAGTGGAGTACCTCCTAGTTCTCCCCAGCTGTAGCTTTGTCTAAAGAGCTTCTGAATGGGAATCTTTTTTCACCTTCCTAGGTGATGATAAGAGAGCAGGACTTTAGAATATTCAGGAAGGGCAGTTCTATTACCTCTCTTTCTGGTGTACCCCCTTTGCAAGCACAAGCTTCTTAGTTTTTCACATCTGCAAGAAGAGGCTGAAAGCCGTTTCTTACATTTTCTTTTTGAAAGGATGCTTTTGGCATTTGACAACAATTTGCATCATCTTTTTTTGTGCCTTGTCTGTGTTAAGAATTAAGAAACTTAAGAACTGTGACTGAAACTTAAGAAACTCTTAAGAACTGTGACAGTTCTACACCTGTGCTGCCAGCTTCTGAATGTCACCCCAAATTACCGAGGATGGGTTTCTGCTCTACTTTTTAAAAAATATTACATATTGGAGTCTTTTTTCTAGGACTGAGAATCACCACATCTTTCCTCAGGGGGGACGTGAGGTGAGGGTCTTGAAAGGATTAAGGTGTCCTCAGGGAAGCTGGCAGATGTGACTTTCAGACGGTGGCGTAGAGAATGAATTCAGGTGCTTACCGCTCATTCCACTTCATCAGGGCTGCTGGCCCTCTCAGCTTGCTTTAAAGGAAGGCAGATAGACAGTCCCAAGAGTAGAAGGATAGAGCACCCAGGTGATCTCGAGCCAGAGTTTTGGCTGAATGATCTTTCAAGAATGGAGCCTGTCATTCTTTGTTCTTTCTTAAATATCAAATAGGTCAAATTTGGTCACTGCCGTGTTGCTGTAATCATTTTTATTGGACGAGTCGTCACATATTTTTTTCACCTTTATTGCAGGTCCCCATTTTGCAGCTGTAAATAGCAATAATGAGATTATTGTTACGGATTTCCATAATCATTCTGTCAAGGTACTATCAACACATCGATTATTGTTATCTTTTAACTGTTTTTATTGGGAAATCAGTCTGAGAGAAAATAATATAATATTGACGTATAAGCACAGGAACTAAAGGAATTAACTTCAAAGAGTAGACTTTGCTGCTCCCTGAGATGCAGGTTTGAATTTGGACGCACAGACTTTGAAGAGTCAGAAAATTGAACAGAATAGGATGGTTGATGAGTTTCTTAATTTGAAACGGGTGTAAATGGAGATGACTTAAAAATGAAATTTGAAAAAGCAGTCGCTTGAACTTAGAGAGGCAGAACTTTTCTGAAGCTTCATATTTGTGGCTATTCAGTAAGTTAAAACAAGATCACTTTTTCAATTATCTGCATCATCAAACAAAATTTCAAACAAAATTAGATATTAGAACTCTGCTACAACCACAGATTTTTGAGGGGGGAGTAGTCCTAGTATACATTCCTACAGCTGTTTCATACTTCTTAGAATGCCCTCACACACTGCGTGTTCCCTGGAATACAATGCCCATTCCCCTCCTCGGAACAGTGCGGTACATCTTTCTTACTAGTTGTGGTGGGGGGCGGGGCGCGGGGGGAGAAAGATTTGACTTTTATTATGAGCCAACCAGGATATATAAAAGTGAATCAAAACAAATTTCTCATTTTACTGAAATGAGGAAATGTTCCGTAACATTCTAGACCACAAGGTGTGGTGCGTGCCAGGTGGTCACGGGCACTGCACTGGCAGACATTTTTGTTTTGGGAGTCATATGTTTATTTTTAGGGTTACCTTCTGTTTACATCAAGCGGTACTGGTTTGTACTTAGAGAAGTGATAGAAAGTTTTCCTTGTAAGTAAATTAAATTGTTTAAAGTGAGACTTTTTTTTCTTAGATTTTATTTATTGATTTTATTTGTCAGAGAGCAAGAGAGAGAGCACAAGCAGGGGGGAGGAGCAGCGGGAAAAGCAGGCTTCCCGCTGAGCAGGGAGCCCTATGCAGGACTCGATCCCAGGACCCTGGGATCATGACCTGAGCCGAAGGCAGACGCTTAACAACTGAGCCACCCAGGTGCCCCTAAAGTGAGGCATTTTTAAAGGAAGGATAAGAAGGAAACAGCAGAGGTGGTATACGCCAGTGACTGAAGTTTGCACTTAGAGACAACCATTGGGCAACCAAAGTGAAAAATAGTTTGTTCTGGTTGATAACTGGAATAGCTCCGTAGGGATAGGATTTCAGCAACTGAAGGTACTCTCTCGGTGGAGTCCTTCACCGCTTCATTTTCCCAGTTTGCCCCCGAAGGCATCTTTAATCTGGGTAACTGGAAAGGTTTGGAGCCTTTTTTAGTGGGCATCTAGTCCCTGTGCAAAGACTAGAGCAGTGCGGGCTGTGGTGATGGGGCGGGAGGAGCAGAAGAACGCCCACCATTGCTTACTTCTCAGGCTGCTTCCCGAGCCGCTGCCATAGTGATAGAGCTCTGCCCCCACTCCGCCCACCACCCTCAGTGTCTCTCTCTCCACAGGACCTGTCCTGGCAAAAGGAAGAGGACCGTGGGGAGAGCAGTGGCGGGGAGGGGGCGGTCCTCAAAGGGGCAGGAGGGCCTGGGTTCTAGACTGTCCTCCCTGGGGGTTGTGACAGTCTTGTGTGAGGAGAATAACTAGAGAGGAACAACAGGCTGTTACCACACTTCTAGCCTTTGCTCCCTTTATAGAGGAATCATTTAACTCGGGGGCATTTAACCAGAAGATAACCCGCGTAGATCAGCAAAGGCCGGCAAACGCCTGGCACAGATGCAGCCCACCCCCGCCGGGAGACAGTCCTATTAATCAAGTTGCTCTTTTCTACTAAGCCCAAGTGTGGCCTCAGAGCCATCCCGTCCCAGTGCTCAAGGCAACCTCTATGAATCAACTGGCATTGGTATGTGGGAGGACTCCTATTTCCCAGCCCTGGCTGACAATGTAGAAGGAAATAAAACCTATGTAAGTAATCAAAATGCAAGGCAGATAGCAATAAACTATTTTTTAAAAATAGGTACATACAAAGTTCTGTAAGTATCCAGAAGAAAACAAAGAGCAGATTTCTGTGACTATCAGGGAAGACTTCCAAGTGGAGGTGGTATTTGAGGTGAGAGGAATTTTGAAATCAGGAAAGGATTATCAGAGTTACAAAAAACTTGCTGTAAAAACTTGTTGTAAAAATCAAAGCTGTAAAAATGATTTCGGCCCATGTATCTGCCTCTTAAAATGTTTTCATCTGAATAATTTATAAGCCATTAAATGACGTTTTAGGTGGGAAAAATAGAAACTATGAGGAAATTTATAATTACTAAGATTCTGAAAACTCTTCCAAAAAATTTCAGTACAGTAGAGGTAGATTATTTTAGCAATTCAAATTCAGTTTTCCTCTTACTTAAGAAAACAAGTCTATTTTGTTTTTTCTTTTTGATAGCTGTTGCCTTATAGCTTTGATGGACTAGTTGGGCTTTTGTTTCCCACGTAACACTTGGCAGTTAGCAGTGGTTCTGGATTCCAGTCACTTCTCTGTTGGTCAATGTGCCTGTAGGTCAGGGCTAACAAATGGTCTAGTTCCTTAGCTACCTTCAGCATGCATTCCCTTTTCATTGCAAAACAAGTAAGACTAAATTTGGCATTCTCCGTCATTCTAAAATAGAGCAGAAGCATTTGAGCCATTTGGATCATGCCAAGGAAAACATACTTACTGAGAGAGATCAGTGCAAACAAACAAAAAGATTATTGGTCAGACTTAATAAGGGAAAGACCAGAGAATAATAGATTGTGTCTTCACCAGCAAGCACACCCGCTCATTGGTCTTTAAAACAAGGATGCTTTGTGTGAAAGGAGATAAAAAGAGTCAGGAAAGATTTTTAAAACATAACATCTTAGCAAAAGCTGGCTTAGCAAAAGCTGGTTCTTGTCTCATCCTTTCCAAAGAACCAAAGAGGTTGCTTGCTTACTTTGCAAGTTACATAATTAATTCAAGAAGCAATCATGATTCTTTTTCTCCATCTTAAAGGAAGTTTAGCCTTTAGAGATGGAAGTGTCTCGCTTCACTTTCCCAATGTACATAACTAAAAAGAGTCATTTTCATCTTTCATGATCACAGACTTGGCAATAGGAGAATCTGTAAAAGGTCCTGAGATCATTTAACAATTAGATCTGCCCTCGGGTAGAGTGAACTCTCCCTCAGTTCCACATTGTAGGAACCCTTATTCTAATGGTGCTTTGCGTGTAATACTTTTTGATTTGTTAATGAGTATTTTTACACATGTAGGCTAGATGATAATGGAAGCTTAAAATAATATCCTGGAGATATTTCACAATCATTAAGTATTGTCTGAGTCAAGATAAAATCATGCTTACTATAGTCTTATATTTAAACACATATTAAAAATCTAATTCTCTCCAAATCAATAATCTGTATTTGACACATAATAGAGTAACACTCCCTTAACAAGAATATTTAATTAACCACAACAACCCATTGTTTTTCCGTATCAGATATTAGAGAATTTACTGAAGAGTTCTGTTTAGCCCACCACTCTGTCAGCCCCCCTCCCCTCAGTATGCACCATCCACCAAAGCCTTATGGTCATATAAACTCTCTATTTTAACTAAATATGTATTTTGGAAAAAATATATAAAAAAGCCCTTCTCTTATTCCTCACTGTGTGAGGCCATTACACACACACACACACACACACACACTGTGTGTGTGCCATCTCACACACACATACGCACACGTGCGCATGCACGTGCACATGCACACTTTCCCCTGATGTAAGTGTGAAGTCTAGCCTGCTTTTTCCCATGTGGACTTTGCAAAATGGTAATAAATTCTGAGCATGTGGCGTAACAAAAAGCTCCTAGGTCCTGATCCAACTTTGATCATCCATCCTGTTAGAAATACGATGCCTGTCCTTGAGATTTAGCTATTTATTTAAAGGCAGAAAGAATAATATTGTTGACAATTATAGCTCCACTTTCTCATCCTACCCTATATTTGTATATATTTTATAATTTATAATGAAAGTATTTTTCATATAAGTATTCAATAACCAGATACAAGCTAGAAATAAGAAGTGATTTAACACAAATCGAATTTATATAAGCAAATTGGGGAACCATAAGTGATATGGGGGTCTACTTTGTAGATTTTTTTCTTTTTTTAGAATGTCTTAAATCATAGGTCTTATTGTTATAAAATCCTGTTCGATACATATTTTTTAAAACTCATAATGTTGGCTCAATTGTTTTCAATGTAAAATAAAACCATTTAAAAATATCTCACACAGGTGTTTAATCAGGAGGGGGAATTCATGTTGAAGTTTGGCTCAAATGGAGAAGGAAATGGGCAGTTTAATGCTCCAACAGGTGTAGCAGTGGATTCAAATGGAAACATCATTGTAGCAGACTGGGGAAACAGCAGAATCCAGGTAACTGAAAATGCTAATGTATTTGTTTAGAGTGATCGTTATTTGTTGAAAGTGAAGAATTGGCTGTCTCCCAACTGGAATGTTTTCCATTCTTCTTTGGTTAGGTTCTTCATAGACCACAGGTAATCTCACCAGAAGTGCTGAACTAAGGAAGGTGGAGTTAGAAAAAACATAAACAGGTTACCAGAGGGAAACCCTCTGAAACTGGGAATTTTTTAACATCCCACGGACCCCCCAAAGTGTGTGTGGATAGAATTCAAGAGGTCCATTGAACAAAATATTATATTACTATTTCTACTAGCTTCTAACTAAAAACTATCATTTTCTTTAATGATGAATATAGGCAACAATCACAGTAGTTTTAGAAATACCTATAACTTTGTCACCAAGAGGAATCACAGAAATTTCCATATTATAGTTGAGAGGTCTTGAGTTATCATTTATGCTCATCACTCTTCAAAAATAGTCAATAGTAGGCCCATCACTATTTCTTGTTACTTTAATGTGTTGGTTAAAAAAGTACACATATTACTATGTTGCAATTTTGTAAAATTTTGATAACTATATTTTAATTTTTACCTTTATAACCCCATGTATTTTGTTTTATGCATTTAAAAACATTATTCTGCTGAATAACCTGAATCAAAGGGGAAGTCTCAAGGAAAATTTAAAAATATATTGGACTGAACGAAAATGCAAATACAGCATATCAAAGTTTGTGGAGTGCAGCTAAGACAATCCTGAGAGGGAGACTTTTTCCCCCAGCTTTATTGAGGTATAATTGACATACAGTATTGTGTAAGTTTAAGGTGTACAACGTGTTGATTTGATACAATTATATATTGCAAAATGATTACCACCATAGCTTTAGCTAACACCTCCATCACCATCACATTGTTAACATTTCTTTTTTTGTGGTGAGAACATATAGATCTACTCCCTTAGCAACTTCAAGTACCTAAGACAGTTTTATTAACTATAATCACCACACTATGCATCAGCTCCCCAGAACTAAATCAGTTTCTAACTGGAAGTCTGTACCCTTTGATCAACTTCTCCCCATTTCCCCCACTCCTCAGCCCTAGTAATCACCATTCTACATGAGAAGGAAATTAATAGCACTAAATGCTTACATTACAAAGTCAAAAATCAATATTCTGAGCTCCTTCATCAAGAATATTATGCAGCCATCAAAAAAATGAAATCTTGCCATTTGCAACTATGTGGAATTAGAGGGTATTATGCTGAGTGAAATAAGTCAATTAGAGAAAGACAATTATCATATGATCTCACTGATATGAGGAATTTGAGAAAGAAGACAGAGGATCATAGGGGAAAGGAGGGAAAAATGAAACAAGACAAAACCGGAGGGGGAGACAAACCATCAGAGACTCTTAATCTCAGGAAACAAACTGAGGGTTGCTGGAGTGGTGGGGGGTGGGAAGGATGGGGTGGCTGGGTGATGGACATTGGGGCAGGTATGTGCTATGGTGAGCGCTGTGAATTGTGTAAGACTGATGAATCACAGACCTGTACCCCTGAAACAAATAATACATTATATGTTAATTTAAAAAAGGGAAAAATAAATAAATAAATAAATAAATAAATAAGTAAATAAAACAAAAACAAACCCCACAAATGTACATAGTAAACCACTGACTTCTTATAATTCCTTCTTTTCTGAAAAAAAAAAAAAAAAGATCTTTATCTTCTCATTGTATACTATGACTGACAACCATACCTCTGTGGTCTAGTTGCTGATTTTTCCGTTATGATTGGGAATAAAAGAGGGCTTTTATTCCCAATCAGGGGGAAATAATATAAGGAGGGGAAAGTGAAGGCTGAGAGTAAGAAACAAGGGTCATTCATTTTCAGGCACCATCGAGGGCTATTCCCCTTAAACTGACCACTGTAAGAATGTAAGTGAGATCTGTTGGCCAATGTCATGCTCCTTGTCAGTGACTCTGGGGAATAGAGAATGAGAGGAGAAAAAGCAAGGTTAAGTAAAGGGAAGGCCTGGATATGTGATAGACCTAAACAAACTTGTGGGCTTACATGCATGCTTTTTCTAAAGATTTATTTATTTTAGAGAGTGAGGGAGGGGCAGAGGAAGAGAGAGTCTTAAGCAGACCCTGTGCTGTGCGCGGAGCCCTATGTGGGGCTCGATCTCATGACCTTGAGATCACCACCTGAGCCAAAACCAAGAGTTGGATGCCTAACTGACTGCCCCCCCCCCCCCGGTGCTCCTTACACGCATGCTTTTATATTGAAAATATTAGCATCAAGGGTTTTCTAACTCCTATTTCATCCTATTACTATAGCTTTTCCTAGAACACTCTGACTTTATATTTCTTACAGGTTTTTGACGGAAGTGGATCATTTTTGTCCTACATTAACACATCTGCTGACCCACTCTATGGCCCCCAAGGCCTGGCCCTAACTTCAGATGGCCATGTTGTGGTTGCAGACTCTGGAAACCACTGTTTCAAGGTCTACCGGTACTTACAGTAATGGCAGGCAGCTGGCCTGACCTTACAAAGGTCTTGCACTATAAACTGGAATGGATTTCTCGACGCGGGACCAGATTACACTAGACTTTTCATGCTAGAAGGAATCATTGGTGAACTTTCCAAGGTTATTTCTGAATGTAACTATTTCCTTAAAACCTGCATATCTGATTTCTGTAATTCACCTTTTAGGGTTTAAAGAAAAGAAATCCCTTCTACTGAATCTATGGAAACTGCAAAGTTTTACACCTGTGAACTATGGCTTATCGGACAGGGGTTTATGTAGTTGAACTGATTTTGCAAATCAAACAAACACTAAAACAAAACAAAACAAAACGAAACAAAAAAAACTAGAATGTTTAAAGATATTTGTTAATCCTGTGAATGGTAGCTTTTGTGCAGAGCTTCCAAAAACAAAACAAAAACAAAAAATCTGTTGTAGTTATATACTTTATTTAACTTCAGTCACAAGACCCGGGGGATCTTCTAACCTCACTTTTACAGTAGGTATTACTCATGTGACATTTTTTGGTTATCAGTAACTACATACACATTGGAAAAAAATAAGACTGTCTTGCAAAACCCTCCCAGCTCTGATTAGGCAGGCCTCTTGAGGTTAGCACTTAAAAACCACTGCAAATTTCCCATCCTTTCTGGGTTAGATCCAAGATCCTTTTTGTGTGTTCTTTACACCGTTTCTCTCCTGCTCACCTTGTATCAAAAAACAAAGTCCATTTTCAGGGAAGCCTGAAATCCCCAGTGCTTTGAAAAGCATATTGCTATTGTAATACCTTTGGTATTTAATTAAATACCTTTGGTAAACAAACAGCCCCCTCAACTCCAGACTAATGCACTAGAATGTAATCAAGAAAAAGTTAGCCACATTTTATGGTGCCAATGTTCTCACGTGTCTCTCCTCTTCCACTTCCTGAAAGCGAAAGCTTTACCTCCTGCAAAATGTCAGCACATGTAGTAGGACACCAGTATCCTAGGACAGAGAGCCATAAGTAGCCCTTTGGAGGACTGATGGTGTCAACCAAAGGCATGTGATTGATTAATGGTTTCCCCTTAGAAAGCAAGTGTTACCAAAGTCGTGTTATCTCGAGAGCATTACAGGTAAGGGCATGTTATGGTTATTTATCATTGTCTAATGAATAGTAGAGGCATTAAAGGACTATGTATACATGATTAGGGTAAGGTAGACTGTATCATACATATATATATATATATATATAGCTGAATCTTTGGTGTATTGAAATAGGCAGCACCCTGAAAGACAGAAGCATCGTCCAGCACATTCCTTTACTGCGCAGTTTAAAGCCGTCCTTGTAGAGTAAGCCCTAAAACAGGTTTAATTTTCACCATTTTCCAGTAATGATGATATCGGCTGACTTTTATAGTCAGAAAATGGCCTTCTGTGCTTTCAAAAACAAAACAAAAACAGGTCGAAAGAAAAAGAAACGTTGAACTTGAGTTACATTTAATTTAAGTATACATGCATTTGGAGAAATGTGAAGAAGAATTTAGTCAATTGTTAATCTGTCATTGATACTGTAAAATAAGATGTGGTCTGTTTCCACTGTTTAATTTTCTACTCAGTTCTACCAAATAGGATGTCATGTTTGGCATTTTTGATAATGACTTTGGGATCTTTTTCACTGAAAGCACCTTAGAACTGTACTATAAGAAAACATTTCCCGTATGTCTAATGATATGTGATGTTTATTGCTTATTAATTTATAATTTAGTCATTCTCTTATATAGGACTTTTTTAAATTTAGAAGGAGAATCTAGCTATTTCCAGTTGTCTGTCAAATTTATTATGCCCAAATCAACCTCTGAAAGAAAATTTTTCAGGAAGATTTACATTTAGGTTTACTTTTCTTCTTTTTCTTCTTCTTTTTTTTTTAGTTAGGTAGAGCTTTCAAAATATTTGAAACTATGAGAGTTATAAAATTCAATAACATTTTTAGAATGTTAAACTAAGATACTGTTTCCTAACATCAGCAAACTAAGTCTTTTGAATGTAAACATTTGTATTTAATGAGTGCTTCCTAGGTGCCAGGCACTATTCCCAGGACTGGGGAAACAGCAATGGATCAGACAGAAATCCCTGCCTGCTTGGAGCTTACACTCTAGGGAGGAATTTCATTTTGCCATTTAATAACATTTTGCATTCAAGATAAGCTAGACTCTTGATAGCTCCTAGACTATTTAGAAGAAAACTTTTTAAATTGGTTAAATTAATTTTAGTTTATTTTCACAAGTAAAAATGGCTTCCTATTTAGATTCTCTTCACAGGCTGTTGGTCTTAAGACTAGTTTACTTAAAAGAGTTTTTTTGCACAACATTGAAATTGTATTTGTGAATTTAGAAGTTAACCAGCCATCATACCATAACAGGCTGGATAGCTCAATAATAGGTTGCATACAAGGCTAATTTTTTTTTTTAACCTGTCAATATTGGCACAAACTGGAATGGAAGAATAGATACTTTGATTCAGACCTGTTCCACTGTTACTAAAACACATGCTATGGGCACTCCAAGAAACACTGTATTTTTCCCCAAAAATATGTAATCATGTATGTTAGTTAAAGCATAGATAACATTTCACATTTGGATACTTAGGAGCATTTACTGTATTTCTTAGTAAGTGTATTTGAGGGGGGGGGAAAGTGCTGCTGATAAGATACGAATAGACAAGATTTTAATGAAATTTTGTCAACATTCTATGGAAAATGGTTCCTGGTAAACTGAGAAGGATATTAAAATAAGTGACTTTTTTTCCCGGAGCTATCATTATTGTTTGATTTTTCTTTGTCAAGTGTACAGAACCTGTCATACATTCATGATAAGTAGCACTGAAAAATTACCCATTCAAATGTCCCCTGGGCACTTAATGGCAAAAGATTGCCAGTTCGAATGTAAAGGTCAGTGACAATGCATTCCTGCCTGATACAGACTTCCCCTGCCGGACTCTGGGGACGTAGTCACTTGACCGTCCAGAAACACATGAATAAAAAGCCGTTATGACTGTTCACCATTGTTTTAAAGGTACTTAGTATCTTGATCAAACTTTAGTCTCCAGTAACTAAACAAGTCCCCAAGTTTCCTTATTTTCATTTACCCATTGACTAGATTTGAGACAAAGAAATACTACAGGTCATGCAACTAGAAGACACTTGCTTCCACTACTAAATATACAGGGTATGTCCTCACTTGGAGTTAACTGGAATAGCAGTACGGTAGCAAGTGTCTCTGGGTCCTTGGTGAAGGATTCACATTAATGCTTTGGTAATACCTTCTGAGTGAATTAGAGGAAATAGCAAATGAATGTTAGGTACTGTGCAGATTACTTCAAATGGGAAAAACCTTTTTGTACATTTGGACTCTATAGTATCCTCCCTATTCACCAGCTTCTGAAGAGGGAGGAGTATTTTTAGTTTAATAATTTAAAAAAAAGACCTTTCCAGGTAGGAAAAAATTGAAGCTATTTGCTGCAAACATCATCTAATTTTGCTTAAAGTCGAAAGTCGTAATACTGTTGCATTCTGTCAATGTTGCAGGGCTTTAAACTTTACAATTATTTTAATATTTTTGATAACTAGGAATCTAGTATTGCCATAAAGGAAACTAAGTGCCCATTAAAGATTTGTTTGGTATAAATAAATGATTTTTTTGTTTTGTTTTAAATGACAGTAAGCTACAAATCATGATGTTAATCTTAATACTTTCTGAAGATGAACTGTGTGGCAGTGATTGTGTGGTCTGTTTGTGGAGAATGTATGAAAGCTATTCATATTCTAAAATAGATTAATAAATCGGCTATGTTGTCCCAATGAATGTACAGCACGTCCATTAACTTTCGAAAGCAACACAGCCTTAAACTCAATGCTTTTGCTTTATGACATGGGAATGTTCTGTCATCAACAGAGTGTATTCTTGTAATAGAATTCTTTGTATCATTCTCAATTCTATTGCCTTTCAATCCTATGTATGAGTATTAAGGGTTTTTGCTTCCTTTTTTTTCTTTTTAAAGTTTGTACATTCCATCTTTCTAGGTCTGTTTCATACGTTTTGTGTATAGAACACTAAGTCTTGCGCTCTCTGACGTTGATACTGATATATTCTCATTTGTTCTTTTACGAATCGAAATGCTGACTGCCTATTTAAAGAAAAGAATGAACGCTGTGCATCAAAGTGTTTGTATGTTCGTAGCTACATATGTACCACAGTATTTTGGATGCTTTAGTCTACAATAAAACTTTAAATTAATTCTGTCTTGAAACATAGGAGAAACAAGATTCATGTGTATATCTTTACCATGCACAAAATATCAGATCATTATAATAAAGCTTGTTTTCTCCATTTCCAGGGTGAATGTTTATTTATTTTACATAGTTTTCTTTTTTAGTAAAGGGAAATGAAGAAATTTTCTAGAATATGTGGCGGATATCAATACCTCAACCAAACTGTTTAGTTAAATTAGTAAAATTTTTGTCATTTATGATACCAATAATCTGGTTAGCATTTAGGATGTATCTTAGATAGGAATTTGGAAAACCATGACAGGTATGCCTAGCACACATATTTAGAAAGTCAAATAGACCAAAATCACTATGCTTCAAGAATCACAAAAGGGACTTTCTAGAAATCATGGCAGTCCCATTTCTAGGGGGTGAAGAACTAGAAAGAGACTGCACTATAACTACTGTCTTTAGGGTCCACAATTTAATTAAAATTAATTACAAGAAACATTTTTATATTACATCAAGCTGACGGCCAAGCATTTCAAGCAGTACTCACAACATCTAAAGAATATGTCGGACAGTCCTCTGGTGGTTGCAAAGGAACCTGGTGCTGGATGCACAAATCATGGGCTATCACTACGTCCTATCCTTTCAAAGAAGTTAGTTTCCATCTTTCTTAAGTCAAAAAAAATTTAAATTGGTCTCTATTCATAATGTCAAAGTTGTCATCTTAATGCCACTTACACACAAGCCAGCATGTTCCCTCTGAGACTTGAAGATAGATAAGCTCTCAATCTTGAGTGGTGTGTGGATTGATACTTGGTCTTTTGTTCTATAAAGAACGCTTGTCCTTCATTGATTGTAAACAAATCATAGCCTCACGTATATGCATATGGCTTTTTTTCCCTGATGTATTTATAGGCTTTTTGATTTTTCACTAAGTCTGTGATTTATATTTTGCTGTGATGGAATGAATACTAAAATTTATCTTCTGAGTATCCTTTGTGAACAATGGAGGGATCCAACAAAAATCTCTTGTTTTGTTTTTTCAAGGATTAAAAAAAATCTATAATTATAAGTCTACAAGAGGTGAGTCAGTCAGTCTTGGAAGGAGAGATGTAACAGAAATGAGAACAAGGCCAAACAGGACGCTGCCAACTAGTAACTGAATATTAGTATTCTTGAATCCTGCTTCTATTCTTCATTTATTTTTTCTTTTAACCAAGCAGGCACCATAGCCATCTTGGGCTCTTTGGAAGTTTTCAGAAGCAGAGAGTGTGGCATTCCTGATGTAAGCCAGTTGCCCCACATTTAAGCATATCTCAAACTGTCCTTTGAGGACTCACTTCACATAAAGCCAGATGCACCCCTTTCCAGAGCAGACAAGTTCAATTAAAGCTGTATTTTATTTGCCTAAGCAAAGAGGCAGGAAGGGCAGATGACATTCTATCCTCTACCCAACCCTATTGTCTTTTGTTGTCTTTGCTGTTGTCATTGGCCCTGCAGATTCTTTGCCTACAGGGAGGGATGTGTACTTCTCAGCTGCTGCAAATATGTATTTACCATTCTTAAAAACCCATATACTACATCTGTCTGCTCCATAATATTGCAAAACTTGGAGTGTCTTAGGATAAATGTTAAAAGATAAACTGAGGCATATTAAGAATTTTAAGAGTTTGAGCAAAATCAGTTCTAATCAGGAGGTGCCAAATCAGAAGTGGATAGGAGTGCTCTGCCAACAGGAGCCAGGGGAATGACTTACACAGAGAAAATACGGAACCAAAGAAATTCTTTGATGGCGGCTGTTGTTGTTGGGTCATTGGTTGTCTTTAGCATTTTGATTTCCTAACCTTGAGGTATTTATAGGCTTAGAATTGTGGTTTGCCCATGTAGGCTGCTGCAGCATTAGTCCACACAAAAGAGTCTAATGGCTTCCTTGTTTAATTTAACACATCTGAATGGTATATAAGATAACTTCAAAATTCCACTGGTGAGAATAATAAATGAGAAAGCACTACTCAATACAAACAATTAAGATTTTTCTAAAGTAAAATATCCTTTGATTTTTTCATCTGAAAACCATATCTAGTTATCCCTAAGTCAACGAAGAGATAGTATTCTTAAATACCTGGTATATTTATTTAATACACATTTACTGAGTGTTTACCATGTGTTGGGCACTGTGCTAGGTCTTGGTGATATGGAAATGGTTGGCTTAACCTCTGCCACAGAAAGGAGTCTGATATTACAAGGAAGCTGTCCAAGAAAACAGTTATTAAAATGAACGTGGGGTGCTATAAAACTGCAGATTGCTATAGCATACCACAGAAGGGACCTTCTCTGCTCTGCGGTGGGAGTGGGGAAACACAGAAAAAGACTCCTGAAGGCTACATCCGACCTGTCTAAAGGGGGGTAAGAGTAAGCCAAGTGAAGAAGGGCCACTCCTGATGGAGGGACAGGTATGGCAGTCTGAAAGCCGACTAAGACAAGCCTTCCCACAAATGTTACCTTTATGATTTTTGTCAAATCTAGGTATCACCAGGGCCATGACTTAATATTTTTCTTAAATATCACTTTCATTTTTTCTGACAGGCCTATTTCATCCATATCTAGAGCAATACATGAGAAATCTAGAATATAATGTGTTGCTTATGCTTTTTCTAGTACATATTAAAACATGTATTAAATGGCTACCCATTTACTATCTTAAAATCATCTGATGTACAATCATATCGTACTGTAATGCACTCTCGGGAAAACTAAATTAATGGAACTCTACGCAATCAATATATCCCTTCTTTGCTTCCGTTTCTTAAAGAAGCAATAGGAGATACAAATTCCCACTTTAGATGCCTCTCTTCATGCTTTCAGTAAAATTAGTATACTTTAAAATGGTTCAAAATCACGTACAATAATTTTCAAAACAATTGACAAGTCTGAGTTAATTTTGTACCACCTTTAGGTTAAGGGGCCCGAGCTTTAGACCTGAATCCCCATCTAATGTCAGGTCCTGAGGTAGCAGGTTTTCGACAGATTTCATTTGAAATTCATTCTTTTGTTTATTTAAAAAACAACAAGCCTAAGAGAAAACCAAACATACAAAGGGATTTTCAAAAACTGGGAAAGCAGTGGAGAGAGGCTGCAGAGAAGAGGGGTAAAATTAGGAGAGAGAAGGAAGTCCGCCCCAGACTGGGCGCATCCAGATGGATGGAGGGTAGCGCTTCCTTCCCCAGGGTCAAACCGCCTCTCTTTTCTAAGGCCAACTTAGGCCGGTTTCCGCAGCGCGGAGAAAACGCGCGCTAAAGTGAGGGCTCAAAACTTTCTAAAAAAAAAGAGAGAGAAAAGGAGTCACATTCTACACCACGGAAAAGAGGTGGGTGCCGTGCAGACACCCGTCGCACGGAACCCCCAGCCCTCCGGGCTCCCCCCGCAGGCCCCGCCCCTCCCGGGCCGGCCGCTCGGCACAGCCGCCAGGGGTCGCCGCGCGCCGTCAGGGCGGAGGTCGGCCTCCCTCCCACGGCGCCCCTCCCACCTCGTCCTCGTCGCTGCTCCGCCCCGCGGCGCTGTCGGCGCCAAAATCAAACCCGCCTAGGCTCGCCCCGCCCCTCGGCTCGCGCGCAGGCCCGGCCGCCGGAAGACCCGCCGCTCGCGTCATGGTAAGAGCTGAGGCCACGCTCCCGGGTCCCGCGCCTCCCCAGTGTCTGGGCCACAGGGCCCCTCGGCATTGTGGGGCCCCGGCGGGCTTCGGGGGCTTGGCTCCCCGGGAGGGGCCGCCAGGTGGACGCGGCCGGATCCCGGAGGCTGGGGCGCGCGCGGCCCCGGGGCCCGCGACCCCTACGCCTCTGGGCCTCCCCGCGCCGCCGCACTCCGCGCTCTCGCCAGAGCACACCCGAGAAGCGTTCGCGGACGTGACCCGAGTGTCTCACAAACTTAGCGACCAGTCAGAGCGCGAGTTGCCTCAGAACCAGAGCCCCAGGGTCCCGGGATTCGGCCGCCGACGCTGCAACCTCTTAGGAAGAAGCGGGAAGGGTGTGAGCGGGGCGGACCGACGCCTTGGATCCTAATGGCTCTTGTTTTATGACAATTGAGGGGTGCCATGTATTGTAGTTTGTAGAACACGTTTCTGAATGGCTCACGATTTCAGAAGTAACCTAGCGAGTCTTTTGTGCCAGTAAGATTTCTTTGAAAATCCGTTGCTTTTTTACTAAAGGGCAGGAATGGATGCCTTTTTGTGCTTCGGACTGCTAGTTGGTAGGGAGTTGGTTCCTTTATTAGGAACTGAGAGCAGTTCTGAACTGAAAGCACTGAGTTAGCTTTCCTTGTTTGCCATGATAGGTTAAGTCCTGGTGAGATTCCAGATCGACCTTTTTATCTTGGTGATTTTAATGTTTTCCACCTGGTCGCATCATTTTCATAAACCTTCAGTTTCATGTCATTCTTTCTGCTTCTGTTGGCAGAGAATCAACATCTAATTAAATGGATCTAAGATTTTAATATCTTAATTTAGTTAAGTGGCCGTTATTTTGCTGGGCAAGGATCTAGGTTGTACGGTATTTATTTGAAGATACTTGTCCAGATGTAATTACAACTGATAACGGCTTCTTTGTGGTTAAACTAACGATGCAGCCACCTGGGCATAAAATGGGCTCAGACACAACAGGACCACACTTAAATCTGTTCCCAGTGCTGCGGGATTGCATGTTTCTCATAGTTACTGACCTAGTACAACTGAGAACTATGAGCACAAATGCATTAACTTTATCCTTTTACCTAATCTCTCTTTACATGTGAATCACCTTATAATACTCGGTGGTAATATGCTGTTAACTACCTTCAGATGCTTACCTCCGATAATGAAGAAACATGAAAAAAATGAGAATAAAACTTTGAGATACATCCAATTTTTTAAATGTCTGCTCAAGAAGTAAGTTTAGTGTTATGTTGACCAAAGACAACCCTTTGTTCTCTTTCCTGATTATGAATTAATAGCTGTTTGTTTTGATTTGGTTAGACTTCATGAATAAACAGTTATAAATCCAGGCATATTTTTGGAATTGGAGAAATGCAGTGTACTCTGCCACGTTTGAGGGCAACAGATATCTATTTTTAATTTTTCAAAATTTTATTGTAATTGGTAAACGGGGTGGATTTTAGGAATTCTGTAACTCCTAATTGGAGAAGGTTCCTTAGATGTATGGTTTTTTTTAAGTGGTTTACAATACAGGTTTTTCCCACTCTTTGAAAGTAGTGTTCCTGTGAAGCCTTTCATAATCTGAAGTGGCATAAGGTGAAGAAGCAATTATTAATTTATATGGAAACAAATTTTGGGCATTCCTAGACCCAAAAAAATAACTTCTTAGGCTTAAAAAAATAACTTTTTTTTTCCTGTCAGGCTTTTCAAAGCCGTAGTGGCTTATGCTTGAGATGCTGAATGTAGTTCCCAGGGAAGGAGCGTGGCGGAGCCATTCCAAAAACAAACGCTGAACACTATTTTTGCTTTTTGCCTTTTTTCATACAAGTGCAAATGCTCTTAGGATTTCTTTTGATTAGTGAAAGCAGGTACTAATGTAGGTCGTCTGAAAAGTGGGGATAGCTATATGTTCGTCAGCCGGGAAGCTTTGTTGTTCTCAGGTCAAGTCTTGAGTCCCCTTACTTACTGATTTGAATGCATCTTTAACTTACGTTGTCAGCAGATTTTCTTTAATGTTAAGTATTAAATGAGACCTTGTTGATTTTTTTTGGAGAAATTTCTAAATATGAATTAGCGTGGCATCCTTTTACATTAGTTATTTTAATTCTGGCCGTGATACTGTCCTACTGTGGTTAATTATAAAAACTATTTCTAGTCATAAAAGAGACTAATGAATGAATTAACCCGGAAACAAAGTAAATGGATGTTATAGCTCATCCATATTTCTTGAGTGACTTTCATAGCTACTGAACTGAGTGATAAGAGCTTTCCTAAAACTGTGTGCCTCCTGGACACTAAATTCTCCTCATTGTCTGCTTCTGGGTGGCAGATTCTTGTGGGGCCCATGAGTCTCTCCAGGGAGCTGTTTAATACCAAAACATAAGGAGCCTTTCCTAAAGCTTTGGATCTGTTTTCCACTGATGCAGCCACAGACCAAAGTCCTAAAGGGATCCTCACTGCCCCACAGTGCCCCTGACCTGCCTCTAGATTCTGGGGTGTGAAGAGCAGTGTTCTCAATCCTGGGGCCAGTTAAAGCACCTGGAGAGGCTTTTAAAAACATGCATGCCCAGGCCCGGTCTCAGAGATTCTCATTCAATTCATATGGCATGTGCCTTGGCATCAGTCTTTTTTAAAAGCTCTTGAGATGGTTCTAATGGCAGTTTGAATCCCACTGGACTAGAGAAATGAGCCAAAAGAGCCTTCTTAACTGGGTGTGAATTTCATGCTTGGTTTATTCTGATATTGCTGAGGCCAGTGCTAAAGGAGGCTAATTAAAGCAGTATTGAATGCTGGCTCTCGACTCTGGATTTGGTGAAATAGATCTATATGTTTTCTTGGAGCTTGCCTACCTGAGATTTCTGTGATTTATCTCTCCAAGAAAGGCAATAAATGGTTATCACAGAAGTCTTTATTATTAATTTACCCTGTGCTGTATTTATGGTAGTGCGGTGGGTGTTGTGGGATTTGGGAGTCTTGAACAGTCTCAAATTTTAGGGTTAGATAATTTTACGGCTTTAGATAAATGGCCTTGAAGTCAAGGGCTGGCCTTTGTGTCTGCTCTAATCTAGTACTAAGCTTTAGGAAGGCAAGCGCGGTGCATGTTCTGAAGTTTTCAGTCGGCTGAGAAAGACAAGTATACCAGTTGATTTGATGAAGGTGTGTTCTGGGAACACATGGAATGACCCTCAGACTGTTCTGTGAGTTCTCTTTTTCAGAATGCTTAAACTAAGCCTTGGGAGACTTTCTGGAGTTTTGAATAGGCAAGAGCAGCAGGTGTTTTAGATGGAACAGTTTTTTAAAGACACAGTGGTTCAGAGCCACTGAAGGCTTTTAAGCAAGGGAGAAGCATGGTTAGATTTGCTTCTTGGCAGGGTGGAATGTGAACTTAGAGGGTGAGACAAAGTGTGGCCAGAGGGCTTGCCTACCGGTGTGTTGCAGGAGACAGAACACATAATGAAGGCCGGAATTGAGGTCGGGGTTGTAGGGATGGAGCAGACAGGGTGGATTTGAGAAATAGTTAAGCACTAAAATTGTCAGAACTTGGTGATTGGTCTGATGTGGAGTAAGAGGAGTGAAGGAACCTGGGATGACCTCCAGGCCTCTGGCTTGGCTAACAAGGTGGTATCTAACTGAGCTCAAGATCTAGAACAGCAGGTTTGGGGAGTAGATGTGGGAGAAGAAGAGTTCAGTTTAAGCCCTCTGAGTTTGAAGTCTGTCCAGC